>NC_086330.1:51561650-52786293 GCF_032445375.1 Bacillus rossius redtenbacheri
TTGGGAATTTCTGGTGATACGAGTAGTATTTGGTTGAAGTCATCTAAAAAAAGCCTAGATTTATTGGCATTTTTAGTGTACGCTGATTTCCGATTTCATCTAATTATATCAACCACTTGGAAAGGTAATATTAATGGGCTGCTTTTCAGATCCAGACGAACAATATGTTATGTGAAATCACTTGAGATCAATATTCATTCGACAATCTTATTTTGTGGTTATTGTTTCCTTTAATTAAATATATATACTAATATATAGTCTATATATATATCGAACAATGCATTTGCTATACTGCTGAGGTATTAAAACAGAAACAAATACACTCAAACGGACAAGAATATTCGGAAAATGTAATTATTTGTATGTTTTTCTTTATTTGTTGAAATAATTTGTAAGTAATTCATACAAGATATATCGCAATACAAACTATAAGTATGTTCTGCTCAATACGATCAAAATCCCTTCCTTAACTATATTCTAGAGTATAAGAAGTAGTATATTCGGCGAGCTAAACAAATTAACAAATTACTATATTTGATATAATTTATTATTGGTTTACTTTTATATTTAAAAAAAGAGCACTTTTTGCATACTTCATACGATACCAGACAAGCCATCACATTATCCGGGCTTCCTAGGTACAGAGCTACGCACTGTGTTTTCGCAAATATAGTGAGAATAACTCAAGTTTAAATAGCTGACCGCGGTAACCAGGATATCTGGGACACGCTTTCAGCCAACGCACAGGCCACCCGCCTTAATACAGTTCACCTGATTACGACTGCTAGCCATTAAGTCAGGCGTCGCAGCCAGTCAATGCGGATGTGTTTTAATTATGATACAATCACTGGCCGTCTCCAGCAACACTCACATTGGAGCATTTTTACCAGCGAGATTTAGAAATATGTAATGTTGTGTGGCGCTTGTTCGTGTCAGGGGGGAAATATGGTATTGGCGAGGACGTCATCTGCATCCGCATCTACTCGCATACAGCTAAGGCCGGCCGCACACCGGATACGGCGCGGCACGGCACGGCGCGGCGTTTTGCCGTAAGGCGCCGCATGCGATGTGGTTTGTATTGCTATCAATGGAGGTGCCGCACACTGCATCGTGCACGGCATGGCGCGGCGAGGCGGCGCCGCAAGGCGCCTTGTACTGCCTTGTCAAGTTTCGTCTTTCGGGCAAGAGGCTTGATGCAAAGCGTTCTGCGCATGCGCGAGAATCGTAGTTGAGAGGCAGTGGTAGTGGCGTGTAGCAGTTGTTTGTCTGTCAAACGAAAATGGCAAGCCAGGAGGATGATGTTGATGCAGTTACTAGTGTTGATGTTGACAGGTTGTTGTTTTATGTACAAAACAACCCACCAATTTACAATACATCGTTAAAGGAACACCATAATGTGGACGTCATCTCAAAAATTTGGAACGACATTGGCAAAGAGCTGAGTGTACCAGGTAAATGTTGTTATACGCCTGTCTTTAGTACTATCTGTTGTGCGAGTATTTTAATAGTAAGATAGTTCAACAACGAAATAAGCTAAGAATTTTCCCTGTAAGTTTTAAGCTAGGCCTAATATTAGCACTTGTTATTGTTGCATAGGCCAAAAATGGCTACAAGAAACTTCTGTCTGTCTGTCTGTCTGTCTCTTTGTCCTACGATAACGGCTAAACGCGTTGACCGATTTTTATATTTTGTTGCATGTATGTTCCTTATACCTAAGCGGATCGATGTAGATATAAGACTTTTACTTTCTCTCGTCCGTTTTAAGATAGCGGCCAGTTTTATGACGTCACTACAAGAAAACATCACCTTAAAATCACTGAAACAATTAAAAATAACCCACTTCCCGATATCGTAAAAACTTGAAATTTGAAATGTGGGTTCTCCTCTATATTTGGACTGGAAAAAAAATCACAAAATTGAACATTTTTATAGTGCGGGCTGTTATGTGGGGCTGAAAATACCCTTGCATCCTTAAGATTACATGTTAATTTTGATACTACTGTGAGTTTTAGGTTCCTCAATAAATAAAGCGGCAAAATTTTACCAAACTGAGCGCTCACACTTGTAAACCCTAACACTTATTTACGACATAAAACAATATCTTTTTTAGTGACCCTAGTTTTCAAAAAACCAATATGGCGGCAAAAAAAAACAATATTTGTTGTTTGTTGACCGATTTTGATGAAACTATGTTTCACGCTGTATTTTTGGTCGCTAAAACGAATATGATGTAATTTCTTTTGAAATTTCAAAATTCAATCTGCCAAAATCCAAAATAACGGCCGAAAATCGATTGTGGCTACCGAAATTCAAAATTTAAGTATGTTTATTGACCGATATTGATGAAACTTACTGCATATTGTAAGACATTAAGAATAAAATAACAGCAACATTAATTCATTCAGAAATAGTCATACTTTATTTAACACATCTTCTATACATAATACTGTCAATAACAAATCATGTTGTTTATACAAAAGCCATTTGGTCTTGCCATGGTACTGAACCTTCAGTGTTGAAGTATTCTTTAAAGTTCTCTCTGATGTTGTAAGCAGCTTTAGCTGCTCTTGCCCTCGAAGTCTCTTGTTTATTGTCACACTCAACTTCAATGTTCATCATTTCGTCATACACCTGACTCATAGTACCCTCTTTTACTCTAATTACATTGTGGAGAACGCAACACGCTAACACAATGATTTTTGTCTTATCTGGATGAGTTAACATAGCCAATTCGAAAACACGAAATTTCTTCGCCATCATACCGAAAGCACATTCAACAATTCTACGTGCTCTAGATTGTCTATAGTTGTATATCCTTCGTTCTCGTGTCAAAGAATTCTTGTTGAAGGGGGTCATCATGTGTCTGCTGAGGGCATAGGCTTCATCTGCAACAAAGACATAGGGAAAATCAGTTGTCTTTGTCTTAAATAAAGTTTTGGGCTTTGGTAAGTTCAGTTTTTTATCGTTAAACAAACGACCAAATGTTGAAGAATTAAATACACCTCCATCACTGTGTTTTCCAGCTTCTCCAACATCGACTGCTACAAATTTACCTTCCGCGTCAACAATAGCTTGTAGAATAATAGAGTGGTATGATTTGTAATTAAAGAATAATGAGCCACTATTCCATGGGGCTTCAATGCGTACGTGCTTGCCATCAATAGCACCGCAACAATTTGGAAAATTCCATAGCTCTTCAAACCTCACTGATATTTCCTTCCACTTCTCTGGTGATGGATCAGTCATTAGGAACATTGGAGACATTACGGACCAAATGGCAGTACATGTTTCTGCTACAATCTTTCCTGCAGTAGTAGCGCCAACTCGATGGTTGAAATGCATATACTGGAACCGATCACCGGTTGCAAGAAATCTGTAAAAAAGGACAAGATAATAGAGTTGCTTACAATTTTTCCCACAATTAAATATTACAAATAATATTGTTAAGATGTGGAATTGATTTGTTTCAGTATGGAAAATAAGTTTACCACTTTTATTTTATTTAGTGCTCTTTCGTAACTTCTGGTTTCTTTTTAGGTAACACATGCAAGAAAAAGTGGACCAATCTACGTGGCTCATACGTTAGATACGTAAAGGAGTTGAAAAAGACACCCAGTGGTTCCAAGCAACAAAAGAAAAAGTGGCACTTATTTGATGCTATGAGCTTCCTCCAACCTTGGATTGGTACTACGCGGAAAATGACAGGTAGTTTAGATGACTTTTTGCAAAATAACACCGATGTGACCCAAGACATATTAAACGAATCACAAGAACAGGGAGAGGTTGAAGACGATCCTCAACCACTTATTGAAAAGCAAAACAACTTTAACCCCTCAAAAAAACAAAGAAGAACTACAGCAGATATAGTGGCTGCACCAATGGTGGAATACCTAAAAACTGTCACAGAAAAACGTAAAGCTGGAGAGGAAAATTCTGATAGTGCAATGTTAACATTTTTTAAAAGTTTAGTGTCCGAAGCCGAAACGCTTTCTCCAAAAAGACAACGCCTCTTCAAATCATCGGTCATGGCAAAATTGCATAGCCTGTTGGAGGATCAAGATAGTGAGCAGAGTCGCTACACTCCGTCCCCTGCTTCAGTGGCTTCGTCCTCAAGCTCAACGTTGAACCATCAGTTCTTTCCTCTGATTAACCAGTTGCATGGCGTAAACTATAATGATGGTACAACTCACGGTGAACAATATCATCAATTTCCATGATTGACCACAAATATTTTGTATTGTTTTCTCAATAAAAATAGCATTTGTAACGTTTGAAACCTGGCATTTTACTACCCGAGGTTGTCACAGGTTATTTTATACATTTTAAGTAATTATTTGTTTTTTAGGGGATACTACATGAACGAATTATAGTTAACAAATTGAATAATGTGCAGTTAATAAAAATAATCTTACCTTAATGTGATCAGTAGTCGTTCTTCTGGAGTTATGCTCAGCCTATAGTTGGTGTTTTGTTTTTGGATGGATGGAGAAATTAATCCAAGAATGAAATCAAACGTTGCCGGTTTCATACGACAATAATTATAAAACTTTTCCGGATCTGCTCTTAGCTCAGCAATAAACAGTTTTATGTTACGTCTTTCATTGATAGGATGCACCCAGATTTGTCTCTTGGGGGAATCATCTATTGACTTTAGGAAGTACCACAACGCTATTACAGTCGCCTCTTCTTCTTCTGCGTTCATTTTCACGTGTCACAGACTGAAAACTGATTTCACGAAATATGTATCAATCTATCAAACACACAAGTTCACTTGTCTGAATTCTTCAATCCACTGAGCGTCTGCTCAAATTGCTTTCCCGCGCCGTGCCGCGCCGCGTGCTGCTCTTAACCATCGGGCGCGGCGCGGCAAGGCAAAACGTCTCGCCGCGCCGTGCCGTGCCGCGCCGTATCCGGTGTGCGGCCGGCCTAAGATTTACATCTGCCATATAGTGACGAGTAAATGAGTCAACTGCACGGACTCAGCGGATACTTTTCCGAATGGTTAGTTGTCAGGATTATTAAGGGTGTTAGGCCCAAATTCATTTATATCATATTATTTTGTCTTTGTATTGGCCTCATACGTACAAGTTTCTCTGCAAAACCGATTTTCACTATAACTTATAGTTTTCTCATAACAGGCACTCAAAGTTGAAATATATGACATCTCTTGTAGGTATTATTTCAGTAGCCGATCGATGTAATTTAGTAATTTTTAGTAGTTTACAAGTTCATTATGCATACTATTGAGAGATATATTTAAAAAATTTTAAAAATAATAAGTTATTTGTGTGCTTGAGCCAGAATATGAGAAATTTTCACTTTTTTCTGGAACCAAAAAAATTTGTATAAAACATATAATAATACAATATTACGAAATACCTATCTGAATATACATTCATCTAAAACAAAATATGTGACTTTTACTGTATAAAAATCGTAAGCTCCAACGGAAGTAATGTATCCCCTGAAATTCCAAATATATCAAATGCAACCCGCCACTCTAGTGGTGCCGTGTTGTCTCACTCATCTGAAAATTTCAGGTAGGACGACGACAGTATAAGTTCTAGGGTGGGGGGGGGGGGGGGATTAGCAGGTGATTTGGACCGGAAATGATAAGGCATTTAGGAACACATTAGTGACACTGGAATTTACCCAGCCTGTTTCATGCTACAGACAGGCAATAGCTCGTGTACCACTAGTTTTGAGAAGGGGTGCGGGAAACTTAAATATGATTAACTGTGGGGAAGGAAGAGACCAGCAAAGGAAAAACGATGCTGAAGCTGATGTTATATCCGTTTGAGTGGCCTAGCATCCACAGTACTGGATGTAAACAAAACCTTCTTAATGGTAATGGGACCAGTTATTTGTTGCATTTTGTTTTTGTACGCCATATTTAGTTGGAAGAAACAAGGTTAAGTTACTTTTTAATGCTTCGCAGAAATCATAATATTCCTAGGGAAACGTGCACAATGTTCCGCTTTGCATACCAATCACATGACAAGTTGTTATTGATGCACATTGTGCATTCATGTCTACCGAAATTGCATATTATTATTTCTATCTCGTCTATCAACTATAGAAAATGTAAGCTATCAACTACCTGACTAATGAACCTCAATATGGAAATATGAGTTAAATACAGTTATCTTAAACCTACTGAATTAAACCTTGTGTTTGATTTTTTTTTTTTTTCACGTTTTCATTTATATATTTTATTATAGATGGATGGAACAAGTAGGGCTACTGAAAGCAAGGGCAACATGAATTTAAAATTACTAAACGTCCACTAGACCTATATACTGTTCACTTTAAAGGCAGCCGCCTGGCTGGGGCTCCGAGGCTCGCAATAGATGGGGCGATAAGGTTGATCCGGCTATGAGTACCGAGTGCACCAGCACTTTTGAGTGTTATCAATGCTCCCAACTGGCGTGTATGCGGAATGACCGACACATTTTGTAATGGGACGTTCAGTCGTTAACGTAAAATGTTATTGGTGAAATATTTGTAGCAAAATTTAACGCATACTTCAATCTAAGTTTTGCTTGTGCCCGGTTGGTATTTATGAAATATACTTCAGTGTGAAGAAGCCCTGTTTGACTATGTTGCAGCGCTCCAAAATGATATTTCTAGCATGCGTGTCGTCTTCAAAGTTACATTCTGCCCTCTTCTTGAGTGCGTTTTCTTTTTGTAGGTAAACAAAATGTAGGCACGTGAAATAGTTCTGTCGAACAAAACGTGTTTTCAATTACGTTGCAAGCCAAGCGGCTCCCTTAAAAACAAATTATTATTATTATCGTGGAAAACAAACTTGCATACAGACAATTGTTGTTTGTAACTGCCGAAGAGAAACTTTGAACAAACAATTATGTCAGTGTGCTTATACGTAGCTCTCGTTTTGAGAAAATAGCTCAAAGAAAATACTAGGTAATCACCACACAATTGACTATCCTAATATATAGTATTACAATACAATTTTTTTGTCTCCTGAGCCGATAGAAACCAATTATATGTTTGTATAGGGCAAGGTATTTCCCAGGAATATTTAAGGGCCAATCTAAGGGAAATTGCGAATTACATTTTAATATGGGGCTTCACGAAATATATTGTAATCATGTCTACAATAGCCATTATGTTATAAATTTTTCGGTAAAATTACGTTTACAACTTTACTGTTCATGAAACTTTACAAGCTGAATGTGATGACCCTACAAATGTAACCTTCGAGTCGAATCTGGGGGGAAATGTTGGATGGAATATGACAATGCGACTTTTCGCGAAATGTATCGTAATAAGGCCTAATTAGATATTACTTTGTAAGTTTTCTCGTTGCGTTCATATCTGCGTAGCTAATCGAACTTTATAAATTAAAATTAATTTTCTAGTAATAAAATCGTTTCTTGTAAACTTTAATGCTGTTCGGCACTTCAAACATTATAAAAATACAGCCATTGAAGTAATGAACGGTAGCTGTAAAATGTAATTTATAATACTTTGACTTTATAGTTGTTAATAATTCACGTCTGCTGTGTGCACACTGTTGTACGAAATGCATTGATTGACAGCAGTAATGAGGCTCATAACCTACCTTTCTGTGATTATAATTTTTTCCTTGTTATTTGCGGGGGGAAGGTAAGAGACAGATGCTACTACGATCTTAGAAATATAAAATATAATATTCACAAAACCATCTTCCTTAACTGTGGTCAATTCGTAATATAAGCAAAGTGGAGATGTTTATGCGTTACCCAAAACAGCAAATACCCACGATATTTTTGAGTAATTTTACGTATAGCCTTCTTCTAATAAGTTATCATATAACAAAAATTTTTTTTGCGATAAAGGTAAATGAAAAAAGTCTACGAAAACGTCTTTCAACGAAGCACAGTACTATTTTACCATAGCAACTGCATAGGAACGAGTTGTTTAGCTCCGAAATTGCTGTGCACTGGAATACCTCGTGCAGACGACTTCAGTAGCGTATGGTTCGCTTTACCTGTACGACGATGTCACTGATCCCTAGTCTCTGAAAATAGGAAGCGAAAGCTGCGAATTGAACTTACTTTTGTATTATACACTTGCTCTCCTTCATATGCATTTATATTATTTTGTCTAAATGGCTAGACCATCTATTATACAATTGAAACTGCATACTTGAAACAAATGTCTACTATTATGGTGCAAATGAGACGTAGATAATTTAAAAATCCGTTTGGAGAGAAAAAACATAAAATAGAACCCGAAAGTTTTTTTTCATTAAAATGTCTCACAGTAAAAATGTCTGTAAATATCCACTGAGAAAAATAGTCACTGAGATATCAACAAAACTGTTCTGTAATCCGTTTAAATGGTACCTGCAACAAGACTTTAGTAATATTAACAGATTGTTTCCTACTTCATTACAATAACTATCGTTTGAGGAACAATCCAAATCTTGTAACGCGTTTTCTGTTGGAGGAACTATATTCTCTGTAGACAGAACAGACAGTTTTGTTGTTACAAATGTATAAATGATTATAAATACTGTCTCGAAGTATTGTAAAAATTACTAAACATGTTACTGCTGAGCCAACAAACTGTTTCGCAAGCAGCACCAATCACTTTCCGTTACAGTTACAATAACTTGGTTCTAGAAACTATCTGATTTTGTTAAAAGTTTGTAAACTAGCTGGGTAACCTTAACAGTACTATATCGTACCCGCAACAAGCTTGCTTCGGTTTAAAATACTATCCTACTTGTTGTGACTACCATCTGATTCTGTTAAAAGTTTACAATCAAACTGGGTAACCTTAACAGTACTATATAGTGCCCGCAACACGTTTGCTTCATTTTAAAATACTCTCCTACTTGTTGTGCCTACCATCTGATTCTGTTAAGTTTGCAAACGAACTTGGTAACTTTAACAATGCTATACTATGCCCGCAACATATTTGCCTCTATTTGAATTACTTTTCTATTTGTTGTGCTTACCATTTGTTTCTGTTTCAAACTTTCAAAGCAGTGCCAATATTCGAACCTCCGGTCCTGAAATTAATATGCAGGCATGCTAACAGTGAACAATAATTTTAAAAAAAGTTTGCGATTAGTTTATAGATGTAGTTGTGGGCATTCCCATTTTGTACATAGCTTTGTAGTTAAAATAAATATAATCTTACTTTGCATTCATACATAGCATCGTAATAGTATTTTGTGAGTGATGATAGTAGTGTCAGTGTGGTCAAACCACTTACCCACAAAGGCGATTCACGTTCGATCTCCGGTGGAGTCAGCCCCCGATTTTTCGCAAGTGGGAACCGTGGTGGACGTTGCCGTTGGCGGGCTAGTTTTCTAGGGAATCTTCTGTTTCCGTCAACTCTCCGCTGTACGGCCTAATTTAATATCATCCTTCAAGGCACGTAGTTGTGTCCGGGCTCCCAGACAGAAATCTGCATTCGGTGTACAATACCTGCCCTCGGGTACCCTCCCCATTTCATACATGTTTGGTAGTATCATGTGAGATGATAGAACTTTGTAATATGCACGTACACTAAATTTAAATTAAAGCATCCTTGAACAAGTTCAATGAACAAAATTCACACGAGTGTGCTGGCCACGTAACTCAAGTTCAAGTTCAACACGAACCTGATTTAGGCCTGCAGCTGTGTAATCGGTTAAAATGATTTTACTACATTGGAGAGCTAATTAAAAAATTAGGCAGGGTAAGTAAATATATATTCATGAGTACACACAAAAAAAATTGGACCACTTATAACATGATGCGTAGCATGTGGGCCATCACCGATGCAGCAGCTCACAGTCACAGCAATCTGAGTTCTACCAATGGGCCATAAATGAAATTTCGAGTGTTGTATTTTCGAAAGTCGGCCATAGCTAACAAGCTAGCAGAGCCATTATTTATCATAGCCAGAAGCTACCCAGCATTGCCAGCAGTAAACGTGCAAACGGACAACTGTAGTTTGCTGCATGGGAACTTAGATAAACTCGGTTCCTATTTTAGAATACTACCTGCGCGTGCACGTCCACCCACGGCTTTGCTGGCGTTAAATATTCGTAGCAATTTGTAATAATGTTTTGCCTTGGAATAATATCTTAAAATTTGATTTTAAATGCCCCACGTTTAATCGGTGCGAACTTCGGACCGTAGATTAAAATGACTAGTAGTTTCACTTCCTAATACGTTGAATTTCAAAAAAAAAAACTCATAAAACTAACTGATATTATGACATTATTTGGAGTGACCAATTTAAGTTTAAATCACGTATCGATAACGCGTCAAAAATATTGAACCAGTTATTGAAAACATATTTCATCTAACTCCCATACCTTTGGAGATGGAATTTCTTATTTTTGCGTGAACAGCTTCTTCATAACTGATTAGTACTCTACTTAATGTGCAAACGCTATAGTTTCATAAACCAACACTTAAAAAAAGATTTATATGTTCATCATCTTTGCCATAATATGTTAATTTTCCGGGGGAAAACATGTCAGTTTGGAAATCTTGATTTGATACAATCTTATTCGACTATCTCTGTATGTACCACAAATGGCATATAAACATGCACTTCAAGTGCTATATGTAGTTTTAAAACTTATGCTACTCAATTAAATTATTGTGAAAGAATCAATTCACAGAAGTTGTTTATTTATCCGGTTTAGTAATATTGATATTTGTCTAGTTAAAATTATCTGTTTAGTATTTTGTTTATTTACTTATAGCCTAATTACCCACTGACCAATATTAACATATTTTTGTTTGTTTATTTTAAGAATTATTAATTGATTTATATCTTTAAAATAACGCTATTTATTTCATTTAATATTTTATTTGTTTTTCTCTATGCTAGAACATTCTCATATCACTATGCCAGTTGAATTATTACTGCTTTGTGAAATATTTCCTTACTGAGTGTCACCTATATTTTTATATCTTTGGTGCACAGTTTAAATGAGATTTTGGCTTTGTTAGCAAAAATTCCGTGCTGCTGATTCGAACCTTGTCCGATGAAGACGTGGCTGGGGCGTAGTCATGTCTCAATTCATCCTAATTAATAGCTTAGAAACTTAGGGCCGTAATTATAAACGTAATTCGAATGACAACCAAACCAACTGCCCTCCAGCGCAATCGATGGTTTCGTAGATTATAGTCCTCTTCCGGAGGTCGGTTGACCGCCGGCGAACAACCGACCTCCACTCCAGGGTGGATGAGGTCTGGCGCTCTGCCAGCGGTCCTCCAGCGGACATCCGACATCTCGATTTGTAAAAATGGCAAAATATCTGATGAGGTTAGGTGACATATGCAAAATAATTTCAGCTTCTACAAACAAATCGAGTAAACGGAATAATTGCTGGTACGAAAAAGATACTTTTGGGACATGGCAGACCCGTTGATTACTGCTACGTGATAAATTTAAATAGTCATACAGTTTGTAAATATGTGTGTATCGGTATTTGTAAACAAAACCTAACATCAGAGTGCAATCTTTTAAAGAAGATGTTAATCCTACTTTCACAAAACCATATAACATGGTGTGATAATACTAAGTATCACAGAACACTGAAACTTTAGTTTAAATTGTTTATTTATATTTTTCAGTGTTTGTTTACTTTTCACGTAATTTTATTTATGTCAAATTTATATGTCTTTCAATTGTAATAAGCTCTAGAGTTTGTTTTGTTTATTGCTCAGAGCAGTAGCTATGTCTCTATGTTTTGACAAAATTTTCTAATGTTTGAAAAAGATACGTGATTAAGAGAAGGTGATTGGTCTATGGATCGGCGGACCTTTAAAATGGAAAATTTAGGCATTGTTGGAATTTTGACGATATAATTTTTGAGAGAATAATGAAGAGGAAGGTTTTGTGTGCCATTTTTTTGGCTGGTGTGTGTGGCCGCGTCGGGCATTTCCGACGCGGAATTCAGCTATATTTTCAGCAGATATTTCACTGAATAAGTGAGCTGTTGCGCCCCTGAGCCGGGGCGAATGTTACGGTAATATTTAATTACCGGGGCTTTCTTTATCTATGGAAATATAAGGTACGAAAGTTTGATGTATTTAGGCCTGAAGTTTTGTGTTCCGCGAGCCCCTTATATTAACTGTTTCGGCCTAGTAACTGATTGTTCCTGTTAATGCCTCTGGTTTTCGTCATGGCACAACCTAATTATCTTAACTTTCACCCAGTAGTCTCGACTTAAAGACTCTTGTGTGATCCGAGGGAACTGAGTTAGTTGATTTTTAATTCACTTTAAGTATTATTATTTACCATAAATGAACTTTTGCTTTCGGTTGTGCCCAACATAACTATGTAGATAACTTTTATTTTATTTTATTTTATATGAGTTATGTGTAAGCAACCTTATTTCCCAGTGTTAATCACCTTATGTGTGTCAAACTAAGCTTTAATGTTATTGTGTTTACACTTATTCATAATTTTAATAAATAAAAGTGATAATTTTCAGTTGTATTAATATTTGAAATGGGTAACATTGGGCATAAGCCGCAATTGAAAAACCACTTATAGCAGTGGAAATATTTATGAGTAATATAGTAATATTAAAGTGTGGCGCCCGTATAAAAATAATAATAGTTGTCCTATTACCTATAGCAACTAAAATTCATTCATGAAATAATAGTAATTATATTCAGACTAGTCATAGAAGTTATACATATATGATAGGTATAACACATGATCAGATGATTTAATTGCAGAGTACAATAATTATAGAGTGGCTAACCCAACTTGGAGACAGTAAAACTGCAATTAATATAATTGTGGTAACAAGCAAGTAATTGTACAATGGATGTAATGTTTTCTTGGTGGTGTTTTGCAAATCAGTAGTGTTTGCAAAACTCGAATACAACAACCATGTGATTAAATACATGACTAACATAAAAACCATTATTTTCCAAGTGCCACTTTCGCTCAGTAGGACAAAACAAAAATGGTACAAGAAGAATTATTAGGAAAGGTTAATGAATCACACTTTATTGGGAGGATCCAATCCTCTCCTAAACCATCCTACCCCGTTACTGTAACTAGGTTATTACGTACACTACCTACTGACATGCATGGGGCTAGCAGACAGCCCTGCGTGTAAATACTGCCCAGCAAACACTGATGATGCCTGCCACACCTTCTTCCACTGCGGCAGATGGGAGACAGAAAGAACAGCGGCCGAAGAAACAGTCGGAGCCAAATTGAGCCAAGGAAACATAATTTCCCTTATGAGCAGCTCTCCGCGGAACTGGGAGACAATAATGAGCTACGCCGAAGCAGTTCTGAGAGCAAAGAAGCTTGAGAACTGACCAAGAAGAGCGCCTAGTCGCGTATCTTGGGTTCAGGCTGAAGTAATGCGAAAGCGGTTTCCGGTCTGGCCCCCTTCCTAAAAGAAGGGCAGAAAGAGAGGACTGTTTTTAGTCAGTAAAAATCTGACACTACCAACAATTCCACCTGTTGGTGTCTTTTGAAGATTTTTAAACCTCTCTACCAAAAAAAAAAAAAACTGACATTATTGCTTAGGTTTGGTGCTACAGATGATAGAAAGCACGTTTTTTTTTGTTTTAATTTTAGGTCTACTGTGCAAGATTTCCAACATGCAACCATAAGTTGAACTACAATTCTTTATGGAGTAGTTGACCTAAGTTGTGTAGTTGTTTGTGCTAATGGCACGTTCAGAGTTAACAGAGCTTTGTACTGTGAGTGGCCTATGGATCATATTTTCTGATACACTCTGAACTGACATTGCCACTATTCTTGGTTTTTGCTAAAAAAAAAAAAAAAAAAAAGCAGGGTAGTAGTTTTTTGATTTTCCCTCCCCATCTTAAATATCAGAAAATCAATTTTGTTTTAGAACAGGTAAAGGTACAACTGCTGTTAGATCTCTAGTCAACATGGTTTTAAATTCAGTTAACACTAACAACTTTATCCAAGCAAATATGCGTGAGTTGAGTAAGTCATTTGACTGTGTACGATAATATTTTATTATCCAAACTACAATTTTATTGTATATGTGTTGTTGAATTAATTTTTTTAGGACATATATAATAGGACGAAAGCAATTTGTAGAAATATGACAAATCCTAATGCACCCTTACCTTTTTACATGTTTAAATTTCATAATTCAAATTGCCTCAAGTTTCTTGTATTCCGTCACGTCGCGCTTATTTATATTCAAGTAAATAGCATTATTTCTTCAAAATGACAGTATGTTTAACACATACTCTAGTATTTACATATTATAACCTTAAAACTATTTTCCGACTTTCGAGCCACCTAGCTCACAGTCAAAAACAATAACAAGCAAAATGCAAATGATTTTCGAAGGCCTTTTCCAAAATATCGAAAAAGAGTGGTTCGGAAGTATTTCAAACACAAAATTCACAGCAACGTTGCCACATTTCAAGGTGAAGAGCCATCCAACTCTCATTCTTCGGGCGGTCAAATGGCAGATGTTTATAACTAGGAAAGGGTGGATTGCCGCCAGTAAGCCGCTGGGTGGGTGACAGCCGGCGGCTTGCCGGCAGTCATTCGAATGTCGTTTATAAATTCGGCCCTTAATCTTCTATTATCAGTATAGTTTTGGCAGTAAACAAGTTTTCTACAGTTTGAGGTAAAAATACAGTGTTAATTGGTTTAAAATTCAGTTTTAAATAGTTTCTTTAGTGCACTATGTCAAGCGTCACCACAAGAGAAGCCTACGAGGGTGTCATGGAAAATTCGTTTAATCAAATTGTCAACCTATACTTTTCGGAAGTGTATTTTGTACTAAAATATGTGAGTTTAATTCACGTCATCGCTCAAACGTTACTGGTATTCCTGAACTCGTGCTTGACGTATAATCGAATATATCTTAAAATGTACTAGCCCAGAGATCCCGAGAAATGAATTTCAGTTGATCTATTTACTGATTTACCCAGGGAATAATTCAAGTACTATTCACAAAAGTAAAATTCCTAGTGAAGAATTTATTGTAAAGCTCTACAAAGCTATGCAATTTTAATGGTAATTGTGTCTGTTATATGTGTGGTTTATGATAGCCAATGTTCATTCCTTGGACGTAAAGTTTTCATTATTTTATTTTCACATTATGTGATAAGGTGACAAGAACATTGTTATTGAATTTTCTTGCCACAAGACTTATTAAATTTATTATTAAATGTGTCTAGTTGCTAATTATTTCGTATTGCAGTAATTATTGTACCGTCTTAAGTTGTATTCTTAGTCTGGCGCTCAGTGACGTGTACTCAAAAAATCTCACAGATAACGAATTTTCTGACATTGTTGAACTTGAACTGCAAAAAACCATGCAAAATGCACACTTCACAATTATTCAAAAGAATTTAATATTATTGTAATATGACACACATATCGCGTCGCAAGAAAGTCAGATCTTCCTACAATATACCAATGCGAACCCTAAAACTTATTAGTGCAATTCTTCAAGAAAAATTGTTGTTAAACATGTCATAGAATACTTACAAAACTTTGAATTATAGGTACACATACAAAACATATTAAGAAATAAAAGGACGCCAGTGTCAAATGGTAGCGTGGTGGATATAACGTCCACAATTTATTCTAGATGTGTCTGTTAACACAATTTCAAGCCATTCAGTATGGTTTTAATTTTTTGGCACAAAATAGCACTGTCTACAAATAACTGACCTGCCAAAATGTTTTTTTTTTTATTTATTAAAAATAGGTTATAGATTATTTTTGTAATTAATGCACACATTCATTTAGAATCGACCTCTACCAATTGAGTGAAATGTTTTGTATATTATTATTACATTTTCATAACGCTATGGCAATTCTCAACGTATTACTACTATTATTCTTTTTAGTATTTGCAACATATTTGTTGTGTTCGCCTTGCCAATTCATTATACATTTAAGTTTAATTTCTGTGGCTTTAGCTGTTATTGCCGCTGAATGAAAAGGTCGAAAATGTAGTGCTCATGGCACCATCTTCAGGTGAAATCTGACACTACCGTCCTCTACGATATATCGTATCAGTACTGCCACCTAGGAATAAAATATGTTACTACATGAGATGCGAAGCGCACAAAACTTAAACTTTTATGCCATTGCGTATCAGAACCGTCACTCAGCCTAAAATTATTCAGCCTAAAATCGTTCAGCCTAAAAATACAACCGCTCACATACATTAACAGCCAAGATCAGAATTTCGTTCTGCCTAAAGTCATTCAGCATAAAGTCGCTCAGCCTAAAGTCACTCAGCCTAAAGTCGTACAGCCTAAAGTCATTCAGCCTAAAATAACTCAGCCTACAGTCACACAGCCTAAAATCGTTCAGCCTAAAGTCACTCAGCCTAAAGTCGTACAGCCTAAAGTCATTCAGCCTAAAATACATCCAGCCTAAAGTAACATAGCCTATAGTCACTCAGCCTACAGTCACTCAGCCTAAAATACATCCAGCCTAATTTTAGGCTGAAAAATTTTAGGCTCAGTGACGTGTACTCCCTGCAGACAGGTATCCGTTCATCTTTATTTTGAGGCTTAGCGGCTTGTTCATTGCTGTTTTTTTGTTGCGAATTTTTGTTATAATACTGCTGTTTATTTCCTGTTATTCTGGTATTGTTGTGGGCGTAGACATTAGCTTCTCGATTTCGCTGGTGGTCTGCGTATTCTACATTTGTGTTGGAGATGCACAAGCGATCAAGCTCGGCAAAATTTTGTGGTCGGGCCTGAAAAACTGCCCGCGATCTTTCTTGAGGGTTAATTCCATCAAGTATGTTAGAAACTATCTCACTCTCAGACACTCGCAACCGAAGAATTTGAGCGGCTAGTTTGATGTCTGCTATGTAATTAGGTAAGGCTTCATTTCTTTGTTGTAGCCTGTTGTACCATTCCAACCTGATGTTGGTCATCAAACGGGCTGGAATAAATTAATTTAGTATATCTTCGTGAAATTGATCAAATGAATAATTTTGTTCAATCGCGAGCGTAACTCGCTCGCTCAAGGGTGGTTGTGTGAAGGGAAAAATGATTTCCAGCAGTTCCCTGTCCGGAAGATTAGCCTTTTGTTTGACCCTAAATAAATGTTTGAGAAACTCGATTAGATTTCTGGGTTCCAATCCTGTGGTTTCCTTAAAATTAGCTAAGAGCCTTTCCACGGGATGTGGAATCTTAGCATACAAACTACCTCCAACTGCTTGATTTGAGTTAGAGAATACAGGTACCGGGTTCGGTGCTGGATTAGGGGGTAGAGGTGGAGCTGGTTGAGGTTGTGGATGATTTTGAGTCTGATATACCTGCGGGGCCAATGGCAGGTATGAGGTGGCGGGGCTGATGTATGGCAGTTGTGACTCTACTCGGTCACCGGGTGGCACGGATAAGTTATGTGACAAAGTTACTGCCAGGTCGGAAGTGAAATTTAGCAGCGGCGAAGCTGACCTTCCAATGGCCGAGGAGATGGGGTGGGTTTCCGGGGAGGTTTGAAGGGATGAAAAGGTGGACCTGAATTGTCGATAGGGGTTGAAAATGGCGGGTGAGGTGGAGGGGAGGTATATGGGTTTGGGGCGATGGAAAGGGTGAGCTGCGAACGATTGGCTGGGATGGGCGTAGGTGACCTTGGTACTCTGGTGATCACCAGTCGCCATGACACTCGCGGAGGAAAACTGCTCGTTAATGGCTGTTGCGGTGATGACAGGAAATGTCCCACGGCGTGGTGTTACTGGTGGAGATGGAGGGGAGGAGGGTAAAGGAGGGGGTGTAGGGACTGGGCTACCTCCGGTTTCCATTTGTTTTGGAGGTTGCGGTACTTGAGTGTGAAACTCTGCTCCTGCAGCTGCAGTTACAGGTTCTAGGGATGTTTGATCAAGTGTGTCCAACTTACTCCGCAGTTTGAAGCATAGGGCAGGGATCTGCTGCCTACATTTGTCAATCTCGGTTTGGTAGATTCCATTTAATTTATTTGCGGCTACTATCTTGAGGTTAGTAAACCTCGTGCCGATATGTGTCAAGCGAGTTAGCGTACGGAGAATGTTGTTTCTGTTTGTTTCCTCTCCGACATAATTGATGTAGCTGTGTATGTCATAGAACTTGCTACAAACACAATTAAACTCACTCAACGGGTCTAGGTTTGTGAGGTGCGTAATGTGTGGTTGTATTTCCTCGGCGCAAGCAGCTCGGAGTCTTTTTCGGAGCGTGGCCACGTCGCCGAGGTCTGATAAGCCTCGAAACTTGAGTTCGTATGTTAACTCGTCACGGAGGAGGTACTCCGGGGTGGGCATGATTGCAATTACTTTTCTTTGAAGTTGGTACAATCTTACAAATACAAAACAAATAAACTAAATTTTTGGTGTGAGTTGTTCAAAACTAACCCACGTAGAACTTAAACTTATTGTTTAAAATTACCTTAAACTCTATACATAAGACACTCTTAAATTAGCTTAGTTTAATAATATCATCAGTACCACAGCAGGTCGGGAAGTATGTGCCCAAAATAATGAAAAATATATTAGTTTAGTCAACATTAATTTGGAACTTCTGCTGCTCGAGAAAAGAAAAGAACAAGGTCACGGCGGGCGGACAGTGGTCTGCGAAGGTCGTGCAGGACGCACAGGGCGGTGAACTGAACTCGACGCGACAACGCGCGCCGTGAGAGATAAGGTGCGGAGGGGGGAGGGGGTGTTGTTTACAACGGTTGAGCACGTCTTAGTGATAAGGTCAACAGCTGTGAGACGAGGCCTGGAGCCCGCCTTGGGCCGCGTGGAGAAGAATACGCGACCGTCGGTCAAAGGGAAAACAGAATTTTAACTTAAATGAATTTAAGAATAAAGAAGGGGGTGCCAGTTTTAGGACTTACAACAATATGTCATACAATCTGAGTCTAAATAAACTCGAAAAACCATTTAGTTATATATTACATTATGTTTCAAATTTAAAATTGAAATTTCAAATTACAAATTAATATTATTATTTGGGTATGCATATAAACCAAACCACGTTAAATACTACCAACTTCCAACATAAAGCAGAAAATTGCTCTATGCTACCAACTTGTAGCAAAGATCAAACCACGCTAACTGCTACCATTTTTATAACGAACGCTGGGCTGCAGGTAAACACTCAAAAGTGAATAATTAAATTAAGGCCTTGGAAGCGTCAGCCCAGAAAACAAAACAATGACAACAATAATCACAGAGGTGCCCAGACGTCGTATAAAAGAATTTTATTTATAACCTCCTAGCAACTCTAGTAGGCTATGTGGATCGGGGATGAATACTAATGAAATAACAAGACTGGTGGTTTGATTTATATAAGTGCCCTTTTACTTAACTAATTTACTTTTGATTTTATCTTTTAATTACATTGGTATTAAAACATCTTGACTACAAAATGGAGGGAGCCCGGGGCAACAAAATACATATATAAGTAACACCATAATACCTCTGGAATTTAATACTGGTTTTAAGTTAGCTCGCAGGCTCAAAAAAAATTACATTGAGATTTGATTATGTCCTGTGTCCTAGCACCGGAGGTTTCGGTTGATTAACGTCCAGAAGAAATCATTTTTAGTAGAAACTCGGAGTTAAACTTGGAGTGGAGCTTGCAGCTTGCAGCTAATTTTGGAACTTGGAGCTCAACTTGGAGGCTGAATTTGGAGCTAAACTTGGAGGCTGAATTTGGAGCTAAACTTGGACCTCAACTTGGACCCCGCCTGCAACCAAAGTCCCAAATTACTTAGACTGGTTAACAGGCGGCTAAGCCTGGGCAAGACTATGCCCAGTGAAAGGCAAAAAAAAAGGGGGGGGGGGGGTAGGGATGACGACCACTTACCCAAAACAGCGGGGTGAAGTTCATGTCGGCTGCCTCCAGGAGCAGGGAAAGCAGCTCGCGGCACGGAAGTTCTCGATAATCATGGTTAGAGAAAATGAAATAAATTTAGATTAACAAAAAAACTATTGCGGGCAGCAAAATTTAAAACTAAGAAGATTTAGGCCTCTATGCCTTGACGTTGGCGACTACATGACGTAGTGTTTAGTCTTGGTCGAACAACAGAGATTGACTCCAGCGGATCGCGACGCGTGGTCCGCACAGACCAGATGCTGCCCGCCGAATCTTTAAGAAATGGCGTCGGGGCGCCTAATTAAAGTAAGCAACTGCCCCCAGCCAAAGAAGGGGGAGGGGGGGTGGTGATTGCCCGAAGGTGTCCGGAGATGCCCGAAGGTGCGAAGCAGACTGTAACCTGTTCGCTGCGCTCTCACGTGAGTCGTAGGCGAACTAAAATCGCAATCGCACTGCGACTGCTGCCAAGGTCGATTGTGACAAGCTGTCTCTTATGGGAGGGATGAGTATTGCACTCTGGTGGCCAAGACGAGAACCAGTCTGGAGGGTCACAGAAACGTCCTCTAGAGTGCAGTGGGCGCGCTCGCGACCAGCGCTCAGAGCAAGGTTAGGGATTTTTCCCGCCGCTAGACTTCGCTGAGGGCTCCGTTTGACAAGTGGGAATGTCCTCGGGGAGGCAATGTCCCCGCCTGGGTTCACTGGGGGTCAATGCTCCGGGTTGTAGTTCCCGTGAAGCCACCAGTGGGTGATGAGGGAAGGGGGGTTTAAATTTGCTAAGTCGCCTGGGAAAGGCGTCATGTGGACTGTCTCGAGGCGTCGCCGCTGGCTGTAACTTGGTCCAGAGGTGTGCTTGCAAAACCCTTACGTATGCTTGCCTCCGAGAAATGAAAGTTGCTAGCAGTGGGGTTGGGGGTAGCGTTCGCTAACGCGAAAGTTGTTCCGTTACATAGGGAAGGCATGACGCGAACCGCGGCCGGGATGCTGCGATCGCAAATCGTCAGCAAACAGTATCTGTTTGAAGCCTGCGAACAAGCGCAGGTGCACTGGGTTGCACAAGATTACGTCGGAGTGTACAGTAATGGAAACAAAATTTAATAAAATAAAAATTACAAATTTATTATTTGGTTTTCTTCTTAAAAAGATTAAAAATTAAATTTAAATTCGTACATTTGTGCCTGAAAGTGGCACTGAAACGGCACAAAATCGTGATGGCCCTGTCATGAGTATCAGGTTCTGGGGGCGGTTCCACCACTCGTGTTTTTCCTTAAACAGTCCTTAAGGTAGGGTGACGAGTCCCTATTTGCAAAACATTTTAAATAAAGAGGTTAAGGGTGAACGTTTCCACAAGAACATGTTTATTTCCGCAGTTTCAACTA
Organism: Bacillus rossius redtenbacheri; assembly: GCF_032445375.1. Lineage (NCBI taxonomy): Eukaryota > Metazoa > Arthropoda > Insecta > Phasmatodea > Bacillidae > Bacillus > Bacillus rossius. The sequence continues at coordinate 51,582,838 of NC_086330.1, forward strand.
ACAGTTTATTCAACACATATAGCATGTCTCTACTTTCTGTCTTTATAATTACAATTTATAACATTCTATTACTAACACATAATTACTGATCCATAGTCATGCCTATCAGGGATACTGTCGTTAATAAATAAACCGTGCTGTCGGCCATTTCCTAGAGCTTATTCTTGACCTCACTTGTCTCGTGATTTGTTACCAACTGTTGCAGACTAATTTCTCCCAAGTTACGTGATGGTTTTAAATTAATTTATTATTCATAATGTCTACCGCGTGATTGTTGAAATGCGTAGTCTTAGTTTTTGAAATGAGAGAGAGAGAGATACCAACTATTACCAGCTACATGGGCATAAGACCGTTGTGCTGCTGTCTAGTGTTAAACCATCGTCGCATCGTGACTGGTCACTCACCAATCATCGTCTCGGCGGCGGAGTAGCGTGGCTTTCAACTGACTCTGTGACTCTAACTTCTCGAATAAAATTTCCCCGTATAAGAAGCCCGTCCTGACCCTGTTTGCGTGTGTTTGTTAATAACATAAACAGTTCCGTTTCGGCGCCGCTTCTGACGTCATTACACACTCCCCCTCCATCCCTATGCCTATGACCGAGTTTCGCTGCGCTGTGACCAAGGTCGCGCCAGCTGAGAGCGAGTGGCAACCCCCCGGTTTGTTTCCGCGGCCGTGTTATGCTATCGTTTGCAAACTTTCCCCAGCTCTCGCTTCACCTGTCCTTCAATTTTTCCTGCTGTGTTTGTCATTTCCTCATCGTGTCCCGCTGTTCCTAATCGTCTGGCTAGCTATTAAAAAACAAAAAAGCTTTCCCTGGTATCCTACAGTATTTTCGGCCGTTACAATATCCCCTCCACAACAGCGGTGTGTCCTCACGCCGATAGGTTTACTTTACAATTTACATTATTATACAATTATTTTACAAAACATTTTTTTTTTTCTTTTGGGTAAGGACATGCAGCTATTGGAGTATTACCTCTTTACGTAAATTTACTTATTGTAACTCTGCTAGGTTCAACTATGGTTCATTTATACACTTCCATATTCACGCCCTTGATCAGTCTTAATGTTTACAGGCTTTCATTTCCTCTTAGAGTTAAACTAAAACAATTTCACTTTTATACAATTTCCGGGTAGGCGTCTGTGTCTCGGGGTTCTGGTTTGGTTACTGCTCCCACATGGGTGTCTTTACATTATGCTGGACCAGTACTTCCAATTCCAATTAATACAGCCTCCCTGCTCTCTACGACAAACATATCTGGTTATATATTACTTTCTTACTTTGGTTTAAATAAGTCGGTGTGAGAGATAGTTTTCCATTTGAACTGACAAACAATTCGCCCCGTATTCTTATCCTCCCGTGCAAATTATTACTAAGTCTGGGATTTTAAGGATGGGTTGGGAAGAATCTTAACGTTTTTCACTCTTCACTGTTCACTGTGTAGCTAACAGTTCTTTTAACAGTTCATGAGTGTCTATCACTTGTGTATTTCACTGATGTCTTGTGCTTTCGGTTGATTCTTGACGCTCACTCGGCCGTAGTGTATGGCGCGTTGTGTCTTCCTACCAGCTGTCTCATCTTCTTCTGCTGCGGATTAGTGGTGTTTCTGGCATTTGCTTCATTGTAGGGCTCCAGTCCAGCTCTCCTTGTCCTGATGCTTGTGTTTCTTGAGGCACTGCGTGCTGCCTCGATTTCCAGGGCATGGACCAAGGCCTCGCAGCTCTTCTTGTGCCGGTGCAAACGATGAGTCTTCTGAACCTCCGCATCTCTGAGCCCGTCAATAAAAGCTATGGTGGCTAGCTGCTGGTGCTTCTGGGTAGGCGAGGTGCACGAGTCGCTCAGTGTCGGCTATGAATTCGTGGAGTGTTTCCGAAGATAATTTTTGATGTGTCTTCAGGGCTGTTCTATACACCTCGCCCATATGTCAGTCTCCGTACCTCAGCTCAAGGGCCTCTACTAATATCCCATAGTCTTTCCGGTCTGGAACTAGTATGGTCTGCAGCAGCTCTAGTGGAGATCCTCACAGGGCCAAGACGAGTGTCGTAGCCTTTTCTTCCTACTTTACTTCTGCAGCTGCCTCGAACTGTCTTTTTTTTTACACTGTCCACAAAGACTGACCATGGAAGGTGGGTGGGCATGAATTTTGTGTGGCCGCTGGAAGTGCCTTCCACCTAACATCCTCGGAGTTACTCGTCCAGTTTGCAGCAGCTGTAGCTACCTTAATCATCTGACTGCACTCCTCGGTCATAGCTTCTAGATGCCGTTCAGTTGCCTGTTCAAGTTGAAGTAACTGTTGTTCCTGTTGTGCAAGGTGCTTCTCCCAACTCTGCACTTTGCCTTCCAACTGGATGCTGGTTTCATCTATCTTCTTAATTTCTTCTTGGCAGTTCATTTCATTCTTCATTTCTTCTTGGCTATTATCAATTTTATTCTTCTTCTCTTCTTCGCCATTCTTAATTTCCTCTTGGTTACTCTTGATTTTATTATTAATTTCCTTCTGACCCTTCTTCATTTCCTCCTGACCCTTTTTAATTTACTAAACCCCTACTAAAAACTAACACTAATTTTACTAACTCAATACTCAAATAACTAAATTTGTAATAAAGTTTTACTTTTTTAGTTTAGTAAAAAAATATATATTATAATATATTAATTAGGGCTATCCCACTTCTGACACCAAAATGTTACGTATACAATGTGGGCAGAAAACTGGGTTTGTAAAGTACAGCCCAATTAATTGGTTCATTTTTATTTATTACTAATATCTTACCCATAAATTTAATCAATGCACTCAGTATCTCTGATCACAACAATTAGTCTTACACTAATCATTGAAATATTAACACTCTCCACTGGAGCTTGGCTCGACAGTGGCTCGCTCTTCTGTCCGCCTCCGTCCACTTACTTCGCACACTCACCCACACCGTGCCGCAGTACAGTCCCCAACTATCGCTTGTCACACCCGACTGGTTCGCCAGACCTTCACTCGCAAGTATCACCTCCTGATAGGTCCAGTTCATTCAGCAAGGGCCACTTGGTCTCTTCACCTCTTGCTGATCGCACGGGTATCGCCATTATCACTCCCTGAGGGGGAGAGACTCTTCGATGTTTGTTCGGAACTCTGGTGGAGGCCGATGTCACTGCTTTTATGCTCTTGGCAGACTTTCTGGAACCCACTGGTTGGAATTATTGTGTCACCTTGGGCTGACCCGATGCCTGAAAAGTCCAGAAAGGCGGAATTTATTCGCGCCACTCCGCACGGCGGCCTTGGGATGCCCGCAAAATTCCCAGGCCACTGAAAGGGTTATTGATAATGGCCTGAAGTGGGACGGTGTGAGGAGTTCGTAAGAGGGTTGGGAGGTAGTAAGGACCCTTGTAATCCGGCCAGGCACGCATGGCATGCCTTAAGTCAGTGGCCGGTGCAGGTCTACCAGCCAGCTCCAAACCTGACGTGCATCGCGGTCCTGTCTGTGTTCGTAACAAACAGTATTATTACTTTCACCAAGAGAATATTTTATTAAAGTATAAATTATGTTTCTTTTTTTTAATACCATGTGTTTTTGCAACTGTATAATCATGATTTTTTTGTTATATAGCCTCTTGTTATTTTTTTCCATATTTTCAAGACCTTATTTTTCTGTGTGTTCTTTTTTTTATGTTGCAGTGTTTGACCGGCCACTGGCCGAACACATGTGTAGTGAGACTTCCGGAGATTTTCGTAGGCTGCTTACGCTCATTGTTACTGTGAGTACACATTTTATTTATCATTGTACATTTTATTAGTTACTGCGGTAGAGAAAACACCCTTCAATCATAATTTCCACAATCATAATCTCCCATGCATAGAAATTATTGTCAAGAAAAATTTTCCGCAACACTAAATAGCACCAAAACAGAACTCATACACGTGTTAGCGTAGTGATGTGTGTATTTGTGTAGGTATATAGCTAGTCCTGGACATCACATCTGGGTGATTATTTTATTTCACTGATTATGTTAATAAATAAAAAACTAAAGTTATCAATTTTTATTTTTTAGTGACACTGTTAAGAGCAGTTAACCTATTAACTTAAAAAACAAAATGTCTTTTTTTTTAACCCCGAAAATACTTTTGCAGTATTGTAGTGACCATATGAAAACGTAAATTCTTTTTTTTTTTTTTGTTGCACTAGTTTCTCTGTTGCCCACTAGATATTACTATATACTCAAATAATTGTTCTCTAGTTTACTAGTGTTACGCTAGGTAGCATCATGCTGAAATATATTATTTACAACGCATCAATATGTGCTCATTTTTACTGATATTTTTTGTGATTTGCAAGTCATTGAGCTTACCTTTGGTTGTTCCTCATATGCACTGGTAAAAGGAATAGTTATGATGAATATGGGGACCTCCCTCAATCCACACAGGTTGTTATGACACTTATGAAACCACTTTTAAACAGAGGCTTTTGCCTAACTATTGACAACTAGAGCAGTTTTTTGCGACGGTTAATCTACTTGCTGCACAACGAACAGACACTGTACGACAATCGAGAAATTTCATGCCTCCATCATTTTGCAATAGAAAATTGAAGAAAGGGGTAGCTGTTCTTTTTCCAAAGAGGAAAGGTTATGGCAATAAAATTGTAAGACAATAAACATAAAGATGTATGCATGTTGACTATGCACAATGCCCAGATGACCACTTTATACAAGAGAAACGCTGAAAAAGTCAAACCGTAAGCAGTAGTTGCTTATAAAAAATTATGGGTGGAGTAGACAACCCTATTCCATGCAAAAGAGGCAAAAAATATTTCTTTCATTTAGTAGAGTTATTAATGTGAAATGCATTTTTTCTCAACAAAAAAGATGGGCAAATAAGGAGGTAAGTGCTCTTGATTTTGGCATTGAAGTAGTTAATGTGATGATAGAAAAAGGTACTAGATCTGTAAATTCTCCAAAAGCACCTGAACGTCCTTCTTCATGCACTACCAGTTTGCGACTGACTGGACGGCATTTTCCATCTTTGTTACCACCCACACCCAAGAAGCAGCACCCCTCAAGAATCTGTGGCATCTGTAGTTGTGTACAAGACTTTACAGGAAAAAGGTCAGGTATTTCTGTGAGGACTGTGATTTTGCACTATGATGTTCTATGATTCAAGGCCTACCACACATTATCAAACATCTTAAGTCACAGAGAAACTATTTCAGTGGAAGAAGTTAAACAGATTATGTGATATTCTTTAATCTGTGGAAATTTCATATTCATTACTTAAAAAATAATTGTTACATTACAATAAAACTACGCATATTGCATTGTTGTGTGTGGTTATTTACGATTTGATCGTCTGATGTATTTAGTTACTTTATATTCTAGGAGACTAAATTATTTCAATACTGTAATATTGGTTTAAAAAAATAATGTGTGACTTTGGCATGAAGTGATCCAAAAAAAATTTATTTGCGGTGAAAGGAGAACTGTTTAAAATATTTTTATGATAAGGCTTTTTTTATTTACCTTACTTTAAATGGGTGTTGAAATTTATAAATATGCCCAGCATGTGATAAAGAAAAAAAATTAATCTACTGACTATATTCATGAATTCTTATACTATTGCAAGACCACTTTCGAAGTAAAGTTTTAACCTCAAAAAGTTATATTCCATGGATCTTAAATTATTCTCGACATACAACAAATTTCTTCCAGTGTTGTTATGTATGTGCAATCTAGACCAATTTTGACCTAGCCGGAAGTTTGGATTGTAACATTTTTGGGTTGGCCAACCTTTTGTTGTTGTGAAATTAACACTGCATATTTTTGACATGGTTAATGGTTACTAAAGTAAACCATCTAGACTGAAATAAAATTAAGTAATCTTCAGGTATCTAATATTATACATTCACATTTCATTTCTAAATAGCAATTTTGTAAAGTTTATATTAAAATAGAAGTTCATTAAGTGTTAGAATTATTTCCGTGAAATGACTGAATAAAGAGGGCAAAACTTTAAGTTCATGTGCCATATGTAAAAAAAATTTATCATGGGATGTGACATCCGCAAAAGCAATTAATTGTTGTATAGATATTATTTTCTTCAAATAGACATGATTGTTACAGTTTTTAAACTCGTGGTACACTGTGTCAAATTTCTGTTATGATTTTGGCTTTATTATTTATTGATGGACTCAAGAAAACTTATGAAAGTTATTACCAGGGTGCCAGTGAAATGTAAGGAAATATCACAACATGGATGGGGAATCGAACCGAAGAATCTCATAGTTGTAAAAGTCTCTATAATATATTTACAACTTCACAATGGACATATATAATGAACTATAGTACACTGGTGAGTGTTGCAATAATTCTCCACACCTAGTTAATGCCAACTGTCTATTCCAGTAAGTTACTCGAACAATATTCCGTTGGACGAATGCTGGTGTTGGTCAAAGTCTTCCAATCACTGACAACTACCTTTTTCAAGCATAGATCCAAATTAAACTTTCCAGTTGACTTTCCCTCAGACATTTATTAATCTTCCATAATTAAATAAGTATTGGGTCTGGTAAATAAATAATACTTCCTGGAATTTCTGCTATTACAAATGAGCATAGCTGACAGTAAAATGTCTCAACTATAGTGAGTTACACATACCAATTTTCTCATGAAAGTAAGCAACATACTAAATTTTCTAAAAAGATAAAATTTTAATATGCACTTATAGAAACAGTCTTTTGTCCATTCAGAATGTAATAAACCAAACTTGTAAAGACAAAAGAATGTAAATGAAATAAACAAATTGCCATCTTAGACAAAAGAAATGGTATTTGTGCAAGGAGGACTGCAATACAATGTCTGCCAACAAATTTCTCCACAACAGCTTGGAAATTTATGCCTTCTATTACAAAATGTTCAGAATATTTACAGTTTGTTTTCACATGTCTTCCTCTTACCATCTCAGCTATAGAAACCATTCTTAAATTTAAGTAAAATATATGTGATATTCATGCCAGTTATATATTCTCTGCATAGTTTGTGAGTAAATTAACGGACAATGTAGCCTAGGCCTACATACTTTTTTAACATTAGCATATCAATATATCATACTTTATTAACAGTGCAGGCCTACTTACTACTACCACAAAACTGTTGTTCCTCTTCAGTTTTCTGCTTTGGGAATGAATAAAACACAATATCTGATTATGTACATCTTTAAGCATTAAGCATTACAGCACTCAACCACATAGCAATTTACGTTACTATTCTGCTTTTTATAACCATCCATATTGCTGATCGTTTTGACGATTTCCCTTGAAGGCTGGCCTCTAAGCACTTTGCAATCAAACTTGAGTGTTTGTTTTTCTGTCTACTCTGTACCACCACGTAACAAACACTAATTAATTAGTTATTCTTTATGCACTTCCATCACCTCATAATACTTTGGGACACAAACAACACTGCACATCCAACCAAACTTAACCATCGTGCGCTGATTGATGGCACGACCAAGCAATTCCTCTTCCCAATATGGTGATCATAATATCCACTCAGTTACTTTCTTAAAGACAGAAAGAAAAAAAAATAAGTTTTTTTTTTCTGTATGGGGCAGTTAGCTGTCATATCTCTCTCTCTTTCTCTCTCTCTCTCTTTCTCTTTCTCTCTCTCTCTCTCTCTCTCTCTCAGTTGTTTTTTATCTGTCATGTGTGACATGGTTTTTGCTGTTTTAGTAACAATTTAATGATAATAATTGGTTATTTTAGTATTTTTCTTTCCTGGGTTCTGGCATACATTATCGTAAATAACCACTTGTTAAATAACTGTGCCGTTTTTCCTTTTCATGCAACTTAGGCTTATAACAAGGTAAAATAACGTTGACTTAATTAACAAACTTCTTAACTCCAGTATTATCAATTTTTTACATTTTTGCATTAAGTTCCTCACATTTATTTACTGCATATCGTGTTCAAGTATTATAACAGAGAAATTTTTCTATGAAACACAATTCCCATTTCAGCAAACCTCTTAACAATTGTAAAAGGGTCATGTTATTCTCCGTTCACTCTTACCTGAGTTTTGGAATAAACAAAGCCTCTTGTAAACAAACTGACGTCAGCTGGGGCTTCAACCCCTGAGCCTGATCATCCTCCATTCCCTTTCTCACGCCTTTCCTACCCAGCATTTGTACCGTGACGTACGTAGTCGTGTGAGCATTTGAATTGCGCGCCACGATCTACCGCAAGAGGGCGCTTAGCTGCAGTGCGCCGCACCCCTATATGTATTTAATAATATTGTAACCTTTTCTTTTCGCCCCTAAAATAGTGTCACGACGAGTCAGTAGTGAGTGTCTTTTGTTTTATTAATATAATATTTTTTGTAATAAAGTACGTGCAAGCACGGCCAAAGAAGCTCCCTAGTGGGCGACAACGGAACTAACATATAACATTATTCAAACTAATTTACCACATAAGTAATTATTACAGATGGTCTGGTCGTGGATGGGTGTATGTTAATTTTATAAAGAGTTCATGTTATTTTCTATAATAACCCGGGGCACGCAATAGCTAAGATGTTAACGGTAATTCTGTTGGGCGCGAAGGGCGCCATGTTTCCTGCCACAAGCCTTGTCTCCCCCCAGTCTCCTTCTACAGCCATTCGAGAGCAGACGTCTCTGCAGACACCCCGAGGACATCACTGTTGTCTCACCGATAAGTAGTTCTGTTAATTGTAATAATTCAAATCGTTTTCTTTGCTATCCTCGGGGCCTCTCTTGGTCGGTGGGGCTGTGTAATTATTAATTTTTATACTCTCAGGAGTTTTTCACCACCTGTGTTTTACGTAAAAGTTTGAGGCAGCCACGTGTATGGTCCGCCTCCTCAACTTAAACCGATTCGTGCCTCGGGCGTTTTTAACAGTGTAAAGGAAGGATTGTATGAGGACGTGTAACGTATCAATAAAAATACAGCTTAATTAAGTCATGTGTCTTTGTGTTCGGGGGGGCCACGTGGGTCCTTAACCCAGTCAGCGGCATGTGGGACGCCCTAAGAGCCCACTGCGGTTAGGTAGAAACGTGCCCGACGCTGAGAGCGGACTCGGTTAGGAACAGGTGTTGAATTCAATATCAGGAGGGCTAATATCTCGCCTCACACGGGCAACGTAACATCCTGAGTAAGAGCCTCTAGCCAGGTCCACGTGCCCACTCACGTAGTGGCGCCCACTATTAACGTAACTAGTCCAAAACGCAACACCGTTACACCCTCAAAACATTTTCATTGGCTACCGGCCGCCGCGCACATTATTCGTGCGCAAGAAATAGTCCCTTGGTTATGTACCATTTGAAAGTATTTTTACACTGCCTTTTTTATAACAATTGTTTTTATATATCATTATTGCATTTCACCATTAATATCCAATACAGTTTAATGTGTCAGCAAGTATTTACTTACAATTATGTTAGCAGATGCCGTGTGTACAGTGTACAGTTGATGCCCGGCGCAACAGTTGTATTTCGGATTCGCGCGCGCACGGTTTGTTATGGCTGACGCTGGACCGAGTTATATAAAGCACAGAACGGGAAAGCCTTTGAAAAGTGCACAGAAAACTATTGTGTTGAATGTTTTTAAAACATTTTCAGACAATTTTCCGGATTGTCATGTGAACGATATAGCGAGTTTAACTGCGGAATTTACGGGTGTTTCGAAGAGCAGTGTGCTTCGTGCAAGGAAAGAATTACAGGAGACACTGACATTAACAACTCCCGGGAAGGAAAGGAAACGTGAGTATCCTGTTATCAAAACTTTTGATGATTTTGTGAAGACGGCTATTAGGCGTAAAGTGCATAGTATTTTCCTTCGCAAATGAACCACCTACGCTGAACAAAGTGCTATGGTGTGTTAACGATGACCCTGAACTTCCTAATTTCAGACGAACAACATGTTATAAACTGTTAAAACTTATCTGTTTTCAGTACGTAAAGAGAAACAAAACAAATGTCGTAATTGATAGGGACGACATTTCATTATGGCGAAGAAATTATTTAAGCAAAATCCGTGGTTACAGACAACAAGGACGCAAAATATACTATTTAGATGAAACGTGGGTGAATGAAGGGCATGCTACAAACAAGTCTTGGAAAGACTCAGGACTGTCTACAGGACTAAAAAATCCAACAGGTAAGGGGCAGCGCCTTATATTGCTTCATATTGGTAGCGACAGTGGTTTTGTGGAAAACGGTTAGTTAATTTTTCAGTCAAAGAAATCCGGCGATTATCATGAAGAGATGAATGGTGACGTTTTCCGGGATTGGTTTGAAAAAACATTGCCAAAATTAGAACAGAACAGTGTTGTTGTTAGGATGGACAATGCGTTCTATCACATTGTAAAGTGTGATCGTGTGCCAAATCATTCGTGGAGAAAAAATATCAAGTGGTTACAGTCAAAAAATATATCCTTCAGTGCAACATATGTGATTGACAACATTGCCGAGAAAGCGGGGTACACTGTACTTAGGCTACCGCCGTATCATTGCAACTTGAATCCAATCAAACTCGTGTGGAGTCAGATTAAAGGTTACGTGGTACGTAATAACAGAACATTCAAGCTAAGCGAGGTACCTGATTTGGTAGCCACAGCTTTGTCTCAGATTACTCCAGAGAAGTGGAACGACTGTATTCGGCACATAATGAAAGAAGAGGAAAGAATGTGGGAATTGGATGGTATCAGTGATATTGTCGTTGACAGTGTTATAGTTCATCTCGGTGACAGTGACGACAGTAGTGACGAAGATAGTGGTGGTAGGTCTGATTCAAGTCTGGAAGGGATAGCATCACTGCCAGATAGTGATTAGGTGAGTACCAAATCGTAACACTATCATATTGTTGTCTTACGTTAGGTGCTATTTTATCGATTATTCAAAAAATAAACATTGTTTGCTTTTGTGTCCTAAACGGTAACGGCACCATTTTCCTGTTATATTACTTCTCCGTTATTTTATTAGCACCGACTGTACTGAAGTGTGTGTGTTGCAACTAGTGCTTGGCGCGCAAGATGAATTCAGCCTATCACTTGCTGACGCGGCGCAGTGATACGACGGTGTTTGTTTATTTCAAAACTCAGCTAAGAGTGAACGGAGAATAGTATTATTATTTCAGTAAGCAGTCATATATGTGTTTTATTACTTTAGTATTTTTAATATTCTCCTCAGTAAAATGAAAAACTAGGTAGCTAAGAGGTAGCAACATGATACAATTCATACTTGGAATGGTGTGTCAAGGTTTAGTTCCTTCCTTCTCTCTGCTGTAAAATTTGCACTCAGGGAGTTAAAAGGTTTGCTAATTAGACTGATGATAAGTTGAAGTAAGCCCTAATAGTTGTATGATTTTTCTGTGGTTTATGTCTTTTGTCCAGTTGTTTAATATAAACTGTGAAATTGATTCCACCACAATTGTAGTTTGTTTTATTTTTTCTTTTCTTTGGCAATTTTTTATTGTGCATGTAGCTTAATGCAGTTTTACAAAAAAAATCATTCTTATATTGTATTGCATTCTCAGGTTTCTTGTGGTAGACTGTAGGTCTGTTAGACCTGCCACTTGCAAATGCATAGACCATTGGCCATTTTTAAACCACTGTTAAAAAAATGATTTTTAGTTACCTTTCTCTCTTAAGATGTAACGTCTTTCAAGATCAGAATTGTTATCTCTAAAGTTGAAAAAAATAAATATGAAAAATTACTAAAAAAAATTATTACAAAATTGAAAATTCAAAATGTAAAAAAATGTAGGGCTTGAAATTTTATTTGAATGTAACTGTGTGTATGTGTTTTTATTTATTTATTTATTTTTATGAACATGTACGTATGTAGCCTCTTAACTCAATTCAACTTTTGAACCTCAAAGTGTGTAACCTATATTACGTACTGAACAGATTTGATAAAGAAGTATAATGAAATATTTTATTATGATTGAATTAATTCTAAGTAATTTTATACAGTAGTATTAAAATGCTGTAATGTTTTGTTTATTTTAAGGGAGTGAGAAATGATGGCTCTGTGGATCCAGGCAAGGCACGAGAACAAGCAGAGCAGCTACATGCGTCAGGTGTGCAGAGTTGTTACATTTCTACTTATTTTTAACTAGCTAATGCCATGCATTCGTTTCTATGTCTCTTTCAATTTTTTTTTAAATTTGTTTGAAGTAGGTCACATATACAAAGCATCTCTATATATGTGTGTATAAACTTCCACTATATTTCTCTCTATGTGTGTGTGTGTGTCTGTATCTGTATCTTCCTATCTTTATTTTTACAAAACAGAAGTAAAACACACAAACATTCATTTATTTATATTTATAAATATATCTATATATTTAAACTTCTATATATATTTTTATCTATCTTTTTACCTGTCACAGGTGTGACATAGGTATATGAAAAAACTCACTTATTCAAAAGCAACATTTTGTCAAAATTTCAAAGTAATCGGTGAAGAACTTTTGGAGTTTTAAGATTTTGAACAAATGAACATTTAAATTTGTATTTATATAGATAGTGCTTTGGAGTCTTAGTTCACCTTTGCAGTTCAGTTTTACTTGTTATTAATTTCAAGAATACTTCACAAGTTTTTCTCGTTATTTCCAGGTGAATTACATTTTTCAGTTATGTTTTGTTTGGTTCTTAGTTCAGTATTGTGTGTTTAATTTTTAATGCAGAGCGAAGTGGAATGAAGCTAAAAAATTTAAACTCTTAATTGGTAGGATTCTGGGTTCAAAACCTGGAACATCCATAGTGGGGGGTGTGTGTGTGTGTGTGTGTGTGTGTGTGTGTGTGTGTGTGTGTGTGTGTGTGTGTGTGTGTGTGTGTGTGTGTGTGTGTGTGTGTGTGTGTGTGTGTGTGTGTGTGTGTGTGTGTGTGTGTGTGTGTGTGTGTGTGTGTGTGTGTGTGTGTGTGTGTGTGTGTGTGTGTGTGTGTGTGTGTGTGTGTGTGTGTGTGTGTGTGTGTGTGTGTGTGTGTGTGTGTGTGTGTGTGTGTGTGTGTGTGTGTGTGTGTGTGTGTGTGTGTGTGTGTGTGTGTGTGTGTGTGTGTGTGTGTGTGTGTGTGTGTGTGTGTGTGTGTGTGTGTGTGTGTGTGTGTGTGTGTGTGTGTGTGTGTGTGTGTGTGTGTGTGTGTGTGTGTGTGTGTTTTTTTAAATCTCAAGGGTTTCCGAAATGGAAATTGTTGCAAGCAAATGTTGAGATGAACTGAAATGGTTCTTACTACTGGCCATGGCAGTTTACTACTCAAAATGCCCCGGCTTCTATTGCAGGGGTGAATGTTCCATGGAACCAAGGGAACCCTCTGTTTCCCTACTTATAGAGGGATGAAATGTTGTTACATTGTGGGCAGTGTAGGTAAATAAGTTAAAATACATAAATAATACCATTAACATTACACACTGCTGTAACAGTGGACCTTTTAGTTTCACAAGGACATGAGGAATGAACAGAAACAAGGTGTGATTCCGTCTGAATATAAATACTCTATATTTATTTAAATGATGAAACTTATAACAGTTGATTGAGAGACAAATATATAAGAGTTATTAAAATGTGTTAAAATATAATTTCAATTACATAATTAAAAAAGCTCTCGGATATGTTAAAAATACGGGCCGGCCCTAATTAGATTATTAAAGGTTTCACTTAATATAAATAGACAAGATCAATTTTAAAAAAAATACAAAGAGGCATAAACAATCCCAATGTAAGCGCTTAAAGTCCATAACGAAAGTTTTATATAGTTCTTATCTCTTCAAACGTAGTAATTTAAATGTTATTCCAAAGATTCATAAATATTGTAGGACCGGAGGTCTGAAGTTCGCTGGCCAGAGTCCAGCAGTTAACATGGCGTTAAAGCACCTGTTTTTTGGAGAGGGAGTGTGCGAAAATGCGGCTAGTTCCGCATCCAGCTCTTGGACCTATTTGTGAACAGTCCGAATCAAAAATGATAAGAACTAGTACACAGACAGTTGGGTCATTCCAAATCAAATCATCCAGAGAAAACAAAATTTTGCACCCCACCCTCTCCGATTTTTATGAAATTTTTTTTACAGCATATATGAACAAATATAACAATGCGTGTTTTTTTTTTTTGGCCAAATTTGCTTTAGTTTTTATTTTATAATTTTTTTAGAAAATTGTGCATTTTAACCAATCTGTTATTTGAGGTGCAAGATGAAAAAGGCACTTTTCAGTAAAAACTTAATTGTGAAGTTATTATTTAATACAAACTAATGAATTTTACAATTCTTACTTGAAATTTCATCAGGGTTCCAAAAATCATGTTAAAAATAACATTTGACTCATATTAAACCCTGTTTTCACTCTTTAAAGTTGGCGCTCTGTAATTTTTTTCATCTGTACAGATATTTCCGTAAATTTTCATAACTTTTTTCTGGCTGATCCAATGAGGCTGAGAAATGTCTCATTTGAAAGAAGATGAAAAGTACCTACTATAATAATATAAAATAAAATTCATGGGTATTTGATGTTATCATTTGATAAAAAGGGAAAAAATTATTATATTGCTGAAAATATGCAGGTTAGCTCTAAATCATTATCAAATCAATAGTTAGAACAATCATATTAATTTTTTTATTTATTATTACACATAACTCATAGTTTGTGTACACTTTAAAATTAGTTAACCTTCTTTTACTTGAGATTTACATTTACAGTAAACTCTCGATTATCCATGTTAATTATAACCCACCAATGTAAAAACCCTGGATAATCCTTTTCATGCTAAGAGCCCTCGAATTTGGATTGCACCATATATTTGCCTTCAGTAGAATTCTGAGCACAAGAGAAGTCTTTGTATTTTTTTCTCATCTATTGGATTGTAAACCTTACAGCACTGCCCCCCCTACCCTGCTCCACACACATGTATTTCTCCATCTGCAGGAGAGGCCCCCTTCTCCCTCCTTCCTTGTATTTAATTTTTTTTTTCCTAGGTGGAAAGTTATTATTTCTTCTCAGTCCCTTGCCAGTTAGTCACATGACCATAGAAAAAAATGGTTGGCGGGAAGGGGGGGAGGGTTTCCAGTCAGACAGGGGCAGGCTGAAACAAACCAGGGGGCTGTGAAGCAGCTTTCAGGCCCCCCCACCCCCCCTGTAATCTTGAGGAACTGTACTCAACTTTTAAAGAAATGTACCCTAATGCCAAAATTGGACTATCAAAGTTTTGTGAACTTAGGCCCAAGTGGTGTGTAACAGTTAATCAAAGAGGAGTTCATTCAGTATGTGTTTGTTGCATTGATCAAAATCCTGTACTACTTATAAGTCCAATGAATCTGGATGAAATAAAACTGAAGGAATTAACTAAAATGTTAATGTGTGAAGATGTAAAAAGAGAATGCATGTTAAGAATGTGTGATAAATGTCCTAATTCTGACAAATTGAATGATTTTGTTAAAACAACACTGGAAGACTATGATGATAAAGACCAAATAATATTCAAGCAATGGACAAATACTGACCGAAGCCAGCTTCAAACAATGGTCCTACCATTGTCCGAGTACCAGTGGCGTAGCCAGGATTTGTGTATGTGGGGTGTTAAGAAGCATGCCCCCCCCCTGTATTAAAGTGGGTGGTCCGGGGGTCCACCCCCAGGAAAATTTGGATTATAAGGTGTAAAATAGTGCTATTTTAGCAGTTTTCGGTACTTAAATTTAAATATTGTAGGTAATGATAAAAATTGTATTAATTTAAAAATGAAATTTGTTTGAGTGATGAATAAGAAATTAATTCAAGATTTGGTGCTAGGGGGGGGGGGGGGGGTTGAACCCCTTAAACCCCCCCTGGCTACGCCCCTGCCGAGTACATTACACTTTTAAATGAAAAACTTTAAACCTTGATACCTCATTCTTATATTTCAAAGCAACAATCTGAATACATAAAAAAGAGGAAAGAAAATGTATCCCAAAACTAAGTGCTTTGCTTTATGGATTTTTCTGAAAATTACGGATTTATCCTTCAAGATGAGATTCAAAGTTATCATCGGTCCCATGCATCTTGCACACGACATCCAGTAGTAGTTTATTACAGAGATAATGATAGCTCCTCTGTTTCACAGCAATCATTTTTCCTTTTTATCAGATTACATGAAACATGATGTAAACTTTGTTTATGAAGTACAAAGCAGAATTTGCAGTTACATGAAAGCAAAACAACCAAAAGTAACAACAGTAGAATACATCACAGATGGCTGTTCTGCACAATACAAAAATTTCAAGAGTTTAGTCAATCTTTGTTTTCATGAAGCAGATTTTAGTCTAAAAGCTTCCTGGACTTTTCATGCCACAAGCCATGGAAAATGTGCTTGCGATGGTATAGGTGGCTCAGTTAAACTATCTGTTACGAGAGCCAACCTCCAAAGACCATATAAAGACCAAATTTGCACACCAGAAGAAATGTTTAAGTTTTGTAGCAAACACTTTTCAAAAATAATATTCCAATTCATTAATATAGATAGTGTAGAAAATGTAGAACCAAAATTGACTCAGCGTTTTAGTGAACATAAAACCATTGAATATATATAACGTATAGAAGTCGCGAGAGGATACGATTTATTCTGCCAGTTTTGTAATCCAAATTGAAGTAGTTGGAAGCTCCCCCGCCAGACAGCTCTGCTTTCGAAAAGAAGGCACTCGTGGTTAGTGTCTCCCACGCTAGAGCGCTATAGTATCGCTTGTCTCAAGGTCGCACGCGTATTATCTCTTTCTCTCTCTCTCTATCTCAATCATTTGTACGTATTTTGTTTCTGTTGCTGTGTGGAGGGCCAGCGCATTGACAAGGCGGGAGGTTATGCTCGTCAAAACAATGCGTAAATATGTTTAACACAAATGTATTTTGTTTAAAGAACCGAAAGCAAAAAATAAATCCTTGAAATATTACAGTTATTTAAAACAGCCATATATATCAGTTATTCATTGGTGTTTGATTCCAGATGGTGTAATAATTATTGTATTTGTATAAAAATTGGTCCAATTGGATATAAAGTAAATATTGTATTCATTAAATTAATTTAAGTACCTCAAAGAATCCACTTTAATATAAATTCAACCAAATGTATGCAAGGCGGAAATTATAAAATACCGGACACTTTTATATAAATAGTTTATCAGTGTAAATCTGTGCACGAAAGTAGTCATACATTCATAAAAAATTTAGTAAGCTCTAACACAAGAAACTCGTTTTTATCGGGGGGGAAAATTGTATATTAAAGAAATAACTCAACAGTAAACATGCACATACATGTTATTTAAGTTTGCATACGTGCAGTGAATATTATTTTGCAGTGATAAATTAATATTTTATTAACATGGCTAGATATAAAAAAAAGTTTATAGAAAATTTTAAAAATATTTACTACCTATACTTTTCAGAAGTAAGGTTGGTTTGTAAATTCTCCTTCAGGAGCAATATATAACACAGTGCATTAAATTGCATTACAAGTCACATAAAAAAATTAAAAATGGGTGGAAGTAAAATAAAAATACCACAAACAAATGATTATACGTACTATTTTATCATCTTTATAATTTCCAAATAATGAGGGCCCAGTAACATTGAGTTAAGTTGATATATAAAACTCTTGAGAAAAACAGTTCTCTGTATTCTAGAGTTGTTTGAAGAATTTATTTACATGCACAAAAACTTTCAATGTAAAAAAAGCCACACAATCATCCTATCATAGTAGGTGACATATTTGACAGGTCGTACAACGAAATTTGAGACATTGACATGAATTATGTGAAGCATTAAGAATTTGTGAAGCAATAAACAAAACTAACACATATTCATTTAGTGCAAGACTAGTTTATCATGTATTAATAATTTTTGTTTATTTTACAGTAAAATATTCAGCGGCCAAAGACTTAAGCTGTCGCAATAAATGTAATTTAAAGCCACCTTAAGTGAAACAGACTGTGGCTAAATGAGGCCCAGTAATTTTGAGCGAAATTGTAATTGTGCAAGTTCCCATGTACCACAGCTGTAGTTACCTTATTTTATATGTATATGCACAACTTAACAACTTAAAAAAAAAAAAACAGAGTACAAAATAAATTTTCAAGAATTATTTCATTTTAAATATCAGTATATAAAACTCTTCCATTGCGTATAAAAATTTTGTAACTTTTACTTCCGTACATTCTTAACAATACGAAACATGCACAATGCCATCTAATGACATTTAACAAAACTATTATGTTATTGTCCCTAGGTATACGTTACGTATACGTTTTATACGTTAAGTAAAATAATCTCATTATGAAGTACTATTTTTTAAAACATTACTAATGTAAAATATTTCATTGTCGAGCTTATGCAAACGACTTACACACGTGCAATCACTGACACGTATAGAGGGAGGTTTATACATCAATGAATCGTTAGAAAATGTACGTGATTGTTTCATCATATGTGAAATATGTAAAAATATGATTGTGTAAAACGCAGAGGAATAATCAACTGTCGTATGTTAGGACTGAGATTATTTGTCAGAAACGTTTGTTGACTAGCAATAGTTCTAATGAAGGAATAGCCCAGTCAAAATATGCTAAAATTTCGCTCGTAGTCAAATTAAATCTGATATTTTTGTTACACTTTACACGTATTTAGTAGTGTCCAGGGGAATTAAAATCAAAAGTCCTGATGAATAGGAAGTTAGGTAGTAGAGTCAAAAAACTAGAAAGGATTATCAAAATAAAAGGCATTTGTTTTTGATTTTTAAAGAAATATCTCGTAAATGATTAACCTTAAAAGAAAACGTTTTAATAAAAAATGAAAGAGCATTAAAAATCCTATAAAAGATTATTTTCACTTTTTTCATATCTCCAATTTTGTTTGAGATAGTCTCGCTTAAAAAAATTACTTTTTTTTTTTAATCTCAAACCTTTTTCCTATAGCAACTGACCTATATATTTGTGAACCGTGCCTCTCGTATGCCAAATACTGTCACTTGACTTTACAAGACATGTTTAAGTTAGAGTCTATGATAACCCCAGAATTCAACATTTTTGCATATCAGGGTTACTTCTCAAAGAAAAGAACTGATAGCGTTTGGTCAGACAGACCACAAAACAGACTTAAATGCGTAACATGAAAATTGTTGGAAGCCTCACACGAGGACGAGGATTCACTGATAAGTTCTTGAGCTAGTGGACCTTGGAGATGACTGCAACTGCATCTGCTCATCATTGAAGAGTTATACAGTACTCATGTTATATATTTGAACTTGATTTCTGACAATCTCGAAGAAGTAGGGATGCCACAGATTAATATAAGATTTCTGTTTAGCTAAATAATCACCCACCATTTCCTGGATCACAACAAATCATGTCTATAGCAAATGGACTAGTAGGGGATGCCACAGTTACCTTTTTCAATGCAATAGTAATTGGCAAGCAATCAATACAGAGTAATGTTGGAAAAATTTAATCATGCATTGTTACGAAAAGATCAAGCTCTCCCTCTGGCGAATATTAGCTACACTATTACTTTCAATTGTAATAGCTCATTTATCATTTGTTAGTTTTCCAGAGGATAACGATAAGTGAAGAAAAATAGAATGACTTGATCATGTATATGCAGTATGAGTTGGCTCAATTTCATTTAGCTCTCTTTGACGAAACTGGGATACGCAAAACCAAGAAAGCAACCCTGTAGCCTACATGTTTTAGGTGACAAGGGAGAATTTGGACTTTGTTCTTAATGGTGGATTCTTACTACGCAGTCATATAGCTGACAAGTGGTACTGATTCATCTATTTGCCCAAAATATTTCAATTACATTATCATATCCTATTTATCATGACTGTTGATGTGACATTCCGTGCAGACCACTGAACAATTGAAACACAAAATCATAAACATCGGATTGAATTTGAGCACATAATATACTTTGACTGGGCTAGAAGTCTATAACACCTCGTGTTTAAATGAGTACCTAATTTTTAGAATCTCAATATAAGTGTCTTACGGGTTAATTTTTTTTCTGGATACATAATAAAATATTTTGGAATTTAAATTGTTCATAACTTAGGTAATAACGGTAGAATTCAATACTTTTTAAACAGTTTTATCTACTTAAAAAAAGTACTGAGGTGTTTGTGTGGACCAATTTTTACCACGTTTTTTGTTTTTATTTTTGTGTAAAACAAAAGTTCGAACTTATGTTTTTCTTACACTAATCCACTTACAAAGTATGTTCTCTGGTAAATAAACGCACAATTTTTCACATGACGTTTTTTGACAGCGATCGTTAAGCTACTAAGGTACTAACATCTTAATATTATAAAGTAATAAACAAAAAAATATTAATGCAGCTGCAGTCTATCTTCTCACAAATAATTAATTGTTTAGTTATTTCTTAAACACATTTTGCAATCGATCTTAAAAATTTTTGTTGAAACGCTTGCCAAACAAATGCATTTTATGTGAAACAGACGACGTGGGTAATACTTGGCTAAAACTTTGCGCTTATTAAAATTTACATCGAAAATTAACTCGGTTTTAGTCAAAATGATGAAATTAAAAATATGTGGTTGTTGTAATCTTATTAGTTTTTTTAAGTAATTAAAACGTGGATATTTTAAATATTAAAGAAAAGAATTCTTTACTAATTTATATTAAATAATTATGACTTTCCTCGCATACTCGCGTCAACTTTTTTTTACACAGTATCTAACTGATAAATAATGTAAAACAAAATTGGCAAGTTATAAATCACAACTTCCCTGTCATTATTTTTAACTGGAAAACGGAACATTGATGTGCCTCGTGAACTGATCCTCGTATTCTGACAACCCGTGTACGCACCTTTTTACCCTTCAGAATGTTTGACATTATAAAATTATCAATGCGAAATAAGGTTAAAATAAATGTGTATTTTACTTTTAAAATAAATCATATTTTAAACTCAACACTGACTGTGGGCCTGATACAAAGTTATTAGGAGCTAATTTTCCCATTACTAGGGTACACAATCCCTCCATAATCCATTCCAGTAACTGTCTTCTCCCGGGGTTTCGTGGCTCTCAAAGGCAGTGGTAAGGAATACTTATCGTCAAGGTCGCCGAGTGGTGCTGATACCAGCTTCCTGAATATGGGAGGGTGAAGGGAGGTGGCATGACTGGCTGGTTAACGTAGTACATCCTAAGACCGCTAGGGGCGTGCGCTGTCGATACCCAGCGATTGAAGCGATCGCTGCGACGGAGCTTCCTACTACAACAATTCTTCTGCAAAACCGGACAGAAAATTTAACCTGTGCTCGCGACTTCTATACATTATATATATTCAATGATAAAACTGTACCTGGCACAAGATCTTTCCATTTTTTCCAACCGCTATCTAATACTGTAATAGCAGCCAAACGGATAAGCAGTGACAAATTTTTTTCATCGAGGTATAGTTTATCACAAAAACTAGAACTTCCAAATTTCCAACCAAATACCTACATAGGCTGTGTGTATGAAGATAAGTGCTTCATTGGACTCATTTTGGAGCTTGTTGATGACAATAAAGATGCTTATATCAATTTTATGCACCCTCACTGGCCATCACAGACATTTTTTTGGCCAGAAAACCGAAATGTTGGAAGAGAGGATAAGTGCTGGGTCCCTTTTACAAACATAATTTGCTCCATAGATGTTCCACAATTAAGTGCTCAAGTTGGACAAATGATGTTCAGTCTTTCTAAAAAAAAAAAGTGTTTAAAACATTAATGCTGCCTGGCCAAGGAAATATTAAGTTTCATATCAACAAAAAAGGTAAGCCAAAAAATTAAATAACTTTATTAATACCTATAATTTTTAACACACTTTAACTACCTACTCGACACTTGAATGTTACCTAAAAATCCTAAGTAGTATCCTTTACAAAATTAAAACTATATGATTAGTTTAATTAGCCTTTCAGAGTGTAAAAGCTATTTGTTATGTGTAATAATAAAATTAATATAATTGTTCCAACTATTGATTTGATAACGATTTACAGCTAATATGCATATTTTCAGCAATATATTATGTTTTTCCCTTTTTATCGAATGATAACATCAAATACCCATGAATTTTGTTTTATATTATTATAGTACTTTTCATCCTCTTTCAAATGAGACATTTCTCAGCCTCATTGGATCAGCCAGAAAAATGTTATGAACATTTACGGAAATAGCTGTACAGATGAAAAAAATTACAGAGTGCCAACTTTAAAGAGTGAAAACAGGGTTTAATATGAGTCAAATGTTATTTTTAACCTGATTTTTGGAACCCTGATGAAATTTCAAGTAAGAATTGTAAAATTCATTAGTTAGTATTAAATAATAACTTCACAATTAGATATTTCCTTAAAAGTGCCTTTTTCATCTTGCACCTCAAACAACAGATCAGTTAAAATGCACCATTTTCTAAAAAAAACTTATAAAATAAAAACTAAAGCGAATTGGTCCAAAATAAAAAATACGCCTTGTTATATTTGTTCATAGGTGCTGTAAAAAAAAATTTCAAGAAAATCTGAGGGGGTGGGGTGTAGACCCCTGGATGATTTGAAATGGATTGACCCGGTTACCAAACTGGGCAGAAAATGCCTGCAAAATGATAAGGGGAGTTCGGGGAATAAAACTGATAGGAACTCACCAGACAGGGAAGGTAGCTTCTAGAGCCCGAAGCGTAGCACGTCCGGATCTGAAGATCGCGGAATCGCAGGAGTCGCAGGCGTTTCCATAATTTCAAAAAAAAAAATTATTAAAAAAAATAACTGCTATGCTGTGTACAGACAGACTAAACTACTTAAAGAATTTATAGGGATAGCATCCCTTGTCTAATTGGCTACATCTTCGGTTACGGCCGGACAGAAGTCTTGCTGTGCTTCTAGCCAATCCGCCGATAATCTAATGCAGTCCATCTGGAATCACAACGCGAAATGTCCCCGTAGAGGCTGCGTCTCCTAATTAAAAGGAATAACTCAATCAAAAGGTGGGGGGAGACTGGCGTCCGGACCGAAAGGTTCCGAAGTTACACGAAGATCCCCGAAGGGCTAAGGAGACGGAAAAGGCGCTCGCCGCGTGCTCACCCGAGTCGCAGGAGGACTAAGGTCGCAATCGCACCGCGACTGCTTCCAAAGTCGATTATGACAAGCTGTCTCTTATGGGAGGGATGAGTGTTGCGCTCTGGCGGCCAAGAGGAGAAACTGGAGGGAGGTTAGCGATGTCGCCACCAGGTGTCGCGGGCGTTAGCTCCACTCGCTGGCGACAAGTGCAGAAGTTACTATTTCTGCCACTAGATGTCATGTGTGGTCCATATTTGCACATATTTTTTCTGTGGCAAATCGTCCTTGAAGTAGGCCACTGCCTGGCGAGTTCACATCAGAGCAATGATTCTGGGCTAAATTCTGAGAACCTAAGGGGAGGGGGGGATTGGGGGGTGATGGTGGACAAAAAACGCAACAAGGCTGGGAAATAGGGTCCACGAGATACTCGGTCGTGCCGAGACTCGCTGGGCTCAGCGGGCCTCCAAGAAATAGAGCTTGCAAGCCAGAAGCTGCTCTATGCAAATTTACTCATGTAGGGAATTAATATTACAGACCACGGACGTGACTGCAAGCGGGAGAAATGTTGTCCGGGCTGCTAATGACATCTTTAGACTTGCAAAAGATCAGATTGGCCCCTGAAAAAAGGTGCCTCGGGCCACTGCAGCAAAGTTTAACTAAATACAGTACACCAGCCTAACAAAGTGTAAATCACCTTTTTGTAACCAAATTATATGGAAAAAAAAAATTCCAAAAATAATTTAAAATTATAATAAAAAAATTTAAAAAACGCGCCGATATACCTAATTTCCGGGACAATGTATATATTATTTGGATTCTGAATTAGTCATCCAAGTACAATATTTCAGTATCATTAGTAGTTTACAAACACACGTACTAAAAATTAGAAAGAGTATTCGTCACTCTGCTCCTAATATTGCAATCTATTGTCTGTTGTGCACTTCTCACACTGAGACTCAGAGCATTTTCCGCTCATCGCCAAAGCTAGAATGCAGCCGGACTTAGGAAACTAAATATTCGCTCTGCTTCCCTCGTTGCAACAATAAACGTACAAATACTACTAATTAATGTTTTGTTAAAGAATGGTGTGTTGTAAGAACAGTGACTTGGTAACAGTTAATTCCAGCAGACGTATTTTATATCCTCAATAAGTTAAATGAATTGTTGAAATGTAGTGGAAAATACTGATCTCTTGGTACGTGTTGGCCGCGGTTACACGCTGCAAGGGAACTGAGGTCTTGCCTTGTTTCCTCTGGCCATCCAAGCAGCAGAGGGACTGTCAAGGAGAAAACATGGAGGAAGGAGAGTAGGTTGTATCTAGACAAAGACAAATATGTTAGGCCATACAGTACAGCTGTAACACCCCTCGAGCCTCAAAATTAAACTATTTTAAATTAATTAAACAAATAACCTTGGAAACTGCTGGGCAAAATATTAAGAAAAATAAAGTTATTGACCAGAGGTGGCACGAGGTGGAGTACAAGACAATTTGGAACCCCCTGTACACAAGCAACTTGGGAGCTAGTGGATTGTTTAAAAGGATATAGGTGAATATGAAACAAATAAATCACAATATAGGTAGGTTGGTCTATAGGTTTCCTGGGTTTATTTAGAATGGTAAATTAAATCTGTTCTTCCTTTTTTTTGGTTTTACAATAAGAGATATTAGCACGTAACAAGTAGGAGGGCCGGCCCGATATTATTAATAACACGTTATATTATATTAATTACACATCATCACAGAAACAAAAAAGATTGAAATATTCCACCATATTAGATTCTTTCACTGGTTACATAGATAATAGTCTCATTAATTTTACATAATCTCGTCGATTAAGTTCTTAAGTCACTTCGCTGGTATGCATTTAATTAATTTAGTTCATTATATGTAAGGGGAAACTATATTCCTAATATCACCCGGGTCTTCAAAGTATGACGTCGGGCTCGGAAAAATTCTCTTCTTAAGGGGACTCGGAGCTCGAGGTCCCGAATGACATGCTGGGAGCAAATACGTCCCCCAACACTTGGACCCTGTCTGAAACACAAGTCAAATTCCAAACGAATTAGACCTGCTTCCAGACAGTCAAACACAGTCGGCGCGAAAAGGCCAACAAACGGGAATTTGGGGAGGAGAAAAAAGAGATGGATTACTCACCAAACAGGGTGTAGCTCCTGGACTCAGGAAATGTCTCGCGCCGACATCCAAATGGCGCGGACCGAAAATACCGCGGATGACGCGGAAGAAACCATGATTTAGGAAGATACAGAAATTAATAAAATGTAAACTAAAACATTATTCGTTGCCTAAATACGACTAACCGGCTACTGCTACATTAGATTCTGGAATCATATCCCTAAACACCGATGACAACGTCTTTAACTGAAGACGATTCCGTCGTAGCAGCGACAAGAGACTGTGAGAAGTTCTGCCCGACCTGCAGCGCGGTTAGTAGCCAATGTCAAAGTCCTTTGACGGCGGACCACGCTCCTAATTAAAACGGGCGCTAAGGCCCTAGGTAGAAGGAGAGGGAAGGTTCGGTTCTAGGCCGAAAACATCCGGATGTGAACGAGTGGTCGTAAGCACGACTTCAGTTGTTTGCGCCGAAGAGCGACTGCCGCTCTCTCTACCGGCGGGCACAGAAAGCAACAAACAATCGACTTCTACAGGCCGCGAGGAGGAAGCATTGGGCCTTATGGCGCCGCGGAGCTGTACTCTGGTGGCCTAAATAGGAACTAACGGAGGAGGTGAGCTGAATCGCCGCCTGGTGTCACGGGCGTAGGCTCTGCACGCTGGCGACCCGGGCCGAAGTTACTTTTTCTGTCAGTAGGTGTCGTGGAGGGCTCAGTAGGGCAAAGGCAAAATGTCCTTGGAGTAGGCCACTGCCTTGGTGAGTTCACGCCAGGGCAATGATCCCGGGTTAAATTCTGCGAACCAGGGGGGGAGTGGAGAGAGGGGGGAGGGTGGACAGAAATGCGCAGAGATGGCTGGGAACGAGCGTCCACTGGATACTCAGTCGTGCCTGAGGCTCGCTGATCTAAGCGGCCCTCTGAGAACTACAGCTTGCCGGCCAGAAGCTGCTCTCTGCAGATTTAGTCATGTAGCAAAATAAAATTACGGACCCCGGGCGTGCTTGTAAGCGGGAGAAATGTCATCCAGGCTGCTAACGTCTTGCAAAAGATCAGATTGGTCCCTGAGAGAGGTGCCTCAGTCCACTGGCACAAAGTTTAACTACGTAGGGTACACCAGCCTAACAAAGTATAAATCACCCTTTTGTAACCAATCAATTTGAAAAATAAAATTTCCAAAAATAAATTAAAAACTATAATAAAAGATAAAAAAACCCGTGCCGATATACCTCATTTCCGGCACACAGCTGTGGCATTGTGTTGGAAAATTTGCTATTTAATTCTTTTGGTGGTAAGAAGTTTGAATTAATTTTAAGTGGAATATCAACTTCAGGTGTGACACATATTATTTATTAATGCTAAATTGATTTAAAATAGCTTATGGGCTGAGAACAAAAATTAAATATATTTTATGAACCATATTTAATTGTTTAATGTTCACTAATGAGGCAGTATATGTGTGTGTGTGTATATACACACACACATACACAGTGTAAACTCTATATAACGACACTTAACGGACTGAGAATTTTTTGGCGTTATAGAGAGTGGTTATTAAATGGAGAGAAATAAAAGATATCATTTTACTATTCTATAATAATATGTATTTACTAATATAGTACACATTTTACACACGAACATTAATATTCATACAAATAACAACACTTATTGCATATAGTCAGTTATCTTTGTCTGATGTTTTTTGCTGCTGCAATATTTTAATTGTATTTTCTTATGTCTTTTACTGATATCTTGAGATACTGCGGGATCACCTTGATTATATAAAAAGTATTTATCTAATAGTTCGCTGCATCACGTGTTTAATAAAACTTTTTCGTCAGTACACAAAGATTTTCGTTTACTCGCCATGTTTACAGTTCAAAAGTCTGTAAACAACTGCGATAATGATAACATGTAACAACAAGAACGTAAACAGCTGCAGTTCTTATCAACTTTGGCTACTTAGAAAGTACTGCTTAATGATTTATAATGCCGTATTGTTGTCATTAGAGTGAGCGTGATGCTATATAGAGTGGATTATTGTATAGAAAACAAGTTAAACCAACCAAAGTCAAGCAATTTCGACGTTTTAAGGAGTTTGTCGTTAAATCGAGTGACAATGACGACACCTGGCTCTCTGACCCCTGTTGCGAGTGATTCCCTGTGTTGACGAGAGTGCCGGCTAGCCTAAAACTCAGAGAGTGAACGGGTTCTCACCTTGTGGCTTACAACAGTGGGCCAGGACAACAGCAGCAACCCCTCGAGCTGTCGGCCGCTCGAGGCGCCATTTAGTTAGGTCTATGTCTTTGAGGCACTGGCTGCTAAACGGCGAACCACTCACAAGTCTCTAGCGGCGAAGTGCGGAGCAGCGCTGAGACGCGTCCGTCGCGGATGAGAGGCGAGCTACGGCTGACTCCCACGCACCGGTGCTCGGCGAGTAGGAAGCAGGAGAGGGGGACGCACGAGATGCTTGGGAGACAGTACGCGGTCTGGGTCAGATAACACTGTCGTCACACCAGCCACCGCGCTCGGGTGCGCTCACCATTCAAAGCACCACTCAAACACTTTTTTACACTCATGCCCGGACCAGACAGCTATGGGCAACAGCGGGCCTAGGGACCAGGATAGACACGACAGCTGTCGTCAACGTTATAAAGAGTTTACACTGTATATGATTCATTTATTGTGGTATTGTGTAATGCATACATTGTATTTATTTCTATATGATGATTCTAAAATTTACACTTTTGCATATTCCCATTTGTCATTTTCGATTACTATTAGGAAGCATAATGGTTTAACAACGTTAAAGTTATGTAGCTATTGAATGAAAAGCATTCACTGGTACACAAATTTTTGTACTTATTATGTTGGTTCCCCAACTTTGAAAAGCACCCATAGCCCATGTTCTGTTGTATGTATCCTCGCTATCTAAAAGATGTAAAACCAAACACTTGCTAACTTTATTTAACTATTTCTGTTGTTTATTTTTTTCCTTCTCATATTGTGCTAGGATCTGTTGTGAGTCTACAGCTGCCTATTCTACTTTTGTAGGTGAACTGAAGGTGGGCACTGACGAAGAAGTTTTCAACCGTATTCTTTCGCACGAGAGCCACCAACAGCTGCGACTCATATTCACGGAGTACAAGAACGTGACGGGACGATCTATCGAGCAAGCTTTGGAGAGTGAGATGTCTGGGGAGCTGCTGGAAGCCATGCTAGCTATAGGTAGGTAGTCATTTTATGCATCTGTTTTGTAAGACAGGTAGAACTGTTCTTGTGAAATGTAAATGTGTTGGTGCAACTACAGGTTACATAAGCAGTATATGTGTGTGCGTGTATAAGTTGTTGTAAGTTGGGTGATAATATAATTCTGAGCATACATGTGCTTCTCAGGCCGGCATGCACGCTCGTGACATAAGGCAGAGTTGAGTATTTCTCAATTTAATTAACCTACAAAGTTTTGCTTAGATTCTACTTACATTGACTCTGCAAGTTGGCCTCTATGTGAAACAGTGCTGTAGTTCCGACATATTATTTTCTCTATTTTACGTACTTAAATTTTTAATTTATTTGGTGTTTGTTAATACCTCATAAGTGTTCATTTATTTTGAGTCTGTTTATACCTCTTTGGTCTTCATTTAAGGTTCATAAAAACACACTTGCATATAATAACAGCAGTACTTTCTCAGTGTCATTCACACTGAACGTAAATAAAAAATTGTGTGTTCTGTATAATTGTAATAATCCATACTTTTCTGTGTTAATGTTTGTTTTTCGGCTTCAAATTTTTTTATGCTTTTGCTAAATGTATAGATGGTTGTCTCATGGAGAATTCTGTTAAATGTATTCACCCAGTGGCAAATGCACAAGTTAGAAATGCATGTGTTCTATGATGCTTTAATGTGCTATGTTGTCAAGCTGGCTGGAGTGTAATGTGAATATGTTGTCCCTCCTTCAAGCTGTTGCCTGGAGTTGCTGTGTATCCTCGACTTGCACCGAGGAAACTCATCCGTGCTGGTACAGTTCTGTCACACTTGATTGTTACAGCTTGGTACAGTGAAATTTCATTACAATGTACATGGAAGCAGAAAAAAAAAACACAGTTTTGGTTCTTAATTATAAAAGTACTTTATACTTAAAAGTGAGAAATCTTTTAAAATGAGAGACTTCATAATGAGGTTCCACTGTAGATTATTATAGCACTATCACCATTAGGTAATGTGCTGCACGGCCCGTATAGATTATATTGCACAGAAAGACTTCTTGCATTGTTCAGTAGAGGTTTGTAAAAATTATTTGAAAGAAATTTTAACAGTTTTGGCAGAAGTAGCAGTGTCGAGCATTCCTAAATATGTACTTTCAGACCGAATGTAGGTCAACCTCCAAAATGTTGTTCCCCAAGTTTTGTGTCTTTCAAAGAAACTATAACTCACCATTTAATGGATGTAATATTTGAGTTGCAAAACATTGCCCAAGCCTTGGCGGTAGAACTGAGCTGATATTGGTTTTGCTCCAATGTTGATACTAATTATATTCCGATACTGCTTAAGCCAATACCTATATTATACTGTTTTTGATAGTAAACCCAGCCATAAATTAAATGAACTAAACTTTATGCATAAAAGTATTTGTGAACATGTTGGAAAAAAAACAGTATTTCACAATATGAAGTAATAAATGACAAAAATAAAAAAAATTTATTTACCGTTTTTTCTCGCATAATCGTCTCACATTTTATACTAATATCAAATTTTCAAAGTATGGGTGCAGCGTTTATACGTAAAAAAAAATTTTTTTTAGGTAAATTTATTCATAAAAACAAAACCCGTTCATGGAAAGTACGTTTGTTTAAAAGTGGAGTATACAAAGCATATCAAACAATTTATATTAATAATTCATGCAACAAAAACCTTTTTTTAACTTTAAATAGAAAAACAAAATCTGTGACCCAAACGCAAGCCACTTGAACCTATGTGAACTAACGCGTAACTATTGTCGTAGTACACACTACGAAAGAGTGCGGGCTATCAATTGTAGTTAACTCAGCACTTGATAGAGAGTGTGCTCTATACGGGAAGCAACATCACCAAACATGAATAATGCTAACTAGCGCTGGCTACATTTTTATAAGTGGTACACTGCGGTGACACAGACGAACAGATAAAGGTTATAACGTTTAAAAACGTCTTTAAAATAAAATTTACATGTCAGACAACTTGTATTTCCGTTAATTAAATAAGTAAGTGGTAATGTCCGAATAAATATTAGATTTATACTTTAAAATACATTGTTTTATCCAGAAAAGATACCTACACAGAGCACACGGAATCTAATAGCGGGACCAAAAACATTATGAAATGTTTACATGAGAGTTTTTTTTATCCAAATTTTGACGCCCTAAAATATGGGTGCGATGATTATGCGATAAAACAGGGTATTCTAAATAGTCTAAAATCTATTTCAAACCACAACGAATATAAAAATCAAAAAAATTGTTAATCAAGAAAACAAGGTGCTGATATAAATAGTTCTCACGTTGATGTAGTCAAGCTTTCTTGAAGAATAATTGTCTAAATCTAAATTGAGTGAAGATAAACATAAACTGAGGGCCATAAACTTTAATTACCAATCAGGATGTAGTATGTGCATAAGTCGACATATGGATATGACACCTAAAAAATTAGTTTCCAATAACAGAAATTTTTAGGTGTAACACACGCATTACAGATAATAGTTGCATCGGCTGGTTCCCATATGCGATATTGGTATGGCTCAACTCTGCTTGAAAATGGCCCTCAGGCAACGGACTGGCCGCCATCTGTGTGGACGATAACTGTTGCTGCATGCGGCGGCTGTGTGACGCGCGACCGTTCTGTGCCAGTTGAATGCGTGCAGAGCCCCGCCGCCTACTTCGCCAAAAGGCTCCACTGGGCCATGGAAGGGATGGGCACCCGCGATCGTACGCTGATCCGAATCATTGTGAGCCGCAGTGAGATAGATCTGGGGACCATCAAGCACGAGTACGAAAGGTTATACGACAAGACGCTGGAGAGCGCTGTGAAGGTATGTTGGGGAACACTTCTCATTAGTTCTCATGTATGTACGGCCGTCGTGTTGTTGATTTTGTTTGTTTATTCTGTTTTGAGTGCCAACCAAACCATTAATTCCTTTCAAAGGTACCCATAAATCATCCATTATTGTGTGTGTAAAAAAAAGTTTGTCCAATACTACAAAAATGTCAAGAACTTTTTGTGTAAGGATGTATTGTCATAAATTATGCATTTGTGATCCATCTTCACAATGAAATACATATTCAATTTTTGTATAAACAAGCATAAAACTAGCTTTACCCATAGATTAATTCCCATATCTTGTGAACAATGAAGCTTATCGAGATAGAAACTGCTCTGATTGGTATTTCTCGACATATTTTTTTTTTTGTATTTATTGATTTATTTACCCACATACAGTTCAGCAAAGGGCCGGTTTTCAACAAATACATGCCTTTCAGACACTTAAATTTTTTGCTGTCATAATGGTTGATCTTATATTTATAAAAAAAAATTAATTTTTAAAATAATTATAAATACATTTAATGGTTAACCTAAATTTTAATTACATTGCACTTCTGGAACAATACTCTCATTGAAAGTTTTGTTTGGACTTAGTTTTTGGTGAGTCATTCCACAGAATGCGGGCTGTGTACATAAAGGATTTTCAGTGAACTGTACTTCTATGTGCTAGAACTCCTAAGTTGGTTTTGTGTCTGGTGAGATAACCGTGATGTGTCAGTTTCATTAGCTTATTGAATAGGTAGTATTTAGGCTTTTTATAAATTTTAATTTTTGCTACCTGCCTAGTTAGTTGGAGCAATAGCCAATTTTCCATGTCAAGCCTTTTAGAACATTGCAAATATTATGTGATATGCTTTCTTCTATTTAAGTTGTGTGCATATTATAGGCATGCGTTCTGAATTTTCTGAATTATATGCTAAAAAGATTTTTCGATTCCTATAAATATTCCTGCACAATAGATAAAATGATAAAGGACGAGTAAGTCGCATATTTTAATTTAAAATATTGGTTGGCAAAATCGTCGGTGCTTTAGCAGATAGTATGCTGTTTGCACAGTCTGTGAAATATGCACAGACCATTGTGTATCAATTTTATTTAAAAATTTAGAGTATGGGTAAAATATTGATCAGTCTAAGGTTTTTGTTGTCTTCTGAGTTTTTAATTTTCGTAGTGAGTCTTACGTTCACTACTTTTCATTTTTTGGGAAATGTTGACTCGCTTATTGGTGTTATTCCTAAAAGGAAATATTAAACATAAGTGATTTGGGAGGCTCATGTAGGAAATTTTTCCTTTGTAAAAGAACTATAATTAGCAATAAAAAAATTAAAGAAAAAATTACATAATATGCTTACTTGGGATTCGTAATTTTCTGCAGATGTGGTCTTTCTCTTAATGGAGAAAATTTATCCCATGTACATAAATTATTACATTACAGTGTTATAAGTAGTGGTGCACAAGTACTCAAAATTTCAAGTCGAGTCAGGTTTTAAATACTCAACTTGACCTAATTTTAAAGCTCAATAAATTTGAGTCCTTTAGAGTTTGGTGTAGGAAAATAATTAAACACTCATATGAAACATCATTAATACAAACCTGGAGTATGTTAGTATTATATACCTTGTAATTGTGAAGTTTTGTACTACAAAGATCAGTAGGAAACGTGATTAGCTGATGCAGAACTCATTAAAAAGATTTGTTATAATTAAAGTATTTCAGCGTGCAATGCTTATATTCTCCCGCCGTTTTATTATTATTAACAATTTAAATGAATAAGTATTGTATTTGCTAGCAATGGTAGCTGATTTTTCGTAAAGTTTTTCTGTATTTATGATTTTCTTGTTTGTTTGAACTTATTTTCGGTGTCATTTACCACTTTTTCATCATAATTTTGTTTATGTTAACTTATTCTACAAACACAAAAAATATAACTTATATGCAAGTGCCTTACTCAAAATTTTGTAGAATTCTGTGTAATATCAACTGTTTTTATAATGGGCTTTGATATCAATTTTCACATAATTATTATTTATAGACTGTATCATTGAAAATAAATAATTTTTTATTTTACCATCGGCCTAGTTGAAAATAATAATGGCGCACGTGAATGTGAAGACAAATAAACAACTGTCGATAAATAAACACGGACAAAGCACCATAGTACTGCAGGAACACAATAGTTAGTACGAAAGAACTACAGTTACTGTAGAAGCAACATACCTAGTTAGTACAGAAGCATAATAACTACCACAGATGCACCATAGTTACCGTTACCGTAAATAACCAATATGTCCTGGGCAAATTAAATGTTACGGCACTGCTACTTCACCCACCGAGCATAAGCGCTACACCATGAATATTCTTGTACTGGACGTATTGTGAATAGGACAATCATAAACTGGAATATTTAAAATAGCAATAAAATGATAGTGTCAGTGTGAAAAAATGTTTTCATTTTAATGTTGCAATTTAACATCCTAAATTTAAAGTCTTTAACTGCAATGCAACTGAACAAACATATTTTAGTTTCCTTGTGCTTCATAATATAATTTGAAAGTGTTAATTGTATTTTTCTTATTAATAGGTACTAGCTATAAAACTCTTTTGTAAATCTAAATACTGTAGGTAGGTACTGTAGGCTATTATGCTGTTAGCATTATGATAGTGATCAAAAAACCATCATGAGATTCTATGTATAGTGTGTACTTTCAGTAACATAAAAGAATTGTCATATTTGTTATAAGCGTGTATAACTATCCAGAGTAGTAAAAATAAATTGCCAGATGTTTGTGTCTTTAAAAAATGTACCAAAATTATGATACAAAAATGAGATACTAATATCAGTTCAATATTTAAAAAAAAATCGAATCTGTTTATTACATACATTTTGGTGTTTTATGGTGTATTAACATGCATCTAGATGTTTTATGGTTTATAGGCATGCTTTTCAGTGATATTGCAGTTTTATCACCATTCACCATACAATGTTGTCCCTATGTATTGGGCAAATAAATTAATAAAATTTTTGTAGCACACACACTTATTCTGACTCCAAACTGTTGTGTTTCAATTGCTCGTATGAGCAGGATTTGTACTTTATCAAAATAAATGATAATTGTAGAAGTATCTTTGACACAGAGTGTAATTGTTGGTTTCCTTCCAGGATGAAACCTCAGGCGACTACAAGCATGCCTTGGTTGCTTTGATTGGTGGGCCGTGAACATCGTTTACCATTGATCTGATTGGTAGAATCTATATACCGAAGAGTGCTTATAGGAATCTTGTACTTAAGTACATTATATGCAAGTGCAATTATCTTTTTCATGTATGTTTTAGCTTATGTAAAATGGTAAATTAGAGAAAAGATGTGTTATATGACATGACTTGTGTATAATATCTATTGGTTGAACATAGTATTATGTGCACTCCTAGATAACATAACATACAAAATTGATGTCCAAACTAGCTGTTGGGATGCTGTTCTGCGTGATCTTTGTTGAGTTTTCAAAATTCATTAATCCATCATGTTGTCTTCTTTCACCTGAATCTTGACCCAGTCCCATATTTATGCCTGGTGGAAGCAAAAGGTCATGCAGTCCCTTCTTTTTGAATATAAATCATAAAGATGACCAGTTCTAGGATGATGTGGATGGATTGTAGTTAAGGTGTGCCAATTACACAAACAATGCACGTAATTGCATAGTCCAGTGGAATCTTATCAGTCTCACTTTTTTTTTGTTCTAGTCAACAACTACAGCAGTTGTCAAAACTTGATTCTTATGCTTCACAGCATTTTGGCAAACTCTTTTGTTGGCAATTTAGAATGGTTTGTGATTTTCAACTTTGCCAGTAAACCTGGAATGCAAACTACTTATTTATTTACCGCCACATCAAGTTGTTCTTGTTATAGAATATATTTACCATATTTATTTTATTGTTTAGAATGTAAGCTTCCTACTGCTTGCTGGCCGAGTCATGTGACGTACTCCTACCTTTCCAACAGCTTGGACTTCCAAAGCTCTCTCTTCAACTTTCCAATGTTATTGGCACACACTATAGTTGGGATAATGTGAATGTTTCATCAGCTTGCGCCTAATGTAGAACCTTCATATGTAGTTGGTAAAATACAGTTCCTCTGTTTCAAAGATAGAAGATTAGTGTAAGCAAAAGGATGACAAAGAATAGTGTTTAATTTTTATATTTTTAGTTGGTGGAATTGTTTATTGCATGTAAGATCCAAGTTATATCTGAAAATTTTGTTGTATCAGCCATTCTATTGGAATTATTATAAATGTGTTAGGTCAAAAAAAACTATTGCTTTGTGATTTTTGTATATAAATGTTGTTGCTTTGAAAGACATTGTATTTATCATCTACTCTAAACTTAATTCACTCTTACCTGACATTCATTGTCAACAAATGCACATTATAAACCAATATGTTCATTAGTTGCGGACCACTGTACTCAACATGGTCCATGAGAAATATATTCTTATTTAGTTAAAAAATATATATATTATTACCTTTCTGGATACTAATTTAGTTTTAGTTGAACCTTCAAATCACAGATGTCAGCAGGTAAGAGTGAATGAAGTTGAGATATTTTTTTTTACTGAACTGGTTCTCTGTTGTTTTAAGGGTATGTTTATTGTTTGAAAACATATTATTTCTAGCATGATGCTGAATTCGAAAATCACAAGGTTTCTTTTTCTTGTATTAATTATTTTTGTTTGGTTATTTAGGTAACTGTGTAGATGTAAATAGGAACAAAATTGTATTTTATTGAAACAGTGTATTTAGAAAAACCTGTATGTTTTTGAGCAGACTGTTGGTTTAAGAATTTAATACTTGTTGCATGTAAATGATTATGTGACGAATAGGTACAAGATAAAATACACTAGTCCTTATAAGTTTTTTAATTTAATGTCTCAGTTTGTGTTATATTATGGATGATGTTTTGTATAGTAAAATGATTAATGTCTGCTGATTACTGTCAATGAAATTACTATGTATTGCGTATAGTGCGCACCACGTATCCACGAGCCAGAACGCCACAAGGAAAGGACGTGTCGCTGCCGAATGCAGGACCACATAGTGTGATGGAGGAGAGGGGAAGCAATCCTCCGAGATACTGCCACACCATTTCCAGCATAACAGAAAACTTTTAACAGCTGTGACAAATTTCTTTCTCGTGGCGAGGCTCGCAGATGTGCGGCACACAGTATTGTGGGTATATAACTATTTCATTTTGAGTGTTCTATGTGTATTTTACATGCATATAGTGCATCTGGATGGTGTTTATTTAAGTTTTGATATGATGTTTGGGTCTAGCTGATTTAGGAAAAAACTATTGTTAGTCCATTGTATGTAAATGTGAGTAGATATGATTGTATTGAACTGAGATAATTAACATCAGGGTTTTCTGCAGCATTTTACTTGAATTTTTATTTCTTAAAGTGTAAGAACCAAGTTTTAAAATCCTGTAGCATCCAGCTTATACTTGAAGGAATGTTATAATACTTATGATAGAATTTATATGGAATTCATGTTGATAAAAAGAAATTGTGTGGTGGTACATTAACGAATATCACAGTTTTAGACGTGATTACAAACTGTAAACAGGCATGGGCTACTTAACAACATTCTGAAGCCACCTCTATTGTAGCCCTTTTGCTTAAGATTGTGTATGTATGTAACCTATAAGGCATCTCTATCGACATCCTAAAAAGTAATTTTATCCTGACCTAAGCATTTCAAAATTTCATTGATGTGAGGGAGGGGGCTCGTTCATAACACTAAAACTTTGGTTTTAGTTTACTTGATACACTTAATGAAAAATAACTGTCATCTCACATAATTCAACCCTGAGAGAAAATATAGGGTTTAAATATTGCTTTTTGATGCCTCACTTTTTTTTATCATTGCACATTAAATATAAATGATTGATTACTGTCCACTTTTAAATCATGCAATGCTGCAAAGTATGTCAGATTTTCCATCTTATTATTGATTTAGAGTACAGTCAAACCTCTATCTATCGAACTCGGATGTATCGATTGTCCGTGTTTATCGTATACTTTCTACGGTCCCGGCAAAATTGCCATACAACTATGGTTAAAAAAGTCCGCTTGTACCGATGTTCGAATTATCGTTTTGTCCGCATTGATCGTACAAAATATGTGGTCCCATCACTATAAATTATAATAGATGATCGTTTAACCATAAAGATTTTGCAGAAATAACCATATCTTAGAAAGAAACCGTCATAAAAACAGTAACGATAGTATACAGTAGTAAAAATCACCTTAAATCTGCAGCCAAGTAATGGAGCACGTAAATATGAAGAAAAGACAAATGAACAACAACCTGCGAAGAATTATGGATGATGTACCATAACTACAGTACAAACCCAATTGTTATCCTAAGATAATTACCATAAAAAGAACTAGAGATTCTTTGTCGATACCATAATTACTGCAGAAGCACGATAGCTACCACATTTGCACTACAGTTACCGTAAATACCGAGATGTATATTTACTGTGACGGTAATGTATTTATTTATGACATTAAAATTAAAGAACATTATTGAAAAAAAGGATGTTAAATTTTTATATGTACGTTTGGCACATGTTGCGAAGAAATAATGCTATCTGAAAGAATGCAGTACTACTACGAAAAGTGAAATGGGTAATCGTGGATTTTTAGGTTATGGCAGTCTCTCTCGTTTTTCAGTAATATCGGCCGAAAATTAACAAGCGTATCGGAAGTCGGCAGAAAAGCCGATTCAACTAAATATTGGCAAAATCGGCTTCTTCAGTACAGCTCTACATTTGATGACATGAGTAAACATATTTCAGACTTCAGGATATTGAAAAAGACTTTAATTTCCATGTAGATTTATTGTGCGTATGTTTTTTTTTTTTTGCAAGTGTAAATTGAATTAAGTAAAATACTTCCATTTTTATTTATTTTTCAACTGATTAACTTTAATGATAAGTAACTGATATATTTCTGACACTAATTTTGAGGTTGTAATATTTTTAAAAAAATTCTTAGAGTGAAGTCCACATCTATTGAATGTCCGCATCTACTGAATTTTTTTGTTGGTCCCCTGAAAAACGATAGATAGAGGTTTGACTGTATTTATACGTCTAGGTGGAGGATTATTTAACAGGTTAAACCTTCTAAAATGTTGGATATATCAAGTTTATCTGCATTTCGAATAGGGTTGTGCGAGAATGAGATTTAGGCCTCGAGAAATTTTCGAGAAAGAAAATATTTTTCTCGCGAGAAACGAGACAAGAATGAGAAATTTTTAAAAAATCAAGATTTACTGTAGATATCACTCTCAAAATATATTGTTCTGTACATTAAACTGTTGTTTATTATATAGAATGTCAATTTATTTGCCTGTGCACAACTGACATGCACCACACGTTATGTAAGCCTACACTAAATTATAAATAAACATTCTCACTTAGGTAAAAGTCTAGTAGCTAACTTGTTAATTGTGGTTCCCGTTGACTTATCGCCACTTTTTGTGTAATACTGCCACACTGATATGTTCACATCTTCCATTTTACCATAAAATCAAAGTTTAATTTGACAACAAAGTTTACTTCTGTTAAACTGTTATATTCCCGCAACACTTTTTTCTTCCACTTGGTTACGCCGCAGTTAGAGATAAAGCAGTATTAGGAAAATATTCTCATATTCCTAATAACATTTTACAGGCGTCACATTATTTATTCATACCCGCAGAATAGCTCGCGTAAACGGGAAACTCTGGTACTGTAATGAAAACAAAGACATTGATACTAGGGAGGCTTTGGCGGGATTCATTACTCATGACTAGAGACCTGCAAAATTCGCGGATTCATTGACCTCTAGGATATACTCCACAGTCCTTTAAATACTCGCGGAAATGACACCTGCTCATTGGCTACTGACGCGTGAAACGTCTCAACTAGGCTGTCCGTAATTCGGCACTTTCTTGGTTTAGTGTTTCCCATTGGCTCACAGTTTCCCGGATAAAATGTGGGCCAATCGCAGAAGCGGTATGAAGGTATAGTTGTTTTGATGCTAGCCTATCGCGAAATGAATCCGCGAATTTTGCATGTCTCTACTCATGACGTCTTACGACTGAGTGAAAAAAGGTGGAAAAGGAAATGGGATGAACAAACTATTTATTCTGCATTTTCAACGGGTTTGAACACACACATTCACGTAATTTTACGTAATACAAGGGCGTGAATTGTTCTGCGTGTTCAATCCATTCCTTTACATTCCAGTCCATTTAATAATCACATGAATTGCGCAGTATTTTATTGGAATGAAATAAGAAACGGAACAGCGAAGCAGACTCGGTCTGGCAGCATGACCACCATTCCCTTTTGTTCGTTAAAAAGTAAATTTTGTATTTTGCCGTAATAATCAACATTTCAGTATGCTATTAAACATTACTGAACAAAATATTATGACTAAATTAAAGGTAATGCTTTTAATAACTTTACCGTAATAACGTGAATGTAAACAAAACCAATTTTGTAGGTTAGGTTCGAACGTATTTTATTATGTATTACGCTTACGTAATTTAAAAATTAAATACAGCAGTTTTTCTTTCAGGATAAATTGGAATTTCATATGACAGTTTTTATTCACAGTTTCTGTTATTGATAAAGGTTTCGGATGGTTGACTATCGGCTAGTCTAATATCTCTTAATGATTGCATCATGTTTGCTTTGTGTTCCGCCAAATCATTTTTCGTCCAAACAGGCAGACGCGTTTGGTATTTTTCAAACATTTAAACTAAAATAATGGCAGTGTGTGTGTAATTTTCAACATATAAAAATACAACTATCAATATCAAATTTAGTTTCCATACCAAATTGAGTTACTGGTACCAAAAAAAATTCTCGTTTTTTTTTCGAGAAATTATTTTTCTCGCTCGCTGTTCGAGAATGCAATATTTCTCGAAATTTTTCTCGAGTTTCGAGATCTCGCACAACACTAATTTCGAACAATAATTCTGGTTGGAAAGGCTTGCAAGGGCAGCAACAGCCAACAATGGAACAAGCTTCTGTTGTGTTGCCTTTCATGTCGTCATTAAATTATGTAAGATGTAAACAAGAAGCATGCTGCTGTTCTCTATGCCTCAAAACTTTAAAACGTTTGCGTTTAAAATGTTGGAAATTTAATTTTCTGTTAGTTATGTTTTCCATGACTGCCACTGCAGCGCAAACTATGTGAAAGTTTTGTGCAGATTAACTTATTTAATCATTTCTGGTAAACAGTGGTAAAATTGAGGCTATGTTCTTTTACCATTGACATTTTATTTTGTGGGCCATATTATAACATTGGCTGTTTCTGACTCTGAAAGTTATGTTTCGTATTTTTAAAAAAGTTAAAAAGTATAGAATTTTACATACAAACGTTTGCTTAAGTTAAATGAATTGCAAATGGAACAAAGGAAAAAATTGCCTTCTATTTTGTGAACTTCAGCTTTGTCTGAAGCAATTTTAGGTTTAGCTAGTAGGTGTGCTATAAAAACAAATTCACCCTTAAGGAGATTCAATAATTCAAACATGTAATGCTTGCATTATCAAATGATCATTCCATTAAACCTCTTTTAAAGTACTCAGAATAAAAATATAACCTTAAAATTATTTTAAGGTTTTTATCTTTTTAAATATTAAATTTTTTTTAAACTTGTGTAGCTTATTAATTATTTAATATATTGCATAGAACTCATGAGTTAGTGTTAATTATTTTTAGTGTAGTATTTGGTTTAAACTTTTATCACATTTGCTCCAAAAAGGTTTTAACGTTTTTGCGTATTAATTGGTGCATTCCTGCAAATAGAATTATTTAATATTATGTTCAGTTTTGCTTATATTTAAAAAAGTTGTAAGAAAATGTTATTCAAAAGTCTTGAAAAAGTCCGGAAATTTGTTCACCAGCGATCGTATCGGCGAACACCCTGGATTAGCACCATTTGTACTTGCAGTGTGCTCATGTGCGTATCTGGTTGGTAGGTCTTTAATGCAAACAAGTAGGCCTTGGCAACAAGTGTTGCAACCTTGATGCTTTGTACAAGCAGTACAAGTCTTCAGTACCCACCATCATACATGTGAAAACAATTTAAGGAACAAGTGGTAAATTGTTGAAAGTATATGTATATTAACTGCGTTGCAAGCCTATTTACTTATGAAGAATCTTAGGCACGTTTAAAAAATGACAAATTTGTACATCTTTATTTTCAGTTTCATGAATACCTACACTTGAGATGTTTTCATAAAAATCTCACACATAAAATAAACTAGTTTTATGCTACAAATATCACAGTATCTCTTATAATTTATCAATAATAGTATACAATTCCAACAACTAAAAAGTTTGACACTAAGTTAATAGTTCACAGCCTTATGAAACATTCACTTGGATTCATCATCTAAGTATAAATAAACAATGTACATTCTATCATTATAAAAGCAACATTTCAATATGACACTGGAATAGCTAGCCATTCCAGTCAAGCAAATTTCACTTGTAACATTTGAGAACATCTGAATTTTCTTTTTAACTAACATTTTTATTTTACTATTGTAGATAATATTATAGGTTTCAGCAACACATGTTTAGTTAAATATTAGTTAAAAACAATATTGTAACATTGGAAGAAATATATGAAATTTATGTATCAGTCCATTCATATGTCATAGTTCAGTTCAGCAGCACATTTGGTACCACTGCCCATTGACATGGCAAATTAACAATTTTTCTTGATTATCAAACGTTAATGCTCATAAGTCGTACAATACTTAGGCCTAATAAACATTTGCCCTCACACTGTTGAAATATTTATTATGATCGTTCAGTGGTTTTGTACTGAAATGATGTTGGTGGAACATTAATTTATTTAAATACACTACTTTTTCCTTTAAATCTATACTTTATAAAGTTAAAGGCACATACAACTACTATTATCACCAAAAGAAGCATTAACACCAAGTCATACAAAACTAAGTGAGCGGCCAGTGCACAGTCCATGTTCAGTAGTTTGTTGTAATTAATAATTTTTTTATTAGTCATGTCTTACAAACAAAA
Source organism: Bacillus rossius redtenbacheri (assembly GCF_032445375.1). Taxonomy (NCBI): domain Eukaryota; kingdom Metazoa; phylum Arthropoda; class Insecta; order Phasmatodea; family Bacillidae; genus Bacillus; species Bacillus rossius. The sequence continues at coordinate 51,625,204 of NC_086330.1, forward strand.
AGATAACAAAGGTAACATTGTTGACACAAAAAATTAAGCATAAGCAACAAGTGATGTTCCAATTTTACGAATTGGATACATGAAAATCTATTTTCAAATGAGTATTTATTGATTAATAAATTTATTTAAGTAGATAGACATTTCCTAAAGAAAGCAATACCATGCAAGGGCAAATACAACCTTTAAGTATTATGAAGATGCATAAACATGGAATTACACCTAACATTTTAGCAAGCGACCAGCATGAAATCCATCTTCAGTGTCTGATTGCAAGACAATTTTTTTCTACCCAAAGATAAAATAATTTTATCTACATGTCTTCGAAACAAAATTTTACCAAAGACTGAAATATTTAATGTCTTGTTATTGTGAAAATTTTTCATTTTAGACACAGCATAAGTTTTAGTGATGTGTGTACTAAGTTAATTTTCTGTGGCTTCTGACAAAGATATAAGGATATTTAATGAAGATAAAATTTAGTTTCAGTAGAAAGACTTCTTAGAAATAAAATCATGCAGCAAAAGAGCAAATAAAGATCACCTCAGACATATCAAATAAGCATAAAACATGCTGTCCTACTAACTTGGTGTGTGCAGCAATGCATTTTGAGTGTGCCTTGTGTGGTTAACTACAACTCGAGTATAGTCATACGTGTGGTAATGGACAGCCAAGTCTGTCGACAGCAGTAATCTCTACTAGCAAGGGAAATAAAGGGGCAAGTGTAGAAAAAATAAACCCGTTGTGCCATGATGCAGTGTTACCAGAGTCATTCAAAAATCAAAAAATGCCTGAATCCTCCAGAAAAATTCAAATACGATCTGCTCAATCCATGCTGGATTACTACGGAGCGTCGCCGTATTATATTTGTATTTTAATGATTTTAATTCACAAAATTTTCAATGTTTTTGTTGTTTGTAGCATAATTCTACTTAATTTTCAAATAACCTGTTCATCCTACAACTGTGCACACACATTTATTTAACTATCACGCAGTTTGAGCACGCATAAAATATGTGATAACCAAACTGTAATTACACAAAAATTCACAATGGAGTATGTATTCTTCCAGCACTTGGACTTTCTTAATGAAGAAAACAAGTTTCAAGAATTTGTTTGGAACAAAATAGTCAAAACTTTCGTCGTCCACTGACCAGCTTTACTGGGGTTTTTCCAGGTTTTTTTACCAGTGTCCAAGGCGAAGACAGTCAACCACACACTTAAAAATTAGCGAAATGGTTGATGCTGCTTTTCTTCTTGGGTGGTATTACCCTTGTTGCTGGATCAGGAGTTTCTTCATCACCTTGTTTGTTCCACTCCTGTTCATCAACTGAGCCAAAGAACAAGTAGAAGATGAACGTTGGTATGGAAACGCTACCGGCTATGTAGAATACCTTGGCCCATTGGTGAACAGTTTGCTGCAACAGATAATCCATGTAAATTATACTAACAAAGTTATACTATACAAAAAAGTTCATATCCACTCTCCTACCATAAAATGGCCGTGGCATCGGCTGTGCATCTCTATTCTCTATTAAGGTCCGTCTACAATAGTCCAAAACCTGTGGGCGGTCTGTGTCCTTATTCTTATGTGAATGACATCACATTGTCGCACAGAAACCAGTCCCGTGTACAAATGCGATGTCTAATGTCCAAATGTATTGATTTCTACAGTAGTCTCCAAAGCACTGTAAATATAGAGTGCCAAAATAGTAGTTTTTTATATTTTTTGTGTTTACTATTTTCATGCTTTGTAAATGTGTACGCTAAGTTTTGAATATTTAGTTAGCCTCTTAACTTAAAATCCCGAGAATATTCGGGTTTTTAATTTTTACCTAAATTTAAAAACCTGAATATATTCGGGCGGTTGTGCAAAGTTCTAAGAAATACTTAAAATCCCGAACATTTACGTTCACTGATGTGAATTCGCTTTCTTGCCTGTAGATAGCTGTTAACGGCAGTTACATATTTAGCTGATAGATATCACTCTATATATACCAACTGTGCTTGGTGTATCGCTGACGTACTTCGAGCAATCGATTTTACTTTAGTTACGTAATTTCTTCTTAGATAGAGCTGTAGTATATTTTAGACACCAGAGATGTAGGCTACTGTGTACTTCGACCAATCATTCCTTCATTAGTTTTTAGTTACTTTATTTATCCATAGATAGCATTTTAGATATATATTTTTTTATATGCAAGCAAGTAACTGGCGGGAAATAATTTGATGTTAGATGCGGTGAAACATTCCGTATAGTTCTTGTGTGCAAATATTAGTTTCAATGAACTGTACTAAAATATGGCGAGTGATGAAGAGTATAATTTAGAGTTTAGTGAATCTGATACTGAAACTGATAGTGACCAGGAATCATTATCTGTTGAAGACGATTCAAGCTCTTCTGAAGATGTCATTAGAAGTGCACGTCAGTGGGTGGAAATTGATCCTAATACATTACCTCCAAATCCACCACGGTTTCCATTTACAGGTAATGCTGGCATTCATTTTGAGCATGATTCTGAACAAGACATAACTCAGTATATAAATTATTTTATGGATGACGAACTAGTAGATATTATTGTTACAGAGACAAACAGGTATGCTAGGGAAAAAAATATTAGCCAATGGAAAGACACAACAAGTGATGAAATACACATTTTTTTGCCATTGTGTTGCTCCAGAGCATTGTGAAAAAACCTACCTACCAAATTTACTGGACAAAAAATCGAATTCTTGCGACGCCAATTTTTCGCCAAGTCCTTAGTTACACAAGGTTTTTGTTGTTGCAGAAATGTCTTCATTTTACAGACAACAATACTTATGATCTGGAAAACCACCCACAACCAAAACTCAATAAAATTTGGCCAGTTTTAGAACACTTGAACAAGATTTTCCACAGTGCTTGCACTCCAGAACAAGATGTTACCATAGACGAAAGTTTGATGCTTTACAAAGGCAGATTGGGGTGGATACAATACTTACCTTTGAAGAGAGCAAGATTTGGGATAAAAAGCTTCATGATTTGCGAGTCACTGAGTGGTTACCTTTGGTCTCTTATAATCTACACAGGGAAAGGAACGTCTTGATGAAAGCTATAAAGACATGCCCCAGTCAACACAAATTGTAATGACATTGATGAAGCCACTTTTGAACCATGGCTACTGCCTAACAATAGACAACTATTACACCTCTCCACAATTGGCTGATTTGCTCGTTTCAAAACGGACTGACGTTTATGGCACAGTACGGCCATCGAGGAAAGATATGCCACCTTCGTTTCGCAACAAGAAACTGAAGAGAGGAGAGGTTGCTACTTATCAGAGGGGAAAAATAATGGCGATAAAATGGAAAGATAAAAAAGATGTATGCATGCTCACTTCCATTCACACTACCCAGATGATGACTACACACAAGAGAAATAACGAGAAAATAAAACCTGTGGCAGTGGTTGCATACAACAAAACAATGGGAGGAGTGGATAAAATTGATCAGCATCTAGCAGACAACCCTGTGACACCTAAAAGAGGGAAGAAGTATTACAAGAAAAATTTTTTTCACCTTCTGGAACTAGCTTTGTGGAACGCATTTGTTCTGTATAAAAAGACAGGAGGCCAAAAAAGCGCTCTTGATTTCCGGCTCGATATCATCGATACGATGTTCAAAAAATACAGGAATGATGACAACTCTCCCAAAGCAGTGGGTCGTCCATCTTCAATCACTAGCCCCTTGCGATTGACTGGCAGGCATTTCCCCTCCATTCTACCACCAACCCCGAAGAAACAACACCCCACGAAACTTTGCGGCATGTGCAGTTGTGTACGTGACTGCAAAGGGAAAAAGGCAAGAAGGGAGTCCAGGTACTACTGCGAAGACTGTGACGTTGCCTTGTGCATAGTTCCCTGCTTCAAAGCATATCATACAGCGACAAACATTTGAAAACATTCAGAAGTTGTCAGTATGTTTTAGTGAAATGAAAAACACTTGGAATAATTTGTTTTGGTTTTGGGTATGATTATATTATTTTGTGCTATTTCCATGAGAGAGTGATTTTATGAGTACAGTATTGATGTATTATGTGTGTTTCTGCGGCATGATCAATTTTGAATTGACATGGACATGAACATTATAGGTTGCTTATGAGTTACCAGTTTTTTATACGCTTCCATGTCCAAACTCATTTTAGGAAAGTAATTTTCAAAAACTAATGGTCTAATTGTATGTCTGCATTTCTAGTAACCATAAATAGAAAATATATTTGAAATATTTTAGAAATACTAGATATAATATATCAATGCAAAGTAAATTGTTATGTGTGAAACTTAAGTCTCATGTGGATTTTTTTCTTTAGTTTTGTAAGTTATAAACAGTGTTAGCAAAGTAAATTTTTACTTTTTGTATCTAATTTGCTTGACAGGTGGGTATCTGAAATATTTTTTTTAACATCAGAAATGTGACTTTCCAATAGGCAAAAATATATATATACATATTCTAACAAAAGTATGTATTCAAATTGTTGTTGAAAAAAAAACATATCTTTTCTATGTCTTATTAGCATGTCACCATTTTATATTTTAATATATTTAGTAAGTTATATGTAAAATTAGTTATGTAAATTTTCTCTTTCTTGAGTCAATTTGGTTTACAGAAAAAATTACATAAATAATGTCATAGAAAATAAAAAATGCACCTAAACGAGTATACACGGGCTTTTAAAATATGTATATTTAAAATGTGCATAGCTGAAGTTCTATGTCAACTATAGGTATCACTTTTTCTCCAGTGAAATTGTTTCATTACATGTTACTTATTTAAGCAATAAAAAAAATTATTATTTTTTGACACAATATTTGTAATTTAATGATTAAGCTAAGGGGTTAACTTGTGAAATTTTTGGGAGGTCAATAACGTTTATTGATTCTGTAAGTCTAAAGTAAACTCTAATTAATGTACGTTATTTTCTGTTTACCTTTTGAAGCAGGACTAGAAACAGCAAATAGTGGTCATTCTTCTATGCTACCAAAGAACACAAGTTGGGACAAAAAGTTCAAGTCGACCAATATATTCAGACCATCGCCCACACTATGCATGACATCAGAGGGTCACAAGGGCCAGTCAGTGATCAGTGTCCGTCAGACACAGTTTAGGACATTGCAATTGTAGATGGGCCGTAAGTGTCTGGGTGTGTGCAGCTGCCCGCCACTATCCCAACCATGCCCGACTCAAACCTGTTGTGCGACCTTGAACCTTGCTTACTGAGCAAGGGGAGCAAGGCAGCCCCGTCGCAGTGAAGCTGCAACTGGGCTATCATCATACCACTAGCGGACCCCGAGGGCCGAGTGTCGGACTAGAGAATTGAAACACACAGCTCTCCAGGAGTACCAGGCTCACAACCTCGATTATTGAATTTAAATAGTTAAATTTTAATGGGTTGTTAAAACTGGCTAGCTGAGTAACTTAAATTGAGTTATTACATGTTCTCGGCCGTGGCACAAGACTGTGAGTTTTAGTAGTGAGTTAATTGAGTAAAGTAAATTTAAAAATTAAAGTGTATGTATATTTTGGGAATTTAAAATATGTGTTTGATATTATTTTAGGTGGGGGATGATTTACGATTTTAACCATGCAGTTAGGCAGTTTTATGGGTATTTGGTATTTTTGTGGTTATATTATTTGTTTTTAGGTTTGTGTACAATTGTTTAAGCTGTGAGGTTCCTAACATTGTAGGCCACTTCTCTCCTCCCTTTGCAGGAAGCGGGGGCAAGGCCTGCAGAGGGGACGAGCCCCCTCGTCCTATGGCTGGCTTGTGTACCTAGCCTTGCTCAGTGGTATGATGCAGCTCGGAGCATTGCCCTCTGCTTGTCTGCTGATGCTTGGTGTGCGACGCCTCTGCCTCGGAGTAGGTACCGCAGATGGTGATACCGGCCTCGAGCACCCACGGCCTCTTGTACTCATTGCGGTCAACACCAGAGTCGTGAGTTTGCACACCAGTAACTCCAGCTGTTCCTTGCATGCTCTATACCACCAACTTTGTGCCCCCAGGAGATCTCGTGGCTATCACACTGCAGGCACGTACTGGAGCCAGTACCCGCACCTGCCCGAAGTCTGCGCCTATGGCCCACAACCCAGTGTCATGGCATCTGGCGCTGTGCGGATGTCGGCTACATATAGGCTGTACAGGCATGCTCTCTGTGGTTCTCTGCTGGTGGTTGGCTGTGGCTGAGACAGCTTGCCCTCCATCTTAAAATGAATGTCCGGCCAGCCAGAGGCTGGACACAATAACAGTGCGAGAGCCTCTCTAGGGCAGTGGCATATGCAAACGTTCTGCTCAAAATCAGCTCTGCAAGCTGATTGGGTGACAGTTCTGTGAGATGATTAGATTTTTATTTTGTTTCAGCAGGGTATTAAATAAACTCTTTCCATGCTTGTGGGAAAATCCTAATGCACAGTACTGCAGTCAGTACTCAGCCAAGAACCCTACCATGCAAGATGGTAGTTTCTTAGGCATTAACGCGATCTGCCCCTGAGCCTCGCTGCGTTGGGAGGTCACGAAATACCTGTCTAACCTTGGAATTAGTCACGTTCCCTATGGGTCGAATAGCCTCTGGTCGTGATGCTATACAATCCGTGGAGGCAGGAATGATAGGACGTGCCGTGGCGCTCCGCAGTGTACTTGTCAGCTTTCACAAACAAGATGTTCAATTGCTCAGCCACTTGGACATGAATTTCCCACTGCTTTACTTTGAGCTGCTGTGTTAAAACGTGTCTGCCTAGCCTTGAGTCTGTTGAACTCAGATTTGCAGCCGGTGCGTGGTTGAGTTGATATGCCGTGCTGCATTTTTGATCGCAATCAAATAGTCAATATCTGGATTTTCTTTGCGCTGCATCTCATGCCTGGTAAATTGCACAGACTTATCGTGCCCCGCAGTTTGCAGCATGGTCAGTAAGCATCCCACAGCTGCGTCTACATCTTTGGAAGTCAATAGTTCTAAGTCTGGGAACTGAGTGTCTTCCAATGTTAGTGTGCTCAGTCCAGTTAGTCACATAGTGTTTTATTTCTTCCTGCGTTGCCAATCTTCCCCACGTTCTTCCCATTCTTTTGGCCAGATTTGTAACCGCCGACTCACCTGATCACCTCGGAACTTGACACCTCCGCTGGTTTTATCCTCTATCCGCCGGAACTGTGTTCACTTCCAAGACTTGCGACCTTCAGCTGCAAGAAACTGCCTGCCCACCGCCGCTGTCTGCAGCCAATTCTTACATCCATTTACGAGCACCCTATCCTGAAAGGAACAGGTTCTCAACCATTTCCAGATGTGTCCACATTCCATCTGTTTACATATGTCTCTCTGCTGCATTGTGCCGACAGGAAGCTTAACTGACTGTTGCCTTATGGATACTCTGGTGGGGGAACCCCTGCATTGTTTACAAGCTTTCCGCAACTCGGCTGCATCTTGTCCCATCATCGCTCGCCTTCTGGATGAGGGGAAATCCTGAATAGAGTGGCAAACATCGGAGAATGCATATCTCATGTGGTGCGTTAATGCTGTGTTATTATCCATGCTTCACACGCCAGGTATTTACTTAAACTTATTATTATGTTGTGTTTATCTGTAGTGTGCCTTTTTATTTATTGAGGGTGGGCGCAACACTTTTCCAAAACCCTTTCAGTAGTTTCATCCTAATTCGTACAAATTTTTCAGTGTGGTGAACTGCATAAAAACTGTGTTTAAAGGCAGCAGCTGTGCACAGCCTAAATTTTATACCAAATTATTTTGTTTAGTTTCACAACCCACCTACCTCACAAAAAAATGCACAATTTTAGATTTTAGGCACTATGAACACTTTTAAACCCTTTTTATAAACAAATTAGATATGACAAAATCAGTGGTGGATCTGGAAGCTCAATTGGGGGTTGCAACCAGAAGAAGCTGACCCACCCTTTCAAACTTCCTCTGTTCAATCTACCTCTGGATTACATATCAGAAATTTATTTTCTGGAACTGTGTCCTAGAAACAAAACCTGAATTGTAAGAGGAAAATGACTAGCTCCAAAACAGCAAATATGTCTTGTCAACATGCTGTGATGAACCAGTGCTCAATAAGGTTTACAGACTTTCGCGGCCATGGGTCTTAATCGGCTGGTCTAGTAGGCTTTTTTAGCCACGTCATAGTTGAAGAAACAACATCTTGACTCTGCGAGTTTTCAGGTTGGCAGCAGACAATAGCTGCAACAAAGACTGAAACGTCTGATGAAGGTTTTTTTTTTTTAGCTTCGACATGCGGCAAGATGGCGAAGTGATAAGTACACTGGACTCTCATTCCTGGAGGACCTGGGGTAAAATTCTGTCCGGCGATCCCAATACCAGAAATCACGCCAGGAAAATGCCGGGGTGATTCCTTCGCCAATATACCTAGCCTGTGTCATGGTCTGTAATGAGCTCATTGTTGACGCTGTGGAAATCGGGCGAGCCTGCTCACCTGGCCGTCGGTGAGGAAGCCGGCCACCTGGGGTGTGATGATGCCCATGGTGTTGGCGAAGGTCTGCATGATGCCGGTGGTGATGCCCACGTAGTTGACGCCCAGGTCCATCATGTTGACGGCACTGCCACCGCTGTAGGCGTTGTAGAAGATGATGGCCGTCGACAGCAGCATCACCACCAGGGTCTTGTTGCCCTCTGCCACCGGGACCAGGAACATGCAGGTGGCCGCCCCGAGCGCATCTGCCACACGACATTGCATTGCATGGTGGCAGTTTCCCAATTAACCCTTTCAGTCCACTTTGTCAATTCCTAAGATATACCTAATTTTAGTTTTTTTAATCATAACTAAACTTTTTTTTTTTGAAGTGGAACTTCTTTCCTGAGGGGCTATAATTTTCAAGCATTACAAATTTTCCACTCGCGTGAGGGAAATTGTTAGGTACGTGGTGGGGGAACCGGGAGAGGAGGGGAATATTTAGGTACGTGTTGGGGGAACTGTTAAGAGGAGGAAAGTGCATCAGTGGGGATGCCACTCCAGCACATGCACTAGCGGTCGAATGGGAAGAGAGCAAGGGAGGAGGCTAAATATTTAGCTAGGCATGCTATGTGCTAGTTGTAATGGCCAGAAAGGAAAAGGCAGGGGTGAGGTAGAAATGACGCAGCAGTGATGCTAAGGGATTCTTGTAATGCTGCGAGGTGTTATTTAAGGAAACATGGGAATAAACCACAAAAGAGGAACTAGAAAGTGTCGTGAACGGACGCAAGAGTACAGGATGAGGAAAATATGATCATTTGAGATCATATCCGCATCTTTACTATACTCTATTATTATCTCTTGTTGAATAAAAATAATACTTATAACACATGCCAACAAGAAAAAGAAAATTTCTTGGTGCCTAGGATTTTTGAACTGATTTTAGTTAGCTTTAAGGGGGGGTGTTGAATCTAAATATGATTTTTTTTTTTTTTTTTGTAAATCATTCTGATGTTTTTTGCTACATATGCGGAGAATACACATTAAAAGATAACATAAATACTGTCAGTAACCTTGTAAAGACAGCTTATCATGGATACTTTGGTGTTAAGCTCGGTGATCAGGATATATCCTGGGCACCAAATAGGTTTGCGAAACTTGTACACCCGTGGACTAGCGGGAAAAGAAAAAGTTTGTAATTCAGTGTACCAATGGTTTGGAGAGCACCCAAAAACCACATTGATGACTGTTATTTCTGTCCAGTAAATATTACTGGTACTGGTACTGGTATCAAGTGGACTTATCCTGAAATACCACCATTCCATCGTCGTAGTACAGACTAACCACGAAAGAATGCGGACTATTAAAAGTAGTTCACTCTGCAGGAGACAGACCGTGAGTGTTGCGTGCTATTGGCGAGCTATCGATATCGATATTGGACTATGCGATCACATTCTATGCAGTAATCAACTTAACCAAATATTAATGTGCTGCAGATAAAGACTATAAGATTAAAAACGTCTTTAAAAGAAACTTTACACATCACCAACTAGGTATTTGTGTTAATTAAATAAGTAACTGGTAATATCCTAACAAATAATGGTTTTAAAGATTTAAACTTTTAAATACATATTTTTATATAGTAAAATAAGCTTATGGGCAACATCTAAAACTAGAAAAAAATGAAAATAATGTATATCTTATTATTGGCGGGAACGAAACATTTGACCGTATTTGACGGGAAATCGTTGTAATGGTCATTTCCGTACTTTCTAGGTGAGATTCTGATAAACCAATCCTTAAAGCAGAATTTATTTATTCTTGATAAAATTTCATCATTCCTTTGATAACTTATCGTTCATCCGATCTCTATGAAATTTTGCACGCTTGACCTTTGAAACCATTAAGGTATTATTAGATTGTCTGTTCTGAAATACCTGACATAGTAGCTGTATAAAGGCTAATATGCTATAAATTTGTTTAATATCTTGGAAATAACTCACTAGTAAGAATCGTAAACATGCCATCATGTAATGAAATTATGATTAAACTTCATTATAACCAAAAATTGTTTTGCTATACAGAAGCAAAAACAGGGATTAGAGGTCGTTCTCATTTTGACTTCAAGTATTAAAATGGCAAATATTGTATACTCCAACTCTCTGACTTCTTACTTCCATGTTTAAAATAAAAGGAAGGCCTGTTCAGGTGAGATTTTGATAATACCATCCCTTAAAGCAAAAATTAAGGTGGCATGCAAGTAGTAAGTACTTAAAGTCAGTTCCTCTTTTCTACGGTCCGAATAATTATAGTGACATGCGAGTCGATAGAGAGATCAAGAGAGATAGATATAGAAAAAGTGAGAGAAAGAAAGAGACAGAGAGTGATGGAGTGAGATAGAGAGCTGAATGAATATAGAGAGTGATGGAGAGAGATGTTGGTGTATATATATATTGAGAGAGGTATAGAGCTAGAGAGATATATAGAGTAAGAGAAATATTAATATATATAATGGAGTGAGATATCTTTATATATATATTTCTTGTGTGCGTGTGTATGTCACTGAACTCCTCCTAGACGGCTGGACCGATTTTGATGAAATTTTGTGTGTGAGTTCACGGGGATTCGAGGATGGTTTAGATTCACAATTGGATATTTTATCTCGATTCTGAGTTAAGAAAAACTAAAAAAAAAAAAAAAAAAAAAAAAAAACACGCTTTAAAAGCAAAAATTGCAACGCATTATTAGAAGCCATTAAGTTTTGCTATTGTAAGGAACTAAGTAGAGAGTAAGAAAAAAATAAAGATCCTGACAGTTTATAGCGTCGCCATATTTGTTTCAATTTTCAATACCCTTTTTGTATATTACAATTTAAATTGCAGAAAAAAAATCATGTTTCATAGCCACACAAATAGTGAGGATGGTTTAGATTCACAATTGGATATTTTATCTCGATTCTGAGTTAATAAAAACTAAAAAAACATGCTTTAAAAGCAAAAATTGCAACGCATTATTAAAAGCCATTAGGTTTTGCTATAGTAAGGAACTAAGTAGAGAGTAAGAAAAAAATAAAGATCCTGACAGTTTATAGTGTCGCCATATTTGTTTCAATTTTCAATACCCTTTTTGTATATTACAATTTAAATTGCAGAAAAAAATCATGTTTCATAGCCACACAAATAGTGAGTGTGTGTCATTTCTCTATGTCCACGAGGTCTCGCCGCGTCAATTTTCTCCTTGGAGCGAACCCGTCCGCTTAATTAAATAAACAGCTTTTATCGTTGAATGATTTCATGATTTATTTAATGAAAATATGCTCTTATAAAAAAATTAGTTAGATAGACATTCAATAGGTGTCTTTCTCTCACTCTCTCTCTCTCTCTCTCTGAAATGTATGTAGCTTGCTCGCGGGTCAGTAATGCAGACAATCTTTACATTCTAGCTCGATACGGAAAAAACAGTAAATGTGGTTTACAAAGACATTTTATGAAGTGTCTTCCCGTTATTACATTTGAAAGTAGAAACATATTTACTCAAAATTTAGGTAGTAACATATTTTTATTGCAAAGACTGAAATAGAGGTGAGAAAAATTATCATTTGTGAACATAAGAAAACTACTACAACTGTATCAACTGTTATGTTATAGTGTTTAAATTTCTAAATGGTGCAAGATAATACAAAATTCCATGCGGAAAAAGTCGTGGGCAGCAGATACGTATAGTTATAGGTGTGGGGCTATGCATGCTGATTTTTCATATACTGCATGGATGCGAACATGTAAGAATAATCTATCTATCTTACTATAATAAAACAGTACTTTTTCTGTCTGTCTGTTTGTACGCGATTTTGATGAAATTTTGTGTGTGAGTTCACGGGGATTCGAGGATGGTTTAGATTCACAATTGGATATTTTATCTCGATTCTGAGTTAAGAAAAACTAAAAATACACGCTTTAAAAGCAAAAAAAAAACTAAGAATTGTTGATAATTAGCCTCCATGGCAACGGGCTTTTGCATTGTTGTTGCCTTCTGCGTAACCATGGGAAAGGTTTTTGGTAACGGCAGAGGCGTGCCCAAGAGGAGGGGTATGTATAATGAGAAGATACAAAATGTCCAGCGTAGAAATACTTACCGCCATATCCATATCTCACAAAAAGTACATTTGGGCAGGACAATGTCTGTCGGGTCCGCTAGAAAGATCTATAGAGAGATAGAGATATAAATAGAAAGATAGAGAGAGTTATATATATATACATAGAGAGATAGAGAATTAGAGAGATAAAGAGAGATGCTTAGTATACGTTTAAAAAATTACAAAAAAAAATTGATTGAGGCATTGCAACGCATGCCGGGCATTATCTAGTAGGATATATAGATTGAGAGATATGGAGAGATTAATATAAAGAGATATTTAAATGTTTGTATGTGTGTACAAACTTTATAAAAAATTTACAAAAAAAATTACAAAGAAGCATTGCAACGCATGCCGGACATTAGTTAGTAAATAATAATTATTCCATAGAATGGATTTGTGATCTTACATATGCCGTTAAAGATCTTGTACGCAGCCAGATGACTTATAATTCCTTTGCTCTGAAGCCACTGTGAAGTCATTCCAAAAAATGTACAGCTTAAGCCACCAAATACGTACGGCAAACTGGAAATCATTCCGCTCTGTAACAGAACCACACACAAGAAAGTGACACCTATAAAATATATATATGTATTTGTATTATCTTAATTATATCAAATTTTAGAATGTTTTATTGAAATTTTCTGTCCAAGTGGAAAAAACACCACAGCTGATTTTTTTGATCACATGGTACGTTAACATATTATTTATTTATTTTTTGTGATTGGTAGCATTTATAACTTGAAATGCACAAATGTTTAATGTACAATAAAGATTTTGAGGGGAAAGGAAAGAAAGAGTGCTGGTACTGAATGTATCTTCAAGATGGTTTTTAAATTTCTGTGAAATACTTTGGGAAAGTAAAGTTTATAAATAAGTACATCTGAGTCAATCAAATCTTAGAATGTAATCAAAATTGATTTGATATATGAGGAAAGATATGTGAAAAATAATATTTTAAGCAGGGATATTCATAAATTCAAACACTAGCACCTGTGTTGTTGACAAAGACTACAATATTTATATCTTAAAAAAGCTATCAAAGAAATGTTTGTAGGTATCTATTACCAGCTACAATGCTCTGGGAGTGTTTGTTTGGCTGCCCAAGATACTTTTTTGACAAAAAGAAATTATTTATATCCAAATTATGTACATATACACCTTTTATTTTAAGAATAAAAAAATTAATGGGTTTGAATGAAAACTTAAATTTCCTTGTTTTTGCTCATGTGGCACTGCAAGACATTGATTGCCCTTCTCTATTTTACAGAGTATTCTTATGACATAACATCTAACCTCGGTAACAAGCAATTTATATATTCTCATTTTGCACAGAAACTTGTAAAATGAAACTCTGATACAAATTTTAACGTAGTATTCTTTTAAAAAAATGATGCTGAGCATCAAAAATATACAAATATTGTGTTTTTAACTACATTTCTTGACACAAATCACATATAGTTTCTGCACCCACCGCTAAAATTTCTGCCAGAGCAGCTACGTCAAATATTGAATCATTCGGAAAATAAAAAAAAGACTTCAATAATACCTGATTTTCGAAAAGGAATTTTACTAAATTACTGCCCATCCGATTAAAATTCACTAAACAGTTAATACTATCAAATGTTTCTTTTGCTCTGTGAATTTTAGTTTGCACCATATGCCACAGGTGGCAGCACCGTGATTACACATTTCTATCCCTTGCAAATACCTTATACAGAGAGCCAAGATGTTACACCAAAAAAGTGCTCATAAAAGTATTTCTCGGTAATACAGTAAACTCTTGATTATTCGGTCCTGGATTATCCAGTTTTCGGGTTATCCGGGCTTAAATTTAGATTGTTAGTTTGTTATTTTCTGAAGCTGGACATAAATACAATGGCATTGCACATTTCTTGGCTTGGCCGTTCCATATTTTTAACCACCCTGTTACAGTGTCAGAAAACTGTTTTCTCCGACCCTTCGAGTAGCTCATCTCAGCAGTCACATTTGTCTCACTTTAAACCAGAGGGGGATACCATGACATGACACTGCTTCATATCTCCAGTCTCCGTCTGGTTTGGTTTCATATGCCGTTTTGTTACTTTCCGCCTGCCATCAGTATGCCCGGCAAGTGACATGTTGGATGAAGGGTCATGAGGGGGGTGGGGGAGACTAGCTAAGATTTGTGTGCGCACTGTCAACATGATCCTAATATCTTCAGCAGTGTTGAGTTAACTTTCCCTCTTCGGGAGTTGTAAATGACCGAGAATTAACAACGTACTAGGAGGCCATCTTCATGTGTCTATCACGGAGCCAACATGTCTATCATGAAGCCAACAATATCGTTTTCTCGTGGTATTTATTTCCCATTCTTGTAACTGCAACATTTCATGATGAACACTGCAGCCACATTTCCCCAAGATGGTATGTATTGCTGCATCCATCTTTGAATTATGGAAACTTTCCTGTGTTAGGTTCATGAAAAGAATGCCTCAGAGAATTGGTGTATTAAAGTACTACTTATATATTACTCCAACCTGGCACAAGTTTTTCTGCATGCTAGTTTTGTGAAAGGGCAAGGTATTGGAAATAATGATTTGCCACCAAGGGGTAGAAAAAAATAAATAAAATTAAGGGGGGGAGGTGTTACTGCTGCACAATTACTTACACTTTTCTCGTTACAACTGTAAAAACACCTCGCTCTACGAATCTACTTTATGGTTGTGGTCAGTTACTCACGCTGTACTTTCAAAACCTCTTTTTAAAATATTTAAGTGATGAAACAGAAGTGATGACAGGCGATTAAGTCACAGGGATGCAGACACTTCGTACCTCGGGCGGAGATGGTTGAAGATTGGGTACGGATATCAGAAAATGGCCGCTGACCAGGTTTATTCCCGCCTCGCTGATGACCGTTATAAGTTACTAGATCCGTGCCGCTTACGTTACGAAACTTACAAATTGAAAGACTTCATGTAATTAAAATTTAAAACAAAATAAGCTATGTTCAAAACCCCTTTACAATAACTTTATTTGAATTTATAAAGTTTGCAATTAATAGCGCTGCTCAGGAGTCTCTGACAAGGGGAGGTCTCCACCGTCGGGATCGACTTTTTACCAGACCTATATAGATTTGTCGAGTTGGGTCCCAAGTTTAACACCCTGCAGACGTTCATCCTGGTGGACCCTTGTTTAGGAGTAATCGAGGGGAGAAGTTTCCAGTGACAAGTGTGTACTATTTAGATAACATCGATTTTGAAAGTGATTCCCACTGCATTTTTTTTATTTTATTTTTTTTTCAGTTTTTTTTTTCGAATTGCTTAGATCTTTATTTATATCCATACAATGCAGTAAAAATTGGATATAATTTTTTTTGATGAAAACTATATTACCACTCAATCCTGTTTACTTCCTTATAATCCCTTTTTTTTTTGTTTGAATTTTCATCAGCATTATTAACACTGCAATATAAATTTAAAAATTATCGTTAAAAAATTCCAGATAGGTTTAGTTAAAAATGAATGGCTTTCAGGAACAGGAACGACGGAACAGAACAATAAGGAAGGTATAAACGGGTCAGGCATATTGACGCTCCTAAGTTTTCGACGCAGAGTTTCAATGTTCTTTCCCACTTCATACACAGACGCACACAAACACACTCTCACTCTCTCTCTCTATCTATCTATCTATCTAGCACAAAAAGAGGAAAAGAGATGGGTATTTGTTGAAGGGGAGACACTTTTCAGTGGTAGGGATAAAACTCGTAGCTAGACTTGCCGAAATTGATGACAAGTCAGTTCTGTCAGTGTCTTTCCTTCGATGAACTGCGAAACACTTTATTCCTTTGCGTTCATTGTTTGTGAGTTATTGTGTGTGTGTGTGTGTATGTGTGTGTATATATATATATATTGATATTTAAAATGTGTGACAACACGATTCCATCGACCAGCGGAAGCCACAAAGAAGGAAAGGAAAAATTTGATGAACTAACAACGCAAACTGGTTATGGCATGTCGATTTATAGAGGGAAATATTTAATTTCCGATAACCCTCCTGATTTTACAAGCACAGAATTCATAGCGATGGGGGAACGGATCGCTGAGGAAACTATTCCTTTGATGAATGAATGTATTAATGTTAACGATGAAGATGTAATTTTGAATGACGAAACTGATGAAGAGGGTGTATATGACGACATGAGTTGTTATTATAAATTGTGTTTGTATTTATGCATATGTTTAATGTTTTTTAAAATATTTAAGCAGTTTTCACATGTGAATTTAATGCAATATAATAATAATTATATTCATTACAATGTGTTATGAATGATGAAGAAATGCATGATTCCTTCAACCCTGCTGATTATCAGGCACCTTCTATGGAATACATACCGTTATCATACAAGGCCAAAGCAGTCGCATTTGCTGAAGCCCATCCAAAATATTCTTTAAAACTTCAAGCAAGTGGTTCTTCTCATTAAAAAAGAAAAGAATATTTAAATAAATGGAAACAAGAAAGATCAAAATATGATAAGCAGCTGCTGACAGACTGCAAAACATTCTAGGTTCAAGGAATATCGCATTTGCTGCAAACAATTGACAATGCGTACGCTTCAGCAATGGGCGATGGCTTCTTCAGCATTACCATATTTATTAGAAAAATTTTGTTCATGACAGTATTACGTGGGCGAAAATTTTTAAAAAGAAGCACATACCGTATTTACTCGCATAATGTCCGCAGTAATTTGGCTACATTTTTGACCAAAAAAAATGGGGTGCGGACATTATGAGGTGAAGTCCGAAAAAAAAATTTTTCCTCAAAATTTTACGTTTTGTGTAGAGTAAAAAAATTGTTCTCTCATAATTAGTTTACTAGCAGAGCGCTGGTGACTGGCAACCCTCCGCAGCGGACGTGAGAAATGTGACAGGTGTCGAGATAATTGGGTGCCGGCGATTAGTGGAAGACGCCACTCTTTTTTTTTTTCTCTCACTCGCGTGTGCGCTCTTACGTTCAGAAGCCGCAGCCAGCCTACACAAAATAAACGCTTTGCGTGAAAAGATATTTTTTAATCTTTCATTGAGATGGCCACTGACGGCACGGGGCAGATGTCTAATCTCTGCATTAGCCGGCGTCGGCGAACCTCCCTCCCTGTCCCTTGCCCACTGTGTATAAAAAAACCGTGCGTATGTACCCCCACCACTTCTCCGCTACCTCCCCTACTTTGTGACGTAGTGTGAGTTGATGTGTACTGGCTTGTGCGATATATAGCCCATCCCCTTGCAACTCGCGTGACGTCGCAGGCAGCTGCGCAGTAGAGTGCGAGTTTCTGAGTCCGGACGGTTTCACCACGCTACAAACCCTCTCAGCGACCGCTCCGGAGAAATGAACAACTCAAAGTCAAAGCATTGTTGACAGCGTCTGTAATTTTCCATCCCGTTACTGTGCCTCTCAGTGGTGGCCAAGGTTGCTTTGTCTGGTGCGGACTTTATGCGGATTTTAAAAAATTCAATTTCAAGTATTTAAAAAGAAATGTGCGGACATTATGCGATGGCGGACATTATGCGATTAAATACGATAATCCGACAGAGGAAAATAACAAAATTTCTTAGTAAAACTGATAAGGCATTGCTCAAAGAAACTTTCGAAGCAGCAGAACGATTCCACATACAAACAATGTTAGTGATGGGAGGATAAAATCCTAAATTGATTATTAACACTGACCAAATCGGATGTGTGTATGAATCCACGTACAATCGTAATCGCTCACTGGAATTGTAAGGAACAAAGATAGAACTTGTATAGAAAGGAAAGTTGGCCAAAACCACTTATTCGTATACAGCGCAATACGCTTTGAAATTTTCTGGAGAACTGCTACTGCACATTTTCTTATTTATGCAAGCAGTTTGTAATAACGGTAATAAATTTGATCCGAGGGTTGCAAAAGAAGTTGAACATTTAGAGATGGAGTACCAGAATGTCGTCACTTGCTACAAATCGGGGAAACGAACAAAAGAATCATATCAACAATTTTTTAGAGTTTGTAATAAAACTATACATCAGGAAAATTAATTTTTTTATTACTCATAGACTCGTGGAGTGCTTAGGTCGATAATACATTGAACGACGAAGTATTTTTCAATGAAGAAGGAAAACCTTCTTGCACCATAAAAGTGATTCCACCAAATGCACCCCAATGTGTCAGCCAAGCGACGTTTATTTTTTCCAGCAAGTTAAAAACATTATTAAAAACTTTCAAAATGTTCCTGAATTATTTCAGAGTAAAGGCAATGCAATCAAAATGCATTCTATTATTCACTGGATTTTGAGTGCTCCAGCTTTTAATTTTATGTTTCGATACGCTTGATACAGATCCAATTTCTGTGATGACAAACCAGTATTTAAAATGCAAAGTATGTTTCCTTTGATTGTATTAAAAAGTACATGCTAGTGTAGTAAGGTAGCTTTTATATTCTGTCCATGGTGCGAGAAAGCATTATGTTTTAAATTTTGTTACGACAATTATCACCCGAAAAATTGTAAACCTCCTGGCCAAGAATAAAATTGTCAATAAAAATTGTACTGTACAGATAAGTAAAGTTTTCTATAATTTAACTGTAGGTTTTTTAATATTATTTTTAAACAGTATTAATGAAAAAACAATGTGGGAAGAAAAAAAAACAAATTGGAGTAGCTCAAATGTGGTTGAGTGGTAATATAGTTTTCAGTGGGAAAAAAGAAGTTACAACTAATTTTAAACTGCATCATACGAATGTGAATAAAGATTTAATTAATTCGGAAAAAAATTTGAAAAAAAAATATTTAAAAAGTAATTGGCAGTGGGAATCAAACCCGCACTCTGCAGCGTAATAGTAGGGTACCTTAGCTGCTGGGCTACAACGCAGCTTCCAAAATCAATATTATCTTAATAGAACACACTTGTCATGTGAAACTTCTCCCCTCAATTACTCCTAAACGAGGGCCCACTAGGATGAACGGCTGCAGTCAAGTATAATTAAAGATGTTATTTAATAAAATGTTCATTGTAGCTTAAAAGAAATGGACCCCTTGGGAAGTAAAGAACAAATTAAAAAGTTATATTTAAACATACTTATGGGAATGTCGCACTGCTCCGGGCGGTAATCCCTAGCATCCTCCTCCGGGCCGGCACATATCACACTGCTCACGCACATATAGATAGAGCCGGGGAGATCGTGGGTCAGGAAGGCGGTGGCAGCACATTAGGCTCATGAGGGCGTAGCCCTGGACAATGTCAATGCACAGTTCATGTTCACAGTTATGGCCACTGTAATGTTTAGTCTTAAGATATTTTTTTAATTGTCGGGTTTTGAAAAATTGTACATTAAATTATGTGGAGGGGGCAGCAAAAAGTTATTTGCCCCCGGTCTTTAGTTTCTCTCGAAAGCTCTGATGATGCTTTAAGGTTTGTTAATTAGTTGGCCCACGCATTTTTCGCAAAAGAAATCTGAACTCTCATTAGACTGCAATGAGGTATGCGGTTTCTTCCGTGTATTTGGTGACCGTCTGCAAGAAAACAATTACCTTATTCGACCACGTGTTTGCTTTCAAGCTGAATGGCTGTGATTCGTGTGATAACAGTAAACATGCACATGGAAGAAACTCAACCTATCACGAAACATAAGTGATGCTACAGTGTTTTAACTCTCAGCTAGTTTCTAAATCTTTTCGCAAA
Source organism: Bacillus rossius redtenbacheri (assembly GCF_032445375.1). NCBI lineage: Eukaryota > Metazoa > Arthropoda > Insecta > Phasmatodea > Bacillidae > Bacillus > Bacillus rossius. Next base: position 51,645,480 of record NC_086330.1, read on the forward strand.
AAATGCATGGCCCTATTTTATTGTGAATCAGTTTTATTTTGAACTATAACCATACACATTTACTAGTTTAATAATTTTCTGGACACACTAAAAAAAACACAAGTTAACACTTACATTTTGAATGTTAAAATGTAGGATATTTTTCATATAAGAAGGCATTTCAGACATCAGGGTGTACGAAAGATATCCTCCGCTGCACTGCATTAAGATCTGTGCCCATACTGGCATGGAGGTTAAGATTGCCACCCAGGGTACTGGATTCAGTCTCTGAAACAAATAAAAAAATTGTTTTAAGTCTTCAGTTGGAGGATCTGCAGGAAATGATAAGTACATGAACATCATACTAACTCTGCAACACAGTATCTTCAAGTTTGAATAACTGGAAAGATGTAACTTTTATGTTTTTTTAATTCACCATATGTTTACATTTAGAATATTGTTAGTTAATTAATTATGGTAGGCAGATATTATGTTATTCCTTCAATTACACACTACATTTTTTTTTCAAGAAAAATTCCAATTATGTTTTTAAGTGCTGGCTTTTTTCTCTCTCTCTCTTCTCACAACCCCCCACCCAACATGAGTGAATGTAAATTCAGTTACATGTGTCTGGTCAAAACTAAAGCACAATCTGTTTGGCCTACTTGCCTGTTTTTACCTGCAAAGTAAGTTCACACATTCAAATCTCAATTCAAAAGTTATACATTTCAACTGCTATGTTATATGAGAATTGTGGTTTTACAGTAATGATTTGTTTCTTGTAGTTACGTTCTGTCACAAATTAAAATGGCACTGGGTAAGGAGACAGTTGATCTTCATTGTTGACACTAAAAATAAAAATAAAAGTTGCAAATTAACCAACTGAAATTTCTTAAGTTTTTATTTTTCCATCACTATTTGAAACCCAGTCCCACATGTCATTTGGTTATTTCATTTTCTTTTTGTGTGAACTTTTCCTTTAAATGAACCACTATAGCTGTCTTGCACTTATTGCTTTGTCTCAAATTTTCTCAACATGTTTTCTAAACACTATGTAATAAAGATAAAAAGTTACAGAAGGGTTCATAGTTATGATCACTTGCATGAGCTTTTACAGCTCAAAAATAACGTCCAGTAAAGGTCTGGGCAGAAAATTTGTGACGCATCTAACTATATGTGAAAGAGAAATATTGAAATATATTTAAAGGAAAATCCCTTTATTAATAGTAATAGGCACTCGCATCTGTGTACATAACTTGGAGTCATTCATAATCAATTTACCTCACGCGGAGGCAAGCATGGACTGTGCTCACCCCAGTGGTGGTCCTATGGGACGGGCGATGAGGGGCAATGCCCCCTCCCCTTTACCCTCCCTGAAAATTCTACATCTAAAAAAACTGGAGTGGTATCAAAAATAAAACTGTACTGTGCATAATATATATTTTTAAACCTTTTTAAGACAACAGAAAAGTTTTTTTTTTTCTAAATTTTGGACTTGCCATTTAACTGGGAGGTTAACCCTGACAACCAGAACTTGCAGGTGACTCGCCCCTTGCTGGGTCCGCTGCTGGCTCACCCTGTGGTCCTTGTCGTCGCCCTCCTCCGCCTGCTTGGTGATGAAGAGGAACTCCTCCTGGGAGAGGGTTGGGTGCTGCGCCGGCGAGTCGTGGGCCAGCCACAAGCACAGCCCCGCCCACACGATGGCACTCGAGCCGAACACGTAGAACACCAACCGCCACGAGTAGTTGGACAGAACTCCCGCGCAGATCATGGCCACCACCGTGCTGAAGTACGTGCCTGCTCGGAGGCACAGAAGCAATCGTCAGGCCTACTGCGACGAGACTTCACACCCCGGTCTCCAAACCATGCTGAAGTACGTGCCTGCTCGGAGGCACAGGAGCAATCATCACGCCTACTGCGACGAGACTTCACACCCCGGTCTCCAAACCATGCTGAAGTACGTGCCTGCTCGGAGGCACAGGAGCAATCATCAGGCCTACTGCGACGAGACTTCACACCCCGGTCTCCAAACCATGCTGAAGTACGTGCCTGCTCGAAGGCACTGGAGCAATCATCAGGCCTACTGCGACGAGACTTCACACCCCGGTCTCCAAACCATGCTGAAGTACGTGCCTGCTCGGAGGCACAGGAGCAATCATCAGGCCTACTGCGACGAGACTTCACACCCTGGTCTCCAAACCATGCTGAAGTACGTGCCTACTCGGAGGCACAGGAGCAATCATCAGGCCTACTGCGACGAGACTTCACACCCTAGTCTCCAAACCATGCTGAAGTACGTGCCTGCTCGGAGGCACAGGAGCAATCATCAGGCCTACTGTGACGAGACTTCACACCCCGGTCTCAAAACCATGCTGGAGTACGTGCCTGCTCTGATGCACAGGAGCAATCGTCAGGCCTCGGAAGGAGCAAGCCTACTGCGACGAGACTTCACACCCTGGTCTCCAAACCATGCTGAAGTACATGCCTGCTCGGAGGCACAGGAGCAATCATCAGGCCTCGGGTAACAAGCCTACTGTGACGAGACACAGGAACAATCATCAGGCCTCGGGTAGCAAGCCTACTGCGACGAGACTTCACACCCTGGTCTCCAAACCATGCTGAAGTACATGCCTGCTCAGAGACACAGGAGCAATCATCAGGCCTCGGGTAGCAAGCCTACTGTGACGAGACACAGGAACAATCATCAGGCCTCGGGTAGCAAGCCTACTGCGACGAGACTTCACACCCTGGTCTCCAAACCATGCTGAAGTACATGCCTGCTCAGAGACACAGGAGCAATCATCAGGCCTCGGGTAGCAAGCCTACTGCGACGAGACTTCACACCCCGGTCTCCAAACCATGCTGAAGTACGTGCCTGCTCGGAGGCACAGGAGCAATCATCAGGCCTACTGCGACGAGACTTCACACCCCGGTCTCCAAACCATGCTGAAGTACGTGCCTGCTCGGAGGCACAGGAGCAATCATCACGCCTACTGCGACGAGACTTCACACCCCGGTCTCCAAAACATGCTGAAGTACGTGCTGCTCGGAGGCACAGGAGCAATCATCAGGCCTACTGTGACGAGACTTCACACCCCGGTCTCCAAACCATGCTGAAGTACGTGCCTGCTCGGAGGCACAGGAGCAATCATCAGGCCTACTGCGACGAGACTTCACACCCCGGTCTCCAAACCATGCTGAAGTACGTGCCTGCTCGGAGGCACAGGAGCAATCATCAGGCCTACTGCGACGAGACTTCACACCCCGGTCTCAAAACCATGCTGAAGTACGTGCCTGCTCTGATGCACAGGAGCAATCGTCAGGCCTCGGAAGGAGCAAGCCTACTGCGACGAGACTTCACACCCTGGTCTCCAAACCATGCTGAAGTACGTGCCTGCTCGGAGGCACAGGAGCAATCATCAGGCCTACTGCGACGAGACTTCACACCCCGGTCTCAAAACCATGCTGAAGTACGTGCCTGCTCTGATGCACAGGAGCAATTGTCAGGCCTCGGGAAGGAGCAAGCCTACTGCGACGAGACTTCACACCCTGGTCTCCAAACCATGCTGAAGTACATGCCTGCTCGGATGCACAGGAGCAATCATCAGGCCTCGGGTAACAAGCCTACTGCGACGAGACTTCACACCCTGGTCTCCAAACCATGCTGAAGTATATGCCTGTTCGGATGCACAGGAGCAATCATCAGGCCTCGGGTAGCAAGCCTACTGTGACGAGACACAGGAACAATCATCAGGCCTCGGGTTGCAAGCCTACTGCGACGAGACTTCACACCCTGGTCTCCAAACCACCAAACCATGCTGAAGTACATGTCTGCTCAGAGACACAGGAGCAATCATCAGGCCTCGGGTAGCAGGCCTACTGCGACGAGACTTCACACCCTGGTCTCCAAACCATGCTGAAGTACATGCCTGCTCAGAGGCACAGGAGCAATCATCAGGTAGCGGGTAGCAAGCCTACTGCGACGAGACTTCACACCCTGGTCTCCAAACCATGCTGAAGTACATGCCTGCTCAGAGACACAGGAGCAATCATCAGGCCTCGGAAGGAGCAAGCCTACTGCGACGAGACTTCACACCCTGGTCTCCAAACCATGCTGAAGTACATGCCTGCTCAGAGACACAGGAGCAATCATCAGGCCTCGGAAGGAGCAAGCCTACTGCGACGAGACTTCACACCCTGGTCTCCAAACCATGCTGAAGTACGTGCCTGCTTGGGGGCTGGTTACCAGATGAGCTGGAGTGCTGGTCACCCTCAGCCACTGTCATTGGGAGGTGGCAATGGCATGACTGGAGCACACTCAGTGGTTTCAGACGAACTAACTTTCAGGGTAACATTCCATGTACCAACCCAGCATTGCATTGGTACAAATAGTTCCTTTTCTCTATCATCAATAATAAATTTCATTAATTACAATTAACAATTTCAAAATTGGTTATAGTTATTATTTTTTTAAACTTCAATTTATAATGCAGGTAGGTTCTATAATATAGGTAAGTTCTGTTTGATAGTTCCAATTCAAATTTGTTTGCCAACAAAATAAAATAAAAATAGTTAACCCCTCCATATTGTGTCATTATTTGTTTATAAGTGTGAAACTTCTCCTTAACCTGTCTATAATCTGTATCATATTTAGGCACCATAATATACTCTGTTTACAAAAAACATTGTATAGCATTTATTCAATTGTATGAGTACCAATTTTTTTTATTTGAGATGCTAACTTTTAGTGACATCTGTACCAAAATATTCAAGGCCACTTTCTAACATCCCTGAGCATACTAGGCAGATTATTACGTGGCCATTGCCTCAGTTACCACAGTTTGAAGGTGAAGGGGCAACAGGACACTTAGTCTGGAACCAGAGAAGGAAATATTTCCCCAGTGAAAAATCCCCAACTTGGCTGGGAATTGAACCAAGGACCTTAAGTCCACCAGCCAGAAGCTAGTACCACAGGGCCTAAAGGTCGGACTTTGTGATATTAACTACATGCTTGAAATGCTTCTCCTATAATATCCTGCACAGTAAAATTGCAATTAGGATGCCCTGGGTCATCAGTTACCCACAAAGAGAAGTGTACATGGATTTTAATGGCCTTTATCTCAACGTACATTGTTGTCAGCCAAGCTCACAACTGTTTTATAATTGATCAAAAATCACTTGTACAGAGAATGGCACTTAAGTTTCCTGTGTCATAAATTATTTTTATCCTTTCATTTATTTTATGTGGTTTTTTAGTGTTTTCAAAGGTATTAACTTTGACACAAAAATAAATGATTATTTTATATTACAATTTCCACTTAAAACAAAACATTCTCTTTTCAAATTATTAATTGAATACCACTTCATAAGAATTTTTAGAAATGAAACATGGGGATGTCATGGCCGACTTTGTGCAATTAAATTAAAATGTGTAGTTAGGGTCTTATCATTTAGTTTAGATAGTACATTTCTATCTGTAATATGTCATTTAAATGGTGATATTGAGCAAACGTCTATCACTGATAAATTACAAGCTGTCTGACGCAATAGATAATCGGAGAACTCTACAAAGCAACTTGTTATATAAAATCTATTGCTTCTTGAAAGACTTGATAACATGATAGGTTACGTTAAATTTCACATGTAGTGAATGGAATAACCAGAAAATGATTTTCAGTTACATAGGAAGGGTTATATGGTAGATATAAAAAAAAATTACAGAGAGATTAATGATTTCATTTATTAGTATAATAAGTTGTGCATGAAAAACAATATTAAGTAATACATGGATTTTAGTTTTAAACTATAGTCAAATAATTTTTTATACAAAACCCTTACTCTCTTTTCTAACATTATATATTTCCTACACTTCACACAAGATTTTGTTAATTCCATTCATTTTCACATAATTTATTATTCATGCATTTTAGAAAATAATCCCCATGCTATCATTTTCTTACATACATTTGATGTAGAAATGATGTCATATTACATTTTTAAAAACAATGTTTTAAGTTTTCACTTCTGTCGACAGTCCCCATGACAACCTTTTCGTTTTGGTAGGTGCAAAATACAGTGTTCATATTTTTTAAAGCACTTAAGGGACTTGCACTTCACAACTTTTACCTTCATTTCTTTGTCATTTAATGTTAAAGATACACTCAAATGTCATAGTTGTCCTATGCACGACAAGAAGACTGCATGCCAGTCCACAGCATTTCGCTTAGAGAGAATACCACAGTAGAAGCCCCAGCAAGTGTCGCATTTATCATTACAAATCACTAACACAAATGCACCTTGGACTAGGTGGGCGCCCTAATGCCACAATCACCTCTGTCCAGCAAGTGTACACCTTGTGTACACCATGGTGATCCAAGTTTGGTTCCTGACGGGGTCACACCTAGGTTTTTCACTAGTGGGAAACGTGGCGGACGTTCCTTGAGTTGTGAGCTGGTGGGTTTACTCTGGTTGCTCCCGTTTACCCCACCTGTTTATTCCGTTACTGCTCCATTGTCAACTGATCACTAGAGCCAAAGTTTTGTGGTGTTATAGAAACGTAAATTTCGTTATTAAAAAGTAGTGGATTTAATCTTTATTGTCACTACTAATAAACATATATTAAGCACAATCACGTTCAACAAATGCTTCAATATTTGATGGTAAGATACTTAAAATGTGTACACAAAATAATCCTACAAATATTGAAGAAAATTATAAATATGAAAATTAAAAGTACAGCTAAAAAAATTTTTTTAACTGCAATATCTAAAGCCAAGGTTTTTATTCCTATTTATATTAATCAAAAAATCATACATAATGTTAAAAGCCCAAAATCAGTATACATTTCCTTGTGATGTTTCTCTAAATTAACATTTCTAATAGTACATACCTAGTATTTTAGGTTTTTTAATAACAGCCTCAACTAAAAATATATAAAAACAATACTCTATTTGAATAGAATAAATGAGCTGATTGAGGCGAATTTCACTTCTTTTTGTTTTGTCTTGCATTGCGGAGTTGTATTGCATATTGATATCCTTTTCGGAGTTTGGTGGTGTATTGGCTTCAAATTCGATGTTATTTTACCTTTATCTCTATTCACCATATAATCTTGCCTTTACTCATCACCCCTCGTCTAAATGTCAATGAGATATTAAGCCCTAATTCATCCATCATACATTTAATTATCTACATCACCACGGACACCCCTACTACTACTTCTAGCAGTTGTATGTTTCTGTCCCTTAATTGCAGACGCTACCGTTCACATTTGCTATAGCTATCATGTGTTTCAGTCAAGTTATCTCAAGTTGATGAACCGGCACTGGCTTATCTCACGTGAGAGATTCAAATTATGTGCTAATCACCGCTTTCGCGACACTTGGCAACTAACTTTTCAAGTGTTGTGCCACATAAGATAACATTTTTATCTTGCCATTTTACTGTCTTTGTCAGGATAGAAGAAAAAAAATTGAAACTCAACAATCTCTTTAAGGCATAGGTACCAAGTGCATATGGAAAAATATTAGTTCCTTCATAAAAACACTGTCACTTGTGACAGTAAACTTATTTGTTATTGTCCTAGCACTTACTTTATAAATTTTCATTCTGTGTAAATATTATTAAGATAAAACCATTCTGTGTAAATATTATTTTGATAAAACTTTAAAATGTAGGAATTATTTGTTTTTGTGGTTTTCTCTGTAGTCTTACTTCATTGTTTATTTTCGTGTGTCCTTTGTGTCTTCATCTGTTGATATGTTTTTCCTATTTTATTATTGATTTCACATCATCTTTTTTTTACCACATTCATCATTTTTGGATTGCTATCTGTCTTCCTACTGACAAGGATTTATAATTATAATTAATTTTTACTGTAAATCTAACAATTTTATTTGCATGTTATGCTCCTTTCTGCTATTTTTACATGGCTATTTGACTGTTAGAATGACTGTTAATTCCTAACTGTGTGTTTTGGATTTGTCCTGTGAACTGTAGTCTCATGTGTTGTCCTATCGTTTGTTATTTCCTGTAAACTCATGTTAGGTCATGTAAAACATCCACTGAATTTTATAAGCAGAGAGTCAGACAAAGGTAAGACCACCAGGTATTTTTCTTGTGTGTTCAAGAACTTATTTCACAATTATTAACACTGTATTAGTACCCAAGTGGTTTGGGAGGTCCTATTCCTTAAGCATAACCGTGCAGTGTAAAACATTAGCTCTACCGTTCTACAAAATTAGTAAGCGTAGTTGATGGTTGACAGTGGGGATTTTCCAATTTCATTATATCATCATTCAGAATTGACTGAATTAATCTCCTTCTGATATGCTTCCCGTAGACTTTTTTTTTTGAAAGACACCTTTTTAAGGTAGGCTCTTTAACATGTTCTTAATTAATGGAATTCTTAGAATAATAAGCTAGTGCACTTGTAAGATTATTTAAATATACTAGCTGCAATACCCGGCATTGCCCGGGCCATTTATTGACAAAGTCAAAAAATAAACGCCGTTATTTCGCTAGCCACCGCAAGTTCCACTAAGCAGACCGGTCTGTTCAAGGAGAAGGATAGAAGTTGCCAAACCTTACTCTACTATGACCATGTGGCGAACATAGAGAAATGACACCCACTTACTGTCTATAATATGATTTTGTTATAAAAATGAAATTACCCATGCCAATCGGTTGAACAATATAGAAGTTGATGTGCTGCAGCGCCACCTAATAGAGAATTACAAAAAAAAAATGGATAGCACAAAAACCTTCTCCGTGAAAAAACACTTTGATGTGCCCACTTTCATGGCGATTGGTCAAATGGTGTCGGAGTTTAGAGATGTCATACATACATACCAACATCCAATTTTACATATATAGATTATGGTAATCATATTTCACTTGAGGCAGACATGCAAAGTATATCAATATAAAAGAAAACTACATAAGTAATAATGAATGCAAATAATATGGATGGTACTCACAGGAATTCATAAATCCTGATGTCTTCTGGTATTCTTCAGGAGGTATCCATTTCGAAATGAAGGACTGCTGAGGTGGATATAACAAGCCCTAGAAGAAAAAGTTTGTTCAATTAATATTTGACTGTAATGTTCATAAGTGACAGCATTGCCTACACAAAGTACAGCATTTAAAAGTGAAAATAGCAAGAGGGTATCTGGAGAAAGCATTCCACAGAGCCAACATGTACTGCGCACACAAATAATAAAAGATCTAATGGATGCAATAAACTTAACTTTTTAAAAAAAAAAAAAATGTTTTAACTACCAAAAGCTGGGTCAGAACTGGAAAGATGAAAAAAGTGTTTCTCACCTATAAATGGAGAAATGCAAAGAATTTCATCCTCACCCAATTGCTCACAATGTTTTTACCTAGGAATTACATATGAATGAGCTAAGCTCAAGAATGAGTGATTGTTTTTTTTAAAAAATTAGTTCACTCATTGTTCAGGTGTTTACCTCCTCTGCCCTAGAAGGAACGTTCATGATGTCAAACAGCACTGAAATATGAAAATCATTATCCTAGGAAGAGGCAAGTAGCCAGCATTTTCATTTCATGGGAGAAAGAGGGGAGGAGGAGGGTGGTTGCAGTGTCTGCTAAAACTTTATATTAGCACTTAATGTAGTTTCAGACCAATTGTGTTTTACAGCCTGAAAATTGGTATTGTACAAATAATTCAAGACAACATAAATTACAAAATTTAGTAGTTGACATGTGACTGCAAAACTATCTCTTCTGCAGAAATTCTGGAAGAGATAAATGTATACCAATGTCCTCACCCCTGACTAGGACCCTGCTTGGGGAAACTTTACATATCACAACTACAAGGTCTAATTTTTAAAGGATTTATATGTATATTTCTATTATTATTTCCAATGTAGCCTGTGCCTGCAGTCAGGGTGCCTAATGATTAGGGACAAGATTATGTTGTGTATTGTGATAAAACCAAAATAACAACGAAAAGCATGACAATACACTGCATTGTTAATGCAAGTTAATACACCATAATATATATCACCGAAATCCAAGTTGCATCATGGAATGAAGCAACAATTAACCTAAATTTATATCAAATCATTAAAAAAAATTTGTGTCTGAAATTCAAGGAATGTCGTTTTCAGACAAAAGATTGTACCAAAGTGCATAAATCAGGCATGTGGACCCAGCTACTCTGTTCCCAGGGCCGTGACGTAGCCTGTGTGTGGCGAGGCCCGTTTCTTCCTGTATCACTCAAAAACTCCGAGAACGGCGACAGGTGTATGAAGCTCCTTCCTCTAGCACCGCTCACGACTCACTGCCCGTTCGTCCTCGCTCGGCAACTCTCGGGAGCGGAGCACTGACGTCACATCGGTGGGCGCGGGCCGACACACGCACGCACGCACACTTCGGCGGGCGGTCGTAGAGGGTGGTGGTGGAAGGAGGGGGCTCGCAGCGTGTAAGGGGAGAGGTGGTGGCACATCGGGCTCTGAAGGGCGCAGCTCGGAACAATGCCAGTGCATCTCTTATTGAATCACTTTGAAATCACAAATGCTCACAAATTTATTTTTACTGTTCCGAATGTGTCCGTTTTAGATCAATTTATTGTAAAAAATATTCTACATATAAATATCACCACTAGTTTGTGTAGTAAGTATTGCAAAACAGCATTTATAAAAATAAAAAACAATAACACTAAAATCTTCTGTTTAAAACAAAATTGAACTAAAAATAAAACCATGAAATCTTTTCTCTACTAATGATTAGTGGGTCCCATGATTGATTTTTGGCCAAAGCAAGGGATTTTTTCAGGTTATAAAATTTGTTCACCCAGAACAACAGCCGGAATGGGTGCTGTACTGTTCCCTAGTTTCCTTGCCTCGGAGGGCAATGGAAACTGCCTTGCCTCAACATCCTCCGAAGTCCCACAGTTTCCTGAACCACAGCAATTCCTGGGGTCATGACACTCAAGTATAAGCAGTACCCATCTATCAAAATGTCCAGTTCGACTTTCAACTATGATTTTTTTTTTTTTTAGAAAATAAAAGTTGTATTTTTTGGAGCAAGATGGCCAACTGGTAAGAGACTGGACTCTCATTCCAGAGAACTCTGGTTCTAATAATGGTCTTCTCATCCTAATTCCAGTTTTCCAGTTTCCTGAAATCTCTCCTGGCAGATGCTGGGGTGATTCGTTTTGATAGGTCATGGTTGAAGTTGATTGCTTCCTCGTTCCCGCCCCCTCCTTTTTTTATTTAATATATATGTTGAAACACCGGACTCGCTTTCAAGTAGTACATTGGTTTGAATCCCGCACTGGCCATTGTGACCTCGGTTTTCCTGGTCTCCCCGAGGTCACTCGCAGGAATAATATGCTGGGATGGTTTCTTACTGTACATTGTAACTTTTATGTAAATGGAACAGAAATGTTCATGTAAACTTGTAGATATTTATAAATTTGTACACCTACATAAAAACAACTATATCACTACAAAATAGTGTTCGCAGTAATACTGGGTTTGGATTCTTACCCGGGAATTTCTGTTGTCCCTGTACCACCAATAGTGAAATGTATTTGTAAACAGTTCCCTGAATAGCTTTCCAGTGTTAACTGCGCACATTATAAATCATAATAAAACAAAATAATGACCAACTATTGAATATACAATTATCTTTGCCATGGTTTAAAAATTTATGCTTGAATGAAACAACAAATTAAAATATAAAATTATACGCCAATTTTTTTTTCAGAGTGGACACAACACATACAGTCAAAGACAATGTGGTCACTGCAATTACGTGGACACTCCCCACCATCGCACCAAGAGCAGGCACGCTCAACCTGTGGGGAAGCACACAGGAGGTAGGCGTATCTGCAATTAGCCAGCAGATACTTGCAGTAACCACAACCGATACAATCAAACACGAAAAACAAGAATATAAGTATACATAAACACAAGTCAATCAAACATAGACGAAAAGTTAAAAAACTTGTTCTGTGTCATTGTGTGTTGCTTCGAAAAGACACCAAGGCAAAGATTCTCACCGGATGCGCCCTAGAAGATTTCTAGGCGCACCCTGTGGTATTCCACAGAAATATGTGTCCACATATAAAAATTATTATAGTTACTCTATTCTACCATTTAATTATGAACATACCACTCATTTCTGTTGACACATCTTTTTTATGTGTCATTTGAATGACTCTATAGGCTCACCTTTCTCATAAACATAAGAATTTAATTAACTTAGTGTATGTTTCAATTTTTTATTGCATTATTTTTTTTAAGTGAAATGTTTTTACAGCCGGTAGAATAAATGGTAATGGACTTAACGTGTTAACGTTTGTAAAGAATATTGCTTGATGGTGTGGGATTAAAAAAAAATTTGATTTGAATCATTGTTACAACTGGTTACAGATGACAGCAGCAGCAGCAGCATGATTTTGTGTACTTTCCAATACTTTTGTAAAAATTTATATACTATCTCATACTTTTGCTTACTTTTACAAATTTTCAGAACACGTAATTCGCAATTCTAGACTCTCGGCTCTTATGTTATATCCGGTGTAGGAGTGTGCCAATTTGTATAGACATTTCCAAAAGGGTGATTTCAGCTATCGTAAACCTTTTTATTTCATTCTTAGATTCCATTGAAGACATGGACAGACACTAGTATATAAAGGTCTATTTTCAATGCTTGATTATGCATGTTGCAAATATTAGAATTCCTTAAAAATTTGCTATCCCTCTTATTTGTGAAGTTACATTTCTAACGTGAATGGCAACCACACAACCAATTTTTTTCTGTAATATTTTATATAATTACTAGCTGCAGTACCCGGCGTTGCCCGGGCTGAACACAGGGTGAAGGGGGCCTTTTTCGAAATCAGACGACGTTAGTAATTGTCTACTTAATTAGAATGTCCAGTGTGCAAAATAATTTATATCACTTTCAGATCCCGACAGACGTTCTGCCAGTGTATACGTAGTTATTTACCTGTATATATCTAAATTTTGGAGGTCTGTATGTAGTCTAGACTCTATAAAGCACTATAGAAAAAAAATTAAAAATAAGAGATTACTAATATTGAAAATATTCCATTATCTAGCTAATGCTCGGCTTGCATTGCAATGCCTCATTCAGTTTTGTTTTGTAATATGTTTCAAGTAGTTACACATAGGTATACAAATCATCTATCCATCTCTCTAAATATATATTTATCTCTATCTACATCTATATATAAATCTCTATATAGCTCTATACATCTATATATCTCTTTATCTAACCCAATTCATTCTCTATACCTCGCTCTATCTCAACTTATCTCTGCCTCTCTATCTCACTCTATATATATCACTCTATCTCTGTCTCTCTTTTATATTTAAATAAATTGTGTCATGCGTGCGCACTTATACAACAAAAACAGACGAAGTGCCGCTATATAATATGAAATAAACACATTTTTTGAAACGATTTGTAGTCCAACTATTGCAAAATAGTTATACCGTCTCAGAAACCTTCACGGGCATGCGCATAACAACTCACCAAAATTTCATCGCAATCGGATGAATGGTATATAGGAACGCATACGGCACAAACAAACGAAAATTAAAGACATGACAAACGCATCAAACGATGGTGCGTTTAAAATTCAAGGCAACTAACTCTATCTATTATGGAAGTTAAGAAGAAAACTGTTATGAGCGCCTTTATTTTGCTAGCCGCTGCGAGATCCACTAAGCGGGCTGGTCTCACCAAGGAGAAAAAAATATGAATTTGCCAGACCTTACTATGTGTATGATCGTGTGGCAGACATAGAGAAATGACACTCACTCACTATTTGTATGTCTATGACCTATGATTTTTTCTGTTATAAAATGAAATTATCACTTTTTCACTTCCTTAGGGATGGAATTTCATATTAATTTGTGGTTTATGTGTTAATCCAGATAATGAGCTCTCTGTAGGCGGGGAAGGTTGATCAAGTGTTAATTGATCAGCTATCGACCGGGGTTGAAAAATATAAAATTCTATTAAAAGTTAGGGGTTGGTGATAGAAGGGTGAAAATTTAGGGTTGTATGTATTTTATAATGCCACATTAGGTATAAGAAAAATAAAAAAAAATTTTGTCCAAAAAATAAAAAAATAATGTTAGGGGTGGACAACCCTTATCACTTAGGGGTATCAAAAATAGATAGTAGCCGATTCTCAGACCTACTGAATATGCATACAAAATTTCACGAAAATCGGTCAAGCCGTTTCGGAGGAGTATGGTATCTAACACTGTGACACGAGAATTTTATATATAAAATATAGAATTATATAGAATTCTCAGAAATTAGGGCCTGTGCAAATACTAGTTTTTTTAATGTGAAACGAATAACAAATTGAATTTTTAAAATGTTCGCCAAATAAAATTGAAAATTTTGTTCTTGGCAAAGCTATATTACACTTACTTTATAAAAAAAGGATTGAAGTAAAAAAAAAATAACATTTGCAATGTTTAGACTGTATAGGTGATTAACCAACTGACCCCTATATATAACCAAATTCAATAAAAATTATAAAATAACCATGCATATTCAGCATTCGTAAAAGCAAATGGAGTGCCACCGTTTGATTTTTTTAAGTAACCAACTTTATTCAAGCAAAATTTATAAAACACAAAAAAAAGTAAGTATTTCGTAAGTGAATCTTAGGCTTCCAATGTTTTAAAGCTTTGCAATAAATGCAAAACTTCAAAAGACACGCAAAGCTTTGCATCACAACCGATGCTTCAAATAAAAAGAATAGCAAATTTACTAGTAAAGTCAAATCAAATATATTAAAGCTTTGATTGATTCGCATAGTCGAAGCTTCGCACACACCCACCTACAATTATTTATATATTTTAAATGTGCCCTGACTTCAAACCACTGCACTAAGGAAAGAAATGGATAGTTGGCACTGCTGGTGGAACCTACCGTGGAGGCGCCAACAAGGATTCTGGAAGCAGCGAAAGTGTACGCGCCGAAGTTAGTGGCGAGCGGGCCCAGCAGTGTGAAGATGCCCGCAGAGAGCATGCCGCAGCTCATGACGACCTTGGGGCCGAACCTGGCTGACAGCCAGCCGCCCAGCACCTGGGTGGTGATGTAGCCGTAGAAGAAGGCCGACAGAAGGAAGCCCTGCATGGTGCTGCTCCAGTCGAACTCCCCCTCCGCATTCTGCAGGACACACCTCCGGCTCAGCCCCGACGGTGGGTGGCATGACCGAAGCAATCAAGTGAAGGAGCCCGCCTAGTGAGGCGGGACGATCTTGCTAGTGTTTCTAACGTGGTAGCGCCTTTAAGCGCAAGGCTCTGAACTGACACGCAGTCTTCTCATCGTGCATAGGACAGCTATGAAATTTTAGCAGTGACCGTAACATATCGCAGAGAAATAAAGATAAAGGTGTAATGCAAGTCCCTAAAGTACCTTAAAGTATACCAGTTGTTTTATGCCTAAAAATTAATCTGAAAACACGCCTTTTATCCATTTTAACTCTTCTAAAGTTACGGTTTAAAAACTTTATCCGGAAACAAAACTTCTTCTCGGCTCTCAGCAAATTCTTAAATGCTTTTTCCGTAAACAGATCCCACTCGGATATCTTAAGTAGTTTTTAAATATCTTTTTTTTTTTTTTAAGCTCTGAATACACATAAGGTGTGCAGAGCTTCAGAAAAAACCACGCAATTGTAAAACTGCTCAAGATAGATATCAGAGTGGTGTCTATTTATGAAAATCATTTTAGAATATGTTAAGGAGGGATAAGTTATGCGGTTTTCAAATCACATTTTTAAACTGTATTTTCAGAAGAGTGATATAAGCTAAAATGTATGTTTTCAAAGTCTTTTTTAGGCATGAAACACTCCGGACAGATTCTTGAAAACACATATCTTTATCTTCGTTACTCCGCAATATGTTTTGGTTACAGCTATAATTTCATAGTTTCCCTAAGCACGATGAGAAGACTGCGTGCCAGTTCAGAGCCCTGCACTTAGAGGCAATACTGTGCTACAAACACTAGTGAGTGTGGCTCTTATCATTCAGCTTCACTGATATAAATACATTAAATACACCCTAACTAAGCAACACAAAATTCGTTGGTGGTGCTGACCATGGCAGTGTTAATCAGTCCAAACAATGATGAGCAGCAACCGTCCATCTGCCACCCGCCAGGCTGAAAGTAGCCTTTTTTTCTACTTGCAAGTACAAAAAAAAATGTACATCCACTGATTCAAAGACAGACAAGATCTTCTCACTGTCAACACCATGCTACATTATTCATAATTTTAAAAATGTAAGGAGATAACATTTTCACTCACCTGCAAAGAAATAAGGCAAATATTGTGATTGCATTCACTTGCATTTAACTTCAACTGTATCAACAAATAACTTGATTTTATGTCGAGAATACCCTAACATTCTTCAGAACAATAATAATATTTAGACATTTTCTGATAATGTTTAGTAATGCTAACTAAGAAAAAATGTATTGTCAAATAAGTGCAGTCTCACTGATGCAGAGAAATCGGTATTTGGTGCTGATCGAAGTAGCACAGTGGTGGAATACGGGACTCATATCCTGCAGAACCAGATTAAAATCCTGCTCCAGCTATCTTGGTTCCGGTTGTCCGTGTTTCCTTAGATCACTCCAAGCCAAAACTGGGATGAGTCCTTATGATAGGACAGAGTCGATTCCTTGCCCAACATCCCTGTTCTCCGAACTTTCGTGTTTTCGTATCTAGTGACCTCGCTACTGACAAGACAAACAAAAATTTAACTATTTTAAAATCTTTTAGTAGATACATTTTTTCCCCTTTATGTGCATGATGTGGCATTAAGGGGCCTGCCTAGTCAGGGGTGTATTTGTTTTAGTTAGGCGGGGTAATGAGTGTGAAGCTCACTGGTGCTTCTAGCACGGTGTCGTCTCTATGTGCAAGGCTGTAGACTGGTGTGCAATCTTCTCGTCGTGCATAAGGCAACAATGAGATTTGAGCGCTAGCAATTACATTATATGGCAAGGAAAAGAAGTCCCTTGAGTGCTTTCAAGAATCTTTACCGGGTGGTTCATGCGTAAAGATTCTTCTAAAAAACACATGTTTTAGACATTTTCTAAAAATACAATGTAAAAACGAAATATAAAAAACAGACCTACTCATCCAACCTCAGCATATTCGTGTATGTTTATCGTAGACAAGACACACCACTCAGATATCTTAGGCAGTTACCAAATCATGTGGTTTTTTTCTGAAGCTCTGCACACTATAGGTTGTGCCCAGGTAGGCGTGGCCCTTAACTTTAATTTCAAGGTGGAATGTGTCCCTTGTCACCCCTCTCGAATACGCTCTCGGTGCCTTGGGGCCGCCTCGACTCACCTGGGCGGTGGCGTTGGCTACCCCGTGGCCGTTAGTGTTGCCGCTGGACGGCTCGCTCTTCACCATTGCCACGATGGCGACGGACAGGAAGGTCTTGACGAACATCTGCACGAACGTGCCCCCTCCCGCCAGCAGCAGCATAATGAGGCGCACTGGCACGCATCCTTGCTGATTGTCTGCAACGAACACGCACGCTGGTCAGTGTTCTTGCTTTCTATTTTCATTGTATCTGGGCTTAACGTCTCAATGACTGCGAGGTCATTAGTTCTAAAATGTTTTAATGGGCATATGCCACTACTGGTTACTCCTTGTATGACATGGAGAAACCTCAATAATGGACACAAAAGATGAATATATAAACACACAGAAAACAAGCCAAAATAAGCAGATGTCTAAAGTTATATGTATAGACAGCAGAGAATCCCATGGAAGGAATGTCAGAATTTAATAACACAGATAAACACAGTGAGGTGACACGAACCGTAAATAAAGACAAAAAAAATTGGTTGTCTGTAAAGTCGGTTTACGGACGATAGTTTAACGTGATGTCATAACAAAACATTGATGAAATGATTGATCCAGAAGAAAAGGAAATATCATATTCGGCCTGAGACAGCCGTAATAGGTTTTTGCAACCAAACCATTTAGGCATTAAAAATATTATATTCTTTAGGAAGAATTTTTTTTTTAATTTTTATATCTTTTGTATGATAAAATCTACCTCTGCATACTTTTATGAATAAAATTGAATCATTTTTATTGAATTATCACTATTTTGTATGGATACAAAGGAGTGAAATGAAATGTACAATTTAATTAATAAATTTACTTTTATTTGCATTCATTATTCAAATATATTTATTACTTTTGAAATGTTACGTGCGCCGTATTTATTTTTACAAGTACAAAAAAAAAATTTCGCACTTGTAGGGATTCGAACCGACAATCTTACAATTAAAAGATAGCGCCGCTGATCGCTCACCCACGAGGCCATTTTCGATAATTATTAGATTCAGAGGTTATATACACATTTATAAAAATTTTGTTCACGGTAGGGGAATATTATTATTTTGTTTTTATAACTCGATTTTATAACAAATACGCATCCCAAATACACCAAACGTATTTATAATGTGTTACAATATTTTTTAAAACATTGTGCAAAAGATCCCGGTTGTAATTTGAATTATTATGTGTAACTGTAGAACACCATTGTTGGTTCAAAACGTATTTTAATATTCAACATTACTTTTAAATAACTGTACCGATTGTGCTGAAAATCGGTGGACAATCGTTAAATTACATAATATTAATAATTCAAACGACGAAAATATGATTGAAAAGTCAAATCGATGGTCGTTCCAATCGAGTGGAAGAGAGATGTCACGCATGCGTAGGCCCTACAATGAGCAAACAGAACACATCCGTAGTGGGACATCCGTAGTGGGACACTTTTTTGTGCGTGCAGCCGGCGTTCATCGATTTATTAGACGTTGTCACGTCAAAAAATGCATTGGACAACACAAAGACAACGCTGAGATGCAGAGGCAAGCCCAATGATGAGTCTAAACAGATATTCTGTACACCACGTCAGCACAGACGAACACAGTAAATTTTCCAAGACAAAACAGTTGTGTCGTTTAGGGAACCGAGATCTGTTTACATCATCAGACACCAACATTCGATCTTCCGGCATTGGCGTGCAGAGATTCTGGAACACTGAGTACAAGATGACCGGACTAGCATTTAAAACTAGGGTTCCCTGAAATGTGAGTCCAGTGTATAATCTCTGCACTGACTCGTTCCCTGTGTCCTTGCCTTATGAATATGACCTGCACATATAACATTTGCTGTTGTCTGATGAACCTGCAGTCAAGTTGATAGCAGAGTGCAAGTAGTAGTCTTGAAAA
The DNA here is from genome assembly GCF_032445375.1 of Bacillus rossius redtenbacheri. NCBI lineage: Eukaryota > Metazoa > Arthropoda > Insecta > Phasmatodea > Bacillidae > Bacillus > Bacillus rossius. The sequence goes on from NC_086330.1 coordinate 51,664,755, forward strand.
CTGTTTATTACTAAAGCTGGTGGCTTCTAAAATCTACTCAGTATTATAGGTAATAATAACAGTTGCAATTAGGAATCAAATTAATATTGTATAGTGATTGGCTGAAACCACATTTTTTCGCATGCAAATATCTAATTTGTAACACATAAGAGTGTCTCGAATTTAACCTCCTTGTATCAAAATCTAGGTGTCGAGGGTGAATAATAAAAAATATAAAAGAAATAAAAATACAGGCAACACTTAAGATACACTTTTTACAAAATAAGTTTCCAGAATCGATGCATACCTTAATTTTAATTACGTAAATATATATTTAAACTAAAACACTTTGGAAAATGGTGATAAGATTTATTAGAGCAGAAACACAAATACGAGGTGTATTCAAAAAGAAACCAAACCAAATATCTTTATTGTCATTCTATAACATGTTAAGCAATGTTCCCCTTAAATTAATCCTTTCCAATCACAAAACACCGTTCCCAACATTTCTTCCAGTTTTGAAAAGCCTCCTGGAACGCACTTTCTGGGATGGCTCACAGGTCTCTTGTCGCACTGTCCTTAATCTCCTCTATGGTTTGCAAACGACGTCCTTTCAAAATGGTTTAAGTTTGGAAAAAAAGAAAAAGTATGCTGGGGCTAGGTCCGGAGAATAGGATGGATGGGGCACAACGGGAATGTAATGTTTTGCCAGATATCTGCGGACAAGGAGGGAAGCGTGAGCCGGTGCGTTGTTATGATGCATCATCCAAGACTGGTTTCCCAACAATTCAGACCTCTTCCTGCACAGAGCATCACTCAAACACGCTGGAATTCCCTGGTAGACTTCCTTGTTTACCATCTGCCCACGTGGTACTAATTCCTGATGGACAATGCCTTTCCAGTCAGAAAACACAACCAACATCACCATCATTTTTGACTGAATCTGCATAAACATAAACCCACATCCCATCACCTATTATAATGTTCTTATGGAGGTTATCATTGGCTCTGGCAGTGTCAAGCAATTCCTAGCTGATTTCAACACAGATCTGTTTCTGATCATCAGTCAAACAAACACGGCATGAATTTTGCACCGACATGACTTATCTCAAATATGTCACTCAAAATTTGATGGCATGTTCCTATGCTGATGCCCACTTTAACCACAACTTATTAAACAGATGAACAATGATTTCCACGACTCACAGCACGAAATCTCTCGATATGGACATCATCTGTTGATGTGGAAGGTCGCCCAGGCTTGGGAACGTTACCGACCAACATTCTACCATGTTTAAAATGCTTAAACCACTCATAGCACTGAGTACAACTTATACAGTCCTTCCCATATGCTTGGCTAAGCAATTGAAATGTCTCTATAAAAGTTTTGCCAAGTTTGTAGCAAAATTTCACAAGTTCCTACAAGTTCTTTTTATTGCCTTTTTGGCACTAATCCGATGAACGAATTGTGCAGTTCAGCGGCTGTATCTCGCTAACTAACGGTCACAGTGAAATGCGGCAAATAGCAGTTTGTGTCTAAAACTGTCACTAGGTGCGCTCAGTAGCTGCAACATTAGCCCTCTGCAGGTTGGCGGGCTATTTTAAAAGTTCAGTTTCTTTTTGAACACACCTCGTTGACCTGGTACCTATACTTCAGAATTGTCAGTGTTAATTTTTTAATATATACTACAGTTCCTCTAATACCTCTAATATCTTTCACCAAATGTTTTCCTTCAAATCTGAAAAATTTAAAACACTATAAGTAGTTGGAGTGGTATTTTAGGGTTCAAGGATTAGACAAGCTTATCCCTACAGCTGTTTTATAATTTATGTATGCGGTTATTATAAAGAATGTGTATTTATTAATTTTAAATAAATTTATTTTTATACCTACTACAGGTGTGTATGTTCATGTATGTGTATGTATGTATATAAAGCAATACATACATGCCTACAATTTTATATTAAGATGTTTCCACTAAAGTAATTAAAGTAAGTGTTATTGTAAATAATAAATTCATAATTTTGACTACATTACTTTCTTCTTTTCTTTGTAGTTGATCTACTTATAACAAATTTTTTAAACATATTTATCAAAAGACTAGTAAAATAACACTAGAAGTGTTTGTCAAATAGATACATACAGATATAACAAACAAATGCATACTGATTCAAACAGAACCATTTTTCCCCAAGGTCAACTTTACATAGAGGTAGGGTAGAATACATAGTTACATGCATTATAATTCACAGGACCTTTATAAATTTTTCCCATGCATTACAACTTGATCTCTCAACATGAGTGTATCAAATAGACTACATTTTAAAAGAGCATAAAAAAAATTATTTTAAACTCTCTGTTCATCTTGTCTAATTTCTCTTATTTCTAAGCTTTAGTAATCTATATAAATAACTTGACTTCATTTTTTCCATGTTACATTTACTTTTATTTTTTTATTATTACCTTCGCTCTAATTTATTAATACAGGATATAAAGCTTAACTCATGAAAACCTCCAACGTTACAGGCGTGAACAGGTGCGTGCAATTTGAATTTGGCGAGCTTCAGGGGACTACTAAACGGGCTGAGAAGATACACAATCACAGCGTAGTGACGTTCAAATGCTCTGCGGGGAGCAGGCTACGAGCCAGACATAGAGGCATAGTCAGCCATGCTCATTAGAAAACAGTCCGGTGTACAACACAGTGGATGGTTGGTTGTGGTACGTTTACACGCTGACCTTGGGCAACTAGCGTAGTGTTGACTGTGAATACAATGCTGCAATTACAAATTTGGCAATAGCACGGCAGACTGTAAAATCACAGGTAGTCGATATATCAATGGTATACGTGCAGGCGAAAAAATTGCAGCATGAGCGTTTGCATTTACTGTTATGTGCTTTCACAACAGACGTGTACTGAATAGTAAGACTTTTGTAGGATTTAACCAGACACTGCCTGAAAGCGGAACTTTTAACACCATGCGTACAGATAACACCAATTGTCTGCAACCAGCTCGTCATCTGCTTCCCACAAAACGTTTGAATGCAACCACGCTACAATCGCTCATCCTTTCAACCCCTAAAGCCTGCTACAATCAAATTTGTGCCCGTAACTTTGCTGGATCTTATTTCCAGACATATTTTCCTTAACTAATGTCACTTGTTTTGCTACTTCCTGTCACTCATTAAATTTGCAAACACCCTGCAAATGTATCAGTTCTCTACATAAAAAATATTTTGAATAGTTTATTCACGAGTTTCAATAAACTTATGGGTAGTGGAGTTAAGTTCAATATTTATTTCTGAAGCAATACTTCACTAATTTCTCCTAAACCTACCTGGTCTTGTTTCCATGGCTATGCTGTGCTAGAAGTTCCCACTCCTCTGTTCAAAACCTCAAGAAGAATTTGAACAAGAATGGATGTCTTATAAAAACTGTTATCAACAATCTTGCTTTACACAATACACCGCAAGAAACACTTCAAATAATTGAAGATGATGGACTGATTATTAGTCTGTCTAACTTGAATTATCTAGCCAATGTGCAAAAGCAAAGCAGCGATGCACTTGAATATTAAGATATTCAAGTGCTTACAACAATGTACTCAGGAGATAGACAGATAGCCGAACACGCACATAGAAACTGTCCTGATTATTAGGTGCGGGTATGTCATAATAGCAAGTCTGTCTCTTTCTGGGTGTATCCTGGAAGGCCATTGTCAGGGTTGAGATGCTTTTTTTTATTATTATTTTTATTTTTATAGTTAGATGTTAAATTAATATAACAAGACTCCTAATGAATGGCGCACCCACCACCTATGCCAATGTCACCATAATTTAAAAATCTAAGACAGTAGGAGTCACTGAATTTATAGGTTTTACATCATTAGTAGTTGTTAGCCCACTGTGTTTGTCTGTGCTGTTATTTTTTCATGACTACATTCCTTCCACAGAATTCTTGTGCTGCCTGATATTTTAAGTATGTGTTGTCTTCGTGTTGTCCATAATACCTGTTTAGATTCTTATTTGGGTCCATTTGCTTTAGGATTGTTCTCTGTAAGTCTATGTTTTCTTTTTTATTTCTTATTTTGCATTCTTGAGTTTTTTTCCATGACAAACAGTGCAAAACTGCAATAGTGTATGTCCAAACAAGTTTATTAAATCAAAACTCCCTATTGAATGAATAATTTAAAGAACATAGCTCTTGCATGCAGGGGCGTAGCCAGGGGGGGGTTTTAGGGGTTCGAACCCCCCCCTTAGCTCCAAATATTTAATTAATTTCTTATTCATCACTCAAACAAATTTCATATTAAAATTAATAAAATTTTTACCATTACAATATTTAAATTTAAGTACCGAAAACTGCTGAAATAGCACTATTATACACCTTAAAATCCAAATTTTCCCGGGGGAGGACCCCCGGACCCCCCGCTTTAATACGAGGGGGGGGGGGGGGGAGGGCATGCTTCTTAACACCCCCCATACGCAAATCCTGGCTACGCCACTGCTTGCATGGTTGGCCAAAAGTGTTGAACCAAAACTATTGCCTTTAAGAGCAATTGTATTTAGTATGTTTTGAACTAACACTGCAAAATATTCTTCACTAACACTAAGCAAAGCTGCTTCGTAGTTTTGACATGATTAGGATGGGCCAATCAAATCCTTAGGATTCAGCATTCAAGAAAAAAGATTAGAAGAAAAATATTAGAGGAAACTTGGGCAAACAAAAATTTGAACACTGATAACCTAAAGTTTACTAGATCAATTTTTTTGTGCCTATCCTGATACCATTCCCCAGGATATTGTAGAGTTTCAGAAAAATGTTTTAAGACAACCCAAATAAAACACATTTTAATTTACTATTCATCCATTTGTATTATGTTATCTTTAAAAGATTTGTGCAATGGGAGTGCATGACTTGATGTAAGTTTTTGGACATACGCCATTGCTAAGAACTTTTTCTGTTGAAGAAAAACTAATAAATAAAATAAATAAATAAAAATACCCAAAAAAGACAAAAAACACACAAAATTAAGCAAACAATTGCTGTTGTCAACAAGGATATGAACACCACAAAATATTCCGAAACAGGAATATGGTCAACAAACAAAGAAAAACAAAGAATAATGTACTAATAGAACGAAAAAAAAACCCACAAATGATGACAACACAAAAATATTGAACCCAAAATAATTCAGCACAACAGTTGAAACGAGACAAAAACACGACAAAACGAAAAGACAAACAAATACAATAGGGGTATGTTCGAAGTACTCTTTGGAATTCGAATTTGAGATTCAAATTCAAGAAAACTGGAATTTAACCCATCACTACAGATGATATTGATAACTAGATAAGATTTTACAATTTTATTTTCAGGCCAATATTATGGTTTTATCTCAATTCATCATATAATTTCATCCCTACCATGTACCATAGATAAATTCATATGCCTTGACTTCAGAATTACAATTTTTAATTGCTGATCTAATGGGAACATCACAAATTTGTGGTTGATGCATATTAAAGAAAAATATTTATGACTGGAAAATTTTACAAACTTTGCTTGAAAACATGAAAATTTCATAGGTTATTCCAATTTTGTAGCCACTATTAATGTATGTTTAACGATAAAACATTGTAACGAGTGGAAGAGCGGTCCTAAGAGGATCTGATCTGATTTCAAATCCCAGGCCAGCACTTGCTTTTCACACCATCGGAGAGACTGTCATCAGCCGATGGGTTTCATTAGGGTATTACAGTCGCCCCCACCTGGGCCCTATTTCATAAACATTAAAAGTTACAAACTTACAAGCTACAAGTCACAAGTTCACAAGTCACAAGTTCTGGGAAATGTGTTTCATAAAAAAAAATTGGTTGTCTGTAAAGTCGGTTTACGGACGATAGTTTAACGTGACGTCGTACCGACCATGGCATTTAAGCCCGTGCTCCGCACCGCCAGTACCGTTTCCCGTTTTCGGAGCTACCCCCATTGCCCAGCCGGATTGAGTCAGGCGAGCGCCTCGGGCGTGACCCCAATAGACAACAAACCTCATTAACAGTCACCGCGGCCACTGGCCTTAATTAAAATGCCCGTGACTATGATCAAGTCGGAATAGGAGAAGTCCCTCTAAAACAATTCACAGTGGGACAACATGTTAGTAAATTTACAGTCTCTAACTTGATGTCACAATTTAAATAATTAAATACATTTAAACTATTGTTAAGCCTTAAGCACCCAATTACCAGGTGCTACATTTTAATTGGGCACCTGGAACATGTTTTAACTGGTAATATAGTAAATTAAATTAATATAAGTTTTTTGACGCCGACTCACAAAGAAGAGAAAGTTTCTCTTCCTTGCGAGGCGGCCATGTCCGGGAGTCTCGAACCACTCCGCGCCGGGAACAGACGTGTGTCCGTGGGCAGCATCCAAGTTTTTCTTTCTGTGATTACTTTATTCTGAACTAAATATTTAAATTTAAACCTCTTATTAATTCATAGCTGCCCACGTCGACTCGGCGCGTATTTTACGGAACCGGGCCTATCCCGACCGTCTTCATCGTGATACCGCGCTGCAGATCGTATCACTCACGTAAGTGTTTCGCCGAATTTAGGAGCCCGCTCATAGAGCCCCCCCTGCACCTGTTAATGTTCGGCGCTGGCCGTCTCCAGCGAGCATCGACCCGCGTCCCGCGAGACTGCCGCTGTAACCATTAGTGTCGCGTAGTGTTATGTTTTTTCTGTGTTAATTGTGTAACGGCTAGACGTCGCCAAGTGTTGGTGAGAGTGTTTTGTAGCGGGACTAGATTAAAGGTAATTCTCACCAACTCGTGTACACTAATTTTCCCGAGTCTCCCGTCCTCCACACGGCCGAGCGGCCTTCACAGTCAAGGGAGAACCATTCAGGGTAGATTCAAGCCGTGTACCTGGCGGGGCACGCGGGGGCAGAGTACCCACGACCCAACACCAACGGCCTAGCAGCCCGCTAGCCTGGCGCCCCTCCGGACAACAAGAGCACCGCGACGCCCGTAGCGCCCGTCAGGTACCCCCCGGGCCTTTCACATAGGTCGGGTGACGGCAAACGTGACATCATAACAAAACATTGATGAAATGATTGATCCAGAAGAAAAGGAAATATCATATTCGGCCTGAGACTGAGCCGTAATAGGTTTTTGCAACCAAACCATTTAGGCATTAAAAATATTATATTCTTTGAGGAAGAATTTTTTTTTAAATTTTCAATCTTTTGCAGGATAAAATCTACCTCTGCATACTTTTATGAATAAAATTGAATCATTTTGATTGAATTATCACTATTTTGTATGAATACAAAGGAGTGAAATGAAATGTGCAATTGAATTAATAGATGTACTTTTATTTGCATTCATTAATTCAAATATATTTATTACTTTTGAAATTTTGCATGCGCCATATTTATTTTTACAAGTACAAAAAAAAATCTCACAGCTGCCAGGTATTGAACCAACAACCTTTAGATTAAGAGTTAGATACGCTATCCACACGCCCACGAGGCCATTCTGAGGTTATGTAGTTTCAAATGTTATATATATATTTTATAAAAACTTTGCTCACGATAGGGGTATAATATTAACACGATTTTATTACAAATACGCATCCCAAATACACCAAACTTATTTATAATGTGTTACAATATGTTTTTAAAACATTGTGCAAAAGATCCCGGGTGTAATTTGAATTATTAATGTAACTGTAAAACACCATTGTTGGTTCAAAACGTATTTGAATTTTCAATATTACTTTTAAATAACCGTACCGATTGTGCTGCAAATCGGTGGACGATCGTTAAATTACATAATATTAATAATTCAAACGACGAAAATATGATTGAAAAGTCAAATCGATGGTAGTTGCGATCGAGTGGAAGAGAGATGCCACGCATGCGTACAATGAGCATGAAGAGAGATGCCACGCATGCGTACAATGAGCAAACAGAACACATCCGTAGTGGGACATCCGTAGTAGAGGTGTAAAAGTAACGAAAAAATGTGTACCCGTATGTATTCGTTACTATAACAATTAGTACTCGTTACTTTCGTATCGTTACTCGTTACTTCTGATACCGCATGACATGGCACATGCTATGCTATGTTATGTAACAGCATCGAATCGAGTCGTATTTCGTACGCGTACAGTATGACGTCGCGTAAATAAAAATAAATCGAATATAAACAATTAAAAATATTTGATAATTAACAGCTTTTGTTAACCAAGAAACAATTAACTCTCATTAGAGCGGCTTTATTATAATATATCTTTTAAGATAAGAACATAACACGTGAAAATACGCGATTATAAAAAACCAAAACATACATATTTATAATTTGTAAAAAATACTTTCTTACGTTGTTTCTGTTCGAATCTAAAACTTTGTCTACACACACAATACCTTTAATAAACAGTAAAAAACTTGGACGACGAATTTCCAAATCATACTTTTATTAATAAACAAACATCGTTCTTTGTAACGAATACGCGCGCGCATGCGTGAAACATACGAAAGATGCGAGTAACGAAATGCATTCGTGTGTAACGTTTCGTTACTCGTTACTAGATGCCGCACCCGTTACTCAGTAACGAATAAATACGGTTTGCTACAGCTCTAATCCGTAGTGGGACACTTTTTCGTGCGTGCAGCCGGCGTTCATCGATTTATTAGACGTTGTCACGTCAAAAAGTCTCGTAACTTGTAGAAGTTGGTTAGCTTGTATCAAATTTTCACAATTCACCTATTTTATTCACAAGTTGTTTACATGAAAAATGGAGAGTGCACGAGTAGCAAAAGATTTTAAATTGGCAGTACTGCAAAAAATTAAAGAGAACAGGATACCTTGTACGGACAGTTTAGTGATACTTTGACAAAAAAGGATAAAAGTAATGCGTAACATAATGTATTGTAAACTATTTAACCAAAATTTAAACACTTTAAAATTGTCAAAACATAACCTAATCAAACATACTCAGGAAAGGACGTATTTAAACAAACCTAACCTATGTTATCTTTAAAAGATTTGTGCAATGGGAGTGCATGACTTGATGTAAGTTTTTGGACATACGCCATTGCTAAGAACTTTTTCTGTTGAAGAAAAACTAATAAATAAAATAAATAAATAAAAATAAAAATACTCAAAAAAATATACAAAAAACACACAAAATTAAGCAAACAATTGCTGTTGTCAACAAGGATATGAACACCACAAAGTATTCCGAAACAGGAATATGGTCAGCAAACAAAGAAAAAACAAAGAAAAATGTACTAAGAGAACGAAAAAATCCCCACAAATGATGACAACACAAAAATATTGAAACCCAAAATAATTCAGCACAACAGTTGAAGCGAGACAAAAAACATGACAAAACGAAAAAACAAACAAATACAATAGTTTTACCTAAACAGAAACAAGCTTGTTTCTGTTTAGGTAAAACTATTGTATTTGTTTGTTTTTTCGTTTTGTCATGTTTTTTGTCTCGCTTCAACTGTTGTGCTGAATTATTTTGGGTTTCAATATTTTTGTGTTGTCATCATTTGTGGGGATTTTTTCGTTCTCTTAGTACATTTTTCTTTGTTTTTTTTTTTTTTTTGTTTGCTGACCATATTCCTGTTTCGGAATACTTTGTGGTGTTCATATCCTTGTTGACAACAGCAATTGTTTGCTTAATTTTGTGTGTTTTTTGTATATTTTTTGAGTATTTTTATTTTTATTTATTTATTTTATTTATTAGTTTTTCTTCAACAGAAAAAGTTCTTAGCAATGGCGTATGTCCAAAAACTTACATCAAGTCAAACCTAACCTAACCAACCTCGTTTTTTATACCTAGTATACCTCGCACACAACATAGGAAGGTAATTGTGGATATAAGTTACTCATGCAGAATGACGGAACTGTTAGGCTTAGATGGAAGATTTGTTAATGAAATATGTTTTTATATGTGGGAGGTACATTAGGTAAAAAAATTAGTTTATTTATCCCTTATCCGGAGACGTGGGGTCTCCGTGACCCCAGCAAAACTTTAACTTGCTGCCATCTATATCTAGTTCAAGGCACTTGCTTGTGGTGCCATCTACCTTTCGCTTGGATATCACATAGTCTCCTCCTGTAGTGTCAGTTTTGTTTACGCTGTCTGGCGCTAGATATCAGGTCGAAAAGATAACTTGGGGTCGTAGTGGCAAAGTGTGTGTGGAAAAGCAATGTGTGATGATTGCAGAGCAAACAAATGTGACTTTTCGTACAAATTTAATTTTTTCAAACAATGTTCGGCTAATATATTTTATGTAAAAATGGCATTTTCAAAATATATAAGTATGCATGTGCTTTATAGTTAGCTCTATTATATATATTGTTGTGGTTTAAGCATTGGTTATGCAAGGAAAATATTTGGAGGGGAAAAAAGTAATTTCTTTTTTTGGGAAAATTTATCTGTTGTAGATTTTATGAAAAAGTCTTATTATTCATAGAAGTTTTCTAGATTTTGTTTTGTCACTATATCTATATTGAATATCAAATAAAACTTTTAGGCTACCATCTGCTTATTTTTTTTAAAAACGCAATTATTACAAATAGGCATTTTTAGATTTATTTGAGCAAGCACCAATGGAAAAAATTGTATTTTATAATTGGTAAATAATTATTTACTAATTTATTTTTTAATTTAATTAATAAGTATAAAAAATGCATTAAATAATTTTACATGGAACAAAAATAATTTCTAATCAGTTAACTTCTACAAAACATTTTGGGGTCTGAGGGACACCACGTCACCAGATATGTCAAATATTTTCACGTCTCCGGCTAAGGGTTATGATAGTTTAGCTTATGTTTGTCAATGCTCATTTAGGTTAGGTTAGTTTTGTTAAACAAATTCCCTACCCCAATTAAGTTAGTTTGAGTAGGATTTTACAGTATATATATTGTCAAAACTTTGTGGAAATTAATTTTAATAAATTGTGGTTTGCCTTTTTAGGTTAGCTTAATTAATGTATAAAAAAATTAATGCTTTGTTTCTTTTTGTCGGATGCTGCAATTAATGGCCAATTTCTTGTAGAAGTTCTTCTAATTTTTGTGAACTCATCCTAAAACGTTCGTTGTATTCATAGTATGTGTTAAAGTTCATATTTATTCTCTCCTTGAAAGTCCTTTGCCTTCTAACCTCAACTTCTATTTCTTTATCAGTCGGTAAAAACAATGTCCATTATTTGTACTAACAAAAGTACTAATTCAAAAGAGATTCACATTCAGCAGAAAGGTTTTTAACCTCTACTTTCAACTCAAAGTAAGATTTACAAAACTTAGAATGCTTGTAGAAACTTAGGGGTTTGCTACAAGTATTTACTTGTAAAATTTGGTTTATGAAATGCTATAAATTTTTCACTTGTAGAAAACACTTATAAATTGTTAAAAACACTTGTAGTTTGTAGCTTGTAACTTGTACTTTTATGAAACAGAATTATAGGAATTTTCACAAGCTACAAGTGATTGACTTGTAAATTGTAGACTTGTATATTTTATGCAACGGGGCCCTGGCCGGAGCAAAGGGCCCATCTTGTTTAAGTATGCTGCCTTTTATTTACAAATAGCATTTAAGTTTGTTTTTTTTTCATTTTCACCCCTTTCCCTCCCCTCATTGCTTCATTTTTTTTGTATGCTTAAAAAGAGGGAATGTTTAGGCTTTAGCAATCAAAGTAAAATGTGACTAAGTTAAACTATTTGGAAAAACTTGTGAACACTTCAGTACTACTTAATTCAAAATTGCTGTTAATTATTTTTTACTAAATGATCATGAACACCTTAAATACCTCCATCTTTTAAGTAGCAAATTACCTCATGACCATTGTTTCATTGCACAATCTTTAGGTTTTTACAGTAAGAAGCTACCAAACACTTTTTTCAAAGTACACTAGTCTCTTGTTATAGCGAGGTGTCACGGTTCCGGGTTTGATCCTCGCTATAACCGAATTGAACAAATTTTGGCTCTCAAAAAATTAAAATTAACCGAAAATAGCATAAAAATTGTGTTAAAATCTGTATAATTGGAAAATAGCAGGTTATATTAACGAAATCTTAATTTCTGTGAGCAGATGTGTGAATTCTCTTTAAAACGATACCCCATAAGTACGGATGCGATCACCCATTGCATCAAAATAGGGATGGGTAGTTCGCGAACTACCATTTCATTTGGAACTGTTCTGACGAGCGAACTAGGTGACTAGTTCGCTGTTACCAAAAACAATTGTTCTTTGCGTGTTTCTCTTCTCCTACTCTGTTTGGTCCTTACTGCGCATGCGCGAAAGATACCCCCCCGGCCCCACGACTGTCACCCAATATGCCACGTCTTTCTTTCTTGCTTTCTTCCCTCTCTTACGTTTGTTCTTTATTTTGTCTCATCTCCCCCCTTACCATTATTTCCCCATCGCTTCGTCAGTTCCAAGCAGAGACGTTCCAAGTACTCATCTGAACTACGAAGACCGAAGAGAAAGGGAGTACATATACACACTGAACTAGCTAGTTCAAAGACATAGATAGTTCAGGCGTAGTTAGGCTGTCGGTCATTATTTTCGTTTCGTTCTTTCTTGCGCAATGATGTATCGTTTGACGATCGTGAACTCTAAATTTTTATCTAATATTCTTTAGACATTTACATTACATATTGGCATTAAAAAACGTGTCACGTAAATAAGTGTAATTACGTTAAATTTCAGATAGCCTATACAATCTGAAATTAAACTTTAATAACACTTAGACCACACATTACAAAACTACACTAAAATTTAAAGGAACATAATAAAACTTACCTAATACGAAAAAAATCAGCTTAGGTTGTCACAGATGAGAAAACACTATACCATTATTTTATTTTGTACACATGTGAAAATAAGCACTTTACTTGCAGAAAATAAATTAATACAAATTCAAAAATGTAAGAAGTGTGTGAAAGAAAAACAATATGATAGTCGCTCATTTGTAATGGGAGATATTGTTTACAAGCATCGGATTACTGTGTGCCTCTTTTATTTATAGAAAACGAAATGCCCATAAAACAAAAAGTCTGTAACGATTGTGTTGGTGTCATGTATGGAATATTTTGTTTAAACATTGGAAACCGCGATACAGTCCGTGACCGATGTAGTTCAATAGAACAGTTCCTAAAGAACTAGTCTTTGAAGTGACTAGTTCCGAACGAACTAGTTCTTTCCAAAGAACTATATTTCCCATCCTTATATCAAAATAACCAGAATACCCTACCACGCCACGTAAGTATAGCATCTCAGCCCGCGGTCGACGCAGCATTGGCCTGCTATCTATTGCCGACGCGGGCAGTCTGCTGGCGGCCATGTTGGTTCGGGATGTTGCGTAGCGCGACGATTTAATTCCTTACAAAATAGTAGGAGTGCGGCTGCGGCAACGCACGTACGCCTCAAACGAAATAGTCGCTGGAAAACTATACTTTTTTCATTTAAAGAAACCTGTCAACTTTTTTAGAAAATAAATTTGGGATTAAACTCAAACCATCACCACCCCTTTCCCGGACAAATACCCCAACAACTGACCGAAACAAAAGTTACAAGAAAACTGTCCTAGCGATTCGGAAATAAATACGGTAGTGCCTACTAGAGGTGTAAAAGTAACGAAAAAATGTGTACCCGTATGTATTCATTACTATAACAATTAGTACTCGTTACTATCGTTACATCTGATACCGCATAATTTGCTATGTTATGTTGCAGCAACGAATCCAGTCTTATTGCGTACGCGTGCAGTATGACGTCGCGTAAATAATAATAAATGGAATATAAACAATTAATAGTTTTTGTTAACCAAGAAACAATTAAATCTCATTAGAGCAGCTTTTTAATATTATCTCTTTTAAGATAACAAAAAAAAAAAAACGTGAAAATATACGCGATTATAAAAACCAAAACATACATATTTCTAATTTGTAAAAAATACTTTCTTACGTTGTTTCTGTTCCAATATCAAACTTTGTCTACACACGGCACCGATAACTAACGGAAGTTTGATAAAATAAAGAAAGGACAGGATTCTATTTTTAAAGCCATGCACTTAGGTGGCGACTCCACGGCTGAAGAATGTGACAGGTGTCAACGGCAAGATGTCTAGTGGCGAGCGAGAGGGGTGGAGATAAAGAAGACAAATAACAAAAGCGCGCTTCAAGCGATCACGCCGTAAATTCCTCAAAAATACCTCGTTATAGCCGTGTTCTCGCTATTACCGTGCTCGCTATAACGAGATTCTACTGTAGTTAAATATTGCAGACTGTGTGCATTTTAAACTTATTTTGGTGAAGTTGAGGTCATACATGCAATTTCTCTTGCATGACATTTGTCTATTAAAATAAATTATTTCAATAAAACAGCACGACATGTTGTGCCATAGAATGTAATTTTTGGGTTTACAAGAAGGGAATAGGTCAAATCAGTCCAAATTTAACATCTTCAAAATAACTATTATTCCTACAAACCATGATGAATCAACTAGCATCTCAAAATATTTTGGATTTTTATTAACCTTAAATAAAAGTAAAACTATGAAAACACAGTGGAAATTAATTCCTTAACAGCCTTGAAGTTACATTTGCATCAGTTATTTTTAAAAACAAGTTTGTAAATGATCATGAAGAAAAATGGCATGAATCTTTGTTAACTATCATTATTCATGAATTGGATGCCTGCAGAACCTGAAGATCAAGTTCTATTAAATTATTTCAAGCAGGATATAAAGCTAAATAATATCACACAACATAATCTCACAACATTTATTCAAGTAAATTACTGTCTGCACACTTGCTGGTACAAGTCATATTTTAGTAACTATGTAAAAACACTCTCATATAATGTCTCAACTTGAAAACCAAAATTCTTCTAAAACACAATGGCTCATTAACATTCCAAGTGGATTAAAATCACTGGGTTTATTTGGTCTTGCCATCTTAGCTACAGCAAATTCAAGTTTCAGACCAGTCAAAGAAAAAGGCTGTGATAAATATGCTAAAACTTGTCGTAAAAAAATTTAAATGCACAAATTAATGTATATTCATAAAAATTATGTACAACATAAAATGCAATAAAATGTTTCTTTAAAAACCTACTTTACCTTAACTCTACATAAATTAAAACACAACAAAATGATTATCACACACTAAAACTACCAAAGCTCATGACTTAAGTATCAGATGGATACTGATATCACTGCATAGCAAAATAACATTGCGAGTATAAAAAAAATGTTTTAATACAAGTGAATTCAGTACAAAATTTAAATTATAGATTCCTGGGGAGACAAAAAATTAATTCTAACATTTTATTCAGTAACCGGAGGAAATGTAAAATGGCAGGTCAGTAAAAATAAACAGTTTTCTACAATTGTATTAAATGAGTTCAAAGAAATTTGTGAAATTAATGTGTAAATTAAAGTTGTCTTCGTAAAACACTTATAAATGGAGAAATAATGTGGACCTAAACAAATTTATTTTAAATTGAAGTAAAATAACCAAAATGGGATGAAATTATATCAATCCTGAAAAACAATGAGAGGATATAAAAATAAACTATTGTTCTGAAATTGATATACGTAGTTCTAGACTTGTACCAATACTGAATAAATAAAACTGAATATGTGAACAATGTTCCCCTCTTGATTATAGTTGCACAAGCCACTCATGGATTTAAATAATTTCAACACATAATTTTCACTAAATAGCATACATTAAAATAAAATCCTTAACTCCATGAACGACTTGCACCAGTACACGAAAAGCATACCGGGATGCCTACATTCATGTAACCAAGTCCTTGTTAAAGATTATAGCAACCAAAGTGTACATAATTATGAACAAGTTATATTGTTATGCTTATACATTTTATATTGAGTACTGAAAGACTGAAATGTTAAGGTGCAAGTTCTACTGACTAAATTACCATAATCTAAAAATAAAAAAAATGTAGGCAGGTCTTATACAAACTGCTTGTTTGATCTGAACAATTTTCATTAGTAAATTATTGTTTAGGCCACTATGTAATCATGTGATATTAACTTATTCATTACAAAAACCATGACAAATTGCTTAAGGAACTAATAACATACAATATCTAGCAACTGACCACTGGAGGACAGGATTGCTGATGCCTTAAAAACTAGAAATACAAGCGAACTGAGCTCCAACAATCAAATCTTAACATTAAAATATTGGCATCTGAAGGAACACACACGAGAGTCAACATTCACACACGACTATGACAACGCCAATTTCAAAGACGGGACATGTACGTACTTGATGCGGGGAGGGAGGGAGGGAAACAGGACAGTAAATATAAACTCGTTAAAACATTAATCATATAAATGCCATAATGTCTCTTATCACAATGAATGATCACATGAGATCAAGGGCTCTTCTGAAAGTTCTTGGCAAGTAACACGTACTGCACTAAGACACAGAGCTAGGGAACGTACCAGGAGCTAATGCCACGCAGTGAACAAGGGTGCAACCCCAAACTGCGACAAAATGGCCTCGGTACCTAACGGATGGGGTAAACGGGATGATTCCCAGGGAACTAACGACGTGAGAAGTCACTAGCGTCCGTGGCTCACAGGATTGGCGGCAGGAAAGTCCCCGAGTCATCGAGATTCGTGTCCAGGTTCGCCATGAGGTCGGTGATGGTGCGGTTGCTGCCGTTGGTGCCGGCTAGGCCGTTCAGCTTGGCAGGCTTGCCATTGGTCAGTGAGGGGTCTGGCTGGTCACTCTCCGGGAGCTTGGAGGAGGACTTCTTCCCACGGTACAGCCTGTACAGCGAGTACTGTTGCTGGGCATCCGTCGTGGGGTCACCGGCGTGCCGCCTGCCGTGGTTGGTGGCCGACTCTGACGGAGACCTCCGCAGCTCGTGCTGTGGCATCGCCGACTGCAGAAACTCGTGGCGAAGTGCCTCCTCGGGAGTCAGTCGCTTCTTGGCATCCCACCTGCAGCAACAAGTACACACATCACTCAACTATACCATTATTTACTAGTATGATACCAATGCTTGCTTTTAATTTCAATTTCAAAAACAATTTTACAGCTTATTATCACTTTACTGTAAGTAAAATGTCCTCTCACTCCAATTTTTCTCGCTAAAATAACAAAGTCCTATAATAGTTACAAACTTGTAGCCGAGAGTTGTTTTCAGTGTTTACCAAAAGGTTCAAAAATTAAAAAATTTTAAGACGTGATACAATAAAAACTTTAAAGAGCACGCAAAAATAAAATTTTTTCGTGGTCTTATTATACATTGTAATTATTAAAATGAAATTTATTATAATTCCATATATTTTGTAAGAATTGTGCCTATTGTAACTGTTGCTATAATCATACTTGTTTTGTGGCCATTTTCAACAATGTAAATATAAACTTCTATTAATGAACATCAAACATGTACTTGGCACATTTTCCAATAAAAACTATAAGTTTTCCACACTGCTAATTAAAGGGTGCTTCATAGACTTACAATAGTGCAGGCAATGATCATAATTCCAAAGATAAATTAATAATATTTATAAATTGTACATAATGTACTGTTTTGTGACTGAAATTTTCTTAAGTTACAGATTCATTTTATCAGTGAACCTCTATAGTTCCCTTCTACATTGTGATTTGTTTTAGGTTTATATGTAGGTAAACACAAGGCAATGTGGTACATAAAGAATAATCAACTCAAATACTCGGCGTGATCAGCAAAAATGGGCGACCAGCTTAGCGCCAGTTATGAACAAAGATAACTTACATGTAAAGGAGTTAAATTTAAAATTATCAACTAAGTGCCGACAGCACTAAATCCATTTGGTGAAACTTATGTCTACATATGTTTACACAAGACAAGAGACTACATGATCCAAGTTTTAAAATTAGCTAAACGGTGGAACCAAACAAGATGTATGGATCCCATGAAGTACGATTATTTAATTTAAATTGGGCATAACATTTTGTCTCTAGCGACATCATTAACGAGGATAACACCAAATGAAACAGACAAGGGAAATCGGGAAAAAAAACCACCCCAGCACATGCCCTGAGTAATGTCTGGAAAACTATGGCAATTCGAAACCAGGATAACCAAACCGGGATTCGAATCCCCATCTTCCCGAATGCCAGTCCGGCATCCCACCAGCATGGCACCTCGCTCTACCAAGCAAGTTCCTACACCGGCAAACAACACACACTCACTCGAGACATCTGGCCACGAAGTCCACGAACACCGGGTCATTGCACCGAATAGCCAAAGCCAAGTCCTTGGACCCTGGCTTCCTCTTGCGACCCTTGCTGTTCGTCACACATCTTGGGTTGCCTTTAGAATCTATAGAGAACCAAGAAAAAGTATTATATCATACCTAAACTCATACCCAAAAAAGAAATGAAGTGGACCCAGTACATGAGATCCTATATTTGCAAACAAATTATGCTGAACATGTGACAATGGCTACTAGTTGGCAATATCTATCAAGGCTTTAAGTAGAAAAATCAAAAAAATTTATTTTCCAATCAGGTAAGTGTACATGCTGACTACCATTTTAATCAAAACAATGTTCCAGGTAAAAGTGATTTACAGTACAAATGTCTAATTACTCTAAATACATTTGAAGTACATTTAAATAAATATTTAACAACATTTTCAGATTAAACAAAAATTAAATTTAGTAAATTCACATAATGTACCACATTGTTTACATAATAGAATTTGAGCACAATAACAATTCACGTAAAAGAAAACATCACTACGTACTTCAAATCATGCCGTAATTTATTAACATTGTTACTTTAAAACCACGCAAATCAAACTTAATGTGGATGCACAGTGAAACCCCTTATTTATACTTTTCAAGGTACAACTAGAAAAAAGGTTAAATTGGGGGAAAGCCTCTGACTGATATAAAATATGCTAAACATGTAGCATCAGTATTTAATCCTATCGATATGTAACATGTGTAACTATAGATGGGTCAATTCCATGTTTATTTTATTCAACAATTTCTCCAATTTCCAGGTTCCATTCAAATTCCAATTACAAATTTTACTTTTTTTCTGAGTGAAATTATGGAAATTCAAGCAGAAAGTTAACCTTTAGAAGTCTAAAGATACGTAAATTTTTCTTACATAAAATGACCATGATGAGCACTCCTAATATTTACTCTTGTAACCATGTTTGTAATTTTACTTGCACAATTTACCTTCCAAGACACCAAAACCATATCTGCACTTAATAAGGAAATAAACATGTTTAGGCTGAAACTAATAATATATTTTAGCATCTGTTTAGCCACCGCAGTTCATCAACATTAAAACTCGTCTGAATACAAGACTGTTTTATACCTCTTGGTCTTCTCACCAACACTGACAACCATTATCACATCGTCACATGATGGGCTGAGGGCTCCAACAGCTTAGTTGAAGTTGAAAAACTACACGTTCTGCCTCTAAACTGCGGTACTTATGCTTGTTTTGACCGCTGTTTATACTGCCTAAAAAATTTCTGGGTAAAAATGAAGGAGGGGGGGAGCTAATGGAGTTTTGGCAGGATCCTCCTCCCCTCTCTTTGTTCCTAATTTTAAGGCAGCCCCTTCCCCTCCTAATTCACCAACACATGCCACCCCAGTATATCCTTGCACTTCTTACTACTGTTTATATATATTTGCTTTCTGAACGACGTCTTACGCTGAAGCAACCTAACTATTTTTTTCATAACAGACTGCTTGTGGTTTTAACATACGCCGCCGAGTAAATATTTCCAGTTTTAAATGGTAATTGCTTCACATAAAAAATGCCTAAAATGTGGTTAATGCAAGGCAACAAGCTGAAGAGATGAAATGGGACGGTGTTTATGCCGATGTCATTACACCAATATGTAAATACTGCAACTGCAGAGTTATGTTTGAAAGAAATCAAATAAAAGTTCTGTTGCAAAGCACATAAAAAGTGACAGACATGTGAGCACCAGGCGATACTACCCTAGTGGTAACAATGTTGGACAATGACCCTTCTGCACCAGGACTATTAAGGTTTCAACCCAAAGAATACCATCCCTAACAAGTCGGAAGATGTTATTTCAATAATAAAAACTATTCCCGAACTCCACATCATTTTCAGAACATCAAACTTTTCAAGGTTGAAGCCCTTAAAAAAGATGTGCAAGATATTTGCAAGACAAGAGAAGCACAGATATGTTGGGAGTAGGTACTGACTTCTGAGTATAAATTAGAATCAGTTTGCACTAGCAGTCTTTCATGCTGTTTGTACAGCTACAAACAATGTTGACATTGAACAGTTAAGTCATTAAAACTTTATCACAGACAGAAAGCAATGTTGAAGTGTTCATTATGCTGTCAACACTGACAGTTTGAATTTTTATGCAACTTTAGTTTTATATGTGAAAAGATGAAACTATCATGAAATAGAATCTGTTAATTTATGGTTTAACTTTTTTTCAATTAAATGCCATCAAATAAAAGTGCCCAGGAAAATTAAATAACCTACTTTTTTCAGGTCTATTAATAACACCGGCTATCACAACAAAAACATCAACAAGAATGCAAAACCAGTACATGTTTTGCAAAAATTTGTTTACACATGGACAGCAACATGTTATGCATAAACAATAAAAATTTAGTTCATTAAATGATTTCAAATATGCGTAAATCATTTTTTTAAGTAACTTCTTTTGAGTGGAAAATATTTACAAAAAAATTCAAAAATATGCTTTAGTACACAAAAGACTTAAAAAAAAAAAAAAGTATGAATAACATGGTTATCAAGTCTGCCTAGACTTGTTTACTTTAACATGTCATGATCACTTGTTGATGTTGGAAGTGAAAAAAATTAGGTTTACACATGGAGAGAAGTTACGTTAATGTTGTATTTATGAAATAAGGTTATTGTATTGAAGTGCGGTTCCAGTGTTTTCCCCACAAGTACAGAAATCTAATTTTGGTTCGCAGAGAGTTACAGATAAATACAAGTGATTGCAGTTATGATTTAACATTAAATAATTTACATCTCATATTAAAGCAAGGCAAATTGTGCAAATATTGCGAGCTTAATGGCTGAAAAATAATGCATTTGTGGCAAGATCCACTGGTTTTATGGGAATCTTTTGTAACATTCTAATTATAAACTGTTCTTACGACCTACCATTCTACATATGAAATGATACCTTCCATTTTAAAATTTTAATATGATACACAATTCCTTATATGGTACAATTCATCTTTACAGCTTGAGAATCTAGTTCCCATCTCTGGTAGAATTGAAGCACATAAGAATCTAAATGCCCAGCCTATTTGCATTGTGAGCACACTAAATAGCCAATGGGACCATATTTATTACCAATTAATGGAAGTTTTAAAAAACTCTTAAATATATTTTGTGCCATCATAAAAGCAGACCTGAACACAGCACATCTATTTTTTTTTCCCCTTGTATTCTAAAATTTTGATGGTGCATTTATCTAAGCAAAACCTACATAAGAAAACTTCGAAGATTTTTCATGCCATGAAAAATTACTTTAAGGCCTAAACTATAAAATTTATCAAAGCAGATGGGAATAAGATTAACTCAGTATTAATTTCGTATTTTCCTACCATTTTCTGGCTAATAAATATTTTCTTCACTTTAACAACATTACGTAGGCATTTACAATTGTCAAGTGGCATGAAATCAATTGTAAAATATGTATGTATTGGCATCTTTCAGCAACAAAAATAAAGCCATCCCACACTTTTACTAAATAATTAAAGGTATTTCATGCTGTTATGCAATGGAAAGAGAAATGTTCATGTTAGTGTCATATATGACTACAGATTGGCAATGTAAAACAAAAATACATTCAATAGAAAAAAATACTTGACATTTGAAAATTGCTTGCTGTATTTCAATTTTATAATGTACCATGTGACAATTTGAAAATGGCATTTTATCAAATTTAAAAAAAAACAGGCTTTGCATTCTAGAGTGATTTCAGGGAATTTTAACATTGGTTAAAATGTTAAATGTGTAAAAAGCAAGGAAAAGCATAAATGTACAATATCTGTATAGGCATACTGCGTTACATCAAACACTTATCAGCACCCATCCAACCTTCCGAAATAAGGATAGCAGCAGTTGGTTTAGTTTCTCTTTCTCATGCACGGTTGCATGCATCACTCATAAGTAGTGGAAGAGTTCAGCATGCAAACAAAGCTAGGTGGAGAGCTTGCGGTGGTACCAACCGAAGAAGAGCCGCCGCCGGGACGCGTTGGCCACGACCTCCTTGGGGGGAGGCCCCAGCACCTCCATGATGCAGGCCAGCTGCTCCACCTCGTTCTCTCCGGGGAAGAGCGGGTAGCCCGTGTACAGCTCTGCCAGGATGCAGCCTGCGAGCAGTGGGACACCGGCCTCATCACACATCCCGCACCTTGGTCCCGCCAGCAGCAGCTCTACCTAGCTACAGTCTACAGTCTTAAATTTTATTATTAGGTTCATTTAGTTTAGAAAGGTACCTACAATTTTCAACATATGAGATGTTTAAGAATAAGGTTCTTTAATACTTGGGGCCCCGAAAAATTCGCAACTTGCAATTTTTTTTTTTTTTTTTGCTAATTTCCACTAGATTTTATTTTTACCAATTTTCAACTTAAACTGCTACTTTTTCCTCAGTTTCAACATAAATGTCTTTTTTTTTTTGTGCAAAACTAGAGTAAAATGCCATTCATGTATAAAAAAATTAATTTGCCACAATGTTTCTAGATGTTTAATAAATTAATATGTTCCAAATTTTGTTTGGAAATGCATTGTTTAAGACATGCAAGAAAAAACCAGTTTTGTAGATTTTCCAAAACTTGATACACATCTCTATTACGAAAACCAGTACTATTTACAATAAATTTCTTAAAACCACACTTATTTCTTTGAAATGTCTATGTTTTGTTAACATGGCAGTAGCATCTCTAACCTGATAAAAACGTATGTTGCTTTAGGCATAACTATTTTTTTAATAGCATTGGCGTAAACAAATCGGCTTCAAAATGTGCACAAGTTATACAAGACGATTTTGTTTGATTTTAAAATGTGATTTTTCAGACAACTGACAGCATGGTTCAACAGAAAAATACTAACCGAGACTCCAAACGTCAATGGCCGTGCCGTACGGCAGGCCCAGAATGACCTCCGGGGATCGGTAGAACCTTGACTGGATGTATGTGTACATCCTCTGGTGGAAGTAGCAGGAGCTGCCGAAGTCTATCACCTTGATGGAGCTGCTGCCCCTCTGCTTGAGCAACACGTTCTCCTGCAGCGAAAACACAATACTGATTACTTTTTCCCATAACTATTAAATTACATGAACAGTATGATAGTACTATCCACCTGTGGTTAAATAACTACATAGTATTTTTGTCTACTGCATGATGAAGGATGTAAAATGTAAGACTTTGGAAAAATAAGGCGAATTTAGAATTAGTTTATAAGCATCACAGAAACTAAAAAGTACAAGTTATTGGTTAAAAATTTGATACTAAACTAGCTGTTGTACAAAACAAAGTAAATTTAAAAAAATTCACATTACATTTACGGAAGCGGATTTCTTACTGACATCACTGGCATGTCTGGCTCTGGAAAATATGCATCAAGTGATATTTCATACACCACACTTAAGGCACCATAACAGAAGGAATTCAGCCTCACATTAAAAAAATAAAACTCTGCTCAAAAATATTTGGTACAACTGAGACTAAACCCCAAAATACAATATGCCATTACAATTCCATAACCTAACAAATTTCTTTGTCTATCACCATATTCTTTTCATAAAGTATAAATTCCTTGATGATTTCATGTTTTTTCCCCGTTCACCCTGGAGCCAGAAACCCTACTATGTATTTTACTCCTGAATCGGCCTACATTTTCACTGGGATGTAATTTTCTTAGGAATCGAGGTGGGCTTTCAATGGAAACGACGTCCCCCTCCCCAGAACACCGCCGTGCGACTTGCGACTCACCGGCTTCAGGTCACAGTGGATGATGTTCTCCCGGTGCAGCAGCTTGAGGCACTGGACCAGCGAGTGGGCGAACCGCCTGATGAGCGACAGGCTGAAACCCTGGTAGTTGTTCTTCTTGATCAGCTCATACAGGTTCAGGCTGAGGGGCACGCAGAGCCGCCGTGAGCTCGCAATTTTCTAGCGACTTTCAATTCCCACAACCCACTAGTGCAAACTTTAATTCAGGGATGGGCCAATCAAATCCTCAAATATCATAAAATCTTAAAAAGATTCAAAAGATTCCATAGCTAAGAGGATAAGAAAGATATTGTGCTCAAATGACAACAATATAAAAACAATAATACAATCTTGACAACATTACAGAATTCGATCGGGTTGATTTTTTAGGCTAGATATTTTCATTATTATGTACAGAAAAAGTCAATACAGTGAATAGTTTAAGAATCAAGAATTATTTGTCATAAAATAAAGAGCCCTAAACCTAAAAAATTAACAAATATGACAATTTTAGCTATAACATTATTAAAATCACGTAAGAAAAACCTCTATCATAACCAAATCTTGGAACAAAATGTATTTCAGTGACTTTCTTTTACAATTGCAAAATAAAGTTTAAATAAGTTAAAATCAACTTAAAATTTAAATCTATTCCCATTTCTAAGATTTGTTATTATAATACAACTTTTTTTTTTAACAAAAAACTATACACTGAATTGATTTACTGACTATATCTACACATAGAGGTCTTTGTTGTAAAAATATCTACCAAAAAAACCAACCCCATTGAATTCTGTCAAGTCGTTCAGATTCTATTAGTGTTTTTATGTTCTAAACATTCATGCATGATATTAAGATCCCTATCCTCTTAAAAGAAAAACTTAATACAATTTTCTGAGGAACCAAAATTCAGATATGAAAGTACTAGCACCTCTGTATATGACAAGGAATACGTTTTTTATCAGTACAGAACCTATCAAAGCTGCATTTTTATTTTCGACACACTATAATGCTCTAGGAGTGTTTCGCACTTCATAGGGAATACTTCATAGGGAATATATTTGTCATAAAAAATAAAAATACCCGTTTTTATTTTAAAAATAAGAATTAATGGGTTAAATGTTTCAATAAAACTTACATTTCTGTGGTTTTAAATATAAATATTTTTATTTCTGACTCGAGATCTAAATTCAAATTTGAGATTTGTATTTGTGAAATAGCAGATTCAACCCATGCTTGTAATTTTTACTCAAGTATTATTTTTTAAGGAGGAGATCAAATCCTCAAACATCAAAATGTTTAGTACAGAAAATCCCGGTTAGGAAGTTTTTCAAGGTATTTTCACTTATTAACAAGGAAAACTTATTAAAAGGGTAAAATTGTTTGTATTCATAGGTCAAATGCTAATGTTCAAATTATTATGCAGGAAAGTTATTTAAGTGGGATTTCAGTCAGAGGGTTCAACTATATTTGAAAGATTTGAGATTCAAGGAAAATGATTCTAAGAAATATATTCAAAGATGTGTAGTAAAATCTCAAATTTGTTTTTCTTCATACCTATATGCAATTCAAATTACAATAAGTAACGATTCAGGAAACTTTGTTTGTGAAACAAACATTTTAAGAGTTGAATGTGTTAACACCATATTCAAATGTTTTTTATTCCCTGTACATAAATTTATTTTTGACCCTTTATACCTATATTAGGATATGAAGGATAGATTCTAGGTAATTTTTGCTATTTGCAGTCAAGATTTGGATTCAAGAAAATTGGGATGTGACTAGTCATTCATTTTTAAAAAAAAAAGTTTTTTGTTTAAGTTATATTAAAAACAAATTTACTACATATCGCCACAAAAAAATTAGATGTAATCTGAACAAAACAATTTAAACTCGTGTCGGGCCAAACGTTTTGCTATTTTGGCTAGACTTTCGAGCAAAATTATCAACTCAGCTTAGCACAATTCTAATTAAAAATAAATAAATTTATGTTAGTGAAATGATATTTTTATCTTATTTCCATATTTAGAATCTTTCAAACACCTTAATAATTAGTTGTAACAAAAAGTTTTTAATGGCAAATAAGTCTGTAAAAATAGTGTTTACAAGTTAAAAAATAAATAGTGCTGATAAACCAATTTCTGCCAGTTTGTAAAAACTGAACTTAAGTTGCAGTTCCCCCACTCCATGAGTAAAGACCATGGATCACTCACCTCATGAGCTCAAAGCTGATGCACAAGTGGTTGCGGAAGTAGAAGTACTCCAGCATGTGGATGATGTTGTGGCTGCTGTCCTTGTCTTTCTTGCGCAGATCGTCCAGTATGCGAACCTCTATCAGTGCCTGATGGTGGAACCTTTTCTTGTTCCTGAGGTAGCAAAAAAAAAAAAAAAAAAACTCATGAAAACACACTCGACTAAAATGCAAATTGTGGTACCTATTTGAAGTTGTCAGGTTGGTACTATTCATTTCTTAAATTTCTTTAACTTTGCTACATGCCCACCAACAGTCTAGGGACTTTAGCTAAGGGCACGAAAAATACAAACTAAGGACAAATGTAGTCACTGCAAGTGCGAGAGAAGTGCCAACCAGTAGGCACCAAGCAGGCACCACCTGAAAGGGAACCACCCGACAAGCAGGCAGGCACCACCTGAAAGGGAACAACCCGACAAGCAGGCAGGCACCACCTGAAAGGGAACAACCCGACAAGCAGGCAGGCACCACCTGAAAGGGAACAACCCGACAAGCAGGCAGGCACCACCTGAAAGGGAACAACCCGACAAGCAGGCAGGCACCACCTGAAAGGGAACAACCCGACAAGCAGGCAGGCACCACCTGAAAGGGAACAACCCGACAAGCAGGCAGGCACCACCTGAAAGGGAACAACCCGACAAGCAGGCAGGCACCACCTGAAAGGGAACAACCCGACAAGCAGGCAGGCACCACCTGAAAGGGAACAACCCGACAAGCAGGCAGGCACCACCTGAAAGGGAACAACCCGACAAGCAGGCAGGCACCACCTGAAAGGGAACAACCCGACAAGCAGGCAGGCACCACCTGAAAGGGAACAACCCGACAAGCAGGCAGGCACCACCTGAAAGGGAACAACCCGACAAGCAGGCAGGCACCACCTGAAAGGGAACAACCCGACAAGCAGGCAGGCACCACATGAAAGGGAACAACCCAACAAGCAGGCAGGCACCACCTGAAAGGGAACAACCCAACATGCAGGCAGGCACCACCTGAAAGGTAACAACCCAACAAGCAGGCAGGCACCACCTGAAAGGGAACAACCAAACAAGCAGACAGGAACCACCTGAAAGGAAACACCCCAACAAGCAGGCACTACCGCAATTGGGCAACAAGTGTAGGTAGCCTAAACCACACAAGAGGAATAGAGAGGGGTTGCTGAAACAATGTATGGATTGTGTTCCTAGCTAAGTTATTTATCTATAGCATTTAAGGGAACATTTGAGACACAAAAAAAATTGTTTATACCCTAAGCATGTAGGTATATATTTTATTTTAAAGAATAAGATTCACTTCTTTGTATATGTCTTCAAATCTTGCATTTCTGTAGTTTTACTTTTATATGATTTTATTTCTGATTTTTCAGATCCACGTTCAGATGAGTCTTTTTTAAGAAACAGATTTGAGAATCAGTTGATTAAATTCATTAGTAAACAATTAATGATAGGCATGTACAATAAAGAAGTACTCAAACACCTTTAACATCTTGTTCCCCCACAACATTCTAGAAGTGAGAATTGTAAATTTTACAATACCGTGAATTAATTCTAAGCGATAAAATACAAAAATTAAGCCTTACCTTATTATTTTGATAGCTACATGTTGATTTGTCTTGTGGTCCAAAGCCCGTATTACTTGACCAAAACTCCCCTTGCCGATGACTTCAAGGATTTCATACCTGAATGATATGTGGTCATGAAGAACCTATGAAAACACAACAAGGAAGTTAATACACCCAGGGGAGAAAATCTCGGGGAAAAGAAGGGGGGGGGGGGGACGAGAGAGAGAGAGAGAGAAAGAACTCATTCAATCAAACAAATTTAAATTCTGAAATTGTGTGAACACAGAAAAAAAAAACATTCAAACTCTTTGTAAAGTAACCTTACTGCAACCTTCATTAATTGTTAAATTTTTTTGTAATTTTGAACTCACCTATAAACTACGCACTTCAAAGTTTAAAACCCTCCAGAATACTTGCATTATCTTAGTTATTAAATTAACTGAGTGACCATAACCTTGCATGTAAACACCACCTTTGTATTTTCTTTACATTTTCAAACTTTAAAAAAAATCTAAACAGGATTGTGGCTTTTATTGTTCTTCACAGGTATAGTTTGCAACTTAGTAACATATAAGAGACCAGTAATATAATGTTTTATGACCCATATCATATTTCAATCTGTAAAACTACTTATCTTTATATTTTTTTTCTCATTTCCTCGGTCACACTCAAATTTATTTCATTTCTGCCCGAAAGAAACATTTAAAACCAGAAACAAAAATTTTTTTAAGGGGCTGTAAAAGTGAGTTTCATGCCCACCTTATTGTAGCTACCGTTGTCGTCGTCAAACTCTCCGTTCTGTGGGTCCCCGTGGATCTTGCAGGCATCCAGGCCCAGATACCAGACGTCTGGGTACTCCTCTATCTCCACCCTCTCATACTGAGTCAGGCGACTGCCGTACAACTTAAGGGCTTCTGCAACAACATTCACACATCTTTCTCGAAACCACATCAAAATTTCTGCTGCACTGCCTGTCCAATGGTAACACCTAAGCTTAGTAAACAAATCTACCATCGTATTACAAAATAAAGTCGGTTTATAGAAAACGTTATGTATACAAAAATCGTTTTCTATCATTTCGTGGTTGCGTTAGGCACATTAACAATTACAACGGCATAGGTTTACAAAGTTTAAAATTAACATAAAAGTTTGGAATATGTTAAAACCGTAGACATAATGCAATGTCTTCACCCAAACAGCATCCCCCCCCCCCCAATTTTTTTTCAAACAGGTGAAAAAATTACATATTGGCATTGAATCTCTATAGTCTTAGATTATGTTTAATACTACAAGAGACAAGACGGCGAGCACAGATTGGTTTTTAAAATTTCGCCCCATAAAGTAGCAAATATATAGTAAGAGTGCATCGACGTGTCTGTTCCTGCATATCCAAAACAAAATCTTCGTAAAAAAAATTCACTGCTAAGACTTGAAAGCTAAGATAGTTCACAAGCCAGACACCGTGCATAAATACAGTATATTATTTTAGTTAATTATTCGGGTTTACTTAGCTCGCTGGCAACAACGAAACCCGTGCCCAATTTTCAAGAGTAAAATTTAAAATACTTAATGCCTGTGTTCATTGCTTAATTCTCTACTGGTGGTCACGGCTGGCTGAAAACTATGTGCAGAAAAACCTCAGGATAACACCAATAAATAGTTGTTGATATGATTTTACACTCAACGATTCACACAATAACTGTATTTGTAACGCTAGCACTATTTGCATTATTCGTCTTATTTTTAACAAAGGTCACTGAAAGTTCTTGAAATGTAAGCTAAAAATTCAAGATTGTCTAGATCAAACAAAAACACTATTGGTGCATACGTTCTTTTATTGCGATATGGCGCGGTGTTAGGTTAGCAGCTGTGGACTCATGCCAACAATGGTTCATCACTTTACAGCTCATATTCCACACAACCGTCACTCAAAGAGCGTGCCTCATTCTATACACTTTCGTAATGCCTTTCAGGAGCACCCGTTAGGCAACTACAAAAATGGTTTATGCGACAAATCAAACTTGGTTTGCAGTGCACTTCCATTCCAGCCTGCATAACCGACCTTGAGGGGTGAAGGGCAGCTTCTTGCCGTGCGGGTCGAGCCTCTCGTTGTTGTTGGACGACGCGGATTGGTGGTGGTGATAGTTGCCGTTGGAGGCGACGGGCATCACGGGCGGCAGGCCCGCTGACACGGGCGTGGGCGGCGCGGCGGCTGAGCTAGCTCGCAGAGTGGCCGCCCCCAGCGACGGCAGCTTGTGATGCGGGCCCTGCGGGGAACAATGCAGCTGCGTGTAGCTGGGCCGCAGCACGTTCACCGACATGATTAGTCCGTCTACTCGCGCTCGCGGCCGGCCGACGACTGCAGCGCTGCGCTGCGACAAGCGGTAGCACTGCCGCACCGCTCACCGAGAGGGGAAAGAGGAGGGGGCGCTGGAGGGGGAAGAGGCAGCTGACCGCAGGCGTGGCGACTGTCGTAGCAACACGGCGCGTTTACATCACAGGTTGTCAAAAAGTACACTGTGATCATTTTATTTGAAGGAAGATTTTTCGATACAACCAGAGTCGAGTCCTTTATGGCCGTGAACGTTATAATAGCTCCATTTTCAAGTATTCACAAACCAAATGTATTGGACGTATTAACTGAAACTATACAGCGTGATATTAAACGTTTTCACAAGCGTCAGAATGAGTCACGACATGGCGATTTGTAAAACCACTATGTACATGCCGTGTTTTTATAATTTGTCTTACGACTTGAAAAATGTTGGCAGTTTTGATTCTCCCACTTTATTCTTATTTCAGTCAACAAAAACAAAACACAATAACTTCATCATGAACGCTTTTTCACATCCAATACGATTGGTTTTTCGAGCACGGGTCATTGCCACTAAGTTACAACTAACTCAACAAAGTAAATATATAATCGGTCCATAACCAAACGTCAACATAGTTTCAAACAACCCCCTCGTATCCTCATCCGCAAATCCCCCGCCCAAAACACGTCAACTTACACGCCCTTCCAAGTATTTAGGAGCAGCGGATTGACATCTTGTGAAGACGTGTTCTACCTTTATCTCCATCACGTAGGGAGTGTTTTCCTTGACAATGCGTAAGACGTGACTGCTCGCTATCTGCGCGGTATGCCCATGGCGGCAGGGGCGACAACTATTACTCAGACAGCTGCTAACACAAAAGAAACTCCCACCCGTGCAACAACAAGAAATCCGATCGTCTTTTAGGACAGGAGTCCCGCACAACGTCCAATAAAGACGGGATGACATTTTGGAGGGGGAGACCAAAGCACTCGTCCAAATCCTTTTACGACGTCCTAGGGAACCTGATTTCTCATCCCCCCCACCCCAACCACGGATAAATTTTTGAACACAGCGAATGAACGAATTAATTAATTAATTAATTAATGAGTTCAAGCTTAAAGTCTCGTAGACATCGAGATAATTAGACGAGATGTGTGGTGATGATTTGGTAATGGAGAATTGACGGAATGATAGGGTGAGGACAATGGTAGTAACCCGAGTTAACAAACCGGCTCACAGCATGGCCCGCCCTGTTTCCCACTTGCATGAATTCCGGCAAAGTATTAATTCCAATTGACACAATATCTACCAGCAGTGGACAAAGTAAAAATATTTCTCATTAGAAGAAACTGCATGGGTAAGTTTTTTTTTCTGATTCAAGATATTTGTGTAAAAATATTTCGTAAATGGAACCAAAGAAGTAAATTTTCAGTCATTTTCCAAGTTGTAAACGCAGAAAATGACTTCCGGTTAACGACCACAACGTAATTGTTCAAGTTATAAATTTTATTATGAACATTTTTGTGACTTTTTACAAGGAGGTAGGAGCAGATAGCATGTTGCATTAGCTGACGAAAACATTTCTTACAAAACACAGTTAAGCATTCATAAAAATTATACTTCCTAAAAAAAGATTAAAATACAATAACCTAACATTGTGAATGAAGCCGAGGCTTGAAGAGTGTTTTATACGGTTCAAGGTCAAAGTAGTTTGAAAGTGAACCGTATGAACTAACTACTCAGTTCTAGTCTCTCGTGCAAAACATTTTCTGTAAATAAAAAAAATCGATACTATAACCATAACCCTTACATTGTTTAGAAAACTGAATCTGCTATGATTTTCCCCCCTCCAAATATCTAGTTAGTTTTCTGTTAGAAACTGTGCAAATTTAGGTGGGTTTTTTAGATCATTTTAAAAACATATTAATTACCACAAGTTAAAAAGTGAAACTTCACAGACTGGTTGTATTTTCACGTCAAACTACTAACTGCGCTGCAGGCAACACTGCTGCCATCTGTGTTTCTGGCAATTACTTGATACATACATACGATACATAAAATTGCGATTCGAGGGGCTTTAGTGTTAATGCTAGTGCACTACAATCATAGGTTATGCGTAAGTTATGTTTTCAAATTTATATAAACCTGAAAATTCAGTAAGCAATGTAGAATAATTTGTGTAGTGTGTAATTGACATAACCGCAGCCACAAGGCCTCAGCGTACTTAACTACAGTATGGTCGCCACAGATGTGCAAGTGGAACAAACATAGCGCCAAATAGCGCAGTTTGTTTCCTGATCGATACACTTTTATTCGTTACGTTAATTTTATTACAATCTGATGACGTCTTTTCAAAAAAAATTACAAGAACAAAAATTCCGTTGTGTGTGTGTATGTGTGTATATATATATATATATATATATATATATATATATATATATATATATATATAGAGAGAGAGAGAGAGAGAAGTATTCATAAATGTTTGCTACGCGCATCTGTTGGTAATCACACATGAAGTAGTATTTTCGTAGGAGAACAAGAAAGTTTGAGGACACTTAATTTGTGAAAAATGCTAAGGACGCTGACGCTTACTCTCAGCACAACGTAAACCATCCGGTTTGCCGCGCACGTTTCTTCCACGTCACTGATGTGAGTCAGTGGCGACCTCAATGCTGCGAAGCACTCTCACTCCAAGCAAAAATGAACGTGAACGTAAGCGTGTTGAATAACCTTGCAAGCTGGTCTGTTGTTGGACGCAATAAGCAGTTTTGTTCCGGCTGCACTTGCGGGACCCGTTTCAAGAGTGGCATCGTGCGTACAAAACAAACACTTCTGAATATCTTGCGTGTAGTAAACTGCAAAAATAGTGGTTATAGTCCGTGTCATATAACTTGTCTTTTTTACATGCGCCATTTTCAGTGTGCCATACGGAACTTCAATAAAGAACAATAATAATAATAATAACATGGAAACACACAGAAAACAGGCCAAAATCAGCCGATTTCAAAAGGTAAAACGACAAAGCAATCGCAACAAGAACACTGAATAAACAATTGGCTGATGATGTCTTCTTTTCTTTGTTTTTACATATTCATCTTTTTTTTTTTTGGTCCTTTATTGAGGTTTCTTATGAAATACAGTTTAACCGGCAACGCGTAAGTCAATAAAAAAAAATTTCAAGTCAATTTTCCTACTGCAAGAACCATTCAAAGAACGTAACTTGTCTCAAAGGCGATACCCATTACCCAACTGTCACTTGCAAAGAGCATCACAAGACTTTTTTTTTAACGAACACTGAGAAGCACGTGAAGTTTTTCCAGACACAGTTAACGGAACCACAGTGACAGGATGATACGTAGACCACATGCAGAGACGCCAATCTGTAGGATTCGCAAGGGGGACCCGTGGAAATACTTGCCCGGGGGGGGGGGGGGGAAATAGGTTTTGGGCGTGGGTTTTAACCGACACAAGTCATCTCGGGACAGGGTGCTTGTATGTTGTATAATTCCCATATTTAGGCCATTATGCATAAAATGAGCATAAAATTTTAAAATATACATAATTTTTTTTTTCTTCAAAAAACCTATTTTTGACGTTTACGTCCTCAGTGAGGAGAGTCTTAATTCCACGAGGGAAGGGGAGGGCTGACCCAACCCCCTCTCCAACGATCTACGCCCATTACCATCGGTACTGCTGTTAGAGAAATGTGAAATTTGAGACATGTTACAAGAGAAAGTCTATAAATAAATCACACACAGGTTCGCCTCAAAACTACATTAAAGTAAAGTAAATCAAAAATTCTGTACACTTAATTACTCCTAAATCATTACACTACACTGTCCAATTGAAGTATTTGTAAAATCAGTTACGATAAATATGTTACAATTTTAAGATAATTTTAACTTATTAAAACATATTATGTAGTTGTAAAAGAAAATCATTAAAGATATACTTCGTTATAAGATTCGGTTACTATAAAGGTTTTTATTATGTGATTTTAATAATTTTATAGCCAAAATGTTTTCGTGTTTGTTTAAGTTCCAAAACCTTATTTTATGAAAATCAGTTTGCAAATTTTTTTAACTATATACTTATTTACTATTTCTATACATTCAGTTCTCCGTAATGAAAATATCTAGCCGACAAAACAAACCCCATCGAATTCTCTTAAGTCGTTCAGATTTTATTATTGTTTTTACATTATCGCCATTCGTGCACCTCCGTTGCATCTTTTGTTCTTTCACAAATATTTTCAAGAGATACCTATTCACTTAGTGCAATATGATGGGTGTGAAAAGTCGCGTAAGTTATAATTACGATGATTTGCTAAGTGAATATCTGTTGAATATATTGGTGACGGAACAACAAATGCCTGGGAGGTATTTAATTAAAATTTTAAAAATAGCTATCATATAAAAGTAATGACGAAAAAAAAAATGTGTGCCAGTCTTTCAGTACTCGCCAGTGATGTGTGAACAAATAACCTCAGTAACGAGCAAATTCAAGTGTTCTCATATTTTTCATATCGCAAATAATCTTACATTACGAAACTCGGGCACAAAATTCAAAGAAGAATTCTTTAAAATAATGCCGAGCGTGATAAATCTACTGATAAATAAAATATTCGCGAATCACACACTTTCTGCGCCCGCCGCTAGAATTCGCTGCCTGATTCGTAAAAGTTGCTTACTACCATCATGCACAGACAGTTGCAAGGAACAGAAAATTTACAGAAGTTTTAAAATATAAACGGCTCCGATGAAACGAAACAGACTTGTAAAATTCTTAAACCCCGGATTTGGAGCTGATTTTCGACAATAAATTTTATTAAAATACTGCCCACCTTGTTAAAATTCATGAAACAGTTAGTACTATAAAGTTCCGCACACGTTAATACTTATACTTACTTCTATGTCATTACTAAAATATTAACCTGGAATATTTTTAAAAAACGTATTATAACACTAAGTATATGTTTGTATATTTTATTTTGCTTAAACGATTGCAATTAATCTGCAAATACTTCCTACCAACAAACCTTAACCTGATTGGGCTAATTCAAAATTGTTATTATATATTATTATACGTATTATAGTGTTATTTTAAAAAGTAGAAAAAAGACTTTCCGGTGACGAGATTTGAACCACGATAAATATTCGATTGTGCTCTACATACTCACGTTTACCGATGTGCTGCCGAGCCTGTTAAATGATAGATTGGAAAATATGTATTATAATTTGTTCAATGCCAGTTTTCTTACGCACTTTAAAACTTGAGATTACTTTTTACTTTGACTATTTTAGTTTACCATTTAGTATATATATATATATATATATATATATATATATATATATATATATATATATATATATATTCCGGAGTAGTTTCACAATCACAAAGTTTCACTCGGCTCACCAATGCTTTTGGTGTGTCCCCTAATGTTAACGTAAGTGACTATACACGGGTTTATGTCGCTACACGTGGTTCCGCCATCTTGACGACTTCGGTACTGTTGTTACACATTTCCGTTCATTCGACTTCCGTTCCATTCGCGAAATTACTCCTACCACATGCCGTACACCGAGAGCTAAGATGTTTGTTTACTCGTGTATAAAAAAATAAATGAAAACGTGGCGTGTGCGAGACCCGGGAAAAAACCGAGAAACGCCGACGCGAGGATTCGGGCTAGTGAGCAGTCGGGAGAAAGGTCCAGGCCCCGCGCTTTCCCCCCGCGGGCGGGACCCGGCCGCGGCAGGTTGCGACACGCGCCGCCCGCACCGCTACGCGTCCTTGGCCGAGTGTCGCGGCCGCTGTGGGCGGAGCCAGTCTTCGAACCCCCCACATCTCGTACACAACACATTAATCATTCCCTGCTATTTACTTTTTTTTTTATCGAAGTGAACTAAACCAACCAACATCTTTATTTCGTGATAAAACCTACCCATCCTATAAAAAAAAAAAGAATGAATAAAATTGTATTTATGTAAGACACCTAACCTAAAAAAAAATTTTAAAAAAATAAATTCAATGATACTTGTGTAGCGCATTTATTTATTTCTATATACACACACATACACACACACGTACTTCCGTAAATTCGTTCCAAAAATACAAAATTACAGAATACGAATTCGCCGTGTTGGTTTTAACCTTTAAATTCAAAACGTTTGCATGCTTGTGTTGCTGACTTATTTTCAATTAGTGATTTTTGTTTAAGTAAATACTAGAAATTGCAAATTGCAGTTAGCCGTTGATACTTGGTTTAAATAATTTCGAACAATTATTTCAAAGAAAACCATTTTAATTGTGAACTTATATTGTGTGAAAGCTAAGTTTTTTTTAAATATTTAGTTAGTTTTCCGTTAGCAACAAATCTTACGCAAAGTTGGATATTCTTGACATTTAAAAAAATAAAAAATAAATATTTATTTATTATCACAGTGATAAAAATACTCATAAGTGCGCAACTAAAATTAAATATTGGTTGTGTTAGGTCAGACATATTTAAAATACTCAAATTGTTAAGATGTCTCATATTTGTTCTTTTTTTATTCCGACCGCTAAGTTGCATGAGCGAGCAACAAACTTTATATGTGTTCGGGCTGATCGGGGATTAGTGAAACTTAAGCTTCCCAGATTAAGGTATGGTGTAGAACTATTGTAAATAGTACATTTAATGTAAATATAGTAACGTAAATTTGTTTTATGCATTAAATAGCGAAGCCGAGATGGTTTTCAACGAGACCTATCCCTGAGCCTATTGTCGCCACCCTACTATTCACTTGTTACCAGCTTCAACAGTAAGCTGCAACATGATCCTGGGGTTCTTCAAAGATCCTTGGTTGACTATTTTCCACCCTAATTTGTTTTCCATTGCAAGTGAATACTGCTCAACATTGTTCGTACTTCGTATTTGTAATGTAACTATCCTAACCAACTGTTTACAAAATTTCACAGTGCACTCTTAGCGTATCTAACCTAACAAAACCAACCGTCCACCTATTTGAAAGTATTTTTAATACAGCCTGGCAATTATCTAATTTATTTGTTAAAAAGTCTACGAAAACTTCGGTAAACTTCGGTACTGTTCGGGCACCCAAGTTATACGAAGGTAAATATTTGGGCGTGCCGTGTTGTGTTGTGTTTTGCACATGCCTACCTGATGTGTTGCAAATTATAAATATGATGCATAACTATGTAATAATGTTTAGCGCCTCACATGTAAAGGTATCGGGAGACCTTAGTAAACGTTCATATTTAAATACCAACATTTGTGTTAAATTTTGTTTGCCCAAGTGTGTTTGAATGTATCAGTTGATTCTTTGAAGACACTAGTTTATTGTACATTATAGTCACCACTTTAAATAAAGCCAATTTGTGTATATTGCATTAAGAAGGACATTTATGTAAATTAATATCGCGAAATTAAAAGACAAAGATGTTTATGTATCATGAAACAACTGACTAGGATAAATTAAAATTCTTGGTTTAATCCCATCAACGAAAACAACCTTTAGTTCAATAAAATCTTGTGAAATATCTTGATTTTTTTTGCCATGAATATAGAGGCCCGGAAAAACACATTAGAAGAATTTAATTAAAACGTATAAATGTAAAAAATGAGACCTAGAACCTAAATCCGAGGAATTGTGAAGAAAAAAAATCTTGAAATTTTTATATTGTTACTGGAAAAACTAAATTTCTTGGGTTTTTTTCTATGGGGTTGATAGTGACAGTTTTAAACCGATTTAAAAGGAATAAATAAGGATTTATTTGTCGCTCAGTAATCAAAAAGTGCAATGAAATTCAATGTCGTGACTCCGTTCTCACGTGTTCATTTATATCAATTTACCTTCATAAATATTGTCTCAAATTTTTTCGTGTCATTAATTTATTGATCATTTAACAACTGTTTTCTCCTTAACATTGTATATTTATTTCATTTCTGACAGAGTTTTTTTAGTACTAATTTTCCCTGCGTTTATAAAACGTCCGAATCTTGGACACAATTTGTTTGTCAACGTTTGGACTAATAACATTACATCCAAATAACCGTAAGGTTTGGAACCCTGGGCAGTGTTGTTATGTTATGTAATGTGTTCTGTTGTCTCTATAATGTAACTAACCTTGTACATTGATGAAAAAAGAGATTATTTCAAATGAAATCAAATGAGGAATGATGTGTACCCTGGGAGTGAAATCTCTATTCACTGGTGTGATCCTTGGACGGGACCCAGGGGCGTAGCCAGGGGAAGGGGGGGTTAGGGGTTTAACCCCCCCCCCCCCCCGGTTCCAGCCCCAAATCTTTATTTAAATTTCTTATTCATCACTCAAACAAATTTCATATAAAAATTAATAAATTTTTACCATTACAATATTTAAATTTAAGTACCGAAAACTGCTAAAATAGCACTATTTTACACCTTAAAATCCTAATTTTCCCGGGGGAGGACCCCCGGACCCCCCGCTTTAATACGGGGGGGGGGGAGGATTGCTTCTTAACACCCCCCATACACAAATCCTGGCTACGCCACTGACGGGACCGCGCCTCTCCGCCGGCCCGCCCGCGCGGGCAGGAAGTGTTCGGCGAGCCTGCACCGAGACGTCCCTTCACTTCACCCGCCGCGACCCCGCCGATGACGTCATCTCGCGGAGAAGGCTTCCGTGAGGGGCGCCTCGCCTGGGTCGCGCCAACGAACAACGATTCAACGTATTTCATGCAACGACTTGGTCGTGCCCGATGCTATAATGCTGCAGATCACAATAACGTGTTGGGCGGATTTTAAATGCTACTAAAGTAGTGTCTGCTGACTCGCCGACATTCTAGTTGAGGGGCCCGCCTAGTCAGGGGAGTATCTGGGTCAGTGATGCGGGAGATAATTTGCGACGCTCACTGGTGCTTCTAGCACATCACCTCTACGCGCGCAAGTCTTCCCGGAATGCATAGGACGACAGCGAGATTTGAGTGGTGACAACAACACGAAAAAAAAAAAAAATGAAGTGCTTTTAAGAATCTGCACCGGGCGTTTAATGCCTAAGAATATTATTGTGAAAACACACGTTTTACCCATTTTCACCCTCCTAAAAATACAGTTTAAAAACGAAATACGGAAACAAAACTACTCATCCGCCATCAGCGCAGGCCTCGCTCGAACATCTTGAGCGGTTTTCAAATCGCGTAGTTTCTTCAGAGGCTCTGCACACTGTATGAATGACATAAATGAGAGACTGTCTTGAACGCGGGGGAATTGAAGTCTTAAGAGTGTTCATATTTTTTTTATTATTCCATTTGCGCGGAAAAGGCTTAACGAGTAAATATTCTGGTTTGCAAACGTGCTTAGTTTTTGAAGTTAGTGCTGGCACTAGAGTCGCAATTCGTCTAGTTCGCCGTTGGCTTCGGTTGCCGAGGACGTCATGAACTGGGCGAACAAAAACTGGAATTTACTTTATCTGTGTTTACATGAGTCGCTCTGTCCGTTATCTTCACTCCCTCTCTCTCTTTCTTTCTCTCTCTCTTGCTCTATGTTGTGTTTGTGCTCAGGTATCACGCACTTCGTGGTAACTTCTTACGATACGTCAGCGTAAACCTCAATGCATTAATCGCCATGACATCACGTTTCGTAGCAAGCGATGAAGTTTTCACTTTCATAGCTTTGCTAGAAACACGGAGGAGATTTCTCGGGCAAGGCGGATTTTGTGATTAAGTGTCTGCCAGTTCTAGAGGCCCTGTCATGCTGTTCAAACTTTCGCTTACAACACCTCCCAATGTGTTTATTCAAATAATGTTTCAGGGTAAGACGTCACCGAAAACGTCACTACCGCGACCATGTTTGTTTGACAAGTTGGATGCCTTGAGTTTCCATTAAATATTTTGTATATAGGACTGGTTCTAAAATACGCTGTACGGAATCAGCCAATCAAAATCGTGCCTAGCGAAAACGTAAATGTCGTACATTTCCGTTAAAACGTATCTTAAAAATGACGAAGCGCACATGGGTAATTAGAGAGGTTGTAAAGGTGACAACTATAATAATGATAATGCTAATTTATCATGTAAAATAATTTATATTTAAAGCAAATAATTTTTATAAAACTTTTAAAAATATTGTAACTAGTATTAATGTAACCACCCTAAATTTACAGACTTTTCGGAATTAAAGAATGGCACAAAAATCATAAGTTCAAATTTTCTAACCAACAATGTGATGCGTTTTATTTCTTTAAAAATGATATTAAAATTAAAAGCTTGAGCTAGTTCCATCCAATAATAAACTTTGATAGTGTGATAAGATTTAAAACGCATGTGTGGTTATCTGTAAAATTTAATTTAATGGAGAAACCAGACTCTATGTTTCGTCAAATTTTTCCCCACGAAATCTGTTGCCAAATATAGTTGGAGGACGAAAAGTTGGTGGTGTGCCAGTTTACTTGGTAACTGACAATGATCAGTTGCTTTCAATATAATCTGAACACATTTATTTACAAGAGATTAATTTCATTTATGAGAAGATGAGATGTGGAAAATGCTCATAATTCGGAGTCTGTTGAAATGGACGTAACCCAGCTAAAGTTAAAGTCACAGCCCCGCTGCCGAGTATACTTGCCAGATGGAAGATACGGCGCATCTCCGGGTGCCTGTCGTGTGGGCAAGGCTGGCTTCACAATTAAAAAAAACACAAGCAAGTGCATATCAGGCCATGCGCACGACTGCGCACACGACTCTGTTCACAATTGAAATCTTACTGTTAATTTCAGACAGTGAAATTTTGAGATGTATCCGACATATGTTGGCAGTGTTGGTAAGTGACTGCATTAACTACCAAACGATTATCCCGTGACATCTGACCAGAAATTCGTGAGCACAGTTTTTCAACATATAAATAAATAAGAGTTATATAAAAAAATTTAGTTAATCATACTTTTATTTATTATTTACATTAATTACTAGTAACCTTTTTTTATAAATAATCGCAATAATTAATTTTAAAGCAGGAATTACATACACCTGAGCATTGTAATATCTCGACAATTTCTTGCCACAATATGATTGATAAATATAAACAACAGTTCTCTAGTCTCGCCAAAATGGCTTCCTACCTTACTCTCATTGGTTGTTGCGACATGCGTCCGCAGCAGAAATAAAATACATATATTAATTTCCCTTCTATGCGCTCGACCTGTGCCCCACGCACACGACCGTCCCATGCGCTATTGTGAACCAGCAGGTTCGAAAACATGGCGGTCAAACCTTGGGCGCACGACCTACCGTTACCGTTATTTTTCCAATCGTGCACGCGGTTGGCAGTGACGCCCGTCAGCTTCACGGGCTGCGAGCACGCAGGTTCGCCCCAGGAACACTGTCCGCGACGAAGTTGGGGGTCGTCCATTAATCACGTGATGTTTTTCAAGCAAATTTTAACTCCCCCCCCCCCCTTCCCCCTAGTGATTTGTGGTGAGGTTTAAGACTTACACCCCCCCCCCCTCCCCCAATAAATCACGTGTATTTTTTTGGTACAAAATATTTTTAAAATTTTTCATAATATTATCTTTAAATATAGGTATAATCTAATTTAATTCTGGAAAATTAAGCACAGTGATAAAAATGTCCAGGCACACATTAAGGTTGCAGGTTTATTCTCACTGGCATATAAATAATAAAGGAAAGGCTTATATGTGATTTACGCATGTATTCGGCGTCAAAATCACAGTCTTACTGGCGACTGGCAAGCCGAGCCGGGTGGTTAATGTTGCGGCGGGCGGGGATATTGTTGCCTGGCTACGGCGAGTCAAGGTCACGCGTCGCTTTTCGGTTTAGTAGAAATCGGGCGAAAAAATAAATACACGTGATATCTCTCTACACCCCCCTTCCCCCTTGTGATATTTCGTGATTTTTCCCAACCCCCCCCCCCCCCTTTTTCGAGCCTCACGTGATTAATAGATGATCCTTTGGGGTGTCACAAGCGGTCACACGTTCCTGGGTGACTGTTGCTGGTCTACACACTTAGTGATCGCCAGGGGTTAGCTGTCTGAAGAACTTACCCTGCAAAGCGTCATTCCTCCCGCCAGTCGGAGCCGAATATCTGTATCACGGCCCTTGTCGTAGTACAACTACGAGTCATCTTGTCGGCTACGATCTGAACTTGGCGGCAAAATGGGCGCATCCCAGTTCCTGGCCTGTTGGATTCTTACTTTGTCATAACTTCATTAAAGCTCAATTCCGTGGCTGGAAACATCATAAAGTCAACAATATTTATGTACTTAATACATAATAATATGGTACAACTATGTATGCATTATTGCCATTTGTGATCGGCACGGTACGATCGTCAATTGCTTACATTATAGATTCCCTTTGAAAATGAGACATGTTCTTTATGATTAAGAACCGAAAACCATCGTCTTGCTCTTAAAAGGTTTCAGGACATAAGAATTTTCATCGTTTTATTTTCAACACTTGGTTTCGTTTAGGCATAGTTTATAATTAAGTTGAATGTCTGAAGTTAATGCTGACTGGCTGCTACAAATATTTTTCCCTGTGAAGTCATTGGCGTTTTAAGTTCCATTCATTCCAAGGAGTGACAACTGCAATAATACTAATAAGCACTTGTTAAGGTCTTTGTAGATCTCTTGTGTTATCTGTGCTTTAACAAAGGACAATTTTCAAAATTAAAAAAAAAAAAATAGAGCGAGATTTTCAGTACTCGCCAGTGATGTGCAAACATCTAACATCGGTAATGAGCAAATTAATTTTTTCTCATGTTGCAAATAAACTTATAATAAGAAACTCAGACACCAGATTTAACGTAGAATTCTTGAAAATAACGCCGAGCGTGATAAATATACGAAAAGTATTCACGTTAAAATATATATAATGGCGAATTTGTAAATTTGTTTTTGCTTAAACGACTGAAATCAGTCTGTAAATAATACCTACATACAAAATTTAACCTTACCGAGCTGATTTAACATTATTATATAACATTATTATATTACAATGTTATTAAAAAGTTATATATATATATATATATATATATATATATATATATATATATATATATATATATATATATATATATATACCAGTGGCGAGATTTGAACCACGTCCCCTAAGGTAAACAAGCACGTTACGCTACTAAGCTATCTGGTGGACGTTTATTAAAACGTATTCCCAAACTCGGGATTACTTTTTAACATGAATATTGTTACGAACGTGAGCAAGGCCACGACACGTGCAGGTGCACAGCTGGCTGACATCACATGTGGCCACCGCAACATGAGACGCTCGGTAGATTACAAGTAGCGCCGCCTCCCCTCCCTTTGGCCCACCGCTCCTCGCGCAACGCTGATAGACACCTTACACCTCATAGCTGCGGAGTCCCGCGCACCACCTGGCAGCTGCCGACACGTGTTTCGAGAGATTTCTGCCGTCGGGTCGGCGCGAAATGACGCGACTGGCCCCAGCCGCGCTCGTGATTTCTGGAAAGCGCCTGGGCTGATATATAAGAAGAGGACGCCGGCCTCTGAGTCAGTCGGAGTTCTGTCGGGAGTTCTCCCGCGGCGGAGTTTCCGGGGCGATAGTGCCGCGGGTGCGGCAGAGTGGCGAAGTCCTTGGACGAAGGTTCCAGGGCTGGGAGTGAGTGAGTGGAGTCGGGAGTTTTCCCGCGGCGGAGTTTCCGGGCGATAGAGCTGCGAAGTCCCTGGACGAAGGTTCCAGGGCAGAGAGTCAAGTTCCGGGCGATAGTGTCGCGGGCGCGGCGAAGTCCCGAGCGAGGCGTCGAGCGGATCCTCGACGAAGGCAAGTGCGTTGCCGGCGGCGGAGTGCGGCGACAGAGTCCCGCGGCGGAGATCCACGAGGGGTGCTGCGGCGAGAGTTGCGCCAGAGGTGCGGCCCAGCGAGGTGTGTGTGGATTGTAAGAAACGAGTGACTGGAGAAGCAACATTATTTTTAAGTGAAATTGATTGTTTGCTATTTTAGAAGATTATTTGTAAGTGACATAAGTATTGGCCATCAATAAAACTGTGTAGTGTGTAGTAAAATCTATTAATTGGGCTATCCTTTACGAACCCGGTAAATCGTAACAATATTTTAGTTTACCAAATATATTCCAAGGTAATTTAACTATAATAAAGTTTCATTTGGCACACCACAACGTATGGCATGTAGCCTATCTAATGTTTACGAAAGTGACTACATGCGGTTTTATGTTGCTAAACGTGAGTCCACCATCTTTGTCACATTTCCGTTAATCGACTTCCGTTCCATTTTTACGAAATTGCTTCTACCAAATGCCGCATACCGAGAGCTACGCTATATACACATAAAAAAAAAGGGGAGAGTCAAGGTATAGATATTGTTGAACAAATATGGCATCTTTCCGTTCAGATCTCTTCCCATTGACAGCTACTGTGAAATGTCAG
Organism: Bacillus rossius redtenbacheri; assembly: GCF_032445375.1. NCBI lineage: Eukaryota > Metazoa > Arthropoda > Insecta > Phasmatodea > Bacillidae > Bacillus > Bacillus rossius. Next base: position 51,709,330 of record NC_086330.1, read on the forward strand.
ATATATAACAGAGAAAGGACGTGCTGAACAAAGTGAAGTAGGCCTCACTGTGGAGAGTTTCCCGTGGTGATTGGTGGTCTGTTATGCTCAATAAAGTTCTCTTCCGTGACAGGTTTTTTCCTTGGAATCGTGTTTTTGGTCGTTTCCAGACTACCGGCAGCTGTGACGCCACCACACTGACGAGACGAGCGCGTCAGGCTTGCGTAACGGCCGGATCGGCGGCGGCCGTGAGGAAGATGAGCCTCCTCATTCTCCGTCAACCGTGTCTCGGTGGGGGGAGGTGGTGGTAGTGGTGGGGGGGGGATGCTTGTTTGTGCTCCGCCGATAAAGCCTGCGTTCTTCCTGGCACCCGTGACGCGGGCTGCACCGTCTACCTCGCCAGGTTATCGAAGCCCGTTATCTGCCGCAGATAAGGGCGGGCGGCCCGTGCTGCAGTGTCCGTCCATCCGCGTACTCTGGGCCTCAGTGGCGGACCCAGCCTGCGGGAGACTGGAGAGTTGTGGGTGCTGTGGAATACCTCACAATTAAATACGGAGCCGAAATTTTTGAGGGGGGGGGGATTAATCCCCTTGAATAAGCTATTTTAACGCATTTCATAAGCCTTGGAAAGTCATGATCCAAACTGTGGGTTTATATTAATTTTAAAGTACTAATTTTTAAAAAAAAATAGGCAACTCATAGCTAAGGAAAATATTTACCAATACTAAATCTAAGAACTTTAACATCATAAAATTTAACCGACTTCGAAGGTCATTTTTGACCTGGATTAGATAATATTTTAAATCTCTTTATAGGTATCTCTGAGAGGGTCATGTAAAACGGAAGGAGAAGGTGCGGCCTCGCCCTGCAACTCCGTGGCAGGGGATTGCCGAGGTTAGATGTTACTCATCAATGGTTGGGGGGGGGGGGGGGAAGGAACGTAGAGCGACAGCCCCCGTCGCCCCTACCATAGAATCGCCACTGCAGTTGAAATGATAAAGTGCCTAATTTTGTTAAGTTATACGTATTAAGATACATGCGAACAGCTTCTCAGAAACATCAACACATCCGAGGACAATAATCTTCAGTTGCACCATCCTGCTCTTCGATCGGCAATCCAATGATGCAATGAATGATCTTTGGATCATTCCTCTAAACGTTGCGCCAACTGAATTTCATACATTTCCAATTCTACGACAAAAGAAATGTTAGGTGCATTTCTACTGTTGGGCTGGAACTGTATGAGTCGCTACAATCGATTGTGACACGCCAATGATTAATGCTGTTCACACAAGATAGGAGCACATGCGGCCGCTGCCTCAATATTAATAACTACTATGCAATATTGATAGGTTTCGACTAAAAAAATGCATCTATTTAATATGTAAAGCAATTATCGTGAAATAAAAAGCCCGAGTAAAGCATTAAATAAATTAACAAGCATTTCAAACACTTAAATATTGGGTACTTCACGCGAGAAGTGTTGTAACACCAGAATTCGTAGCCTTTTCCGAGACCTATACTATGAATGATCTAAAAAAAATTGTAAACAACGATATTATGATTAACGTCTGATTAGTTCAAAGTCCGTGGAATTGTTCATACCAAATTTCCCAATGATCTTCGTCAGCGCCCAAAAACTGAATGGTGCAACAGAAAAATGTGGTCGAACCACTATCAAAAACCATTTTTTCTGACGGTACATCAAGCTTGAACTCTACTGGAGCAAATGGTCGTAATCTCGTCACCAGCGCGGTCCCTACTTCCAGGCGAGGTAAACAACAAGGAAAACAAGTGGGCGCCATTGGAGTTCACTGCCTCCGAGCGGCGGAGGCGGGCGTGTCGGCAGGCTGTGCCAGCTCTTGATTCTCGCTAGACGCAACTGCTGAAATAGCTCTGACCAGGCGGTGCGCGCGTGCCCAGGGCCGCAACTATGGGGGGGGGGGGGGCAAGCGGGGCATACGCCCCGGGCGCAAAGCTGTAGGGGCGCCGAAATAACTTGCATTGTAATTCCTACTACAACTGGTAACTGGTAAAAAGTTTTTGCGTGGAAGTTACAGTAGCACAGAAACTGTTACATGTAGGTATGGAAAATGCTTAAATAGCACAATTTTTCCGTGGGAGGGCCCCCGGACATCCGCTTTATTGGTGTGGTATGTGCAAAAAAAGAGGGGGGGGGGGGGCATGAATCCATTCATGCCCCGGTTGCCAGAGACTCTAGTTGCAGCCCTGCGCGTGCCTCTCGTGGCGGCCAGGAGCTCCCTCTCTTGTAGCGTGCCGCTGGTGCACGTCCTAGGAATTCCGGTGTACACATCTACGTAGCTCTTTTTCACACGAGTATATAACTACTTATACATAGCCAAGCGAAAAAAAAAAAAGTTTTCAAAAGTTCGAGAAAGGAAAAAAAATGTAGGTATCAATCACTTCGTAACAATATTTTTTTTTTGTTGCGAAACCTAAAAGATTTATTAATACCCTAAAGGAAACTATTTGTCATATTTTCTATCGCTTCAACTGCGCGAACGTAAGACCGTAACACAATATCCCCGTCCAATAACTTGATATGCCGTCGTGGTGGTTATCGTGCTTGCGAACGAGGGTTAGGGAGGTTGGGGCAATTATGGAAGAGATTGCGACGGGCGATGTCGGGATGGACAAGAGGTTACGAGATGAATATAGATATACATAAAATAGAAATATCATTTGAAAAAAAGGAGTGTGCGCGCAAGGGGGATGCGGCCATGTTCATCCTCCCATCCGAAATCCTGAAATATATATATATATATATAATTTCCACCAACAAGAGAAAATTACTTCAAAGCAAAACAGCAGGTAAAGAGGTTTAAACAACCCCCCCCCCCCTCCCCCACCACCCTTTTTTTTTACACAGCATTTCGCCACGAAATGAAACTCTGCGTGTAACTTCAAGTGTTGAGCATGTATAGTAAATGAAAGGCGCTTGAGACGTGAGGCGCGCTGTCCAGCTGCCTCGGTGGCTGTGGTCGTTGGGGCGTCGTCCCTCAGGCTCACGAGCAGGGCACCGGGTCCCTTGGCGGTCCGCCGTGACCACTCGCGTCTCTCCGCCGAAAAGGGAGGTGACGAAAAAAAAAAAAAAATGTATAAAAACCAAAATTGGAAAAAAAATACAAAAATAAAAAAAATTAGTTTCAGCATACTACATTCACGTATATTTTCGAGCAATGTGCGCCCACGCCTCGGCTGTGAGCTGTGCGTGCCGTAAAAAACTTATTACTAATCCAGTGTCTAGCTTGTAAGTTTGTCGTTTGTCTACTTACAACCCCCCCCCCCCCCCCCGGATGGTACACTCATCCATACCATCTTCTGTAACCTGTACACTCCTACACGCTATTAGCGCATGCCCTTGCATCCCGCATGTATGTGCCCGGGGGTTTTTTTCCCCTTTTTGTGTCTACGCATGAAAACACTTTATGAACAATAAACGATGGTTACGGTATGAATTTATTCAAAATAATGAAAATTAAAAAAAAAATTGGCGAAATCACGCAAGCCAAACAAATAACAAACTAGCCTCCTCGTGATCGTGCGTTCCCAACAGCTCGGCGTGTATGAGTCGCCGGGAAGAAAGCGCCCGCGACTCGCGATAAAGCAACGCCGGCCGTGCCTTTGTCCGTTACCCAGGTGATCGCTCGCGCTTGGAAAGGAAAGACCTCTTCTTCCCCCTTCCCCCCCTCCAACCGAACAACAGCCCAGGAGGAGCCGCGGTGGAATGCAGATCGGCCGGAGCGAAGGTCGACTCGAACCGCGGTCCGCCGCGTGGGCTCCTCTCCTCTGGAGCCTCGGTTACACTGGGCGAGTTTACCGGCCAACCACTTGCAAATTGCGTACGTTACCGTGAACAAAACTAGCTCAGCGACTGAAACCACCCACTCTCTACAAAAAATAGATTTAAGTCAATATATATATATATTAGTTAGCAACAAAACGCAAAATAATTTCAAGGGGTGCTCATGATATCTGATATATTCAAAATATTACGTTCAATAATAAATCGTAAAGGCTAATTTACATTTTGATCCTAACATAAGTCGCGTGGTATACTTACAGTTAGGAACTAATAGGTGGTGTGTGTGTGTGTGTGTGTGTGTGTATATATATATATATATATATATATATATATATATATATATATATAGCCTTCGTCGTACAACTTTATTTTTATTTATCAATGATATAGGCAATTAAAATAAATAATTTTACGACAAAGGTAACAAATAACAATCCAAAACTGTATGCCGCACGATTGCATGCTCTATATCCATGCTAGGACTAAATTATAATTTCACCAAGTTTCTAAATAAAACCAAAACAAAAACTTATCAATAGATTTAAAAAAAAAAACATGTTATACACAATGAACAATAGTTATGTACGTAACGAATGGTCACGAGCTGCCGGGCTTCGGCCTATTGCATTTCGGCCCAGTGAATTTCGGCCTAGTAAATTTCGGCCTAGTGAATTTCGGCCTAGTGAATTTCAGCCTAGTGCATTTCGGCCGAGTGCATTTCAGCCTAATGCAATTCTGCCCAGTGAATTTCGGCCTAGTATATTTCGACCTATTGCATTTCGGCCTAGTGAATTTCGACCTACTAAATTTCGGCCCAATGAATTTCGGCATAGTAAATTTCGGCCTATTGCATTTCGGCCTAGTGCATTTCGGCCTAGTGCATTTCGACCTATTGCATTTCGACCTAGTGCATTTCAGCCTAATGCATTTCGACCTAGTGCATTTCGGTCCAGTGCCTCCCGGCTAGACGACTTCCCGCCTGGCGCCGTCCGGCGGGCATCTGACGCCGTCTTGCGGTCGGCGCAGGGCGAGGCGCGGCGCGATGACCCCCGGGCCCCGAGGCACAGACGAGCAGACACACGGCACCGTCAACTACAGCGTCAGCCCGGTTGCCCGTGGTTTGCTCGGTCCCACAAGCCATCTTCAATTTTTCTCGTCATTATTACTAAACAGCTATTTTGAAATTTTTAGCATGATGATTCCCGTGCATTTGTTGTTCTGTCACTAACATTTTCAACATATTGCCACGATTGAGCCTCTTGTTCGAAAATCACCAACCCCAACGTAAGATTGTGTATCGGGCGGGAACAGAGTCATTTCGATTGATATTGAATCTCCGGCGGAATGCGCGCGGCACCGCGGTCACCGTCTCGCCACTCCTAACAACACAATCACATGTAAATATGCGCTGTTCTAACGACCACGGCTCCATGATGGCAACTAAAAAAGGTGGTAACTAACCGCGCGCCCCTCCATTTTCTAATAGCTGAGTACTACCCAATCAAAAAACACTTGGACCTATGCCTCACCCAGTATTACACTAGGTGAATATCTGTTGCAAATATTTTTGGCACAACAACATACGCAAGAGAGGCATCGAACTAAAATTTTAGAAATAACGAAAAAAAATTATAAATAAATCAACATTGTGTGTGAGACAGCGCCTTAGGAGTGTATTGTGTTCGTGATTAGTACGAAGCTTGCTGGTGCATCTAGCTCGGTATCGCCTCTAAACGCAATACTGTGGACTGGTTCGCAGTATTTACGTTGTGTATTGGACAAATATGATATTTTTGTGAGAACCATAAGATTTAATGGCGTAGTAATTAAAATGAAGGTGTATTGCATGTCCTTAGAGTGCTTTCAATAATCTTCACAGGGAAGTTTCATACCTAAATATTGTTACGATCGCGCTTGGCTGCAGTGCTTGGCGTCGCCGCGCTCGTTCGGCCTGTCTGCGCCCCCTTCCACCCGCATCCTCTCCCTGGTATCTCGTGTCATACTATCACGCGACATCCTGACTGTCGCGGCGCGCACCTGCCTCAGATCGAGTTACTTAAGGGAGGCCGCACTGTGGAATGGAGGGACTCAGACATGTTTATCGGTGTGTTTTGTGGGAACCCGATGCTTGTTGAGTTTATCGGCGTTCTTTGAGCAGCCGCCGCGTCCTTCGAGGACTCACGACGCGTTTCTGGGCATTTCGACGACGAAGGTCGCGCGATATCTCGGAGACATGCCCGATTGTTCTGGACGGGAACCCAAGGGTTATATAAGGAGGTTGGGCCGACCTTCGAGTGGAGTTCAGTAAGGAGTTCAGTGGGGAGTTCTCCCGCGGCGGAGTTTCCGGGCGATAGTGCCGCGGGTGCGGCAGAGTGGCGAAGTCCTTGGACGAAGGTTCCAGGGCAGAGTCTGAGTGAGTGAGTGGAGTCGGGAGTTCTCCCGCACCGTAGTTTCCGGGCGATAGTGCCGCAGGTGCGGCAGAGTGGCGAAGTCCTTGGACGAAGGTTCCAGGGCAGGGAGTGAGTGAGTTCAGTGGAGTCGGGAGTTTCCGGGCGATAGAGTTGCGGGCGCGGCGGAGTCCCGAGTGAAGTTGCGAGCGAGTCGTCGTGTGGGATCTCGGCGAAGGGTGTGACGGCGGCGGCGGAGTGCGGCGACGGAGTCCCGCGGCGGAGACCCACGAGGGGTGCTGCGGCGAGAGTAGCGCCGGAAGTGCGGTCCAGCGAGGTGTGTGGAACGAGTGACTGGGGAATAGACATTTCTTTAAGTGTAGTTAATTATCTGCCAATTTAGAAGATTATTTGTAAGTGACAAGTAGTGGTAATAAATAAAACTGTGTGAGTGAAATAAAATCTATTAATTGGGCTATCCTTTACGAACCCGCAGGGAAATCGTAACAATATTATTATTTTAAAAAATCGTGTTTCAACTATTTTCACTTTCCTAAAATATACAATTTAAAACAAAATACGAAAACATCATACCCCAGCATATCCTTAAATTATTTTTATGAACAGACATCACTCGGGTATATTCTGCTGTTTTCAAATCACGCGGTTTTTTTTAAAGCTCTGCACACCGTATGTAAACCTAGGTAGGCGGGACCCTTAAAAAACTAAATATGCAGGATGCGGAAGTTTTCAAAAGGAGCGCTTCAGACGTCACTCGTTTCCATCTTGCACTGCTGCTCAGCGGTAGTATAGGTACGTAAACTGTATTTTTCAGAGAGAGAAGAATGGCTTAAATGTGTGTTTCAGAATGATACTTAAAACATTCAGTACCGATTCTTGAAAGCACTCATGGCACTTGCATTACAACTTTTTTTTCTTCTTTTCTCTGCCATCTATTGTTATGGGTCACCACTCAAATCCCGTAGTTGTCCTACGCACGACGAGAAGACTGCGCGCCAGTTCAGAGGAGACACTGCGGTAGTAGTCCAGTCAATTACGTTTTTCCCGTAACACAATTACGGAATCTTTTTTTCTCAGCGGCGAAAAATGCCTGCTGCATCCTACAGCCAAAACGACCCCTCCCACCTGTCTAGCTCATTGGCGCTATAATATCGATGAATTGCGCTTAAAAGAGGTTGTTTTGAATCGATTGTGACAAAAGCATATTTTTGAAAACATTAACAAATTATATTCACAGCGTATTCTGTAAACTATACTGAATATATAGCTGAATATGAAATCTGTACGTAGTGAAAGTCGAGCCCGGGATTGGGTTATCACTTCGAGTAGGTTCTCAATTTGGAAAAGAAAGAAGGTATTAATCAAATGTTAGAACATGGTTACAAAAGACAGATAAGTTTAACAGTGAGTTATCGATGTATGAAGAAATACCTGATGTCACCTGCGCAGTTATATACTTTAGTTGTCTCTGTTTGGTTGTTGGTGGACCGGGCAATGTTTATTGGGCACTGGAAGGTCCTGGTGAAGGGTCAGGGGCTGTGGAAGGTCCAGGCTGAACAGTTTGTTGTTGCTGTTCTTCAAATGTCGTCAATGTTGGAGTAAGACCCTTCACATTGCTGACACAGACTCGTGCAGAAGAGTCCTCCTGCTCACCTACACTCACACCGACTGACACCGACCGTGACATGTCTTGCATTTGCAAGATATAAGATGAAAAAGTCTCTCAGGAGCCGGGAGTTTCAGTATTCTTAGGTAATTGATGTGAATGGCAGCTGAGCCGACATCGTTGTTCTTTTAAAAATGTTTCAGTGGTACAGTTTAATTTAGTTTATTACTCTACTAACATTAATTGAGCATTATCGCTCAGTGCTTACTGTTGCCGGGCAGATACTGCGCAGGTTGCCCGCCCCTGATAACTGGCCACGCCCTAGGCCTGGGTCTAGTCGGCCAGTCCGCGACTGTTAAGGAGGGCGAATTTAATGTTCTTTCACGGAGTATAAGGGTATTTGTTCATAACATGTACATTTTTCGTGTTGTAAGGGTTGGAGTGGGCATTTTTGACGTTTTTGCAGTAGGACAAAAAAATTGCTGTTTTTCAGCGCGTTCTAGAGTTGAAACCACTCGTCAGAAAACGATAGTTGACTTTGGTTTTTTTTTAGGAAATTTTGTCTACATTAATTTTGTATAAATTGGCCATCTTCTAAAAACCGCAAAGTTTTAGAGATATAAGCGTAAAACTGAAGGGGAAAAAAGTGCCAAAATGTTGAGGTTTATTTTGCATTTTTTGCTGTGAAGCTGACCACCTACAAGGCAACAAACTTGGAATTCGGATTCAGCACCCCCACATATAGAACTGTTGAGAAAAAACCCTTCAGCAATTTTGTTACGAAAACGATAGTTTTGAACACCTATTGACTGCATTATAGAAGCATCAGAAAGCGTCACACTTATCATCCCGCCTCACTAACACAAATACGCCCCTGACTAGTCGAGGCTCTTTAACTGCTTCCACGTCATCGAGAAATTCACTGAGCACAAACTGAAAATGCGAGAAAATGCGCAGTTATTCCTTGAAACACCAGTCTTTACTAGATGTAAGAGAGCGGACAAGGGCGAGGTCGTAAAGAGAAGCCCGTGTGTTTCGCCGCAAGGAAAGCCAACATTCCTTCTACACTTCCCCGGTCGTCGACGCGAGAGGTTCCGTTATCTTCGACGCGAAGCTGTTTCACGCGACACAACTCCACGCCCAACTACCGCGCAACCTCTAAGCCAGGGGCAGGTTCAGACCCGGGCAAGGCCGGGTCCCCACCAGCTAATTTACTACACCGACGCACCTGTAAAGTAAAATTCCATTTTCATTACGTTACGTAAACAAAATTTGTTCTAATTGCAATAACGTTATTAAACTTTATAGCTTTTTTTTTTTACTTTTAAGATATAAATAAATTAGCTAAACCAACATCGTAGTTTAAGTTTCTGGTTGGTTTGAAAATTTTGATTTAAAGAGTTTATTTTTAAAAAAAATTCCGGAAGCCCCCCTTTTTTTTTCTATAAACCCGAAAAATCCACTTTTCAAAATATTAGGGCCTCGCAAAAGTAAATGGACTCAGGGCCCTGCAAAGTCCTAGGATCGCCACTGACTAGACCTGCCTGACGTAGTAGTAAGTGATCCAGGACTGACGCATGAAGGACCTATTCACACTGACACCAATAATTGGAGAGTTAGGGCAACATTGAAAACGCCGCTAGCGCAGCTATGTTTGGTTTAAATACACTTAGTTTGTAGATAGGTTTGGGGGAAAGAATCGGTGAATGTTTGGCTTCCCCCGTGAGCCTATGCTCGCAGCCGACGGCGACAGTTCTGGCACGAGAGATGGGGATGTAACAGTCGGGGCGATAGCGAGGGGAGCGGCAGGAATGCGGTGTTAGCGTAGCGCCGGGCCGCAGTGAATTGCTCTCTCTCTCTCTCTCTCTCTCTCTGTCTCTCTATCTATCTATCTATCTATCTATCTATCTATCTTTATCTCTATCTATCTATCTCGCGACGAGAGCAGACAGCCTTCGGTCACATTGCCGTACAAGCCGCGTGGCCGCTCCAAAGACTAGACCAGCCGCAACCACCGTCATTTTTATACCAAAGGTACATCAGTCCTTTTTCGTGTAATTCCAATTGTTAAAGTGAAACGCCCAGAGGGGTCTCCACCCTGTTGAAGGGCGGACATTCCGGCACTAGTCTGGACAGCTAGGAGAAGCTGGATGCACTCCGGCCAGTCACACGCTCTCTGATGGGTTGTCTCAGGACCGGAGATGCGATAGTATTGTTCAGGAAGAGGTTTACTCTGAGTCAACCACAGGTTAGCCTAATTAGGTTGAGAGTGGCCTCAGCCTCCCATTGTAGATCCTCTCCGAACAATTCTATGGAACTGCGTATCAATTTCCCTATGGCTCTTGGGAGCTCGTGTGGGTGGTGTACGCCATCCAAACAAATCCGACGCATTAAGCCATGCGCAGCTTTTGTTCGCTGAACAATCTGTTAAAGTGAAAAGCCGAGGCGATGAAGGCATCAAAACGTAACTGAAAGTGCAGCGCTCAGGAATGGAGCGCTCGCGAGCGACGGCGGAGAGGGGAAGGGGAACGGGGAACGACGAATAAGGTAGAGATTCAGACTACTGCAAGTCTCTCAGCAGGCTTTTCGACACCATGTTTGTTACAATTGTGAACCTCCAGTAAGAACCTCCATTGAGTTCTTCATTGTTTACTATTATCGTTCCAGTGAATTATTGAATACTTTGTTTTATCCTTCGCGTGGATTACTGATATATCAATTTTCCCCTCTAACGCGCGTGGGGGCTACGCACCTTATTTTTTATTATTAATAACATTGTCTTGACTTAATGGGACTGAATTTTCATGAAGTTGGGAATTGTCGGGAGATGGTATGCTGTGACGTAGTTGAAGTCACTTTATATCATATTGCATATTTATCATATTGCAACACCCAGAACATTTAGAAAATTGTGCTCGTCCATGTATGATGCTTAAAGAGCACGAGTTAGAATTTTCGTCGTTAAACACAGCCACTTCCATAACATACAGCAGACTACTTCAAAAATTTTTCCACAATTCAAATACCTCACTTCACCTGAATTTTCGGGTGTCCCGCAAACATAGCGCAGACAAATCAACTGGACAATCTGCAGCTTCACGCAATAGTCATTGCAGTAATGCGTGCATGGCCACCACATGTATTTTACATCTCTATTTTGAACTTTAACTTTCCATCCTTGTGTCTTACCAAGAGTCGCGATAGCCAAGAGTAGTGATTGCTAAGAGTCGCGATAGCCAGGAGTCGCGATGCTGGACTCATAATAAGGCAGATAACACAACTAGATGTCTAACAGAAACAAAACAATACAACACAATAATCGCGTTTTCCTTCTGCTAAAGGTCTAAATATACACTGACATGCGCGTAATGCCTCGTAGCTACTTATGATTTGATCACCCAGGCCGGTATTCCAAGATTCTCAGTTCACGATAGGACACGGCCAGTCCCTTATTTTTAGGGAACGGATTATTGTGTCCTATCCATTGCCGATCTGTTGCCAAATACCACGCATGCGCAGAGATCACGTTTTGGTTGACTACGTCTAGATAGCGGACCCGCGTCTGGCGCTAATAACTCGTACATAGTCATCGGGGGATGTACCAAGCGTTTTGGTGTGGCAAATGAAACTTTATGATAGCGAAACTACCCAGGAATACATTCTGTACACTTAAATGATCATAATAATCGCAATTTAAAAAATACTTGAGAAAATTATAAATGCGGTTCTCGGTTCTATTTTTGTGTGAAGGTGCTGCTATCTCTAGTATTTTTGCTGTAACGATCGTATCGATGGTTGCGAAACATCCGTTATAATGCGTTGAAACCAGTTTCTAGCCTCGCGCATGGCACCGTTTATTAAAACGGTTGCCGATTTATTTCCTTACTGGAATTCGGTTTGGACACGTTCTGGAATACGGCCCGTGAGTTAGGTTATGGTTGTATCCCAACAAGGCAGTGCTTATTCGCTAACCTGCCCGAACGTCTTGGAATACCGCCCCGATAGCTGTTAAATTTTTGGAAACAAATTAATTTTTTACCTTGGAGTCAATATCTTAATATCGTGTTGTGATAAGTGGTAGAAGGCGATAAGTGGTCAGATCATTCGCCTAGCACCAAGTGTAAACATTTTTTTGAAATTACAAAGGCCAACTGTTATGCAAACATTTCACATTAAAATAATAAACTAATCGTAACATATTTCCTCAATACGTTATTTGGATGATTATTGCAATGGAGAATATTGATTTAAAACATTGTTATGGACATACGCCATTGCTGGTTTTCACTGTAGTCATAGAGAAACCACAAGACTGTACAAGAAAGAGGAATACACAAGCATATATAATAACAAGCCAAAATCAAACTATGTCAAATGTTAAATGAACAGACAGCCTAGAGAATTCCGTGTAAGTAATAAGTCAGAAAAAATATCACGGCACAAACGAATACAGTGGGCTGGCAACGATGAGACAGTTGTAACAAGAATAGAAAATACATATATAACAACAACCTTGTACAACACAGCAACAAACAGACGAACCCAACAACGATACAAAACAGATATTCTGGACAATACAAGGTCGAAGACACATACGCACACAGTTGACTACCTAAGACAAAACAGTTGCAACGTTTCGGGAACTGAAATCTGTTCCCGCCATCAGGCAAAAAAACAAACTGATTTAAATGTTTCCTCAAGTCCTTAAACAAAATAACTGAAAAAAAAAAAATAACTTTCACGAGCCTTTCACGGATGTTTTCACGCACTCTTGACCCTTCATGTTTAAAAGACCTGTACTCTCGGGTGGTAGTAATTTACGCTGAGCGCATTATGGAAACTTTCCGCGCCATAATGCACTCACTTATAAGGGAACTTCACTTCCATCGCCAACCACAAGACAAGATTTCATCTGCCGTCATCAACCACACGAAATAAAGCATTCATCATATAAGCTACAAGAGGAAATAGCATTTTCCAAAGTTTCTCTTATATACCTACCTTTCCCAGGAACTTTCCTACACAGCATTCTACAGGAGAGAAACAAATTTACTTGTTAATATTAATTCTGTTTTACAATTAACTAATTATTTTTGCAAATTAAGTCCACTGGAAATGGTTTTTTACGATTCTGTCCCACTTACCTCAAGCATTTTCGCCACTTGTTAGCGTCATTGATAAAACAGTCTAGCAAAAACATGTCCGGGCTGTGAACCTATTGCAACTATCAACGACCGTGAAATGTTCTGAATAAATTTTCTTGGGAGAAGAGAATAATAATTTCCTAATTTTTTTTTTAAATTACCCAACTGTGGAATTTTTACAGTAGTTTTCTTTAAATTTTCACGGTCAATAAGATAGACTGATAATTCATATTTTTAGACTTGTAGGCCTATAATGGAATATTTTATAACTACCGTATTTTCACTCATTCATCCTTCCACGTCTATATTTCTTACAGCGTCATCCTTTTAAGGGGGTGGTTTTTATCCTAAATTATCTTGCTTCTAATTTTCGTGTGTTTGCACATGATTTTAAATAATTTCATAATAAAACAACATTTAACTGTTTATAAAAGCCTTTCACTACAAAGAAGTCCTTATTTAATTGATTTTATGAACTTAAAGGCATTTTTGTGTCTTGTCCTAGCATGCACTGAAAGCATAAAATCACGCGGTACACAGTTTTGGATTAACTGTTCGTAAGTAGCATTTGTCTTGAAACATTAAGCACATCAATCAAACATCTATAAAAATTAGGTTTTCCCAGAACTTTAGAAACTTGAGTTTTTCAGGGTTTTGGAAAAACCTAATTGTTTAGTAGAAAATGCCTTTTATAAACAATAATTGTGGTTGTATACTGAATTTATTTTAAATCATTTGCGAAAACACGAAATGTTAGAAGAAAAATAATTTAGGGTACTACCCACTTAAACAAATATGTAACAAAACTTTTGACAGAAGGTGAGGGGCAGACGGATTAGGTATGATGTGGAAATCGTAATAAGTAGAGTCAAGCCAAGATTTTATGGTGTTATAAAAAAAGCATATTTCTTCATTAAAAATAGTGGATTTCGTCTTAAACATCATTGAAAATTAAAGCAAGTTTAAGCTAATAATACGTATATATCAAACCCGATTATGTTCATCAACTGCTTCAACATTTCATGGTAAGATACTTTAAATGTGTACATAAAACGATTAAACATTAATTGATGAAAGTAAAAAAAAAACTGCAACTAAAACATTCAATAAGTTCCTTAGTTCATGTGAAAGTTATACATATGAAAATTAAAAGTACAGCTAAACTTTTTTTTTAATGCAATGTCTAAAGCCAAGTTTATTTGCTATTAATATGAATAAAATATCATATAATTCAATGTTAAAAGCCCAAAATCATCATACTTATACGTTTACTTGTGATGTTTTTATGTAGATCTTTAGCTTCATCTGTATTATATCAGCTATAGACGGCTTTAATTTACTTAAAAAAAAAAAACATAAATAGAAACTATATTAATGTTTTTACTTGGGATATAATATTTTAGGTTTTTAAATAAAAGCCTAAACTAAATGTGTATGAAATTAATTCTACGTTATTTTAATAGTAAAAATGAGGTAATTGAGGGGAGTTTTGCATTTCGGTGTTTGGCGGTGTTACTGACTTCAATTTCGCTGGTATGTCGCTTCCATCGCTATTCACCGCCTAATCTTGAACTAGCGACGAGGTATAAGCTACATGCATGAAACAATACGGACACGTGTCGGGTCGCAAGCGAGTCCCGCATGCCAGCACCGGCAGGGCGCGGCATCCGACGCACTCGCACTCCGGGAACACTGGAATACTCGAGAGCGCACTCACCTCTCCCGCGACGGGCGACGGGCGCACCTTCTCGGAAGATCTCGCTGGTGCGAGGGAAAACACCCACCGCAATGTTCCAGGGACCTTAGCGGCTCCCGCTTCCCCCTAATTAAACCACCTTCCCCTCTCCCACGCCTTCGTTCAGAGACGATTACCCCGTAAACTACTCACGTAGCTCATAATTATCCTGCACGATACAAGCAGAATATAAATTTACCTATTCTTCTATTCCATAAAAATATTTCTGAAAGATCTTTAGAATTTTTGCTACCGAATAATGCAGTCATTCTATCTGAAAAAAATAAAAAAATAAAAATAATAAAATATTCAATTTTTAGATAATTTAACTGATGAAGAGATTTATTTTATATTTTAGTACGGTTTTATGTACTGTTGTAACTTATGTACTTGTACATAATTCCTTTCGATATAAATTTTGGACTTTTTTTTATAAATATATTAATATTTATGGAGCAATGTTATACTTCATATTGTAATTAAATTGATTTCTCTATTTAATTTTCAAATTAATTTAAACCAATGTAATTTTTTAAGCTCTATTTTGTTTATTCATTTGTGAACTGTTACGATTTTTAAAATATATATACTTTAGTCAAAATATCGCACGTAGATTAAAGTGGCCAGATGCACTCACACACAAGCTTGCTTTTGTGAGTGCTTAATTTCATGTTTAATTAATTTAATTATTGTCAAAGTTGTAAAAAAAGAGAAAAATAAATATAATATAAAGTTAATTCTGGCTACGCCACAACCGTGTGGTAATTTACATATAAGCATGCCCTGAAATAATCGCGTCATTACAGCACTGCAAGAAACCTCTATAGTGTCGCATGACAGCCAAAGAAGGTCTTATTAACTTTGTTAATAATTTGCTATTATGGGCATGGGTAATTAAACGTCTCCTCAAAAAGCGCAAACGAACATTGGATCTAGTGATTTCTCAAATTCTAGGAAAGGGAACTGCCAGATGAACAGTTCACTGCATGATGGTAAATAGAGTTTTATTTTCCTTCACGTATTCTACCTATACTAAGTCACTGTTTGCATACTGAAACGTTCATACTAAAAACCAATCATTAAAAAAAATCATATCATGGATCTGTATAAAGGCTAATACCAAAAGTTTGTTTAATAGTTTGAAATACATACGCTAGAAATAATAGTAAAAAATGCCATCATAAAGTTAATATTGTAAGACGATGTTAAAATCGCATCAGCAAGAAATAAGCGTAACACTTCATTACGAAAAAAAAAACCAACCAGATAGAAAGTCGTTCTCTCATCAATTTGAATCACCAGGGTTCTCACACTCTTCCTCTAGATTTCCCTGTCCAACCAAACATTACTTCCCTATCTCGTCAATAAACCATTTCAGATAAAATAATATTAAACTACAAATACTTATCGAAATACACTTTAGCCACACGTAACATATTAAACTGACCATAACATGTAATCCCACTCAATACACAGTTTGCACTATCATTTCCTTCAATGCTATACAACTAACGCTGCCAATCTGAGAATTAAAATTACTATATTTGATCAGAATTTGAAACAATACATTGTTTATTTTGAGAAATTGTAGGTACATACTGTATAAATATAACTAATTCAGTTTGGTAACTGACATTTTGTCAATTTCCACGCGTTTTCCAGGTTTTAAAGATAGTTTTATTAAATTCCCTGGTTTTTTCCCTGTTTTTCCTAATTTTCCCTGTACGAAAACCCTGATCACAGTATTCATACCCAAGCCTCCACTTCGTCCTCCATGTTACGTTATTGCATATTCATATCATTATTGTTTGGTTTTATAGCGGTTGCTACAGATGTTTTACTGCGTAAGAATTACATGTTCGCCCCAAATATATTCCACGCATTATCTGCTGTTTATAAAAATTAAGTAAAATATTCAGTATTGAGGACATAGTTGGAATAAGGCCACATGATCAAATTTGGTGTTTTCAGTAAATCAGCTTCGAACGTTTATTAGGTAATGCATATTTTCATGGTGCGATAATGAAAATATAATAAATTAAGTAAAAAATGTTGCTCTTCATGACGTCAGAACTTTAAGAAAAAAACAACCACAATAACAAAAACCAGAGAAAAAATAAATACCGTTATTGAAAACAATGTTTTAAAACAATAAATTATTCAATAAAACAATCCATCCCAGTAAGATGTTATTCAAATGATATAAACTTTTTTTTTAGAAATAGTAGAACACAGAGGAAATTTTAAAATTCATACAAAAGGACACATGCCAATATTCCAGCTTTGCCTCCAAATCCCCACTAAATCATTTTCTGTTCTTCCATTTCTGGAAATGCATGCAACTTCTATAGTACCATTTTCTAAACATGTTCTAACAAATGTCTGTAATTAGTAATAAAAAAACCTGGCTATTCATTAATGGGATTCCCCAGCCTTATTTCCTCGCAGTATCAACATCTCTCAGTTATTCTCACGAAAAGCAGCGCTACGAACTTGGCTCTTCTTCACTTGCATCTCGCATCACGTGTGAACAACGTGCCCTGTTCAACCACCTCACACCCATTCTCTTGTAATCCACTACCAGTGAGGCCGTCCTCGTTAGCTACTTTTTTTTTCCTCCAAACAATTTCCCAAGCATATTCCCCAAGCAACTGCTGCAGCTCATTAAAAATAAAGTTTCTACTGATCTGTGAAATATGGCGGCTACTCGACCAAAATAACTCTTCGTGTCAAAACACTGGAGACCAGGGGCTTCTTCAAGACCCTCGACGAGCAAATGAATGGATCGCAGTCACGCAGTGGAGGTCCTATGGAGGAGGGGGGCTGGAAAATAGAACCCTCATCCCCTAAGGCTAACTAAAGGTAATCTACTCTGGTCCGCACCTGACTTTTTAAGTCCGTTCAAATTTTTTTTCTTTTCAAAAAAAAATATTATTTTAAATCTTTTTGTGCGTGTGTACTTTAGAATCAGATAAAAATAGTTTTGATAATAACTTTTCAAGACGTCAGAAATGCGTTAAAATAGCCATTTAAGGGGACTGTTATGATTAATTTTTTTCCCCAAAATCTTGGACTCCCACCTGAATCTCTTCGCTCAACCACCCCCCCCCCCCGGCCCCTTTTTTTCCCCAGGGGGCCAGCACTGCACGCCAAACAAAAACCATTCCTGTTACGCTGCTCCGATCCATGCTACAAACCAGAGCGCAAAATTCATAGCCTAGCAGTTCGGCGTCCCAGTGTATTTGAGCAACGATTTTTTTTTTAAATTGATCAGTTATAAAATACGTGCAAGGGAACACGGATTCAAATCCACACGACGCAGCTCTGTTCCTGATATCGTCATGTCCGGGGTTCCATCAGTTTCTGTTAAGCCCAACATCCCCGAGGCGTGCGTGACGTAAGGCCTGTGTTACACACGCTCCCTACGCCAGTATCTACAGATAACGTCAGTAAGCCGTATCAGACACGCGCTGTTTGCACTGCACTGGGAGACTGCGTGCCTGCCAACTCAAAATAAACTCAAAACAATATATATTTTATTTCTTACCATTACTATTATTTGAGAGCCTTTTTTTTTAAATGTTAATGTTTCGTCTCAAATTGTCCCAACAGGTATCCACCTGTTATTATCTAATATCTAGGGTCAAGTTTATATGGTGAACTGCGATAAAACCGAAATAACACCTAAAAGGATGTCAAAACACAGCACGACAACTAGAATGCAAGTTAATACACCATATTGCACCGTAAAGCAAGTTGTCGTGGAATCAAGTAGCATTTAAGCAAAACTTAATTCGAATCCTAAAAAAAAAAATCTTATAATGTTTGAAATTCAATGAATATCTTTTTTTCTGACAAAACATTGTACCAAAGTGCATGGATCAGAAAAATAAATGTAATTGTACATACCTTACAGTCATTTTTAACCACAAATACTTGCTAATTTATTTTTATTGTTCTGAATGTATTGGCTTTAGACCAATTTATAGCAAATTGTTTATCGTAAAAATACAGCATAGAAATTTAACCCTTGTTTTTGTGGAGTTAGTATAATAAAAACAGTTTTTATAAAAATAAAAACAATAACACCAAAATACTCTATTTTAAAAACCATAAAATCTTGCCTTTACTAACAGCAGTAGCAAGTCACTCAAGTTTTCACATGATTAAGATCACTCGCGTAACTTTTTGCGACTCAAAAACAACGTTCAGTAAACATCTAGCGAAAAAATGTGAGATCCACCAACAAATGCGAGAGATCTATTGGAATTCATTCATAGGAAAAACCCTTAATTAATAATGAAAAGGAAATTAATGGGCTAGCGCCCTCAACAGACCAAATAACATGGATGTATTTCACAATAAAATATTTCATAAATTAAGAATCCACACAGTTAAACACAAAACCAAACTAACAAGAAAAGTCCGAAATGTGCCTGCAATATACTTTCACTGCACACATTAGTTTCGCAGAAACAGTAGTAATTTAGTAACAAATTCAAAAAGACTTCTGGTGCATAGCGAATGATATGCAAAACTAAAAAATAAAAACAAGTGAGCGGGTCTTTCAGTATTCACCAGAGATGCGTAACATCTAACCACGTTAACGAGCAAATTCATGCGTTCTCAGTTGCAAATACAATTATAATACGAAATTTGGGCCTCGCGGAAACGAAATTTAACGTAGGATTCTTTGAAATAATGCCGAGCGTGATAAATATACGCATACTGTGTTTTTACCTACATTTCTTGACGAGAATCACTCGTAGTTTCCGCACCCACCGCTAGAATTCGCTGCTGGAGCAGCTACGTCTACTATTTAATCATTTTATAAGCAGATCGAAAATGAAAAATATATAATGAACTGGTCCGATAAAAGCGAAAACGATTTGAAAAAAAAAAAAATACTAAACCCCGGCTTTGGGCCTCATTTTCGACAATGTATTTTATAATAAATACTGCCCATATTGTTAAAATTTAATAAACCGTTAATACTATAAAGTTTCCCCTTGGCTTTGCGAAATATGGTTAGCACAAATGACAGCATCGTGGTTACACATTTCCGTTCCATGCGTTTTACTTATTACTTCTACTAAATGCCGTATACCGAGGGCGAATATGTTACACACATAAAAAAATATATAATTTGAAATCTGGAGGCACCCAGTCCAGTCGATAAGCCATGATTATACGTCAAGCCTTCGGCACAATGCGTAGAAGCGTCATAAACTATCAATGACCCCAGGTAAGGTGATTTTGCTGTGGGATCAATCAATCACTCAAAGATTGCAAATTTAACCTTGTTTCTTGTCGAAAAGATGTGTGTATAAGCGTCACGACATGTTTTCATAGTAGCCACCTCTTTCTTCGATAGATTGAGTACCCGCAGTTTCCTAGAAAATGTAGGTCACATTATTACGTGGGATCCACGACCAGTAGGACAAAATGCTGTTTAATAATAAGGCTCAGTTTAATTCTTAGTTTTGTGGTTTTTATCTTGCCTCTTTAATCGTTATATCAAGTCGCTCGAAACTTTATTTTCCCCGTCGGCTGATATGATTAGCTTCCGTAATTATTTTCATGGCTATAAACACTGCAAGAATCTGTCCAAAATTCACAATCCAAATGCATTGGTATGATTACGACATTGTGAATGGTAGACGTTTCCCATAAATCCACATTATCATTCCTACATTATTTTAAGAAAAGTGACATGCAAAAGAAATGTACTATATATTTTATGGTAAATTTCCACACAACGTATGGGTTAATAACTTTTTTTAACAGTGTAGTGACGCTGTTGCGACAGCTGTCGCTTCACTTCGCGTTTTCGTTTCACCACATCACGAACCTAAGTCAACCCTTTCACCCGACAACACTTTCTATGGATAATCCGTTGCCAGGTCTAAGCCCGCTGATACGTTGCATTCGTTCATCTCACAAGAAGACAGATAAGTATGCGAACAGGTTCTTTCACTGGCTCATGCCAAGTTTTACTTCAGCATCAGATACTTCACGTACGAAGAGTAGGTACCAATTACGTCCTCTCTATGTGCGCGAACAGAGGTAATTTTGATGTTTGAAAGAGATATTACAAGAACATTCTCCTGACGAGTTTCTGGTCACGTTTTCGCTGTGTAAGTTACGTCCTCCTTATTAGTTGCAGAAGTTAAAGTCAATTTCAGCTAAGTTACGTTTATTTCTTGTTCGTTGTCAAAACATATAGAACAGAGAATAGATCATGTGCTAATCTCGCTCCGAACTATTCATAAGGCGTGTCTTTCAAAACAAGTCAACCTCTGTAATCTGCCCTTCAATTCCCTAGCTATTTGAACCACGGGAGATCTAAATCAAGCATGCTTCCAGTTAAAGTCCCTGTGTGTACTTCAGAAACACTAGGAAGGACTTAAGAGACTGTAGCTAATTAGGTCCTCCCTCCTGCAAAGAATCATAAGCTTGGTTCAACGCGCGCAGCAGCCTTCGAAGTACCAAAGGCCACCAAGAGAAAAAAAAATAGCATGACCTATTATAGTGAGAATGAACATGCTGTGTAGGCAGCCAAGGTTAACTGCGTGCATGTATGCCAACGTTTTATATTGTCTGCGATGACGTACATCTGGAGTTTCAAAAAATCCTGAGTTGTGATGAACAAAGAAGACGAGTTGCAACAGAACTGCCTTGGCCCGAGGCAGCCAATACGATGTTCATGGGGATAATATAATAATACAAATATTAGTAAGACCATGAAACTCTAAACTTGGTAAATGAATGAATCATCTAATTTCACGTTTAGCTTTCTCGCCAGTGTCCGGTTCGTTCCTTCTTCTTTTTTCGGCAAAGACATTCGTCTCTCAAGGTCCTTCAAAGCACGCTCTTGTGGCGAAGATATGGTACTGCTGATGGTTTACACCCAAACGTCTCTGCGCGAATCGTGATGTTTGAAAACAAGCAGGATAGCCAAATCGTGGGGTTACTGGGGAAAAAAATATGGTAGAACCAGTTTTTTCAAATCTCGTGTTTATCATATAGGATAAAGAAATCTGATTCGTGTATCGGGAAAGTCAGAATATTCTATACTGCTGTTTTAGACACTAACTAACTTGATAAGTGCAATGTTTGTCTCATTGTTGACAGCAAAATACTTGCAAATTGTTATAAAAACTTCACGAAATGACCTAAAGACAACTAACAAAAGCCTTGGAGGTCCCGTCACCTGAAAGCTTTCTTTGCGTAACCATGCGACTTATAAAATCATGCTTATAGCTTCTCGGGTTCACTGTGGTCCATGAGAGCAGAGCCTACCTATTCGCACGTCGAGGTCATTGCGCACGTCATGCATGAAGGAGTCTTGTACGTTTCACAAAAAGGGTTACAGCTCTGTCACGTCATTAGCAAACACACTAGAGAGAATCTGAACAGTCTTGTTGGAAATTGTTTAGTCAACGATGTCCTTAGTTTTTTCCGTCTGTGTGAAATTTAGCCACTCGGAAGCAGATTTTGCAATTAACAAATGTTTGCATATTCACGCACCTATCTAAGATATGTGGTAACAAGTATTCTGTGCTGAAACTCCGTGCGAATTTATTAATTCACAATATATGCACTCAATTGATTTATGCAGTCCGTCGATTTAAAGTAATTGTGAATTCCTATTTGATGACTACTAATTAAGTGTAGCTAACATTGATGCCGGAGAGTATTTTTCATCGTAGAGTAGAGCGTGAAACTCACGAAATGACTTCAAGCGCCCGCTAGCCAGCCCGTATGTGTTGCAGCGTGTTTTGAAACAATTTTTTTCCTCCTGCATTATTGCCAAAGATGACTTGAAGATAGGGTGGGTGTTCAGACCGGATACTGGGGACTCTACATCAGTCATCTTCACGGGCAACCTAGGCCAGGTGAAAATTCGATATGGTTCGTGTTTGCCTTTCTGCAGTAGATGGTGGTTGAGGCAAGACGACGACCTGTCGCTCTAAGGATCACCTGTGAAACACAAATCATTTCGTACACGCCCGAAAAACTTGCCTTCGGGCAATTCTTTTTTCCCACTTCACGTGTAACTAACCGTTTAAACGTTCGCCCGTGCAGCAACGCGGGCGCCTCCATGCGTGAGTCCCTACTGGGCTTGCAAACAGCTTGCCTCAATAACGAGAGTGTCCTTAAAACCAGAACCAATAGTGATATGCATCAAGTTACTTAACAAAGATACTTATTGCAATTTCCAAATCAATATTTTTCTCCTGCTTTTAATGGCTGAATTATGTCGTTCTTTTAGACCGCGCGTGTTTTTCAATGTAAAGAAAATTCCGAAGTTACACGAAGCCAAGTATTCCGCCGTGTAAGAAAGGCTTTATGAATCGCAGGCTTCTTGAAGCTCTGACCACTGCAACTGAGAACTGAATTAGAGAACAATTTACGTTCAACAAAATAACGAGTGTATCAGTCAACTGGCAAATGTAACACCGAAGAAGTAACGTCTAGTCGAAAACACTTAAATTTAACCCCTATAACACTGACGAATATAGGTATATTTTAGTAAAAATAAATAATGTCGTGAATGGGTGAAAACATACGATAGACCAGGGGTCGGCAACCTTTTGAGTCGGAAGAGCCAAAAATTACAATTTACAAAATTTCAAAGTTTTTAAAGAGCCACAAAAAATTTTCTTGCCAACAATAAATAGTACTTGCATAATAAAGTTTTTTGATAAAAAAAACTAATCTATTTATTCATAAGAAAAATTTATTCATATATAAGTAGTGTTTTTTCACAACAAATTAGATCATATATATGGTCTTATTAGATAATTACTTATTATATTAGTAAAAAATTAAAACAATTAAACACTTACTAACAGCACAGCCCGTAAGTACTAGTAAAACGAAAACCCCGGGCGGATGACAAATTGATAATTTAACTGCTTGATGACATATTGTTTAGTAAAATATAACAAGCGTGGGGGAAAAAACCAGGCTTACTACTGGTTTGTAATAAAAAAGTATTTTCCGTATAAATGACCTCGTGATGCAGTATTTCTGGAACGGAACTAAAGAGCCGCAGCTTCACATCCAAAGAGCCGCATGTGGCTCGCGAGCCGCAGGTTGCCGACCCCTGCGATAGACGATTGTATTTAGTTCAGACTCTTGATATCCATGAAATTGTGAAGTTACCCTTTAAAGTTTTACAGTTGCGTACTGCAATATAAAAAAAATTGCATTCCTGGCGGGGTCCTATTTTCAGAGTGGTAAACGTGGCAGTTGTTACCGTGAGTGCGTGGGTTTTCTCGGGTTGCCTCTGTTTCTCGTAACCAACGCAATCCGTCGCTGCTCTATCCATCGATCCGACTCTAATGAACCCCCCTCGCAAAATGGTGGTGCTACGTTCAAAAGTTGGAATCGCATTCGGGTTCGAAACCCGGTCTATGCAATCTTCATTTCTGTTTACCAAGGCAAATGCTTGAGATGAAGTCACTTGGCTTGTGGGGTTCTAGCCACGTCGAAGGTGAAGATTTTAACCGACGTTTCGGTCGACATTGCCGCCACCATCTTCAGGGTAACTTTTCCATCATGAGGTTCTTGACTTTTTTTCCTAACCTAGCTAAAAATTAAGCGTAATTTGTAAGAGGGGTCTGGGTTAGTAAGTAACACATGTAGGTACGTCTCAGGCACCCGTACAGGCCGAAGCCTATACGGGTAATCATGCAGGGAAGGGTCGCAAACATCGTGTGCTTTGATCATGAATTAGCCAGCCAATGCTACGATTGAAGCCTATCTCTCCCTTATCTTAAATCTAGATTAAAACTATGTTAAGTTGGGTTCAGGTAAAACCTTCTTGGACAAACTGTAAACCCTGGACTCAGACATGCAGGGGGCAATGGGCATGCATTTATTGCGTAGGAGAATACAGAACGTTGGTTGGGACTCCTGGCCAAGAAAAGAGGCCACTGATTGGCCAGCAGCCCCAACCAATCACAGAGGCCCACTTCCGACTGGCCAAATCAACCGGCCAAACTAGAAGGAAGGCTATGATTGACCTCCCTCTGAGGCAAGAGGTAGGAGAATTTCCAAGAACCTCATTAGGTAACTGCTACCCTGATGATGGCGACTGCAACGTCGACCGAAACGTCGGTGAGATCTTCGCCTTCGACGCGACTACAACCCACAAGCCAAGCAACATTCAGGCAACGGCCTGCAATCCTTGTTGAATGCTGAGATATTTCCTTAATATAGGCCATGACCGTGTCCTCGCACAGTTTCCAAACTTGTACTGTATGTTTGTGTTTCTAGTGACCTCGATGTTTGCGATACGTCAGACCTTGACATAAACAGGGCCTTGCGCGTAGAGGCGACACTTCATTAGCAGCGCCAGCTAAGCGTAGCCCTTGCTGCATCGATCCCGAGTCTCCTCTCGCTCGACCAAACAAGCCAGAGAGAGAGAGAGAGAGAGAGAGAGTGCTGGAGGAAAGTGAGGCATGATGGTAAAAAGGGGGGGGGGGGGGGGTCGTTCCCTGTGTTTCGTCTGTCGGGACCGGTCTCGGGTATCGAGCGGCGCAGTGACGTCACGGGCGCGGCCTGGAACTGACGAGAACAACCTGCTCTCGCGCACAGGACTGCCAACTCAAGTTGGGCAAAAAAATATCATATGATTCCAGTGATCGGTTTTCATATCGATTCAGGGAGGGGAAAATCCTACCACGCTGCCAGGATATCAAAACTATTTCTTTTTTTTTTTTTTTTACTTTCTATGTATTTTATTTTTAAATGCCTGTCCACTATCTTCTTATCTGTGATATGATAGATACCAAACACACATTATCTTTCTTTCTATACCTTTCTCTCATCCTTTATCTCTCTCCCTTTTTCTCTTTCTATTTCCTTCTATCTCCCTCTGCTGCCTTTAAGGTAATTGGATGCTTCGTTCACACAACTAAAAATCGACGCCTTTAATTTTTTTTACATCGATTCTGCCAATCATTACACCCAACTCAACATTCCTTGGCTATGTCCGGTCATTTCATGAAGCACAACAGCTGCTACCATTCCAGAAGTGCCACAGTTAGCTTTTCCATGTTTCCTGCCATTTTGTTACAGTTTAATTTTCTTTTCAGAAGCTTAGTAGTAACGTAGACTTACATGGTAACTTAAACATTAACTGGTGAACCATTACGCCTCGTAAGTAAAACAATAACAAAATATGATTACGTATATGACAAATAGTTTCCCTAGATAGCATCATGTGGTCTTGAAAAATAAGGGATTCCTCTGTTCCCAAAGATCTAAAAAAACAAAGAAATTGCCCTACTACGTCAGAAATCAAATTGTGTAATCTCAAATCGGGCGTGACTGTTCGAACGCGAGACGAGTACTTCATCACCGAATCACTTCCCCCATTATGTTTATCGTAAGCTGTGTCGGGCAGATGTCCTTTACGCGCACGGTAATGACATTGAAACACGCTTTATCGGAGCCAGCTGAAACAGTCGCGGTTTCGCAACTCAGCAGGCGTGATACTGGCAGATGTGCTTCGCAGATTCTAATGCAGCCGCGCGTAGCTCCTATTACGAACTGCGCTGCTCAGTGCCGTCCAATACACTTGCATCAATATTTACTGCGCATTTCCTCAGGAAGTAAGTAAATTTGAATCACCAATTGCTTTAAACAGTCATGTCTCAACTGTTATGCATTATCTCTAACACAGTTCGACTTAAATTTAAAACTATGATTTCAGAGGGTGTCCAGCAAAAACCACAAATGACTTCTCCAGGTCTTACATACTTTGTCACTCGACAAAACAAATTAAATATTTTCGTAGAAAAATATTAAACAAGCACAAGCACAATAAATATTTGCGCTACTTCCTAGCATTTCCACACAACGTACTTACTGACGTGACAAAACTGTTTACACAGTAACAAAAAACCTCGAAACTACGCACAAAGTGATGTTCTTGCATCGCATTCTGATGGAATTCAGCCTCACGTGCCAATAAATATAATTTTTTTCAAAAATACTAGACACTCCAGCAAGGTAACAAACAGAAAATTTAAATACAGTAATATAGGTGATGCGTTTGCAATTTTAGTTGAACCATTTCATTTGAATTCCCTCATCCCGCATGTATTTCTCCATAAATTCAGAATTCCATGCTATTTCAATTCCGTAACCTGTTACCAACAAATAATGTAAACAACCTTCGATATTCCCATTATTATAGTAAGATACACATTGAAATATTAGTATGCAACGCGAAAGCCGGACAAATTCAAGGTGAATATGGAGAAATTAAATATCGGTTAATACGAATTCATCCACTTATCAAGCAAAGTTTTTACCTCACCACTTTCAAATCGTTCATTTACGGGAAATTTTTTTGGAACATATTTTTGTGTTCTATCAATTGTCGATCTGTTGTCCAAATTCTGTCCATGCGCAGAGCTCACTTATTAGTTGTTTTCGTCCAGATGGCGGGCCTGCGTCTGGCGCCATTTGTGTTAATGCACCAATGCACCTAGAGTGTTGGTGTGCCAAATGAAACTTTATGTTAGCGAAACTATCCTGGAATACATTCTATACACTTAAATGGTCATAACAAGAAATAACCGCCACTTAAATAGCACTTGAGATAATTAGAAATGCGGTTTTATTTTTGTGCAATGGTGCTGCTATCTCTAGTATTTTTGCCGTAAAGATTTATCGATGGGTGCAAAACATCCACTAAAAAGCGTTGAAACCATTTTCTAGCCTCACACAGGGTGCCGTTTATTAAACTGTTCTCTGCCTTAACGAAGTAAGTTTTTAAATAATACCTAATAGATTAAAAAAAAATTGTTATGGCACATAAGCTGTAAAAGCCTATATGGCATCTTCTAGATCTTATCGTACCACCAACAATAACGTCATTTTCCGGCTTCCAGTGAATTTTCAACTACTTTCCCAGCTTAGGAAACGCCAATTCATTAACCTCAAGCCTCTGGAATTCTTTCACGCTGCTAATGAGAGTTTTTTTTTTTTCCTACGGGGGAAACTGCTTGTTGCATGCAATTGGGCTAGTTGCTACGGTCTACCTCTACCTTCAAGGCGAAGGCATTTTTACCGGTCCATTATTTTTTTACGGTGAAAAATAGTGTGTGTTTAAAAGATGAAACCGAAAATTACACTACCGTACTAGCATTTGTATTACTACTCTCTCTATAGCACCGGGTTCCCGAGTACTAATTAATTTTCGCATTAAATAGCGTGAAAATTAATCTTCTTCCGGTTTCAAGCTGCGAGCGTTCTTACTGCTCGCTTTGTTACCGCTAGCATCCCACGAGAAAAACCACGAGGACACAATAAAATAAAATTAGAAAATAATTTTCTTCGCAGCAAAACAGAGTCAAAACGAAATTCTAGGAAAGTCTTAAATTAGAATCTACGGCAGAACATTTTGCGCGGGTATTATTTAATTCTATGCAGGATGATTTTGAATTCAATCGACTAACTTATACTGCAGGTTCTTCACTAAAATAACCAGTTGAGAACATATAATATTCTACTTACAGTCTGAAGTGCTTCCCAAAGCTGCTTTACGCTTTTCATGTTGGAGTTGAGCAACTGGTTTAAGATGAAACACCGAGCGACTGGGTAAAATGTGATTCAAACAAAGTTCGACTACCACTGCAAGATCTGTCGCTGTCTTTTAAATAACTGGGAGTAACGCCATTATTTTCCATACATTTTTTCTAACTTATTGTTACCTCCCATTGTTTTAAAGATATCACTGATTATAGTAACTTGGTCGACTAAACATTGGCCAGACGCTCAGTGTTCAAAATTTTAATATTTTTTTTGTTAATTTACAATAAAAAAATTTCATCAGATCTAATTTCCAAGGCGTATAGGTACTAGCTATGAACGAAAAAAAATATATATATTGTAGCGCCGCTTTAGTACGCTGTAAAAAATTGGGCAATTGGACGGAAATAATTACGTAAAATACAGATATTTGTACATTTTTACATTTAAGTGAAAGCTAGCGTATAGCTACAAAAATAATTCACAGTAAAATCGGGTTAGGATTTTTGCCCGGGCATTTATGTTTTGTGTTGTCCCAGTACCTCCAATAGTTAAAGTAAACAGTTCCCTGATTAGCTTTTCAGTATTAACTGCGCTCATTCATAACCATAATAAAACAAAATAAATTATTAAATACTTTAATAATTTTTTTTCTTTTTTTTTTATATGTATGTTTGCATAAAACATCAACCAAAATTTAAAATTATGCGCCAATTTTTGCAATTTTCGTATGCGCGACAAGAAATACGTTTCCTAAAACGTAATTCACACGTACTCAAATAACCATCACAAATTTACAATATATATTTTTTTTCTTGACAACTGGCTTCAAAAGGAGCCTTTTGTATAAAATAAAAAAATATATTATTCTGTGTAACAAATCGGCCGAACTACCTAGAGTGCACTACCCACATACACTATAAACCTCCATCCAAACGCGCGCGCGCACCCCCCCCCCCCCCCCTTCCTAAAACCGAGAGGCGGGCAGCCGATGTCCAGGGAAGGAAAACGCGGCGCGAACGACCGCCGGCGGGAAAAGCGGTCCTTTTCGGCCTCGCAACGAGAGCTGTCGGAGCGGAGAAAGCCGCGACCGCCCCTCCCCTACCCCCTCCACCGACACGCATGCACCACACGTACTACTTTCCACGGAGGCTTTAGGGGTCAGGGTCGCGGACACACGTGGTGCCGTGGCCGGCGAATCGCCTCCTCCCTGGTTCGAGCGAATGCAATCTTCCACTCACAAGTACCATCATCAACAACTTTATTTCATTCAGGGGCGTATCTGTGTTAGTGAGGCGGGATGACAAGCGCGACGCTCGCCGGTGCTTCCAGCGCGGTGTCGCCTCTAGGGGCAAGGTTCTGAACTGGCGCAGTCTTCTCGTTGTGCATTGAGCGGTGACCACTGTGGAGAAGTCCCTTGAGTGTTTTGGTTTTTCTACCCTATAATAAGACACAATTAGGGTGGAAAATAGATCAGTGCTGAAAACAGTCTTGGCCCCGGCCATAGCGTACTGACATTAAACATCGCTGTATTTTAGAAATCTGTCTTGGCTAGACTGTATTTATAAAGATCTCTGGAAAACCACAGTATCATGTTGCATCTAGTCAAGTAAACAGGATCAGAGATATTTCTCGTTGAAAATAGTCTCGGCTACACTATTAAAACACATAAGAAATCTAAGTAACTATATTTACATTACAGATAATATTTTCAATAATATTACACTATCCTTTAACCCGAAAACACAGTTTTTTCGTATATGACTGGAATAGCAGTCTTCAGCACATTGCGGGACTCAACCATGGCGGCAGACGCCACACAGGCAAACCACAAACCACTTTTCCTAATGTTTGTATTTTATTGTAGCCTGAATGATTTGTAATGTGGCTAGCGTTGTGCGTCATTCCTGGGAGGTAGGCAACTGGCAAGACCTCAACAAAAAAAAAAAGCTACAGAGAAAAAAAAAACTCTTACTAAAAAAAAAAAGTGTTGCTTGCACCTGCAAATGGATTTCTTGCCACTCGGTTATAGGAGGTTTGAGAAGGTTCTTCCTTATGCTTCCGGACGACTTGGCCTAGTAATAGAGACCCCCGCAATCTGTTGCAGGGAGGGGAGAGTCCTAGAAGAAGCCTTCTGAGAGACCAGCAGATTGAAGACCGCTACAATTGGCCTCGCTCGAGAAAAAAGCTATGTCCGTCGCCGTGCTGCCGCTTATGTCTTTAACTAGTAGGACTCCTCACTATTGTAAGTGCGGAGATAGAATTGTATGGTAACCAGTAGTCCAACTATGGTGACAGAATATTTTTGGAGATGTGTCTTGTGATAAGACATTTTTGTTTTGATCTCATAGTTTTGATTGATAGCCAACGAGTTACGTAAGGACTTAGTATCCTGTGGCAGCAGAACTAGTTTTCTATTCGGTTGAGTTGGAGGTGCTGGAGTGGTAGCAACTGAACAATTTTGACTTTATCTGGACTTTCAACTGAGACGCTTGGCAATAACGAGAGACATGTAAGATACGTAACAGCCTTACGTTACGTTTACGTAAGAAAAGGTGCTCTATAACATTAATCAATTTCTGGTCTCTTATCTAAAACTTTACTTCGGCGTTCACAAATACTTAAGTTAGATACGTTTGGGGACTCAAGTCTCTGTAGGTGGTGAAACGGACTTAGTCTCTGGCGGACTTGGACTCTGGAGGTGGTGAAATAGAGGGTTGGAAGATGTTACCTTGAAAATATTTGATTACTGGGAAATTTGTTCCGATAATGTTGCCCCACGCATCCATTTCCCAA
Source organism: Bacillus rossius redtenbacheri (assembly GCF_032445375.1). Taxonomy (NCBI): domain Eukaryota; kingdom Metazoa; phylum Arthropoda; class Insecta; order Phasmatodea; family Bacillidae; genus Bacillus; species Bacillus rossius. Next base: position 51,740,378 of record NC_086330.1, read on the forward strand.
CGAAGGTACGCGCGGTAGACACCTCGCTGAATGGTGGGTGTCTACTCGGAACTCCGCCACTAGGTATCTTCGCTGGAACAAAGGCTGATGCCGCACCACGACCGGCTCGTCTGCCTGCCAAGAATCCCTGCTCTCTCCCCCCCCCCCCCCCCCCGGGCGACACACACACAACCAACTAGCTGCCTAAAGGCCTCGAATACAAAATATCTCAAAAATTACCTTATTTTCTCCTCTTTGCGATCGAATAATGAAACATACCAAAAAAAGGCACTACATTCCTCTTTATTTTTTTGTCCTGTTCGTACCTCCCACCACTTGGTTTGCTTCGGAGACATTATAGCCGGCGTACCCTATTTTCACTCATTTAGGGGTGAATTTCTAGGAAATATTAAAGTTAAATTTGAGGTTTCAGCAGTCTATGCTTCAAACTCTATTCTTAACATTAGCTTCATCATTTTCATCATCTTCGAAAATATGATTATTTTATTACTAAACCACACTTACTTCCTTTTCACCCCCTTAGCAATCGAATTACGAAAAATGAAGGGAAAAAATCACATTACGTTAATCGTTGTCTCTCCCCCATTTTTTAGTTAATATCTTCCACTGTATTTGCTTCAAAAATGTGATTTTTTATAAGACTTAATCTAACCCATCATCAACACTTAGCGTTCAAATGGCGAAAGCTGAAAAAAATAACTTATTTTTGATAGTTTCTCGCATCTAGCTTAATGATTTAGAGATATATTTCTATAGGTAAAATATTCACCCCTTTTCACCTTGTTCGGAGTGGAATTTCACAAGACGTATAATTCAAAATATATACAAAAATATACAACAATATCTGTTCAGCAGTTTTTGAGTGGTGCCAGAAGAAACAAGACCAAAAAAATAAAATTTATATATTAGATATAATGTAAATATCAGTTTCCTACAGTTTTTTGCTCACAAATCGATGCAAAGAAAAATGCATTTTAACTGAACTTAATTTTTATTAACATAGATAGTGTAAAGTGGGTGTAAAGATGGGAAGCCTACGATTCACAAATCCTTTCGTTCACGCACGAATAATTGTCTTCATGTAACTTCGGTTCTTTTAAAGTTGAAAATACGTACGAGTTAAAAGCGCGAAATAAAGGTATCAAGTGACGAAACAAATGTAAATTAAGCCATTATGGATGAGAAAGATACTGATTTGAAAATTGAAGCAAGTATCTTTGTTAAGTCACATTCTACGTCTGATTTTAAGGTCGAAGACATTATTGGGGCCAGCTGTTTGCAAGCAGAGTAAGGACTAGCGCATAGCGGCCCGCACATACGAACGCTAAGACATTTAATTAATTACACGTGAAGTTAACATATCCCGAAGTTAAAAACGAAGGCAAGTATTTGAGCGAGCACGAAAGGGTTTGTGCAATGTAAAAAAAAAATACCGGGATTTCATTTCGTAGGCATAAGTGCGTACGTGAAATCCCCGCCGTGTCCCCCGTGCAACAAGGTCACATCAGCCTTGCTAATTCCCGTTGCAGCGGCTGTGGGTCCCGACAGCCACTGGCGGGGTTGTGCAACGCCCGCAGTCCGCCCCGAGTCGCTCGGAGCGAGAGAACAGAATCGAGTACCGGTTCTCGATATCACATCGCTGCCAAGTTATGCCGTAATCTCTTACGTCACCCTGGCAAACCTGGCGCAAAGCCATGTGCTAGCAGCGTTTATTATATATAAAAAAAGTATCCTAAAACGTGGCAATTACACCACCAAGTTTTTATTCAGGAAAAAAAAACTTAAATAAATGGAAAGGGAAAGTTTGGAAAGTGTGAACTTATGATTTCTTCGCTATATTTAAGTTGCACCTACTGTTTCATAAAGGAAGAAATTCAACAGCGTGAGTAGTAACTGTCCAGCATGGACTGGTAATTTCACAACACAGCTTCAGAAGACCTTCAATAGCTCAATAATAATTATTTTTTAAGTGTTGCGTATGAAAATTTTTATTTTCATCGCCAAGGTGACCCAGGACGTAACTGCTCTAGATAAGCAAAGTAAGACGACGGAAAAGATAGCTGTTCACATAAAATAAACATGTTTGTACACCATTAATTCTTGATCGTTCCAAATCCACATCTTACTCTTGCTTTGATCAGGGCTGATCTAATGGTAATACTGAAATGTTTAAACAGTTATTAACTGGACAGTCAGGGTGCTAGCAAACCTGTGATGAAAACATCCCTGACTTTTCCAGGCTTGGGAAAAGAATTCCCTGACCACTGACATTATTTAGTCACCAATACCTATCAAAAAATTCAAATTCAAAATCGTCACTCATAATTACAATATTTTTTTTCGCTCCACTGCCGGCAGCACTTAATTCAATGCGCGTGTTCGAAGTGATGAAGTTTTCCTCTCAATAGTTTTTGCTCATAAGTACATATGGAGGAAAACGTTTTGTAACACTTAGATGTGGGTTGGAAAAAAAGGGGGGGGGGGGAATTAAGGTTGTGTACATGGAACCAGTACAAATAAATTCAAGTCTCTGCTATAACTTTAATTTTTTATTAACCTTAATTAAAAATAGTAATTAAAATATTTCCTGACTACATACGAAATTCCCTATTTTTCCTTGAATTTTACCATTCCTGTAAATTCCTTGAGTTAACTGGATTTTCCGCCGGTTCCCCTGATGCTAGCCACCCTGTACAGTGCTAAGTCGAATGATGTATGGACCTGTTCTCGTTTTGTGCGCGCGCGGCGGCTGTTGGGTAACGATTTGCCGAATCGTAATTCCAAGCTCCGCTCGCGTAGACACTCTGGGAACCGTCAGCTGTGCTGTGCCGAGCGACTGGAGGTCGCATCAAAATGTTGGCGTCGTAATTCTAGAGATTATGGAAAATAGCCACCAGCTAGATTTTCTGCAGTCTAAATGCCAAATTACACTTTAGAATGCGCATAGCTATGAATCCCACCAGTTTTTATAATGGTACCTGGGACCAAACATCCGTTTTTTTAATCATTTATTACTGACTCGTAATTCGACGCATTTAGGGAATTAATGCACTTACCACGAAAGATCAAACACTTAATAAATTGCAAAGCGTACATACGAAGTGCAGTGAGATCGTATAGCTTCAAATCTATTCATCTGCGTCAGCCACAACGTATTTAAGATAGTTAGTTCTGGAGACTAACCCGTTCAATGTTGGGCCAAAAATCATCAGTGGCAGACCGAGTTTCGAATTTCTGGAATGGACATATGACCGAAGGATGGAATATCTTTCAGTTAAATGTAGAGTCCGAAAATTTTAATAAACTATGGCTTATGTCCATATTTTTTATTAAATCAATCTTTTCCACAGCAAGAATCATTCAAATGAGATATCAATTCCCAGTATGTATCAGTCAATTCAAAAGCCGGAAAATAAAATGATCATTCTCAGTTTTTAAACAACGTGATTTTCCTTTGAAAATGTAGCAGCAAACAAGCAATTGCGTTATGTCCATTAAAATTTTTTAAAAATCATAAGTAAATTTAACAACTAGCACAAAAATGCACAATGTGCGGCCAGGAGTGGATTGTTTTTTATCACTATAGTTTATTTTTGTGTTAGTTGAGGGGTTATGGGGGCAGGAGGACACCAATATTGCCCTTCTCATAGGACCGACACTAAAATTCCTTCTACTGATCAGCTTGAGAACGTGGTTTATATCCACAATTAAGGCAAGTGTCTTCGGACCAAAGTCCCGAATTCAACGGATAGAAGATTTTTTAGGATGAAAAAAAAGTTTTTTTTTTTTCCAAGGTTAGGTTGCAGGCTTTAGTTGTCATAGTGTAATGAACTATCTTGGCTTTCGATGTTGTGACGCGTCGAAGTGGTTTTGAGTTGATTTACCAACCCTTAAGATGCTTGCTGTCATGCAGAGAGCGAAACTTGGGTACAATATACCACTTCACCGCTGCTCAAACACGATAGCCAAGGTAGTTAGTTAATTCAGTTAGTTAGTTAATTTTCCTAGAACTATATGTTGGACTTTTATCTTGTATTGCCTTATTAAATAGGCTAATTTTGGGAGAGGGTTGGGGAAAATCGGGTGCTTGAACTATACGTAAAATTACAATTTTTTAAAATAAAAAAATGTGAGCTCGTCTTTTAGTACGCGCTAGTTATGTTTAAACATCTAACCTAGTTAACGTGCAAATTCGTGTGTTCTCATGTTGCAAATAAACTTATAATACGAAAATCGGACACAAAATGTAACGTTCCATTCTTTCAAATAATGCGTTGCGTGATAAATACACGAAAATTAGGTTAACAACTACATTTCTTGACGTGAAACACGCGTAGTTCCACACCCGCCGCTAGAATTCGTTGCCAGAGCAGCCACGTCGACTATTGAATCATTCCATTTGCAGAGCGAAATATTAAACTATGTAACGAAACGGCTTCTATAGAAGCGAAAAAGACTCGAAAAATACTATGATTTTCGACTTGGGATTTAATTAAACTATTGCCCATGTTGTTAAAATTCACTAAACAGTTAATACTATAAAGTTTCCCTTTGACGCTGTGAACTGTGGTTCACGCCATCCTTCACAGATGACAGCACCGTGGTTACACATTTCTGTTCCACGTGACTTCCCTTCCATTCACAAAATTACTCCTACCAAATACCAAGAGCTAAAATGTTACACAGTAAAAAAAAAAAATCACCGACCCATAACCTTTCTCGCCAATATTTGTATATCAACCAACTGCACCGCAGACATTCGTCAATCGCGCTGTCTCCGATCGTCGGTCCACTGATACAGAAGAAGGAATGGCCCATGCCCGGCCACTGCCTGGAGGGATTTTGAGAAGCTCACAGAAAATACAAACTCGGATGGCCGAAACGTGATTCGAACCCGGGTCCTCGCCCCAAAACCAGCGAGTCAAGTGCGAGATTGGAGTGATCACTGCTGGTATGCTCGGACGCATTTCCTTCCACGTAATGTCCAAGTCCAAGGGCAATGGAAGGGGGGAAGGGAGTGAAAAAAATGTATAAAAAAGAAAATTTTTGAATAATATATCAACAAATTCGTTAGTATTTCGAAACCGCCAAAGGAACTAATTACAAAACACACAGTGTTATTTTTGATAGATCATAAGAACTACAAGCTTAGGATTTCTCATAAGTTTATGTAACTCTCAACTCTTATCATTTCACGCCATCAAATCGTCACAAACTATTGTTCAAAAATATATTTTTACTATATTATGTTCTTCGTTTCTTTATTATCATCGTGTGGCGCCAATAAGGACCCCTCCTGCCTCACGAAAGAGGTTTGTATTCCCTTGCCCAACTCACGCGGCAAGGAGGAAAAAGGACGCGTGTCCACTCGAGAGGCCGTGTCGCCACGACATGTGGTCGCCGCAGATACCACCGCGTCGTCACCCTTCCTCCTTCCGGGAGCGATGCGGCAACGTCCTCCCGGCCGGCGGGCTGTGCCCACACTTCCTGTTCCTCCCGCGCGTCTTTTCCTCCGCCGTCCCTCGGCGACCACGACATCCCGCCCTTCCCCCGCCGCGCCCCCTGTGCCGTCCGCCTGCTTTCAGGTGGGTCATTACTTTTAGTTAACTACGCCTCTCCTTCATTTGTTGTCCTGCCACAAATACTTTCAACATATATGTTAAATAAGTGTTATATATGATTGCCGTAACAATGACGAACACTTGCGCGACGTTTTACACCCTTTGTAACACTCAGTAAATAGCTGTTGAAAATATTTCTGACAGAACAACACTCGCAAGAGAGGTATAGCGTTAAATTCGCAGCAATAACACTTAACTAATAGTAATGACGATAAAATTAAAAAAAAAAAAAAAAAACATGGCTGGGCCGCCGGACGGCATGCAAAACTCCAGGTGTCAACGCGCCATTTGCAAACTGCACAAGCTTTCTCGAAAGTGTCTAGTTACGGATAACATTTAATGACCATTGCACTTGCCTGGACAAGTTTCTATTCATAGCTTAGTCTTTAATTTTGTTTGTACAGTGAAAAAGACTAAAATGGTTTTTTTCACAAATTTCTTTAGGTATAAAAAACTCTAAAAATAGTGGTACAGGGAAGTACACGGGGACTTAATGTTTAATATTCCAGCTTAAATTGTTAGGGTCACCGCTACGAGTCCCGTTGACGCGCGTTACCGACACAAATACCGCACGCCAGTTCGGGGCCTGGTGCGTAGAGGCGACGAGGCGTGTGTTGCGCGAGCCAGTGTCGCCCTTAGCGCCCTCGCGCTTTTAGAGCTCGTGCGCCCTGCCAGGGGAATCGGCCTCAACATCTTGGTTTACACAAACACTGAGTACACCTCCCATGTACATTCAATGGCTTGACATGCCATATAACCAAGCTACGTGCACTAACTAGTGTGAACATTCGCGGAGTGGCGTAATTAATCACGACAGTTGTGAGTTGCCCAGCCGTGAAGTAGGTAGTCATTTTCCCCGGCGGTCTATAACGTGTTGTTAGACATTAGTGTGTAGCAAAATCTAAAAGCTTGGGAGGATGTTATTTACGACTTTTCATGCCAGAAGTTTGAATAAATATGTGTATATATATATATATATATTTATTTAATATACAATAAATATGATTTTAAAAAATCCATGACAGTGAGGCAAACCCCCTTTAAAACTCTGTCTCACACACTGAATGGTTGTTTCATTTCCTTTTCGTAACTATTTTGTAAAGACTTTTATGGCTAAAAATTATCACGATCCTAATTAGTCTCAAATTTTCTCAACAGAAATTTACCAAACACTATCTAGTAACGGTATAATGTTACGCTTGTGTTTATAATTATAACCTAACGCCTGACCTTTACAGCTCAAAAATAACGTTTATTAAACATCTGGTGAGAAACTGTGTGATCCAACAACATATGCAAGAAAAATATAGCTATAAATTAACATGAGAATCGATACATTACTAGTTATTACAAGGAAGTGAAATAAGGGGGAAAGATAGGAACCAAAAGACAACATAATCCCGCCGTTCTTATGCAATGGCAATTTTATATAGTTTGATTTTTAAAATCTTACTTTGTTAAGGCACATTAAGTAATTTTCAAAGACCATAATACAGTGCATTTTTATAGTATAATTAATCTTACAATCATTCCGAAATATTAATTCAATTCTAAACGCCAATTACTTCACAGAAGAAACTAATTGCAGTAGTTATTTACTTCAGGCATTCCATTAAATTGCACACTAAGTGTTAACAAAAACACATTTCGCCAATCAAATAAAAAAATATTATGACCAAAAAAATTGACAAAAACATGGTGGTATTTTTCCGTTCTCATCCCTTTCCTTTAAAATGTATCCAAAATGTGACTATGGAAGTTTACTTGTATGAAATAATCTAAGCTGTGAGAAATCGTTCAAAATCGAACTTTTAGCTATTCATGCTAATGCAGGACGTTAGAAACTACTTTTAGAATATCTTATTACATACGATTACGTAAATACATAAATGAATATAAGAACATTTCAAACGAAACTTCCCGAACAGATAACAGCCTCATTTAATATTTACTAGTATTTTTATTGCTGAACCGTGACAAACAAAAATTTCGAAATAACACACAAATATAGATTTCAAAATAGTCTAAGGTAGAACTATACGTTTATCCCAGAAACTAATGATATATTAAAACGTACAACAAAGAGCAATAAGTAAATTCTCACTTCAAGCAAGTGGCAGTAGGGGCATGTATTTCTCGCAAGCGGACCTGAACTTTCATTAGACTGCAATAAGGTATGTCCGTGCCAGCGGTTTTCTTCCTTGTGATTGGCGGCTGTCTGCGAGACAAGCCATCGCCCTATTTGACCAGGCCATTCAGAACACGTTCGCTTCCGCACGAAATAGCTGTGATTCGTGTGCCTGAAGTACACGTACAGGTATACCTGAGTGAAACACAACCAATCACTAGAGACCTGCAAAATTCGCGGTTTCGATGGCCTTCAGGATAGACTGCACATACCCCTGTACACTCGGGCAAATAAAGCGTTCATTGGCTGCCGACTTGTAAGTCGTCTCAGCTGGTTTGTCTGTGATTCGATCCTTCTTTGGTTGAGGGTTTATAACTGGTTGAGATTCGTCCAGATGAACAGTAAGCCAATATCAAAATTATCTAAGAGGTATATGTGTTTGAATTCTAGCCTATCACCGAATAAATCCGCGAATTTTGCAGGTCTCTACCAATCACCAAACACACAACACACAACACATCAATGTTTTACCAGACATATAGTCTCGAAATCTTTCCGCGAAAATTCCATGCCCCTGGTAATAAGTATAGGGGCGTGCATTTTTCTCGAAAAGACTCCGAGAGTAGATGCAAGTTAAAACACTGTAGCATCGTCTGTGTTTCGTGATTGGGTGAGTTACTTTCAGGGACATGTCTGCTAACACGACAGTAATTCAATTACGGATGCAAAAGCGTACTGAGTGGCCGATTTAAATAAGGCAATGGAGATTCTTGCTGGTGACGGCTGGTACGGGTATAGCTTATTGCAGTCTAATAGGCGTTCAGATTTTTTTCGCAAAAAGAGCCATGCCCGTACTAATAAGTAGAGTCCCGGAAATTTCGCGGATTCCTCTGGCCTCAGGATAGAATTCAAAGTTATAGGTGTGCTCGACCCATATTTACTTTCCCATTGGTTGATTTCTTAGCGAGAACATTTTTATCTTTGTTATTTGGCACTACCTGATTCGCTTACTTCTCTCCTAGCTGGACATCGTTGGCTAACGGTCGTAGAGGGGCGTGTCCAGATAACTGCGGTCCAATCATGAACACAGTGCGACAGTGTGGAGGTTTGCATTCTAGCTTACGACTAAATGAATGCGCGAAAATTCCGTGGCTCTACTAATAAGTAAGCCACAATACATAAAGCAACCAGTGTAGTTGCACGCAGGTCTAAATCATCTCCGAACGACGACAGGAAGAGTCGAGCCATCCTATCACGAGCGGGCAGTGACGCGGCCGATAGCGCGTCCTTTTCGCCGGCCAATCGACTCGGCGCTTCACGTCAAGCCGCTGGAAGCTCTACCGGGAAGCGCAGCGCGAAAACTCCCCACCCCTGCCCCGCACGCTCACTACTCGTCGCGTGAAACCTAACATTCACTGACCCCGGGTTGTACTTGTGTTAACTGGGGCGGGATGATGAGTGCGACGCTCGCTGGTACTTACTTCTAGCGGAGTATCGCAGTATCCCCATCGTGCATAGGACAACTACGAGATTTCAGCGGCAACCATAACATTATTTGGCGGAGAAATGAGGATGAAGGTGCAATGCAAGTCCCACCACGACAATGTCCGCCCCTCCCCCACTAGCGAGAGATTCGGTCTGACCCCGCCAAGAATCGATCCCGTATCGACTTGGTGAAAGGAAGCGACCACCGTAGGTAGATCCTTCATTAAAAGCGTAATACTTATGTGATTGATGACTGAAATATATTTATATCAGTTTAAAATGCATTGGGTTAAGTAAACGCATTTTCACAGGATCGCAACGTATTTATTAGTTGCATCGACGGAATTATTTTATTATAATTGACAAACACTCAAATGCAGCTCAGAAATTGACTTTAATAAAGTTTTAAAGAAAAATTATATAAGGATATTATATATAAGAACCGTAATAGTAACAAAACAATAATATGTAAATAAATACTTGTCTCTCCTTCTTTCAGAATTTTAGTTTATGAGTAGCAAAACTGTGTTTATCAGGTCGCCATGCTTTCTTGTTAATAAATGTAGGTTTGAATCATTTCAGAAAATTAAATTCACTGCACTCGGGATACATTTGCTTGCTACGAAAAATAAACGAATCACTCTGGAACGGACAGAAGATTAGATTTAAAAAATGTATATTAAATTTATACGAAACGAAAATTTTTGAAGGAATCGCAACACTAACTAAATAAACTTCCTATATGTAATCGTTTTGGTTTAATGTTGTGGTTCATGTATAATGCATTATTATGGTTTTGCTTCGGAAGCATTTATCCTTGTAATCATGGTGGGTCATTCAACTTCTGCATAAATTTGTGTGTACAAGATTTGCGTTAAATCTATATTGAGATATAATAAGTTTCAGTTTATTAGTTTCGGGAGGTACTTAATGAAATTGCAGGTAATGTGTGATAGTTGCATTGCATGGAAAAGCTTTATACAAGTTTTTGTCTGGATATGATGTTAAATTTTTTTTGAAGACTTGTAGTGTTTGGTTTTCGGTGCATTGCGCGTATCCCTTTATGGTGCTATTACCTTTTTATTTCCTCTACCTTTGATCCTTGGCAGATCAGAAACGTATGGTCATGATGCAAGTTGGTGTTGCATTTCGTCGAGCGACGCGGAGCTCTGCACTACTCTTTGAAGATGGCGCTGCAACGCTGATGGGGTGATTTCCCTTGCAGCCGGCTCCCCGTGACGTCGATCTCCGTTCCGGAAGTCTGCCCGTCTGCCACCCACTGTTACGTCCTGGTTCCTGCTCGAGCATCATGGAGATGGGCCACATTCCGACAGCTTGCTGTGACGACTTCGCTGTGAACACTCTCTGCTCGTCGATCTATTATGAATTTCAGCTCTTCGCTTCGCAACAGTGTCGACTCTTCTTTCGCTTGAAGACTTCGTATTTCATCTTAATCTGTTTTTTGTAAATGCGGTGGTGACTCTGTTCATGACTTTACGACGGACTTACGACGGTCGGTCCTATTTCTAGGAAAGTATTTTAACGAGCAGGACTGATGGGTAACTCTTATGGCAAGGACTTAACCCATATCTGGGTCTTTGAGGATGGGGGGTTGAGCCGGCAGCCCGACGTAATGACTTGGATTTTGAAGTGCCCGCCGCGGGACTGCTGATTTCCCCTCCTCTAGGTCCGATTTTCCTTCCTTACCCCTCCTGAGTTGGACATGTCCACGCTGCGCATGCGCCGACGTCATGTCGAGGCTATATAAAGACGTAAATTTGGTTAACTCGTTCTTATTCGGCATACTGTTGAATTGATATGTTGTAGATCAACCTGGTCGCTAGTACAGGCGGGTGCGTGGGCAGCACTCAGCGTAAGTAACGATCGTTAGGAATACTTCTACTTTTTCTAGATAGTCACTATGTTTCGGCTCGCCCTTAGAAATTGACTTAATGATGTGTTTAGTAGAGTTAATATGATATAATAAATTTGCGATTAGATTGTAGGGCATTATTTCTGCCGTAAACAGAGTTAGCGAGTTTGTGGAGGATCCAGATTTGGCAAACTGCACAAGTATGTTCACGACTGAATACCGTTCGGGTTAAGCGCTTCATTAAAGTGGTTAAGCACGTTGCATGACTGACACGTTTGTAAAAGCTATTGTAAGGTTAAAGAGGTGTACATGTTGTTCGTGAACGTAGCCAACTCTGTGTGGTGTACGTGGTTTTCTGCGACATACACACTGTCTGCGTAACCTTGAACCTAAAGAGACGGAAAGCGTATTTTGTAACGTCTTATTGAAATTAAATTTACAGAACAGTATTGTGCGGCACACGAGTTGTGACTTTTGTATTAACACGTACCTAACTTTCTTATTGCGTTTTGTACAAAAATATGTAACCAAGTTCTTGTAGTGAATGTGAAAATGTCATTGAAGGTGCTAAAGAGATAAAAACCACGTGATGGTAAAATAAACAATCATGTTTAGAAATATTTTGATTTTTTCTTTCAGATCATGCAGGGTTATACAGTTGCTTGCCTTGTATGAAACTAGCGTCGTGAGGGCTTTATAGCTGGTTTCAACTCAATTTAATGAACGTCAGAACGATTGAGATTATGAAGTCAAGTAAAAATATACGTAAATCTAAAAATTAAATTCGACTGAGAATCGTAATGTGATTATAAGCTAAATTTGACCCTTTAGAGTAAACTTAAGAATAAAGTAGTAGTTACGCACATGTATTTTCTGACAAACAGTTTCATTCGATTGAAGTCGTGGCTACGAGCCAATTATGCCCGTAGAAGGCTAAATATGACTTGCGACGTATAAGCATACAAAGCAATGCTACAAATCAACTGAGGTGAGCTTTTGAAGAGCGTTCAGCTTACAAGAACCAGTCGCGGTAAGTCACTGACAAACGTACCTTGGAGTGTGTTAACGTGCGCCAATTATGAGTAACCTTTCTCGCATTTCAAGTAAAACCCAGGAAACAATTCACACGAGGATTAACTGGGCCTTACTAACGAATGTAGCCTACTTTTAAACCCCGGAAAATTAGGTTGAGTACGACAACCTGATTCGATTCGTCTGCAATGAGTGAAGTTCCACCCCAGCTCCCTACATACGAGATAATTTTTACTTTCGTTTATTTTCATGTCTATTCTATTTTTAACAGAAATATTACCAGGCATTACGAATATGTTACAGTCTTCTGATGCTAATACCACACACGTTTTATTATTTTTTCGGAAAATAAAATAATGACCACCCCGAATCAAAAATCGGAACGCCGTTTTGAAATAAACTTATCGTAAGTAACTTTCAGATGTTATTTAACAGTTAATTATCATAAAATTTCCGCTCACGCTAGAAGTTGTAATTTTATGGGACGTTCATTAAATTATTTATGCAATAGGAATTTATATATATTTATAATGGCATTAGTAAAGTTTTAATTCGAAACATTTCAAAACACAATTTGTATTCCTAAGTATATGTTTCTACATTTGTTTTTGTTTAAACGATTGAAATCAGTCAAATCCTGTCCCATTTTCCCGGGGGAAAAAAAAATACCAACTACCAAATGACGTATACCGAGAGCTAGGGTGTTTAAACAACAAATTACACAAAATCACAGTTTGCACACGCAAGTGTTGGAGAGAGCCTTCTTCGCCATATTCGGAAATGCCTGCAGTTGCTGTCGCGCGTGACCTTTCAGGGGCTGCTCGGTCAAATGTCACGCTCGAAAGCCCTGCGCTTGGCCAAGGAATCGGGGTCACTGCTGACCTCGCGACCGCCGAGGCAGCAGGTTTCCCGCCGGCCAGACACCGCCTGCAGCAGACTGGACGAGCTGCACAGATGGTCAATCTCCTTGTTAATTGGCTGTCGCTTGTGTAAAACGCCCATTCCTCTCCTTGTTGAGAGCCAGATTTTTTTTTTATTACTTGCACGTCGTGTTATCGAGGAAGAAACGCCCGCTCGACATCTGAAGTTGTTGGAATTCGTAAAAAAAAAAATCAGGTATAGTCCGAGTTATTAACTTGTCTCAAAAGTAGTATTGCCAATGGTAGGCGCAGGTGGGGATAGTATGTCCACCCCTCCCTTCCCCTCACCCTTCTCTAAGTTGGGAACTGAACTGGTCGCAGTCTTCTCGTCGTGCCTAGAGCGACTATGAGATCTGAGCTGCAACAGTAACATTATATGACGGAGAACTGAAGATAGAGGTGTGATGCAAGTCCCTCGAGTGTGTTCAAGAATGTTTGGGTACCGGGTGATCTGTAGTGACCTGTAAATATACAAAAAATGTTTATATTGGCGCATGAGTAAAACCTTACTCTACATAAATTTTCGCGAATCAACAACACCTGAGTTTATCTATATTTGTGTCTACAGCTTCTTCTTTAAGCAAATGTTTAAACAGTGTTAGTGGCAGTGGTACTTTTACGTTTTTATTTTAGTACGCCTCAAAATTTTTAATTTTCTATTTTTTTTTTTTTTCAATATCGCTACCCTCCTCAAAACATTTTTTTCTTATTCCCCCACTGAGTACTAACAATGGTCTATCATGTTCGTAAACATCTTCAAGTGGCTGTCAGCGTTCGTAAACAAACGTTATGAGATGCTTTGCAAGTGACAGTTGGGAAATGGTTACCAGTAGTACTAATTATTAGAACTGTTAAATTCGAGAAAAATAAAATAACAAAAACATTGAATCCGATTGCAAATTAGTTAAATCTATAAATTACGGCTGTATATTTAAGTGATTGTTATTCACTGTCTTAGGAATGATTTCCACTGACCTCGAAGTAGCCTACGCGCCACTCACTAATTCAAACACAAATTCCCTGCGAACATATCCATAGCTCACAGACGTTTGAAGGCAGCATGGTGATAAAATACAGTATGTTTTTAACATTCGTGGTATATTCATAGGTTAAGGGGTGATATAAATGCAACTAGACCAGCACAAGTCAATCATGCAATCTATGATCGGGAATTCTTTCAATAGCGCTTTGCAGCTAACGATGTAAAACGCGCAGTTGACAGCAAACGTCGTTAGTGCCGTGCATCTCCAACCAGATGGATGCGTACACGGACCAAGAGAAGGCCGACATGAATCGAAAGTATCGGCTAGCAGACGGCAATGCAAGGGAACCATGAAGATTGTGCCGAGAACGTTTTCCAACAATGCGTGGGTCGAAGCTATTACATCAACATACACACATTTATGCGAAAAGGGCTTGTTTGCGATTTGCAGGAGGAATGCCGGGCGAGCGAGGAGTGTGTCTTTCTGTCTTGTTTCTCGTAATTTCTTAATACAGCACGTACCAACCTCTAGCACTTCACCGGTTTGAGTATCCAGCATATACTGTATGATTATTTGTGCTAGGTTAGCTGTGTCGTATCACCCGCTTACGTATGAGGAGGTTCGCTAATACCGACCAGATAGGACCGGACCCGTCCAGATCACCGAAAGTTTGGAATAAAAGGATTTGCCTTAAAAAACATGTAAAACTATAAAAGTTTATGTTTTTGATGTGTAAAAATCTTAGCTCTCGGTATACGGCATTTGGTAGGAGTAATTTCGTGAATGGAACGCAAGTCGCATGGAACGGAAATGTGTAACGAAAGTGCTGCCATGTGTGGCACAAAGTTCACAAACCAAAGGAAAACTTAATAGGGTTAACTGTTTATTGAATTTTATCAAGATGGTAGTATTATAACAAAATTCCTTGTCGAAAATCAAGCCCAAAGCCGGGTTTAGTATTTTTTTTTTTCAAATCTTTTCCGCTTTTATCGGACCCGTTTCATTATATAATTTAAAATTTCGCTCTGCGAATCGAATGAATGGTCGACGAAGCTGCACTAGCAGCAAATTCTAGCGGCGGGTAAGGAAACCACGCGTGATTCGCGTCAATAACTGTAGTTGCAAACACAATAGTTACCACGCTCAGCATTATTTCACAGAATTCTACGTAAAATTTCGTGTCAGATGCCCAAGTTTCGCATTTTACGTGTATTTGCAACATGAGAACACGTGAATTTGCTCGTTACCGAAGTTATTTGTTACACATCTCTGGCGAGTACTGAAAGACTCGCTCACAATTTTTTTATTATCAGTAATACATATTTTTTCCACATATTTAATTTTCGTCTTAATGCTACTCTATACGGAGTGTCGGAGTATCGGGAGTGGGCCTGACTCCATTTGAGGTAACGGTAATGGCCTTAATGGAGAAGGTGATTGCTCTTTTGAGGTGTCGGAACTGTTGCCAGTTCTAGTATCCGAGACATGACCCAACAGCCCACATAATGGGTGCTTGGATGCGAATATATAGCCTCTCCGCACCAATGGCAATCCTCTGCCTCCTCGTGGCACCGATGGGTGGTTGTAAAACAAGCAAAAGAGGACAATGCCGGGCGTAACTCCGCCTCAGGTATCCACAATTACCTGAATGAGACCAGAGTTGGAGAAGGGGAAAATCTGCGGGCAACAGCAGAGGCGCTTGATACCTTCCTGGGGGGTTCGACCGCCGAGCCCTGGTGGTGAGGCCCAAACAGGCCAGTCTCTGTTTAGAGACATTGCACTAATGAAATGTCTTCTGTAGCGTGGTGGGTTAGGGACACAACCGGGCCATGCGGCTGTGAATCTGTTTAGCACGCGGATCGGTGGAGACACCCATGAAGGGGGTCGCGCAGTCCCTCGATATCCTTCTGAGGCTATCCTGTGGGTCTAGCCTACACCGGTTAGTCGTCGGTGTTCAGTTGCAACCGGGCTGAAATGCTGTAAATCTCCAGAGATCATAGGGAGATCGGTAGAGAGACCGAGGTGTGCGCTACCTGAGGTCCTCTCGTGGCTGACCATCTCGTAAGACAGCATCAACGAAATTGGCGGTAGTACGGGGTGGTCCCTTTTATTGGTAAAGGACCCCCGTTGAGGTTTCCTTTACGGCCCTGGACCACCATTGGTGTCGGCTTCGTACTTGACATGGTGTCATCGCGTAGGGCAAGCTTGGAGTCGGGGTTCCCTAGCCTCGTGAAAAGCGAAACAGCTCCGGTTACTAGCCTGGAGAGCTGTGAGAGGTTGGATAGGCCTCGACCGAACCACGGGTATTCTGGGGTGTTTTGAGGGGTCCCAGAATGAGGTGGGAGATCGGAACGCGGCGCCAGTTGCGCTGAGTCTAAGGGCTTGGGACTCGGCCAACTGTCCGGTTAGCCAATTTCTGATTGCGTGTAGCGGCGTGATCCGTTACCCACGCCCGTGGGGCTCCCGGGGGCTTAGGCGCCGGGTTAACAAAGGAAAAGACCCTGTTTTTATCGTATGTAATCCCACAAACAAAAAACCCGAAATACAGAGGGACACAGAAAACCCCGGAGGGCTTATGCTAAGAGGGGTCCACGAGCTTCTTTCTTTTCTTTGTATACGTAGAACTAAGTTTTTAACCTACGTAAATTAGTCAATTTTTTTTTTTAATTCCGCCTGTATTAATCGGGTGTCCGGACTCTACCAGCGCAAATTCCGGAGCAACCTGTGAACCGCCAGATGATAAGGTCTCCAGTTTCAGGGCATGATTTGTTATTTGTCGGGCGAGTCAACGCGCTCGCCGCCGGAAGGCACGGAGTCTCTCCCTCTCCCCCTCCCCCCAGCCCCATCAGTTCCCAGAAGCCGCGATTGCGAGCGACGTGCAGGCCCGCGGGGTGACATCGGCGGCGAGCGACAGCCCCGGGGCTCGGTGGTCGTCTTGGCACGTGGCTGGGCCCAGTTGTTGCTGCTCCGCCAACTGTGACGTCACTACGCGGTTCGACTGACTCAGTATTACTGGTTTATTGTGGCGTAGTAAATAAGTGACTATAAAGCCGCGCTGTGCTGAGGGCAATTCAAAACAACAAATTAGTGAAATTCGGGAACAAGGGGTTCGGATCCCAGCGGATCCTTACAACGATCTGGCAGGTCAACAAAAATGGCTAATTCAATTTTAAAGTACCATTTAAGCTAATGTGTCTTTTAATAAGGAATTCAGAAACAGCTTAAGGGGGTAGTTTCTTTCGTACTAATAATTATGTTGACATTTTTTGAAATTTTATTTTTAAATCATCTAAATATATCGGCATTGATTCGTATCCTGACTAAGCCACGTACTGGTGGAGTTTTTGAATGCAGGTTTTCACGTTTTTTTTCTCGCGCAAGCCTCGCTAGGTTATATATAAAAAAAAGAGGAACAAATGAAACGAAGGAAGTTTAATAAGCACCCATACGGTTAAAAAAGTATAAAAATAAACTAAAAGAGGAAAGGCGTATGTAAACAATCACAACCAGGGTAAACTTTCGAACGTGCGCCCCTCTCGCAGCAACAGCTCGACCGAGTCCACGTGCAAGCCACTGGAAACAAAACACTGTTTATTTCTCTTTCTCTCCTTCAGATAAAACAAGCCATGATTTTGAAAGGAGGGGAACTCGACCCACACAAAGATGCGCAAACGTATCACCTTACTTTTACGAATGATTGTGCCTGCACAACTAGTAATGGGTAGTGGATTTCATCCTTACTTTTAAACTTGCCATTTCATGATTAATAGTTTTTATTTTGTAATGTAATAGGCTGTAATTCACAATATGTTTAATTTGGTAAGTCATTTATTTATTTTCAAATTACATAGTGGCCAGTATTTTCCAGTAACAGATTAGTTAACATATTACATTGAAAATCAGGTATATTTATTATTATAATAAATATTATTTAATATTTGGTCATTTGAATGTCTGCTATTATT
The DNA here is from genome assembly GCF_032445375.1 of Bacillus rossius redtenbacheri. Lineage (NCBI taxonomy): Eukaryota > Metazoa > Arthropoda > Insecta > Phasmatodea > Bacillidae > Bacillus > Bacillus rossius. The sequence goes on from NC_086330.1 coordinate 51,758,385, forward strand.
TTAATTTAGTTTTTTTAACTGTTAACTAATATTGTTTGTTAGTTAATGTATTTTTTAACAAGCAAAATTAATTAACTGTATTTTTCTTACGTTCTTTTAAATGATTTATGCAATGGGGAGTTTTGATTTAACACAATTTTTGGACCTACGCCAATGCAGTTTTGCACTGTTTGTCATGTAATGCAAAATAAGAAATAAAAGAGAAACTATAAACCCGCAGAGAACAAGCCCTAATCAACTAATGTCGAGCAGATAGACCTAAAGACGAAACCAAACAGGTGTTATGGACAACACACCGACAGCACAGACGAACACATCAAAACATTTTATGTATTTTCCTGTAGATAACTGAAACACAAAGCGGTCAGCAATTAACTTCACCACATGTAAAATAATGAAAATAAATAAAAATAATGTATATTAAAATCAGTGATTTATTTTCCTCACAGACGCGTGTAACACTCAACGATCTCAAAAAACATACAATTTCGTATGACGCCTCAGCTGGCTGAGATCTCGTGCAAAATCAATCGATATTTTTCTGTAAAACAAACAAAATCTGTGACCATATTGGTGGCCCAATCTGCTTTGGTTTGATTTTCAAAATGGTTATTCTCCAGTTATGTGAAAATTCATTCGCAAAAGTTAAGTGTTTCCGCCCTTTCTTATATATATATATATATATATATATATATATATATTAGTGTCGACTTAGTGAATAAATTAATAAACAGGTCAAAGAACACTGGTGTTCACTTGCGAAACGAATTCGTCACCATAGCCACAGTCACAGTCAGTATTGGACAACGGATTCTTTTTTTTTTGGGAGGGGGGAGAGGTGGAATTGAAAAATGTATTAAAAATTCAAGAGAACTTACATTAATACTTGACACTAACACACGTGACGTATGGGCCTACAGTAGTAGCCGTAGGACACGTGGCCTCTCACGTGGCAACATACTGTTTCCACTGAAATTTTGCACAAAAGTTTTCGTAACTTCTGGGGGAGGGGATATGATTTCCCTATCCCGCCACCCCTGCGTCACAGCGGTATCTGAAGAAGTGACTAGTTAGCCTCGGCGATGCCTGCAGGAAACGGGAGGAAACACCTGCCGAGGAATGACGTCACGCGGCTTTGTCACCGACCTCGACGCCTCCGCAGAGATGGTGCGGGCGATCATCCACAGACACCTCGCGCGCGAAACTGCGCAGTGCACGACTTGCAACCGTCGTAACTGCCAACATAACCATACATATATATATATGTATTCTTCACACGGTTCTGTGACGAATAATTTGGCGGTCAATTTAAAGGAGGACTCGCCTTGCAGCCAATTAGCGCTCTCTCGTTCAAGAGACGAGTATGATACAAGTAGTTTTACTGCAAGTTCGATTTCAAGATATGACTTATATATTTCAGTTGTTAACTTATACTTATGCCGTGTTCAGAAGGAAATTACTGTTATATATGTTAATCAAGTAATAATTTGTGTAATTACCGTTGATGTCTTATCAGAGAATGTGAATATAGAATGTTGTTGTGTAGTGCCACGTGGCAAGTAATGAGTTCTCTAAAAGATAAGTCATTCATTCAAGAGCCATTTTGAAGAGACGGGAGTTAATTTAAAATTCCTGTGATGATTAATAGCCGCATTGTGTTTGATTCACGGAGCGGCGGTTAACGTCGTGCCCAAACGACAGTGGGAAGGTAATTGCCGTGATGGTATAAAGTGCGGTGTTTGACTGGGTGGGTTGCAGTGCCACATGACAAGTAATGAGTTCTCTTATTACTTATTAGCAGAAACCGGAAAAATTCGCGGATTCATTTCACGACAGCCTGAAATTCAAATAGTTATACCTCAAAGCTGCCTCTGCTATTGGCTCACTCAACCGAAGCTGTTTCGAATCACAGGGCGCTACGTTGGGACACCTTCACAAGACAGCAGCCAATGAGAGAGTGACATTTGACCGAGTGTACGTAGAACTATAAAGTTCATCCTAGAGGTCATTGAACCCGCGAATTTTTCCGGTCCCTACTTATTAGTGTTTTTAACGGACTCTAAAAAGATAAGTCGTTCATTAAAGAGCCAATTAATGTATTTTGAAGATACGGAAGTGAATTTAAAATTCCTGTGATGAACGGAGGTTGATGTCTTGCCGTGATGGTAAAGTGCAGTGCAGTGACGGAGACGGAGAGGGCGCGCCTGGCGGCAAGTGGCGAAGTGCGCGCGCGACGACCTTGGCGCCGCCGCACGTGGCACCCGCTCCGGCGTTGGCCGCGCTCCACGGCCGTGTATGTTGATCCAGCGACAGGCCGGGGTAAAAATATTCCGGATTCCTCCGGGTTGACACTCGGGAACTGTGAAGAATTTCGGCGGTCGAGCGAGCAGCGTTATTTGGACAACTGGTTTTTTGAAGCCGCCCGAGATTTACGAGCCTTTCTTCCTGCCTGCGTGGAAGTCAAAAAAGGAGGGGGGAAATGTTTGTAACTTTCACCCCCCCCCCCCCCATCAAAAGGGGAAACACAGCAAATAGTGCCTGACTGATGAAAACGATGCGTCGGAACATCTTCAACAAGTCTCGGTTGGCACTGGTTTATACAACCACGACGAACACCCTGACAAACCGTAAAATTTCCAGCCTCACTCATTCATTCGACGTCTATTTTGACGCATAGTTTCTGAGATGGATTCAATTTTATACGTTTGGTATCTAGTTCTCTCTTTTTTAGGTAGATTTCAAACAAATACTACCTATTATAGTCGTTACCATGGTGCAAATTTCGGAAAAAGTTTATATAGTTTTTCGTTTATGGTCCATATATCCCAAAATCATCATCAACTCTCAAAAGTGAATATACCTATATCCCAAAATCATCGTCAACTCGCAAAAGTTAATATAGGCATATTAACTTTTGAGAGTTGATGATGATTTTGGGATATATGGACCATAAAGGAAAAACTATATAAACTTTTTCCGAAATTGCACCATGGTAACGACTACAATAGGTAGTATTTGTTTGAAATCTACCTAAAAAAGAGAGAACTAGATACCAAACGTATTATACATATATATATATATAATCACAATTTGCTGGACACGATAACTGTCGATATTGTTCACAAATCACTTCCAAACTGATACATAAAATCTAGTAGGGGAAAATCTCGGTCGAATTCGTTAATGGGCAATAGTGTCGCGGGCGCGGCGGAGTCCCGAGCTAAGTTCCGAGCGAGGCGTCGAGCGGATCCTCGGCGAAGGCAAGTGCGTCGGCGGCGGCGGCGGAGTGCGGCGGCGGAGTGCAGCGATGGAGTCCCGCGGCGGAGACCCACGAGGGGTGCTGCGGCGAGAGTTGCGCCAGAGGTGCGGCCCAGCGAGGTGTTCGGTGTGTGAAAACGAGTGACTGGGGAAGCAACACAACATTTTTAAGTGCAATTGATTATTTGCCATTTTATAAGATTAATTACTGTAAGTGACATAAGTAGTGGCCACTAATAAAACTGTGTAGTGTAATAAAATATTAAATTGGGCTATCCTTTACGAACCCGCGGTAAATCGTAACATTACTTTGAATACAGATCTGAACGAATATTTTTGGTATAGTAACAAAACATTCCAAAACCGGTTAAATATACAGTACGAAGACGCTTCTTTTATCCAAGTGTGTTCACCCTTTTTAGAACGCAACATGCCACTTGGAAGTATAAATACGGCGTAGCTAATACGAAGATTCAGTTATTTTAAATTACGAAGAACTTTGAGTTAAATTCTTCGTTGAAAAGTCCGTAAATTTACTGTAATTTATAACGGTGCACTGCAACATATTTGGTGGGGTGTGAAAAGACAAAATATTTTGTATTTATCACGAAACGGTTTTATAGAAGCGAGGAAACTGCAAGATTTTTATTGTTTTCCCAAATGGCTGCATGGTAACCTGCAGTGACGTCATAGATTATTGCCACGGGGAAATAAAGTCTCTCTCTTGTTATTTAGGTTCTGTCTCCCAAACCATGATTTATTATTTCATTTTTCTTGTCGTTTTTGTTATTTGCGGGCTTTTCCTGGACATCCATTGCGATAGTTCTCTTTGAGTTTCGAGTTTTGTACACAGATATTTACTAAACATTATTTAGTACCTACGCGGTAAGAAGTCACGCTAATGTTCGTGAGTATGATCAATTGCGTGACCTTTGACAGCTCGAAAATAACTTTTAGTAGATATCTGGTGGGGAAATTTGCGACCCGACTACACATGCAAGAGAGGTATCGGAGGTAATACATAGGAGAATACCTCAAGGCCCCGCCTACCCGGGCACACACACGGTGCGCAGAACTTCGGTAATAACCACGCGATTTGAAAACTACTCAAGATATCCGAGTGAAGTCTGTTTAAGAAAAGCATTTAAGAATACACTGTGGGGCCGAAAAGTACTTTTGATTTCGGATTAAGTTTTAAACTGTATTTTTAGAAGAGTTAAAATAGCTAAAAGACGTGTTTTCAGAGCAATTTTTAGGCGTAAAACAACCTGTACAGATTCTTGAAAGCACTTAGGGGACTTGCAGTACACCTTTACCTTCATTTCTATGACATATAACGTTACGTTCACCGCTCAAATTCCACAGTTGTCCTATGGACGACGAAAAGACTGAGCTCCAGTTCACAGCCTTGAGCTTAGAGGCGATACCGCGCTAGAAGCACCAGCGAGCGTCACACTTATCATCCCGCCTCACTAACACAGATACACCCCTGACGATGCGGGCCCCTTAATTAAGAGAAATGGCCAGAAAATGAAAAAAAAAAAACAACAAAAAAAAAAAACACGGTGTGTGAGAACGAGTCTTTAACATCTGGTCATGCTACGATCGTGAGAATCTAAGAAAAATTTTCTTCTCTCCGTTCAAAATTTAAATAAACGATTTAAGATAGTGAATTTATAGTAACCGAGACTTCTTATTGACTTCTTGTTTTGTTTGCGAAACAGAGACCAGAAAAATGGGTCATGCTGAAAGGAAAACGTTTTGACACCATTCCAGACATAGAGAGAGACACGACAGAGCAGTTGAAGGCCCTTTCGAAAACCTTCCAGCAAAGCTTCCAGTCATTGAATCAACATTGGGATAGGTGCGCATCGCAAGCCAAAGAGAGTATTTTGAACGAGATTAGTTCAAATTTGATGCAAGCTCATTACTTTGTTCGTAATAAAATTATTCACTTTTTTTTAAGAAAGAACATTCCTTTCGCTAATGTCTAGTTCTACTTATTAATTTTACCTTCTGATATCGAATGTCAACTTATGTTTTTTTTTAACCGGACTATATAAATGCGATTAGTGATTATTTAAGAGAAAAAATTTTTGCGTTGCAATACATAGTGCAGTGATTTTGTAAGACTACTGTATGTTATAAATAGTGGGGTTATTGGAGAGTATTAGCTATCATCCAGTTTTTAAATCTGGTGTATGGTGTAATTATAATCACTTGCCCGACTTTTCACACACATGGTATCACACCAACTGAATATACGCGTATGTTGAACATATTTGTGTATTACAATGGTATTCACTGTAAGATCAGCGACGAACAGTCATGAATCGGTGAGCTCGTCAACCGAAACGAAATGATTCTAGCGTGCAGTTTTTAACTTACACTATTAAAAATTTTCTCCTTAAATTTATAAATCAAATTGGTTACAAATTATCCAGGGATCTTCGTAAATTTAAAGAAACTGAGTTAACTTACTTTGAACATAATCCCAAAAGAATATTCTTGGTACCTATATCAAGAAAATATTTTTTGAAAAAAGGTTAAGTCTATAGTAAGAACCGTCTTCATTTTGGCTGCCTTTGTTTAGAATGAAACATACAAATCGAAAGTAGAAATACTGCTCAGTTTCGATTAAGATTCAGTTAATTTAAATTACGATGAAGTCTTCGTTTATTTGAGGTTGATTCTTCGTTGAAAAATCAGTAAATTTCCTGTGATTTCTAACAGTGTGTCTGCAATTTGAATTTCGCTCGTCTAGTTTTTTTTTCTTCTTCTCCGCACTATTCCAAATTAAGAGTTCCTATTTTACTTCTTCAGTTTTCTCTCGTGCTCGCAAATCATCGGAGAACACGAGGCGCTTCTACATCGCGGGGGTGCCGGGGGAGTGGACGTGTGAAGTCGCAGGAGGTTGCTGATTGAGGAGGGGGCGTTTGATCTTGTCCTTGGCGAGCGTCCTGTGTCCGGGGGGGGGGGGGGGGAGGGACAGGGCGAGCTTCCGACAAGCAGCGCCGCGAGGCCGCCAGACTCCAGCGGGCGACGAAAATAACACCGCATCCGCCGCGCCGGTCTTCCGCGCTCTTCGAATACCTACTTGGTCTGGAAATAGGGCGTGTACTTACGTGGAGGCGCTCGACGACGCGGTGCCTGAAAGGAGACTGCCCGCCTAAAACGTCAACAACAAGAAGATAACTTTCCCCCCCCCCTTACGTCATATGAAACTGTTACGCAATCAAGCACTAACCTAGGATAAGAGGCTTGTAACTGATGCCCTATCAAGACGTCCACAGAACTGCTAACTGCTAACCAAATCAAATCAAAAGCACCACGACAACGTAGAATTATTATTTTTATATAAAATGATGAGGTACGAAAATATCAAGGCATTGCAAAAAAAAAAAACACAGATTTAACCACTACTTTGTAAGAAAAAAGGTACAGTCCTACAAATAGCTCTAAACGAAATCTCATGGGCAGCAGGATTATTAAATGAGTGGTGAAACTGCGACAAAAAAAAAACGTAACTTTAATACTACATGATATGCGTTCATATATAGAGTCTGCAGTCAAACTTCCGAAGAAAATTATTTACAGAAAACAATATATATTACGTAATCATTTATGCGAATTCGATTGGTAGCTGATAAATGAGTTAATTCCAGAATAATAGTAATCCTTTAAATATTATGTGTTAATCTTTGTCTCTATACAGTTTTCACGAATGAAAAAACGCAAACTCTGAAAAAGAATTGATAATCATCACATCACCACTAAATATATTATGTTATGATTTTCTATAAAGTGTGTATGGAGATATTCGACCAAGTTGTCAATTGTCATGCATAGTCATAATTTAAGGACAACATTTTTACAACAAAAATTCCTCAATAACAGAAGACGATGATAAATATAATTGATTGTTGATAACGTATATGTCTTCGTGCAGATGACGGAATGCAGAGTTTACCAAGACGCAAATAATCCAGGCCCGCATTTCGCTGGTATTCGCACCAGGGTCCTTGGTAGGAATCGAGTATCACATCAGGGAGATATGACGCGCGTATATCGCGCTTGTACGAGCACTTTTTAAATCAAAAGTTTAAAAAAAATTGAACTGTTCCTTACAACTGAATTGGCCTACTTATGGCCTGGTGGACATCCGGTTAAATAGGCATCAGATAAGAAAAAAAAGCGATTCAAGGACTTAACGCATTATAAAAGATTGTATGGTTTGTAATGACAGCCACTGAAATAGTGTAGGTATCTTACAGTTTTCTACCTAGCCCAGCGTATTCTTACAAGTCACACGGATGATGGCAATGGTATTTAAACATGTTGTAGCAGAAGGATACATTAAGGCTCTGCTTCATCCGCCATATTTAATTTCTTTTTTCTTAAAATGAACTTCAATCGGGTGCCCACGACGAAATTAGTCAGGCAAAAATTCAAACTATGAATATTTTACTGACATATTACAAATAGCAGATGGCATGCAGCGTATGCCAGATGACAAAATGTTTGCTGCAGAACATAACATGCAATGCTTAATGGAGATATAACTTCGTGTAAATTGCCCAAGATAAAAATAATGGCACGAAAATGCACAAACGAACCAACTACAATTCGCCCTGGCTCACCTAACCAATACCGTTGAAGGACAAATGATCAATAAAAAGGGGGGGGGGGGAGGCAAATCCCAGGGGTTCAAGCTACAGGGGGAGGGGGCCGGTTGAGTTTCGAGTTTGATAATAGAACTACAAGTAAGGCGATATGCGCAGATCACATTTGTTTGTAGTTATGACCATAATAACGTTTACAAGTATTAACTTTTTTTTAAATTGTGGTTAACGAAAATGAGGCCCTGGCCCACCACTTAAGATTTTTAATATTTTTCCCCTTATAATTCTACTCTCGTACTTGTTATATAAATTTTTTGTCATGTCAAGGAATAAATCTTATCTCCCAGACCTTCTATACCTTGTCGCAACCACTTATTTAACAGTCGCCAGTCTGTAAACGACGCGAGGAAATAACTTATTATTTGACGCGGGCGACTACATCTGCCAATGATAATCACACCAGTTCACAAGTGTTGACTTCAAAAAGTAGCCAAAGATAAGTACCATGCCATAACAAACCAAAAAAAAAAAATTCAACACGGAAGCTTTATTGGAGGGAAGCCTAAGATGTCCATCAAGTTCTGTCCCTGCCCGAACACGCCCGAATATTCACCTTCGGCCAACCTCGGGTTTATTTATATATATTTATATTTCTCTGTTTATTTTAATGTAGCTATACTAACCTAACTAACCGTCCATAGTGTTTGAAAGTGTTTTAATGTAGCTAACCTAACCGACCACTTTTAATATCTGAATTCATTTTTCCTGCGCAAAAATAAAACAAATCCCGACGTTGGCCGAAGGTGTATGGTTCGGGTGTAATCGGGAATGGCAGAACTTTATGTGCATCTTACGTCTCCCTTTATTGGAAGCGGTATCAAAATACGAGAAATTGCAAGATGGCGAGGCCTCAAATGAAATGGAAGGGGCCCCGGGCGCAGCACGAGGTCTGAACTCACCTCCGGGTGCAGCAGGCTGTTCTTGGAGGGGAGGCCGTTCCGGACAGACGAGAGCTGCGGCTTGGCTCCAGATCCGCCCTTCGAGCCGGGCGCGCCGCCGCCGCCGTATTTGGACAGCACATCCTTGTGGTGGAGGGACCCGGGACTCTGCCGAAACAACATGGCCGACATCATTGTCTATCCTCTTCGGTTGGTTTTGCTATTTTTTCCCCCTTTTTACAACTAAAAAAGCAACTGCAACATCCAACATTTCTTCCAATTCGCTACGATGAAACAATATCTACATTCAACAGCAACAGCAACCACAAAACTCATCGCTTTTGGAGAAGGCTTCAGTTCAGTCCAAACTGTCAGTTAGGACTGTTCAAACTGAACACCTGGACTGATAAGTGTGTGCAGAGAGCGTAGTCGCGAATTACAATAATTAGTGTCGTTAAAAAAACGGACGTTCAAAACTGTTTACACAATTCAAACATTAAACTCCATCAAACGTTTTGAGTGTCCCGAAAACATGGCGTGGATCATTAGCTGGACAAGAAGCGGCTTCACGCAGGGCGTATCAATAAAAAAACGCACACGTCAAATTTACATAGGTAAACTATTAGCAAAATTGTAATTATTTACAAAAAAAATAACTACAGGGCGCGACTTACTTTGGCGCAATGCAAGATCTCGTGAATCCACGTACCGATAGCATTCGTCTGTCACCGGTAAAATAGCATTACAGTAATTACACGGTCAATTTTGGAGGAGCATCTAACTCTGATAAGATTTTATTTTCGCAAAAGGAAATAAAGTTGTAGAGATGTATTCGGAGATGATGGACTGATTGTACCATTTCGTGAAAAATTGCAGGGATACGGTTGGGACGTTTCGGAGCACCATAAAGCCCGGACCTGGCTCCCTCCGATTTCCATCTGTTTGGACCACTAAGTTCCTCGGCGGTGAGAAGCGAGACTGTGACGGCGAACCCACACGGTCCTTGCTAATGTGGCTCTTTCCGCAGCCGACGGAGTTCTGTGAGACCGGGATTCTCAAACTGATCCATCGTTGGGACAAATGTCTTAACATGCATGGGAGATATGTGGAAAAGTAATAAATGTGTAATAATACTATTATTTGTGTTTCATATTGTCATTAATTACTTTTTAATTTTTTTACATTATTTGCGTTACATATTGATATACCGACGAGTAATGTATCCTGGACATCACCTAGATACAAAGATCAAACTACAACAGAGGCATCTATCTTTGAAACATGCACGCACTACTACTACTACTACTACTATTAAAAAAACAGATACAGTCATCAATGGATTACATGCAACAACAATAATCTTCAAGACTTCATTGAGGTCACACTGCACTACACTTTAATATCAAGATACACAAGGGAGTGTCAGGAAAAAAAAAACACATTCTGTGGATGGTCCAAATTCTCAACGGCAACAAGAGTAACTTTCGGGTCAATCACACCACAAATCGGTAACTGACTCTACTATTGTGGCGGAGGTAATGAGCATAAGAAAGGATACCGAATGCATTATCTTCATCGAAGATTTTGGCAACTGAAAGAACAGTTTCCTATCAACTTCCCCCCCCCCCTCCCTTTCCAAGATCAAAGAAGTGATTAAATGGATACAAATCATTGGAGATTTCACTGCCACGTGTTGCGGCCATCTTTTACAGGTGATTGAGACCTGGCGATACCAGTGAGGACAGCATGCTTAAGTCAACCGTCAAGAAAATGTCATGGCCTCTTTGGCCTCTATGGCATCATCCATGTGGAACGTGTTCCTGCGAATTAAGCCACGAACTACGCACTCTACGATGGAGGAAGTTTTTGGACTAGCTGCTGCCACGCACCTGGCATGTTCGGCCAGAGTTGCTTACGACTGGAGTGTGGAAGTTGCTGCTCGACAATGCGCCAACATACTGTACATATATACGAGCCTGGCGGACCAGTCCTCGACTCATTCTGGGGCTCGTGTTCTCGATTACTCACCACAATCCCTCGTGGGAAACCTAAGACTCACTGACATAGAGCCAGACGCCGAATAACCAGCGTTCGTGCACCTTCGGTTTTCTGTCTGTAGTAAAAGTAAAAGTTAGGTCGAAGTAATATTATGTTAAATATTGGGCTTGCCACCCCTTAATCTGGGGCCTGCGGACTTTTGTTTATCCACCTGAAGACTACTGTGTTAAGGCGCATGAACGTGTTACAGTGGTTCTGCGTCCGAATTACTTTAAAGGCCTTTGCTGACCGTTTCCACAAGCTTCACGAATATCGCAAAAAAAATTGTATTTTGATGGATGTGTGTTATTTTAGAAGGCCCATAACAGTAAATATGTGTTTCGATTTACTGATAACGTTCACTGAACCTTTTTGCACACAACTTGGTTTTAAAGGTTAAAATTAACTGTACCAAGCACTATATTTTCCTTGATAAATGGTATCTTCATAAATATAATAAATATTCTAATGTTCTTTACCGCGAGCTTTTATAATCGTCCTTAGCAAAACGAGCTCGTAGCATTTTTTTTCAGGGGTGAAAAAAAAAACACGAAACTCGTTTTCACTGATATTCCACATTCAGTTATTTCAGAAGGTAATGTTACACATCTCACGGGCGAATGCTCGATGCCATAAATAAACAGCGGAGACCGTGGTGAGAATATTTACTGAAAATGTTGTCGGCCCATAAATTATTACTTACGCAATGCTGCGCGGAGAAGGGATTAGGATACGGCGTCGCGGAACCCGTTTCCGTGAGGCGAAGAGCTGCGCGCGGACGAAGAAATAGAAACAGAAGTGTCGCCCGTTGACGCAACAGAGCCGGAGGAGCAGACATCGAAATTCCGTCCCTTCATTATGTGTCTGTGGACGCGCGCGCACGAGCCGAGTCGCGTAGAGGTCCCCGCCTGCCTGCGGACACACGCGGTCGGTTGTGCAGAGCTTCAGAAGACATCCGCACGATTTGAAAACTGCTCGAGATATCCGAGCGAGGTCCGTTTACGAAAAGCATTTAAGAATGCCCTGAGGGCGGATGAGAAGTTCTGTTTCCGTACCGTGTTTTTAAACTGTATTTTTATTAGAGTGAAGCTCGGCTTGAACGCATGTTTTCAGAATGATTTCTAGGCACGAAACACCCGGCACAGATTCTTGAAAGCACGCAAAGTACTTGCATTACATCTTTAATCTTCGTTTCTCCGCCATATGTCCGCTCAAAAATAATTTCATATTTGCCCAATGCACGACGAGAAGACCGCGCTTAGAGGCGGTACCGCACTTGACGTACCGGCGAGCGTCGCACTTATCATCCCGCCTCACTAACACAAATATACCACTGACTAGGCTGTCCCTTAAAACTTTCTATAGAAACAAACTGAGCTAACTGTGGTTGTCTCCTCCGTTTACCATGCTAATTTCTTACATTTTTTACTGTTTATTAAAGGCATGAATTTTTAGGGAAAGTTTTCGAGACTAGCTGAGAGCTAAAGCTACTTTAGCAATGTCTGTGTTTCGTGGTTGGTTGGGTTTATTTTAGGTAATAGTCCACTGTCAGCACACCAATCACAGTCATCCAGAGCGGAATAAAACGCGCCCTGAATGGCCCGGCCAAATAAGGCAGTGGCTTCCCTTGCAGACGGCCGTCAATTGCAAGGAAGAAACCGCTGGCGCGGGCATGCCATACCGCAGTCTAACGGACGTTAGAGATATTTTCGCAAAACTTTTCCTGCCCCTACTAATTACCGTAGTCTCTGTTTACGCGCTTGGACGGTCAAACGGACTTTGAAAGATCAAAAATTCAATTTAACATTAATATCGTGAAAATACGCCATTGGTTGTCGTATTAAACCTCAGGAATGGACAATAAAGATACACACATAAACACACGGAGAGTTTGTTTGTGCCTGATGACGGGAGCAGATGCCAGTTCCTGAAACGTCAAAACTATTTTCGTCGTAGGAAACCTATTTTGTTCGTCGTCGTCGTTGTTTCGTCCACATTATTTGTTCAGTTCGAAATCTGGGTTCGTCTGCGAGTCGTTATGTTGCCAGAGATGTTGGTTTCTTAAGTATTTACTCTTATTGTTGGGACTGTCCCGTCGAAGTCAGCCTACTGAACTTACAGCAATGCAAGATACTATGTTAAATCAACCTCCCCATTGCAAAAATCGTTCAAAGAATGTACAAAATTAAAGCGCAGGTGGCTCGGTGTAATTACAATTTCGATACTGGTCGAATGGCGGAGTTCCGATTTTTCGCACGTGGGAAACGTGATTACCATTCCACAAACCTTTTTTTTTAACCCATAGCGTTACGTCATATAAGTGTGAGTTCCTCGGAGCATGTTGCAATATTGAAGGGTCTGTCGTCTCTAAGTCTTTGTGCACATAACCATGACACATCAAAGCCTCAAGAATGCTGTCCAACCGGTTAGGTTCCGATGTCCGTCATTAAAACCAAAAGGTCCTTGACTCTACTACCGACCAGGTCAGGATACTTATGGGAAATATCCTTCCGGAATGTGGACTGGATGGCGTTACGTTGTTCCTTCACTTTAAGGTGCCCGTCTAGTCGGGCGCACGAGCTCTAAGGCTCTGTTCCAAATAATCCGCACTCGCACTTGCACTCGTGCTCATACTCACACCCACAATTCCTTGCGTGCAAAGTGCATGCTCCATGCGTGCTCGCCATTTGGTACACAACCATACTCCAAAGTAAACACACCCATGTGTATGAGGTTTCCTACAACAATGTACAATGCTAACAGCTTCTTTAAGACATGTACGTTGGTTTATCCATCACCTAAATGCATGTATGTATATGTTTATGTTTCATCATGTTAAAATTAACTATCCTAACCTGTACCTCCGGGTCAATTTCCGTGCTATTACCGGTATCATACTTGTTAATCTTTGTTGCATATTTGTTCCACGTCTTACAGATCACATGAAGACATCGCGTGTTGTTTAATAACGAACACGTGCAGTGTTCATTTGCCATTTTTTAAATCAATAGTCCAGACGTAAACGTATACAAACAATGGTTACGAGAGTACGCAACGAGCATGCATTCAAACGCACTCGATATGCGCACTCGTTCTCGTGCTCGCACTCGACTATATGGAACAACACTCTCGTGACGTCACTTCCGAGAGCGAGTACGTGAGCACGCATGTTTACCTATTTGGAACACAGCCTAAGAGCGCGGGGGCGATAAGGGCGACACTGACTCGCGCATCACACGCCTCTTCGCCTCTACGCACCAGGCACAAAACTGACGTGCAGTCTTCGCGTCGGTAAACCGCCTCTATGAGACTCGTAGCTGTGATATCATTTCATGCTGGACTATTAAAGATGAAATACACGTACCTGTGCGTTGAATTCTTCATACCTAAAAATGTTCGTGAAAACACCCGTTTTAGTCTTTTTTACTGTCCAAAAAATACATGTTATAGACGAAACCATTAAACGAAACTTGTCCCTAAACACGGAATAGCTCTTAAATGCTTAAATCAATCACTGTTGTTAATAAATCTCGAGAGTTTTTTTGTTGGCGCGTTAACAACTGGAGCTCTTCTCACTTTGGCATATGCTAATTATTATACAAAAAGATTATAGTCTTCCCAGCACGGGGCCATCATTGGCGTATGATTTTGACAACAAAACCTTTTAAAATTAGATGATGTAAACAATGGGATGTGTTTGATTGCATTCGAAATTTTAACAGCCACGCACCACTGTTAATATAATCAAACGTTAAACTATAATTTGATGCATTACATAGTCTACATTCATGTATCAGTCATCAAGTGTTAAAAAAAACGTATACATATCGTACGTACAAAGTGCTAAGAAATGCGATAGCTTCATCCGCACTGACACATTTCTTCTTTGACAGTACCGTTGGCAAAAACGCCATTCCGTGACAGACAGGACAACGATTTTCTCGTTGTTCTTGCAGTGCGCGCTTCTACCCCAGTGTTCATGCCGAGATCCCGACCAGGCTCGGGCTGGTTCGACCACGCCATCACGATGGTCGACTTTCGAGGCCTTTTCGCCCCGCGACCAATGGCGTCCTGGGAAACCATTCAAGAGAGGGCTGCACTTATTGAGGTATTAAAAATACTACAAGTCAAAATATCTTCTCATTCCAAATTACATTTTTTTTTTTCAAAGATTGTTCCCAAATTCTTTAACATAATTCATTGAATGTTCGTCTGTTTTGTTAGTCACTTCAAATTATAAACCATGCGATATATCGTCTGTGCCAAGTTTTGCCAGTTCTTAAAATTGTCTATGTGACCTTCTGCCAACTGTTGTTTTGTCGACACAAAACATCATGAAGTTTGTCAGTGTTCAAACAAACATCGTGTGATTCCTAGCAAGTGACAGTTGGAGAAAAAAAAAGTGTACCAAAGGCACCACCTGAGGACTGTTGAATATGCTAACACGACAGAGACTACGAAATTGCTGCAGTACAAATTTTTGCTTGAACCGGGTTGATGAAGAATCAATAATCCCGAAAGGGGGATGGCTACGCCTTATGCCGCGTTGCGACGCGTTCCCGCCAGGGTCGCCTCGCTCGGCGTGCGCGGAAGAGGCGGAAGCAACTCGCGACCACGCGGGACCGCGCGTGTGTCGCACGAGGGTCCGTTACCTTTCACGTGTCCTCCTCCTCCCTGTGTGGGAGGGGGGGGGTGTCTAACTGTGCAAGCCACGAGACGACCGCACGCACCCTTGCAACTCAGTACAAAACCACTTGTTCTAGTATTCTGCCAGTTGGGACAGGTGCGAGACGGGCTGCATTTAGGTCCTTTTTCAGCTTTTAACAGAAGTGCCTGTGGCAAGTCGATGCCAAAATCTTCGGATGTCACTACAGGATGTTCCAAAATTTTTGGTGAATACGTTATTGGGTGATAGACCTTTACTACACAAGCACTAGTCAGTCAAACAGCGATGCTAATAGAGGGCTCTTTCTAGCAAACGATATAAAACGCACACATCACAGAAACCGTCATAATTAGTGCTGGGTATCTCAAGGACGTTGTCATGCTTGTCGAAAATCAGGTAAAAACCCGGAGTTTAGTAATTTTTCAAGTCTTTTTTTCGCTTTTATCGGAGCCTTTTTTCATTTTAGAGTTTAAAATTTCGCTCTGCAAATAGAATGATTCAATAGTCGACGTAGCTACTCCGGCAGTGAATCGTAGCGGCGAGTACGGAAACTACGTGTGATTCGTGTCAATAAATGTGGTTGAAAACAATTTGGGTACATATATTTGCCACGCTTTACGCTAGGCATTATTTTAAAGAATTCTGCTTTAAATTTCGTGTTGGAGTTTCAGTGAGTTCGAAACATGAGAACATACCTGTATGTATTTGCTCGTTACCGAGGTTAAATGTTACACATCTATGGCGAGTACTGAAAGACTTGCTCTTTTTTTTTTTTTGTATTTGTTCGCTTATTTGAAATGTAATTGTTTCCCGCCTGAGGCAGTCTACATGGGTGGAATGGAGCTGACACTAACAGGAGCCACGTGCTCTACCCGAGGGACAGACCTGTCGTTCCAGTCAGTGAGGTGAGATGAGACAGGGCGTGAGCAGCGACGGAATGAATTGGTAGGGGGGAAACTGAGGAGTACCCCGAGAAAACCTCACAGGGCAAGGCAACTCCGGCCACGGTTCCCACTTGCGAAGAAATCAAGGTTCGATCACGCAGGGAATCGAACCAGCATTACTTTGGTGGGGAGGCGAGTGTTATAAACTCTAAAGCACAGCGCATCCTATCTAAACGATTATTTATTTTTTTGTAAATAACATTTTTAAAATGCTTATTTTAAGATTTTTTCATCACATGCCACAATTTTATTAGTCACTGTACGTAACATACAAAATATAAAAATGTGTTGTAAAAATTCACAAGGAGGAGGGGGGGGTAACGTTTATCACTCCCATGCCACAGTGTCACAGTTACGTGTTTTGCAAGCGCAAGCGGGCACCCTCAGAGAGGGTTTTTTTTTTCATTCCATCCCCTGCTACCACCACCCCTCTCCGGCCGGATCTACGCCCATGATTACGTGCATTTGACCCCGGGATTAGTTTCGAAAATGAGATCTGATTGCTCAAAAAAAAAAAAAAGAGTTAGGTTGCTCCAGCTCCAGCTGTGAAGCTTGCAGGTGTCTCGCCGGTGTAATGAATCCTGGTCTCTCGTCCGCCCCGCCGCGCCGTCCGCCCAGGGGAGCCATCCGCACGCCGCGCACGTCGCCGATTGCGGGGGGAGATTGTCGGCGAGGAGGAAGCGGAAATCACGGTCGATCTGTGGGGGGGACCTCCGCCAGATGTGCCGGACGACTGGGGCGGAGGGAGGGGAGCCAATTGCCGCCCCATTAGGAGCTCTCCCCGAGGCTGTGTGGCTGGGAGCAGTCGCGCACAAGGCGCGGCCTATATTTGGCACCGAGGACGACTTCGCGGCGGATAAGAAATGGAAATGGATTGAGCTTTGGGAGTCCAGACGCTGAGGTCACTAGAGACGATGAAAGGTGACGAGTTCCCAACGGGAACACTCGCGGATTGAATGTATGGAGGAAACGGGAAGTACCCCCGATAAAACACGCCGGCACCGCGCACGGCAACGTCCGCTACGTTTTCCAATTGTCAACATTTCTGATTCCACCCGCGCCATGGAGGAAGGCGAAATATCTGACCACGTTTTAGATAAATTACATAATTTTTTTTTTCTAAAAACTTTCACTACTTGGTAATTATTATCGTAACCATCGAGCCAACTATCCCATTTTATGACTTGATATTGACATTAATTTGTTTACTCTGTCAGTTAATGGGGATAAGGCCTTGCCACCTTGCAATAAAGCTTCTGTGATTTGGGTTGACGTGGCATAGGACTTAGTTCTGGCTTCTTGTTGAAGTCAACACTTGTGAACTGGTGTAATTATCATGGCAGTTATAGCCGCCCGCGTGAAATAATAACTTATTTCCTCGCGGCGCTTACTGACTAGAGCTTGTTAGTGAATATGTGGTAACAACACGTATAGTAAGGTCCAGGAGATATGATTTATGCCTTGACATGCAAAAAAAATTGGGATAAATAGCTCACATTATAATTAAAGCAAAAAAATATGGAAAATCTTAGATGCCGGAGCCGAATCCCCTTTAAGATGACTGAAATTTTTGTAGCTAATTAAAACATACACCAATTCACTGCCATTTCTCACCCGGGACTCAACGTTTATTCCAACTTGCTACGATGAAACAATACATCCAACAGCAACAGCAACCACAAGACTGATCGTTTATGGAGAAGGCTTCAGTTCGATCCAAACTGTCAGTTCGGACTGTTCGGTCCGAACTGAGCACATGGACTTATCGTGTGTGCAGAGGGCCTCAAATAAATCCAAACTGTCAGTCGGTCTGAGCAGTCCGGACTGGAAGCTGGGCTGATCGTGTGTGCACTGTTAAAAAATTTTCATCTTTCAATTTACGAAGAACGGTGGTTACAAATTATCCAGGGATCTTCGTAATTTTACGGCTATCTTTGTATATTTACGTACACTGAGTTCACTTAGTTTGAACATGATTTCAAAAATAATATTCTCGGGTTATTAAAAAAAAAATTTAAAAACTTGTCAAGTCTACAGTAAAAAAACACTTTTCTTTGTCCACGTGTGTGTTTACCTTTGTTTAGAACGAAACACACAACTCGGAAGTCGAAATACTGCGTAGTTTCTACGGAGATTCAGTTATTTGAAATTACGAAGAACTCTCTGTTTGTTTGAGTCAAATTCTTCGTTGCGAAGTCCGTACGTTTACCGTAATTTCTTACAGTGTGGGGTACACTGAGCCGTTGTAAACTTCCTGCGACGACCCACCTCCGCAGGGCGACCTGGCGCAGGTATTGACTGGCCCGGCAGCGCCGTATAACGCTCGGACAACTTCTGCCAACTAATATAGCTACCGACAAACTTCCGTCTTCTCCCCTCAACAGACACGCCGGCGCTACACAGTAAAATAATTTTGTTTGCAAATGGAACTAAAATAATCATGTATTATTTCAGACATTTGTAAATTTGTACATTTACATGAAAGCAACTGTATCACTACGGAAAAAAAAATCGGAGTATTACTGGGTTCGGATTCTTTCCCGGGAATTTATATTTTGTGTTATCCCAGTACCTACATTAGTTAAACTGATTTTCAATTCGATTATCCTTGCCATTGTTTAAAAAATGCATTTTTGTAAAAAGCATCAATCAAAATTTTAAATTATGCCCAATTTTCCTAAGCATGACAAGAAATAATCTGTACTGTTTCCAAAACTGCATTCAGTACATGCAAAAATAATCATATCAATGTGTGGCACAAATTTACAGAAACATTTCGTAAAAGTACAAAAATAATTACGTGTAGTTTCAGTTTTGTCAATAATTATACAGAATATAATATAAGGATTCGCTTACAAGACAATTCTAGGGAACTTGGGGATGTTGAATCGGAAGCTGCCATTGTGCGTTTCGTGATTGGTTGACCTTTTCTCAGACACACGACTTCCGTCGGCCCAATCAGCACAGCAATTATGAGCGGAAGCAAAGGCGTCCTGAATGGCCCGGCCATATAAAACTGAACAAGCAATTAACTGCTTGCTTGGGCACACTTCGTTACATTCTTTTGAACATTCATATTTTTTTCTTTTGCCAAAAATACATTCTTCTGCTTATCGATGTTGCAGATGAAACAACACAGCACTTGTTTACACGAAAAAAAAGGGGTTGTCTGTAAAGTCGGTTTACGGACGATAATTTTACGTGATAACTTCATAAGAAAACATTGATGCAAAATTGCATACTTTTTAATTTTCAAATATTATTTACAGGTTTTGCAAATTTAATTTAAATAATTTGTTTAAATATAATCACGAACAATTAGTTATAGAAATAAAATGAAATCAAATCAATGTCAATAAATTGTTAATTTGAAATGGACAAAAAAATCAATTTTTTTAAATTGCTGCTTTTAAAAAACTCGCCTTAACCTGTTTGATATTATAGAAGATTTTCTCTCACGGTGGTTGGCCGGTTCTTGCACGCTCGGCTCAGGCGGAACGTGACAATGAGTCATGCTTTTTCGTCGGTTTATAAGACGTTATCACGTCAAAAATTAGCAAAAAAAAGTTTAAAAAATGAGAATCCATACCTCGTATTTAACACACAAATTAGTCGGCATAAATACGTATTTCAAAGTGATTTGATACCGACATGTAGGATGTTTGTATCTAACAGGGTTTTTTTATAACGTAACGAAAAAATCATTTATTAGAATTTTAACGTTAATATAATGATTTCTTAATATAAATAGGCAAAAACCATCGTTACAGAGTTTACTTTTCAAATATTCCAGGGGAGCACCCTCGCATCCTTTTCTCGCCGAGGGCCACCCGTGTAGGGCCGTCACTGGACTCGGAGATACGGGTTGTCGCATGTGCGCCATAGTTGCGCTTTGCAACACCAACAAAATCTTTGGAAAATAATTTTTAAATGAAATAGTGTCATTGGTGCATGGATCCCAGAAGGCCTCGAGCCGAGCCGACACAAAGCAAGGAAGATAAAGAGTGACAATTCAATGATATAACCAAAGATCTTATTTTCTTTGGAAATCCAAGAACTGTGCGGGATTTAGAGGCAACCTAACAACCAGAAAGTCGTTAACTTTTCGAAAGTAAATGTCGGCAACCTTAATTTTTTTTTGTTGTCATTCGTTGCTGGGAATTTTAACCGTATTTGTTTAAGATTACTTAATTTTCCATACGGAACAACCAAAACACGACGTTAAAATGCTTTAACTTTTGTTTCAAACATTGAAAACTTCATAGCCGCAAAGTTTGAGCGCTGAAAATCATAACCACTGTTTTTATTGCAAAAAATACACACGGGCATAGCATACAGTTTTTGCTTTGCAGCCATGCTTATTTCATTGCAACCACAAAATAATTTTGAATTGGCAAAAATTATTCCAAAGTATATTTTGCCATTATAGTCAAGATGTCACACTGTTAACACACCATTCCATAAATTCTGAATCAAGAATGTTCGTAAATATTCTTTTGAAGTGAAACTTCTTAGGACGCGATGGGAGTAAAATTTCGAGACCGAATTTTAATGCAATTTTTCGTGAAACATTACTGTGGAACGTTTCAGACGCGAAAAGGGCGGAGAATAGTTTGCGGACGGTGTAGAGAACTCAGGTCTTGTTCTCTTGGGTGGACTTCACGTGGCGGCGTGCGGCTCAGCGGTGAAAGTAAGTAACATTGGACTAGCCAATGATTGACATGCCCAGGATGACAGCATAATGTGTCGGATCCTACCACTTCCCAGTACACTAGCTGAGCTGTAACCCAGCAGCGAGGTCTGACAGACACAGACGCATGACACGGTAAACCAATGGTGCCATCAGCTCTGTGCCGAGTACATTGGAGTGCGTATCCGCGTAGCTTCGGCTACAAAATTTACCTATTACCTGTAGAAATGCTTATTTCTAATTATTATTTAAGTGAGCAGACTCACTAATGAATAATAGATTAATAGGGGTCTGACTATGTGCCTGACCACGTCCTGCGGTGAAAGTAAGCAACATTGGACTAGCCAATGATTGACATGCCCAGGCTGGCAGCACAATGAGTCGGACATACATAGCCGCCGCGGCTGGGGCAACCTGGGTGCTGCGGCCATATAATTATGTTCTTTCAACTAATTTGGCTGGCTGGCAGCCTGGGTGGGAAACGACGATAGTCGCCCCCTAACAACCAGTTATGCCCAAAACCCCAATGCGGCCAAAAATGTCCAAGTGCCCGCCCTTGCTTAGTAGACATTTTCTACTCTTTCAACTCTTCTTCCTGAGTCATCCTTATATTCCCGTAGCCAACCCGCATGTAATTAATGCATGAAATTTTGCATCCCGCATGTAAGTGCCCAGGGTTTCCCCTGTGTCTATGCAGGTTTTACCTAGGCCCAACGTATCTAGTTTTAACCTAGAATAGTCAGTGAGGGGAGTTAGTCATGGCTAAAACGTTGCCATGGCTGGCCAATCCCCTCCTAGCACATGATACATGCTTCCTCTCCTGCATGGTTCATAACCTGCATGCTTAGAGCGTATAGGCTTCGGCCTGAGACGCACTTAGTCTTCCCTACCCAGACCCTTTCCAAATACACTTAGTTATTAGTAAGGTTAGGAAAAAAAACAAAAACAAAAAAAAACGCGTGCGGCTCAGGTTGAACCCTGCCATGCTGCAGGGATAGGCGGGTCGCGGCGGTAGGGACCCGCCTGCGCCTGTCGCCACCCTGACTTTAGGGAATATTTGGGCAGAGGGCAACACAAAGGGGTTTGAGCTTATTTTGAAGTTGAATAAAATTTTGTTAATTCATGTTTATCATTTAGAAAATTGTCTTCTTTCTCTCCCTCTCTGTCGTTTTACCCCCTTACGATCGACTTACGAGTCGAGGTTCGAATTGCCAAAGAAGTTTCACTTCTATCACGTGTACCGAATTACACGCGCTCTTTTTTTTATTATTATGTTTTAAAAAATATATATGTTTTCCTCACATTGAAAACTTAATTGTTGATGTTGGCATTGTTCGACCGCGCAGTTTCTCAGTGGCCGTATTCCGCCTGTACGGTCGCGTGCGTGCGTGCCGGCGCGCGGCGAGGCGACAAGGCGCGGGCAACACGACACCCTGGAGACCCGAGGACCGGGAGATCCGCGGGGACAGCGAGCAAGGGGGGGGAGGAGATGGGAGGAGATGGAGAGAGTGGGTGGGGGTGGGGGTGGGGGGTGGCACGCCGCCAGCGCGGGGCCTGCAACCTGTTCCCCGGGCGACCGCGTCGCGGGCAGCTGCGAGCACAGACGGGGCAGGTGTCGCCTAGCCTCGCCGAGGCGTTGCCATGTCATGTCGGTGTGCTGCCCGGGACCCGACCTGGGCCGTGTCCGAGTCCAGGCGCACGGAAACCAGTTGCCAACAAACACTTTCTACAACACATGGCTGTGCGTTATTTTCACGTATATGAAATACGTTTTTTCGAGATAATACAGAGTATTTATTACGAAAATTTAATTGGTAGTTTCATTTTTTTTTTAAAAAAAGCCACGGTAAATATAATCAAATATTCAATAACTAGACTAATTTGTTTTTTTATTCTTATTAACGTGCACAGTTTAATACTCGAAAACTATTCAGAGAACGGTTTACAAATAACTTTAACCATCGGAGGTACTCGGACAACAAAAAGCATAAAAATGCCCAGGGAAAGAATCCGAAGCCATTTCTGCGAATACTATTTTGTAGTAATAAAAAGTTTTTCATGTATATGTATCAACTTACAAATATCTGTAATATTACATTAATATTTATGTTCCATTTACAAAAAAACCGTATAAGCAGTAGTGTACTTTCTAGATCTTGCTCACTTCACCTGCTATTATGGCATACTATACAAATTACACATGTTCAACATTTGGCCTCTTCGAATGATATTAGTGCCACACCATTTGACGGAAATAATTTTCTTTCATTCATTTGTTGAAATTTCCTTATAAACATTTTAACATGGTTTATAATTCATTTTATTACATCAGGAAAAATAAAGTGAAAATAATTTTACTAGTTATTAAATTACTTAAATGTAATATAAAATATAACCTAAAAATATTTGTGCAAAGTTCTTTATTCAAATCCAAGTACGGGACAAGTACACAGATTCGTTTACTTGCTTACTTTACTTACAGTTCGGACAGCCCTTGTGATGTCACTTCATGGGACAAGGCGAATTCGGGCACAGACTTAACTACGTATAGCCTAGAGATATCATTGGCTGCCGTAGCTAGCCAATCCCCGATTAAAGCACAAGCAGCATGCTACCCTTCCTGCGTGGTTGAAACCCCGCATGATTACTCGTATAGCCTTAGGCGTAAGACGCACTTACTTAGTTTGCCCTAGCCCGAACCTCTCCCAACACAATACACTTCAACACAAAACTAACCATTAACACAAAAGAACAATCCCAACATTAAAAATATAACATTACAGAACAAAAACAATTCAAATAATTAAAACCTACACGAAAGAAAGGAGTTCTCCATAATATATAGGCTATTTCATACAAACAGTAGATAGCGACATGATTTCTCTGAGATTGATTGTTTGTTGTAATGGCGTATGTTCACAAGGTTATTTTCCCCCATCCTTTCTTTCACGACATATGTTTTTCTTACATATAATCTGACGTGAACAATTCTGCTTTTAATTTGCTTGAGAATCCGATCGTCATCCCTTTTTTGTTTGAAAAATCCCTACGTCGTTGCATCCTTCAGCTTGGCAACACTGCCCGCTGGAGCCCAGCTGCAGCCGTCGCGGCCCTTTGGGTTGTTACACGTACCGTTACAATCGTGCGTGTACCATTGCGCCATTATACTGCTAATTGTACCATTATCGAGAATTGTGTACCATGTATCATAATGAAGTAGTCACGATATGCAAATCACCTTGCACTGTGAGACAAGTATGTTGATTATTTTTATGAAAAGCTGTTCTAAATAATATCGTCAGTATTTTAAGTCCTTGTTGGCCGGTGTGTATGAAATGGATTCTAAATGATTCATAAAGCATAAACAAGGAAACGCCGATGCGGAACGTAGCGAAAAAAAAAAAACACGTACTGCGACCTGTGGTGGCCCGGAAGTGAGAACCGGGGTCAGAGATAAGCCATGCGTTATCATCACCGCTGAAAACAGGGGCACTTGAGCGATTTTCGTCCTATCTCACAGCAAACAACACCTAAAGACGAAGACCGTGGCTTACAGTTTATACCAGACGTCCTCACTTGATCTACGACTGGCCAAAGTGCTCCATCACAGTCTTGTCCAACACGTTCGGCTTTCGACGGCAGATTACTCAAAAGCGTACCATCTGACACCATTTAATTTCTCTGAAAAATGTCATGGCTTACCGACACCAATGACTACCAACTTACTCTCCACCATGGCTTCCCAATAACTATTTTTTTGAATGTGAACCATCTTATCTCTCTATATTCGGCATTTTCTAGGAGTAATTACGTGAATGCAACGAAAGTCACGGAACGGGAATGTGTAACAACCACGGTGATGCCATCTGTGGCGGATGGCGCACACCAAAGTTCATAGAGCGAAAAAGAAACGGGTATAGTATTATTGGTTTAGTGAAGTTGAATCACTTGGGCAGTATTTTAATAAAATCGCCTTGTCGAAAATCAGGCCCAAAGCCGGGGTTTAGTATCTTTTCAATTTTTTTTTTTTTTTCGCTTTTATCGGAGCTGTTTGATTCATTATATAGCAAAAATTTCGCTCTGCAAGTATAATAATTTGATAGTCGAAGTGGCTGCACCGGCAGCGAATTCTAACAACGGGTATGGAAAGTACGTGCGATTCGCGTCCAGAAATGTATTTGAAAACACATTTTCATGCATATTTATAACGCTCGGCATTATTTTAAAGAATTCTACGTTAAATGTCGTGTCTTGAGTTGCGTATTTTACGTGTATTTGCAATATAACACATGACTTTGCTCAATACTGAGGCTAGAGTATTGACGAGTACTGAAAAACTAGTTTAATTTTTTTCTTCTTAAGATTATATATAAATCCAAATACGACTCACAGACTGATCACAAAATATCCAGATCCAAAACACTAACAGAGCTTAAATGTGGTACTATAGGTTCATCTTATGTTCTAGAGGCAATCTGAGGAAGAATTTATTTTTTTAATTGCATCTCTTAAATTTTTTTAAATTAGCCTGAGTCCAAAACCCAGTAAACACTGATATTCAAATTTTTGGGGGTTAGGTGATAATTGATACCTGATACAAAAGTACGGTTTGAAATCGTATCAATAATTACATATTCCTAGGGAAAATAAGGCATCTGACCTAAAAATATAAGTTAACTATAAACCCACTTACTCACTTACTGATCACGGTACATATCTAAATACAAAAGGGTTAAATATATATAATTAGTGCATAGGCTTTTCGTAGGCCATAGAGTAGCAGAAAAGATAGGCTATTTCACGCCCTTCGGGAGTGGTGTTGGGGTGGAAGTAATATAAATAACGCATATTACATTAGCGTATCTCTGTAGCGAGTCAGACACATCGTTTTTTTTTAATTTAGCATATTCAAACATCTGATATAAGACATGGAGGAATGGCTTAGTACCTGTACTTCTCCCACAGATGGAAGCGAGATGATGCAATGATTCATAAATTAGCGCTAATGCACCTCCTACGTCACCGACGAAATTTTGAACACCCGTCATGTTATCTGTGCTGACTCAGCATTATAAGAAAGAAAAAAACAGAGACACGAAGTCACGAGACGCAAGATTCATTCCCCCTCGCTTCCGCGGACCGAAAAGAGCTACTTCCGAAGGGCTACACTAATCGGCCTTCCGTAGCATGTCTGGCGGTCATTTCGGTGATTACGGCGCCCATTCATGCAGCAACAAGAACATCTCGCCAAGAGTACGAGGCTCGTAACCAACCTATATATATATATATATATATATATATATATATATATAAAATCGTTCCTGCACGCACAGTATTTCTAAGGCCGATGTCACACTAATGGGCTAATGGCCAGTCGCACCATTAGAGTTCAGGCTTTGAATATATATACGTTGAGCTGCAGTGAAAGATGGATGAGGGGTGCGGGGTATGACAGCAGGCGACAGCGCTGCGCTCTAACGTGTAAATAACAACTAAGACGATTCAGGGCGTTACGACAGCGCACTGCAGCGGTGAAGTTCCCAAGCTGCTCATCATACGATTCTGAAAAACGTAGAGTAAATCCTATCCACTCGCGACTTCTATACAGTATATATATTCAAAGGTTCAGGCGTGATCTCGAGTCATAAAAGCTGGTTTGACCATCGTTCGACCACTTTTTTTTTCTGTTGCACCGTCGTGTTGTGGAAGCTGAACGAAGATCACTGGGAACTTAGATGTGAACCGACTCTCGGGTCGGTTCATAGCAATGGTCTCTGGTCGACATTGCGCAAGCAGACATTTAAATTTTTATTATTTTTATTTTATCGACTTATAGCCGTCTTGTCTACCGCTTAACCACAGACATTTTATACAGATAATTGAAAAAGTGTGGAGAAATATCTACACAGGAAAATTAAATAGTTTTGATTTTTTTTTAAATGAACTACAACCATAGGATGTAAATGTTTACTCCCAAGGCATTTTGTCTTTGCAGAATAATAATTCTTGGTAGTGTATTGTTTTTCTCTATTAGCTTTGTTAAGTTAGGAATTTATTAGCAAGAAAAAAAAAGACGATCGACTGAAAGATTTTCGTTTGGAACAGAGGGTCTTGCATTAGTATTTTACATAAGCGGAAGCGTTTTGTCTTGAATGAGCTTCAATACTTCCATAAATTCAATTGAACTACTAAGAAGCTGTCGATGAAACGACAGAGATTATAATTAAACATTGTGTGTTGCTGGAAGGTATATTAATTTTGTGTATGTGCAAGAATATAAATGTGGGGAAAAGAACTTCGAGTCACAATAAGTGAAATATTTTAACTGACGTCGACCACAACCGTGGTGAGTGTTCACTATTAACTGCATTTAAAGTGGATAAAACCAGTTACATTAACTATATTTGCACAAACATATGACTTTGCTGGTTTCGTGAAATATTTGAAATATCAAGATCAATACGAACCACGTCGAAACCCAGTTACGGGTTTGCTATAAGACTTAAGAACTGACTTCGACTAGTGAACAATTGAAGAACGGCGCTACTTCGGTGAATCGTCGAAACCCCAGAACAGAGTTCCGGAGCCGGAGTCATGGTCTACCGCTGCTGTAAAACTCTGCTGTGGCACTCCGAGAGTCATCGTGTCCTGTTTCTAAACTTCGGCGGATTCCAGTACTATCACTGTGGTGGTGTGGAGAAGGACCCACATCACAGTCACCAACGCTAGACGAAAACTATAATTTCCTAATGTAGGAAATACGATAAACCTGGATTGTAAATTTTGTTATATTGCTATTTGTGTAGGGTTATAATTAGAGCCACGGAAATTTCGCGGATTCATTTAGTCGCAAGCTAGAATGCAAACCTCCACACTGTCGCACTGTGTTCATGATTGGACCGCAGTTATCTGGACACGCCCCTCTACGACCGTGAGGTAAAGACGCCCAGCTAGGAGAGAAGTAAGCGAATCAGGTAGTGCCAAATAACAAGGATAAAAATGTTCTCGCTAAGAAATCAACCAATGGGAAAGTAAACATGGGTCGAGCACACCTATAACTTTGAATTCTATCCTGAGGCCAGAGGAATCCGCGAAATTTCCGGGACTCTAGTTATAATGTATTGTGAGTTATTTTGAGTAGTGATATAAGTTCATTAGTTAACATGTTCAAATGAAGTATTATTTTTAACTTTTTTTTTATTCTTCATGGTGGATCCTCATTTGTTTTACAGCCTATTTAAGTGCTTTGATTCAACCTTGCATTTTTTTTTTACCCATACTCGCCTCGCGGATTTTCAACCACTTCCCTATGTTAACCGACTGCAATGTTCGCTTCAACTTCGGGACGGACACCGACTCCGTGGTGCCGCGTGTTCGCGTCGCCGGAGCCCGGGCAGGACGGGGCAGCACGGGGCAGGACGGAGCAGGGCGGCACGGAAACTGGGTCGCGACCCGGAAACACACAGCCGTTGCGCCGGTCGATCGCGCGAGGTGAAGGGGTGGGAAGGTCGTGCGACGCGCTGGGCCCGCGGGGAAG
This sequence comes from Bacillus rossius redtenbacheri, assembly GCF_032445375.1. Classification (NCBI taxonomy): domain Eukaryota; kingdom Metazoa; phylum Arthropoda; class Insecta; order Phasmatodea; family Bacillidae; genus Bacillus; species Bacillus rossius. Next base: position 51,787,077 of record NC_086330.1, read on the forward strand.
TACTCATTCGCGGCGCGGGGGCGCGCTCCGCCGTCACCAGACATTCCCCGCGGCGAACGGATAGACTCGCCTCAATCGCCCCTCCTCCTCCCCCTCCCAACACCATATAAACTGCTTACATTGCCACGCAATCATCACCATCCACGATGAATAGAGACCGGAAAAATTCGCGGATTCCTTTCGAGACAAGGCTGGAATCCAAACTCGTTTAGCTTAATGCTGCGTCAGTGATTGGACCGAAATTTACCTGAAGGACTCTGAGCCAATGGCAAACACTCAACAAATGAAGTATCGAATCATAAGAATCGCAGTAAACAGGTGTCCCGAGTCGGTAGCCAATGACCAGGTGACAGTTACCCGAGTACAAAGAGAATCGTGGAGTCTATCCTAGTGGTCATTGAAACCGCGAATTTTTCCAGTCCCTAACGATGAACTATGTTTTAACAACACGTACGATTACTGAAGAAGCAAAAGTCAGAACCCTTACAATATACTTTTTTTAAATCTTACAGTGATGGAAATGCATTTAATTAATTTTATTTGGTTAACAACTCCCGATGTAGTTTTATTTGCACCAAAAATATTCAGTCAAGACAGTAGAAAACGCTAGAAAAATTTTTTGATGTGCGACGTCTTAGCTATCGTTATACGGCATTTGATGGGAATAGGCGTAATTTCGTGAATGCGACGGAAATGTGTAACAGGAAGCTTTCGTCGATGGTGCTGCTGTATACGGCAGATGGCGCGAAACCAAAATTCACAATGACAAAGAAAAACGTTATCGCATTAACTGTTAGATGACATTGTTATAATCAGGTCCAAAGATGGGTTTAGTATTTCTTCGTCTTATTTTATCTTTTATCGGTGCCTTTTCATAAAAGTTTAAAATTTCTGTCTGCTAATCGAATGTTTTGATAGTCGACGTAGCCACTTTACGATTCCGACAGCGAATTCTAGCGGCGGGTGCGGAAAGTACGCGTTTTTCGGGTCTATAAATGTATTTAAAAAACACATTTTACGTATATTTATCACGCTCGGAATTATTTTTAAAGAAGTCTGCGTTAAATTTCATGTCCGAGGTCAGAGTTTGGTATTATAAGTGTATTTGCATCATGAGAACACATGAATCTGCACTTTACCGAGGTTAGATGTAACACATTACTGGCTAGTACTGAAAGACTCACTCACTTTTCTTAAAAATTAAATATAGTAAAATAAACCTTTAAAAATAAACGAATAATAATAGGATCACCAGTGCACCAATCTTACCATCTTTCGAAAACAAACATGCTGTTAATTTTATTAACATCGTACCCATGACGCTTGATTGAGGAGGAGGGGGGGGGGAATTAAATCTTTATATTTGGGATTTACGTCGCGCTGGCATCACAGATGTGTCGAAAGTGATTGGTTAGAAAATAATTTCATTCGCGTCACGCTCGTGGCTCTATTGAGATTACAGCATTGGACTTAAACCTATATCACACGATGGAAGGTTACATACAAGACCCTCTAGAAGCTTCCAACAGAATTGCTAGCCAAGCCTCCATGGGAGCAGGTTTGGCTATTTTTTTTATGGAATAAACTATCACACGTAGAACTGTGACTAGTGTAGGCCTATATGTGCGAATGGTTTTATTATGATAGTGAATACTTTTTGTATTGTATAAACATGGATGTTTGTCATGATAGTTTCATGATGCTGTGACTGCTTCAACAGACTGCATATTCAACAGGTTTCAAATCAATAATCAAGAAAACTTTAATCTCTCCATAAAAAATTACAATGTTTAAACACTAGGGGCACACCACCACTTCCTTATGATTGGATAAAATTTCCACCTACGAAACCTTCTACATAAATTCGAACGCAACCGATTACAAAAACTTCCATGAAAACAGTCAGCGCTCTGCTAATTCTTCCACAGAACCATCCATATATCTACTACCATGGAAGACCTTCCAAGAAAACTTCCATCCTGTGATAGGGGCTTTACAACGACTATCTAAAAGTTAAGATTGTTTTAGGCGAATAAGGGACTTCGACTACAGTTCAATACGCAAAAAGATGATGACGTTTCTCTGATGTGTTTACACTCTCGGGTGATGCAAGCGTCCAACACGCTTGAAGGTTTAGATATGCAGACACCATTGCGTAACGTAATGACTCTTTAGCAGACACTTTAGTTTATTTATTTTACTTAAAATTAAAATACTTTTTCTCTAGAAACGAAAAAAATAATAATTACAAGGAAACGTTTTCTAAAAATATTAATTATTTAGTAGTTGTAATTCCCCAACTTTGAGACAGTATTAAAGTATCTAGCAGCATATAGTTAATTATCTTAAGAGCAATCATACTTAATCATTTTAACTACATTCAGGACTATTAATCAGAATTTGGAGCAAAATATGCAAAATGAAGTAATCAAAACCTTACCACCACGTTATTTATTATTCAACGCTAGATTTAGTATGTTATAACACAGAGAAAAGTTTGCCTAAAGGCCGCCGTCTGCCCGGGCACACATACGGTGCGCAGAGCTTCAGGAAAAACAACGCGATTTCAAAACTACTAAATATATCCGAGTGGGGTCTGTTACGAAAAGCATTTACGAATTCGTTGAGGGCCGAAAAGTTCTTTTGATTTCAGATTAAGTTTTTAAAATGTGTTTTTAGAAGAGTGAAAATGACTAAAAGGCTTATTTTCGGAGTAATTTGTAGGCGTAAAACAACCAGTACAGATTCTTGAAAGCACTAAAGGGACTTTCATTACACCTTTATCTTCATTTCTCCGCCATATAATGTTACAATCACCGCTCAAATTTTAAGTTTTTCTGTGCACGACGAGAAGACTGCGCCCCATTCCACAGCCTTGAGCATAGAGGCGATACCGCGCTAGAAGTACAAGTGAGCGTAGCGCTTATCATCCCGCCTCACCAACACAGATACACGATGCATCACTGACCAGATGGGCCCCTTAAAAATATTACGCACTAAATACATAAATCCTTCTACATGGGCCTGCGAAAAACTGCAAAGATGGTGTCAACACACGACATTGGTGTGTGGGAGAACTGCGAGTGCCCTCTCTCTTGTGCGCAACTTTCTTCTTTGCATAACAGACGTGTGTGTCGAAGTGCAAACACTTGCAAAACTCAAAAGTCTTTCGACAGACGACTAATAGGACTACGAGGTCAACACGTCTTGCCGTGGTGTCATGTTACTTGTCACTAATTCGACAGTTCCCGAAAGTAGTACCAGCGGTAATCCTTTACGAACTGTCACTGGCAAACCGATACTTCATGTTTCTTTACGAACAATGACATTCACATGAAGTTGTCTACAAAACACTGCTGACAGGCCAACAGTTGCAGAGGGATACGTAAACCATTGTTTCTACTGTCAAGTTAGAGACAAGTTGCACGAGACAGGCTATAGCTGTGAGATAGCTAAAACGCGATTCTGGCGCTAGAACTCGTGGTGATCGCAAGTCCTTGCAGCTCTGAAGAAGTTACTTTTCGCCGAATCACCGAAGGTTTTAACAGCCTGGCAGTTGGCAAGGCTGTTGTTAAAAAAAAAGTACGTGCACTTATGTACGCGCGTTAGGAGTTATTCTTACTTGGCGTAATAAAAAAATTAACTTGAATAATATAAATAAAATAAAAAAAACCTGAGTGATATTAATAAGGTTGGTAAAGTATAAATTCAATCAATTTCAAATACTCAATATTAAAAATTGTATACAATTAATTATTTAATTTGGTAAATTAATCAAGTTAAGTTTTGATTAGTACTGAAAGGCAATAAATACTATGAATGTTTATTATAATTCATATATATATATATATATATATATATATGAAAGCCAAACGAATATAAAAATAATTTTGCATCGGGTAGCTAGCCTCCTACTTATCGACCCTTCCCCCTTCCCCTAAAAACGGAATTTAAAAGCTTCTAATGTTAAACGGAGATAAAAAAAAGTAAAAATAACGCCAAAATTACGTTTTTTTCCATGCACATAGCCGCAGACCGCCTGGTGAGAATACATCCGCGCGCGAACACCTTGGATTCCACGGCGTCTGCCCGTGATAATCCTCCAGATTTGCGCCCTTGGTGGAAGACACCCACACATCTTTGACCAAAACACGCGGGAAAGTAGTATTTTAATTGCATTCGGTGGTAGGCCTCTCGCTTTGAAGGCGGGGGCGTCGCAATCTCAGGCGTCCGAGATTTATCGCCGGCGGTACGTGGAAGTCGCGGCGTCCTCTCTCGGGTGCCCGGCGAACCTTCCCGGTAGCGAGTCCGCCGCCTTTTGGGGGCGCTTCCCGGAGCGACGAGTTCGCTCTTTTGGTTCCGACCGCCAACACCTGGATTCGCCACATCTCAAGAGTCATAACTAGAGACCCGGAAAATTCGCGGGTTCAATGACCTCCAGGATAGACTCCAATAACCTCTTCACACTCGGGCAAATGCCAACTGTTCATTGGCTGCTGACTTGTGAGTCGTCTCGACTGGGTGGCCTGTGATTCGACACTTGTATGAGTGAGGGTCTCTAATTGGCCCTCAGTCCTCCAGATTAACAGAGAACCAATGGCAGAAACAGCACTAAGGTATAATTATTTGAATTTTAGCATAACACGAAATGAACCCGCGAATTTTCCGGGTCTCTAGTCATAACTCGTTCACCAATTCGATTATGCGATACGTGTAGGCGGCTGCCTTGTCGCCTGGCTGGTTATCGTAATCAGGCGTAGTCGGCAACTCGGTAGCTCTGTTCCAGAAACTGCGATGGAAACACGCATACTGTCTGTAATGGAAGGTTGGCCGTATTGTATTTGCTGCTTTTGCGCCCTGAATATCATCACAACTTTCTCCTAAGACAATACTGACTACATCCTATTGTAGCGGTGAGAAATATTGAAGGACGTTTATACAGCGTTTTCATAAAATAATATTTTAATAGATTAAACGTTATAGAGTTTTGGTTCGATTTCACAATTAAAGAGTAACTCAAAACTGTTTTAGATAGGCGCATGCGCGAGAACTGCTTTTGTTGATTTCTCGCTTGCAGCGCCAACTACACAAAATGGCGACTCCTGAGCGTAAAGCGTTTTGTGTTCCGCAATTTGCTCAGAGTGAATCTGTAATTTTAACCCTCCCCAATGGAATCTTTTTGTACGAGAGTGACCTAATGATTTGCCAGAGTTGAGACAGAATCGTAAATACTATTATTGCTTCCATTACTCCGGACTTGTTAACCAAAGTATAGGAAGAATTGAAGTTTAGGTTGGATGTGTGCCGTATGACTACAGATGCACATACTAGACATTTGTACGAAAAACTAGGTTAGTCTACCTTCAATTTGATGTATGATTTGTTGCAAATAATCTAAATTAAACTGTTATAATTTATCATTGAAAATGCAACATTATTTTATGGACATCCTCTATTAAACACTCTTTTTGAGAAACTTGTATTTACTAAAAATATTTTTTTAACTACTTACGAATGAGTACAGTAAAATTTAACCTTCTTGTGTTGCACATAGCCAGCATTCAAAACCGAGATACTATGATTAGACCTCGCAGGTCATTAGAGACCAATTTGGAGACTGTTAGACCAGAAGGACCATTACCATGGTAGAAACACAAAATAAAGTATAGACTACATACTGTTTTTATCACTTTAAATAACAGAACTGGTATTTTAAGATTTACGTTTAATTCGTTTGTGTATAATTTATTTTACTACAGTAACCTATAATTAGGTGTAATTGAAACTCATGTAATAATTGTAGACTTCTGAAACTTATGTGTTCGTTATTAGTTTACTTAAACATGAAAATATGAAAACTCTGTGGTACTTACAAGGCATTTCCTACACAAATATAACAGTTTGTATATTTACAGAAATATACTTTTATCGCTCCACATTGATAAACTGATACTAAGCTTGTTTAGTCATAATAAATGGGAAATGCAGAATCGCATTTAAATTCATAGATGTGTTATTTCTTACGAACAAGAATTTCATTTATTTTTGATGCAAACTATTTTTCAACACTTCATAATCTTTTATTTACATAGTTCCTTATTTTATGAATCTCAAATAACGTTATAAGACAAGAATGAAACAGTCACGAGTAAGGACAATTTAAATCTATTGAAGCAATTTGAATCATTTAAAAATACTTATTTTTGTTTGCTCATTCCTTTCCATATTGTAACTGTTCAAGCTAAAAAAAAAGCAAACACTTCCAGTCATTCTTCCTGCTTCTCTGTACGATGTTTAAAAGTATCGCTGGTTTTGTCCCATAAACACGGTCTGGTTTCTAACACCTTAATCAGCATCAAATTTAAATATAGTTATAAAATTCAATTTTCCTGGAAAATTTCTGACAAATTTCGAATTGATGACAAAACTGGTAGCACACATGCCATAAAAAACATAGCAACAAATTTTCAATAAAGCCCAAAAATCATCGTCTCGCCTTCCTGGGAACCTTTGGACGCGGCTCAGAACAAAACAAACAACCTAATCTTCCAAACAAAGTCATAGGGAAGAGAGATAACGCATTCCAGCTATCTGAACACTTCTGTATAACAGATAAGCGTTTTGTTTCAATCGAAAAGGTGTTAAAATATAACTTCCTTCTTAATATGTTGTTCGTTGGAACATACGTAAGACAGGCTAATTTTAATAAGTTTGTGCAGCTGTTAACAAGAATCGTAAGCCAATCCCATAAGGTTCAAGTTAGCTGGAATGAACTAGAGATAATTTCAAGTGTTGGTGTTTACCGCTGAACGCGGTAAATCCCCCGCGTCAACGAGTCATTCCCGGTAGCACCAAATTTTCGTACACATTCTCGGAACTACCATCACAGGCAGCCAATCGAAGACGAGTCACGTAAAGGGAAATTTACAAGCACGGTCTGTTCCTTACGTGGACATCAGCCGAGTCCTTGAGTTAAAGACTCGTTAGAAACTTCAAGGACGGCCCCGAACGAGTTTACAAACTTGTTTTTCAGAGATCATGTTTTTCCCAATACACTCACCGGTTGGTTCTCCATCTGTTGGCCCAATTAGGCACGGAGCGCGTTAGTACTCAGTGCGAGTCTGAATTGGACCGACGAACTTGGCTTCAGGTTGGTCACGGAAACAATAAGTTCAAAACATTCATAAGACTTAAATTGTATAATGTGCTTTCCCAAGGCTGGTATACGTCTTTGAAGTCGAAGCTGAACAACAGGTTTATTGCCAACGATTAGAGCCATGTACTTTTCACGAGAAAATTTCCAGACCAGATTTAGGTAAGTTAAAATATGTTGGCATTGTTTGTGCTTCGTAGTTGGCCGGGTCCACTTTCGGCACATCAATCATAGCTATCCAGTGCGGAAGCAAACGCGTCCACAATGGTCCGGCTGAATAGGGCAATCAATGTTTACTCTTTCAGACGGCCGCCAATTACAAGGGAACAATAGCTAGTGCGGGCATACCTTATTGCAGTCTAATGAGCGATCAGATTATTTCACGAAAAATGCATGCCCCTACCAATGATAGGAAAAACAGTATTTGAAATGGAACAACCAGCGTCTGGATGAAGTTAATCACACGAAGTTCCACAATCATCGCAAAACTTGTCGCTGTCGTAAAATGATTTATTTTAAATTATTTGCAGTAACAAAACACCAGAACCCAGAGCGTCTTTGTGGCATCACGCTATAAATGTGGACCACAAGCAGCTGATAAAGACCAACTTATAATCTTAAGATGCAATATACTTAATAAATAAACTTTTTTGAAGTATTTTTTCACGTAATTATACTGACAATTTTTATAGCTTATTATATTGTTTACAACACGTTCGAAATCTGCATGAAACGTACGAAAATGTTTGTCAGAGTAATTTTTTTTAATCTATGCCAATTTTTTAAACTCTATCCAACAACAAATTAATTTTGTTTAACTATTTGTTTTCTAGAAGTATATGTGAAATTATTTTCGTTTAAACTGCACGCTTATGTTTCTTAACGTTAACGTCTTCTCACATTTGAGACCAATCTGAGGTTAATCGAACTATCTGTTGTGTCACAGCATAACAGCAAGTAAAGGGCCTAAAAAAGAGGACGCGAACATGAAAAAAGTCCAAGTTCAACAGTAGGCTAACACTGTACCGAAATTCAGCTTCACGTTTTTTTAATCCGGGTTCGGGTCATTTTCGATGTATTTTGACTGGGCGCTGTAATATTTTCAGCGTTAAATAAAGTTATATTTTGTACTCTGTTGAAAAACGACAAAATTGTGAGCCGGCCAAGAGCAGAAATTTGTACGTGTCTAAGCGAGTTCCTTTCCCCTTTTCCAACCGGGGCCCGTAGGCAGGGACGTAAACTAAATGGGGCAGACGAGGCTTGTGCCCTGGGCGCTGAATTTAGGGGGGCGCTAAACTGGCAGAGTTGTTTTTATCTACTTGAATATCGTAGTCTTAGAACACATAAAAAAATGGGAAGGCAGATGGATTATTTGTATTGAAAGATACATTCATGCATATCGTCAAATATTTAAATAAGGATCGCAGGCTATCGCGGCCATTGTCTGGAGTAGCTTGGCTTCTGGGCTGTAGCCGCGTCGAAGGCGAAGATATCGTCCTGACTATGGCAACTGATTCGTCGACCGAAACGTCGGTGATATCTTCGTCTGCCACGCGGCTACAATCCAGAAGCCAAACAACTTCTATTTAAAAACCTGTTTTTTTTTTTCGCGTACTGTTCAACTTGCGATGTATAAAAAAACGAAATGAATTTATTTACTATCAATAAGTTGAATAAAACATATTTGGAATAGTGAATGTGTGGTGGCGATATGGGGTGTTGTCGGGAAAGGTTTTGGCTTGGTTGGTTTGTGGAAGGGGGAGGGTGACGACAAGATGAGTTCTTGGCTCAGGTGGAATCCAGTCTAGTTACGTCGGGGCGAATCGGCTCGGATGAAACCGCAAGTGCGGGCTGCCCACGCGGAAATCAAAGCGACAGCTGACCTGACAAAAGAGGCGCGGTAAAAGTTTCCGTTGCGCAATCGCGCGGCGGCAGCCGTTAGCCTTGCGCGTGGGCCCGCGACACCGTTACCGAGCGACACGTATTCCGTCGGCGGGGCGCGTACTTTCCGCTCGCTGGGTCGGATCACGCGTGTCATCCTTCGCCGCGTGGACACGTGGCAAGTAGTGTTCTTTAACGACCGTCCGCTGAGTGCCCGATCATGACCTGAATTACCCATTGTGACTCACGCCGACCACGAAACAAATACAAATTTAATTAATTTTTTTTAAACAAACTTTTATTGAAATGTTTTTAAAATGTTATTTTAAACACTTTATGGCCGTAAAATGTATAATGTCTTTCAATCAGTTTTTTTTTCCACGAGCGATCGGCTAACTGTATAATGAGTGTAAAATGTTGCGCTTGTTTCAGTAGCTATTATCACTTGCGCGACGCTTTACATATATTACATTACTCCTAGTGGATATCTCTTTTAAGTTTTGGTTACAGAACAACAAATGCAACTGAGGTATAGGATTAAAATTTTACAAACAACCCTTGTATAGCAGTGATGACGAGAAACATGGCGTGTGAGACAGAGCCTTAAGGGTGTGTATGTCCCGTTCCAGGCCATTAGTTTACATTTACGTTTCACACGCTGTTAAAACTTGCTGACGTTTTGAGTGACTTATCTTTCACAACATGAAAAAACAATTATATCACATTCTTTTTGCCTTATCAGCTGACAAACGCATTTTCGACGTTTGCGTGACGTATTTATAAAGATAATGGTATAGAATATAAAACTACAACATTTTAGGTTTAATCAGTTTTACAGCAATTATATGGTTATGATTAAGGTTTTTTTTTTAAATATTTAATTTTATCTTGCCTATTGAAAGCATCAAAATATTTATGATTTTAAAAGGTTGAATAAAATTAAATTTTTTTTTCTCGAATGAATCATACCATTTTACACAGTAGCCACCAGCATTGCCTTTAAACCAAACAAATTTCAGTTATTTAGTATTTATGGTTTTCCTTATCCATGTTGCACATAAATGTAAAAAATTCAACTTTGCCAGCTAATTATGCAAAAAGTATGCACGATTTTTTTTTTTTTTCCATTTAGTTGAAGTTCGTTCTCTGAAAACGTCTACAAGTTTGACCGTGTTAAACGTAAAAATGAAACAATGACCCGGAACGAGTCATCCCCCTTAACGAGGACAAATGGGTTTACGGAACACGAACACGTTGTCCCGACGCGGCGTCGTCACCTGTGAAACGCGCGTGACTCGCTTCCCGGTCGGTCACTGGGGCCGGCGGAGGGTTCCGTCACCGCGCAGCGCCGGCCCGGGGACCGCCGCTAATCAGTAACGGTTAACGCGGGACAAGAGTCACTTTCTGTCCCCGACTGAGAACAGGGAAACTAATGGAGGAAGAGGAGGATGAGGCGGGCTCCGCTAACCACGCGGGGCACAAGAAGTGTGTCTCCGGTCCAAGGAAGTGCCGTCGTCACGACGCCCACAAACTGGGGCGAGCAACAGGAAATGTCTCGCGTACACCGGGGTTTTGGTGAAGGAGGAGGAGGAGGAGGTCGGATGAACGTCTCCGGCCACAACAGCTAGTCACAAAAACTACCGCCAGGGCGATAGAACCATTACCTCGGGTAAGCTGGGGCTCCTAACGACTTGCATATCTTCACGTGTTGGCTCGCTGTACAGAGCGAGCGCAAATGACCACTAAACTTTCAAAAGAAATCATGCAAACTAAACGGTGTGGACAATTTATCTGAAACTTCTTTCAGTCAATAGAAAAAAACTTTTTTTTTTCAAATGTTTCAGATACGTTCGTTGCAGGTTGCCTCAGCTATAAGAAGCTGGTGTTTACAATGGCGCCTACCGCACAGCAGAAGAGCTGGCGCGTGCTGCAGTTAGCGAGAAGGGAGCCAGTAACTGCTGTGCAACGTGAAGGGAACCCCTACACACGTCTCCCTGGGAGACGGCTGGGTCGTGCAGACGTGGGGCAGATGGCCACCGCGAGCACCACGTGGTATCTTTCTGTGGGGTTCGTGCCACCTCTGCCGCCATCCTTGGATCTGAGACAGTGAGTCACAGTGGCAGTTGAGTCCATCGCCGCCGAAACATTGTGCAAGGTGTAACGAGTTTAAATACCGCCTGATGTTTGCCGCGTAGCTCGAAGAGCGCATATTGAGTCTCTGTAACGTAACTTAAAAAAAAAAAAAAATCCAAATTCTCTATTGACTGAAAAAAAAGCTTTACGGTAAATCAGCTGAACTATTTATATTTTTATGATTTTTTGAAAGTGTACTTATCATTTGTACTCAACCTGTATTTAAAATACTACTGACGAGTTATAAGTAGAGACCCGTGAATTTCGCGAATTCGATGACCTCCAGGATAGACTCCAATAACCTCTTCACACTCGGGCAAATACCAACTGTTCATTGGCTGCTGACTTGTGAGTCGTCTCGACTGGGTGGCCTGTGATTCGACACTTCTATGAGTGAGGGTCTCTAATTGGCCCTCAGTCCTCCAGATTAACAGAGAACCAATGACAGAAGCAGCACTAAGGTATAATTATTTGAATTTTAGCATAACACGAAATGAATTCGCGAAATTCACGGGTATCTCGTTATAAGACCGTGTATGATTTCGAAATGTTTATAAAAGCAATTAGGTTAGTGTGTGTAAGACGCCTTCATTATTAATGTTCCGCCTAGAATTATATGGTAGCTACCAGGGTTTAAACCAAATAGTTTTTTTTAAAATAATGTTGTTTTAAAATATATCTTCATTTTTAATAAAGGGTCTGATTCGATTCTAATGGCAACAAAAGTTAGCTCATTAATGTTAGTAGTATATAATAGGGGCTACTAGATCAGGCCTCAGGCGGTGGATTGAAGATTGTCGGTCCGCCATCTTGGATTCTGACGTCACGGCGGCCACCTTGGATAAGCGTAACGGGACACAGCGTAACGGGACACAGCGTAACGGGACACATAGTAACGGGACATAATGTAACGGGACAAGTAGATCACGGCGGCCATTTTTGATCCGCCATCTTGGATCCGCCATTTTGAATTATGACGTCATCGTTGCAATTTACGTTACGGCCACCATCTTTAAATTTATTATCCGATTTTAATGAAAATTTTTTTTAAAATTATAAAAAATTAAATAATAAAATTTTTAATAAAATATTTAAAAAACAAACATTTACGACACGGAGTTCGGAGTCCTCGGTTCGAACCCGGTGAGGGCAAAAAAAATAAAAATGGTGACCGATCCTTCCCCTGTGGCGGGGGGGTGCTGGCAGACTGACCCCCACCACTTATGTCAATGCACATATACCATCAGGTAGTATGACGTCATGTCCGCCATCTTGAAATTTGGACGCCATCTTGAAAATCTTTATTTATTATCCGATTTTAATGAAAAAAATTCCAAAATTCATCAAAAAATTAACGTATTTGAATTCTGTTTGATTATATCGATGTACGTCCTTGGTTCGATTCCCGACGAGAGTAAACAGTCGATCCTTCCTCCATGAAAGCTACCTAGACTGATCTATCACCACCAATACCAAGGTATATATCGTCAACTGGTATGAAATCATGTCCGCCATCTTGTCTTCATCCACTGGAGACCACCATCTTGTTTTCGTCTGCTAGAGTGTGCCGATATCATGTAGTATAATTATCTGGTCACCACACCTTTGACCTTGACCTTTGACCTTGACCTTGAAATTTGACATTGACCTTGAACTTTGACCTTGACCTAGAAATTTGACCTTGACATTGAAATTTGACCTTGACCTAGAAATTTGACCTTGACCTTGAAATTTGACTTTGACCTTGAAATTTTACTTTGTCCTTGAAATTTGACTTTGTCCTTGATGTCCATCACGGATCCGTCATTTTATGTTCAGTACATGCTACCAGGAGCGACCACCTGCTGGAGTACACCATCTTGTGCGTGTACTCGTATTACCATCATGCTAGTTTTATTCTAACATGCTACAGTGCAGTAATCATTTATTATTACTGAGGTACCCACCATCTTGAAATTTGACCGCCATCTTGAAATCATGTAATTATTTAGCTAGAAATGCGGGAAAAATTCCAATAGTCTCCGAAAAAATCATTTATTAATTTACAAATCGAATCAATGGATCCCTGTCCACGGTTCGATTCTTGACCAGAGACAGTTGTAACTAATTATTAAATAAATGTTAGGTTCTGTTTTCCATTACCTTTCGCAAAGTTTATTAATCATTCACTCTACGAAAATCAACTCAAGTCAATATACCGGACCAACGAATTAAATCAGTGCCGATTAGCCTATTATGAAAGTCTAATTTTTCAATAATCTGAATAACATAAAAGCCGTTCATGTACAAAGCCACACATATAGATCAATTGCCTTCAGTCCATGAGACCGAGTCATGTCATTATCAGACGTATAGGCTAGTCATTTCAGGACCACATGACCTTCGTAATCCATCGTGGCATTTTTATACATTCTAAAGGACCAAGTAACCTTGTAAAATATTTTAGTAACACCAAGAGGTGATAAACTAGTAAATATTCAATCACTACATTTTGTACTACGCGCAATCAACAAAAAAGGAAGCACCAACAACGAAAAGACAGCACCACCAACGAAAAGACAGCTCATTTGGAAGCACCGACAACGAAAAGGCAGCACCGCCAACGTAAATACAGCACATTTGGAAACACCGACAACGAAAAGACAGCAGTGACAACGAAAAGACAGAACATTTGGAAGCACCGACAACGAAAAGGCAGCACATTTGGAAGCACCGACAACGAAAAGGCAGCATATTTGGAAGCACCGACAACGAAAAGGCAGCACATTTGGAAGCACCGACAACGAAAAGGCAGCGCATTTGGAAGCACCGACAACGAAAAGGCAGCACATTTGGAAGCACCGACAACGTAAAGGCAGCACATTTGGAAGCACCGACAACGTAAAGGCAGCACATATGGAAGCACCGACAACGTAAAGGCAGCACATTTGGAAGCACCGACAACGAAAAGGCAGCACATTTGGAAGCACCGACAACGAAAAGGCAGCACATTTGGAAGCACCGACAACGAAAAGGCAGCACATTTGGAAGCACCGACAACGTAAAGGCAGCACATTTGGAAGCACCGACAACGAAAAGGCAGCACATTTGGAAGCACCGACAACGAAAAGGCAGCACATTTGGAAGCACCGACAACGAAAAGGCAGCATATTTGGAAGCACCGACAACGAAAAGGCAGCACATTTGGAAGCACCGACAACGAAAAGGCAGCACATTTGGAAGCACCGACAACGTAAAGGCAGCACATATGGAAGCACCGACAACGTAAAGGCAGCACATTTGGAAGCACCGACAACATAAAGGCAGCACATTTGGAAGCACCGACAACGTAAAGACAGCACATTTGGAAGCACCGACAACGAAAAGGCAGCACATTTGGAAGCACCGACAACGAAAAGGCAGCACATTTGGAAGCACTGACAACGAAAAGGCAGCACATTTGGAAGCACCGTCAACGTAAAGGCAACATATTTGGAAGCACCGACAACGTAAAGGCAGCACATTTGGAAGCACCGACAACGAAAAGGCAGCACATTTGGAAGCACCGTCAACGTAAAGGCAACACATTTGGAAGCACCGACAACGAAAAGGCAGCACATTTGGAAGCACCGACAACGAAAAGGCAGCACATTTGGAAGCACCGCCAACGAAAAGGCAGCACAGTTTGTATGCATCATCGAATAAGGAAGCACATTTGGAAGCTCCATCAACTAAAAAAGGCAAAAAGGAAGCACAAGTTACGAGATCTAAGTCTTAGTAAGAAATCATAATACAAGAAATAAAAACATTACATTCTTATAATTTAAATTATTTATTTTATTGCTTTACATTATACAAATGCAAGTAAAACAAGTCATTATTGTATGTAGCCAGCATTCCTCAGTTCCTTGAGTATGAAGGATATTTCTTTGATGCACGAATAGTTTCCTGCACAAAGCGAACCATGTAGAAGTCTTAGCCGGTCAACCAATATGTTTGGATCTTTCCATGATGTGTAATCATTCTCTTCTACCACCATCTTCCTTGCACCTTTATAATAAATATTATGATCTCTGGTGTCTTCCGTTTTACCACCAACCTCAGGGTAACTTTCATGTTTGAGACGGTGATCATCACAAGCTTGATCAGATTTATTATAATATGCTGCCTTTTCGTTGTCGGTGCTTCCAAATGTGCTGCCTTTTCGTTGTCGGTGCTTCCAAATGTTCTGTCTTTTCGTTGTCACTGCTGTCTTTTCGTTGTCGGTGTTTCCAAATGTGCTGTATTTACGTTGGCGGTGCTGCCTTTTCGTTGTCGGTGCTTCCAAATGAGCTGTCTTTTCGTTGGTGGTGCTGTCTTTTCGTTGTTGGTGCTTCCTTTTTTGTTGATTGCGCGTAGTACAAAATGTAGTGATTGAATATTTACTAGTTTATCACCTCTTGGTGTTACTAAAATATTTTACAAGGTTACTTGGTCCTTTAGAATGTATAAAAATGCCACGATGGATTACGAAGGTCATGTGGTCCTGAAATGACTAGCCTATACGTCTGATAATGACATGACTCGGTCTCATGGACTGAAGGCAATTGATCTATATGTGTGGCTTTGTCATGAACGGCTTTTATGTTATTCAGATTATTGAAAAATTAGACTTTCATAATAGGCTAATCGGCACTGATTTAATTCGTTGGTCCGGTATATTGACTTGAGTTGATTTTCGTAGAGTGAATGATTAATAAACTTTGCGAAAGGTAATGGAAAACAGAACCTAACATTTATTTAATAATTAGTTACAACTGTCTCTGGTCAAGAATCGAACCGTGGACAGGGATCCATTGATTCGATTTGTAAATTAATAAATTATTTTTTCGGAGACTATTGGAATTTTTCCCGCATTTCTAGCTAAATAATTACATGATTTCAAGATGGCGGTCAAATTTCAAGATGGTGGGTACCTCAGTAATAATAAATGATTACTGCACTGTAGCATGTTAGAATAAAACTAGCATGATGGTAATACGAGTACACGCACAAGATGGTGTACTCCAGCAGGTGGTCGCTCCTGGTAGCATGTACTGAACATAAAATGACGGATCCGTGATGGACATCAAGGACAAAGTCAAATTTCAAGGACAAAGTAAAATTTCAAGGTCAAAGTCAAATTTCAAGGTCAAGTTTCTAGGTCAAGGTCAAATTTCAAGGTCAAGGTCAAATTTCAAGGTCAAGGTCAAAGTTCAAGGTCAAGGTCAAAGTTCAAGGTCAATGTCAAATTTCAAGGTCAAGGTCAAAGTTCAAGGTCAAGGTCAAAGGTGTGGTGACCAGATAATTATACTACATGATATCGGCACACTCTAGCAGACGAAAACAAGATGGTGGTCTCCAGTGGATGAAGACAAGATGGCGGACATGATGTCATACCAGTTGACGATATATACCTTGGTATTGGTGGTGATAGATCAGTCTAGGTAGCTTTCATGGAGGAAGGATCGACTGTTTACTCTCGTCGGGAATCGAACCAAGGACGTACATCGATATAATCAAACAGAATTCAAATACGTTAATTTTTTGATGAATTTTGGAATTTTTTTCATTAAAATCGGATAATAAATAAAGATTTTCAAGATGGCGTCCAAATTTCAAGATGGCGGACATGACGTCATACTACCTGATGGTATATGTGCATTGACATAAGTGGTGGGGGTCAGTCTGCCAGCACCCCCCCGCCACAGGGGAAGGATCGGTCACCATTTTTATTTTTTTTGCCCTCACCGGGTTCGAACCGAGGACTCCGAACTCCGTGTCGTAAATGTTTGTTTTTTAAATATTTTATTAAAAATTTTATTATTTAATTTTTTATAATTTTAAAAAAAATTTTCATTAAAATCGGATAATAAATTTAAAGATGGTGGCCGTAACGTAAATTGCAACGATGACGTCATAATTCAAAATGGCGGATCCAAGATGGCGGATCCAAAATGGCCGCCGTGATCTACTTGTCCCGTTACATTATGTCCCGTTACGATGTGTCCCGTTACGCTGTGTCCCGTTACGCTGTGTCCCGTTACGCTTATCCAAGGTGGCCGCCGTGACGTCATAATCCAAGATGGCGGACCGACAATCTTCAATCCACCGCCTGAGGCCTGATCTAGTAGCCCCTATTATATACTACTAATGTTTCTTGTAATTTACAGGAAAAAAATTATATACTAATCAAGATCTTATCATTTAAATTATCTGAATAAGTTGTTAATTATATCCAGCTAAATACCCCTGTAAATTTTAATGACTTAATTGTAGACAGTGTAAAAAATAAGCAATTAAAAATTTATTTTAAAAATTCCCATTCTGTTGGAAATGCCCGACTTATTCTGTAAATCCCTATCCTGTGGGAAACACACATTCTATAGAAAATACTCTTCCTGTGGGGAAATACCGTTTCTGTGGTTAAGTCCCAGTCAGATGAGCAGATTTGCCGGACTTCAGTTATTTGATTTTATAACTTTTCTGGTTCAATATGAGTGGCAGAAAGTGGGATATCGTATGGCTTTCATTTGAAGAGCACCAAAATAACTAACGTAATTAAAAAAGGCTGGTTTAAACCAAAAGAACCTGGTAAAAAAAAACAGGTTGTTTGGTTTTTTGAAAAAGTTTGTTTTTTCCCGACCCCGGTAGCTACAAAAAGCCCCATTTAGACGAGACGCCCACGAAATAAGGAGACCAAGGTGTTTACCCCCAAAAATTATTCGGTCAAAATAACTTATTTTAATCATATGCGACTAACAAATTCTTGTCGAATTCTAATCATAAAAATAAACTCAACTAACACACGCAAATGCACAAAGTTTCTACCCGAAATCGATATCATCGAAGTTAATTTGCACTCTCTGTATCGTAACGGATTTTCCTGTGGCTACGCACATTTTACCCCCAACTAGTAACAGTCTAGACTCTAAAGTAAATATAGGAGAGCAGCAATCGCTGCCATGGCTAGCCAATACCCTGGGGCACGTATTTATAGTGAAAAAAATCTGACATATAATTAGACTGCAATAATTGTATGCACACACCAGCAGTTACTACCGAGTGATTGGCGACCTTATACAAGAGAAACCACTGCCTTATTTGACCAGGCCATTACGGAAGCGTTTGCTTCCGCACAAAACTGCAATGTATCGTGTGCCGACAGTTGGCACGTATACAGGAGAAAAAACTCGACCAGTCGCGAAACGCAAGACGTTGCTACAGAGTTTTACCACACAGCCGGTCTCGAAATCTTTTCGCGAAAAAGACATGCCCCTACCAATACCTTTGAATATATATACTGTATAGAAGTCGCCAGCCCAGGTTAAAAATTCTAATACGGTTTTGAGGTAGTTGGTTAATTCACCGCCGCAATCGCCACCATCTCTACGGCATCGACTTGTGGTGGTCCCTAGCGGACAAGTGCCGAACTCTTCAAACACCCCTTCCCCCTCCTGTTGAACGACCTCGAGCTGCAGTGAATGAGGGATGAGGGGTGCGGGGAATGACAGCGGGCGACAGTGCTGCATTCTAACGTCTACACAACAACTAAGACCATACAGGGCGTTACGGCAGCGCACTGCAGCGGTGAAGTTCCCAAGCTGCTCGTTTTACGCTCTTGAAAAACGTAGAGTAAATCCTATCCACTCGCGACTTCTATACAGTATATATATTCAAAGCCAATACCCATTTACAGAATATGGTCGAAACCACTCATGTAAGGCGCAAGGGCTCCATTCTGAGACGCGCTTGAGTGTTCCCTAAACCAGACCCAGCGGCAGACAGATTCGAATTTTGGGAGGAGCGATTTGGGGTGAATTGGAGGGGGGAGGGCGAAAGATAACAAGAGCATTTTGATGGGAGGTATGGGATACTTATCATTTAAATGGGGGTTCAGAAATGTAGAAATGTACTAACCCCTTAGGCATTTATGATGTCTTGGAAATACCTTTTTATGTCTAAGTAGTTATTTTTAGTTCTGTGGTGGGAGGGGATTAATCACCCCTCCACCCCTCCCACAAAACCGCCACTCACCAGACCCCTCCTAACCCAACTTAATCACAACGATAACACTTAGTTCAAGTAAGGTGTCAGCGAAATAAATAAAAAATAGAACCAAGCGCACTAAAATGCTATTCAAATACGTTAGGAGATTTACTATAATTTTTGTGAAAGACAAAATCGTGGTAATTATTTAGAACCGGGTATAAATAATCTCTGGTACAAATTCTGGTACACGTACCGTACATCTGGTGCGTCTGGCAACACTGGTTGCCAGAGTTGCCAGATCGTAGATTTGTCCAATTTCGAAGGCATTTATTGAAAGAAAAAAATTATAAATGGGGCAAAGTGTTTTTTTTTTTCTGTTTAAATAATAGAAATTGACCACACTTTTACGTTTTTTGTAATTAAAAATAATAATATCTCTTTATATGGCCTATCACAACCGACTGTCGTACACAGCACTCCAAAAGTGTCGAATAATATTTAAACAAGTCTGAATTAGAAGCAAGCACAAGCACATAACACGTCAAAAATGATAAATTCCCATCTGTGGGCGGCAAATGCTTAATATGTCATTAAAAATCCGTCCATCTACATTCCACGTGACGTTTTAGAGCTAAATGGGACATTCGCTTAATTGAATTTGGGTATTTGCTTACTCGCAAGACTGGCAACTGCGTGCAGGTGGGAATCCCGCGATTCATCGAACCCGGAGCAGTCCTGAACATATACAAATTTCAACGCTTGCTCGTTCAACATCGTGTTTAGAATTTTTTTTTAAAAAAAGCAAAGTTTTATACACTTTACGATTTCAGAGTCTGTCTGGTGAAATCTTTCGTTTTAGTTACGCCCATCAGACGTGCGAAAACATAGTGCTCCTCCCCCTTACCCCTATCCGAAAAAGAAAAAAAAATTGGCGTGGGCCCGCCAGGCGCATTAAAAGTGAAACTTCACGGACAGATATAAGAATGCATAATAGCGTACGCAAGTAATCAAGTCTGGGCGTAAGTATGAGCGTGAGTAAGTTTGGGCGTAAGTATGCATGTTATCCAGTATGCGAGTAAAGCCAGTATGCAAGTGAGCAAGTATGCAAGTGTGCGAGTGTGATATAATGCAAACATTTCGTCGAGCCCCCACCACCCTTCTCCTGATAATTACACCTTTTCTACATTCTGATGACGCCATAGCCTGTTGTAAATAAATCATTGGCTGATCCAAAAGACGGGAAAAGGGGGGGGGGACGTGAGGCATGGCAGAATGTGAATAATGTGATTAAGTTTTAAATGATCTCCTAATTCCGCCGTGGACGCGCCCTTGCAGGGAGACCCGGGGCCAGTGAGAGCCAGTGGGCGGCGCAGGGGGCCGTCGCACCCGGCCAGTCGGGAGACAAAGGCCTCTCTCCCGCGGGTTGCGTGGCCGACCTTCGCCCGACTGCGCGCGCGCGCGGGCTTTTAACGGTCGTTTTACGGGAGGCGCCCACGGCGCCGTCTGCCGCCTCCGCGGGGAGACACGACTACCCGCGCCGGCCGGCGATAAAAACTAAACAAGCATCCACGAGTGTCCACGTCCTCCTCAGGCCTGTCTGCTGCAGTCCTTGCGTCTTCTGCACGTGACAGGGGCGGTTTTATAGCTGGCCTTCGTTATTTTGATTTATTTTACGGATGAGAAACTTGCCATTTGAATTTAACTGATAATCACCGGGTGCATACCTCGAGAAGGAAGGGAGAGGCGAACGGTTGCATCGCGTTATGGTGAACACGCTGTTTCACTCGCACGACAAACATAAACACTAAATTATTATATCTAAAATGTTTTTTTTTTTTGGAGACCTACTTCTTTGGGCGCGTTATGGAAAAATGCTGAAAAACGAAATTTTACGATGCATGCGCAGCATCTAACAAACATCGACAGGATGAAAAAATGGCTACATACAAATAAAAATTATAAATGTGCTTTTAAATAATTAACTTTTTGAATACTGGCCCATAGCATTAAAAATATTTATCTATAGTGAAAATTATAGACAGAAATTGGGTTTATAAACTTTTTCAGGTTATAAAAGTGAGGTTATGTTCTCGTAGGCATAATTTACTTGCATCATAAATTATTAAATTGTTATTTATTAAATGATTAAAATGGATGTATAAGAATAAAGATTATGTCTATTTATTAATATAATTATTAATGAAAAATTACTCTATTATTTTACTAAATTGAATAATTAATTTTATGCACATGTTTAAATTAGTATTTAATACTCAGTATTTACTTAATTTTTTTACTTAATTTTATTTATACATTACCAACAGTATTTATAATATCATTCCAGTTCTTGTATTATTTTATTTCTTGTAATTATTTGCATGTAAAATTAAAATTAGTTTTTAATACGCCAAGCAAGTCCTATCACTTCTAATGCGCGTAAGTAAGTACACGCATACTTTTTTTATTACATTCGATAGTTATCTGTGTTTAAACGTTTTTATCTTTATATTTGAGAAAAATATGTTTAATTCAAATTTAACTTTCACTGTGATTTCACGGAGCAATTTAACTGACGGAAAACCTTTATTACACGAATGATAATAGTCCAACCGTCTTTCGAAAACGAAATACTGATGCTCACTGAAATTACGTGGCGCCCGCTACACGATGATAATAGAACTCGCCAAACGGAAATTCTGTCGCACCCGTTAATTTTGTCGCGCTGACGTCACAGAAGTATCGAACGTGATTGGTTAGGAAATTAATTCATTCGCTTCGCGTCCATCGCGTCGCGCTCGTCGCGCTATTTGGGATTCGAGCTTTGTTTTAAGGCCGTATGTCCAGTTGAACGTCATTACTTCATATTTACGTTAAACAAGGTAAACCCTTCCAAATGTCTGAGTGGCTGAACTTCCACAAAGTGAATATATATAATACGTAGCATACGTTTTGCATAATTTGTTGGCAAAGTTGCATTTTTAACGTTTTAGTGCAGTATGGCTAAAGAGAATGAAATAGAATATAAAACTGGAATTTTTTTTAGGTTTAAAGTCATTTTTACTGGCTACTATGTGATACGGTTTAATATTATTTTTCAGAATGAAATCATTAATTACCCCCATGATTTTTAATTCCTCGGAATTTTTATGATTTTAAAGGGCTAAATAAAATGAAATAAAGTTTTTGGAAATAAATAAAAACCATACCATGCAGTAGCCACCGGCATTGCCTTTAAACCCAGAGATTTTCAGTTATTTATTCACTTTGTTCTCCTTGTGATGTCCATACAGCACAGAAATGTTATAAATTCAACTTTGCCAGCTGACAAGTGAAAGTATGGTTTCGGGTTAAACTTTTAGAAATAATCCTTGAAAAAGGATTGACTAAAAAATTAAAAAGAAAAAAACATGGCGTGTGAGACTTTCATTTCAAGTTATGACTTTATATTTACGTTAAACACAGATAAACTTAAAGATTTTTGAATTGTTTAACTTTTACTAAATTGAAAAGATAGACATCGCAAACTATTTGCATAATTTACTATCAAAGTTACATTTATATTGTTTTTGGGGAGTGCAAATGAGGATAATTAAATGGAGTTAAGAACTAAAACTTTTTTTTAGATTTAAAGGCAATGATACTCGTTCCTTCAGTATAGGGTTTGCATGCCAACTACAAAAACTTAATTTATTTTGCTCAGCTGCCAAAACATTTGAGCCAGGTAAAATTAAATAAAATTTTCTGAAATAAATTCCAACCGTTTCTTGAAATAACCAGTAGAATTGCTGTTAAACCTAAACAAGTTTTAGTCCTGTGTTGATTGTCCTTATTTGTACGCTGCAAAAAGTTATAAATTTAACTTTGGCAACTAATTATGCAAAAAGTCGGCGATGTAAATATTTTTCAATTTATGGTAGTTAAATCATTGAAAAAGTCTACATGTTTACCAGCATTTAACTTGAATACAAAATAATTACCTAAAATGTTACTCCCTCCCCCCTTCCTTCGCCCAAAGCATAAACGCTGTCGGAAATAACAGTAAAATGACGGACTGTTCAACGGAGAAAGCGCCTCAGATACGCAAAGAGCTCTTTGTATCTCTACATAACGGGATTTTCGTAGAAACTACACCAGGTTTGACTAATAGTTCTGCGCTCCGTTGTGAACAGGTATGAACATGCACGTGGTCTGTAATTAGTTTTTTTTAATGTGAAATTCACAAGTTTTAGAAGGTTTTATTTAGAACACAAAATGGTTCTCGAGAGATTATGTTTTAAGTGATTAACAGTAGACGCAAATTTACAAAGGTCCCTGTGTAATTTGTAACCATTGTTCTTCGTAAATTAAGGTGAAAATTTTTACCAAGTTTAATGCCAAGAACAAGATGTGAGGTTTCTGCCACCATCATGTTTCCTAAATGACAAAGAAAAAATTTAATAAAATACTTTTACGATAACGTTAGCGCATAGGATCTCCGGTAAGACCTGTTCACTTTATGGTTAATATCCATACGAAATTACAACACTGCACAAAATTATAATCGTATGTAAATTTTAAGATTAACGGCTAATGAAACTACTGTCATAATATGGCTGCAGGTCAATAATTCCACTGTCGTGCGGACTGGATCATCTGTGCGAGTCACGTGTCGAAATGTTCAATCACTGAACTCTTATGCATATGAGTATGGGCGTGAATTCTTCGCGAAATAACCTGATAGCTCCTTAGATTGCAATAGGTATGTCCGCGCTACCGAATATTTATTTGTGATTTGCAAGAGAAGCCATTGCCTTATTTGGCCCGGACGCGTTTGCTTCCGCACAGGATGTCCGTAATTGGTGCGCTGACAGACAAACCCAGACAACCACGAAACACAGGTAATGCTTATAGAGTTTTTAAACACAGCTGGTCTGGAAATCTTTTCACTAAGAATACATGTCCCTACATATGGGCTATGCGGAAGTCATGTAGAGCTAAAACTGTAGAGCAAAAGAAAAATATGGGTGCGTGCTGCCACGCGCGTTAGAAGCGAAACTTCACAGATAGAGGGCTATGTAATTTGTAGTTTACACACATTTTTTAACACGTGTAATAGTGTGCAAGTATACAGGCGTACATGCGAGTGTACAGAAACGTGTGAACGTATGCGAGTGAGCACGTATGTCAGTGCACAAGCGTTTAGACAAGCAAGTGCGCAATCACACGAGTGCACAAGTACACAAGTACGCAAGTGCGCTAGTACGCATCTGCGTAAGTGTTCTATAACAAACATGACCTCGAGCGCTGCAGTATTTCGCAAGCTAAAATAGGATGATATATAAATAATCGGCGCTGCACTTTTCGTTACCCTCTGAGTGGTACACTTGTCGTCAAACTCTGATGACGTCGTCACCTTAAATAAAAACCCACCCAACTGTAAAGAAGATTCACTTCAAATATCATGCAAAAAAACTTGCACGAAAAGATTCCAATTACCTTTTAATGTACCTACAATTTGTGAAACTACCATTTGGAACCCCATGCAATTTTGGAATAATTGCGTCACGGAAAATATTAGGCACTTACGTCAGCGAGTAGTCACCTTCGCCGCGAAATGCTATATGCATATACGAAGCTAGCAATCGCGAAAAACACAAAAGTTATTATATTCATTCGCTACACAGTCATAGTGCATAGAGATAGTTTGTTTTCGGTTTCATATTCTATTATTCCTTAATTGGTAACTATATTACATACACTTCACAGGGTTATTTTTGTCATTAACATTATTACAGGCCTTTTTTATACATAAAACTTGTAATGTTCATGGAGGTTTGTGGTACTGAATGTTTTATATGCATTGCTTCAAAATTCATTTTTTAAAACTTAGATTTAGAAGGAAAACTAAGACAAAACAAAACCTTATATTTGAGATTATATTATTAAATAATATTGGTTTATAGGTAACTTCATGGTTTATTCTTTATGAATTGATATTAGTATATTGTTACGATGTAATATCTACAATTCCAGAGATGAACTCAACTTCCACTCAACGCGAAACCATTCAAGGCCACCTCGAAAATTTAAGAATTGAATGTTTCGGAACTGATGTGTATCAGTCTTTCCATTTAAAGCTTAACTTCAAACCCAATATAACACTATCTGCCATACGTTTTATGCCAAACCAATAATTTAGAGTGCCTGCGTAGACTTCGTTCGTGAATTTTCTTGCTAACAGATGTAAAAAACGTTTGAAGAAATACATTATGAAGAGTCTCCATTTTTTTTACATTCGTTTAAATTATACACAAAATTTAATTAGTGTTACTAAAATGGAGTCTCAAAATACATATTTGTTTGCACGAAATAAAAGAAGGAATAAAATTTGAACCGAAGATAACGTTATTAGAAGTACAGAAAATAGATAAAGTTTATGCAAAATTATAATGCAACGTCTTATACCTCCACATAAGGAAGCAAATTATTATATCAGAAATATGTGTTAAGGGGCCCGCCTCGTCAGGGGTGTATGTGTGTTAGTGAGGCGGGACGATAAGCGCGACGCTCGCCGGTATTTCTAGCGTGGTATAGCCTCTACGCGCTAGGCTCTGAACTGACGCGCAGTCTACTCGTCGTCACAGGATAACTGTGAAATTTGAGCGGTGACCGTAACATTATATGGCCGAGAAATGAAGATAAAGGTGTAATACAAGTCCCTTAAGTGCTTTCAAGAATCTGTACTGGCTGTTTTACGCCTAAAAATTACTCTGAAAACATGCGTTTTAGCCATTTTAACTCTTCTAGAAATACAGTATAAAAACATGATCCAAAATTAAAAGTACTTTTCGGGCCTCAGCGAACTCTTAAATGCTTTTCGTAAACATACCCCACTCGGATATCTCGAGTAGTTTTGAAATCGCGTTGTTTTTCCTGAAGCTCTGCGCACCGTATGTGTGACCAGGTAGGCGGAGCCCTTAAGAGAAGCCTAATTAGTGTATTTAGTACCCGAGACACGAAAAAAATGAAAATATTCTCCAATGAGTCGATGTCGACCAAACTTTTAGTAATAATTAATTATGCAATTAAAACGACAGTAAATCGTCTACATATAGATATATGTGCGTATCACAGGTAGGTTTTCCATACCAGTATATGTTTGAAACAAGTGTTTTCCAAACTTATCTTCACAGTTATAAATAAGTCGATTAAGGGGATACAATAAAAATCTTGTTTATAATACCACACTGATATATGGATGAGCGGCCAATCCAATTGTGCCGCTTGTTACTTTTCTTACGGTCTTCTAGGGAATCGTGCATGACAGTTGTGACGGCGAGAGTGCATTTGATACGCGTGTGAAGGTCGACTGAGTGTGTGTGCCAGATGCACGCACGCACACACACATACAGAAAACCACACAAACAAACAGCCACAAACACAATCACAACAGGAATAGGACAGCTGGGCACTGAAATTTCGTAATCCTTCATACTTCTATTCATCCTTCATAAAATCCTTCATAAACGACATGCCAACAATATTTTTTTTTTGTTTAGTATTGAAAATTTGCCTTCGTTGAGGTAGAACTCACACATTTAGAGATTTTCAAAATAGTGTCGTACTACTATAGTTGAAGTCGTAACACCTCCCTCCCCCTCCCAAAAAAATCCGTACCTACTAAACGCCAAGGAACTTCACAGGGGAAACCATTTGTAGCAGACAGTCAATATTAACTTCAGGCAATCAATTTCATTATATACTTTGTTTCAGAGAATACAAATTTTTAAAATCAAACAACAGACTGTTGAAAACGAAATGGCGTCTTGCAGTTCCTATCTCTCTCTAAATATAAAAACAGTTTTTTTTTTTTTCGGAAGGATAAATACAGAACTATTTTATTCCAGGTTTCCATTTCCATCGGTTTAAAGTATTAATGCAAATGGCCATAAGAAATGTTGCACATTCATCAATAGGTGAACCCGTTATTAAACATCAGGTCCTAACGACACGCACACCGACACGCGAGTCAGTCTTATTCGTGTCTCGGACAGTCGAGCAGACTTTCTGCAGAGGTGACTGCAAGTGATGTGTCGTTCGTGAACGATTCCTTCAAATTAACGTATCTTCGAGAGAACGAAATCAGATGATTCGTTCGCTATGTAAAGAATCGATTACTCGACAGCTGAACACGATTCGGGAGAATATAAAACGCAGAGAGAACGAGAAAAGTGAACCGGCAAGTGTGATTCGTTCGTTTATTGAGTCGTGACGTCGGGAGTCGAGTAATTAGAGCTAGACGTCTGGAATTTTAAATATCCGAGCCTGCAACAGGCCAGCCGCCTAGACGTGATAAATACTCGAATGGATCAACGAGTTATGACTCTTCAGGTGTTCCAGATCCAATCATCGGTGGTCATAAATAAAAGAACGAAATGAGCTAATGTTTTTTAACGAATCATTACAAGGAACTGATTCAAAAGAATCGATTCGGTAAATTGAATCGTCTGGCCATCACTGGGACTTATAGGGACTTATAGAGAACCTTGCTCCAATGACATTCCATTGCTGATTCTGGATTTATTCTGCAGTTTTACTCTAAATGGCTGATGAAATCTGTTAATTCAAGGGTAAAATCAACTACGCCCAAGAATTATAAACAATGAAACCTATTAAAAAAATGGTCCGCATATGAAACATTGCAAAAAAAAAATGAATTTGTCGTTATAATAAAAGAATTGAAAGAATAAATAAAAACTTTTAGGGTAAAAAATATACATATACATATATTTATTTATTTAGAGGAGAAGAGGGAAAAATTAGGTTTTAAAAACTGAAAAATTAATTTTGTTACGATCTAAACAATTAACGCACTTTTTTTAAGTATCTTTTAATGCAGGATCGAATAAATAAAAAATATTGTTTTTATTTACGACGTTTCCTACCAGAGAGTGAGCAGCACTACCCTGCATCTAGCCACCACGATAGACATGCATGTTTGGGCTTACTTGTAAACAAATGTATGTGTCTTTTGGTTGGATGGAGTGTTTTTTACAGTTATACTGGCCAAACGCAGAACCAGTCTTGGCATAGGGAATCGGTCCATTTCCATTTCTTTCTATACTGAAATCACAATGGCGCGACGTGATGGACGCATCCTGGATAAAATAATATACTAATCAATTGCGTTCGACACATCCGTGACGTAAGAGCTGACAAAAGTCGCGGACGCGTCAGACTTAATCAGAAAGACCACCTAATTACATCGCGTCGCAGGCGCCGATGTTACTGGAATGGGCGTCAGAATGTTGATTCCGATATAAGGTTTACACTGGTGCATTGGTAATACTATATTATTAATTTTGTAATTGTCGAGGTTTTTACTTAGTTTATCTGTGGAATCTTTGAAATGTGCTCATACACTTTTCCGAATGAAAATTTAATTCAACACATTTCTCTCAAATATGTCGATTAAAAAAACCCTGCCAGAATTGTGGTATGGTTGGTACGTAACGTAGTAATATCTTAAAGTCGCATCGCGACCGTTGCGATTTTGAGAATACATTGTCATTATACGACCCAGGAACGGACGCCACTTGTCAATGTTTACATCTTTTTTTTCAACAGTTATGTTGTTGAATGTTGTCATCATGAGTCGGTGGTATACATTTTTATGCTGGAACCACAATAACGAAGTTGACAGCAAAATATCGCTTCAATGTGAACAAACGTTTTCCACCCACCAAAATAAAAGATATTATATTAAATGTTTATTGCTGTTACGTAAGCACCAAACATACGAAAGCTCGCAATTCTTGCAAGTATTTTTTAATAGATATGTTAGAGATAATAATTTGTTTTAATTCAAATTTAACCTTCAATAACTGTAAGAATATTTTACGTAGACAGGTTTCAGAGTTCCCACACACAAATTTAGTAAACAAAACCTTAAAAATACAAGAATAATAATAGAATTATCAGTGTACCAGTTTAAACATGTTTCTGAAATAAAATTCCGACATGCATTTTAGAGACACCGCGCCCGCGAAGAGATTGAAATATGTATATATATAAAAAAAATTCTAATTGGACGTTCTGTCGCGACCGCCATTTTAGTAACGCTGACGTCATAACATAGACGTGTCGAACGTGATTTGTTGGACATCTACGCGTCGCCGCCATCGCGCTGTTGTGACGCCATTCTTAGTGTACGACCGCCACACGCGTGTGCAAACCACTCGTTTCACACGGGCGTAACTCTATAGGAAGAGTGAAATTAATGACGTAATGCTGGCGGCCGAGAACCTCCGTGGGAAAAGACCGACCCGCATCCCCCCCCCCCCCCAGCCCCCGCAGCTCGTCATCCTGCTGGAGCCGACCCAGATTGCAGCTGCGGATGTTCCCAGCCGTCCAGGCCGCGTGGTTCGCCCGAGTCACTACTGCGTTTTGTTGTCTAGCTGCGGCGCCCTTGTTTACATTCTCCCCCCCCCCCCCTTTTTTTCCTTCAAGGGCTCCGTCTACCCGGACACATGTGCGGTGCGCAGAGCTTCAGGAAGAACAACTCGATTTGAAAACTAGAAGATATACGAGTGGGGTCTATTTACGAAGGCCGAGAATTAGATTTGTTTCCGGATTGAGTTTTTTAAATTGTATTTTCGTAGAAGAGTGGACAATGTCTAAAAAGGCGTGTTTTCGTAGTAATAACCGGTACAGATTCTTGAAAGTACCTACTTACGGAACTTGCATTACACCTTTATCTTCATTTCTCCGCCATATAATCCTACGGTCACCGCTCAAATTCCATGGTTATCCTACGACACCAGCGAGCGTCGCACTCATCATCCCGCCTCACTGACACACAAACACCCCGATTAGACGGGCCCCTTAATCCATGATCGAGTTCCGTAAACCTCTATCCTCGCCAGAGTGCAGACTGCACACACGTCAGTCTTGCAGCAAGTTGGGATAATCGACCACAATGCCAACATTTATACACAACTCCCACCGCCAATTGACGTAAAATTCGGGTCCAAAATATTATAACCGTACCCAGCTACCACACTATCTATAGTCTAGGCTCTTCCTCATAGTTCGAAGTGACTAGCAAACCAGTAATGAAAATTTCCCTGACTTTTCCAGGTTTGAAAAAATATATATTCCCTGAACACTGATAGTAGGTATTTAGTCGGCAACAACTACTAAATAATTAAAATTCAAAATAATGATCCTTACACACACTATTTAATCCACTATTGCAACAGGCAACTAGACATTATTTTATCGCACTACTTCAATGCGCATGGTCGAAGTGCTGATGTAGGTACTTGCGCGTAAAAAGGAATGTGGAGAAACTATTTCGTAACACTTAAGAACAGGTTGGGAATGGGGAAGAAATGATGTGTACATGGAATCAGTATAAATCAAAATAATTCTTTACTATAACTGTAATATTTTCATTAAATATATTCCTTGACTACCTAATCCTGATTTTTCGCTGACTTTTCTCCGATGCTGAATATCTTCTGACTCTTCTAGATTCTCCCTGTTTCCCTGTTGCTGGCCACCACGTGGTTGCATTCGCTTCTTCCCTCGCGAAGTCCACCTTTCAAAGGAAACCACCAGCAGAGGGTGGGGGTAGGGCCGGTCAGAGAACCCACCTCTACGCGTGAGCAGCCGACCTATGAAACCTCACCGTACATCACTAAAAATCTCGCTGACCGCCAAGTGAAACATTTTGTCTTCGAACGCACTGTGTATTGATGGGCAGAACGATTCACTTTACGGAATTGATTCGTATGATGGTTCATTCAAAAGATTCGTTCATTTCGTTATTTTAGTTCCGACCACCGACAACGGGATTTGGAAAACCTCAAGACTCAACTCGTTCATCCATTCGAGTATTCGTTAAGTCTAGGCGGCTGCCATTGTTATTGCCGGCTCGGATATCTGAAGTTCCAGAAGTCTGTTACAAAAAAAAATATGCGGGAACACATTTTAAAGATCTCGCAGATAATTTTAATAAACGAAATCTAGAATGAAATGCATTACTTGTTGGGTCGCCAACCCTCTCTCTGATTCATTTTGTGTTACCCTTTTTCTTTGATCCAATTACCGTTTGCTCTGACGAACAGACGGACGCTGAGGTTATACTCCCGACGTTGAGTTGTTTCACGAACGAATCAGACTGGCCGCTTCACTTCTCTCGTTCTCTCACGAAACGTGTTCAGCTTTCGAAGAACCGTTCATTACACTGCGAACGAGTCATGTGCTGTCGTTTGCTCGTAAGATTAGTTCATTTCTGAAGGACTCGTTCACGAACGACACTCCACTAGCACGGCTCAGTTGGTTGGCAGCTGTGCGCGCAGGCACTGCCGGAACAATGACGGGCTGTGACGTCGCGGGATCACGGTCGAATCAACTCCGAGGGCCGACCCGGCCTTGGGCGTCTCCGCCTGCTTCTTGCCCGCGCGAACAAGAGGACAGAGTCCTCGCGTCCACGCGTCTCGTGTTCCCTCACCCGACCGCAGCGGGGAGGCCTGGTGTTTCAGTGTCACGGCGCCACGCCCCGAGCATGTCTTAGAGACATTTCAAACAAATACTACCCATTGTAGCCGTTTCCATGGTGCGACCTTCGGAACATTTTCCATATAGTTTTTCGTTTCATGGTCCATAGACCCCAAAACCATTGTCAACTCAAAAGTGAATACATACATATATATGCGTGTGTGTATATATATGTACACATATATGTATATATAATCACAATTTTGTGGACACGAAAACTGTCGCAATTTTTCACTAATCACTTCCAAACTGATACATAAAATCTAGTACTGAAAAATCTCGGTTGAGTTCGTTAATGGGCTACATCCGACCAAAGGTGTTTAAATGGGGAAGGTTTTTTTTAAAAAAAACAACAGATAAACCACTGTAACTCTCATAATATGGAAAATATCACATACGTTTAAACGTATTCTAATTCGTAGGATTAATAGCAAAATATTTTGTCTGAATAAGTTTTTGATAAGACCAACCATAACTGCAAGGGGTTTGAAAAAACAAGGGTTGGAGGACAAAATAATCATAACTCCCTTCGTAGGCACAACATATAATTCGCACTAATTATGTATTAATCTTATAATTTATATCTAAAACTTTTGTCTGTCTGAAACAATTTTTGATTAGACGAACCATTGCTTCAACGGGTTAAAAAAATAAGGGGTACAATTAAAAAAAAAATTCTTTACTCCCATATTAGGTACACCATCAAATCCTTTCAAATTATTTCTAGTTCTTATAATTTTTACTTAAAACATTTTTTCTGAAACAATTTTTGGTAATACAAACTATTACTACAAGGGGTTGAAAAAACCTGGTGTTGATATAAGAAAAAAAAAACTTCCCTACCATGTACTCTAACGAATTAATGTTTATTTTTGTTTCAATTGTGGCCGGCAGGGCCACATTTTTACTTGTAATTTATTTTTGTTGCTGGTCTCTAGTTTTATATGGTTTTTTATTTCACGTATTTTTACGCCTTTTTTAATTAATGTTAATTTATCTGTAAATTTTTTTAATTATATTTGTTTCTGTTAATTAGTTATACGCCGTTTGGTAGCTATCGATTATGAGTTTAAGAATATCGATTGTGTTTCACGTAAATACCACTTGGCGAGCGCCCGGGGGTTGGCTGATGACGTCAGACATTCGGCTTGCCGGGAAGGAAAAAATCAGCTGGGCCGGAGAGAGTTTGTGGCGAGCGACCGTCGAGGACAGAGCCATGTGACGGCGCGGACTGGTGTGCCGGACGGCAACGGGCGACGAAGAGTATGGGGATGGAGGCTCCACGCTGGGGGACAGGGCCATGGTTTGCCCTGTGATACTGGACTTATCAAGGTAAAGAGAGGCCGCAATTTTGATTTTTACCCTCGTGGTGCTGCACTGGTTTTTGGCAAACCTAGTGAACTGTGTATTTTCCCATACTAAATTTTATTTGGACGGAACTTTTATTAGCCAGTTTGGTGAAGAGGCCCATTTGTTTCACACGTTGTTCCAGTGTGGGATTTTTTAAAAAAGGTCGCCCGTTTGCCTGTAGTTGTAATAAAAGTATAAGTTTGGAAGAAACGAACATTTTGCAATTTGTTTTTGAGACTTTGTCTTCGGAATTGGCATACTTAAAGTTGCATTTAGCTAATATATCAGCTTGTGCAGTATTATTAAAAGTATGCGATCGGTATTGGACTACATGCGCAGCCTGATGTTGGTTGGTGCGGCCATTCTACGTTTTTATGAAATCATTGGCAAGTTAATAAAGAAGTAAGACTTTGTTTGAAGTATATGATAAAAACTTCGGTGGTAACATAGTTATGTTACGTGAAGAGTTTTTGCTACATTTCCCTTAAAAAAAAAATAAGATAATTTTTTTTTGGTCATCGTTCACGCCTTTGTGAATTCGTACCTATGGCCCGGCGTGGCATTAGACTCTGGAGTTGGTGAGGAAGGTCAGGAAGCCAGCGCACGCCTAGGATATTAACTTTGTTTTTTTGGCAAGTCTTTAGCAACGAACATCTGAAGAAAGACTAAACCGTTGATTGAGAGTTTAAGAACTTTATTTAAATAATTTGTTTGTACTTCAGTATTATTTTTGTAGATTTTTTATATATTTGTATTGATTGTCTTGTTTGATTTTTGGTATTAGGGCAGTCAGTAAATTTTGATATTTTATAGTGGCCACGCCTCACGCCCTTATATATTTTTATACTTGTTGTTATCAGTATTTATATTTTTACGATTTTTTAAAGGTTATTGTTAGTATCGCAAATGGGGATAAGATGCTGCCATTATTAACGTCAGCTTTTGTAACTAAGCTTGTATGGTTATGTATAGTAAAAATTATTTTTGCAAATTTCTATTTTTTAATAACATACGTCCAAAGTCTTGCCTCTTGTTTGTTTAATGGTTACTCTGCTATTATATCCTTTAAATTTTTTGGCCTGACCCCTGGGCAGTGGTGTGGGGAATTTATATTGTTTAGCTTTTTATGCCTGGTTTTAATATTTATTTTTTCCCTTCGCGCCCAGAGTGAGTCGGGGACGCAACCCCTCTTCCAATTAAGGAGGAAGAAGGGTTACAACCTTCGCCACTCTGCTTGGCAGAGACTTTGGACTTTTGCGATTTTGCTGACTTTTTTGATTTTTTTAATAATGGCAGTTTCTTGGATTTATAAACTTCCCAAAGAACAGGTTTACGCTAATTTGCAAGCAGCGGGAGTAGAGAGTGGTCTGGAGGATGACATTGATACCTTACGCAGGAAATTAAGTACCCACATTAAAGAAAGGAGGAAGAAGGGTTACACAATATATTTAAATATTGTTGAAATATTTTGTCCATAGTAAATTTTATGAAACAAATCATTACTGCAACATGGCGGACTCACGTGTTTCATTCGTATCTATGTATGAAACGTCATGGTAGCAAACTATCTTGGAACACATTTTGTTCACATTGGTCATAAAGATAAATAATAGCAACTTAATAAGTACTTGAGAAAAATAAAAAGGCGGTTCCATTTTTGGGCGATGGTGCTGCTATCTCTAATATTTATGCCGTAACAATTGTATCGATTGATGCGAAACTTTCGCTAGAATGCTTTGGAACCAGTTTCTAGCCTTGCGCAGGGCAAAGTTTAATAAAACAGTTGCCGATCTGTTCCCTTACCGGGATTTTGTTTGGACATGTTCTGGAATACGGCTCACGAGTTAGGTTACGGTTGTATCCCAACAAGGCAGTGCTTATTCGTTACCTTACCCGAACTTCTTAGAAAATCACCCTTTTGATTAATGCAAGGCCGCCAGCGCAGTGTCTAGTCCTTTCACGGAAGATTTAATCGGTGATTCTGTAAAGTATCTTGTCACTATCCGACAGGTCAGCAAAAACAGCTGAAATTCTTTATGATGCACTTTTTCAAAGATCTTGTAGGCTAAAGGGTCCTTTAAGGAGGTACCTATGCGGAAACAACCTATACACTGTGAAATGTTTTTGTAAATATAACTGAAATAATCATGCGAAATAACAGATATTTGTAAATTTGTACATTTATATGAAATAAGCAACTGTATCGCTACAAAAAATGTTTCGCAGTAATGCTGAGATCTGATTATTTCCCGGGAATTTATGCTTTGTGTTGTCCCAGTACCTACTTAGTTAAAGTTATTTGTAAACCGTTCAGTGGATAGCTTTCGAATACTAACTGCGCACATAAATAAGCATGATAAAACAAAAATAAAGTCAAATTGTTAGATATTCGCTTATTCTTTCTATGGTTAAAAAAACATTATACTGATATCAATCATCAATCAAAACTTAAAAAAATAATGCGCAAGTTTTCATAAGCGTGACAAGAAATATGCAGGATTATCTCTAAAAAAGTATTTCGTATATGGAAAAATTACCACAGCGATGTGTTGTGCAAATTTACAATATTTTTTTCCTGTAGTAATAAAAAATATTTCTTAGCAACTAGATTTAAAAAAAAACCTCTTGTGTTAGTACAAAAAAAATATTCTGTGTACACGCTATATGCCCGCAAGTAAACCCAAGCGCAAAGACGCGTGCGTGCGACTGACATAATGAAACATGAAAGTAAAATTGCCTCGGCTGTCGCACTTTCCACGACCGAGCTCGGTTATGAAGCATCGCACTTTTTGAAGTCGGCGATTGCTAAAGTGAGTAACGGTGCTCACACAGGAAACCATTAGTTCCAGTTAGGTTAGATACGACTAATCGTAGACTTGTTTAGACACGACGCCCGCCGCCGCAATGCAAACTAACTAGATTTATCGAAGTAAAAGAGTCACTTACTGTTTTTAGCACTTCAGTATAAATTACAATATATCACTTCACGGCTTACCTATTGCATGAATCTGTGTGTGAAATGTGTGAGTGAATGCTATTAACGTAATTACACTTATTTTTTGTATTTCTCACATCAACCACGTGTGTGAGGTTTTAGGCCTACCTTTAATTTAATTACAGCCTAAATTTAATTTACAATACTGTGTAAATACGTTTGTTTACTGGCATGCTAGATATCTTAACATGAACTCTACCTTTTTCATGGTAAGATTGTTAAGGGCATGTATTTTCGCGAAAAATATAATTGCTCATTAGACTGCAATAAGGTATGCCTGCGCCGGCGATTGTTCCCTTGTGATTTGCGGCCGTCTGCAAGAGAAGCCATTGCCCTGTTTTGCAGGACCATTCAGGACGCGTTTGATTTCACAATGGACGGCTATGATTGGTGTGCTGACAGTAGACATTTACCTAAAAAAAACTCACCCAACCACGAAACACAAACAATTCTACAAAGTTTTAACACAAAGCTGTTCTGAAAATATTTTCGTGAAAAATACAGTATTCTGTAGACTGTCATAAATAAATAAACCTATTACTTCATTACATAATCCCCTACCACGTAGCTTACCAACTAACCCCTATTTTAATGACAAGATTTCATAATGACAAGTTTTCATTCCTTACACTAAAGTTATTTTTACGATCAGTTCTTTTGTTCTTGTTTCTGGTTATGAATAATTATAAATACGGAATCCCATCTAACCGGCCACCTGACCGCACGAATACAAGGCCTCAGTCACATAGGCTAATATAGTGATAATAGATAATGTGATTGCGCAATATGATCACTATCCTGGCTGAACTCGACGCTTCAGTGGATATGCAGAATTTGACAACTGATTATTGTAACGTATTTTAAAAGATTGAACGGATAGGACTAACTGATCAAGTATCAATTATTATATTGTTAACTTTGTGGCAAACCACGGCGACTAATTTATATTATAAAATGATAAAGAAAATATAACAACATTTTGGTAATTCAAGCATACATAAGTATGTACAATATTACACAAAAACGTTCCAGTTTAGTTAGTACAGTAAAGATATCGCCAAGAATTCCAATAGGGGGTTAATTTTCTTCTATCAAAACTAATAACCATAATTCTAAATTGTTTTCCTTTGACGCGTCTGATACTCGGGTGTCTCAACAGTTTAATGTATAAATCAGTCCCACACCGAACCATAAAATATTATTTTGCCTTGACCCGAAATAAATATCTCAATAGACATTGCGGGATGAAGGATCCTCCTTTATAACTTACTTTGACCACAATAACGCACGACATAATAATATATCAGGGTGTATTCAATACTGGGAAAACTAATTTTAGAACTTTGAAATAAAACTTCCTTACAACCTTTTTAATATCGCGGGGTCATTCATGTGTAAGAAAGATAAAACATAATGAAAAATATGTCTGCTATTCCGAGGAACGTCCCGAATGTTATGTTAAAAATATAAAACATTTTCAGAGATAATTTCCACTTAATTTTAATTGGAAAAGTCACCAACTATTTATATATACTTTAATGTGCTTCTATGAACTGAAGCATTAAAAAAAAAATTGCAAATTTTGCTCTGTATTGTTTGGGACGTTTAGTGACCACCAGTCGTTCAGTTCCGTTTATTTTCTTCGTGGCTTCCGTGATCTGAAGACGATATCCCGTGTCACAGATGCCATTCCGCGAACCCGATACCAGAAACTGCCTTTGTTGTCACGCACAATGCCTCCCTGGAGCCCGCGGGCAAGGACAGAATGTCCACGCCCGAATGAGGAGAGGGTAAAGAGGAGGAGAGTGGAAGAGAAGTAGAGGAGGGGGGAAGAGAGGATAGTGACCGGGTCAATCACGTGGTCTGCAAGCAATCGCCCCGAGCGTCCACACAGCATCGCCCGGCGACAAGGGATCGCCGGGTCCCCTCCCCCCCACCCCCTTCAAAGGGCCCATCGCCGCGGCGGGCAATCTGACGTCACCAGCGCTCCCTA
This sequence comes from Bacillus rossius redtenbacheri, assembly GCF_032445375.1. NCBI lineage: Eukaryota > Metazoa > Arthropoda > Insecta > Phasmatodea > Bacillidae > Bacillus > Bacillus rossius. The sequence continues at coordinate 51,825,114 of NC_086330.1, forward strand.
TTGGCGGTCCACGTGACGTCAGAGCGCGAGGGCGCGGGCGGACTAATGGGATCGATCACGCGTCCATCTCTCTGGTCGCCGACGGGGAATGCGAAATACCCGGTGTAACAATTACTGTCGCCCGCCCCCCTCCCGCCAAAGATCAGTCGCGATGTCGGAGCGAACTCGTCGATTTTCACACAGCCTCGCGACTAGCAATCATAACTGGAAATGGTGTCGACAGCGCCAACGGATTCCATATCTTTTGTGATGGGTTGTCAGTTCAATTCAGAGCTAGCATTCCCTATTAATCGAATGTGACTCTTTGTCTCGATGTTTTTAATACAGCTTTTATTTTACCCACCCTGAAGCTAAAAATTTGCAGAATTTTTTTTTCTTTTAAGAACTCAACGAAAAAAGACGAATTTCGACAGTGTTGACAAATTAGTAGGTAAATGCACTCAAATTTTGTTGGAATGAGTTACCCAGACCCAATATATTTGTCCAGGCAGAAACTTTCACGTCAAAATTTCATTACTTTCTTTCCACGACAAGGTAGCCTAACAACCAATCTAAAAACCTTTTGACCCAATTACAGCCACACAAACTGCTATCAAGCAGTAGGTATGGTGAATAAGAAGTTTTAAGCTGAATTGTTTTTAAATTACAAGAAACAAAGAATACAGAAGAAAGGCGCTGGTGATATGAATAAATTCGCCAAACAGATCGACATAAATTTAAGTCCTTGGGGCCCCAAAGTAATTATAAATGAAGATTCAAAATGGAATCATAACGAGAATATAAACGAATACAATGCTCAGCAAGAAGTTTGAATGCTTGAAAAAAAAAAACAATCACGTATATAAATACAGGAAAAGAATTTTCAATTAGAGCACTCAAACTCCACGATGCTTGGAGACTGCTGTCGAGAAGTTGTGGTTAATTAAAGAACGGTAAATTCCCCAGAAACACACATACAGTCGGCTATCTTGTGTTATAGAAAGATCGCAACCAATACCAGCAAGGATTTTAATGAAATTAAAACACAAGAGCCAAGAGCTAACCTCGATAACGAGCTAATTCATGTGTTCTCTATAACTTAGAATTATTTTTAATAAATCCGAGCGTTTAAAATATATCCAAATTGTGTTATTAACTAAATTTATGAACGCAAATCACACATAGTTTACGCACCCACCGCTAGAATACGTTGCCGGAACAGCTACTTCAACTAACGAATCGTTCGTTTTGCAGTGCGAAAGATTAAACTATATATGAAACTGCTCCAACAAAAAGCGAAAAAAAAAAAAACTCAACCGTGTCTTTTTTGATGTGTTATAGCGTGGTTTTCGAAAACGCAATAATGACTTAATTAGTAGAATAATTTATATAATTCACTGTAGGAATTCGTTTGGACTTCGGCGAGTACCTACCTATAGTTGCTTCGGTTCCAGTGCACCTTGACTGGTTTTGTTGTCCACTTAAAGGAATGGAAACGAAAAATTTCTTCTGAGCTGGTTTCCCGGAAGAAGACTCAACAACTACGATAACAACAAACTACTAGCGGTACCAGGTCACAGAGTTCAGCCATGACTGGGTGCTGTGACGTATTATTTGGAATAGAGTCACACGCGTGACTAATGTGATGTCTTGTGAAAACTCGTCGATTTATAGTAAAACTCATTGTCTTTCCTATAAGAAAGTAAGAACGATTCCCCTCCCCTTTCCCCTAAAAAAAAAAGGTTGAGTCCAATCACAAGGAATACCTGCACAAAGCGGGCTATGTGTTGATAAGTAACTGCAATTTTTTTAACGGAGTTCGGTGATTATGTAAATTTAGCGTTTAGTGTTTTAATGTTGTAGCTCAGAAATCGCTGGCTACAGACCCCTTTTCCCCCTTCCCCGAGGGATTGTCCAATCTTACCAGTCACCCACTTTCGCCTCACCACATGTGAGGGGAAAACCACGAGGTGTGGTTGATTCCCTTACCAGCCCGCCCGTTGGCGGTTGCTACCTTCTAAATTAGGAGAAACGGTAGAAAGGAAGGGAGAGTGGCGGAGGGTCACAGTTAGAAACTGTCAGTGCGTGACATTCAATAACGTAGGCCTACGGAGTTAAAGCCAATCTTTACCTTACCATCGCCATATTGCAACATCCAAAACATTGCGCAAATGGTGCTCGACCACGCGTGAAGACAGTTAGTAAGCATGTATCAAAATATCCCTCACCTCTCCGAGCACACATACGGTGTGCAGAGCTCAAGCATTTAGAATACGCTGAGGTCGGACGAGTAATCCTGTTTCCCTATTTCTTTTTTAAAGTGTATTTGTGGAAGAGTGAAAATGGCTAAAATGCGTGTTTTCAGAATAATTTTTAGACATGGAACATCCGGTGCAGATTCATGAGAGCACTCGAGGGACTTGGGAACCACACATAACTTAGAAACACACAACTTAGAACAGTCATAACTTAGAAACCTCTAAAAAAAACCACGTAACTTAGAACTGTCATACGTTAGAACGATCATAACTTAGAAACACCCAACGCAGAACCCCCACAACTTAGAAACGTCGTAACGTAGAAAGTCATAACTTAGAACTATCCCAACTTAGAACTGTCATAACTTAGAAACACGTAACTTAGAAACACACAACGCCGAACCATGTAACTTAGAACTATCATAACTTAGAAACACACAACTTAGAAGATTCTATCTTGTGTTTCTAAGTTATGTGTTTTTAAGTTGTGGCAGCACACCGAGGGACTTGTGTTACGCCTTCATTTCTTCTTCATTTCTCCGCCATATAATATTATGGATACCATTCAAATCTCAGAAGACTGCGCGCCAGTTATGAGCCTTGCGATTAGTGGTGATACCGCAATAGATGCACTAGCTAGCGTCGCACTTATCATCCCGCCTCATTAACACAAATATCCCTCTGGCTAGGTGGCCCCGTTAAAACTTTTTCCACGATGGAAATGCTAAACTTCACTGATTTTTTTAGGAGTCTTACAAACATGGCGTATACCATCAGCTGGGAACCCTTAAAAAGCAAACCATTCAGCCCTGCCAACCAAAATCTCCATAAAACTAGGAAGTCACCCCTTTCCTCCGCCAATTACGGCCAATTAAAGCGGATCATGAATCACTAGCGACGATTAAATCAACCATCAGTATACCGAAGGCTACGGAATAATTCGCCGATTTGTATGCGGTTGTATACAACAATGCTGGCTGCTTTACCTACGCCTTGACCTTACGGCTACAACCTCCACACGTCTCTTAGGTAACACGGAAAGCTTGAGACGACAACGCGCTTGCCTTCCAGGTGCGTGCAAGACGTGTGAAATATGCACCTTTAATGCACCGTTCAATAATTTCCATGCACCTACGTATGCTTATAACGTTATGAATGGTCAGGAGAGGACATACCATGGCATAGTCGGTTACTTTCTACCTCACTATCACCATATTGCAACGCCCACAACATTCAATAAATGTTGCTTGACCACGTCTGATGACGCGCATTCATTAAGTCGCAAGTTGGAATGCAAACCTTTCACACTCTCGCACTGTGTTCATGATTGGACTGCAATTATTAGGACACGCCCCTTTACGACTGTGAGGAGAGAAATTAGCAAATAAGGTAGTATTAATTAACAAGGAAAAAAAATGTTCTCGCTAAGAAATCAACCAATGGGAAAGAAAAAATTGGTAGATCACACCTATGACTTTGAATTCTACCCTGAGGCTAGACGAATACGCGAAATTTCCGAGCATCTAGTCACTGCAATAAAATAAAGCCCTTTAAAACTGTTTTCACGTATAAAACACTTGACATGGCCACCCCTTGTTAATGTAGACGACTAGAGAATACTACTTTCAACAACACATATTGTCTATTGTTAGCACTATTCATAAATTCTCATACGATGATAAAGAAAGATAATTCCATTAGACTCTCATGCCTTGAAAAATCTTCGTATGTTGAAACTTCTCCAAGAAATCGCATGAAGATTTAACTTTTTTTTTCTTTCCCTTAACGGATTTTCATTTCGGTGTTTTTTTCCATGTCGATCGAATTCGGCTTCACTACAAACTATATACATTCACACACACGTGCACTAGGGGCTCGTGGCATTAAATTTCGTACTTAAAAAGTTAAGTCTGGCAGCATCTGTGTCACTGTGAATCCGGACATTCCATAAGTAGGGGGAGAAAAGATGGAGTTGAAAAAGAACGGGGCGGGGGGTACAACAGCCTCTGCTATCCTGTAACACAAGATACGGGGAAAGGAAGTATAGCCTGAACGGAAAACACGGGCCCGCGGACGAGGTCGTCTCCCTCGACCAGCGGCGCAGGAATATTAGCCTACCTGCGCACACATACGGTGTGCAGAGCTTCAGGAAAAACAACGCGATTTCAAAACTACTCAAGATATCCGAGTGGGGCCTATTTACGAATAGCATTTAAGAGTTCGCTGAGGGCCGAAAAGTACATTTAATTTCGGATTAAGTTTTTTAACTGTATTTTTAGAAGCGTTAAAATGCCTAAAACGCATGTTTTCAGAGTAATTTTAAGGCATAAAACAATCAGTACAGATTCTTGAAAGCACTTAAGTGGCTTGCATAACACCTTTATCTTCATTTCTCCGCTATATAATGTTACGGTCACCGCTCAAATTTCACAGTTATCATGTGACGACGAGACGAATGCGCGCCAGTTCAGAGACTTGCGCTTAGAGGCTATACCGCGCTGGAAGCGCCAGCGAGCGTCGCGCTTATCATCCCGCCTCACTAACACACATACATCCCTGACGAGGCGGGCCCCTTAACCATCTGCTCGGCTCCCCGGGGGGGGGGGGGGGAAGGGTTAGAGGGTGTAAGGTGATTGGGGCTATTTATAAACGGGGCGACTTTCTCCGCAAGACGGGGCGACACACACCTCGGGGCGGCGACTGACGCGCGGCTCCAGGCTGTAGACGACACACTTGAGCCGCAGCACCTCCGCGGGCATGGCGAAGAGAGGCAGGTCCCTCCCGCGCGCACGGGCCCTCTGAGGGCCAAGGCCCGGGCTACAGCACCACGTGGGAGAGAGAGAGAGAGAGAGAGACAGCACACGCGGCGGCCCCGCGAACACTTCGACACTGACCTCGGTCACGACGCCGCCCCGTTGTTTTTCCTTCGCCCTCTCTCTCTCCCCCCCCCCCCCCCCCTGGATGTGCGGTGGGAGGGAGAACCCCCCCACACGTGAAGGCGGCCCTGGATAGCCGGCGAGTTATCCGGCCAATGGCAGCGGGCGACGGTCCGCGTTGTCGCTTCCGTCTACGCATCCCCTCCACCCCCCCCCCCATCCTTCCCGCTCCCAAACACGGAGAACAAGGTCGCCTCGGGGCGCCGATAGAGGCTCAGCTGCCCCTCGATTCGTAACGGGTCGCAGGTGTGACGTCTGTCCGAGGCCCAGCTGTTGCCGGAATAACACAGCGCAACGGTTTTTGGTCTGAGTTGCCTCCAACTTTTCAGTTTGAAACTCATTTGAAATTAATTAATGCAACACTGTGCTGGCTGAAATTTTTTTTTTTAATTGTTTTTCTTCTTGTGCATTTTTTTTTTTTTTTTTTAACTTTTAAAACATCAAAACTTTAACTCATATTAAAACTCTTTACATAATAAAACAAATGTTCAGTTTAAAGTTATAGACCATAATTTGATTTATCATTTATATTTTTTGATCCGACATTCATACTAACATTATTTTATTATGCCATTTTTATAACCTCTATAATCGCCCACGTGTTCTTCGCCATTTTTAAGATACGCTGTGGCACGGTTTTGATTGGCTGATTGCATCCAAAATTCAACATACTTTAGGACCCGTCCCATAAGCAAAAAAATTTGATAGAAACTCGAGTCATCAAACTTGTCAAACATGGCTGCGCTAGTGACGTTATCGATGACGTCATAGACGTCCATCTTTATTTCACAAAACATATTGGAAGGTTTGACAGCGTGACAAGTGCCTTAATGCGCCACGCTCTGTTTGGAGAAGGTCGATGGTTCGAGTCCAACAGCCAAGACCTGCTATAATCCTGGAGGTCCCGCCTTAAAACCCGTTCGCACAATCGTGCAAAGTAACACCCTATCATACCAATACTAAATAACCAATAAATGACGTAGCCAAGACTAGAACCGACGACCATACTTACTTTCCAACCTTTTAATCTTAGCTTCGCGTCCTTTCAACGTGATTTTATTGCACGACAAATCCAATGCGAAAGTACGGTCTTTGGTTGACACTGTTGATGAAAAAAAGTGAATTCTTACTGTACATGTATGTAGTTACAATGTCTCTAATACCAGTGAGAATTTTCATAAGTTTGGTTCATAACAATACTATTGCGTATCCTTATATCTATTTACAGAAATTGAATTTGTAACGATCAAGTAAAACGGAGCCTTCTCAAGAAACTATAAGGAACTTTCTTCCTTATAGAACCACGCAAGAACAAATTTTATCTAAATTATAGAATGTGTTAATCTTTTATGTAACAGCACAAAACTAATATTTAAAAAAAAAAGAGAGTGTGGGTGTGTTTGTAAGAAATATACTCGAAAACTACGAATGGAAATAGGGTATGTTTTACTTAAATAAAAAAGGTGGTTCCGTTAAGATATATCAATATATGTAACTTAAACAGAAGAAAATCGATCATTTGAACAGCTTTTCTAGGTTTACACTAGTTAAACCGTAAGGGCTCAGTTTATATGTCAATTTACCTAATCATGATATAAAGATGAAACTCTAAACTGAACAATTAACTACACTGAGTGTTTGTAGGCACAGTAAACACTGGTTTTCGTCAAGTTTCTCCATGGCACCCCCACCCCCTTCCCAACAGTTGTGCAAGTTCTCCGAAAATTTGAGTGCTTATCGGAATGTGGTTCAATTAGCGTTTAACCTTCCAAAGTAAGTGGTACGAGACTGCCTGTTTGAACTTATAACTGTAGTTATTATTCTCCGAAAATTGATTTTTTTTTTGTAAATGAAATAGGAATATTCATGTAAAATTACAGGTAGGCCTACTTGTACATTTGTACATTCACATGAAAACATACGTCTCGCTACAAAATAGTGTTCGCAGGAACACTGGGTTCAGATTCTCACACGGGCATTTATGTGTTTTGTCCCAGTACCTCCAATAGTTAAAAGTTATTTGTAAACCGTTCCCTGAATAGTTTCCCAGTATTTACTGGGCACATTAATAAGCATAATAAAACAAAATAGAGTCCAATGATTGAATATTAATTTTTTTAATGGTTGGAAAAAAAATTGCTTCAATGAAACTCCAATTAAAATTATAAAATTACGCGCTAATTTTCGTTAAGAAATTATCTCGAAAAACGTATTTCATGTATGCAAAAATAACCATAGCCATGTGTTGTAGAAATTTACAAACTATTTCTTGGCAAATGGTTTCCAAAATTATCTTTCGTAAAAGTAAATTTAAAAAAAAAAACATTTTTTTTTCTGTGTACCCGTACGAAGCCGACTACATACTGCGTCGGATGAAAACAGTTGTGGAAAATGGCTGACGGCCTGTCCTCTGTGAGGGCCACGTCTGAAAGGAATTCCGACCACGCTGTCTACGTCCGCAGCGCGATCACGACGGCGACTGGCGGAATAAGCGGCGGGCAATTACAGGTCGCAGCAGCCACTCGTTTAGCTGGAAGCGGCGCGCGCTAATTGCGTGCCTGTAACGGTCGTGGGTCGCTCCGAGGGGAATCCTAAATTCCTGTCCCGCCGCTGTCGGAATAAACAAGCCTCTCTCCACAACGCACGAGTGGGATCTATTTGGGCCATTAATTCACATCGACGACTAGCATAATTGCGTTTACCATGGAAATTACTCAAATATACATATCAATCAACGAATCTGATTGGAATTTTAACGATCATCACAATGGAAAAAAAAAAATTTGTCTTCATTAAAAATTATTGCAGGCAGTAAACCTTTTGTTTGTGCAGAGCTTACACCGCATAATAAAACTACAGTTAACAAACACATAAACGAAGAAGAAAATAATCAAAACGAACTGTTGAATACAGAAAAAAAAAACGGGCACGGGTGGAGGAAGAGAAGGAATGGACAGCTACACACACTGAATGTCCATTAATATATTGGCTTATTTGCATTCGCTCGCAGCATTTTCAAACTGCGCAGTGCAATAATATTCATTTTACGCTAATGTAACTTACAAACTGATATTTTGCGGACTTTTTTCCCCAACTTCCCTCTATTCCTCTTGCGTCCGCCACTGGTGCTGGACATGAGGAAAACTCCTAAAACTAGTTTGTGGGAATCCGCGCAAAGTGCACACCACTGTTCAAAAGGAATTCACCCAGGGCCGGTGCAAGGTAAATTGGCGCCCTAGGCGAAAAACCTTAATTAGCCCCCCCCCCCCCCCCGGCCGGACACCCCCAAAAAAATTGTCCTTGCCTCAAAATACATCACGTAAGCCTAATATTTTGTCAAAAATCAAATGTAAGCAGGCTTGTTTTTCTTTTCTTTTTTACTTATTACAAATCATTAACAGGTCACCGTGGACTTTAAATAATTACTATATCAATATAAACATTCCAAACTGTTACAAAAATCCATTTACTTCTAGTTTCAATAATCGTTAAACATGTTATATGAGCTGTTATGTGTCGTGCTGCGCCGCCCCCAGCTACTTGGCGCCCTAGGCGGTTGCCTAGTTCGCCTGTATGGACGCGCCGGCCCTGAATTCACCATCTCCCGAGCGACGCGGACGTCGCATGGCGAGATGTACACTTTTAGAAATTTTCAACCTTAAATTTTAAGAAAAACGCCGGGATCTCCGTAAATTTACGGATTTGTTCGTAAGTTTACGGTCGTTGAGTTCACTTACTTTGAACATTAATCACCAATAATAATCTTAATATTCTAACAAAAAAATTAAAAAACTTTTTGAGTCTAAAGTGAAAATCTTCGCTTTTCTTCCGCATGTATTATTTACCTTGTTTACAATGAAAAATACATTTCGGAAGTCGGTATCAAAACATATTATATTATACGGAGATCCAGTTATCCGAATTGACGAGGAACTCTTCGTTTATTTGCGGGTAATAGTTCGTGGAAAATGCAGGAAAATGTACTGTAATTTGTAACAGTGTGATGAAGTCACGTGGCAGAAGGAGCATACACAGCCTAGTGATAAGTTTCAAACATACACTTGGTGACTGAACATTCGACCTGGAAAGATGTGCGTGGACGTCACTAGCCACGCGGGAGAATGGGCGGATCCGACAACGCGCGACTTTTTTATATTTCAATCTCACTTCGGGCTAGCCAAACAATAAACAGTGCAATCCAGATAACATGGAGACTTGAAATAGACGTTAAGGCTGTGTCACACACCAGGTCTGTTATTTAATTTCTTTGACATAGCTATACCCCAAGTAACAGTAATCACGATTTTTTTTTTGCATTTTACTTTTAGTCGTAAATTTTGTCATGGGTCCTACTAACTGTATAATATCAGGCAAGTGATCATAATTAAGGATTTTTTGTGACTTTTTACCGCTATAGTAAGTATAACATGAGGTGAATAAAAATTGTAAATGAAAATAAAAGAGCGTTTATCGCAATGAATTTACAGCAATAGCTCTTAAATAATAGTAAGGACAGTAATATGTATAAACAAAAAAAGCGTGTGGAAACGAACCCCGCCTATCTGACCACACATACAGTGTTCAGGACTTCAGCAAATAAAAAAATTAAAAAAGGCGAGTTAAAAACTGCTCAAGATATACGACTGGATTAGGTTTATGAAAAGAATGTAAGAAAACTGTGTGAGTGGATGAATATTTCTGTATTTTTAGAAGAGTGTTTTAGGTCTTGCGCTTAGAGGCGATACCGCACTAGAAGCACCAGCGAGCGTCACACTTATCATCCCACCACACGAACACAAATACACCCCTGGCCGTTCCAGGTCATTATTTTAATTTTAGTTTAACATGGTAAAATTTGTAGACATTTTTAGCGGTCGAAAAAAAAATGTAGTACATTCTTTTTGCATAATTAGCTGACAAAGTGGAAATGTTAACAATTTTGTACAGTACAGATAAGGAGAACCAAATGGAATAAATAAATTAAAAATTTTGAATTTAAAGGCTACTGCGAAGCGTGATTTTGCATAATTAGCTGGAAAAGTTTCATTTCTAACGTTTTTGTATATGTATGTGATAGATAAGGTTTAATTTCTTTATTTATATATATATATATATATATATATAATTTTAGCCAGGTTTAAATTCTCAGAATTTAATATAATTTTCAAGGTTAAATATAATCACATATATATTTCATTTAGTGACAGTTCAGCCACTCAAAACGTCGGCAACCTAAAAAGGGAAATACGCTCTTAAGGAAGGCTACGTGAAAGTGATGCTGTTCGGACCGGCCAGCAGTAGCGCAAGAGGAGCAAGGCCGTCGCACGCGCCAGCTGCGGGCTCCTGGCAACCTGCTGGCGGAACACGCCCTCCCCTCCAGGCCGCGCGCGCTCCAGGACTCTCGCCTGGCCCACGGCGCTGCGCCGGGAGACAAAGGAAGGTCTTCCCACGGCCCGGCCCACCCGCCATGACGGAGCAGAACCCGGGAACAGGCGTCGTGGCCCATACGGAGACGACACACGTCCTTGTGGCTGGGCGTGGGTGGAACCAGATCACCGGGTCATGAAAACAATCGCATGTAGATGGACACGCGAAAGAAAAATTATTTTTTTTTTGGGTAGGCTGTATTTTTGGACTACAGCCGCCAGCGGTTTGTTTCATGAATTTCCATTGCGCTGAACGGTAATGCTGTGTACGAAAAAAAAAAAAATAATAATTGCGACACCAAACCGCTACAGACTCGGCCCATCGTTCACAACCACCGGCTCAACTAACTGGCTCCGTATCAACATCAGCATCATCACGTCCATTACCGAACAATTTCCTGCATTCCCCGTCAGTAGTTGGAAATGGGGGGTTCAAGCACAGGCGCAGGAGCCAGGAGCCGGCCGCCATCTTGGATGACGTCATTTTTAACCCAAAATTCCTCAAAATTCCTCAAAAATGACTCAAAATGACTCAAAATTTCCCGTTTTCGAGGGAAAAATTCCCGTTTCGAGGGAAAAATTCCCGTTTCGAGGGAAAATTTCCCGTTTTATTCCGTAAAAATCCCAGTGGATAGAAAAGTCCTAAAAGTGGCTTAATCATCCCTAACGCAAGCCACTGTTAAGCCGCTATCAGGACTTGACCTTTGACCTTGCTAATCTATGCTAATCTATGCCAATCTACGCTAATCTATGCCAATCTATGCCAATCTATGCTAATCTATGCCAATCTATGCTAATCCGTATGCTAATCTATGCTAATCTGTATGCTAATCCATACTAATCTGTATGCCAATCCATGCTAATCCATCCACCATTTTGTATTTCTAGAAATTTCCACCAACTTTGAATCGTGACGTCACCGTTGCACTTTGTGTCACGGACGCCATCTTGGATTTGAATTTTTTTTTTCGAACTTTGAAATTCGATGTAAACATCAACCACCATCTTGTTTTCGTCTGCTGGTGGCCGCCATCTTGTTTTCGTCTGCTGGTGGCAGCCATCTTGTTTTCGTCTGCTGGTGGCCGCCATCTTGTTTTCGTCTGCTGGAGGCAGCCATCTTGTGAGAGTGCGCTCACGCCATGTTAGTTTAATTCTTACCCGCTAGAGTGCAGTAATCATTTATTATTACTGTGACACCCACCATCTTGTCATTTGGCCACCATCTTGAAAATCCATAATTATTTAGCTAGGAATTCGGGAAAGATTCCAAAATTTATTAAATAAATCACCCATTAATTTATTTATTGAATCGCTGGATTCCCGTCCTTTGTTCGATACCTGATCGATGCAATAATGTTTAATTTTATGTAAAATAAAAATAATTTCAATAAACCATCTTCAACATTCTTAAAGAGACTTTAAAACCTCTACTACCATCATCCTATAAGCCATCAACACCACCATCTTGGAAAATTCGTAATTATATTGCTAGAGATTCGGGAAAAAGTTACAAATTCATTAAATAAATTTGCAAACAATAAAATGATTAATAAGTTGACTCAGGCCCTTGACACGATTCGGAATGAAGATGGAAAAAAATAAACATAATATAATAGTGGCAGGTTCGAGAAAGAAAACAACACAAGTTCTTTCACAAAATAAACTTTATTACATAATTTCTACTTTACTACACGAACACTTGCGAAAGCCAGCAATCTTATAATCATTTAGGTCCGCAGCGGCGTGAAATGACTAATTCTTAGCTCCAATCGGCTTATACTAGAAAGAGTCCAGCCAGAACCTTTACAGACATAGTCCTCCTCTTCTTGACAGAGTTTCTGGATACCGTTTTTAACAGTATGCTTCACATCGTTAGAACTGTAAATTACTGCAGCCGATGTCTTGAATGCACACTTCTTCACTTCGTCTTCGAATGGATACGGCTTTCCATATATACAGTCAAACCACAAGTTGTATTTTAATGAACCGTTTGTTGCTACATCATCAGTAAGCTGATTGATTATGTTCTCTTTGATATCATCAAGAAAATTACAAATGTCTTTCGACTCACCTAACGTATTTGGATAATAGTAGTCTTTCAATGTCCCACGAAATGCAGACTGCGCCAAGTAGAACCCATTATCATTCACTTGTAATGCGCCGAACACAGTCTTAGGTTTATTTTCATGTTCAGACGTCATACCAATCGGTTGCTGCACATCGGTTTTCTTGCTTGTTCTCTTACGAGTCTCCAATCTAAAGCGAGGAGTCGAAGTTTCTACAGGTAGTTCTTCAGTAGACACACTGACTTTACCGTTGCATTTTTTCACATGTCGTCGCAAACTGTCAATACGTGTAAACCATTCATGACACCCATCACAGCGAAACTTTATACGAGATGGATTCTTCTTGCATTTACTCCGCTCATGTCTTCGTGCATCATGAGAAAATGCGAACGACATATCACAGTAGCTGCAAGGATACCGTGGTGATGAAGACGATCCTTTCAGACCCGAACCAGATGATGTTGTTGCAGCAGTTACACCATCTCCAGGCATACTCTTATGAACATCAATACATCGTTGCTGCACCGAAACCTTTACTTTCTGCCGCACAGCAGGTCCTTTGCATGTCTTCATGTGCGTTTTCATATTATCTTGTCTTGCAAATTGCTTGTGACATTTCTCACAAACAAACATTTTACGATAAGGGTTCTTAGCGCATTCTCTCCTCTCATGTCGTCGAGTATTGCTGCTGTTTGTGAAAATCTTGTCACAGTAACAGCACCGATGTTCGTTAGTCGGTGTTGAATCACCAGTCATTGAAGTTTCCATCGAGGGCGAAACGAAGTTCGACGAGTTTTCCTGCGTAGTCAGCACCACCGGCATTAAAGTCTCTCCTGCTGACGGTATCGCGACTGTTGAAATCTCCTCTTTTGATGACGTCGTCTTTGCCGACGGGATCTGCACCTTCTCCACCGTAGCTGACGTCAGGGTTCCCGTAGACGATGGTGCGTCGTCCATCAAGTTCGGCGTTTTAGATGGTAAAGATGCCATCGAAGTCTCAAGAACAGGCAATTACACGACGTATGCACCAGTAGAATCAAACTAGGTGATCCTTACACCGACGGCGTCAGTAACAAACTGAGCGACCTGCTGTCCAGGACTCGCTTATATACACGCACCGGTTGGAATAATACTCTAGTCAAATCAAGAACCAATTACTATAATACTCGAGTCAAAACACCATTGAAAGAAGAAGCGCACCAAAATAAGGTAACGCATTTGGAAACAAATTCATCAAATGAAATGAACACGCAATGCACGCACTTGCAGCTTTCATCTCAAGGTATCATTTAAATTTCATTCAAGCGAAGTATCAAGCCAATGTCACATCATATTATCATCCTATTGGTCATACTATCCTCAAAATATAACAGTCTTATAAATCACACCAGTTATAGAAGGACTTATAGTTTATAACACACATCATTTCAGCCATTGTTCTTTAACAAATTCGAATTTAAAAATGTAAAATGTAAGTACTTGTTAAGTTGAAGAACCAGGTACGTAAATATATTATATACTTTATGGACACTGTAGGCACAAAAACCATGAAAGTACATATGTAAGAATGATATTTAATAAAACTAATATTAGCTCTATACCCACACGACTATGTGTTGACTGCTGTGTCTAGGGTGTTGACCTCAATTTATACCGCTAGGACCTCCCTCCAGTCCAGTCACGTGTACCGTTGCTTCCGCTGTTGTCCCCCGCCTTGCTGGCGGCCTCCAATATTCGAACGAGGTGATCAACCATCCAAACCCTAAACATGTTCGCATTGTGTCTTGAGATCGGACCTGGACATCCAAGTTACATAGAGTATAATATACTCTGAAATACATAATAAAGAGAAAATTGATATAAATAACATTATACTTTGCTTAATAGTTCCAGAAGTAATGAACGCACTGCTTGACCAGTGACAGGTGTAACTAAATATTAAATATATTTTATTTTCCATTACCTTTCGTGGAATTTATTAATCATTCACTCTACGAAAAACAACTCAAGACAATATACCTGACCATCGAATTAAAATACAGTACCGCTATGCCTTACATGAAAGTCTAATTATTCGATAATCTGAATAACCTATAAATCGTTCATGTACAAAGCCACACATACAGGCCAATTGTCTATGGACCATCAGACCGAGTCATGACAATATCAGACGTATAGGTTAGAATTTTCAGAACCGCAGGACCTTCTTCGTCTTTAGATAATTACAGTCATTTAGACCATCATGAAATCTTAATACATACTAAAGGACCAAGCGACCTTGAAAAATATTTTAGTAACACCAAGAGGTTTTGAACTAGTAAATATTCAGTCACTACATATTTTACTATGCGCAATCAACAAAAAGGAAGCACCATCAACGAAAAGACAGCACATTTGTAAACACCATCAACAAAAAGGAAGCACAATCGGAAGCACATTCATAGAAAAGGAAGCACAATCGGAAGCACAATCACAAAAAGGAAGCACATTTGGAAGCACAATCACAAAAAGGAAGCACATTTGGAAGCACAATCCACAAAAAGGAAGCACATTTGGAAGCACATTCAACGAAAAAGGAAGCACAATCATAGAAACAACGCACAATCGGAAGCACAATCAACAAAAAGGAAGCACATTCGGAAGCACATTCACAGAAAAGGAAGCACAATCGGAAGCACAATCACAAAAAGGAAGCACATTTGGAAGCACAACCACAAAAAGGAAGCACATTTGGAAGCACAACCACAAAAAGGAAGCACATTTGGAAGCACAATCCACAAAAAGGAAGCACATTTGGAAGCACATTCAACGAAAAAGGAAGCACAATCATAGAAACCACGCACAATCGGAAGCACAATCAACAAAAAGGAAGCACATTTTGGAAGCACCATCAACAAAAAGGAAGCACATTTTGGAAGCACCATCAAAAAGGCAGCACATTTTGGAAGCACAATCAAAAAAGGCAGCACATTTGGAAGCACCATCAACAAAAGAAGGAAACACATTTTGGAAGCACAATCAAAAAAGGCAGCACATTTGGAAGCACCATCAACAAAAAGAAGAAAGCACATTTTGGAAGCACCATCAAAAGGCAGCACATTTGGTAACACAAGTTACGAGAACTAAGTCTTAGTTAGAAATCAGAATGAAAGAAATAAAAACATTAAATTTTTACTTTTAATATTTAATTTATTTCTTAAGATTATACAAATAGAAGTAAAATAGGCCATTATTGTATGTAGCCAGCTTTCCTCAGTTCTTCGAGTATGAAGGATATTTCTTTTATGCACGAATAGTTTCCTGCACAAAGCGAGCCATGTAGAAGTCTTAGCCGGTCAACCAATAAGTTTGGATCTTTCCACGATGTGTAATCAATCTCTTCTACCACCATCTCACTTGCTTGTTTATTATAAATACTTTTAATATCACAATCGTCCCAGTGATCATAATAAGCGTTATCAGATTTATTTATTATAACACGTCGTTTCCATCGTTTCGGTCTCAGGACACCGTTACATTCTTCGATCTTGTCAGCTTTAGGTGCTTCATCACAGTCTATGCTTTTGTCAACAGCCTCAGAGTCACTGTTACAATCACTGTAGAAGACATCCTCTTCACCCAGATTACCATATGAATTCGATATCGATGATGTCGAAGTGCCATTATCGTCTTCATGCTTCCTTTTTAGGAGTCCATCATTTTTACAAAGTAAGAAAGATCTACTTGAATTCGGCTGGAATGTATTCTCACTTTTCACGTTAAGGATTCTTCCATTGTCTTCATTCTTCCATAAATCATCATCGTCCTTCAATTTAAGTTCTTTGTCGAGATCGGAAGAGCCACGAACATAATCTCTCTCAAGACAAGGAAAATTATTGTCGTAATGCAGATCACTATTCCTTAGTCTAGTAGATCCACCGTTGTACTCTGGCTTGTACGCAGGCTTAACGTTACAAGTTCTGTCATGTCTTTTTAAGCTCTCTCTCCGCGTAAACGACTTGTTACATCGAACGCAACTTATCATATTGCGTAGCGGATTTTTAACACAGTCATTCTTCTGGTGTTGTCTTCCATTCTTTCTCAAGATAAATTCTTTGCTGCAAAACTTACACCTGTGTCCTTTCGATACAGCGACAGACACCGAATCAGGATTCATATTAGTTACTGTGACTAATGTTAGATACAAACAGACAGTTTTCCAATTGGAACCATTACTTAAATATAATTTTTTAAATATTTCTTAAGCGATAGTTATCTCATGCAAAGGTACTTGTTGTAAGTAGTTCTGCTTTTCAACAACAGATGACACCACGTATTGCTTGCAGGTAAATATTATTTCTTTCTTTCATGCGGGATGCAGGATTCTCACTAACGATCGCAATAGAGGGATGGCATCGCTAGACTCCAAGGAGAAGGTAGTTTGTTCTTCCAGTTAGTGTTTCTCAGATTTCTCAGGGTATATATTATTATTTGACTGAATAATGATTTTTTTTTAAATTCCACCTAATAAAAATAAAATAGAAGCACTCAGAGAAAACCATCAGGGATGATGTCGTTTATAAACATCATAAATTACCATTTTTTTAAAAAAAAGTCCAAATTTAATCCTGCTTAAGCAAAGAGTTCACAAGCCCGCTTGTGAACTCTTTGCTTAAGCAACATGAGAGTTCTAGCACAAGCCCGCTTGTGAACTCTTTGCTTAAGCAACATGAGAGTTCTTGCACAAGCCCGCTTGTGAACTCTTTGCTTAAGCAACATGAGAGTTCTAGCACAAGCCCGCTTGTGAACTCTTTGCTTAATCAGGATTAAGTTTGGACTTTTTTAAAAAAAATGGTAATTTATGATGTTTATAAACGACATCATCCCTGATGGTTTTCTCTGAGTGCTTCTATTTTATTTTTATTAGGTGGAATTTAAAAAAAAATCATTATTCAGTCAAATAATAATATATACCCTGAGAAATCTGAGAAACACTAACTGGAAGAACAAACTACCTTCTCCTTGGAGTCTAGCGATGCCATCCCTCTATTGCGATCGTTAGTGAGAATCCTGCATCCCGCATGAAAGAAAGAAATAATATTTACCTGCAAGCAATACGTGGTGTCATCTGTTGTTGAAAAGCAGAACTACTTACAACAAGTACCTTTGCATGAGATAACTATCGCTTAAGAAATATTTAAAAAATTATATTTAAGTAATGGTTCCAATTGGAAAACTGTCTGTTTGTATCTAACATTAGTCACAGTAACTAATATGAATCCTGATTCGGTGTCTGTCGCTGTATCGAAAGGACACAGGTGTAAGTTTTGCAGCAAAGAATTTATCTTGAGAAAGAATGGAAGACAACACCAGAAGAATGACTGTGTTAAAAATCCGCTACGCAATATGATAAGTTGCGTTCGATGTAACAAGTCGTTTACGCGGAGAGAGAGCTTAAAAAGACATGACAGAACTTGTAACGTTACGCCTGCGTACAAGCCAGAGTACAACGGTGGATCTACTAGACTAAGGAATAGTGATCTGCATTACGACAATAATTTTCCTTGTCTTGAGAGAGATTATGTTCGTGGCTCTTCCGATCTCGACAAAGAACTTAAATTGAAGGACGATGATGATTTATGGAAGAATGAAGACAATGGAAGAATCCTTAACGTGAAAAGTGAGAATACATTCCAGCCGAATTCAAGTAGATCTTTCTTACTTTGTAAAAATGATGGACTCCTAAAAAGGAAGCATGAAGACGATAATGGCACTTCGACATCATCGATATCGAATTCATATGGTAATCTGGGTGAAGAGGATGTCTTCTACAGTGATTGTAACAGTGACTCTGAGGCTGTTGACAAAAGCATAGACTGTGATGAAGCACCTAAAGCTGACAAGATCGAAGAATGTAACGGTGTCCTGAGACCGAAACGATGGAAACGACGTGTTATAATAAATAAATCTGATAACGCTTATTATGATCACTGGGACGATTGTGATATTAAAAGTATTTATAATAAACAAGCAAGTGAGATGGTGGTAGAAGAGATTGATTACACATCGTGGAAAGATCCAAACTTATTGGTTGACCGGCTAAGACTTCTACATGGCTCGCTTTGTGCAGGAAACTATTCGTGCATAAAAGAAATATCCTTCATACTCGAAGAACTGAGGAAAGCTGGCTACATACAATAATGGCCTATTTTACTTCTATTTGTATAATCTTAAGAAATAAATTAAATATTAAAAGTAAAAATTTAATGTTTTTATTTCTTTCATTCTGATTTCTAACTAAGACTTAGTTCTCGTAACTTGTGTTACCAAATGTGCTGCCTTTTGATGGTGCTTCCAAAATGTGCTTTCTTCTTTTTGTTGATGGTGCTTCCAAATGTGCTGCCTTTTTTGATTGTGCTTCCAAAATGTGTTTCCTTCTTTTGTTGATGGTGCTTCCAAATGTGCTGCCTTTTTTGATTGTGCTTCCAAAATGTGCTGCCTTTTTGATGGTGCTTCCAAAATGTGCTTCCTTTTTGTTGATGGTGCTTCCAAAATGTGCTTCCTTTTTGTTGATTGTGCTTCCGATTGTGCGTGGTTTCTATGATTGTGCTTCCTTTTTCGTTGAATGTGCTTCCAAATGTGCTTCCTTTTTGTGGATTGTGCTTCCAAATGTGCTTCCTTTTTGTGGTTGTGCTTCCAAATGTGCTTCCTTTTTGTGGTTGTGCTTCCAAATGTGCTTCCTTTTTGTGATTGTGCTTCCGATTGTGCTTCCTTTTCTGTGAATGTGCTTCCGAATGTGCTTCCTTTTTGTTGATTGTGCTTCCGATTGTGCGTTGTTTCTATGATTGTGCTTCCTTTTTCGTTGAATGTGCTTCCAAATGTGCTTCCTTTTTGTGGATTGTGCTTCCAAATGTGCTTCCTTTTTGTGATTGTGCTTCCAAATGTGCTTCCTTTTTGTGATTGTGCTTCCGATTGTGCTTCCTTTTCTATGAATGTGCTTCCGATTGTGCTTCCTTTTTGTTGATGGTGTTTACAAATGTGCTGTCTTTTCGTTGATGGTGCTTCCTTTTTGTTGATTGCGCATAGTAAAATATGTAGTGACTGAATATTTACTAGTTCAAAACCTCTTGGTGTTACTAAAATATTTTTCAAGGTCGCTTGGTCCTTTAGTATGTATTAAGATTTCATGATGGTCTAAATGACTGTAATTATCTAAAGACGAAGAAGGTCCTGCGGTTCTGAAAATTCTAACCTATACGTCTGATATTGTCATGACTCGGTCTGATGGTCCATAGACAATTGGCCTGTATGTGTGGCTTTGTACATGAACGATTTATAGGTTATTCAGATTATCGAATAATTAGACTTTCATGTAAGGCATAGCGGTACTGTATTTTAATTCGATGGTCAGGTATATTGTCTTGAGTTGTTTTTCGTAGAGTGAATGATTAATAAATTCCACGAAAGGTAATGGAAAATAAAATATATTTAATATTTAGTTACACCTGTCACTGGTCAAGCAGTGCGTTCATTACTTCTGGAACTATTAAGCAAAGTATAATGTTATTTATATCAATTTTCTCTTTATTATGTATTTCAGAGTATATTATACTCTATGTAACTTGGATGTCCAGGTCCGATCTCAAGACACAATGCGAACATGTTTAGGGTTTGGATTGTTGATCACCTCGTTCGAATATTGGAGGCCGCCAGCAAGACGGGGGACAACAGCGGAAGCAACGGTACACGTGACTGGACTGGAGGGAGGTCCTAGCGGTATAAATTGAGGTCAACACCCTAGACACAGCAGTCAACACATAGTCGTGTGGGTATAGAGCTAATATTAGTTTTATTAAATATCATTCTTACATATGTACTTTCATGGTTTTTGTGCCTACAGTGTCCATAAAGTATATAATATATTTACGTACCTGGTTCTTCAACTTAACAAGTACTTACATTTTACATTTTTAAATTCGAATTTGTTAAAGAACAATGGCTGAAATGATGTGTGTTATAAACTATAAGTCCTTCTATAACTGGTGTGATTTATAAGACTGTTATATTTTGAGGATAGTATGACCAATAGGATGATAATATGATGTGACATTGGCTTGATACTTCGCTTGAATGAAATTTAAATGATACCTTGAGATGAAAGCTGCAAGTGCGTGCATTGCGTGTTCATTTCATTTGATGAATTTGTTTCCAAATGCGTTACCTTATTTTGGTGCGCTTCTTCTTTCAATGGTGTTTTGACTCGAGTATTATAGTAATTGGTTCTTGATTTGACTAGAGTATTATTTCAACCGGTGCGTGTATATAAGCGAGTCCTGGACAGCAGGTCGCTCAGTTTGTTACTGACGCCGTCGGTGTAAGGATCACCTAGTTTGATTCTACTGGTGCATACGTCGTGTAATTGCCTGTTCTTGAGACTTCGATGGCATCTTTACCATCTAAAACGCCGAACTTGATGGACGACGCACCATCGTCTACGGGAACCCTGACGTCAGCTACGGTGGAGAAGGTGCAGATCCCGTCGGCAAAGACGACGTCATCAAAAGAGGAGATTTCAACAGTCGCGATACCGTCAGCAGGAGAGACTTTAATGCCGGTGGTGCTGACTACGCAGGAAAACTCGTCGAACTTCGTTTCGCCCTCGATGGAAACTTCAATGACTGGTGATTCAACACCGACTAACGAACATCGGTGCTGTTACTGTGACAAGATTTTCACAAACAGCAGCAATACTCGACGACATGAGAGGAGAGAATGCGCTAAGAACCCTTATCGTAAAATGTTTGTTTGTGAGAAATGTCACAAGCAATTTGCAAGACAAGATAATATGAAAACGCACATGAAGACATGCAAAGGACCTGCTGTGCGGCAGAAAGTAAAGGTTTCGGTGCAGCAACGATGTATTGATGTTCATAAGAGTATGCCTGGAGATGGTGTAACTGCTGCAACAACATCATCTGGTTCGGGTCTGAAAGGATCGTCTTCATCACCACGGTATCCTTGCAGCTACTGTGATATGTCGTTCGCATTTTCTCATGATGCACGAAGACATGAGCGGAGTAAATGCAAGAAGAATCCATCTCGTATAAAGTTTCGCTGTGATGGGTGTCATGAATGGTTTACACGTATTGACAGTTTGCGACGACATGTGAAAAAATGCAACGGTAAAGTCAGTGTGTCTACTGAAGAACTACCTGTAGAAACTTCGACTCCTCGCTTTAGATTGGAGACTCGTAAGAGAACAAGCAAGAAAACCGATGTGCAGCAACCGATTGGTATGACGTCTGAACATGAAAATAAACCTAAGACTGTGTTCGGCGCATTACAAGTGAATGATAATGGGTTCTACTTGGCGCAGTCTGCATTTCGTGGGACATTGAAAGACTACTATTATCCAAATACGTTAGGTGAGTCGAAAGACATTTGTAATTTTCTTGATGATATCAAAGAGAACATAATCAATCAGCTTACTGATGATGTAGCAACAAACGGTTCATTAAAATACAACTTGTGGTTGGACTGTATATATGGAAAGCCGTATCCATTCGAAGACGAAGTGAAGAAGTGTGCATTCAAGACATCGGCTGCAGTAATTTACAGTTCTAACGATGTGAAGCATACTGTTAAAAACGGTATCCAGAAACTCTGTCAAGAAGAGGAGGACTATGTCTGTAAAGGTTCTGGCTGGACTCTTTCTAGTATAAGCCGATTGGAGCTAAGAATTAGTCATTTCACGCCGCTGCGGACCTAAATGATTATAAGATTGCTGGCTTTCGCAAGTGTTCGTGTAGTAAAGTAGAAATTATGTAATAAAGTTTATTTTGTGAAAGAACTTGTGTTGTTTTCTTTCTCGAACCTGCCACTATTATATTATGTTTATTTTTTTCCATCTTCATTCCGAATCGTGTCAAGGGCCTGAGTCGACTAATTAATCATTTTATTGTTTGCAAATTTATTTAATGAATTTGTAACTTTTTCCCGAATCTCTAGCAATATAATTACGAATTTTCCAAGATGGTGGTGTTGATGGCTTATAGGATGATGGTAGTAGAGGTTTTAAAGTCTCTTTAAGAATGTTGAAGATGGTTTATTGAAATTATTATTATTTTACATAAAATTAAACATTATTGCATCGATCAGGTATCGAACAAAGGACGGGAATCCAGCGATTCAATAAATAAATTAATGGGTGATTTATTTAATAAATTTTGGAATCTTTCCCGAATTCCTAGCTAAATAATTATGGATTTTCAAGATGGTGGCCAAATGACAAGATGGTGGGTGTCACAGTAATAATAAATGATTACTGCACTCTAGCGGGTAAGAATTAAACTAACATGGCGTGAGCGCACTCTCACAAGATGGCTGCCTCCAGCAGACGAAAACAAGATGGCGGCCACCAGCAGACGAAAACAAGATGGCTGCCACCAGCAGACGAAAACAAGATGGTGGTTGATGTTTACATCGAATTTCAAAGTTCGAAAAAAAAAATTCAAATCCAAGATGGCGTCCGTGACACAAAGTGCAACGGTGACGTCACGATTCAAAGTTGGTGGAAATTTCTAGAAATACAAAATGGTGGATGGATTAGCATGGATTGGCATACAGATTAGTATGGATTAGCATACAGATTAGCATAGATTAGCATACGGATTAGCATAGATTGGCATAGATTAGCATAGATTGGCATAGATTGGCATAGATTAGCGTAGATTGGCATAGATTGGCATAGATTAGCATAGATTAGCAAGGTCAAAGGTCAAGTCCTGATAGCGGCTTAACAGTGGCTTGCGTTAGGGATGATTAAGCCACTTTTAGGACTTTTCTATCCACTGGGATTTTTACGGAATAAAACGGGAAATTTTCCCTCGAAACGGGAATTTTTCCCTCGAAACGGGAATTTTTCCCTCGAAAACGGGAAATTTTGAGTCATTTTGAGTCATTTTTGAGGAATTTTGAGGAATTTTGGGTTAAAAATGACGTCATCCAAGATGGCGGCCGGCTCCTGGCTCCTGCGCCTGTGCTTGAACCCCCCATTTCCAACTACTCCCGTCGCTTCTCGCGATGTAGACGGCTGTGGCTCGCTCGAGCGGGGGCTCGTTTTGCCCCAGTGGCTCACTTCTCTCGTCAACCTTTTTGCCACATTCGATATCTACGATACTTTTCTGCAATTTCGGCATTGCTTCGACTCGGGCGATTTCGCTTGTTTTCTTTCTTTCTATCCAACATAACCCGCTTAGGCATTTTGCGATTAATGACTCAAAAACCCAAGTTAAGTAACTTTACAGTTATTCCACTCAACTAGCACCACCCAGTGCCTCACTCGTGAGCAACTTAAAGTTTAAATCACGCAAATCGGTCCATTACTCTCGGAGTTACAGCTCTCATTGGCTTCAATTCGACGCTCCCCACCAACGCTCTTACGTCTCACTGCAAATGTTAACCGGATGAGACATGCGTAGAGACCACCAGCAATGCCTGCTCTACTAAGATATATTTGCTTCAGCTCTGTAGCTTTATAGTTTATAAGTTTTAGGCGGTGTAGAATCTCAACCCAAGATTAGACATTTATTTATCTGTCAGTTTCTACTCTGTTATTTATACTAGATCGATTGTTTACAGGACTTGTTCGGTTTTGATAAATTTAGCTAAGTGCTTTATTGAGAGACCTGCATTGCGTACTCTAAGATGAGTGGCCGAAAAAACATTCAGCAAAAAAAAAAAAACCTGGCGAAAATTTCCGTCGCAGTGGCAGAAACGCACAGAGTGACACGGGCCTTACTGCGCCGCAGACGTTTTTAGTTCGCTCTAAGTTTTATCGTTGATGTCGGTTTTCATTTCAGTACAGCGTGTCCTGTTTTCTAATAGGTAATATTTCACATTTCACATTTAAAATTTGGTATTCCAGTTAAAACTAATTTTACGTTCGATAATCTGGCAAAATCGCTTATCCGGCATTAGACGTCATCCCGAATTTGCCACACTAAAGACCTATCACTGTACTATTTCGGGGTACACGCTGATAAACTTGTACATAAACAGACCAATGTCTTTCGATCACTGGTTGCTGCCACATTTAACCATCCGTCCGGATTGAACATGATTGGGTGTTGCACTGTAATTTTTTTGTAAATGGAATATAAATATTCAAGTAAAATTAAAGTTCCTTGTAAACCGTTCCCAGAATAGCTTTACAGTATTGACTACGCACATAATAAGCATGATACAACAAAATAAAGTCAAATTGTTGAATATTCGATTATCATGTCCATAGTTTAAAAAATTATGATTGAATGAAACATCAATTAAAATGTAAAATTACTAACCAAATGTCCGCAAGAAATAATCAGTAATATTTCGAAAAACATAATTCATAAATACTGAAATAACCATAGCCATGTGTTGAACAAAGTTACAATATCTTTATTGTAGTATTACAAATCATTTCTTGGCAACTGGTTCGTTAAAGTACAGACAATTTTTTTCTGTTTAATTTCCTAACTAACTTCACGTATTACAGGGCAATTCAAAGACTCATAAGCCGACCAAACTTTTATTAATATGCATAATGGTATCGTTTCTTAACTGTCTTCAATATAATAACGCGAGTTTTGCAGGCTCCTACCTAACACCGTTGTGCTGAGTCTGATAATGGCTCGCGGGTAGGACTCTGGACCAAAGAGAAACAATGGACCAAAGAATTGTCGAATCACAGGCTACCAACTGAAACGTCTCACAAGTCAGCAGCCAATCAACAGGTGACACCTGCCCGAGTAGGCAGGGAACTGTGCAGTCTATCCTGGAGGTCAATCAACGTAAAAATGTTTCACGTGCTCTCCTCACCGAACAAACCACGCAACAAGAGCACAATTCTCTTGAAAGTGGAGTTCATCACTGTATACGCGTTGCGTTTCTATTTCACAATAAAATTAAGCTTACTGGTAGGGACATGCATATTTAGCGAAAAGATTCCAAGGCCAGCTGAAAGTTAAAATACTGTATCATCGTCTGTGTTTCATGATTGGGTGAATTTCTTTCGGGTACATGCACACTGTCAGAAAACCAATCACAGTAATTCAGTGCGGAAGCAAACGCGTCCTGATTGGCTCGGTGAAATAAGGCAACGACTTCTCTCGCAGACGGCTGCCAATCAAAAGTAAGAAACCGCTGGTCCGGGTATACCTTGTTGCACTCTAATACGCGATAAAATGTTTTTGTGAAAAATGCCTGCCCCCAGTTATTGCTTGCTGATTTTTCTGTGTGTCGTCAATTTTGAGACCGTCCAACTTACACCGTTGCTTTGATTTTTTTCAAGAACAAACAAAATGAACATAAACCGGTAACTCTACATAAAATTAATAAATCAACTACAATCAATGTCACACCAGGCTACACAACATAATTAATCATAAACAGAGAGGAACTACGAGAATTCAATGACTTCACGGAGCAATATAATACTAAAACCATGGTTCAATGGATACGAACTGGATCCACAAAGCTGTATGGGGGTTTCAAAAGGGCTCTCCACAGTGGCGAAATACCATGAGAGAACCCTTCGCGGGGATTCGTCAGTACACGTGGCGTTCTATTTCTGTGCCGGTAAAGCCAAAGTTACCACAAAAAAAAACAACTAACTTTTCACTGGCTTTCCGAGAAGGTTGTTGCAGAGAGAGAGAGAAAAAGGGGAAACGCCACGCGAATGTAACGAATTCGCATCGCGAGTTGATGGGATTACTCGCTCGCGCGGCGACTGTGGCGCCGCGCGCTGCGTGGATGGGAACTGCGAGGCACTAAGCCCCGACGCCTGGCGCTCCACACCAGTTCTCCAGCCTGTCTCGGTGCCCTTCCTGGCGATGGAACGTTAGGCAGTAGTGGGTAATTACGCATTATTAAATAATAGATTGAATAATCGGTTCATAAAATATTAATCGAATAATGCACTCAAAATATTAATTTTTTTTAAAAGGAGACTTTGATTTTTTTAATGGTGTATTTCCAACTCGAGAAGTGAGTTTATTCCATTATTAGCAATATGATCATTTTCTTTCTGGCACCTACAGGAAAAATGGTACAAAAATGAGAGGAAATAAAAATCTGACAAATTTCACTTTTCCATATGCATGGAGTTGCTTTTTTTATTATTATTATTGAAAGGTCATCCGAAGTGCCGGCAAGTTATTCTCGTTTTCAGTGACCAAACATTCGGCCACGCGGGTAATATTTACTGTGCGTGACAATAAATACTAATAATATTATGCGTGTGTGCTGGAGGATTACTACCACAGAAAGAAAAAAATAGATGAATCATCGATTCTGCCCATAACTTAATCGTCCGTGTCTCAACATGGTACTGGCACAAAATTGTTATTTCTGATAAAGCTCAATATGCTTTCTAAACAATAATTATTTTCAAAATGTACATTCCTGGTATTAAAAACAAATAAAATGTGAAAAAATAGAAAAGTTAATTTTTTTTGCAAACTATGAAAATTAAAAATAAAACTATTTCTTACACAGAGGCTGAACAAATTTTTTATACTAACAGTATTATTTAGATTATAATTTCATAAAAAAAATTACAAAACGTACCTGGTTCACTTTTTATTTACATACAATTAATGGGTAATTTGCGTTCTTTGTTTATGTACATAGTACATACATAAGGCTCTATAAAAATACCAGTTTTCTATAGCGTGGTTTAATTTTTAGTGTTAACATATTTTACTTTTTGTAATGTGTAAAAAACACGAAACAATTGTAAACCTGTCTATTGCTGAATTTTGTTTGGGTATAAATAAGTAAATGGATGGTACATGTACTATGATAATGGGACGTATAACAACACTGGTGGTTGTGCCAGATCGCCGCTCCGAGAATCCGGAAACAGGTTCCGACGGTGAAAGAGACAAACTGAAGGAGAAGGGATAGGAGACCCTGTGATACATCGCTGGCAATATAGTATTTTCTAATACATTACCAGAGTGGTTGTGATTTAAAAGTTTTTTTAAACGCCTTTGAATTATATATATTTTTTACTGGCCTGAGTAGCAAAAATAGTTTTAAAACCAATTACTCTTACTTAAAAATAAAGGCGCCACCTCTCTCGACAAGTCAATGTGTTACTTTTTTTTTCTCTTAATTTTCTAAGAACACTAAACACAATGTTAATATGTATACTCTTTGATAGCATTAAAAATATAATATGCATTTTAAATGCTTGCTGAATACGACCAGCATCAATCAATAAAAATTCAAAGTTCGAAGAACTTTGATGAAACAAACATACGTCATACGATTCGGTTAGCCAACGCAAAGGAAGACAGCACGTTGTCCTATCTGTATTGTCTAAGAAATAAAATTTAAAAAAAGGCTTACGAGCTTGGCAGTAAGAATTAAATAACTTGATGTGTGCAATCTTTCACGTGTAAATAATTTTTGAAGTCAAACTGAGAAAAACCTTACTCCCTTTTCCCATCTGGAGAGTCTTTTTTTTTTGTGTTATAATAAAATTTGGCACTAATTCCTTGCTGATGTGTAGTTGATATCTTTGTTTAAGAATACTCATTTCGTGACTGTATTTTTACGATTCTTCCTTGCGAATTCTTTTCAAGCTATAAGGTCTGGTTTATAAATTACGCAAGAACGCATGGTGCAAAATGTTCAGCAACCACATTTCAAAGTACCGTTTTATAAACTAAGTAAGACGCAATAACGCAACGCAAGTATTATTCAACTTACAACTTGCTTGCAACTTTTTAAGACGCAGACGTTGTGAGCATATAATAACACTTCAATTTTACTACACTTACTAGACTTTCACATGGGAAAAGAAAATAACACTTTTAAATACAATTATTTATAAATTCGAATAATCAAAAGACGCACGGAGTATAAATTTGTTTTCTAATGTTTAGAACTTTCAAGTTACAGGGTTGTAGACGTTCTGTGACTTGCGTTCTTTGTAATCGACTGTGATTTCCTTAGCGTTGGTTGGGTTGTTGCGTTCCTTGCGTCATTTATAAACCAAGCCTTACACAAACTTCTAGCATTAGCCAATATGCAGTTGTTTTGCTAAAGGCCCTGCCACACTGTCTAATATTCGTCTCCAATGTATTTGACAATACAGTTGGAGGGGAAGTATTGTACGGAAAATGGCTTCCAATTTTCTCCATGAAATATATTTTGACAGATAACCACGAATCTGTTTTAAATCATGTCGCACTTTCAAAGTTTATTTTTGGTCTGAACTGTCTCAAAACCTTCATTTTTTTTTTTCAATTTTGAATGCAAATCATATATCACAGTGCTGGACGGATTTTTTAAACTTGTTATTATGTTTCTGAAGTTAAAATTTTTTGAACAAAATAAAATTTAATTCGCAATAAAATTTGTTGTATAATAAAATTAATTTTGAGAGCTTGTTTAAGTTATAGAAACATAATTTAATTTTTACGCATAAAATGTTTTCGCGTATCACACTTATACTAACATTATTTTAGTTGTTTACCTATTGTTTAACCTTTTTAATCGAACACGAGCACTTCGCCATTTTAAAGAATCGTTGAGACGGAAACGGATGTCATTTCCGTTTTCGCTAGGCACGATTTTTATTTGGCGGATCGCATCCAACATCCATACTTATTTTAGAACCCGTCTATATGCAAAATATTTGGTGGAAAATCAAGTCAACCAACTTTTCGAACGAAGATGGCTGCGCTGGTGACGGTTTTTCCGTGACGTCATAACCCTCCAACTTTATTTGACACGACATATTGGAAGGTGCTGGAAGAGAAAAATTCGACCGTGCGACCGGGCCCCAACTGTGGCGCCCAACGCCGGGAGCTGAGATACCGCCCGCCCGGCTGGACGATGTTGTCCGCCCATTGTTCAACCACGCGCTCGCTATTTTTACAGCGCGTGCCACGCCAAGAGCTGGCGGCGTATGTGGGCCACGCCACGGCGCCCCTTCCTCTTCCGTCCTTCCCTCTTAAGGCTGTCGTCCCGTTCTTACAGGGCATCATTTTATAATTACGTTATAACACAGTCAAACTTGTACACATTCTGAGTGCCCGAATTTCAACAAAATGAATATATATAGTGAATACTTTTTGTATAATTAACTGGCAAAGTTATATTTTTAACATTTTCGGGCAGTATGGATAAGACGAACCAAATCGAATAAATAACCGAAAATATTTGGGTTTAAAAGCAATGCTGGTGGCTACTGCGTACTATGGTTTAAAATTCTTTCAGAAAAAAATGTATTTGATTTTATTTAGCCTCTTAAAATCATATATTTTTAGGTGATTTTAAAAGTCCAGGTAAAATTAAATATATATTTAAGAAGTTAAACCATATCTCATAATAAAATTAACCTTAAACCTCCTCCTCCTTCTCATCCATACCACACAAAAACCGTTTAAAATGCCAGTTTAACCGTTTGGAACGTAAATATAAAAAAAAAAATTATGACTTTAAACGGGACATACACTCTTACAGACACAAGTTGCTCATGATTTTAGATTCATTCATAACATAACTATGAATAACGATTTCGCCAATTTAATAAGTGTTTTATTTGATTGTTTGGAGAAACAAAGTCAGAAGAGACGATTCTCAGGATACTCTAAAGCACTTGAACATTTCGACTGGTGAAATTCTAGTCTTACATGATTAGCAATACTGTGTAACTAATTTTTCCAGCCAAAAAATAATATTGTTAAAAACGAAACCTTGAAACGGAACTAGTATAGGCAAGGCAAGTGCAATGGTTCAATGCTATTCGTAGGGCCATGTATTTTTCGCGGAAAAAATTCTGAACGCTCGTTAGACTGCAACAAGGTATACCCACACCAGCAGCCGTTTCTTCTTTGTGATTGGTGACCGTACGCAAGAGGTTTGGCTCGGCCATTTGCTTTCTCACTGGATGACTATGATTGATGTGCGGCTAGTAGACATGTACCTGAAAATAAATCCAGCTTACCACGAATAACAGACAATGCTACAAAAGTTTTAACACGAGGTCTGGAAATCTTTTCGCGAAAACGTACGTGGCCCTGGTAATCAAACAGCGCGTGACCACCCGGAGCTCTGCAAACCTTTGATTATTTTTTTTTCCTAACCTAACTAAAAACTAAGTGTGTTTGGGAGGGGTCCGGGTTAGGAAGGGACCTAAGTGCGTCTCAGGCCGAAGCCTATCACGCCTTAAGTCATGCTGGGATTAGCCATGCAGGGAGAGGGTCGCATGCATCATGTGCTAGGAGAGGGATTGGCCAGCGTGTTGGTTCGTTCTGAAAACAAAACTAAGAAGAAAGAAGGAAAAAAAAACCGAGCAGCTGGTGTCACGTGCCGGCCCGCGAGTGGCCAGCTGGAGATGACGTCACCCGTCCGGAGGAAGTGTGTGCGGAGGAAGATATGGTACGTGGAAGAAGAGAGGGAGGGGGTGAAGGAGCAGGCAGATAGTACACGCGCCTGGCCGGAAACGGCAGTTAAAAGTTGACGTGCGAACGGGCGACTGTGCGGGCATACCGAGTGCCGTGCAGCGAGAGAGCAGAGTCGCGGGGGTGGGAACATGTGTGCAGAGGGGCACTTAATTCCCCGCAGCTATTGTCCGTACAAGAACGTCCCAGTTATTAGGAGAAATTAATAGCGTCAATTGTTAAGCGTTATAGAGTTTTGGTTTAAAGCTCACAATTAAAGAGTAGCTCGGTTTTAGATAAGCGTATGCGCGAGTAGGCTACTGCTTTGTTGTTTTCTCTCTTGCAGCGCCACCTACGCAAAATGGCGAATCCTGAAAGGCTCTTTCCCTAATTGGTTGAGAGTGAACCTGCAAACTTAATTTGGCAACAGGATGGAGCCCCTCCCCACTGAAAAATTCTTTGTACGAGAGTGGTTGAACGTTGAAGTCCCTGACCGTTGTATTGGTCGTAATGGTCGAGACGTCAGAGCTCTTTTTTCGCTGGTCTCCACGTTCACCTGACATAACGCCATGCAATTTTTTTTTCCTTTCCGTCGCTAACTAATTATTCTCCACAGTTGAGAGAAATTAAGAGGCTATTGCTTCCATTACTACGGACGTGTTAACCAAAATGTGGGAAGAATTTTACTTAGGTTTGGATGTATGCCTTGCTAGGGCCATGCATATTTCGCGAAAAGATTCCGAGACTAGCTGAAAGTTAAAACACTGTAGCATCGTCTGTGTTTCGCGATTGGGTGAGTTTCTTTCAGGTACATTACGATTGTTAAAACATCAGTCACAGAAATTCATTGCGGAACCAAATGCGTCCTGAGTGGCTCAGCCAAAAACTAATTCTCTCGCAGACGGCCGCCAATCACAAGGAAGAAACCGCTGGTGCGCGTATACCTTGTTGCAGTCTAGTAGGCGTTCAGATTTATTCGCGAAAAATGCCTGCCCCTACTTATAACAAAAGGTGTACATATTGAACATTTGTAGAAATCTAAGTTGGTTTACCTTAAATTTAATGTGTGATTTGTTGTAAATAGTCTAAATTAAACTGTTACAATATACCACTGAAACTGGGACATTCTTTCATGTGTGTCTCATATATATATATATATATATATACACACACACACACACACACACACACACACATGAGGCACGTCACGACGCGACGCGAAATTTTGTCCGATAGCAGTTGACTTCCATGTATTCACATAAAAGCAATGCACATAGAATAAGACGCGGCATTACAACACAAAACTTGTCGCGATCAGACAAGAGGAGACAACATCTAATGACTGCTCCAACTTCGTCACGAGACTTTCTGATGGCTGTAGTGTTCTGCGCATGCGCGAGTATAAAAAAATTTGTCAAAAAAAGACATGCTGTAGTGTGCATACCTGTTTTTTTTTTTTACTCCATGTTAGTGTGTTTATACCTGGGACTAGTTAAATACTATTTTTCAATCGTTACTTTTGAGTAAATATTCACTCGCAAAGTATTTTAATTGATTTTTTTCTTTTCACTGTGGGGTTGGATGCAGATCGATTACTGTGCCCGGCAGACAACTTGGCGTCTGAGCGCCCTAGTCCTGTCTGTGGGAAAGGGGAGGGAGAAGAGAAAGCGATACCCAATTGTCAAGGCCAGCGGCCAGGTTTGTACTAACAGAACAGAAAACATTCGGCGCGTGACTTCCTACACTACCTAAGTCTGTATCCACGCCCGTGGGGGCCCCAGGGCGGTAAAGCCTTTTGGCTAAGAGCGATGGGTTACCAAACCAAAAGTGAGAAATCCTATGAATTGTAGTTGTACTACATAAGTGTAACATTGTGTAAATTGCAGTGGTTGTGCTCAAATATGTGTACTCATCTGTCAGGAAAAGTAACAAACTATTATCTAAACCTGCAACGTTTTACTTTGTCCCATCAAATATACTTACGGTGACTATGGACCGTTCACTCACACCCGCTTACTTCGCTGCTTTTGCCGTCGGTCTCTGTAAAGGCTCGAGCAGAAATTTATTTTTTCTTCTTCATCACAACACTGCATCATGGTTTTTATTATTGCCCGCTCTCCGCTATGTATCACTTTACCGCGCCTCTGCGAGCTGCCACCTTCGCCTTCCATTTTCGGGTATACACTGAAGGGCGATATTTTCCTAATAGCCACTACACGGCTCTCGGCTACGTGTCGCCTGCTTACCCCCTCTTCTTTCTCCGGTCCCGCTGTCCCCGCACCACCGCGCTGAGAGACGCCAAGATAACTGCCGGGCACAGTAGAATGTTTAGTACAGGAAATATCTATTTTATATAATCCATCTCTATAAGGAGAAAATACAATGATATCAGTACCAAACCAATGCAAACTGAACACAACATGCAACAAAATACAACAACCAGAATCATAATTAATACAACGATGAATTACGTATAGACTGAGTCATGAGACTTATTTCAAATATGTCAGTTCTCAAAATTAATACCAATGGGCCACGTATCCTTCGGCCAATGTTGTTCCGTCACCGCATGTGACTGTCGGCGTTTGTAATGGAACATGGTTACCACTGGTACTATTTTTGAGAACAGTTAAATTTGAGACACGTTGAATGACATAGACTATACATAACTCCACGCGATATTTAACTTTTTTTTTTTGTTGCAAAGAACAGAAAATACGAATGACGACAGCAATAATTGTTAGAACACATGATGACGTTCAGGTGGGAACAGAGAAGCTACGGGTCCTCTTCAGTCACGAAGCGGCCACGGGAACTCACGGGGCGTAATCGCGGGCGCCGGAGTCGAGGATGATTGCCGGCGGCTGGCTGTTGGAACGGGAAGGAGGGGCTGTCTTGTATAGACTCCGCGACCGGAATATCTCATTTCTGGGCAATTCAGCCTCTCGAAATAAGGACGCCTCCTGAAAGACGCCACCGGCAATTTGTCGCACCCCTCCTCCCCCCCCTCCCCCATCCACCAAATCCCCCCTCCACTTGTGCCACCGCCCCCGGTCGATGCGCGGATGATCGCTCGTCGCGTGCCGCTAGGAGGCGGCGGGGGGCGGCGGGGGGGGGGGGGGGGACCGAAGCTGCGAACATTTCCGGCGACGGCGATATCGCGTGCGAGACTGCTCATCAAGCGCCCTCTGTGCTGCAGCAATTTGAATTTACGTTTTTCTATTGCCTAATGTTAATTCGACAAAATATGACTAACGACAAAACAGAAATAAAAAAAAGAAAGAAATTATATGGATTCAATGTATTAAAGTGATTTTTTTCAGTGTTTCGAGAAGAAAAAACCTGACCATTCTGATTTTATCCATTAGTTAAATCGACCGAGATTTCCAATTCTGATATTTTATGTATCAGTCTGGAAGTAATTAATGCAAAATCACGGCAGTTATCGTGTCCAATAATGGTGATTATATAAATTTAATTTTAAACGCGATAGAAAATTTCTGGAAGTTGCACCATGGTAACGACTGAAACAGGTAAGTATTTCTTCGAAATAAACCTACCAATTTATACATTAAAAAATCTGCTAAAATTAAAATTTAATATTATGCAATGAGTATGAATTTGTGTTTATACATAAACCGTCTATATATACATCGTCGAAATATGAACCAGGTGATGTGAAAAGTGAGATGGAGGAAGAACTTGAGTTCCACGGCTCATGGAAACGTCCGCAAAGTTTCACCACTCGAAAAAAAAAACATAGTTTTGTCCCGGTGGAAATCGAAAGGTGGGAGGCGAGTCACATAACCATTTCTACTAATTTTTATTTTTAAAGATTTGCTGGTTGGTGATTTTTCATCAATGAGACAACCATGTTATTGAGGGTTTGACAGTTTTTGACATTTAAATTGACTG
This sequence comes from Bacillus rossius redtenbacheri, assembly GCF_032445375.1. Lineage (NCBI taxonomy): Eukaryota > Metazoa > Arthropoda > Insecta > Phasmatodea > Bacillidae > Bacillus > Bacillus rossius. Next base: position 51,860,113 of record NC_086330.1, read on the forward strand.
CCCTTTTTGTGACTAATTCAGACAATACAAATTTACACTCACGCATTACCTGGCCGTAGATACGGTGTGGGGGTGGTCGTGGAGGGGGGGGGGGGGAGGAAGAACATAACGGGAATTAAAATGCACCGAACTGTGGAGATAACTGTGAAAAGTGAAAAGGGGATGATAATGATAATAATAATGATAATGTCTAGTGAGATAACTTGTGTCTGTTACTCCCACGCGCAAAATCCTTGGGCCGCAAAATCCTCATTCCCCCCCCCCATGCCGAATCTTTCCACTTTGCGCCGAAGAAAATCCGGCATGCATCCAACACCGCTACAATGAGAGAAAGAAGGTTTGTTTTACCCACAAATAGTTTTGTTTGTATATGGCAAAATAAATATATTACGCTGATTCAAACAAATATTTTGTGGTAGTAAAGATTTTGTTGACGTAACAAAATGATTTCGTCAACTCAGATGTATATTTTGTTACGTATAACAAATTGGTTCTGTTACAGGCCAAATTTTGCTAGGCCTACAACAATTTTGTTATAGTAAGTGAATATTTGTTTCGCCATATACGTTCAACTGTGCAGTATCTCCGGCACCGCCATGCGTTTGTCCCTACAAACAGCTGGTCTAAATAAACATGGACCTTTGTCGAACATCGGGGGAAGTATTAGGCGTATTGACGGACCAAACTAAACGTCATAATAGCACAACTATCCTTTAATGCTTTATTTTATATTTTATTATCATAAACAGAAATAATGACAACTTACATAATATGCATTACAATTTTCACAATCCTCAGTTGACATTGAAATGTATAAATAGCGCAGCGTTCGTCATACTGTTGAGATACAACAAACTGTTAGCCTACATTTATTCGACGAAGATTCGACGCCATGTTGAATAAAATAATGTTGAATCTTTAATGTTGAATCAGTTCAAAAAGGTTGAGATTTGTTTGTAGGAAGTATTTACAGACTTATTTCAGTAGTTTAAGGAAAAAAAAACAAATATCCGTACATATACTGAACATAATTTTTCTGGCTAATCAATTTAAGCTATTTTAAAAGTTGTGATTATATATATATTTTTGACTATTCTATATAGTTTCACTACCATAAAATTTGCTTCGGCACAGCAATACACTTAGTACATCCCCCGATGTTCGCCAAAGTTAATATATACGGGTGCATGTTCCACAAAAAAAAATGGGTCTGCCATCTTGACGACTTCGACTCGTGGCTTAAAGCAGTACCTGCACGCATACGCACTGGACTTCCTAACCTGTTGAAACTTCCCGTTGTGTAACGCGCTTTTCATTTCTGGTGCATACTTAAGTTTTTTTTTTTTTTTTCGAATATTTATCACGCTCGGCATTATTTTAAAGAATGCTGCCGAGGTTAGATGTTTACACATCACTGGCGAGTACTAACTCACAATTTTTTTTTTTTACGTAATATTAAAATTTCCCGGAAGGTGTGGGATTTTTTTTTTTGTAAACCTGCTTGATTGAGGAGCCCGCTCGGAAGCGTGTTGATTCCGAGTCCCGTCACGCGCGTGTGAGGCAGCCCCACAGAGCGGCGCACGACAGCTTCCCGGCAGCCAGGATGTGACTGGCCCTGGCACCAGTGGCGATGTCTACAGGCCCCTTCGTCCCCCACACGACCGTGGAAAACACCACGTACCTGAAACCTTCCTTAAACTGGAGAATCTCAAACCTGAAGGAATAACAAACAAACAAAAAAAAAACCTTCGGAACACCTACTTACAGCGATCACTTCGCGGTTTATCTACTGCTTTAATCTGCGTGTGAATGTGTGATTGACTGGTTTTAATGTAATACTACTTGTTTGGCAACACCGGATACTTTTTAAGTTTTTATTATTTTACAGCACGTGTACGCCTAGGCTTAATTGTTAAGTTACATGTGAATTTACTATTTTAGTTGAATTTTGTAATTATTACCTCTTATCTTTGAACATATAGTTAAAGCTTAATTTTTTCTATGGTTTATTACCTATTCATCCATTATGTTTATGTTATGCTTATTTATGTAAAATTTCAATGTATGATGTAATATAAAATGTGATTATGTGCAAGACAAGGCGCATCACCTTAACTTCGCCACCAATAACGACGATAATAAAAAAATAAATAAATGCAAGCACACAAATATTTAGAATTCGTGGGGGAAGGGGGAAGGGGGAGGGCGGGAGGAGGAAACAAGTCATCTCTATAGGCGGTCTACGTCTACATGCACGAAAAAAGCGGAAAACTTTACATTATTATAAAAAAAACATTTCCTTAAAACATAGTTTTGGCACTACTTATTACGTTTATCATCCCCGCTTCACAGTTGTCATAAATTATTTTGATTATTACCTTACATTAATTCATAATACAGCCATATTTAATAATTTATAAAAGGCTTTTTTATACTAAGCATGTTCTTTATTAATGATTTTTATAAACTTAAAGACTAATTTTTAGGTCAGTCCTAAAAAATACAGAAAGCATGGAATCGTTTGGTATAGTTTTTCGGACTGATCATTCGTATGTAGCCTTCGTCTTCAAACATTTTACTTTTAGTGTATCATTCATAAAAAAATAAAAATTATATTTATCCAAAATACTTAAAATCTCAAAATTATATGTTTTTGGAAATACATAATTTTTACTGATTGAAAGAATAATATACTCAATATTTAGTTTTTGAACTGACATAAAAAATTTGTCTTTAAGTTTGTAAAAACCATTAATAAGAACTTGTTATAGTAGTAAAAGCCTTTTATAAACAATTACATACAGTTATGTCATGTATCTATTTAAAAATCATGAGCTAGAAGCAAACTAGTGCAGGAAGGACCCTGCCCCTTTAAGCCCCATCTCCGGCCATGCCATGCTCGGAGCGGGCGGACATGCCACGGGAAGTTGAAGGACCTTCTATCTCTCCGATAGCGAGGGTGCCCCCCTCCACGCATCCGGGACTCCGGAGTAACTCATTCGTCTTCATTTCACCCTGGCCCCACTGCTCCAGCAACAAGGCCATTATGCATAATGTGACTCTGAGGCATAACACAATATGCCCACTTTGGTAAAAATGCACTTTCTACATAAACGTGATCACCGTCTCACGTTCTTTCTAGTGAGATACACTAACATCTACGATGTGTTAAAATTTTTGTTACATATTTTGGGTTAAAAATAGTTGAGTAAATAAGTGATGTGTTATTTAATATTCTTTAAACTGATGGTTTATGTGTTATAGATACGAATGGCTCACTTTTTAATGTCAAATGCACACAAACCGTCAAAAGCGATAAAATACTAATCAGTCTTCCAAGCAAGCTTAAGCATTTTTCCAAATAAATTTCCACTGCTTTGATGTAGTTTTAAAGTGACTAACTCAAACGATATGTTATTTCATTTTCTCGTCATTACTATTATTTGAGGACTTTTCCAGGAAATTTATTTGTATAGCTCCCTTGCGTAACAAATTGTCTTACCAGATATTATCTAAAAGTTATTTTTCAGCCGTAAAAGGTCACTTAATTTTTCGTAATTATTAGCATTAGCGTAGGGTCGTTACAACAACGCCGAAATACCACAACGCCAAATGTACAATAACGCCGAAAGCCAAATTGACCGCAACGCCAACAGCTAGAAAACTGATGTGTACCACAACGCCGAAAAATGTTGCTGCGGGGTGAGGGGGGCCACAGGAGCAAAATGAAAAAAAAACTGAACGAATTTGTGTGCTAACCTTACCTAACCTAACCTTTGTAGCAGTCCTGCAATGACATTTTTCGGCGTTAATGTATTTCGGCGTTGTGGTACACAGCAGTTTTCTAGCTGTCGGCGTTGTAGTCAAATTGGCATTCGGCGTTATTGTACGTTCGGCGTTGTGGTGCTTCCCCCTTTTCAGATAATACGAGAGTAAACATCTTTATGAGAATATTCTAGACGCAACACTAAACGCGAGATAGCTTTATGAATGAAGCAGCTCGACGAGCGAGCGCTAGCCACTGTCGCTTCCGGGAGCCGCAGCGACGCGGGACGTCGGGCGGGCGTGGGAGACGACAGGACGGCGACCAGCTGTTCCGTTGTCAAACAGCACCCGCCGACGAAAAAGACTGACGCCCGAGCAGCACCCGAGGTCGTGCGACGAGAAACACATAAAAAAAAAACTGCCATGCGCCGGTCTCTGCAGCACAAACAGACGACGAACAGTAAACAGCGCGTTTTAACTGGGTCGGCGCGCAACGGCACAGTTTACGAAGCAGGGAGGAGGAAGTATCGTGTTCGTTCGCGACGGGAGAAGTGAGCTGGACCCCCCCCCCCCCGGAGTTTTGGGAACCGTCAAGAGACGGCATTGTGTGACGTAGTCGAAGTCACTTTTTTTTAAACCTCACCATCGCCATTTTGTCACGCTAATTGTCAACATTGCTAGTAAAATGGTGCTTGACCACGTATGATGATGGTTTGTAAGTGTGAATTAGAATGAGTATGAAAATGGACAGTAACTTTTCCCGCCTGACGGCTGACAACTCATAGGAGCCGGCTGCCTTATCCGAGGGACAGACCTGAAGATGAGATGAGTATGAAGCAGCGACGTAATGAATTGGCGAGGGAAACCCCGAGAGAAACCCACAGACCCAAGCAACGTCTGCCACATTTCCACTAGCGAAAATCCGGGTTCGACCCCACTGTGAATCGAACAGGCGAGTGTTCTAACCACGCAACAAACGCGCCTCATCGCAAATTAAAATCTCCGTCGTTAAACACGTCACTTCCACGAAATACAGTCGTTTCAAAACTGTTTCCACAATGCAAACACTACTCTTCGACCAATCTATTGGGCGCCTAAACAACGGCTTCATCCGGTTACCATGTAATGCATGCAGGCTGTCCACCCCCTGGGTGAGAACATCCGGCCACGTTCTGCACACGTGAGTCGCGGTGACCGCGCATGCGTCACGTGGGAATACAACTGCCAGACTGCAAGCTGCCAAACCACATGGTAGTCGATCCACCCACCTCACATCAAGCCGCGTGATATTAACTACTAACCCGCGATAAAGCACACATTGAGCGAACTGCTCACAATCATTTACAGTTTTATTATGTTAGCTAAAATGCATAGGGGTTGGTTCATTATACATAGCTTAGAATTAAAATTGGCATGTTCTAAATCAAATACAATTAATTAAAATACATTAGATAAGAATTATTTCATTACCACTGAGCTAACAATTAAAAATAATATATATCGAAACATTAGGAACTTTCTAGAGCAGCGGTTCCCAAAAGGTGGTTCAGTGGCAGGGTCACAGGGCTTCTGTGAGTCAGGACGAATGCCATATATATAGCAGGCACAATTATTGTCAAATAACTTTCTTTGAAGGAGTTGGGGTTCCGCCAATAGAAAAGACGATCATAGGATTCCCTTCTTGACCATTAACAAATAAACATAAACCATTAACACAGTACAAACTTAATTTCTTATGCAAATTTTTCAACGTAAGAACACAAAATACACAGGTTCATTGATGTAAACTATAATAATAGTAAGCAACAACAATTTTATCGGGCGCGCATACAAAAAACTGCTCAAAGCGGACGTATAGCTGACTTCGCAGCCCAATATTATTTCTTCCTCCGCCAAATTAATTACCGAAGTCTAAACGTGAACGACTTTTGTTTGGCTATCATGAAGTTCAACGCTATATAAAAAACAACGAAATCCGGAAACAGAACCCACTAATCGACTGTCAGCGTTTTCTTAAATGCTTTTCATAAACAGACCTCACTCGGATATCTTGAGCAGATTTCCTAGCGAAAGACTTCAATTTTGGAACAAGACACCCGCTCCGTTGTCTTATACCTCCATGATATAGCCTGGGCGTGATGGAAGACTACCGCTGAGGAGACGTGCTGCCTCTACAACAGGGGGGGGGGGGGGAGAAGGGAAGGAAGCCCCGGAGGCAAGGCGCATCCTGCTGGAACTTGTTATTCCAGCCGCTGAAGTTGTGACCCGGCGATGTGGGAGCAGGAAGAGGGGAGTGCAGGGACGTGAGCTGTATGCAGACCGCGGCGGGAGATCGCCCTACAGCAACTCTCCGACGCCGTCGACGCCTGTGTGTGTGTGTGTGTGTGTGAGGGGGGGGGGGTGTTTGTTCCACACCAGGGCAACCAACCTCTTAAGCTTTACAAACCAAACCTACCAGTACATTGTGATGTATCACGTTTACGTTCGTTCAGAAAAAAAATTTAAAAAATAATAAAAAAAACATTGTGGTAGAATTATGCAGTTTTTTAAACAATAATACTTGTCCAAATTATATGCGTATATCGTCACTTAACTAACAATACCGCCTTGTTAACATTTCGGTAAATTTACAGGAGGGGGAAAAAACTGCTCATTTTCAAGTAGCATAGTGTGTATTTAATGTAATCGAATTTTTATTTTAAAGCACTTTAAATGCTATTTTTACTATAAAGAAAGGGTAACCAACTACACTTCTCTTTTTACTTCAGCATGGAGTCTACTGCAGTTAGTAAGTCTGCTTTATTTATATAGACGGTTCTACTTTTGTGCGATGGTGATGCTATTTGTAGGATTTTCGCCGTAAAAATTGTATCGGTGGGCGCGAAACATCTGCTAAAATATGTTTGAACAATTTCGTTTAAAATATCAATTAGGTGGTATTGCTTGCTAAGCGACGATATATATAATGTTTCAAAGAGCCAGGTCAGAATTAAACTGATTGTATTTCCCAGGCCTGAAGAGCCTGCTGAGGCCAGAGCGGAACGTCGGTAATGTCTATCACTTCGACACGGCTAAAAAAAAAAAAATAGAAAACCAAGCGTTACGCGACCTGTATTGTTATTTTGCGTCGCACTGTTGTTTGTTGCAACGTTTGCTTCGCCACAGTGTCAAAACTGAGGCCCAATAGGATATCGACATAATAGACGCTAATAAATCCACGAAAACGATCACGGAGCAGAAAACAAGGGCATTAACACCTGCGTGATATTACACTCGGTGATCTGATAAGAAAATGTTTTCGACCTCATTTATTTAATCCACAGAGAATAGTTGAAGTGAAGGCTTAAAAAGAAAACAAAAACATAAACTTCGTAACGCTTGGGATACGGATCCGCAGATTACGCTACAATGTTGGCTACCAGCATCAAAACGTAATCAACAGTAGATTTTAATCACAAATGACATGCTTTCCCGCCGGTTAATCCTAAAAGAGATGTCATATTTCAATTATTTTATTAGACTTTCTTTTCATTTGTCTTAAATGCAATATTGTTTGTGTCTTATTTCGTTTATTTTTAGACTGTAAAGAAAGACAGAAAACCTCACACATGTAACTGAAGTAAGATCCTAAAACAGAAAAAATTCATCATTTGATTGTTACTGGCACACAGCGCAAAGCAATCCAAATGCTGGCTGTGGTGAACGCACCCTGTCGAATTTGTGTTGTTTCTAGCTGAACGTTTAGCGCTGTACGGAGCTATGCGGCGCAGTGGTAAGACATCGCACTCTTATTTCCAGGAACTCGAGTTTACATCCCTGTCCGGTCATACAGATTACGGTTTTCCCTGTATCTCAAAATCACTCCAGACAAAAGCTGGGTTAATCCATTACTACAGGAATATACCATGTGATTCCTTTCCCTGTGTCCCTGATCTGCGTTGTGTGTTTTACTATCTCAAATTATCTCGCTTTTCCGACGATTCGTTAAGGCCCTGCCTACCTGGGCACACATATGGTGTGCAGAGCTTCAGAAAAAATCACGCGATTTGATAACTGCTCAGAAATGGCTAAAATGTGTTTTCAGAATAATTTTTAGACTTGAAACATCGGTAGAAATTCTTGAAAGCACTCAAGGGAGTTACATTACACGTTCATCTTCATTATTAATGTTAGGGTTGCCACTCAAATCAGTTGCCCTGTGAACAACGAGAAGACCTGCGCGGTAGTTCAGAGGAGACACCGCGCTAGAAGCACCAGCGAGCGTCGCACCAACACGAATTCACCCCTGAGCAGACTGTGTCTCACGCCGAGTCGGATATTTCCATTCTCTTGTCATAAACTACCAATGAGAGCATTTCCCTGTAAATTTATTGCATTTTGTTTTTGCGTCCCAAATTCTTTCAACATATATTTACCAAACGTTATTTTCGATATGTAAAAAGCCACTATTGTGATGATAATATTATGAACAACTCCGTGACTTTATTTTTTATAGCTTTTTTTAGATAATCTTTAGTTAATATCTGGCGACAAAAATTTGAGACGAAGATTAATGTACAGGAGAGTTATTACATGTCGGTCTGCGTTTCCATCTGTAACGTCGTGGTCGTCGCCTGGAGGTACAACCAACCCCAAGAGGATGAAACGAACGACAGCGCCGCCCGAGGCGACTGGTTCGACCACGAGGGAGGCGTCGCCCCATGACGCCGGCGAAAGCAACACCCCGGAAGAGGAAAACCCCTCCCGGTGACGTCAGCGGCCTGCAGCCGGCGCCTCAAGAGCGCGCCGCGAGCGAGGGTGTCTGGTCACGTGGCCTCGCCGCCTATTCGCCGGGGCTGCCGGCACACCGTGGGTTCGAGCCCCGCCTGTAGCGGCCAGTCAATATCCTCCACATCGCCGCAACACTCTTCACTTTATAATCTTAACAAACATCACTTCGCGGCTTGAATCTGCGAGTGACTGCAATTAATAAGATACAACTTTATTATCCTGTTTTGGCAACGCCGGATATTTTTATTGTTAATTACTTTCCAGTACTGTATGTCTACGCTTAATTTTTAATTACCTGTAATCCTCTTATCTTTGAACATTTATTTAAATTTAATTAGGATTTCTATCTTATTACCTATTTTATCATCTATTAGGTTTAAATTTTGCTTATTTTTGTATACTTCCAATGTATGATGCAATAGCAGAAAATGTGGTAAAGCGCATCGCCTTAACTTCGCCACCAATTAAGAGCATAATAAATAAATAAATAAATACAGAGGGCGGGATTCCGCGGGCCCGTGGTTCGAGTCCCGGACTTGGCAGTCTGCCCACGAGACCCGCAGCTGCTAACGTGACACTCTGCGGGAAAGAGTGAAAACTGGCCAAGGAATTTACTGGACTTGCTGTTAAAATTCGTGGAAATTCCAAGGTGATAGAAAATTTGAGAGGAAATTTTTATGATCTAGTCTGCCAGCCTAGACTGTGGAAGGATTTTTTTTTCTTCAGATAGTGTTCCATTGCATAGTCATACACACTGTAAAATTGCGTATGCAAGGTTATGCTTGAACTAGGTCAGCTGGATTTTCTTAATTTCGTTAAGAAAATTGCAAAGATGCGATGATATATATATTTTTTAATGTCAGGGAAATTTGAAGTTTGGGCCAGAGAAATGCAGGGAAATTTTATTATAGATATGTGTGGACATCCTGTAATATTTTAGAGGGATTACCCTTGCCGAAAAGTCTTGGTGGACAAGGGGAGGGGTGTGTGTTAAGGAATGGCCATCAGAGAAAAGAAACTCTTTAAAATCACGTATTTATGCCAACCAGGGAGTTAAAATTCGACTATGGTTTTACTAATTTAATTAAGGTGTTAAAAAATTTCAACAAATGAATAATAACCATAAAGATAATTAAATTTCTAATAAATTATGTTTACTTTGTATATAATGAATAAAAATCTACAGTTAAATGAAGCACATTTTACACATATGACAGGTGCGTGGGTAATAAAAGGGACCTGGGCTGGTTCCCGGTTGCCCTGGATGACACCATTGAATATACATATATTCAATGATGACACTGAAGCTGGATGACACTAAAGGGCAGCACGAGCTCGTTTCCCCGGGCAACAGCGGTGCTCCTATCAGTGGCGGGCAGATCGTGCATGCGTCACGCATGGCGGAGAAGCTAATTGCCGAGACCGAGACATAAGAAGCTTTCATAATACATTACGAACACAGTGTAGCTGATTGTTGAGACGTTATGCAACAGATTATCATCAGGCGAACAAACCAGTGAAAAATTATTCACTTTATTTTGGTAACCACATGTTTTGTGGTGTACGATACCCGAAACACTGTTATCTCCTACACATTTACATATAACATGCTTTATCGTTACAAAACATTGGCAGGAGTCTTTTTTTTTTTGCATTGTTTAAATCTCTTCTACTATGCAATCAGTCTTCAAGTAGTTAAATTATCATTATAAAGCTAACACTGGATCTGATACACCCATACGAGTTTTTTTTTTGTTAGTGGTTATGGGCACAGCCAACAAATAGCTTCACATGCCTAGCAAAACATGGTTTCAGTTTCCACCGTGAGAGTCACGTTTCTGTATCTCCCTCCTTGTTCTATGGCGTCACTGCATGTCTACTGCGTGGATATGACAGCGTGCCGTGTTTTCGTGTCACCATGACATTGACTGAGGTGCAGTGTTTGCATTGTGCTAGGAACAGTATCTTGTTTTATGGAATGACTATGTTCAACGATAACAATACCAATCACACTTATTACCCACCATGGCGGAGAAGCTAATTGCCGAGACCGAGACATAAGAAGCTTCCATAATACATTACGAACACAGTGTAGCTGATTGTTGAGACGTTATGCAACAGATTATCATCAGGCGAACAAACCAGTGAAAAATTATTCACTTTATTTTGGTAACCACTTTGGTAATCCACTTTCGCAATGTTCTGCATGTTGCAATACAGCGATGCTAAGGTAGGAAGTGATTTAATACAATTTCTTGGACATACGTCATTGAGGTTTACTGTTTGTCACGGGAAAAATTCATAAATGCAAAATAAGTCTGTGCCTGATGACGGGAACAGACGCCAGTTCCCGAAACGTCGCAATGGTTTTGTCATAGGAAATATACTGTCAGTGTTATGGTCGTTGTATTGTCCATAATATGTGTTTATCTTCATCGTTGTGTTCGTGTATTTGCTGCGGTGTCCGGGTTTTGTTGTCTGTCTGCATTTACTGTTATTGTTGAAACTGTCTTGTTAGCCCACTGTTAGTGTGTGCTGTTCTTATTTTTTCATGACTAAATACCTTCCACGGAATTCTTGTGCTGTCGTTGTTTGGTCCGTAATACCTGCTTAGGTTCATCTTTTTATTTATTTTTTATTTTGCATATATGAATTTTTCCCACGGCAAACAGTGCAAAACTGCAATGGCGTATGTCCAAGAAATTGTATTAAATCAAAATTCCCCATTGCATGAATCATTAAAGAAGTTAGGGAGTGACTTCAACAACGTCACATCATGTCAAATCCTGACAATTCCCAACTCCAATCCTGCTACAGCGATGTACCAGCTTTTGCCAAGCCCTGAATTGAAAATCTGTGGAATATGGTTACAATATCTGGCATATTTCCGCTACAACGCTAAACAATGATATATTATAATAATAAAAAATATGCGTCTACTAATTTACTACTGATTTTATTATAAATAAAGTAGTACACAAGTGTTATTTCAAATTAACAACCTTAAAAAACGACGATAAAGCAACAAAGTTACAACTGGTCTAGTTAATTTATCTCTTACTTAAAAAAAAAAGTTCTCCTATAAACAATGTTTGAACCACTAAAACTAGCAGACAACCTACTATGTTGGCAACATTGGTTGTCTCGTCAGGCAGTAAGGATTAGTAGGCATGCGAATAGTACCACGGGTTCGGAGCCCACACCAATAGTCACCTAGGATTAAGCTTTTCTGAGCCCTTCCATGTGACGTTCAAATTTGACATTTGCTTTCTTAAGAATGTTCCTGCTTTCAATAACAATTTAAAGCTTTAAAAAACTTTCATCTTTTAAAAGAAAATATACCTGCATGGTATTGCATATAATTTAAATCAATAATTGCTAAATAAAACACCTGAACCTTTGGCAATTCGTAGAGGAAGAAACAATTGCAGCGAGGACGTTTCACTAGAATTCGGGACTGTGAAATCATTAAAGCAATGAACCACGGCCACAAGTCACACTGTGGCATGTGACGGAAGTACACACGATGGATGGTGGAACCTTACCTAGTGGCCAGACGCACAAACGTACGCAAAGCTCTTACGCAGTGCAGATGGTCGACGTTTCCTTATCGCGGTGGATTGCGAGCACAACGATAACCAGAGCACAACGATAACTAAATCCCTAAGCTCAGTTCCCAGTCGACAGTCCACAACCTACCTGCCATCAGCATTTACGATCAAAATATCACGCACGACCTAGTTACGTTCCCATTGATCCTGTAACTTCCTAATTTTTGTCTTTTTTCGCCATTCAATTATAATCTTTTTACAAGTGTTATAAATATCAGTGTGCTCTAATTGAATTAAATTTACAATGCTACGACGTATAAAGCTGAAACTCACATTTCGGAAGTGCAGTAAGATTTCCTACAGCGTTTCATCTCACTGTCTACATAAATTTGCTGTTACATTTTCTTTCCATACCATTTATATGAAGAGACAAACTGCGTGTGAGAGAATGTCCCATAATTCAATGTCAAGCCGAGAGCAGTTAGTTGATAGGCCAGTAAATTACGGTTTTAAATAAAAACATTTAAATTTAAAAAAAGTGTCACAGTTTTCCGAGTTCTAGGCATTTATCAAAAGTCCCCACTCAGCACCAAGTTTTTATATACTGTGACTAAACGTTTTTGCTACGCAATCATAAATAAATTGATAAAAATTCAAAATAAAAACTTCATGCTATACTTTAAAGGGGAAAAATAAGTGTGTAAGACGTATGTGGCAAAACATTTTTAATCCTGTAAGTTTGACTAATACTGTAAAAAAATTATTTTGCTATCTTGCAACATTTTTAAAATTAAATCTGGCTAATTAAAGCAAATAACTTGCTGAGTTAGCAAAGTAATTTTTTTACAGTATGAATAGTCAAAGTTACCCGATAAATAACTGTTGCCGCATAAGTCTGAAATTATTATTTTTTCTCCCCAAAAGTATAGTACATTTGATTTTATTTGGATTTGTTATATATAGTAAGGTTATCTATGATTATGTAACAAAAAAAAAGTAGTCACAGTATCTAACAATTCGGTGCAGGGTGCAGATTAAAAATCTTTAGAAAGAAAAATGCATACAGGCCGTAACTCAAAAACTACGATACTTTTCAATTTTTTTTAAATTTGAGAACCGTAATTTACTGGCCTAACAACTGTTCTCGGGTTGACGTTGAGTTATGAGACATCTTCAGCTACTGATATCGTTGCCAAGCAGCGCAGCGAGACATTATACTGAGCGTGCTCTTTGTATTAGTACAAGTTATGGCTTAACTTAGTATGCTAAAACGACACCGACCTAAAACAAAAATTTTCCTACGTGTAGGTTAGATTCTGCAACTTATTACATACAAGCAAAGGAAAAGACCGGACTTAGATAAATAACTACTATAATTAAAAAATAATAACTTTCTACTGGCTGCATTGGTCGGTATACCCCGTCAACTGAGACGGTCTGAGGGTGGGACTATTTTTTCTGGATAATTGTTCCTTATTAGGTATCCAGTTTATATCAAAGTTTTATAATTCGTATGTTCACAAATGAATATATTCTGATTATGATACAGTTTCAAATCACAAACTCATTCAACTGCTTACTTAATTTTTTTTTGCGTTAAAATACTATTGAATATGTTACTCAAAGTTTTATACGTATTTTCAAAATCAAATATATTTTGTTCAATTATACAACCATGCATCACCAAATCCTTTCTTTATTTTAATATTTTATTTTAAAATACAACAGGACGCGCAATAAATAACAATTACCGTTTGCTGCACACGGGTACCTACCTCCCCCGCAGTTGGCGTTTATTGACGACACGTGTCTCACGCCAGTGGCAAGGTAAGTGGTTCGTCTGCGCCGGTAGCTTTGAATATAGTATATATATTCAAAGCCGGTAGTGACACATTAGTGACACACACAGTATTTCAAACTAAACATTGACACGTGTGCTTTCGGCAACTTCCTGCCATTTAGATTCTCTACGTACTGAATTTTTATTTTTTTTCAGGCCAGTTAACGAATAGCAAGATTTACTTAAAAAAAAAAAAAAAAAAAAAAAAAAAACAGTAAAGCACCTAGTTCAACAAATTACTAACCAGGCACAGTGGGCGTGTAGAGAGTGGGCGGGAGTCGGTCTTGTTATCGCTTCTGCTCGAAATAGCTAACTCACTTAAAATTCTTCTTTCTCTGCAGCTGTAAAATGTTTCCCCGAGTTGGTCTGACGCAAAGCCGTTACGACTATGCAGGCTTAGATGTTACTACTTAACTTCCACGTAGGAGGTGAGCACAATGCGTTAAGCTGCGGTTGAAGTGGAAATCCGACTGCAAACAAAACAAGTTATATTCATATTAAATATAGAGAGAGGCTTATTTCAACAGATTTTTTATGCCATTACAAAACGCAAAATTTGCCTTCGTTAAAGCATGGTATAAAATTTGATGGAAGTCTAAAGTTAGAGTCTGGTTGAAGTCACTAGCGTTTTGGGAATAACTATATAACTTAAATAACACTACAGATAGACGATGTGTTACGGTTTTACGAAATATCTTATGGTTTGGTCTTTCACGCCATGTTTTTTTTTTTTTGCGTTTTTTTCGTAATTACTTTCTAAGGCTTAGTTCATAATTTTATATTGATATCTTCCAGAACATTTTTTTTTTCACAAATATTTTCAATAGCTATTCACTTGGTGCAACTTCATGGGAGTAAAAAGGCGCACAAGTCTTCGAAAGTTATAATCATTATGCACGACATTTTTTACACCCACGATACTACACTAAGCGAATAGGTATCTGTTGAAAATTTTTAAGGCAGAACAACCAATGCAAAGGAGGTATCGAGTAAAATTTTTAGAAAAAGCCTTTAGTAAAAGTAATGACGAGAAACGGAAAAAAAAAATGTGAGAGAATCTTACAATACTCGCCAGAGATGTGTAACATCTAACTTAGATGTTCTCATGTTGCAAATGCATGTATAATACGACACTTGAAAACGAAATTTAACGTAGAATTTTTTTTAAAAAATGCCGAACGTGATCAATATACCCGAATTATGTTTTCAACTACATTTCTTGACGCTAGAATGCGCACCTGCCGCTAGAATTCGCTTCTGGAGCATCTGCGTCGAATATTGAATAAACCGATTAGCAGAGCGAAATGTTGAACTATATATAATTAAACGGTTTCGATAAAAGCGAAAAGGACTTGAAGAAATACTAAACTTCAGCTTTACATCTGATTTGATAAAATAAATTTTATTAAAGTACTGCCCATCTTGTCAAACTTAACACCGCAAAGTTTCCCCTTGGCTTCGTGAACAACTTGTTCGCAACATTCGCCACAGGTGGAAGCAACATATACACTTCCGTTCCATTCACGAAATTACTCCACCCAAAAGCCGTATACCGAGATCTGGGATGTTACACATATATAGAGTTAAATGAATAACACAAGGGATGAGACCGAGCCTCGTGTGTACGCGATGCGGGATGATGAAACACTTGTTACTGCGGCACAGGCTTATCTCTCTGACCGCGACACGTGGAATGCCGAGGACGGGATCCTGCGCGCGCGCCCTTGGACCCTTTAATCACGATGATCGTCCCGCATTCGCTCGTCGAAGGCTGTCCCGCCGGCCTCCTTGTGATGCGCCCTCGACGGCCGTCCTTTGATCCGCATCTTCTCCTCTCGGGCGAGGCCTCGGTCCGCGGCCGTCAGACATCGCTCCCCGCGGCTGTCGTCCGAGAGGCCAGGGCGACACCCGGCAGGGGGGAGGCTAAATGTTTCGAAATAAGAATTTTACGCTCTACAAAATAGATGTTAACATCATTGGAGCAATAGAAACCGAGATAACCGCGAAAAACGAATTTTTTTTTACCTTCGATTTTGAATAACTTACGACGAGGACACGAGATTTTTATGAGACTTTCGAGACAACTTTTAAAACGCCAAAATTAAGGTACCTACAAACGAAAATTCAGATTATTATCTCTCATTCCGAGGTTGATCCTTCATTTGACTGGACTTTTTTTGCCCGGGACTCAACCTCTCTCGTTCAGCAGGAGGGCTTGTCGCGACACACAAAAATAAGCACCGACAACAGGAAGCACTTAATTTATTACGTATTACATACCTACTAGCCGTGTGGCCGATGCAAGACCGCGGCCAGCATTTCCTGAAGGAAGGGGCCAGGTTTAACCATTATATAATTTTTTATAAGTAAGTTTTCTTCATAATTGAATTTTGAAAGAAAATTGATTGTCACACTAAAATCGCGGGGAATAGTGGACTTTTATAACCCCAACGATTACACACAGAAATTTAAGAAATGATTTGGCTACAGAAAAGAAAATTTAACATTTTATATTTTGGTTTTTTGTTTGTTTCTATACTTTGTTCTTTCTAAGTCAATTATTTGAAGAATTCGTTTTAAAAAGTCATAAATAGTACACATAAATTAATGTGATTAAATAAACGAAACATTCGTGTCAAGTATGTACGAAAGAAATGTACAAAAACACGCGTGCAACCCGAAACTAAATTTAGATTACTTGGAAAAACAATTCCTGCCGATTTTGAGTGTGTGAGGCATGTCGGGCTTTAATGGAGAGAATATGCATTATTGTAACATCCTGACCTTCAATACACATCAAGTCTGCACCTTAAAAAAATTCACGAAACGCAAGTAGTTGAAAATCGAACGAAACACGCGTTGCGTTTTTTTCTCTCTCTCTCTCGCTCTCTCTCTCTCTCTCTCTCTCTCTCTTGTGTAATTTATAAACCGGTGTTTGAAATCGTCGTTATTGAACTTTTTGCGTCTTGCGTAGTTTCCAAAACCCGGCCGAAGATGAAATAAAATAAACAACAAAACTTTCTGAATTGATCTTCATTCCCACGGCGAGGTCTCCGGCGAGACACGCGGCGCCTACCGACCTTCCTGGAAGTCCCGTCACGAAGACGTAATTATGCGGCCTAAAAAAAAAAGTATTTGTCGTTAGCATAGCAATTACAGGCGTTGCCCGCGACACGCCAGCGTCGCTCGGTGGTCGCCCAGACGACTCCAGGGGCTCGATTCTGTCGTGACTCCCGCTCACGACAACCAGTCTCTCGCCAGTTACAAAAATACGGGTAGGCGACATCACGACTCCCGCCTACTTGTCGTAGTTCCCGAGCACTGCGGAATACCAGGCGACACCACTCGTGTTGAATACTGGGGAAATAGCGTTATTGTTTTCTGCCGAATCTGTCAAAATGGCGGACTCGGGCGTGTGGCAGCATGCACCGGCATATGTTCGCGCATTGAGAAACGTACCGAAAATATTGGTGTGCCAAGTGAATATATTTTGTTAGCTCAAATAATTTTAATGTGAAATAAACACAACTTTAAGAATTCGTGATTAAACCAGCTTCATTACATAGATAAAGTAACGTCTCAAGTTTGTAGTTTGTGTGTGTCTGTAGCACAACGGTAAAGTGCTTTGCGTTGACAATGAACGAAACATGAAGGCCAAGTCGTGTTATAGACCCCGTCATGGCATTTTATATTTTTATTTTGTACATACTTCATTATTACATTATATATAGTTTACTTCATGCAAAAATTATATTATTAATAGTATTTATTTCTATACTTGCTAAAATACCTTTTAATACATATTTCTGCACGTTTGTTCGGTTATTTCATACTAGTTAGGTATACAGAAAATTTTAAGTATCGATTTAAAATAAACAATAAAAATAAATGTAATTAAAAAATTATATATTTATATTAACTTTGTAACAGATTGAAATTTACAAGGAAGTGAATGTCCGTACATTATTGATATTTAAACGAACAATTGATTGGAATGCAATGTGATTTTCTTTAACTTAGGATTTAGGTTTATGATGAGGACTTCACTTATCTTTAAATATGCTTATTTTTTGTCAATTACTTTAAAAATGTTTTATAACAATTACTCAAAAAGGTTAATAAGTTATAGAACACAGAAATAAACTAACACAAAATAACATATTAAACATGCATGACTCGTCAATTTGAACTATTAAGATGAACATATTAATAATTACTGTGGACGTGGACGTGGACTATCCCTATAAATTAAATTCATGTTATTTTAAGATTTGTATACATCACCAGTAGAATTCTTAAAAATAATGCCGAGAGTGACAAATTTTATTTTTGTCACTATAGACGCCCCCAATATATCTTGGGGGCAGCAAAATAATGTTGGAGCCTCCAGACAAGACCCACTAATTCTCTATTACGTCACTATTAGGCCACTCCATGGACATTACAAAATATTTAATTATTTTGTTGACACCACGATATATTTAATGGGGTCAAAAATGACAGGGAATTTTTTTTTGGTGGCAACAAAATTGTTTTCTTCTTATAACTTCCCCTCTCCAGCCACCACCACCAACCAACAAGTTACCACACAGTCCGCTAGGCGCGGCGTTACCAGCGAAGCCAAGCGCATCTGCAAGAGCTGTAGCCAACGTCATCACTAGAGACTGTGTCTCATCAGACACACGATGGTAAGGTGGGTTTCGTTCGGTAGCGAAGTGGACTTGAAGCACAAGCACAACCGCTTTACTTTCATAACTGGGACACAGTTCTCTCACACGCGCCCTGTTACAAGGAAGAAGGGTAACCGAATCACACGAGCAGCCCAGTCCAAAGAAACGAATGGAAAGTCCCTGACCATCCTATCAGCCAATGAGCGCACTCAGGTGGTTTGACTGAGGGCCCCGCCTACGGCTCACACACGGCGCGCAGGGCTTCAGAAGAAACCGCGCGATTTAAAAAAAGCTGCTCAACATATCTCGAGCGACAGCGCGCTAGAAGCAGCGGCGAGCTCAATACCGACTAGGCACACGGCGGTCGAGTCTAGCCCGGTACGAATAGAATACGTGAAATAATCGTTACGACTTATCACACCAGGAAAGTTTATTTTAGACAACTTCTTCCTGGGTCCATGGTGGAAGAAAATATTTTCAACACGGCGTAGTATTTCGCATTACGTTATTTACAGCACAGCAATCGCGTACTAATCCATTAAAATTCCGGGTGTATGAATACAGGACACGGATACAGGATACAGAACGACTCAGATGGGGAGGGAGATTGCATACAGAATATTTCTCAACACGATATATATATACACATATATATACACACATACATATACACACACACTTTATATTCTTGATTAACCGTCACCATCTCTAACGGTGTTCAGCTTCTCTTAAGGCCTGTTGAAGAGTCAAGCCAGTTGTGTGCTTGACTTGATCAATCCATCTGCTCGATGTTCCTCCTTGTGGTCTTCTACCAAAAACCTTTCCTTCCATGACACACTTCTCCAAGTTGTCACCATCCCTCCTTACTACATGTGAAGATTCTCCTTGTGATGCGAGAAGAGAGACGTTCAGTTATTTTATAACAGACGCATTGGTACACGGAGCATCCTTCTCCGGCACCGCATCTGGCGTCGATGCGGCTCTCATCTCCCGCCTTGAGGGTCCATGTCTCAGAGCCGTAGGAGAAAACAGAGAGAACACATGCGGCCCGACCAGTCTGGTCTTTGTGCTGTTCGTTATGGCACTACTCTGCCATATCTAGGGCAACTCGGCGCAAAGTTATGCGGAGTTATACAGACTAAATCACGTTATGTCGCATTCACTTCGGTGTTGAATCAATTGTTAAGTTTCGGTCTCATTTTTTCCCCGTAATTACCTATAAAATAGCTCTTTATAAAAATTTAAATCCATACCACTCTTGCATTTGTTGTTCTGCTACAAACATTGGCTAAGGTTGCGCAAGTGATGATAATTAAGAGAATTTGCGCTACACCCATTAAAGAATGTGTGTAGAAAACATTCGTGGTAGAACAACAAATTCAAAGCAAATCTCGAGTTAAAAATATTAATAATGAAAATACGAAACAATTAACATGGCGAGTGGGGCGGTATTCTGAGACTTACTGGTGAGAAAGCGATTTACGCATCGCCATGTCGGGTCACAGCCGAAACCCCGCTCACGGTTCAGATTGCAGAACGTGTCCAAATCGAATCCCAATAAGGTGACAGATTGGCAGCCTCGTGCGAGGCTAGAAACGGTTGCATATCGAGAAACAAGCACGCCTTTCGGCGCCGCTATCGGTGAATAATCGGCCTCCGTCCACACTATATCTGTTTGCGTTTATATAAGATAAAGGGAAGACGACAAAAAGCTGCGTGTATGGTTAACACCCGATGAGAAGTTTTATTTTTAAATTAATAGTCAAGCGATATAAAAAAACACCTACGCTGTTTTCAAACAGCCAGAACAGTTACAGAAGAGCAAAACATCATCGGCTCGGCGACAAAAGAGTTACTGTTTTGTTTTCTTTACCACGTGTCGTCATACAATAATTCCATTTCGTCCGCACTTCTTACAATACACAACAGGAACGACAACAAGAAAATGAACTTATCGGAGCCGTTTCATTATATAGTTTATAATTTCTCTCTGCAAATCGAATGATTCGGTAGTCGACGTAGTTGATCCGGCAAGGAATCCAGGGACGGGTGCGGAAACTACGTGTGATTCGCGTCAAGAAATGTAGTTGAAAACACAATTTGCGTATATATTTCTCACGCTCGGCATTATTTTAAAGAATTCTACTTTAAATTCCGTGTCCGAGTTTCGTATTGTAAGATCATTTGCAACATGAGAACACATTAAATTGCTCGTGACACAATTTTGCAGATGTTATGCTTTCGACACTGCTATAATACCTATGTTTTAAATTATAGCCAGTTAAAAAAAAATTGGCATGGTCGTGCCGATTGTAAATTCCACCAACTGGAAAAAAGTAGCTCTGCGCATACGCAGTGACTTGAGCAAAGAAAGTCACAGAATTGACACCAAAATCCGTTCCCTAAAATTAAGGATTGTTGACTTGGTGTACCTGCGTAAGTTCCACAACAAGAATCGATAACTTCCCTTCAACTGAAAAAATTTGCGCTTTCAGTGACCTTGAAGATCCTAAATACTCGGACAATGCCACCTGCTCATTGGCTACTCACTTGTGAGACCTTTCAACTTGGATGCTTGAGAGTACACTCTTCTTTCGTTGGAGGTTTTCCGTTGGCTCCAAATCCTTCAGACAAACTGCGAGCCAACAACGGAAGCAATATGAAGGCACGTGTGTTTGAATTCCAGCATAACACGAAATGAATCCGCGAATTTTTTTTTCCGGTCTCTAAGTATAGTCTGGAGAGCGTGCGGTTGCTACCCGGTGTGGAAACAACTGATTATGCAGAAGACATCTGACAAACGCGTCAGAATGTCAAGGGAGGGAGGGGAGAATGAAGCTGTCCGGTAACACCGCGTCATTTCGCATTCGGCAAGGTTATCGCCATGCTTAATGCATGAAGAAATGTTTTGTCTCCTTGGCGAGTGAGAGAGCGAGAGAGAGAAAAAGATAAAGAGAGAACGAGAAAAAGAGAAAAAAGATAGAGAGAGAAAGAGAGAGAAAATGAGAAACCGAGAGAGAGAGAGCAGAATAACTATATCCCAGTTAGATGTGTCTCCACGCGGCAACTGGTCTCGGTTCGGTTGGAAGCAGGTTTGCTCGCCGAGCCATCAATGACGTCAAAGGCCGAGTTGTTCCAAGCCGGGCCGACCACATCCCGAGACAAAGAAGAAGGAAAAAACACAGTCACATGTTCACTCACGTGGCAAGAGTGATCGTTAGGTATGGGCACGAGTTTTTCGCGAAAAGATTTCGAGACTAGCTGAGAGTCAAAACATTGTAGCATCGTCTGTGTTCCGTTAATTAGGTACATATGTTTCTTTCAGGTTGAAACACCGATCACAGTACTTCAGTGCGGAAGCAAACACGTCCTGATTGGCTCATTCAAAGAAGGCAATGGCTTCTCTTGCCGACGGCCGCCAATTACAAGGAAGAAACAGCTGGCGCAGACAGTCTAATGGCCATTCAGATTTTTTTTTTCCGCGAAAAATTATTGCTCCCAGTGTTCATTGTTGGTATTATATTGACTTGGACAGACAAGTCCGCGCGGCGAGACGGACAGACGTCGACTTAATATCACAAGATATAGCGTGTCCCATCCTTAGTTTGCGGTGTGCTTTTAAATGGAAATATTTACTCTCTCTTTCCAATGCACGATTTCTGTTGTCAGTCAGTGCTGTCCTTGTTTCTGTGTGCTCAGTTGCCAGAAACCCGCTATATAGAAAAAAAAACTTTTTTAATGTATCTGAAACATTATATTTTGTAAAGGAAATTTTGCAATGAGAACTATGGTAATATATTTTATTTTTTTGTACTTCATCAAGATATCCAATTTCTACTTCTTAGGAGACGTAATTGAAAGACGCAAATTTGGTTTCCAATGTTTTAGTCAACAATTATTATTTTTTTCATTCAATGTTAAAAATGTTGGTTCTGTTTGAGTATAACACATACGATAATGGAATGTCTTGTTATTAACAAAAAAAAAGACCGACATTTACAAATTGTAAATCCTGTGAAATAATAATTGGTGTTTAACAATGAAGTATTTTTTTTCGGATGAATACAATTGTAATAATATTGTAAATACATTATTTAATGGTCTAGAAGAATTAACAAGTATTAAAATTATTTAAAAAAACTTTAACTTACTACAGTTAACGATTGTATACGAAATATGATTTTTAATATTTAAAAGCCGGGTAGTATCAATCTGACAACAGTGGACGCCATTAACTCTGTACTGCAAACTAAAGAATGAGACACTCTATAGCTGGTAAATGTGAGTTGAGTAAGGATGTTCGACAGGTGAAAAGAAATTCTGTCTGTCAAATGGAAAAAAACTATATACTTGTTTAAGTTAATTTTTTTTTAATTTTAAATTAATGCTGGAGCAAAAATAAAAATGAAGAATGACTGAAAACATGTTTATACGATTTGATGTGTGATAGACATGTAATAACATACGTTTTATTTGGGCTTATAGTTAATCTTAGAATATGTAGGGGAGACCGGGGCTAGTTGCAACAGGGGCAAGTTGCAACAGTGGCTCTAAATTATTAACCGATGATACTAGTGTCGCACCACTACGGGAAGGAAAGGAACCACACGTAATCTTAACGGTATTAGTTCGACAAGTCGTAAACAGATCGCGCTTGGCTTCAGTCGTGCACAACATTCCTACTGTAGTCGCGAGTAAACTCACGCACGGGTTACTTAGCTGCTGTTGTGTTGAATGTGTTTGTCGAAATGTAATATATTTGTACTTCTGAGGGCAGCTTATAGTGTTGCACTTATCTTTATATAATGACAATTGTTTTATAACAACGCCTCTAAGTGAATGACGGTAAGTAAATTCAAGTTGTATATCGGGGCTAGTTGCAACACATGTTGCAATTTACCCCAGATAGCAAGGATACTTTTTTAAATGTTAAACATCAATTCATTTGTATTTCACTCGATTTCAACGTTTATACCGATATGTTCGCGTTACATTAGCCCACGTATGTTAACTAACATAATTAGTTTTTGTAATCTTTTAGGGCTTCACTCAACTATTTTATACATAAACATTGTTTTAATTCATCTTAGATGTTACGAATATTTGAAACCAAAGCAAATAATCGAGAACTAGAATGCCGCAATTACTGTTTATAATATTTATGTTTATATATGCATTTTGTGAAAAAATGTAATAACTATTTTTAAATATTATAGCTACTATTTTCCCATTGCAGTTACGATGAGAACGGATAAGAAGAAGACAAATCGAGGGGAAACACCACAGGATGTCATGGAGAGGGCAGGTAAACTTGTTTTAGCCAATCCAAACTCCAAAGACTGTTCCGTACGACAGATAGCAAAGATGTACAACATTCACTACTCTACACTGTCAAGATACATACAAAAACTTAAGAAGAAAAACATGGATATAACAACAGAACAACCTGAATTCAGTTTTGTCTCAGCGGGTTATCTACAGCCACGGTGTGTTTTCAGTGCCGAACAAGAGTGTCAATTTGTCGAGTATCTCAAACGTAATTCGGAAATTATGTTTGGGCTAACACCAGCAGAAGTGCGCAAGCTTGCATATGAGTGTGCACTAAAGTTGGGGTTACAGATTCCGGACCCTTGGAAAGTTAATGAGTGCGCCGGTCCAGATTGGTTTTCAGGTTTTATGAAGCGCAATAATGAACTATCTGTCAGGCAGCCTGAAGCCACGAGCCTTGGGAGATGTACTTCGTTCAACATGCATAACGTTTCCGAATTTTTCAATAAACTATCATCCGTTCTCACACGTCATAATATTTCAGCCTCCCGAATTTACAATATGGACGAGACTGGAGTGGCAACTGTTTTGAAACCTGGCAAAATAGTTGCTAAAAGAGGAGTCAAACAAGTAGGATCAGTAACTGCAGCAGAACGTGGAGAAATGATTACTGTAGCGACAGCTGTGTGCGCAATAGGAACAACTTTGCCACCCATGTTTATTTTCCCTCGGAAGAACTTCAAAGATCATTTTATACGTGATGGACCGATAGGTTGCATAGGTACTGGCACAAAATCTGGTTGGCAAACAGAGGAAACATTCATCACATTTATGGATCATTTTGTCTCTCTTACGTTACCATCTCCTGAAAAGCCAGTGCTTTTGCTTCTGGACAACCACTGTTCACACATCAGCTGCCAAGTCATAGATTTGTGCAAAAAAAGAGGCGTAGTTCTTCTTTCGTTTCCTCCACACTGTTCCCATCGCTTGCAGCCTTTGGACGTTTCAGTTTTTGGACCTTTTAAAAGGCGTTGTGAAACTGGAATTAATTCCTGGCACAAAACAAATCCCAGCAAGACTCTAACCATATTCGATTTGCCAGCAATAGTGAAAGATGCCTTCTTGCACTCTATGACACCAGCAAACATTACATCAGGTTTTCAGAAAACTGGTATTTCGCCTTTCAACCCTAACATATTTTCAGAAGAAGACTTTGCCCCTGCTTTCGTTACTGACCGACCAGATCCACACAGTTGTCAGATAGGCATGCAGGGAAGCGTTTCTTCTGAACTTGATGTGCATTCTGGACCCAGCATTATTGAAACAAGTGCTGAAACAAACATTCTTGCAATACCTGATCCAAGTGTATCCATTCAAGAGATTGTGCGTCCTTTCCCAAAAGCTCCACCTAGAGGGCAAACCTCTTGCAGAGGGAGGAAGAAAAGGAAGTCTGCAGTTCTCACTGACACTCCTGAAAAGAGAGCGTTTGAAGAAGAAAAACGTAACAGTGAAGAAAGGAAAAGGAAAAAGGCTGAAGCTGAAGAAAGGAAACTACGTGTAATCAATAAAAAGAAAATTCAGAAACCTTCACAAAATGACAAGAAAGAAAAAAGGACAGCAAATTGTAAGAAAGTAACAAAAAGAAAATTAAACTTTAAAGAAGATAGTTGTGATGAAGAACAGGACGAGGTGTGTTTAGTATGCATGACAAAATACAACAGGAATGAAGAATGGGTTCAATGCACATCTTGCCAAAAATGGGCGCATTGGTCTTGTGCAAGAAAAGACCCCTATGTATGTGTGTAACGACTGTGAAACAGATGATTCTGATACATGGGAGTAAGTGTTGCAAGTTACCCCAGCTGGTGTTGCAACTTGCCCCAGATCTGGGGCAAGTTGCAACACTTACATCACCATGAATACATAGCTCTAGATTTTAATACTTAACTGCTTTCTATGTTCTGATAATGTTATGTGACACCTAAGAGTATCCAAGAAAACATTCCCTTTATTATAGTTTTTTTTTATCGAAACATAAATACTACAATGCAAAATGTGAAAAGTGTTGCAACTAGCCCCGGCCTCCCCTATGGAAGACACCGTGTGTTTGTTAAGCAATTATTTAATTGGTAAAAAAAAACTTTTCGTCCAGGAATTTGTTCATCTCGCTGCTATACTAATACTGCTGCACTACTCGAGTACCGAATTAGTTAGAGATAACACAAGTTAATGAAGTAATTATTTTTATGACACGAGGAAATGAGAAGGAAGGAAGGAAGATAGAGAGAGAGAGAGAGAGAGAGAGAGAGAGAGAGAGAATGAGTCAGATTTTACCGACCAACTTCAGCTGCAGATTCGTTACGAAAAAAAGAAGTTAAAAACATTACAAGATTTACGGTTTGAAGCGGTTCAGAATGTTGGTATGTATACTCCTTTGAAATAGGAGCTGAAGAACTCTTTTATTGTAAATAAGAAAGTACTTATTATGGAACACTAAACATCTGAATAATTTTTAATTAAACGAAATTATACAACCATAGCAAAACTTTTCGTTGTGGTAAAATTACATCACTGAAATAACTAGGAGTAACGCCATAATTTTCCATACATTTTTTTCCGACGCTTTGTTACCCCTAATTTCAAATAAATGTTTTTATGACATCGAAAAGTTTTTTAGTGTTGTAGAACATTATCCACACGCTCAGTGCTCCATTGTCAATACTTTGCCTATTGTTTGCCATACATAATGTGTTCAGTTCAGTTCCAACATCAAAAGGCATATAGACAGCCTTGATGAAGAACATTAGACCATTCGTAATTATGTATTCAACTCTCTATTTTTTTTTCCTTGAACCTACGGCTGAAGTTAGTTAGAATTCTGGCTCTGCATACTATAAATAGGCGGACCTTCCCTGTCCTCTTATCTTTTCCGTGTGCCATGTGCGTGGATAAGATATCTTATCTATTAGATGCGGGCGCGTATGGGCGAAGGCCGAGTTCTCTAAACCATACCAGCCCGGGCTTTCTGGGAAATCTTCCAGCCTTTTGATGCCTCGAAGGACGGCCATTCCAGGGTGAACGTAAACAAATACTTATTCTAATCTTCCAGTTTCTGAACTTTTATTTAGTGGTGGAACTTTTGTTTATCCCTGTGTGTTTTCACAGTCAGTGTTGATTGCGAACGATAAATCTCGCGTGTATACACTGTTCAAAATGTTCACCTCCAATTCATTAATAACGCTGCGCTGGTCACAAATTATCCCGGGATCTTCGTAAATTTATGGTTACTACGTTCACTTACTTTGAGCATGAATCCACAAGAATAGGTAATATTGGTATGTCAGCAAAACTTCGAAAACTTGTTAAGAGAACTGCAAGAATGATCTTATTTCTTCCACATGTGTGTTTGTGTTTAGTAACGAAAAATAAAAACTCGGAAGTTTAAATACGGCAAGGTTTATATGATGATACGGTCATTTGAAGTTACGGATAACTCTTCGTTTATCTGAGGCGAATTCATCGTTAAAAAGCAGCAACTTTAGTGCAATTTCTAACAGTGTATTGACAACAGAATTACCTCTACCCCGAGTGAACACCTCGGCTGAGTAGTTAGGCTTGAATGGAACACCACATGTTCATCCAGAAGCATCCTACAACGTTTGGTAATTTAATATTATTTTTTTAAAGTAACCACTAGGGCAGGAGCAAGCAGTCAGCCTTTGAAAGGCGAGGGTCCATAAAATATATTTAAAAGAAAAGTAAACACTGGAACCACACAATCACAGGACATTGCAGTTTAAGCCTGCGTGTCGTATGTTCGCCCGACATAATCCTCCACTGTTTTAACGCAGAAAGCCAGCCTATATATACACTGTGTTCGTCTGTTTGATGTGGTCGTTTCGTCGTCAAGAATATATATGTTTAGTTTAATCGCTGGGTCCGTCTGCACGTCGCTGTGTTGTCAAGATTATCTGTTTAGTTTCAATTTTGGGTTTGTCTGTCGCAGTGTGTCCTGGGTAGGTTGTATTTTAGTCTGTGTTTTTTGTTCTTGTTGCAACTATCTCGTCGTTATTAACCAGCCCACTGTGCTTGCCCGGGCTATATATATATATATATATATATATATATATATATATTCACGGAATTGTCTGTACTGCGTACGAATTTAACATTTGGCGCGTTCTCGGTGTGTTTATGTATTTATCTTTTATTTCCATTCTTCAAGGTTTTTCTGCGACATGCAGTGAAAACCGGCAATGAAGTGTAACCACAAAATAGTTTCAGACAGTCCTTGACACTTCAATCAGCAACAACGGCCGGTCAGCGAAAGGTCGTGCAGTAAACGGAGCGCCGCCTGGCCGCTGTGGACCCGGGGCGAGGCTGCATCACCGCGCAGACATGATTAGTTCTCATCTCCCAGCTGCGACGCTCACAGATGGAAGAAAAAAGGCTCGCAGCGTACACAGGCGCTCTCGTTGTCCATGAGGCGGCTCGCGTGTGTGTTCGTCCGCAAGAGCGAGGACCAACAAAAACTGCTCACTCTTTCTGCCACACAGGAGGGAAAAAAAATTTATTTTTTTCCCGTACTTTTACAAAATATTCCTTTGGAAACCAGTTGCCAAGAAATAGGTTGTAATTGCCACTACAAGAAAGATTTTGTAACTTTTCACAACACATGGTTATTTTTTAATATTTGAAATACGTTTTTTTCGAGATAATACTGAGTATTTCTTACGAAAAATGGTGCATAATTTTATACTTTAATTGAAATTTTTTTTTCTAAACCATGGAAAATATATCCAATATTAAATAATTACACTTTTATTTTGTTTTATTATGGCTATTCAGGGAACGGTTTACAAATAACTTTAAACCATTGGAGGTACTGGGACAAACCAAATCATAAAAGCAGGGGTAAGAATCTGAACCCAAGTATTACTGCGAACAATATTTTGTAGCGAAACAGTTGTTTTCATGTGAATGTCTAAAATTGCAAATATCTGAAATTTTACATAGATATTCCCGTTTCATTTACAAAAATAATAAACAGTGCAGTAAAAGTCAATGCTGTGTGTATACACAGTGTGAGTCTGAATTTTAATGACATACTTATGCTCCTGGTTCATACCGAAAAAAATCTGGAATCATAGCTACGGATTATGGTCTTAAGTGCTTCCCAAGCCTTTGAAGTTGGAGCTGAACATCTGGTATATTTCAAATAACAGAGAAAGTTTTTTTAATGGAACACTAAGCGCCTGCATAAGTATATATATTATGTATACTTATGCATGAAGAATGTTCACGAACATCGGGGCATAAATTTAACGGGTGGCAGGGAATGCAAAATCATGCAATTTTTTTTTTTCAATTATCGTCATGTCCGCGAAAGCAACCCTACAAATTTACAGGCGCGAACAGAAGCGCGCAAATTTGAACTTCGCGCCCGAACGGGCACCATCCCATTGGCTTACAGGACGCGCAATCACAAGGTCGTGACGTATCATGTTCATGTGCTCCACGGTAAGAAGGTGACGAGTTAGTCAAATGCAATAGCAAACAGCAGTTAGTTGTACCGTACTGAGAATAAATGGCTGTGTTACATTTACATTTTCTAGCTTAGGAAGATTACCGCAGTGTTGGTGGTTTAGTAAGTGCGGTGCTGCGATCGAGCGTCCTCTTAGCCACTGGGTTGCCGCCTTTTGCGCGGGAAATTCAGATTTGCGCGCTGCTGTTCGCGCTTGTAACTTTGCAGGGTTGTTTTCCACGGAGATTGTTCATTAACAAAAATGGCTTGTTTCGGCCCGTATGAGAGTTAGCTTGACAGTATGAGAGACAGCTTCAGAGTATGATTGCGTATGAGGAAGTGAGAGTAGGAGTTAGCAAGGTAAAGTGAATGTATGAGAGTGAGAGTAAGCTATAAGAGTATGGGACTAAGTGTGAGATATTGTGTATGCATGCAAATATCGTGTATATGCATACACGTAAGTTTTACTAGCTACGGAAATAAACGTTTAAGGGAACAATGTGACATACCGAGCAGACAATTTTATCAAAACTGTGCACGTTGATAAGTAACGGTCTGAGCACATTAGGGCTTAAAAGTTTGATCGACATCGGTGTCATTAGGACTGCGAGGGAGAAGGTGTGATGGGCTGTGATGAGGTGAGAACGAAAGTATTTACGAAGAGCATTTGTTGGGGAAAACGGGTGCACCCCGACAAAATCCAACATCTTACGGCAACGTCTGCAACGTATCTCCACAGTCGCGAAAGAAACCGCGTTTCATACCGTCCGGGAAACGAACCCGGATTGCCTTCGTGGGAGGCGAGTGATCTCACAACTAAAACCACCGCTGCCAGAGTAAAGAAAGACAAGCAGGTATTTTGCCTAGATTTGTTAGTATCACGTAACAACAATTTCAAACAAATAAATATTTACGTTTTGAGGCCTTTTCACTCAAAAACCCTGTCATTCCTTCAAAATGCCGTAACTTGTACATAGTATGAACTATAGGTAGGGCCATGTATTTTTCGCGAAAAAAAAAAAAAAATCTGACAGCTCATTAGACTGCAATAAGGTATGCCTGCGCTACTGAGTGTTCCCTTGTGAATGACTGCCGTCTGCAAGAGAAACCTTTGCCCTACTTGGCCGGACCAATCAGGACGCGTTTGCTTCCCGCTGGATGGCTGTGATTGGTGTGCTGACAGAAGACGTGTACCTGGAATAAACCCAACCAACACAGATAATGTTTTTACAAAGATTTAACACACAGCTGGTCTAAAAATATTTTCGCGAAAAATATACATGGACATTACTACACACACAACCAGTGCATGCGGCAGTTTCCCCCACGCGATTCAACAAGAAATTCAATTCCCGGGTTTCTCCAGTGATACAGTTAGTGTACACTTTCGTATGTGTACCAGAATGGTATTACACACATCCGTCCTTCTATACCAGGCGTCTGCAAACCTTCCCTGTTACAGATCAAACTTTCGCTTCCAAACACCTTCAGTAGTATAGGATAGGGGCTGCGGGCGCACGGGTTCTGGGTGAGGAGCCTGAGGAGCCGACCGCCATCTTGGATTGTGACGTCACGGCGGCCATCGTGGAGGAGTGTAACGGGACACAGCGTAACGGGACAAGTTTGACCTTGACCTTTGACCCTCAAAATTCGCCAAAATTGGGCAAAAATTGCCCAAAATTCCTCAAAATTCGCCAAAATGTACATTTCTGTGGAAAAAAATTCCGCCAAAAAATCTCAAAAAATTCCTCAATTCAAAAATTCCCGTTTTCGAGAGAAAAATTCCCGTTTTCGAGGGAAAATTTCCCGTTTTTAGTCCCTAAAAATCCCAGCGGCTAGAAATGTCCATATGTAGGCTTAAGCATCCATGTCTACAGCCTACGATAAGCCTCTGACGTCATCATGGATTATGACGTCACCGTTGCAATTTTCGTTACGGCCGCCATCTTTAACTTTTTTATTTATTATCCGATTTTAATAAAAAAAATTTCAAATTAATAAAAAAATAACTTAATAAATTTTTAATAAAAAATATTTAAAAAAACAAACATTTACGACACGGAGTTCGAAGTCCTCGGTTCGAACCCGACGAGTGCAAAAAAAAATTAAAAATGGCGACCGATCCTTCCCCCGTGGTGGGTGCTAGCAGACTGACTCCCACCACTTTTTTTCAAAGCATATATATCGTCACCTAGTATGACGTCATGTCCGCCATCTTGTCTTCGATGCTGGAAGCCATCATCATTGTATCGTCGGCGAGAGTGCGCTGACGTCATGTTAGTTTAGTTCTTATCCGCTAGAGTACAGTAATCATTTATTACTATGACACTCGCCATCTTGAAATTCGGCCGCCATCTTGAAAATCCGTAATTATTTAGCTAGAAATTCGGGAAAAGTTCCAATATTCATTAAATAAATCACTCATTAATTTACATATTGATTCGATGGATTCCTGTCCTCGGTTCGATACCCGATCGATGCAATAATGTTTAATTTTATGTAAAAAATAATAATTTCAATAAACCATGTTCAACATTCGTAAAGAGACTCTAAATCCTCTACGACCATCATCCTATCAGACATCAAGACCACCATCTTGGAAATCCGTAATTTTAAAGCTAGAGATTCGGGAAAAGATCCAAAATTCATTAAATAAATCACTCATTAATTTACATATTGATTCGATCCGCTCCTGTCCTCGGTTCGATCCCTGGACGATGCAAAACATATTAATTTTAAGTGAACTATAATAATTTTAATAAATAATCATCAAAGTCCTAAATAAATCATAGTTTCCAAATCAACCATCATCCTATAAGTCATTATGGTCACCATCTTGGAATCGTGTAATTATTTAGCTAGAGATGCGGGAAAAAGTTCAAAATTCATTAACTTAATGTGGAATCTATATATACTGATTGATTAGATCGAATAAGGTCCTTGGTTCGATCCCTGGTCGATACAAATCAACTTTAATTTTAAAAAATACCACAAAAGCGACAGGTTTGAGAAATAAAAACACCGCAAGTTCTTTTAAAAAATTTTATTACATAAATTCAATACACTACTACAAGTACAAAAAAAACACAGACAAATTAATAAAGCCTTTTTGGATTCCTCGATTCAAACAGTCTTCTTATTGTACGGACTAAGCCTTTTACATGACTTTAAATGTCTATCCGATCCGTTCATCACCACAGCCAGAGACGGACTGAAGTTCATATCACTTATATAGTCTCATTAGCCGGTACAACACATGAGTCAAATCAATAACCATGTTCATTATACGTCTCGGAGCATTTTTTATAATGACGATGTAAGCTATCGAGACGTGAAATTAGTTTATTGCACTTATAGCACTGAAATTGTATTCTTTGAACATTATTAGAACAACCGCTTCTTTCATGTCTGCGAGCATTTGAGGTGATAGTAAATGATGCACCACAGTATTTGCACTGATGCGAAGTACGCTCTTCATTAATTGAAGTATTCAATGCTGATGAAACTTCAGCTGATGGTGGAACAGCACATATCGAAGTCTCCTCCAGTGTTGTCAGAGGAGTTGCCAACGGGATCTGCTCCAACATCGTCGGCGCCGACGTCATGGTTCCCGTAGTCGATGGTACATCCTCCATCGAGTACGACGTTAAAGTCGGTAACGATACCATCGAAGTCTCAAGAACAGGCCTGTTACACGACTTATGCACCAGAAGAAACAAACTAGGTGATCCGTACACCGTCGACGGCAGTAACAAACTGAGCGTCCTGCTTTCTACGACTCGTTTATATACATGCACCGTATGGAATAATACGCTAGTCAAATCAAGAACCATTTACAATAATACTAGAGTCAAATCTACAAATTAAAAAAGAGGATCATTTGATCGAAAAAAATATCGATCTCTCCAATATACGCCCGGCTCCAAGAGCTACAAATCACGTCATCAGATCCAACTACATTTTGCTCCTATGCTTCAATTGACCATTAGCTGCAAGTGCTCCAACAGCTCCATCAGCTTCAACACGTAATGTACGCAATGTACGCGAAATACATGCAATTTACACACAATAAATGGAATGATTACACAGTACACACGG
The DNA here is from genome assembly GCF_032445375.1 of Bacillus rossius redtenbacheri. Taxonomy (NCBI): domain Eukaryota; kingdom Metazoa; phylum Arthropoda; class Insecta; order Phasmatodea; family Bacillidae; genus Bacillus; species Bacillus rossius. Next base: position 51,893,599 of record NC_086330.1, read on the forward strand.
GAAACGGAACGTACACACAGTACACACAGGAAACGGAATGTACACACAGTACACACAGGAAACTAAACGGACACACAGTACACACAGGAAACTGAACGGACACACAGTACACACAGGAAACTGAACGGACACACAGTACACACAGGAAAATGAACGTACACACAGTACACACAGGAAACTGAACGTACACACAGTACACAAACAGGAAACGGAACGTACACACAGTACACACAGGAAAACTAAACGTACACACAGTACACACACAGGAAAACTGAACGTACACACAGGAAACGGAACGTACACACAGTACACACAGGAAACTGAACGTACACACAGTACACACAGGAAACTGAACGTACACACAGTACACACAGGAAACTGAACGTACACACAGTACACACAGGAAACTAAACGTACACACAGTACACACAGGAAACGGAACGTACACACAGTACACATAGAAAACGGAACGTACACACAGTGCACACAGAAAACGGAACGTACACACAGTGCACACAGAAAACGGAACGTACACACAGTGCACACAGGAAACGGAACGTACACACAGTCCACACAGGAAACTGAACGTACACACAGTACACACAGGAAACGGAACGTACACACAGTACACACAGAAAACGTAATGATCACACATACAGTAGCGGAAACACACACAGGCTTTGTTGGAAATCAGAATACAAGAAATAAAAAACATTAAATTTTACTTTAAATATTTTATTACTTCTCAACATTACACAAATACAAGTAAAAGAAGCCATTATTGTATGTAGCCAGCTTTCCTCAGTTCTTTGAGTATGAAGGATATTTCTTTGATGCACGGATAGTTTCCTGCACAAAGCGAGCCATGTAGAAGTCTTAGCCGGTCAACCAATATGTTTGGATCTTTCCATGATGTGTAATCAATCTCTTCTACCACCATCTTACTTGCTTGTTTATTATAAATACTTTTAATATCACAATCATCCCAGTGATCATAATAAGCATTATCAGATTTATTTATTATAACACGACGTTTCCATCGTTTCGGTCTCAGTACATCGCCACATTCTTCGATCTTGTCAGCTCTAGGTGCTTCATCACAGTCTATGCCTTTGTCAACAGCCTCAGAGTCACTGTAACAATCACTGTAGAAGACATCCTCTTCACCCAGATTACCGTATGAATTCGCTATCGATGATGTCGTAGTGTCTTCATCGTCTTCATGCTTCCTTTTTAGGGGTCCATCATTTTTACAAAGAATGGAGGATCTACTGAATATAGGCTTGAATGTATTCTCACTTTTCACGGTGTTGATACTTCCATTAGTTTCAGTCTTCCCGAAGCCATTAGCATCCTTCAATTTATGTTCTTCCTCACGATCGGGTGAGCTAATACCATCACGCTCAGGACAGGGAAAATTATTGTCATAATGCAGATCACTCTTCTTTAGTCTAGTGGATCCATCGGTGTCCTCTATGCCGTAAGTAGTCTTGACTTTACATGTTCTACCATGTCTTTTTAAGCTGTCATTTCGTGTTAACAACCTGCTACAACGATTACAGCTTAACATGTTGCGTAGTGGGTTTCTAGCACAATCATTCTTCTCATGACGTCTGGCATTCCTTCTCATGACAAAATCCTTGCCACAGTATCTACAGCGGCTTCCTTCCGATTCAGCTATAGATAACAAACCACGATCCATGATAGCTTCTGTGACTAATGTTAGATACAAACTGTCAGTTTTCTCCAATTGGAACCATTTCTTAAATAGAGTTTTTGAAATATTTCATCAGCGAGAGTTGTTGTTGAGCAAAGATAGAGTTCTAGTACAAGCCAGAATGTTTGAATTTTTTTTTCGTTTTTATTTTTAATTTTTAATTTTTTTTTGTATTTCATGATATTAAAGAAAACTTGTGGCGGTTTTCTCCGTGTGCTCCTGATTATTCTTGCCAATATTATGATGGTTTTCTCCGTGTTCTTGCGATCACTCCTGCGGTTTCGGTCAAAGGTCAAGGTCACACCCGTCCAAGATGGCCGCCGTGACGTCGCAATCCAAGATGGCGGACCGTGAGAAATCTGAGAAGCACTAGCAGGAAGGACGAACTTTTTTCTCCTTGGATACTATCGAAGCCAACCTCCCTTTGCGATCGATAGTGAGCGTTCCGCATCCTACATTAATGAAATATATATTATTTACCTGAAAGCAACACGTGGCGCCATCTGTTGACGACAGCCGGAACTACTTGCAACAATTTGCTTTGCATTAGATAACTTAACTCTCGCTGATGAAATATTTCAAAAACTCTATTTAAGAAATGGTTCCAATTGGAGAAAACTGACAGTTTGTATCTAACATTAGTCACAGAAGCTATCATGGATCGTGGTTTGTTATCTATAGCTGAATCGGAAGGAAGCCGCTGTAGATACTGTGGCAAGGATTTTGTCATGAGAAGGAATGCCAGACGTCATGAGAAGAATGATTGTGCTAGAAACCCACTACGCAACATGTTAAGCTGTAATCGTTGTAGCAGGTTGTTAACACGAAATGACAGCTTAAAAAGACATGGTAGAACATGTAAAGTCAAGACTACTTACGGCATAGAGGACACCGATGGATCCACTAGACTAAAGAAGAGTGATCTGCATTATGACAATAATTTTCCCTGTCCTGAGCGTGATGGTATTAGCTCACCCGATCGTGAGGAAGAACATAAATTGAAGGATGCTAATGGCTTCGGGAAGACTGAAACTAATGGAAGTATCAACACCGTGAAAAGTGAGAATACATTCAAGCCTATATTCAGTAGATCCTCCATTCTTTGTAAAAATGATGGACCCCTAAAAAGGAAGCATGAAGACGATGAAGACACTACGACATCATCGATAGCGAATTCATACGGTAATCTGGGTGAAGAGGATGTCTTCTACAGTGATTGTTACAGTGACTCTGAGGCTGTTGACAAAGGCATAGACTGTGATGAAGCACCTAGAGCTGACAAGATCGAAGAATGTGGCGATGTACTGAGACCGAAACGATGGAAACGTCGTGTTATAATAAATAAATCTGATAATGCTTATTATGATCACTGGGATGATTGTGATATTAAAAGTATTTATAATAAACAAGCAAGTAAGATGGTGGTAGAAGAGATTGATTACACATCATGGAAAGATCCAAACATATTGGTTGACCGGCTAAGACTTCTACATGGCTCGCTTTGTGCAGGAAACTATCCGTGCATCAAAGAAATATCCTTCATACTCAAAGAACTGAGGAAAGCTGGCTACATACAATAATGGCTTCTTTTACTTGTATTTGTGTAATGTTGAGAAGTAATAAAATATTTAAAGTAAAATTTAATGTTTTTTATTTCTTGTATTCTGATTTCCAACAAAGCCTGTGTGTGTTTCCGCTACTGTATGTGTGATCATTACGTTTTCTGTGTGTACTGTGTGTACGTTCCGTTTCCTGTGTGTACTGTGTGTACGTTCAGTTTCCTGTGTGGACTGTGTGTACGTTCCGTTTCCTGTGTGCACTGTGTGTACGTTCCGTTTTCTGTGTGCACTGTGTGTACGTTCCGTTTTCTGTGTGCACTGTGTGTACGTTCCGTTTTCTATGTGTACTGTGTGTACGTTCCGTTTCCTGTGTGTACTGTGTGTACGTTTAGTTTCCTGTGTGTACTGTGTGTACGTTCAGTTTCCTGTGTGTACTGTGTGTACGTTCAGTTTCCTGTGTGTACTGTGTGTACGTTCAGTTTCCTGTGTGTACTGTGTGTACGTTCCGTTTCCTGTGTGTACGTTCAGTTTTCCTGTGTGTGTACTGTGTGTACGTTTAGTTTTCCTGTGTGTACTGTGTGTACGTTCCGTTTCCTGTTTGTGTACTGTGTGTACGTTCCGTTTCCTGTTTGTGTACTGTGTGTACGTTCAGTTTCCTGTGTGTACTGTGTGTACGTTCATTTTCCTGTGTGTACTGTGTGTCCGTTCAGTTTCCTGTGTGTACTGTGTGTACATTCCGTTTCCTGTGTGTACTGTGTGTACGTTCCGTTTCCTGTGTGTACTGTGTAATCATTCCATTTATTGTGTATAAATTGCATGTATTGCGCGTACATTGCGTACATTACGTGTTGAAGCTGATGGAGCTGTTGGAGCACTTGCAGCTAATGGTCAATTGAAGCATAGGAGCAAAGTGTAGTTGGATCTGATGACGTGAATTGTAGCTCTTGGAGCCGGGCGTATATTGGAGAGATCGATATTTTTTTCGATCAAATGATCCTCTTTTTTAATTTGTAGATTTGACTCTAGTATTATTGTAAATGGTTCTTGATTTGACTAGCGTATTATTCCATACGGTGCATGTATATAAACGAGTCGTAGAAAGCAGGACGCTCAGTTTGTTACTGCCGTCGACGGTGTACGGATCACCTAGTTTGTTTCTTCTGGTGCATAAGTCGCGTAACAGGCCTGTTCTTGAGACTTCGATGGCATCTTTACCGACTTTAACGTCGTACTCGATGGAGGATGTACCATCGACTACGGGAACCATGACGTCGGCGCCGACGATGTTGGAGCAGATCCCGTTGGCAACTCCTCTGACAACACTGGAGGAGACTTCGATATGTGCTGTTCCACCATCAGCTGAAGTTTCATCAGCATTGAATACTTCAATTAATGAAGAGCGTACTTCGCATCAGTGCAAATACTGTGGTGCATCATTTACTATCACCTCAAATGCTCGCAGACATAAAAGAAGCGGTTGTTCTAATAATGTTCAAAGAATACAATTTCAGTGCAATAAGTGCAATAAACTAATTTCACGTCTCGATAGCTTACATCGTCATTATAAAAAATGCTCCGAGACGTATAATGAACATGGTTATTGATTTGACTCATGTGTTGTACCGGCTAATGAGACTATATAAGTGATATGAACTTCAGTCCGTCTCTGGCTGTGGTGATGAACGGATCGGATAGACATTTAAAGTCATGTAAAAGGCTTAGTCCGTACAATAAGAAGACTGTTTGAATCGAGGAATCCAAAAAGGCTTTATTAATTTGTCTGTGTTTTTTTTGTACTTGTAGTAGTGTATTGAATTTATGTAATAAATTTTTTTAAAAGAACTTGCGGTGTTTTTATTTCTCAAACCTGTCGCTTTTGTGGTATTTTTTAAAATTAAAGTTGATTTGTATCGACCAGGGATCGAACCAAGGACCTTATTCGATCTAATCAATCAGTATATATAGATTCCACATTAAGTTAATGAATTTTGAACTTTTTCCCGCATCTCTAGCTAAATAATTACACGATTCCAAGATGGTGACCATAATGACTTATAGGATGATGGTTGATTTGGAAACTATGCTTTATTTAGGACTTTGATGATTATTTATTAAAATTATTATAGTTCACTTAAAATTAATATGTTTTGCATCGTCCAGGGATCGAACCGAGGACAGGAGCGGATCGAATCAATATGTAAATTAATGAGTGATTTATTTAATGAATTTTGGATCTTTTCCCGAATCTCTAGCTTTAAAATTACGGATTTCCAAGATGGTGGTCTTGATGTCTGATAGGATGATGGTCGTAGAGGATTTAGAGTCTTTTTACGAATGTTGAACATGGTTTATTGAAATTATTATTTTTTACATAAAATTAAACATTATTGCATCGATCGGGTATCGAACCGAGGACAGGAATCCATCGAATCAATATGTAAATTAATGAGTGATTTATTTAATGAATATTGGAACTTTTCCCGAATTTCTAGCTAAATAATTACGGATTTTCAAGATGGCGGCCGAATTTCAAGATGGCGAGTGTCATAGTAATAAATGATTACTGTACTCTAGCGGATAAGAACTAAACTAACATGACGTCAGCGCACTCTCGCCGACGATACAATGATGATGGCTTCCAGCATCGAAGACAAGATGGCGGACATGACGTCATACTAGGTGACGATATATATGCTTTGAAAAAAAGTGGTGGGAGTCAGTCTGCTAGCACCCACCACGGGGGAAGGATCGGTCGCCATTTTTAATTTTTTTTTGCACTCGTCGGGTTCGAACCGAGGACTTCGAACTCCGTGTCGTAAATGTTTGTTTTTTTAAATATTTTTTATTAAAAATTTATTAAGTTATTTTTTTATTAATTTGAATTTTTTTTTATTAAAATCGGATAATAAATAAAAAAGTTAAAGATGGCGGCCGTAACGAAAATTGCAACGGTGACGCCATAATCCATGATGACGTCAGAGGCTTATCGTAGGCTGAAGACATGGATGCTTAAGCCTACATATGGACATTTCTAGCCGCTGGGATTTTTAGGGACTAAAAACGGGAAATTTTCCCTCGAAAACGGGAATTTTTCTCTCGAAAACGGGAATTTTTGAATTGAGGAATTTTTTGAGATTTTTTGGCGGAATTTGTTTCCACAGAAATGTACATTTTGGCGAATTTTGAGGAATTTTGGGCAATTTTTGCCCAATTTTGGCGAATTTTGAGGGTCAAAGGTCAAGGTCAAACTTGTCCCGTTACGCTGTGTCCCGTTACACTCCTCCACGATGGCCGCCGTGACGTCACAATCCAAGATGGCGGTCGGCTCCTCAGGCTCCTCACCCAGAACCCGTGCGCCCGCAGCCCCTATCCTATACTACTATCTTCCAATATGTTGTGTCAGATAAAGTTGGAGGGTTATGACTAACGGCATCCACTTATTTGAGAAAATATTTTGATACGAGCTGAGAGTTAAAACACTGTAGCACCAATCTGTTTCGTGATTGGTCAAGTTTTTATTCCGGTACACGTCTACTGTCAGCACACCAATCACAGTAATTCAGAGCGGAAGCAAGCGCTTCCCGAATGACTCAATAAAATAAGGCAACGGCTTTTTCATGCAGACGGCCGCCAATCACAAAGAAGAAACAGCTGGTGCGGGCATACTCTACTACAGTCAAATGGGCGTTCAGGTTTTTTCGCGAAAAATACCTCCCTAGTTATGACGTCACCGAAAACGTCACTGCGCAGCCATGTTTGTTTGACAAGTCGGATGATTCGAGTTCCCATAAAATATATTTTTTTTCCCCCATTAAGACAGATTCTAAAATATGTTGTATGTTGGATGCAATCGGCCAATAAAAATCCAGCCCAGCGAAAACGGAAATAACATCCCTTCCCGTCACAAAGAATCTTTAAAATGGTGATTTAAACATGAGAGATTAAGGAAATTATGAAAGTAAAATAACTAAAACAATGTTAATGTGACTGTCGTATGCGAATTTTTTTTTGTGTTAACAGGAAATCATAGTTCTGTAAGATAAAAAAAAATATTTTGTAAGGAATATTATGAGTTGAATATATACATTTTTAATTATTTAAAAATGCACAAATGAAAAGTTTGAGATAGCTCAGATCAAAAATTCGAGGTTATCTGTCCAAATTTGTTTGATGGAGATATTTGGAAGCCATTACCCTCCAGCTCTATTGTCGAGTATAGTTGGAGACAAACATTTTGCCGATGTGACAGGGCCTTAAGGGCCACACTGACTCCTCCTCAAAGTGCCAAGGGCCAAGGGCCAAGACCTAGCCAGCTCATCACACCAATATAGGCTACAGTAACACTGTGGCGGGCTGGGGTACCAGGCGTGCCCGGTCGGACTGGTAATGCCAGCGAACCACAGTTTAGAGATCCCTGCTCTGATCTATACCACTGTTTGCTCCGATCTGCTGCCAAGTACCTACGAAATGAGATTAATATCCTTTCATAAGATCAGTAACATATTTGTATGGTGTACAGTTATTTTACGAATGCAAAAAAAATAACGACAAAAAAATTAAGTTTTTTTTCGAAATAATTATAAATGTATTTAGGATCGTTAATTTGTTGAAATTCAAAGGAACAATATTTTTTGTTGTAATTTTTTTAGGACATATAAATATTTTTAAATATTACCCGTTAGTATCTTAATGTGAGCAGTTGATCTCAGCACACTCTGTAATTGATAGTTTTATACCAGCCAATGAGACGCTAAATATAAAATGACGAACGTACAGGTTGTTAACTGTAGTTGAAGCATAATGGGTGAAGTTATGGGTACAGTTTGGTGCGGCTGTTAAAAGATGGATAACAGTAATTACAGAATAGTCGGAATGAACTGTAAATGCATGTACCAATTGTTGGGTCATCGCGCAAATCGTACCTATGCAGCTGGGTTATAGTGGAAAATAAAGTGCACCCTATTCTGGAAACGCGCCACTTTACCTACTGTAACGACCAGAGTCCTGAGATCGAAATAAAACAAAGGCAATTCAATGTAAACACCAGCTTTAAAATAATTCTGCGTTCTTCACATCCAGAGCGGCCCATAGAGGGCATGTATGACGCGATTTAGCCATTGAGAAAACAATTTGGGTAGGAGGGGGGGGGGGGCGGTGGAATTTAAAAGAAAAAAATAAACACAAAATTAAAAATTCTGTCAGTTTACATTAATTCCTCTAAAGTGCAATATTTTGCTTAGTATTTTAGTGTTATATATTTTTTGCATAAAAAATCGATTTTGGAAAACTAAATTTCAAAAATTTTCTTGGGAATGTCCTAGGTAGGTAACGGTTTATTTTGGAGGGGGTGGAAGTAATGCTATATCATCATTGGTGGATAAGGGAGGTGGTTAAGCAGCTCTGTTCACATCAACAACAGGGTGTCTACAAATATCTGATGAGCAATTTCAAGACCTTTCAGTAAAATTTTCTTACTTTTTTATACATCACAGGGTATTTTTATACTTAAACAAAACTAAACATAAATCTAATATTCGCAGTAACATGCCAATGTTTTATGTTAGAAAGCTAAAACCTCTTCAGAGATAAATTCCAATTGATTTAGTGGACAATTCTCCAAATGTTAAGTGTTTTTAAATGTGTGACCCTAAACTGAAGTAGGCATCAAAAAACAAACCGCAAGTTAGCAAAAGCATGCATGAAATTCTAAGTGACTTCCAGCACAGTTACTATTTATTTAGAGACTTTTTAGATTCTTTTTTTTTGTAACTTCCGTGACCTGTAGACACACTGAACAAACATTAACATACAAGGGGAAAAAGGAGTGTAGGTGGATATATACAGCGAATCGTGAACAAAGAGCCGAAAGTATCACGATCAACAGCAACAAGCGAAAGGTAAGGGGTCTGGCGATGAAAGATGTTACCGTGTAACACGGTTAGAAGAGGACGAACGAGGAGGGGGCGCAGAAGATTAAAAATAGAAGAAGAAAATAGACGGGACGGGACGAGCAAGAAACCTCAATTCATCCAGCGGCCGGCCGAATATTACGGAGAGGGATGGAAAGGGGGCGGGGGGACCGGTCCCCTGATGTGTCTGGGGCGCTTCAACCGGAGCCCGGAAGAAAGAAGTCCGTTATGAAGCTGCGCATGCTGGTAAGAAGCGTCCAGGGTTAGCCTCCAACAAAACATCAAGCCATGTAGCAAGTGATTTCGTTATAACGGCATTCCGTGCATCGAAGCACCGCCCGACCTTACAAACAATAATCTGAACAGCGTATCTCACGCCGCAACATGCCATCGGCAAGAGATCCTAGGACCGTCTAGAAAACGGTACCTCGACGGGACGGCAGCCAGCCTGTGAATGCATTCGCAAGGCGATTTTCTGTCGAACGAGTCGCGCAGCTGAACTCGCAACAGGTTACTTTACTGATCGTCTGACGACGACCCAAAAAAAAAAATTTTGACCAGCGGTCCCCAATTATTTTTTTTTTTTTTTTTGGCCCAGGTACCTTATGATTGACTTTCCTTTTGGTGGAACTCTAACTCCTTCAAAGAAAGTTATTTGACAATAATTGTGCCTGCTTTATATGGCATTCGTCCTGACTCACGGAACCCCTGTGACCCTGCCACGGAACCACCTTTTGGAAACCGCTGCCCTAGCCCGCAGGGTTGTCCAGACTGAGCTCCCTGGAGCCCTTGGTCTCACCGATTGATCCCCAGGGGCTCCACCGGGACAGTTACGAAGGTAACGAAAATGCAAGGGATCACTAACGAAAAAAATTAATAAAAAATTGTAATGTCTCCGTATTTACCATTGTTTCCTTTGTTACTTCGGAGACACAAGACACTGTCACAAAAACCAAATTTTTCTTGAGAGTAGATTAAATAATTTTAAACAGTGCTTCATTTATGTACTCAAACTATTTTTAACGGAAAATATATGCATTTTTGAATTATAGTGGGTCGTAGTTTTGTATTCCACTAGAAAGAACGCCAAACGGTGGTCAAGTTTATGGTTAAAAGTGCATTTGGCCCAAAAATGGACAGTGTCTTATGCCTTCGTGGTACAGATGTATAAACCTCATCGGAAATACGCACCATGTTTGATATGCCTCGTAAAACAATAGACGGATATAACTAACACAAAAAATTTCATGGGTCTCCACGAGAAAACGTTTGCTTAAAGAAAGGGGCTCCGCTGCAGTCTATCTAGAGAAAAACAAAAGCGTGTTTTAAACAGAAAAAAATAAGTACGTTTGATCTTGCAACATGGCCTATGTCCTTGTACCATCTAATGGTACGTATCTAATTTGGTTAGTGGTGTTAGTTCGAGAAAACGTAAAAAATAAAAAAAAAAATAAAAATAAAATGTAATTACTAGGTTCGATATCTTCACGTGCAACAGGGAGCAGGTAGTCATGGCTGCCAACTTGTGGAGCAGCCTTTTCCTGCTGTCGACAGCGTCCGGCTCTTCGTTCTTTAGAAGGGCGGGTGTGAGGGATGAGGGAGGAGGAGGAGGAGGAGGAGAGCTGTCTACAAGAACTACGCTAAGAGAGAGGAGACCACAACACCGACAGTCAGAGAGGGGTGGCAGCAGCTACTCTCCCTACCGCTGCCGCGCAACGGCCCGAGCGACCCCAACGGCGCTGACCCCGGTACCACGGATACGTGTGGTACGACCCCATGCGAGGTCACCATGGGGCGGTGCGGGTCCTGCCTGCCCCGCCTTGACGGCTCGCTAAAACGGGGGAAGGCCAAAGACAACTCGCGGGACACTCACTAACTCACACACACTCTCTGCTAGCTCCGACGCGCGCGGAAGCGGCCGGCCGACTAAGGAGTAAGCAGGCGCCGCCGGTGTCTTTATCCCGGTACGGGACGTTCGAAATAATGGTACGCTACCACGAAACAATGGTACATACATACCAAACTTTAATAAAACTCCTGTTAAATATCGTCAAAAATATATAAAACTGGAATAAAATGCAAAAAAAAATTGTAATAAGAAAGCAACGGATCCATAACAATTTTTTGTATTTAATAAAACTTTTAAAAATCGACTGGATGATATAATATTTACAACGTAATTCAGAACACTATATGACATTAAAATAATAAACATTCATATTTTTCAGTGTTGAGCCACGAATCGTGGTACATGGTACACAAGGCTCGACCATGGCACCGGTACCGTTACTACGGCGCGCGCAACTAGCCGGCGCGCGCTCTAGGGGAGGCACGTCCTCGTGGTTCGCGGCCGCTCCGCAGCGCGGCGCCACCGCCGGGCGGGGCCGCAGGATCAATAGCCCCCCTCCTTCGCCGACCGCCACGTCAGGATGCACGCGCTCAGGGACGGAGGATCGCGAGCGGCCGCGCCGCCGAGACGACGTGCTCAAGGTCGCAAGAGTTCACGAGGTCAATGGCAGGGGCGAGCTCTGGAGGACTGACACGTCCGCACCGCGGTCACATGAGCCTGCGTGCTGGTTCCAGCATCCTCGGCGGAGACCCACCTTCCGTCGTCACGAAGCGGGAAGCCTACGTTGCACAATACACGCCCGAGTCGTGTAGCATGAGATATTTTTTTTGAACTTCACGTGTAGTTTAACAGTTTTAACGTTTGCCGCCATGCTTGCAAACAGCTTGTCTCAAAAATGACAAGACCTTAAGATCAATATTTTTGTTTTGTTTTATTGGCATAGGTATATTTGTTAAGTCACTTGATACATTCATGTCGCGCTTTAGACCCACGAGATTAATCATCTTAAAAAAAAAAAATCTCGAAGTTGGCAAGTATTCGGGCTTCCCGTTGCAAATCAATGGAGGTTGCAGAGTTGCAATCTGCGCCATGGGAGGTATTAAGTGAGTGCATTGAGTGGGTGTCTGTTACAAGGTTGAAGTCACTCTGTCAAGCAATTGGTTAGTAAAACAAATCGTGCCTGTATAAAGAATAGTAAACAATGACATCATTACATGATCTCTGTCGAGTACTGAAAGACCGCTCATATGTTTGTTTGTTTTTTTTTCTTTTGTGGTTGGGGGGGGGGGGGGAGGGGGAATTATTACGTACATTAATCGCGAGTCACTTATCTAAATAATTATGATTTTATTTATTTTTAAAGCTTTAATTATTTGTACTATGTAATATCTGGACATTTTTTGCCACCATTTATACTCGCGCCAAAATTTCACTATGATCTGCTCTCAATGGCTGTTGCGCAATGCGTCCGTAACACAAATAAAATACACGCTGTTTATTCATTTCCATCCTAAAAGGTCGCACAGTCATCTCGCCTATGCATACGACCGCGATAAGTATGGTTGTAAATCACTGGGTTAGAGACCATGGCGGTCAAATCGAGTGCACACTCAAGGGTAAAAAATCTGTAGGATTCACAAGGGAGGGGAGTTTTACATGTGGGGATAACCGACACGGGTCATCCTACAAGGCGGTCTAGGTCTATGTGCATTTCAGAAGCTGGGAACTTTATAATATTTAATCATCGCCGTTTTTACAGTTACGATGCCTCCACAATGAGAACGCTTTTGATGTGAATACGTCTTTAAAATTGCTTCCACCGTGGGAGGCATTTCAAAAAACGGATGATAACAAAATCGGGGGATACAGTTTGGTGTTGCAGCTACATATTTTTCATCTCCATCCAAAATTTAATTACACCGTTGGATAGCTGAAGGATCAAAGAATTCGTAACGCTAAGTGAGTACTCTGACGTATCGCGCGCGGTGGAGGGGGAAGCGCCGTCATTTTGAGGTCATTTTGCAGCGTTTCGAGATTTCAATTTAGTATAACTTTTGACTCGGAGAAGCTACGACGTTCGTTTAGGTTTCAATCGTCAGCTCTCGTCAAAATCTATCGATTGCATAAATAAAAAATTAGTGTACAATAGTTACAGTGAATATGTATGGTTTTAAAATACAAAAAAAAAAATAGCGTATTCTATATTTTGTATAGAAAATATTACCTGTTACGTACACGTATTCACGTTCAACACACGGCCGTGTCCATGACACAATCACACCCCATTTTTAATTACAAGAGGGGTTCGCCATCACGGGATCTACGCCCATGCGCTCACGACCCATTTCATAACTTACTGCCCCCCCCCCTCCCCCCCTAGATAGTGAGTGGAGTGCGGAACTAATAGGTGTCCCCGGGGCCGGGTGCCTGTGTGAGCTCATCGGGCACACGCGCCCAGAGATAAGCCCCTGGAGATCATCCCTCGGCGACCGCTGGTGCGTCACGAGCAGCTGACGTCACGAGGCTGCTAACCAATCGCCACTCCCAGACACGTCGCCGCGACAGCCGTCGACATTACTTCGCCCTCGTATCTGAAGGAAAACTGATCTCAAAGCAAACGATTTTTAGGGACTAACGCTTTTCAGGGGCAAACGATTTTTAGGGTCATACGAGTGTTAGAGGCAAACGCTATTTAGTGACAAACGAATTTTAGGGGCAAACTATTTTAGGGTAAAACGAATTTCAGGAGTAAACGATTTTAGGGGCAAACGAGGAAATTAATTTTAGGGTTAATATTACAGAGTAAATTATTTTTAAGACATAACCTTTTTTTTTGTGGCAAATTAATTTAGGGTAAACTTATTTAGGTGAAAACAATTAGTGACCCACAGCGGCGGAACCAGGAATTTTTTTCTAGAGGGGATCTGGAAAAAAAAATTAAAATTATATTTTGTGTATTTAAAAAAATCTATGTTAAACAAGTGGTTTGGACAGTTACATTATCACTCATAATATGCATCACTTCCTGTGTGGTTTTTAGTTTCAGGTGTTATAACAACTTACCTTTCATCAACCAAAATAACATTCTGTCTTCGAAATTTCGCATTTTTTTTCTACAACTAACTTCAGTGCGGGATGTATCTCCATTCTGCTTCCCCTTTGCGAGCGCCACTGGTCAGCAGTATTCCGTGTGGTTTAGACGCCTAAGCGATCTAGTCCTTACTTATCGTCCCTTATATTACTTACGATCACTGTTTTGAATTGCAATGAAAAACGTAGCCTGATTATCCTCGTCATCTCGTCACAAGTTTGAGTGTGCACGTCTGACGTCACTCACCTCACATAAGTTAACACACTCGGCAGTGGCGATTACTGCATCAGAGCACAATCTCAACGGGATCCCCCGTTCCTCAAACGAACATCCAATACACAAGTAACGTAGCAAAGCGAAAATGTTTTTAAAATACTACTTTAAAAAAATTGGTTGTCTGTAAAGTAGGTTTACGGACGATAGTTTAACGTGACAACGTCATAACAAAACATTGATGAATCGATTGCATACGTTTATGAATAAAATTGAATCATTTTTATTTTAATAATAAAAGAATAAATACCTGAAATTATACTAGTAATCAAATTATTAAAATGCAAGAATAATTAACCTTTATTGCCGAAATTTTTGTTGTAATAAGCAATGGAAACCACATTAACTTTTCACTTCACTTTATAAACAGTCGACGAAACAGTTCACGTGTAGATGACTTGTAATTAATTTAAAAAAAACTGGCGTTTAGCTATAAGTTTAAATATAATTATGAATAAGTTTTCATATAAATAACTGTAATCAAATATCTATCATCAATTATATGAATCACCATAATTTTTTAAGCCAATTGTAACATAACCTATTATTACTGCACTCGCCGACAGCTAACGGAACACAGCGTAACGGGACACAGCGTAACGGAACAATGTGCGTAACGGGACACTTTTTCGTGCGTGCAGCCGGCATTCATCGATTTATTAGACGTTGTCACGTCAAAAATACAGGCCAGTCAATTACACGCCAAACGTTTTCCTTGCAGTTATTGTTCTCGGAGCGGGATGTTTGGACCCAATCACACGTGCGACGAAGAATAAACAAACGCTTGTTCCTTTTTTTTGCGTTTTCTTACCCTAACTTAGAACTAAAGTTTAATATGTTTAGGAAAGCTCCGGATTAGGAAAATATTCAAATGGGTCTTAGGATTAGGCCTATACGCCTAACCATGCTGGATATCAACCGTGCAGGAATTGTCGCATGCAATCGTGTGTTTCATTGAAGCCTGGCCAAAATGTACGTTATTTGTGAAATATAAATACATTTTTTTTGTAGCCACAAAGCCAGACGTAATTTAAACGTTTCAGAATTCAATACATGAATTATTTCTGGTTTATTTTTGAAAATGAGCGTAAATAAAACACACGCATTTCAAAACCCTCATCATTGTGCAAATAAAAAAATTAATAAAATAAGTAAATACGTTAAAACCATGTTCGAGCGTGATATTAACCAGCGGAGAGAGAAAAGTGTGTGTGTGTGTGGGAAGGGGGGGGGGGGGGGGTTAATTTCTGTGTGTGCAAAGGAGCAACTTAATTTGTTTTCCCTGACTTCTGTTTTCAAAGAATAAAATGCAAACGGCATTCTTTTATCTTCATATTTTATTGAGAAGCTACAATTTGTGTGATTTGGAACTTGAATTTTCAGTTGGCATTTGCAGATTTGGTTTTAAAGAACCGCACACAATGTTTTATGATTCTATTGTAAATGTTTTGTATTTGTATTTTAATAAAAAGACAATAATATTGCGGTTATATTTTAACTTTCGAACAACTATAAGGTATAATTCAAACTAGTCATAATTATTTTACCTTCGCAGGCTTAAAGAACAGAGTTACGAAGCCAATATTTTCGTCAAGGTATTTTGATCAAACGAACGAAGCCATCAGCTAACAGCATTTTATGTGTGTAGGCATCGTACTAAAATGAATTCAATCATTTTACATGGTTTATTCTTCTATTTACAAGAGACCAGAGTCGCCACTGGTCCTACAAGAGGATCGTGGATTCGATACCAAAACCTACATATAATTTTATTAAGAGGTGCAGAGAATAATCTCTGAGTTCCAGAGTTCACTATGCAAAACCAGGGCACGTAAAACACTGCCTTTACACTTGTGGTAAGAACCGTTACAACCCCTAAGGCCATGACCGAATTACACACAGTTGTGTACTTGTGACGCCGTGTAACTTAACTTGCTCTTATGACGTACTAGAGAAATTCAGACACGAAACATTTTTGACCTCTACAGATGTTATTCGCCAGCTAAATAAGTTGTTAAAAAATTTATTTTTGATCAATAAATATATTTAATTCTAGCATAAATCTTTTGCTAAAAATAGTAAATGTTTACACTCAATCACAAACACACGAATCTATGGCAATCTATTTGTATTACGATCGTTATATGTGTGTTTTTTTTCTGAATAAAAATAAATAAATAAAAAAAATACAAAAAAATCTTAAACATCTCTAATGATTTGTTTAAAAAAAGCAAATAATTTTTAGGTAAGAATGTATTTCATTGATTTAAAAACGTATAAAATTAAAAATCACAATAAAAATAAAGATACCAGAAACAAAACCCTACTTAAATATTAGAGATTTTTTTATCATAAATTATATTATCCAGCCACATATTCATATATTTTTAATTTAAATATTACTTATTTTTTCAGGAAGAAAAGCTTAAAATTTTGGAAGCAAAAATTATAAAGATCGCTGTGAAATGGTTTTGTGAGGTAGAGAAATAGGTAAATTTATTTTCTTTTTATGCCGTGTCACTAATAAAATGAGTCACATAATTGAACTGATGTTTAATTCTGTACATGCAATTTATTGCAGCCCTTATGTACAACCTTTAATATCATCACCTACTCTTAAAAGGTTAAAGAAGATTCTGGGATGGGTACGTATATATACCTATATATATATGTTTTTAAATTACATTTGAACTGTATACGCGTACTTTGGGCGAATACTGACCCGACCTAACATGCGCAGTGTGAGTAACCGAACCATGTTCAGTGTCGTCGGCGGACGACTGCAAGCGGCGGCTCGCGAGTTCCGCGGCGAGACGGGTCGCGGGGAACCTCGCTCCTAGGCGCGTCGACCTCGCTCCTAGGCGCGTCCACCAGGACGGAAGCGGCAGTCTTCATCCAGCGTCCCGAATCGGCGCACAGGGCCGCCGAGGGAAACTACGGGGACCCTCCCCATTATCTAATGCACAATTAAGTTTTCAAACCTCAAAGTTCGAATATAGATATTAAAAAAAAAACCAAAAAGCTACTGTGGATATAACTGTAAACTTGATCCGGGGAAAAAAAAAGTTTAACTAGTAAGGTTTCCTATTAATTTTATTAGCAATACTATTACAATGTCTGTCCTACTCTCAGGGTAAACACAATCATAAAAAAAACTGGAACTCTATCCGGCCCCAGGATTTTGCCCCCACCCCCCTTCACGCTCTCACTTCCCCCCCCCCCCCCCCCCCCACAAAACATCTTGAAGGCACGGTTGGACACATTTCGCATACAAAATGGTCACCGGAACCGATCGATTCTGCATAGGAAAATATGGTGGCGCAATTCGTAAATTCATTTTATCGCCGCATTTATTCTGCCAAACGAAACTCACCAAATTACATCCATCTGCTGGTAATAAAAACGAATGTGTTAATCGACTTATTTTGAACGCATTAATTATATGTGTGGATGTAAGTAAATATTATATATACTGCAGTTAACATCTATACTTCGCTTTTAGACAGTTATATCATGATAATTTAAATGAAAACCATAATTGTTGCAATTTTATATATATAAATATATATATATGTGTGTGTGTGTGTGTGTGTGTGTGTATGTGTGTGTGTGTGTGTGTGTGTGTTGGATGTGAGAGATTTTAGAAATGTAGAGATTTTAACTCTGGAATTCTTCAAGTTTATTCTAAACATTTATATATGTATTGTTGGGAGTAAATGAAAAAAAAAAAATTGCGTTCAAATAGAACGTAAAGGCTTTCATTATGGTTACTATTATTTATAATCATTATGGTTACTATTATTTATAATGTTTATTTTTATGGCCACGCCTTGTACACAATTTCAAAATAAATTAAGTAAATAAATCAAGCATTTCTATTTAAAAAGGTTAAAACCAACATAAAATTTACAATTATTATTTTTTTCTTTTGAATTTTGTAATGTTCTGCACAAACGTTAACACAAAGAAAAAAAATTACGATAGTACATCATCCTTAGTGCATACAAAATCGGGTCTAATAAATCTGCAACACCTAACTGCAGCGTCCATTTAAAGCAAAACCCCCCCCCCCCCCCCCACCACGGAGTTCTAAGAAATTGCCAACTGTAAAAATGTGTATGTCATTACCCCAGAACCGCTGTTCCTCGAAAACGCTCACTAGTCCTTCCCGCTACCGATTACACACGCCTACGGGTGTCTCAGTCGACCTCAGGGCGAGTCACTACTGCGGTATGTCTTTTGGCGCTGCAGAATGCCAGTATCGCGTGTCAGAGACTATCGTGAGAAGTTCTCAGAATCTTAACCTGCTTGATCGCAAGTGAGCTGGATTGCGCGAGATTACTACAAGGGCACGCCTCTCGCGACAAATAAGTACTAGTAGGTAATTCTACTGGTCCTTCCGCTCGAATTACGTGATTGCTCTGTGCACGAAACACAACCGGTTGGAAACATACAATGGTTTACCAATAAATTTAATAAAAAAAAAGAATTGGAATATATTTATAAAGTAATAATTATTCTCGTCGCATGAATTTGTGAATTTGAGGTATACAGTAAACGAAATGGAATATACGTATTCGATGTAGGTATAAATCAATTAGAATTTAAAACCTAATTTACTTTTAAATGAATCGCCAAATAGTTATCTTTTAGTGTAGGCCATATAATAAATCGTAATTGGCGTAGGCCAACAATTGTATTGTTATTTTAATAACAGAAATAAATACATATATTTTTGGTGAAGAGGTGTGCGTGTGTGTATGTTTTTTTTTTTTTTTTTGGGCTGGGGGAAGGACAATTATCCCAAGGATATTCGAAACTCGAATAGGACAGTCTAGAGAATCTGAGGGCTCGAAAGAATGTATAAATGTACAACATTTAAAACGTTAAATAAAATAAAAAATAATAAAAAAAAAAAAAAAACTATAAAATGTTAACCGTAGTGCAGTCGTGTGTACGTGAACACGTCTTCTATATAAAAAAATCTAATACGTTCATTTTTTACACATCGTGAAAATAATATTTTATAATGAAGTAGAAGCATAAGTTAAAATTGGTATAATTTAGTAATAAATAAGTAAATTTATTCTTAACAGCGCGGGATATTTTCTATGTGGTTTACCTCTTGTTAATATTCTCGCCGCTAGGAAGCAGCACAGTACATTAAGTACTACCAACGTCCGCTAGAGAGCAATCTACGTGCTGCGCACAGCTACCATTCTCCGAATGTAGATGGTGCTCTCCACATTTATCTAGGCAATTAATTTAAAAATTAATGACCTTACACTTTAAAATTTAAAGTCAGCCTTGTGCGTGCATTAATATAATTAATAATTTTTTATAGTGTATATTTTAAGCTTCTAGTTTGAATAATACAATCTTCGTTCATAGGTATGCATATTGCACTACAGCTAAACAAATAGTTGGAAGTTCATTAAATAATTATCAATAAAAATATTCAAGCTCACTAATTGATATCTCAGATTTAAAAGGGACTATGCTTACATTAATTAAAAAATATTAAATATTGTATATATATATATATAATACTTAGTATCTTTTTTATATAATATATTATATATCTTATATATATATATGTAATCCTTAATGTGTACTTACATAAATTTTTAGAAGTTCAAAATAACATCGTTATTTGTAAGTTTAAAGTTAACAAAATCTACCACGAAGACAGAAATGTTAAATGAATGTATTTAAGAAAATAGGGTCATGAAACCATTCTGTATGCCAAATAAAGTAATTAAAACATTGTCTTAATCAAGTCATAGGCTTACAATATTACAACTTATATACCTAACAGTCTTTCAACAATACTACAAAATTTTATTTAAATTAAAAAAAACAACAATATAACACGTGGTTGAAACGGACTAAAAAGTCTAAGTTCTCGTAGCCCCAAAACAAATTTATAAATCCATGTAGATTCCTAACCCCAAACAGATTGTCCTGAAAATTTGTCATTGTGAATTTTTAATACCTATGAAAATACTTGTAAGATGTAAAACGAAAAACAAGTAGTGCCTGAAATAGATAATTGATGCATGAATAGTTCACTTAAGTCAGGAACAATTTTATTGCACTGCAAATGACATGAACTGTTTTCTCAATGACAGCTACTTCCTACACTCCTTACTTACTATTATATATTGCATGTGCCCCACGTTTTTCGTTTTAAATCTCACACTATTTTCATAGGTATTAAAAATTCACAATCGCAAATTTTCAGGACAATTTGTAGGGGCTGGGATATATATATATGTGTGTATATATATATATATATATATATATATATATATATATATATATATATATATATATATATATATGTGTGTGTGTGTGTGTGTGTGTGTGTGTGTAACTTTTTAGTGAGTTTTAAAAACATAAAAACATAAAAAATATATTAAAATAATTATTTTCTGCTTTTAGTCTTATATTGTCATCCAGTTCTGAGCTATGTTTAAAGTTTCAAGTATTTAAGTCATTGGAAAGTTAGTTTTAAATCGATTGCAAAATTTGTATCCAACAGACAAAGACAAGCAAACGAGTTAATGAAAACGTGATAAAAACAACGGATATAAACAATGACATGCGTATTTGTTTAGAAAATGATTTTACTCCAACACAGATGCTTCTGCTAAAATGCACAGCTGAACTTCACGTAATTCAACCCGACTAGCTAATAAATTAGAAAATGCGTGTGTTGACTAAATTGTGCCGAATTTTATTTTCTTCTGTGTATTATGTTCGCACAACGGAGTTAGGCTATAATCATCACAGTCTAATTTCCGAAGAAGAAAAAATTTATTTCCGTGTTTGATTTTTGTAATTATAATGCTATTATGTAGTTTATCCCGTTCACTATTCAAAATATTTTTTTTTTTTAATTTCAACTGAGAAGGTAAATAAATAAGATTTATTTGCAGTAATTTCATTCTTAATAGGTACATAACGAGCTGAATAGTATTATTCGAAAAATACCAGTTTTATAAATATTTGACGATATACATGTATGTATCTTTCAATACAAGCAATTCAGTTCATCTGCCCTCCATAATACTTTTTGTGTACTAACGCTAAGCTATTCAAATAAATATCCTTAGTAAAAAATTACTCTTGCCAATTTAGCGGCCCCCAAATGCGGCGCCGTGGGTAGATGATACAAGCCGACGTAGTCTCAAGTCAGAAACCAAGAAGTACGTGTTAGTTAGACTGTGGCCACGAAATTCTACGGTCTAGAATGAAAGTATCGGAAAACAAGGTGTCGTTCCTAATTTCATAATGGCAGAGGTGGTTGATTGGGATAATTTTAATCACCAAGCATTCGACCTGCAGCCACATTTCGCTCCGGGAGAACTGTTGGCAGCCCAGCTCCAGACAGCTGCTGGGAGGCGGCGAGGTTGGCGCGCCTGGGTGAGGTGGAGGGGGGGTCATTGCCCGCGGATGAATACAGAAAGGAGGAGGGGGGATCGAGGGGAAGGGAGGGGAAGGAATCACGACTTCCACCGCCCCTGCTCCGCTGCACTTGAGAGAAACACTGCGCCTGGAGAGGGGCGAGGGAGCTACCTTGAGACTCGAGACTCTGGGAAGAGCATCGCCGCTGCCGGGGACGACGCAGACCGCAGCGCCGCGCTGCCCGACGGAGGATAGAGGAGTCCGAGGGAGGGAGGGAAGGAACCAATTAAAGGAATTATTGGCCTGGCGCGCGGCGCGGCACAGCTGCACAGAGGCCTTTCATCTTCCTGCCCCCGCCTTCCCCGGGCTGCAGGGCTCTGTACCCGCACCACACCGCGGTGTCAGTCCTGTGATTCCCCCCGACGCGACGCGACGGGGTGGTAGCGGGGCCGTCATAGCGTCCAAACCACAGGTGACTCCAAGGAAAACACAACTACCGCGCGAGGGTGTTACCGCGTCTCATCCTCATTTCGCAGCGCTATATCTCTCTCTCTCTCTCTTTCTCCAGTGCACGACTTCTGCCATTACAGCTGTCCTTGTTTCGGGCTGCTCCGTGGCCAGATCTACACCATCGAGGAAAAACCTTTTAGACACAACTTTGTAATTTAATAAATTTTTTTTATGTATCAGAAAGTAAAATCTGAAATGAGAATTTAGAAATACATTTTCCTGTTGTATTTCATTATGATCATGTGTTAATATTCATTATTTATTTCTAAGGATTTTTAATTAAAAGACGCCATCTGTTTTTTTTTTTAATATTTTTTTACAATTTGTTTTATATTATTAAAATTTAATTTCTTCAGAGCATAGCACGTTGTTTCATGGAATGCCTGGTTATTATTAGTGACGGACTGCTACAAATAGTTTCTCCTAGGAAATAATTATTGTTGCTTAGCATTGAATAACTTTTTGTCAGGATGAATACAACTGTGATAGTGAATACTGTCAATTGACACTAATTTGTAGTCTTCAAAAATATTAAAACTTATCATAATTATAGATGGTATACAACATATGATTTTTAATGTTAACAAGCCGGGTGGTATCAATCTGGCAACAGCGGTGTGATATTTACTCTGTACTGCAATCTATGCGTGATGCAGACTATAGTAGCACTTCGTACGCGCATTCGAGGGGACCCAGGTTGGAATCTCGGTCCCGCAATGCCCAGATACGGTTTCACGTGGATTTTCCTGCAGAAATCCGGGAAGATAATGTATGTGCTGGATCACTGCCGCAGGCAGTGGCCGATGTCTTGCCCGATTTCTTCGACTTATGGTTGTCGAGTATACGAATCTCGCCGTCGACAACGCCTTCTTACACAAAACTGAGTTGAATAACACGATAATGCAGGATATCTGTATTGGCTTGGAAACTGATCTATATTCTTTTACTTCTTGGTATAACCCGACAAGATAGAGCTGGACCTTTTACTGCGCATGCGCGAGTTCCCGAGGACCGTCGCGGGGAAGTAGGGGGAGGGAGTGACTCCGCCCTTGTCCTTGTCCGTCGCGTCGGCCCAACTTACACGAACACGGTATCGTACCCACGCAGTTGGCCAGTAGCAAAGTAAACTCTGTACGAAGAATAACTCTTCGCCGCAGCTTTGCGCGGGCAACACTCAAGTTTTTAATACCTTTTGTATGTATGTGAGCTCATCTCGCTCAGTATATGTTGTACGCCTATTGTTAAGAATGTAAAGAGTAAGGCTAAGTATATAAACAAAAAACCCACAACGACAAAAGGATGGCAAGAAAAGAACTAAGTTATTTTAAATGTAATAACTATTGAATGAGATTTCTCTATTTGGAACTAGGATTTCGTCAGCTTTTTCCAATACGCCAATCGTCTACAAAGGAAACGTAAGTTATTTAACAAGTTATTTTACAAACACGAATAACAAACTTTACTGTCAATTAAAACAAACAAGGCAGACGCCCACACACAAATAAAATAAACGCAGCGAAAAAGTAAACCCGGGGCCTGAGATTCACATTTTGAGCATTTGACATTATCGGAAAGGATTTGTTATGAATTAAGAAGGCGGACACTCCAGACAAAAACGCTAGAAAGTTGAGAGTTTAAAAATCGCTATGTTGCGGTCTTGCGTCGTTCTTTGTTTAGGAACCATCACATTGTTCAACTGTTGTTTAATATCTGGAAAACACGGTTACCAACAAGAACGCCAGAGTCGGGATTCGAACCCGTTGGCAATTAGTTTTGCAAAGGAATTTTTGTAAAAGTAAAAAAAAACATTTATTACTATATGTAACAGGGAAGTACGGTTAAAATTGATTTGAACGCGACTCACCTATTCCGAGCTCGAGTCTGAGTTCAGACATTCGGCCGTTTCTGTAGCGCTAGATCCTGTGTCCCCCGAAGAACTTTCGCCACATGATGAGTCAAGATTCACTATTATCTTGTCGATTTCGATGTCCACTATTGCATCGTTCTTGAAATATTCGGCTTCAGTGTTTTTAACGTGATCACAGCACTTTTTCCACTGTTCCACCGTATAGGAACAAAATAACTTCTCACACAGTTTTCGTTTATCGTCCAAAGATGTAGATATTTCCTCGCAAACTTTTGCTTTGAAATCTGCCCACACTAGTTCAATCGGATTCAAATCCGGGTGGTATGGAGGCAAACGAATGGTGTCATGGCCACACTCCTCTATTATTTGATCCACTTTGAATCTTTTTGTGCTTTGGTGGGATTTTACCAAAAGTAGCAAATCGGCTTTGGTCATGTTTGTTGAGAATTGAATGTTGTTGGCTTTTAACCAGTCTTGGATGCCAGATTTCAGAGTAGTGGTCGTAGGCTTTTTATTTATTTGGACATTGTGGTAGCTGGCATTGTCTAGAACTATGACACTATTTTCAGGTAAATTTGGAAGTAGCTTCTGTCTTACCCAGGTAGAAAAATTTTGGTAGTTCATATCATCATGATAATCACCAGACTTTTGTTTTGATTTGAAAATTAATAAAGCATTAGAAACGAAGCCTTCTTCTCCACCAGCATGCACGATTATCAAACGTGGCCCCTTGCCAATTGATTCTGTTACACCTATTTCAGTGCTCGACTGCCAGCAGGAATTAACGCAATGTGTTGCATGTAGGTATGTTTCGTCAACATACACTATATTTCTACCTTCATTTCGATATTTACGAATTGTTTGTAGATACCTCCCCCTCCAAGCAGAAATTTCCGGTTTTTCTACCAAAATCTTTCTTTTTGATTGGCATTTCTTCCACCTAAATCCTATACGTTTTAACAAATGCCGCAAGTACTCTCTACTGCAATTTAAAACTCCGTCCTCTCGTAATGCCCTGATCAGTTTCTTTAATGTTGGAATTGTTTTTCTAACGGTGTAAAACTCGTGAATTTTCCGCCGTATAGCGCCGCACGTAAAGTCATCTACTTCGATTCTTTTTTTTCGCTCCTTATTCTTTCCCGTGGGAGTAGAAAAACTTAAACTATTTTTGCTTTTTACTTTACCTTCTGCCAAAATTCATTTTACAGTTGACTGAGAAACCCTTGTTGCAGCACTTGTTGCTTCGACAATGTTGTACTTCAAATTATGTAATCGCTTTTGCTCTTTCAAATGTGTCGCCACATTGTACACAATCTCCCGTGCCTGTCCCCGCAACGGCGTGCCGCTTAAAATCCGTGACTTATGACCCGACGTTGATGCCATGGATAGCGTTGGATCGTGTAACTAGGACCGCGAGCTGACGGCACCGTACCACTGTTTCCCGGAAGCGAGCGACAGCTCAACTGGCCCCCACCCCCGCCAGAAGCTTCGGTCACGTGACTGCCACCTCCCTCCCCAGCTCATCCAAGGTTCTTTTGTAACTTGTCTGATTATACTAACGACGCTGATACTGATTATAGCGCGTCTCACGCTTAGATTGCAGCACAGAGTAAATGTCACACTACTTACGTCAGATTCATACCACGCGGCTTGTTAACATTAAAGGTCTTATTTGTAAACATTCGTCAATATTTTATATATATATTTTTAGTTTGACTATTTTTTGAGTTCTCTAAGACCATAACAGTATTATTACAGTTGTATCATTAAGAAATATATATAAAAATACAATGCTATACACCAATTATTATTTCACAGGAGAAACAATTTGTAGCGGTCGGCCACTATTAATAAATCATGTGCTTGCTCAAACAGTTCAACATTTTCAATATTAAATTACACAAACAAATTTGTTGGCAAAAACGGTTGAAACGAAGATGGCGTATTTCAACTACGCCTCCTTAAAAGTAAAAATTTAATATTACCAGGTGTGCTCTTGATGAAATACAAGAACATTTTTTCCCAAAATTTTCTTTTCAAAATTCACTTTACAAAATACCTTGTTTCAGATAGGCCTACATTAAAAAATTTTTTAGTCACATTGTAAAGTTGTGTCTAAACGTTTTCTGCTCTATGGCGTAATCTGACAACAGAGGAAACCGAAACAAGGCCAGCGCTAATGGCAGAAAGCGTGCATAGAACATTGCTAACTAAAGATGAGACACGATATTGCAACAGCCTTCGAGACGGACCCGAATCTGGGCAGCCAGTGTCCTCCATTATCGGCTGTTATTCTGATCGGTATTGTATCATCCCTCCAAGTCTGTAGGGGTGACTTTCCAGGGTGCCTCGTCGCTTCTTCGGTATCCATCACGGCATCCACCGCATCCCCTTGTCGGCTTCCTGGCACACCCTTCGGACTGACAAGACATCCCGCATTCAGCAATTGCTACCGATAGACTTTCACTGCCGTGAAGCGCTCCAAACGAACATTTCACGTTCTAATCCATCTTGCTGGAGGTTACCAAAAATGCCTCCTGAGCGTTTAAAGATGTAACTGCTGTTAACTATCGCTAGCGAAACTATAAGCACGTTGTTCCAAAAGGATGTGCGCCAAATCCTACTGAAAAAAAAAGGAACATAAAACTCTCCGTTCCAACCCTAGGATTGGTGGAAGCAGAATAAACAGGTTCTGAGAACCAGTAGACTCACAAGTCGCAACTAAGATGTTACTGCCGTGACCCAAAGGCCGGTATTCCAAGACACAAAAATAAGTGTGTGCGTGTTGAATGTGCTACACCTGTATTCCTAGTGCACGTTTTTTTTAGAAAACGGATATTGGTGTCCTATCCGTTGCCGATCTGTTGCTAACATCCCGCGTATGCGTAGAGCTCACTTTTTCGTTGATTTCGTTCAGATGTTCGACACGCATCTGGCGCCATTAACCCTTTAATGTTCAATTTCGTGAATATCGGGGGACGTACCAAACGTATTGGGTGCATAATGAAACTTAATAATAGCAAAACTATCGTGGAATAAATTTTGTACACTTTAATGGCCATAACATGCAATAATCGCAACTTTAAAAGTACTCGAGAAAATTATAACACTATTTACTTCGTGCGACGGTGCTGCTATCTCTAGTATTTTTTGCCGTAACAATTGTCTTGATGGTTGCCAAACGTCCGCTAGAATGCGTTGAAGCCAGTTTCTATCCTCGCGCAGTACACCGTTTATTAAAACGGCTGCCTTTCTGTTACCATAGGGATTCGGTTTGGACACGTTCTGGAATACGGCTCGCGAGTTAGGTTATAGTTATGTCCCAACAAGGCAGTGCTTTTTCGCTACCTTACCCGAAAGTATTGGAATACCGCTTACGAGATGATTCTGGAGCAACGACGAAATAAATGGGCTGGGAAATGGGAAAACCCATCTGCATACAGAAACGTCCACTCGGTTTCATACTTGAAAAAAAAAAAACCTGTACTTACTTGGCGTTATGCAAGTCACATGAAAGCAATCTACGAAACCAGTGAGAAGCAGCATCATGGCACAGCCTACGAGCAACCCGCCACCGCGCCCCAGGAAGGCGAGAGGCGGCCGTACCGTGTAGAGGCGCTCCTCGGAGGCGGCGGGCGCGAGCCGGTCGCGCCGGCAGTGGCGGCAGCCGCAGTCCCGGTAGCCGAGCAGCCTGAGCGGCGGCGGCGGGGGCGGCACGGGCGGCGGCACGGGCGACGACAGCTCCAGCGAGTCGGACGAGCTGGTGTTGGCGTACTGCGGCGGCGGCTGCTGCGAGGAGGGCGGCGGCGCGGGCAGGGGCGGCGGGCCCAGGAAGTCGTCGAGCAGGTAGAAGGACTGGGCGGCGGGGCGCGGGGCCGGGGGAGGCGCCGGCACGCGCATGAGCGCCCCCAGGCTGCGCCACCGCCGCTGCTGGTGGTGCTGGTGGTGCTGGTGGTGCTGGTGGAGCTGGTGGAGCTGGTGGAGCTGCGGGGGGTTGTCCTCCTTGCGCGCGCGGCGGCTCCACCACGCCTGGGGACTCAGCAGGCTCGCGCTCTTGCGCACCAGCGCCCCCGCGCCGCGCAGAGAGGAGGCGGCGGGGCGAGGCATGCACTGCGCCGGCGGCGGCTCCTCGTCCTCGTCCTCCGCCTCCTCGAGCAGCGCGGCGGCGGCGGCGGCGGCGTAGTGCCGCGGCCTCACCACGAAGCCGTAGTCCGTGTCTGCGGGGGCGGGGGCGGCGCAGCACGCCGAAGGGAGCGTCGCGGTGCGCGCCCGGTGCGGCCTGGCGTCCCGGCACGCGGCGCCGCGCGACAGGCACGAGAAGGAGGCGGAGTGCCGCAGCGGCGGCGGAGCCGGGGGCGGCGCGTGCAGCCGCGGGACCACGCCTGCCATGCGGGGGGCGGCGGGGGCGTCTCTACGATCTGCCACAGACAACTGGCGCTCAACACAACCAAATAAAAATAAGCAGGGGTAAATCAAGAAAACAAATGACAAATAGGCTGTACAGTGGGTGTGCATGCGCGTGCGCTAGAGCTACCAGCAGGTGAGCTGGGCGAACAGCAAGCGTGCAAGGAAGGTGACTAAACACTACTTGGCATGCAGCAAACACTTGGCAGCTTGTGGCCAAGACTATCTACAGTCAAGTGTGCAAAGTTTGTGATGCGTGTAAATTAAAACGTGTCACGATTCGCAAACATTACAGGACTTTTGGGAATATATTTAAAATAATTTCAGGACCATTTTTTTTAGTGTCAAAATTTAAATTTCAGCCTTTTTAGGTTTATTTTAATGTAAGTTTTAATCATTATTTCACGTGGGTTAAATTGCTCATGTATTTTTCCATGCTAGTGCAATTATCATTAAAGGGGAAAAAGGAAGAAAATGAACAAAAAAATAGCATATTTTTTGATAGGATTCAGAAATAATCTTAATATCACGTGTCCTATATATTTGTGACGGAACAGTTTTCAAAGAATTTGAGAAAAAAATGGTGAAAATCGGTGTCGTCGGGCGAAGAAATTTTATAGTAGAAAAAAAGTCAAGTTTTTATTTACCACCACAGGGACCAATGTTTAAAATACTATTAAATTCTACAGCAATTTTTTTTCAACTATTTGAAACCATAGGGTTACATTGGATAAAATAATGTTTTCTATCGAAGACGGAAGCACGTCGCAGACTCCACACCTACTGGCTACCAAATATAAATGTCAGAAACTAAAATGAGCCTTATGAAAGGTGACCTGGTTACCATTGACCCGAGCCGGCCGATATAAGGTAATGGGTGGCTGTATTCAGGCGACAAGTCAGGGTCCCACTCGACGGGCTTAATAGCCTGCTTTATTGAGAATTCTTACAAAATTAACTTTTAGCATTCTAATCTATATGTTTCTCTTTCTTAAGATATGTACTTTACTAAGCCCAATTAAATGAACTTATATTTTTCGAGGTTCAGTAACGGTTGATAAACTTATGATTTTGTGACAAAAAAAACTCACAACACAAAATACATGGTGATGATAGTCACGTATTTCAAACTATATACGCAGTTAATCGCAAATGTACTCGTCTACGAGCTTGGTTGAGACTTGGGTTGGTAAAAAATACTGCACCATCGCATCCACTTTATTTTTCATACAAGTCGTCAGTCAAACTGCCCTTGCCTGTGAAAATGAACACAAAATTGGTTTTACTGTCGTGAGATAGATCTAAATGAAACAAATGTTCGTAAGGAAGCATTAACGCAAAACTGTTCGTCCACTTCGTTGACTGTATTAATCATTAGAGACCCGGAAATTTCGCGGATTCTTCTGGCCTCAGGATAGAATTCAAAGTTATAGGTGTGCTCGACCCATGTTTACTTTCCCATTGGTTGATTTCTTAGCGAGAACATTTTTATCCTTGTTATTTGGCACTACCTGATTCGCTTACTTCTCTCCTAGCTGGGCATCATTGGCCACGGTCGTAGAGGGGCGTGTCCCAACAACTGCGGTCCAATCATGAACACAGTGCGAGAGTGTGAAGGTTTGCATTCTAGCTTGCGACTAAATGAATCCGCGAAATTTCCGGGTCTCTATTAATCATGTGTGCAGAATCGAGGCTTCATTTATCATCAGGTGCACTGATTCAGAGTCGACTGAGTGTTTTCGAATAAGCGACCTGCAGGGTAGAATGAGAAAAACGAGTGAATGAACTGCTATTGAAAGGGAACGCATTATCCAAATATACATACGGACAGAAAGTCAAAACGAAATTATTGTTTAAACTACAGGAATACCGCGAACAACGGTAGCTAATGTTATACAGATATATAAAACTACCTCGTCTGTAATTAATAAATCAAGAAGCGGACGACCAAGGAAGCTGACACAACGAGAAGAGAAGCATTGTACGATCGGGGCAGCACAAACTTCATGTTTCTGGTCCTGCACTACGATCTGATGCAGAAACCGCTACGGGAGAGACCATCAGCGTCGACGCATAAGACGCGTGTCATACAGAACTGGACTAGTGGCTCGTACTAGTCGGAAGAAGCCCTTTATAAGCAAACAAAACAAGAAAAAGAGGCTCGCTTTGCAAAACAGTACGTTAGAAAGCCACGTGAGTTTTGGAAGCGGGTGTTTTTTTATAATGATGACTGCAAATTCTGTTTATTTGAGTCATCCAACAAACGACGTACGCGGAGAAAGAAGTACAAAGAGTTCTAGTGTACGAACCTGCAGCCTAAGGTCAAATATGGCGGTGGAATAATAATAGTATGGGGATGTAGAGCCTATGCAGGCAGTTCAGACAGGTAACTATCATGTAATATCTGAAACTAGAAATAAGTTGATGTATCTAAAGGTATAAAAGCAAAACCTTGAAGCCTAGCGTTCAGAAGCAGGAAACTGGAAGCTAAATAATTGAGCAAAATAGACCCAAACATCACACAAAAACTTGTAAAGTCAATGTAAGAAGACTAAAAGCAGTGATAATTTCAAAAGGAAATGCCAATAATTACTTAATTGTTGTGCGTACTGTGAACTGTTTGGGGTTTTGTGCTGGACGAATACTTTATCTACGCCCATTTATGGATGGGTTAATAATTTTTTTTGTCAGAGCTATTTAATTGAGAGCTTATGTTTTTAATAGTATCATTATTTACAATGTATATTAAACCAGACAATGTGTATCGAAAGGCAGTTAATTGTAGGATTTACGTTATTCATAGCTAATTTCATTGTCAATGGTCAGTGGACGAATACTTTTGTCACTTCGTGTATAGGCCTAGGTAAGATTATGCTTCGTAAGGACGTTTTTATTATATATATCGTAAAAAATAGTAAAAATATATATATCACGTTCTCTATCACGTCTTTTGAACTTTGTAAACGATATTAAAAAAGTCAACTCGCTTGAAACGTGATTTATAAAAGATCCCATCGTGGCGCTGTGCTTAAGACGCGGTAGGTTTATGAAGCCATTGCAACAACGCCTGGAGACGATGGAGTCTTGGTGTGCCGTCTCAACATGAATAAACACGACATGCGACATCGGGAGTCGCAGATTCGGGCACTACTTCAGCCACGGATGTCCGCGTGCAACCAAATATGTGAGAGTTGATTTGCACAATGCCGGTTATCCTTCAGCAATCAACTCAAGTGACTTACAAAAAAAAAAAAATTTTCAAGCGAACAAGAAAACATATTCCCCAAAAAAGTTAAATAGTAGAGAGGAAAAATTGCTAGCGAGTCTTCCAAAACTCGCCACTGATGTGTAACATCTAACCTTGGTAACAAGCAAATGCATGTGTTCTCATTTTGCAAATACACTTATAAAACGAAACAGGAAAGATTTATCGTAGTCTTATTTAAAAATAAAGCCGAGGGTGAATTGTGTTTTCAACTACATTTCTGTACGCAATATCACACGTAGTTTCCGCAACCGCTAGAATTCGCTGCCGGAGCAGCTATGTCGACTATTCGATCATTTGATTAGCAACCGATATTTTAATCTATATAATAAAACGATTAAAGCGAGGAAGACTTGATTTTCGAATAGGAATTTTATTAAAATGCTCCACAACTTGTTAAAAATCATTAAATCGTTAATGCTATAATGTTCCTTTGTCCATGTGAACTTTGGCGCGCGGATGCGAATCACACGTAGTTTCCACACCCGCCGCTAGAATACGCTGCCGGAGCAGCTACGTCGACTATCAAATCACTCTATTTACAGAGCGAAATTTTAAATTACATACTGGAACAGCTCCAATCGAAGCGAAAAAGACTTGAATAAATATTAAACCCCGGTTTTGGACCTAATTTTCGACAATGAATTTTATTCCAATTTATTAAACAATACTACAAAGTTTCCCTTTGTACTTGTGAACTTTGTTTCTCGTCAACCGCCACAGATGGCAGCACCATTGTTGTTGCACATTTCCGTTCTTTGAATTCCGTCGCATTCACGAAATTATTCTCACCAAATGCTATATAGCGCGAGCTAAAATGTTACACACCAAAAATGAAACAGTGGAAGTGTAATTTAAAATGTTACATCCTAACAAAATACTAATAGTAACACAAAAAAAAACAATAAATTAAGTAACAAACAATTTCATTTTATAATCTAATCTCAAACATGAGGTTTTTGTTTGTGTTAGTTTTCCCTTAAGATTTGCAGTGTCAAAAATTGCTTCTTAAGCAATGTCTACAAAGCATTAAACAGTGATAAATCTCCATGGATACTACAGAAGAGGTATAACAGGATCTGGGCTAATGTTAATCACAAGAATATCACTGTGCAGGTGAAATAAGAATATGAAACAAACAGAAAACTAATTCAACAAAGCAGAACTGTGCAAGACCAAAAAAAAAAAAAATCCTATTGGTAGGGGAATGCATTTTTCGCGAAAAAGATTCCGAGAGAAAATGTAAGTTAAAACACAGTAGTATCGTCTGTGTTCCGTGATTGGGTGAGTTTATTTCAGGGACATGTCTGCTGTTACAACACCAGTCACAGTAATTCAGTGCGGAAGCAAAAGCGTCCTGAGTTGCCGAGTTAAATAAGGCATGGAGTTTCTTGCAGACGGCCGCCAATCACAAGGAAGAAACCGTTGGTACGGGTATAGCTTGTTGCAGTCTAATAGGCGTTCGGTTTTTTTTCTCTCGCGAAAAATGCCTGCCTCTACTTATTGGTAGAGACCTACAAAATTCGCGGTTTCGATGGCCTTAAGGATAGACTGCACATACCCCTCTACACTCAGGCAAATAACGCAAGTACATTGGCTACCAACTTGTAAGTCGTCTCAGCTGGTTTGTCTGTGATTCCATCCTTCTTTGGTTGAAGGTTTATAACTGGTTGAGATTCGTCCTGATGAACAGTAAGCCAATAGCAAAATTATCTAAGAGTTATATGTGTTTGAATTATAGCCTGTCACCGAATGAATCCGCGAATTTTGCAGGTCTCTACTTATTGGTGGTCACAGGGGATCCAGGTTCGCTTATCGGTGGGGCCAAACTCGAATTTCCCGTGAGTGGGCGAAAGTGGCGAACGTTTCCGCGGGTCGTTGGGTGTCTTCATTGGGGTGCCATCCGTTTCCCGAGCAAATGCTCCTTGCTGGTTTCGTCACTTATCGTTAGAGACCCGTGAATTTCGCGGATTCATTTCGTGTTATGCTAAAATTCAAATAATTATACCTTAGTGCTGCTTCTGTCATTGGTTATCTGTTAATCTGGAGGACTGAGGGCCAATTAAAGACCCTCACTCATAGAAATGTCGAATCACAGGCCACCCAGTCGAGACGACTCACAAGTCAACAGCCAATGAACAGTTGGCATTTGCCCGAGTGTGTAGAAGATATTGGAGTCTATCCTGGAGGTAATCGAATTCGCGAAATTCACGGGTCTCTACTTATAATCCGTGTCTAAAGACCTGGACGTAGCCCACGCGTTGTTAAAGCCCTCATTCGCGTCGAGTTGTTCGATGAAGAGACGCCCCCTTGGGACTTGTCTGCGGCAGGTGAGGGTTCTGGAAGCATATCCGCGGGTGGTTGCTGCAGGCAAAGAAGCGCGCGCACAGTAAAGCCCTTTCACACTGTCAAAACTCTCGCTTCCAACACCTTCCAATATGTTTGGTCAAATGATGTTGGAGTGTTAAGGCGTCACCGAAAATGTCAATAGCGCAGCCATGTTTGTTTAACGGGATGGATGACTTGAGTTTCCGTAACACATTTTGCACATATGACGGATCCTAAATTATTTTGGATGTTGGACGGAATCAACCAATCGTTATCAATTGTTTCCAGTTAAAACGGAAATAGTGTCCGATTCCGCCACAACGAACCTTTGAAATGGGGAAGAACATATAGGCGATTAAAGAGGTTATAAATGATAAATAACTAAAAAAAAAATATATATGAATGTCGTATGCCAAATAATTTTATGTGAAAAAAATGTATATATATAATTTAAAAAATCACAAAACGTAAAATTTACTATGAAACTAGTATTAATGTGGATGTTTTGAAAACTTTAAAAATTGCACAAAAATCGTAACAAGTTAAACAGTTCCACCAAGCACTGTGATGATTTATTTAAATTCGAATTGAGATTAAAAATTTAAAAAAAAATGCGTTAGCTCAGACCAATAGTGTGACATTATTTAAAACATATAGCCTATGAGGTTATCTGTCCAACTTTATTTGATGGATAAAATTGGAAGCTATTATTAATCTAATATTAGCCCTCCAACTCTATTGTCGAATATAGTTGGAGACAATAATTTAACAGTATGATCAGGACCTGAAGGCAGCGACATGGCTGGTCGCCGAACGACGTGTAGAATTCCAGGTGTTAACGCGCCATTTACAAACCGCTCAAGATACTTTGATAGTGTCCTATTACAAACAGCATTTAAGAGCCATTGCCCTTGTCTGTAAGTTTTTTCGTTCTATGATTAAGGTTGAGACGAGTGTTTTCAGGACGTTTTTAGGTATGAAAAATTCCAGACACAGGAGGTTATAAGGCGCCTAGGCTCCCGTTGGATAAGTGAATAAAACACACATTTTAATTTAATATACACGAAATGTTTATTAAAAATTCAATTTCTTTTAATACTATGCAAATGAAATATATATATTTGACAAAAATTAATATATATAAAGTTGATATGTGCTATTTACCAGTAATTTTAGCAGCAAGAAATTAAGTGACCACAAAAGAAGAAAATAATATAAAAATTCAGAAGGGCGTAACTACAAAAAAAAAAAAGAAATCTGCAAAAAAAAGACCTTTCGGGCGTATTACCATATGTATACATAAAAAGACAAAATACCAAAGGTTTTTAAAATTAATTTACACATTTAAAAAAAGGTTTTTCGAAAGGGCATACGTACAAACTTAAAAATATTTTCAAACAGATTCCCAGTAACGCAAACTTGGATTTCCAAAAAAAAAGGGGGGGGGGGGAATTGACAGTTTTTCGTTTAGAGCTAAACTTTCTGAGATGTAAGCTTTTTTTTTTTTCAGTAATATTATAGCATAGTTATTCGTAATGCGCCACTTTAATAATAACTAAGGCGTGTTAGAAGTTTGTAACTGTATTTCAAATGTTACTCTATTGTTACACTAACATTTTATATTTGATACACATCTCAATGGAGTAGGCTGATATGTGTGCTTCATGGTACGCTTGTCTCAACTATATAAAGCATTTGTTTTTAATATCCCAGCATACAATAATAGGGCCACCGCTTAGAGCCCCACCGACGCTAGTTGGGGGCGTGGCGCGCAGAGGCGCGCGTGAGCAGTGTACGGGGGCAGGACTACTGGTGCACCGTGCAAGTGGGTCAGCGGCGTGGGGAAACAGCGCGCGGGCGGGTTGCTAGGCATGCAGGCGGGCTGGTGACATTGCGCAAGCGACGCGGGTGCAACGAGGCGCTCGCGGAACAGCTCTACAAGTCGCCGGCGCGACATCGTTGCCAGTGTTGCCTGATACCCGCACGAACCAACCCTGTGTCGACGCAGGTTTTACCCGGGCTTCGGCAGGTACCTTTTTTTGGCTAGGGCCACGGCGTCAATATTGCTGCCGCGACTGGTCAGCAGCTCCGCCGCACCATCATGTCTGAGACATGACCCGGACCCCTCACAAACACGCTTAGAATAACTTAGGTTAGGAGAAAGAAAACAGTGTTGCCAAGTCCCCGTATCACATGTCCGCTGGACCCGGTTAAATAATACGGCCGATGCCTCAAATATAATGATTTTCAAGTTTAATTTAAAAATAACCCTCAAATTTAAGTAATAAATTAGCGTTTTTTCCCCATTAAATAAATATGACACCCATGTAATTTTCTTAACCGTCCGTTAAAACAAGTACCTACTTCTCTGCTAAAGAGTGTTGTACTACGTAAAAATGATTAATTTGACAACACTGCTTTTCGGGGCAGTTTTAACCATGAGCCGTTTAAAAGTGGCAATGCTGCGCTGGGGCCGAACTCACCGCACCCTTTCTTGACAACGTGTTCCGTTCTCAGCTGTTCGTGGAAATGTCTTCATTAATTAACTTCCCCGGATAATATGTACGCATTATTAAGTATAGTCCATCCACGGTAACCTCCTACTTTTTTAAACGAACCTTTGAAAAAACACACCAGGATGCAGCATGTTTGGTTCGTTTGCAAAAATACTTTCCATCATATGCATATTAAACATGCATTAACACTAAATTACCGTATAATGATGTTAAATAAAATTTTACAAAAAAAGTAACTATCTATGTACAATATTATTAATATTAATGATCTCGCATGTGTGTAAATGAAACAGTGAGAGAAGTGGTGTGTTGGCAATGATTAGAACGAAATAGTTCCATAGCCAAAAAATATATTTTTTGACTTTCCGCGTGTATTTAAGAATTTGTTTGGGTATTTGTTAAGTTTGAACATTTTTTTAAATCTCTGGTGAAATAAAAACGTTATGTTAACGGTAAAAAAATATTACGTGCCGAAACCGTGGTCGCGCATTAATAATGTTAATAGTCACTTGTTTGTTTTCTCTTTCAGCCGTTTGTCTGCAGTCTGCAGTCTGTACGCCATATTGCAGTGTGTTTTAATATATTACTGACCGTGAAATAACGTACAGTTTGTGTTTCAGGATTTTGTGTTAATATTGTGTATTTTAACTTTGTTATATTATTTATTATCTACTATTGTAATGATGGAATTTGTTATCGTTTTGATATTTTGTGTGGTTCTTGTGATTGCTGTAATGGTAATTGGTTCCGGGATGGGGAAAGCTACTTCGTCGCAGCGTCAGATGGACATCATTAACGTCGCTCAGAACTTATATGTTTTAATTAGAAAAGGCGACTTGAAGAAATGTGACGTTACGCAGACGACCGCGTTTCTTCTCAACATCGCAAAGTCAACTGTTCTCAAGTAAGTAGGCTTTTTTCGTATTCATGCACGTAAAAAAAATATCGACTGTGTCCTAAGTATTGTCGGCCTGTGTTTTAACTCACGAGTTTTTTTGTGTTTTATTTCCAATTTATATTTTTTGGTGTGAGACAACACCGCCATGTGGCGTCTCTGTTGAAAAGTTAACCTAAAATCATATTAGGCCTACTCAGGTCCTAACAATAACAATATAGGCACTTTCAAGTATTTTTATGGGTGTGATACACGTTTGTTTATAACGATGTTTATAAACTTTATGATAGGTTTAACTATAACATAAGGGAGTGATTTTATAATTTGCATTTAATTAGTTTTTCATCTGTTTGGGAGATCACAAAATAAATAAAAAAACACTTCATTAATTTCGTGGACAAAGTCTGTCATGTTTCCATTTAGTGACCACAAAGCAAATATTTGTGACAAAATGCCATATTTGGAACACTGCCTAACTGCGTATTGTGAACGGGTCCCCGGAAGTGTTATGACAAATTTTTTTTTTTTTTGGTTAGGTACTACAAGAAAGACATTGAAGAAGTTTCAACACCAGGAAAAAAGAGGAAAAAAAGGCCACAGGAAGGAAAGTCACTTGACACAGTCGACGATTTCACAGTAAATGCAATCAGGAATGCAATTTACAGGATGTACGCTGAAGGTAAAAATTTGATACTGAAGAGTAGTTTCAATATCACTGGGGTAGGCCCTACTTAATTGTATTCATTTCATATATCCATATGCAGATTGACCGGTTCAGTTTTTTTCCGATATCATCTGTCCTTTAAAAATACTTAACATTTTTGGGTGGTTTGTTAGGTTTCTTTATTGATATGGTATTGATATATAGAATATTGTGCAACATATGAAATAGGTACACGTCCTTTTAAGGTTAGGTTAAAGATAGAAAGAAAATTGTTACATTCTAAAACTACAAGTAATGTTTATATCGTTATACACAGTATACATATTAAATAACCTCAACTTTTATGATGTATCAGAAGGTTAAATAATGACTATTTCCAGTATCAATAATATCCAGTTGTGCGCTTTAGCAGTAATTGGTTACAAATTAGTGAGTTGTGGTCTAAGCAAGCATGGTTATTAAAAAAAAAATTGGGATACTTAATTGGCTAAATTGTACTGTGTGGCAGGGTCCAGTACAATATATATTCTATTGCAAAATAGTGTCATGCCCTGCCTAACCCTTTAGAAAATATAGGGGTATTGTTATTTTATAAACAATAGGCCTACTTCATTGTAATGAAGTATCATATGAAAACACAACTTAGCCAGACAAACTGTGTGTTAGTGTATGAAGTAACAGAAGGTTATAAAACAGTAAAAGTTTAGTATCGCGTATCCGATTCGATACATTGATCCTGATCGCATGATCCTGCAAATATTGATCCTGTGATTGATGATGCTTGCTTTTCTAATTTATTACGTTTAAAAATCCTGTACAAAACCAAAACTAAAAACCTGTGATGTAGTAATGAGTTATGATTTAAAGTTGAATAATAATGAAAATATATATGTTTTATTAAACTTATGATAATTATTCTTGCTATACCACAATATTTGATTATGTTCAGGATCTTTGATCTGAATAAATGAAAAAAAGCATGCACCACACGATCAATAGGATGTACAGGTTCATGCATAAAGATCTAGGGATCACATGGGATACACGATACAAAACATTTACCTACAACACAGTGTAGAGCTTGTAACTTATTGATTGCTAAATTGAATGCTGAAATACTAATGTTTTACACAACTTCAATACAAACGCGCAATATAATCGTCATATCATTGCAGACAAAAATACTGCAATGTAGAATTCCTCTAAGCAAACTACAAAATTTAAATTAATTTAAAAGTATTTTTGAAATGTAAGTTTATTAAAACTATTTAATAAATGTAAATTGTGCACTTAAATTATCTTCTACGGGGTTGTGGTTTCGCTTAGTTTTGTGTACCTCTGTTATTTCATGTATTGTTAATGTATGCAATAAATTTACAGGTTTGAATGTTACAGTCGACACCATTTTGAAAGAAATCAGGGAAAGACAAATAGATTATTATGGTGGAAGATCAAGTCTTCATAAATTGTTAAAGAAGATGGGATTTTCATGGACAACTGTTGATGGACGAAAAGCTTTGATAGAGAATGAAAACATAGTATTGCAGCGAATAGATTTCTTGAGAAAGTATAAAGAAGAAAAAGAAAGAGGTGCCAATTTCATATTTGTTCATGAAACATGGATTTTCCAGAGAGGCAAGGCATTAATTTATTTGAAAATTTGTTCTGTGGTCCAATACAAAGTATTTCATTTCCATTTCATATATTTTTCAGGAACTGTATCAAAGTCATGGCAGGACAAGAGTCTACAATCTGCGAAGAGACGTACTGTTGGAGATGGTAAAAGGTTTATTGTTGTTAATGCTGGAGGGCGCACTGGCTTTGTGCCAGGAGCAGGATTACTTTTTGTTTCAGGTCAGAAGACTGCAGACTACCATGGCGAGATGAATGGGGAAACTTTCTTGATGTGGTTTGAAGACATGTTGGTGCATCTTGAGGAACCCAGTGTCATCATAATGGACAATGCTTCATATCACAGCACCCAGGTATGTGCAATGGTAAAGCAGTGTCTTTTTATTGCTCAAATTGTAATGTGAAAAATTTACATGTGTTTATTATTGTGTATAAGTACGAATATTCGAGACTAATACATTTTGCCAGCAATAATTGTTATCTTAATAGTATGCCGACACTACATTTTTATAAACTATAATGTTTGAGCTGAAATTGAATACACACACAGATATATATATATATATATATATATATATATATATATATATATAATGTAATTGAATTACATTGTAGTGCAAACTAATTTAGTAGAGGGTTTGAAATACCAAATAAAATTTTTTTATTGCAAACAGCATTTGAAAATGACATAATTACTTGTTTGGTAAAAGGACCCACTTTATGAATGCTCTGTTGCCCTACTTAATAAATTAAAATAATATTTTCAAAAAAATTTCTAGTCACTTAACTAACATGCTTTGTTAAATTTAGAAATTCATTACGACAATATGCCAAAACACATGTTTGCTTTGCATAAGTACAGTAGAACCCTGTTATAATTTGTTTTTAAGGGGCTACAAGAAAAAAAAACATAAGCAGGAAATTCAATTTAGTACTTTTTAGTGTGGATTTATTGCCAATGGACTCAACAAGCTGCATAAAGATATATTTGATGCTCCAATTTGCTTGTAGCAAGCCAAAAACAATTTTTCTTTAACATCATGGTGCTTCCAGCTTCTATCTGCTTTGTCTTTACTTACACATTGTCTCATTGCTGTAAAATTGTCTCATTTCTGTATAATTGTCATAATTCACGACAGTGTTTACAGTGGAAATGCTTAAGTCCAGTTCTTTTGCCACTTGAACATGTGATTTAAGTGAATACATTTGAAAACACACAGAATGGCTAAAAATTTATGAATTTATTTGTTTTCCAAGGGTGTCAACAGGCAGTTAACTGCTAACATACACATATACATAGACAGTATAGACAAAGGCTTTTAATTTTTTTCGTCTTCTAAAATTTTATGAAGTGAACATTACAAGCACGAAACGCATAATTTGTGAAACATTATATCCAGGAATTAAATACATTGTCCTTATAGGGAAAATATTGGACTTGAAAAATAATACATTATAGGCAGGAAAACTTTATAAGCAGTAAAATTGTAACAGGGTTCTACTGTCATGAATTCTTATCAGCTACTTGAGTATTTATTTAAATGTTGGCACAACGTAGGTTGAGAAAACACCTACAACGAACTGGACCAAGGCTGCACTGATCGCGTGGCTGGAGAAGAATGGGATAAAACATGAAAATAATTTGTTGAAAGTGGAGCTGCTGAGAATAGCTAAACAAAACAAGCCCCGAATACGGTATATTATTTCGTTTTTTTTACAGCATTTCTTTAAAAGTGAGATAGTTGCAAAAAATTACGTATACACCTTGTTCTAACACACTTTTCAGATATGAGGTAGACGAGTTGGCTCGTAACTATGGCCACGAAATTCTACGACTCCCACCCTATCACTGCCACTATAATGCAATCGAACTAGTTTGGGCTCAATGTAAACACCATTACAATAGTAACGTGGGGCGGGCCAAGAGATTTGACAATGATGCAGTTGCAGCCATCTGGAAAGAGGCTCTTGATGCTTCCACACCAGAGAGGTATTTTTATGTTGCATGACCAATGGGGTATTCCTTTTGAAGTAGAAATTGTTTTATTTTCCTGTAGAACATTCCTCAAGCTTCAGCAAAACCCTTACCATACATTTTTACATAATACGTAAGTATTGTTGCCTAGCAGCCTGGTCCTACCATTCCTTTTGATAACTTTGTGTGCTAGTGTGTGTATAGTGTGATTATGATTTTGTGTATATTCATATACCAGTAATACAGTTTTAAAACAATTGGTAAAAATAAGTGGTTTGAATTTGTGTAGTTGTCGTTTTGAAAATGTGTTGCATGTATGTGTTTGTGTTCGTGTTTGTGTTTGTGTTTGTAATTTTATTCCCATGTGATTCATACATATCTGTGTAGTTTCTAGATCTAACAGTGGTGACTTATTTGCAAGGTTTTTTTTTGTAATTGCAGTCCATTTGCAATTGTTTCATTTCCATAAATAGTTTTGTATTTATTAGTAATTGTGATATTACTTTCTGTTATGCTTAATCTTGTGTCAATGACTTTAAAGTTATGGTGGGTTCAGTGCTGTAGGCAGATTTCAATATTCAGATAAAATTTCAACGTAGAGAATTTTGAATATTTTCATCTAGCGAACTTGAATAGGTATTTACACATGTAGTTCTTGCACATTAGTATTTTCAAAAGTTATGTTATTATAGTGAAATACATATACAGTAAATCATCAAAACTATTCAAAAAATTAAATTTTCGCTATATCTCACTGTTTTTGTCTGGGACAAATTTTAACCAAAAACAAACACAAAAATTATGAAATAAATATTTTATCATATGCATTCTAAGCCTTTATTGATAACATATATAATATTTACAGCTTTATTATATCTTGAATAAACCACTATAATTTTTTTTTTCAGATAACATAAAACAAAACATGTTACTTCAAGTATTAAATAATAGCTTTGATAGTTGAGGAAAACACATTAAATGAGTTTTGTTGTGTTTAAAAATAGTTTCTTGTGGAGTGAGTTCAAAATTGTATGTAATAAAGAGCATGCCATGCATTGTTTACTATGCCGTTTTGACAGAAACAAACATATTTTGTTATAGAGTGGTTTTTGCTATAAACAGGTCATTTATATAGAGGTTTTACTGTATACATTAATTTTTTTAGATGGGCGAGGTGTGTGGATCACGTGGAGAAGCTAATTCAAGCAGACTGGGAGAGAGAAGTCCACATAGACAGCGGCACCATTCCTCCACTCATCATCCACCTCGGCGAGGATAGTTCAAGTGAAGACAGTGACAGCGAAGAATTTGAGGTTACGACACAGCAAGTAGATGGAGACAGTGAAGTACTGGCAGTTCCTCTTGATGATTTACCCGGGTGTTCTTATTGAGGTCTGTATGTAATAAACACCTGGGCAACTGTAAGTATTGGGGTTTGAAACATTTTTTTTTCTTTTATGCATTCCCATTAAGTATGTTGATTACTGGAACTTTATGTATTAACTTTATATTACACGTATTATGAAATTAATAATAAATTTCATTTCTGGATTCGTATAGGTGTATGTGAAACATTTTATTTTGTTGTGTGTCTTCATTTTTCAGTGAACTTACTTGGAAAACAAAAAGCCAGTCCCCATCCAGGGCCACAAATAAATAATGCATATAAGTGGTATAGAAATTACTGTCAATTCTTCACCACAATTTTACTGTTCATAAAATTATGATTTTGTCTAATAAGTATACTCAGGAAAATGTATATAACCATATTTTTATTTGTGGCCTTAACCGGCAAAATGGTAGGGGTTTATTAAATAAAAGAAGAAAATTCATTTTTAAATGTTTTCATCTGAATTTGTTAATTTTATTAAACCTTCAATCCTTAGTCTTTTCCAGATTGCTTAGATGGACAGCCATATGTATAATTTACAATACTTTTTTTTTCAGATGCAGAAAACTGTGTTGAACTGTACTAAATGATTATATTTATTGCTTACATAAATGTTGTAAATTTATATATTCTCCTAAAAATTTACTTTAAATTATATGTTATTTCTTTAGCTAACAAACTTATTTTTTAATATTTTTACCATTGGGTATCATAAATAATGTTATGAACATATACATGTATACTTAGATCATATTCAAATTACTTATATATATATATATATACATACATACACACATTGTTTTGACAGCTGGTGATTGTAAACAAACCATTTGACATTTGTCACATGGCAATGTTTTTGTTTACATACGGCGGAAGGATACATAGTGACATTAAAGTAGATCCGGTGAAAAGCAGGGCTTCAGAAAAGTAGGAGGTTACCGTGGATGGACTATAACATGCATTTCTCGATGGATTTGTTATTTTTTTTTTACATTCCCACGGGATTGCCACACTGGTCATCCCAGAGTCCGATTGAGGAAATATCGAGATAATATTATAATGAGCTTATACAAGCGAAGGATTCGTGTCACAGTCGAGCTAAGTATTATCTCAACTTTAAGCAATATGCGATTAAAAAATCATTGAAAGCACCGAAATGATAAAATACTAAAGAAATAAAATGTTCACGAAAAGAAAAACATGTTGTAAAAAAACATTTTCAGTCAATAACTAAATATTTTATCTACTTTTAAGTAGGGGAAATTATTTTATCGTATTAGTTGCTTTCCGTGGACCGACGCCATTGAGTTATTGCATTTTTGCATTGCTTTATTTCTATGTATGTAAGACGATTTCTACAGATGTTTTACAAAATGAGCGTTCCATTCTGTCTTTCGTTGCAAATGATGTTGCCAGGTTTATGCTACGTTTTTTTCTATTAAAAAAATCAGTCAAGTATTCATAAAAGTTTTGCTTTTCGCGTCGTGGTTACTCACATCAGTGGCGTTGGCGGAGTGGGGAAGGGGGGGGGGGTTGTTAACCCCCTCATTACCAGAAATCTTAAACCGAATAATTATATACAGTGCATTCCTGTAGATCTTAACACTCTTGTATTCTCGCCGTGTTTTTCTCTTCA
This sequence comes from Bacillus rossius redtenbacheri, assembly GCF_032445375.1. NCBI lineage: Eukaryota > Metazoa > Arthropoda > Insecta > Phasmatodea > Bacillidae > Bacillus > Bacillus rossius. The sequence goes on from NC_086330.1 coordinate 51,938,489, forward strand.
GTCAAGAAACTATCTTTTAATAATATGTTTTCAGCTGGTCAAATGTGATGAAGGACTACGTTTAAGTCTAAATTTTAGAATTAGTATAATAAATATAAATAATATAAATAATAAAATATATAAATATATAAATAATAATAAAAATAATATAAAGGGTGACTGCTAGAAGTGTTTTTTGAAAAATGTTCAAAGTAGCTGAGAACACTGCACTGTAAGGACGTTGCAACTCTGTGTGTTTCTATCGCTACGGCTAAAACTTCCGCAGTGTTTTTTTTTTTTTTGCTGGACATTATTTAGAACGATTTCCTTAGAGTTAACAATGATGGTCTCTCAATAATGCACTTAGTAAATGTGTAAAAATCTAAAATGTTAACAACCGATCTGGGAGAAATCACCAAGTAGAAACTGGCAACACATCCGGTTCAAATGCATGGAGTGACGCGGGCATTAGTACATTACATTTTACACTCGTGGCACGTTTACATTTATTTATTTATTTATTTTTACGAATCCTGCCACATTACTTTTTTTTATTCGCATTGCCGTACATAATATGATTTTATTTTTTAATGTGTAACATCTTAGCTCTCGGAATACGGCATTTGGTGGGAGTAATTTCGGGAATGGTACGGAAGTCGCGTGGAACAGAAATTTGTAACCACGGTGCTGCCATCTGTGGCGGATGGCGCGATAAAAGTTAACAAAGACAAAGGGAAACTTTATAGTATTAACTGATTAATGAATTTTTAAAAGATGTGCAATATTAAAAAAAATTCCTTAGCGAAAATCAGTTTCAAAACCGGGGTTTATTTTTTTTTCAGGTTTTTTTCGCTTTTATCGAAGCCGTTTCATTATATAATTTAAAATTTCGATGTGCAAATAAAATAATTCAATAGTAGACATAGCAAGCAGCTCCGGTAGTGAATCCTAGTGGTGGGTGCGGAAATTACGTGTGATTCGCCTAAAAAAATTTAGTTGAAAACACAATTTGGCCTACGGCATTATTTTAAAAATAAAATTCACGTTAAATACAGTTTCTTGAGTTTCGTATTGAAAGTGTATTTGCAACATGAGATGAGTTTCGTATTGAAAGTGTATTTGCAACATGAGAACACATAAATTATCTCGTTACCGAGGTTAGATGTTACACATCTCTGGTGAGATCTCTGAAAGAGTCGCAGACATTTTTTTTTCTATCCATCGCACGTTGAACTGTAAGTGACTGTTTCGTCCAAACAAGGCGACTGCAACTCAGGAGAAGGATCAGAACTGTGCTTCCATGCAGGCGTGCGCGTGCGAGCGCGACAAAGCAAGCACGAATCAGCTGCCAGATGGCCGAGCGAAGTAAGAGGTCGTTGCACTTACCAGAGTCTGGAGTGGCCGCGTGCTAACAAGCAAAAGTGTGTGCATCGCAGGCAAGAAGGAACATTAAACGTCCGTGGGAGGAAATTGGTTGGTTTGAGAAGGGGTGGAGGGGACCGACAGATGGCAAAATCTTTTAGTTATTTTCTATAATACTGCTTCACTATAAATGTTACTTAGTAATATGTGACCGAGTTATGTAGATATTACCCTACTCGATGTAATATTGGTAGGGGCAGGTATTTTTCGGGGAAAGATTTCGAGACTCCGTAACATCGTCTGTGTTCCATGATTGGTCTAGTTTCTTTCAGGAACACGTGTATTGTCCACACACCAATCAAATAACAAAGTAGGGAAACAAACGCGTCCTGAATGGCCCGGCGGCCGCCCAATACAAGAAAGAAACCGCTGGTGTGGGTATACCACACTGCAGTCTAAAGGTCGTTTAGATTTTTTTCTCGCGAAAAATGCCTGCCCCTACTGATCGCTCATTAGTCAGCAATAAAGTTGCCCGCGCAAGCGTGTTCCCTTGTAATTGGCGGCCGTCTGCAAGAGAAGTCTTTGTCCTGTTTGGTAGGGCCATTAAGGATGTGTTTGATTCCGCTTTTGATGACAGTGACTGATTGTGCTGACAGTAGACATGTTCCTGAAATAAACCCAGCCAACCACGAAACACAGGTGGTCTGGATATATTTTCTTGAAAAAATGAAATATGAGGTATTTCTGCATATTTTCATAGATTCATTGTTCCAACTTAAAAAAAAAAAAAATATATATTAACATTTCAACGTTTCTGATTCATCAGTTGAGGAGCTTCTTGGCTTGCACATAACTTGCAGTGTTTTTCAAGCTTTTTGAGAAATTAGCGCGAGGCATTAAACTGCCATTCGACACACACTATTCCCTGAAATAAAATAAAGTATTTTGTATTTATAAACCTAGGCTAGCCTTCTATTTCTCAGTGTTTTATTTTTACTCAGTAAAGGTGGAACTACATAAAAGCTATCAAACTAAATAAAATGTTAACGATGTTACTCGCTAGAAAAGCTCTCTTGTTCGTGGGATGTGTAAAACAGCGACGTGGGAAACAGTTTTTTTCCCTCTCCAATTTGCAGTTTGCTTAAATGAAACAAACAACATAACGGATGATGCATCTACGCGACGAATGTGAACTGAAGTCTGCAATTAACCTACGAACCGGGCACACAGAGCGCCAGGTATAAGTAACACAGCTGTAACTGATTCCGCTGGGATTATTATGCCCTCAGCAAAGTACGGGTTCGAGCCCCGACAGCAAGTCGGTTTTTTTTTCTCTTTTCTAAATTATCATACTGTGACAGCCAATCAATATTCTTTATATCACCAAAATCGGAACCTGGTTTTCCTACTTTGTAAATACAGGATCTGTGGGCGGCACCACGTCTGCGCAGTCCCGCGGCTCGAAGCACGGCTATGACCGTCGGAGCACGAGGCCCGCGACGCCTGTGGCGACGGCACAGCTGCGGCTCGCTCTGCGGCGGCGTTGCCTGATCGAGCAAGTCCCAGGCCGCGCAAAACTGTTTGCAACAGTTGACAACTGTGTTGCCAAGAAACTGAACAATGTTGGCAACGCAGGGCTTTAAAAACTTATAAAAATTGTCATAACACAGTTGAGTTCAGGGTGCTGTATGAGGAACATGCACTTCTTGCAGCGGCGGCGGCAATAGTAATTTCAGAGGTATGGATGGGGGGGGGGGGGGGTTTACTTAACCTGTCAAAGTCGATTTTGGGCTCGTCCTCTCCAGAGTCGCCGAAAGTATTTTAGACGAGATTTAACGCGAGACCGAAACTTGAACACTGTGGATTATGTATGCCCGGAAGAAGTTAATCAAGTAGTTTTAAGAATATCTAGTTCAGATTTCGAGTTTATTATAAGCAAAACTGAAAAAAAAAAAACAACAAGCAATGCACCAACTGGCCGAATCCTAAGTGGCAGGTCAGTAGGGCTATATTACACGCGCAACCTTACCAAGCGAAGCCTCAAGCACACCTAAATGCTGATCAGTATGTCAACAACAAGGTTGCACGTGTATAACAATGTTGCCAACATTGGTTTTCTTTGATGATCCTCGCTCTATGGTGCCAAAATGTTACCAGCATTAATGTTGTCAACATTGGCGTTTTTGTTGCCAACAATGTAGTGCCGGTGTAAACGCCGCTTTAGAGCCGTTTACAGAGTCGGGTAAGTAATATCTAAAAGAGGGGGCGGGAGAGAGAGAGGGGATGCAGGTTAATCAAATGCTCGCCCGACTGTGTAAGCCAGCCTGTGACCAAGGGCGTATCTAACTCCCAACGGGAAAAAAAAGAGGAAACGGGAGGGAGGGATTTTTTTATACACCTCTCTCTTCCATGGGGGAGGCGGGTCCACTGTACCATATAATAAATAAATTTAAAAAAATTATGCACATCATATATAGTTTGTGAGGGTTGTTTCCCCACTGCAGAGGGAAGGGGGGAGGGTCACCGACCGGGGAGACGCGTCACGGCAAGAGCTCCGCGAACTCTGAGGAGGTCGTCGTGGCCAGTCGAGCGAGGCACGGCTCTCCCTCTCTCCTCGCCATCTCGGCCCGTGGATCGCTGGGCCATTGCGAGTATCCGCGATAGTAGGAGTCAAAGAGGGAGGGCACCCCCCTCCTCCCCCTCCCCCCCCCCCACACACACAAGGTCACCGCACACCGCTGCATCTCTCGGGCTACGTGGCGCAGGGACGTGTCTGCGGTGGCGAAGCGCGGGGTGATAAGCGCGACGCTGGCGCTGGCTGGTGCTTCTAGCGCGGCGTCTCCTCTGAGCTGGCGCGCGCGGTCTTCTCGTTGTCAGGGCCGGGCAAGCAGGGCCGGGCAAGCGGGCATTCTATTACCCACGCTCTTGTAATGCAAAACGTTCGTCATTCAACAAGCCCCTAATTTACTATGTAAGACACCGGGGAATAAATCCACTGCTTCATTTCTCGAGCGGCTAAAATTCAAATACTTGTATTTTCGTGCCGATTCAGCTACTGGCCCACAGTTTAAGCGGAGGACACTGGGGGAGATGAGAATCTCTTGAACAAAGAAGTACCGAATTACAGACTGCAATCGCAGCGAAATTTGTTGCTGTCGGAAAAATAATTTCATTGAAATTTTTTTTGTTTGTTTTGGCAATAACTAAATTCGCGGTGGGTGTAGAATTTCATTAAATTGAACATAATCCAGAATTTCAGTGCTCCATGTGAAATACTTTATTTATCATTTACAATAAAAATTTTGTTCAACTCCATCTTCAAAGAGGTATACCGGCCTCGGGAAGCAATTTAGACCGTATGTCGTATATACGTTTTCAACTTGCTTTGTCATGATAAACCTGCCGAGGAAGATTTTAAGTCGAATTCATACCTTTTATATATATATATATATATATATATATATATACACACACAATATGTATATATATCGTGTGTGTGTGTGTGTGGTGTAACATATTTCCTTATGGATACGATAACTAATTACTTTCAGACGGTACATAAACTAAAGTGATGGATAGTCTCAGTCGGGTTCGTTATAATGGGATATTTAAAGGTATACACGGCAAAGGTTTTTTTGATAACTCCTTTAATATGAACAAATATTAAAACCATTTTTAGTTTTAATACCTTTAAAGAGTAGTATCAAAAAATTTGGCTTGAAAGTTTTTTATAACACTAATTGTTAGCTGAAGGGGTGAAAGAAACCAGGGGTTAAAGAATGGGAAAACATGTGGGGATTGAAGTTCTAAATCACATTCATTTCTCCCTTAGTAAGTTAGCACTTTATACTTTGAAAGTTATTGTAAAATCTTCTATAAATTAGCTAAAGCGTATTGTAGTTGTAATCTAAAGGTAATGTTTGCATTCGTAACAACAACTTTTGAATAAAATATTACGAACGCAAACTGCACATTATACTGTTAGGCTGGTGGCATACTATGCGTTTATCCCGCTGCGGTTAAAACTTCAGCAGCGTTTTTTTATTTAGTCGACAGCTTTTCTTAGAGTGTGCAATGCAGGTCTTTCAAGAAAGTACTAAGTAAACTTATGAAAATCGAACATGTAAACAACTGGTCCAGAAGAAATCGCAGAGCAGAAACTGGCTCCGATCCCACCACATGGTGCGATAGCGGCCTCACAGCGCTGAGTGTAGTTCAGACGCGGCATGTCCACAAAGAGTTCTCGTGGGCTGTGGTCACAGCACCGCACCAATGGGATGCCTCTGAATCACACAACATTCCTCGGACCATCACTCATCGTGTTTACCGCAAGCTGCATCCGCTAGCCGCTCCGCGACCACAACAGCTGATACGCGGGGACACGTGGTCAGCTCGGAGCAACTACATGTGTGCACACAAAATAAACTCCTGCGCTACTTCCAGTACTTTCAACAATAATAGTCTTTAAAATAACTTACTACAGAACTAAATCCACCCAAGTTCAACTCAATAATTTTAACATATGCTGCAACAAATATACCTGTTGCATCTTCATAATTTATGGGGAACGTATAGTCATAGGTGTATGAGTGTTAGTGAAGCGGGATGATTAGTGCGACACGCGTTCGTGCTTCTAATGCGATTGTCGCCTCTAAACGCAAAGCTCTAAAATAGCGCCAAGTCTTCTCGTCGTGCATAGGGCAACCATGAGATTTGAGCGGTGACCGTAACTTATATGTCGGAGAAATGAAGATAAAGCAAGTCATTTTGAGGGCTTTCAAGAATCTCTACCGGGAGGTACATGTGTATTTTTTTTTCTGAAAATATGTGTTTTTAGCCATTTTCACTTTTCTAAAAATACATTTAAAAAAAATAAAGACGGAAACAGAACTAATTATCCACCCTCAGCGTATTCTCAAATGTTTTTCGTAAACAGATCCCATTCGGATATATTGAGCAGTTTTTACATCCCGTGTTTTTTTCTGAACCTTATATTATTTAAATTAAGTTAATATTAATTAGATATTTTAATAGTGTCCACTGTGAAGTCATCGGAGTTTAGTATTAAATTAATTGGGAATGGTCACAACTGTCATTGTACTGTAATAGACCCATGTAGGATTCTTTGAAAATCTCATAATGTGTGATCTCCCCCTTAACGAAGGAAATTTTTAAATATTAAACGTAAAAAAAATATGGTATGTTTTTAACCAATATGGCGCCTTTCTCTTAAGTGCAATACAGGAATGTGAGGACACAACATAATAGCTGATCAGTCAGTATAGCTACCGTGGTGCAGAAAAATAAATGTTACTGAATGTTGTGGAAATGTCATCTACTTGAACATATTAATATGAAATAACCTAAATAATCTAAAACGATACAAATGGAAATGAAATAAACACACACTAATCGAAATGAGTCGAAAACCTAATATAACAAATAAAATCACTTAATACAAAACCCGCCTTTATTCCCCCCACCCCGCCCTCACTTTTTCCGAGAGAGATCACAGTGCTGCATGGATGGAATTCAAGGACCCTAACACTCCCCCTGCACTGTTCTAAAACAGGAAACAAGGGGTGGAAAGTGCGTCTTCTCGCACGAGTCACACGCGACGAGAAATGAGGATAAAAGGGAAAGAATAATGGGGCCGTCGACTCGTGGCCGCCATCAAATGGGGCAGTGTTTTTTTTTTTAGACCACGCGTGGAAACAGAAAATGAGCTTCACGCCGCATTGAAAGCACTCCAAAAGCGGGGAGGAAGCTGGTAGAATGAGTCGTAAAGGGGGCGGTGTTCGGGAGCTGGTTAAATCGTCCGTGGGTAGTCAAGACGAGACTCTTTCAAAGCTAAGAGATGGGTACTTCAGAAGTTTACGACCGTAAATTTTTTTTTAAGTGGTCCTTCAATTTATTTTCTTTAAAGGATTTGAAATAATAGAACCATCACTCTAAAACACGAGAGATTTATCTCACAAACAAATGGTGTCTTTTCCAAGACTCAACATGGTTTGTGTACGTTAGTGCTTAAAAAATACAAGTTATCAACATTCGAAGTTCAGATAATGCCTTGCGTTGTATTAAGGACGGGCTATTATTAGGTCACGTTGCCCAGTGGCGCCTTCAGCGGCAACGACGGGAGCTCTATAAAAAAACACGATGCTTAGGGGCATGTATCTTTCTCGAAACAATCTAATTGCTTAGTAGACTGCAATACGTTATAGTGATTGTTTCCTTGTGATTGACGGCCGCCCGCAAAATAATCCCTCGCCCTATTTGGCCGGGCCATTCAGGACGCGGTTACGTCCGCACTGGATGGCTATGATTGTTATGCTGGCAGTAGACATAAACCCAGCCAACCACGAATCACAGACAATACTGCAAATTTTCGTCCGGAAAACGTTTCGCGAAAAGTACATGGCTACGAGACTGGAAAAATACGTGGATTCATTTCGCATCGTGCTAAAATTCAAAACACACGTACCTTAATATTATTACTGTAATTATTGGCTCAGAGTTTATCTTAAGGATTCTGAGCCAATGGAAAACCTCCAACGAAAGAAGTATAGAATCACAAGCATCCCAGTTGACAGGTCTCACAAGTTAATAGCCAATGAGCAGGTGGCATGTGCTCAAGTATGCAGAGAATACTGGAGTCGATCCCAGAGGTCATTGGAAGCGCGAATTTTTCCAGTCCCTATATATGGCCCTAATGAGTAGAGACCTGCAAAATTCGCGGATTCATTTCGTGATATGCTACAATTCAAATAATTATACCTTAGCGCTGCTTCTGCAATTGGTTCACTGTTAATCTGGAGGACTGAGGGCCAATTAGAGACCCTCGCTCAAAGAAGTGTCGATTCACAGACACCCGGTCGAGACGACTCACAAGTCAGCAGCCAATGAACAGGTGGCATTTGCCCGAGTGTGTAGAGTGTAGTAGAGTCTATCCTGGAGGTCATTGAATACGCGAATTTTGCAAGTCTCTACTAATGAGATTACAGCAGGATTTCGATTACATCTAGGATAGGATCCAAAATAAAGTACGTCCACAAAATAATGTCCCAGTTATAAGTTTTTATAGTATGAACTGTAAGCGTTGTAGTGTGTTGGTTAAAGGTCACAATTGAAGAGTAACTCAATAAGTTTTAGATATGCTCGTACGTGAGTACTGCTTTGTTGTTTTCTCGCTGGCAGCGCCACCTACGCAAAACAGCGAATACTGAGCGTAAAGCGTTTTGTGTTCTGCAATTTGCTAAGAAAGAATCTGTAATTTCAGTTCAACTTGCGTTTAGTTTCAAATTTAATTGTGATCCCCCAAGTTGCAAATACAACCGTCGATGGTACAAGCGAGTCAAGACAAGGGAGCTCTTTTTCGCTGGCCTCCATGTTCCCCTGACATAACGCCATGCGATTTTTTTTTTCATTTGAGCTTTATAAAAGATCGTGTCTACGTTCCACCGCTACTTAATGATTTCCCAGAGTTGAGACACAGAACTGAAGAGGCTATTTGCTTCCATTGCTCCGGACTTGCTAACCGAATTATGTCAGATTTGGACTTTAGGTTGGATGTGTGCCGTATAACTAAAAGGTGTAGATATTGAACATTTGTCAGAAAGGCTTGGTTAGTTTACCTTCAATTTGATGTATGATTTGTTGTAAATAGTCTAATTAAACTTTTATAATATAAAATTGAAATTGGGGCATTATTTTATGGACATTCTGTACTTTGCATACTCGGGAAAACGTAATTTGTTCATTGGCTGCTGGCTGGTGTGGTGTCGGAAACTGAGGATGTACTTGATTAGATACACCTTCGTCTGAGTGTTTCTCTTTGCCTCACAAGTCCTCCGGAGAAACTATGGTACGTTCACAAAAGCAGCAAAATTTAAACATGTTTGAATTCGTGAAATTAAACAGAAATTTTATTCCAGGCTTCTAATGATGGACAGGCGCATGTATTTTTCGTGAAACGATTTGGACACTAACAGAGAGTTAAAATTTGTGACTGGTCGAGTTTTTGTCAAGTACATGTCTGCTGCCAGCTCACCAATTATAATTATTCTGTGCCGAAGCAAACGCGTCCTGAATGCAGACGGCCGCTAATCACAAGGAGGGAAGCAGCTGTCCCCTAGTGATGAGACAACACAAGTCCTTCTTCAATCTGTCCCTGCGCTCCCATATACCCTTGACGTAAACAAATATCGATCGACAGCACTAGTTTCACTTCACATTTACGGTATATCCTATCGCTAGAGACCTGCAAAATTCGCGGATTCAATGACCTCCAGGATAGACTCTACTACACTCTACACACTCGGGCAAATGCCACCTGTTCATTGGCTGCTGACTTGTGAGTCGTCTCGACCGGGTGTCTGTGAATCGACACTTCTTTGAGCGAGGGTCTCTAATTGGCCCTCATTACTCCAGATTAACAGTGAACCAATTGCAGAAGCAGCGCTAAGGTATAATTATTTGAATTGTAGTATATCACGAAATGAATCCGCGAATTTTAAAGGTCTCTACCTATCGCTATGGGCAAAGTAATTTTCGCGAAAAAACCTGAACGCCCATTTGACTGTAGTAGAGTATGCCTACACCAGCTGTTTCTTCTTTGTGATTGGCGGCCGTCTGCAAGAAGAAGCCGTTGCCTTATTTGATTGAGCCAATTGAGGACGCGCTTGCTTCCGCTCTGAATTACTGTGATTGGTGTGCTGACAGTAGACGTGTACCGGAATAAAATCTTGACCAATCACGAAACACAGATTGATGCTACAGTGTTTTAACTACCAGCTCATTTCAAAATATTTTCGCGAAAAATACATGCCTCTACCTATCACTGTTCGCACATGTGCACGTTCCCTCTATCCTTCAGCTACACAGCCCACCAAATCTGGGCAAAAATATAAGAAAAAATGAGCAGTCACAAGCTTATACGAGCGAGGAAACTAGTATGTTTTTTCCGTTGAGTCTACTATTGCTACGGTAATTACCCGCGAATTAATTTACAGGGAATATACATTACTAAGAATAAAAATAAGTATTGCACCACTCAGTTATCTTGCAAGCATGATACGTACGGTTTCCAGTGAAGTGTGTGTTTTGGTATCATTAATAAGGACAATATTATATGGTGAATTACGATAAAACCGAAATAACACAAAAAACCATGTCAAAACACAGAATAACATCTAACTGTAGTTATTTACACCATATAGCCCCGAAATAAAAGTTATATATTGGGATTACGAAGCATTTAACCAAAACTTAATTCAACCAGTAAAAAATTAATCTTTTAATGTAAGAAATTCCAGGAATGTTATTTCTGGTAATTAATTGTACTTTAGTGCATGAAACAGAAAAATGAATTTGTTTTGTGCATCTCTTATTGAATCACTTTTAAACCGCAAATATTAGCTAATTTTTTATATTGTTCTGAGTATATCTGTTTTCGACCAATAAATTACAAATTACTTTATCGTAGAAATGCAACATATTAATTTTATCACTATTTTGGTGGAGTAAGTATTACAGACCATTTTTGTAAAAATATAAATTAATAACACTGGAATCTTTTGTTTTATAAATGAAATAGGACTAAAAATAAAACCATAAAATCTTGTCTCTGGTGATTAAATGTGTACTTACATTCGCTTTTCACAGTATGTAACCTGTAGCATGCTTGCTCAGAAATCCAGGTTGTGTGAAACCTAGTGTATTTAACCTGGTAACACGCTGGCAACCCTGGAAATGTGTCCATTCTTCAGAGAGACGACGTTTTAGTCAGGGGGTGGCCATGCACACATTGCTATATGGCTATTGCGTGAAGCCGCTGTTTGTACAGCTGATGGTCCACACCATTGCGCGGAAAACTCGAGACATAGCCTGAGGTGTAGTGTTTGGTTTGTGAAAACAGTTTTAGAACACTGAATTTTATGGCAGTAAATGTGTTTTAACGACTGATTTTATAATTAATACTTACCAACCGCTCCGTCATGCTCCATTTCTTCAACGTATAAGGTGCTGAAATGAGGCGATGATGAGGTAAAAAAAAAAAAAAAAACTTCTAAATACGCCAGAAAATGCCATCTTCCGACAATTCCTAACGCCACAGCCACTTAGCAATGCAATTTTTTCTTTTGTAAATGAAACAGAAATATTCATGTAAAATAACAGATATAAGTAAATTTGTAAATTTACGTGAAAAATAACTGCATTACTACAAAATAGTGTTCGCAGGGGTTCGGATTCTTACCTGGGCATTTATGCTTTGTGTTGTCCCAGTACCTCCAATAGTTAAAGTTATCTGTAAACCATTCTCTGAATAGCTTTTTATTATTTACTGCCCACATTAATAAACATAATAAAATTCCTTAATATTAGATCATCCTTTACGTGGTTAAAAAAATATGGTAGAATTAAAAATCAAACAATATAAAAATTTTCGCTAATTTTCGTAAAAAATACTCCGCATTATCTCGAAAAACGTTTTTTATATATGCAAAAATAACCATAGTCATGTGTTGCACAAAGTTACAATATCTTTCTTGTGGTACTACAAACTATTTCTTGGTAACTTGCTTCCAAAGGAATGCAGAAAATTATTTTCTGTGCTACCGTTACCAACTTCCAGAGATACATTTAGTAATAAGTAGGCTTACGTTGGCTTCTCAATTATATAAGTTAATTAATATTTTATTCTATCCACTACTTTACATATATTATGATATATTTCTCATTTTGTAGATATGCACAACAAACCCCTCCAATATATGTTATTTGTTTTATATACCACACATATATGTCTAAAGCCAACAAATTTTAAAACAGTTAAAGTAGCTCTGTTCAATCATAAAATAATTTAGCAAGGTAGTAAACTGTGGAAACAAACTAATAATGGATTAGTTTCACAACAGATTACAATGAAATACAGTTCAAAAGCCTTCCAGCCAACATGGTTTTATGTGATACAAGCTTAAACAACGGTCTGTGATTTGCGATGTTGTGGTGGAAGACTTTTTATTTTAAAAGAAGATTCTAATTCTTCAAATTACAATGCTGAGAGGTTTGAAAACAGGATATACAAAGGTGTGACATAAGATACACAAAGGATTAAACTACGAAACAAGATAATATATTAAAAAGTTATTTTACTGCGTAATATTACATAATTCATGAAGGAACTAAACTTTTTTTAACTCAACATGTACTCTCTCAGTTATTACGCAAATTTCACAACGGGAAGTTAATTAATTCCATATTAAGCTCCCTCAAAGAATGAAATCCTTAAAAAAATTTTTTTTTAAACATTATGTTACACTGAACGGCCATAATTACTTACCGGCGACTAGCAAACGATATTATAGCCGCGGCTCCTTACATGGAAATATCCTTCAAGCCTTCATGCAAGTCATTACCAACAAGCTGGAGGTAGCTAGCTACCCACTCTGAACTCCATCATCCGGCAAGTGGCAATTTAACAGCTTGGCAGGCATTCTGATATTTAACCACAACTCTTCACGCCTTCTTGCATACTAAAATCAATCTTGGATTTCATAAGTGCATTTTAATAGTTTCTGTTGTGCCGTGTATTAAGTATTTAGGCACGTTTTATTTAAAAATTTTTGTAATCTTAAATATTTTTGGAAATATTTTTTTTCTCTCATCTTATTTTCTTTACGGCCAGGCCCTCAGCCTCTGTTCTCAGAGGCGAGCTGATTTTCTTTCCCAGCCTCATGCTAGGCTAGCATTCTGGCTAACATTTCTCCCGCCTCCAGGCACGTCGGAGCCGGTAACGTTATTTCTTCGCGGGTCACCTTTTGCTAAGAGCAGCTTGTGAAGCAGTGCTGAGCCCTGCTAACTCTGTCAAAATCGGTATAAGGTTCACTAGCAGCAAGACACGACAGGAGGATCCCGTGGGCCTTGTGTCCCACAGACCATGCGTTTTTTGAAGCCACCCCCGCCTGCTCACCCACCCTCTCTTCTCAGAAGTGGCTAGGAGCGACGACCGCTCGAGTGCGTTAACCGAATTCAATGCCATCTCAGGCTTGACAGCCGCAGTTACGATTCTGCACCTTAACGACACCTAGCGACGGCTGTGGTAACTAATGCCACTGGTGAGGCGTCGGCAGCGCCGACACTACCGCGCTCGCGCGGAGGTAACGACAACCTCTCCCCTCCTTATGTCTCAGGCCGCTAGGTGGCACCACTGGTTACTCCATTAACCCCCTAGCTTGACACTCTCGTCGGTCACTAGTCGATTTATTAGTACTTCCTCTCGCCACCAAAAGATAGCGCCTCAGTCGCGCAGTCACTCCAGTAAGATCTAATTTTTTTATGCCGGACACCTTCGGGTGGACTCGGTAATTTTCGGCTCAGAGCCTACCCCCCCTCCCATTCTCTAGAGACCCCGCGCTTATGATATCCTGGTGAGATCCCGCTCTGAACTTACTTCGGTGCGCGCCTCCTGACTGACTGGTACCGTTTGTATCTGCGATCTTCTGCGAATCATCGACATCGTATATTATGTAGTCTTCTCAGACTAAAGGGATGGAGTCCCTAGCTAAAATTATTAACCAGTCAGTAGTTTAGTTGAAAGTAGAGAAACTTAGTATTTTTTTATTTTTTTTTAAATTAATCATGATGACTTCCGTGGCTACCGCGAATCGTGGTTCGAGTTTGCGGAGACGAGACGCCCTCTCCTGAGCGCCAGGACCAACACCCTGTTTTGGTAAGTCTTGACGTCATCCCCCCCCCTTAATTTTCCTTCTATTGGCCTTTTGCGCCATTTAAGCATACTGTCTGGAAACAGGTCTAATTCTTTGGAATTTGGACTTTTGTTTCAGACAGGGTTCCAAGTTTGGGGCAACCAAAATCCTCTGCCAGAACCTCTGGAGTCGGTTCCTGCGCAGAACCCAACATCATTAGGCCTACTACCTTGATCACCGTCTACCTACAGCCCCGGGTGATACCCGCATAATTCTATCTTTTTATTCACGAACCCAAGATTAGTGTAACCCAGTTAAGACAGCGGACAGTAAAAGGCAGTTCGTGGAGAAGAAATTTATATTATGTTTTGGAAGGACTATATGTACAATCTTTAAAGTTACTAATGTTAATTTCATTCTTGTTTTTAAATATTTTAATTTTTGTTATACATTGAGGGCCGGCCCTATCGTAAATAACGTTAAGGAATATCATATAATAAGTGTAATTGTGAGTTATGTAAATAAGATCACTTATCAATGAAAAACAGTCTTTACTAAGGAAAATTTAATCTATCAAAAAAAAAAGAACAATGATTAATAAAATAAGGAAGTCTATAGACGTAACAGTTGTTTTTATTTATTTAATATATAATAACGATCCTTTTACTCCCAAGTATTTGTAGGGAGTCCCTAAATTTTCTTTGTTTACTTCTAGTGTCGCCTCTGTTGTTGACTTTTCTAGTTATTAATTAAGGGCCTCAGTAATCAAAGCTTCCAAATCTTTTAACCTTATTATTTAATTATTCTTTAAGACACTAGGGGTATTACAAAATGGTAGCAGAGCATGGTTACGTCTATAGGCATACCTAATTTGAAAGGTCATACCTAAAATTAAAATTAAAAAAAAAAAATTGAATAAAAAAAATTTTTATATTTTTTTGTCACTTAGAATCTTTTTGTAGTAAGTAATTTGTGAACTGTCCGCTGATACACGTAGTAGCTAAATTGACCCTTGAATTTTAAAATTATCATAAGTTTTGTGTGTTTACATCTGGGCGCGAGCCGAGAGGCAGCTGGCTCCCCACCCACGCGACTCGGGCCGCGCGCGTGGCTTATCAACAGAGACGTGTCCGCTGGACAAGATACTCCCCCCCTCCCACACCCCTAGTTAAAGGCGCTGCGCGCCGAGGTCAGTCCTGCCGGCTGAAGTGACGTTCCTTGTAGGTACCCTGTTGTGCAAGCTAACCTGACAGCTTGTTACCCCCGAGTACACTGTTCATTTCCCGACGCGCGTAGTAATAATAATAATAAATTATGAAGGCACATACTTCCCACGCAATAAAGCAATTGTTTTAATCATAAGCTAGATTTAAGTGTATACCTAAGTTTAAAGTTTAAGAGATAATTTTAAGAGGGTATTGTTTTGTTTTGTGTAATACTATGAATCCGGACAGGATGATTACTCCGGAGCTATTACTAGTAGATGAACTAAGTTACGAGTTGCAGTTGCGTAATTTACCAACTACTGGAAATGCGCAAGATCTGCGAAAAAGGCTTCGAGCCGCAGTACGTGATAAGTTACCTACCTCAGTACATAATCTAAATTTAGAAGTACTCGAGGAATTCAATATAGCTTGCTCCAAATTTTACGACATAGCTGCTTTCGTAAGTTATTCAGATGTGGAAGAGAATTTGCCCAATGTAAAGCGACACATTATGCGATTAGAGCATGTCACCAGACGACTGGAAAATCTTGTGGTACTTTCCGCAGATGTGCTCAATGGTGTTTATCGAACAGAGCTAAATCGTTGTCTGCAACAGACAAATGCCTTCCAAATTAAATTGAAAGCTAGGGCAGCCCAATTAGAAACTCAACAAGACCTCCGGGCCAACATTGCCCAGGCAGAAAATCTAGGAATGGAAACACTAGGAAATGTAGAGAGTGGAAATCCGGAATTTCCTCAGGAAATAAGGCAACCCGACACACAAGTATCTTTGTGTCAAACAAGGCAGGTTCCGCCCATTTCATCAACATCAACATCTCAATCACTCATCACAGTTCCAACCCCTCCCATCCCAGCAGCCACCATTCAAATTCCCTCAGGCATACATGCTTCTACAGCTCCCATCACCAGTGTCACATTTTCCGGTAACTTGCCTGCAAATCCACATCCTTTAACACAGCAAAAATTGTTTTTCCCATTCGCCACAAACCAGCCATATTTTAATCCATATTCCCAGTTTCATTCTTTATTGACATCCGGGCAAGGAACTCCGATCCCTACCATCCCCACCGCGCAAATTGCACATCCTTCACCCCCACCTCCGCCATCAACGCAGAATCAACCAGAAACAACATTACCAGTTACGCCAAGGGCGGCTGAGTATAGCTGTTATGGGAAAATTGCCCATCCAGTCGAGAGATTACTTGTTGGTTTTCCCGAAACAAGTGGTCTTGACCCAGATAAATTAATCGAATTCATAAGGCACTTACTTAAAATCAGACAGAAAGGGGGCATTCCTGACAAACAGTTATTGGAGATAGTTTTTCCCTACACCCAACCACCACTGAGTGAAAGAACGAGTCAAGCAATAGAAAATAGTTACTCTTTTGACAAATACCACGAAGAAATTTTGAATTTTTTTATACCTGCCAGACTTTTGACAAATTACCGTTTGGAATGGTACAACAGGCTACAGCGAAGTAATGAAGCATTGCCGCACTATGTAGCATCAATCAGAGAAGCCGCGGCGGTTCTCAGATTGGGCGTATCAGAGAGCGAAATAGTTAGTTGCATAGTAGACGGACTAAATCAGGCAGAGCGCTCACGCGCTGTTTTCCAGGCTAGGCCACGGAGTTTTGTAGAACTAGATCAACTTTGTATACAGGCCATGAGTTACGAATATGCAGACACTCAGAGAAACAGGTCAGCGAAGTCCGTGGATAAGCATGATTCTCAGGCAGAAACTGCAACTAGTTTTCCATACACGAAACAACAAAATAGCCACCCACAACAGAAAACAAACTATTACAGAAATAATAAGTATAATTCAAACAAGAACATACAACAACAAACACCTTTCTGTAATTATTGCAAGCAAACAGGACATTACATTGAGCAATGTAACCACAAAAATTTCAAACCAAATTTCAACAAGGCAAAAAACGCGTAAGGCGGTGGCCAGGCAAATTTCTACCTGGTCCACCTAAAACTTCATCCGAGAGGAATTTTTCAGTGCATAATGAGGATACTAACGAATCACAACAACAAAACAAAAATCAAAAAAGGCATAACGCAGGAAAACAAAAACACAAGAAAAATAAACGAAAGAAATACACAGAAAAAGACAGGAAACACAAACAGAAGATTATAACACAGCAAATTAATCATAAAGAAAATTCTGAGAAATTCACAAGAATTTGCAAAACATGTGTTAGCCTGACTAACCAAGGAAAACGTAAGTGTCACAACATTTTCGGTCACGTCCGAACTGTAGTACCATACACTAAAGCAATGTTTGGCAAAAATCAAATTATTGGTCTGATTGATACAGGAGCTACTCGTAGTTTTATTTCAGGCGATTTGTTTAGGGAATTACAGAAGAACAAGCAGGTTCTGAAAACAGAAGTCACGGATGTGCGCTGTTTTACTGCAGCGGACGAACCAATTAGTATATCCAAAGTGGCTATAGTGAAAATCAGGATAGAATTATTCACTTGGAATTTCCCTTTTCTTGTGGCAGAAAACTTAGCCACGCAGCTTATTCTAGGCTCCGACTTCATCGCTAAAACAGGTATTTTGATTGATCTACAAGCAGGAAGTTTTGTATTTAAATTTAATAGAAATCTTGTCATATCATTCGTGGAACCTGAAAATAAAAGGTCAGGACAAGTTACTAATGTTTCTACCAACACTGACGAGAGAAATTCTTTGTCCCTGGATCATCTCGAGCCCAGTAAACAAGTTGCTATTCGAGATTTGTGTAATGAATTTTCAGATGTGCTAACTAAGAAATTAGGTCGAACTAACCTAATTGAATATCAAATTGAATTGACTGATACCACGCCAGTCAAAAGTCACCCTTATCAACTTTTAGGTCCTAAAATGGAAATTATGAGAAAACACGTACAGAAAATGTTAGATAATAAGGTAATAGAACCTTCTAATTCTCCTTTCAGTTCACCTGCATTTCTAGTACCCAAGGGCACGGAACAACGTTTCGTCACTGATTATCGAAAACTGAACAAACAGATTAAAATACCGCAAACACCCCTCCCAGATTTGAACTCGGCCTTTCATTGGTTTAGTAAGGCCAGGTATTTCAGTGTGTTCGATCTCAATTCGGCGTACCATCAGATCCCACTCACGCAAGACTCAAAACCTATTACCGCATTTTGCGTACCTTGGAATCTTTACCAGTATAATGTGGTACCTTTCGGCTTGGCCACAGGTGCTCAAGTACTCACACGACTTCTTGAACAAGTAGTAGGAGATTTTAAATTTAAATTTGTTTACAATTATTTGGATGATCTTGTAATTTATTCAGAAAGTTTTGAGGAACACATCCAGCATCTGACTCTTGTCCTTGAAAGACTGCGCAAGGCAGGCCTCACTGTAAATACAAAAAAGGTAAAATTTGCTGCTTCCGAAATATCTTTCCTTGGACATTTGGTATCACACAAAGGTGTTACAATTGATCCAGAACGAACACAGGCGATCAGGGAATTCCAACCACCTAAAGACACAAAGGGCATAGCTCGTTTTATTGGCATGGCTAATTTTTATGCCAAATACATACCAAATTTCGCCGAGCATGCGGCACCTTTGAATGCATTACGTAAGAAAAATACACAATATATTTGGGGTCCTGAACAAGACAAGGCATTTAATTTCTTGAAAGAAGCCATAGCGAATCCACCTGTTCTGCGCATGGCAGATTTTAGTAAACCCTTTATTTTACAAACAGACGCCTCAAGTGTTGCTATAGGGGCGGTATTGTCTCAGGAAATAGATGGCGCCAGGCAACCCATTGCCTTCGCCTCACGTACATTAACTTTTCAGGAAAGGAAAGCATCTTCAGTGTATGAATTGGAATGTTTAGCAGTAGTTTTTGGTATTGATAAATTCCGACAGTTTCTGGAACATAGGGAATTTCTATTGGAAACTGATAATCAGGCGCTCGCTTGGCTGTTAGCTCACCCTAAACAATTAGGAAAACTTGGAAGGTGGATCACCAAAATTTCTTCTCTCAAATTTAATATTCAACATATTCGCGGTACTCAAAACATTGTGGCTGACACACTTTCTCGAATGTTCGAGAACCCCTCCGAAACAATATCTCAGGAGGAACCTCAGATTTCGTGTCAGGCACTCCTAACCGTTTTCCCCTTAGCTTTTCAGGACATACAAACACATCAACAAGCCGACCCATATTTGGCAAAAATAATTGAACAAGTTAAAGCGGGTACAGCTCCGAAATTTTATAAGTTAGCTAAAGGTCTCCTACAAAAACGTACACAACAGTCAAGGCATTTTAAAATTGTTCTTCCACAAAATCTGCGTGATATGATTTTCACATATTACCATAGTTCACCTCTCGGTGCCCATTTAGGTATTTATAAAACCATTCAAGGTATCCGACGCCATTTTATTTGGGAAGGAATGCACCGGGACATTACACAGCGAGTTAAGTTATGTAAGCTATGTGCACTAAGTAAACCTGCACAAAATACACAGTACGGTTTTCTTGCCTCAGAAGTAGCCGAAAGACCTATGCAAAAACTTTTTATTGATTTTGTAGGGCCATTTCCTCGATCCAAATCCGGACACTCTATGCTTCTTGTGGGCATAGATGCCTTTTCGAAATTTGTTTGGCTTATTCCACTCCGTAAGGCTACAGCTGACACCACTGTGCGTGCATTACAAAATCACATTTTTAAAACTTCAGGATTACCGAACATAATTGTATCCGACAACGGAACACAGTTTACATCCAGAACTTTCAAGAACATGTGTTTCTCGCATGGTATACAGCATGTGACAACATCGCCATACTACCCTAAACCCTCGCACGCGGAGAGATTTAATAGAAATCTTCGTTCGGCGCTCATAGCGTTCCACGCGAATGCGCAGGAAAAATGGGACAGTAATTTGGTGTGGTTACAGATGGCATTTAATTATGCCCGACATGAAGGACACAAATCCACCCCATTTGAGATTATGTTTACTTATAAGCCCAACACACCACTTTCCAATCTTTGGTCTCTCGAAGACCTACTGCCGGATGATCCCAAGGACATCGCGGAGATTTGGAGAAAGGCGCGTAGGAATTTAAATTTGGCTCACCAAACAAGTCAGAGAGGGTACAATAAGTACCGCTCCCCTAACCCCTACAGGGTAGGTGACACGGTAATGTGCAAAGCACACCCGCAGAGTAAGGCCATCGATAAGCGATCGGCCAAGTTATCGTATCGCTGGACTGGACCATTACAGATCCAACGGTTTCTAACCCCAGTGACTGTGAGTCTAGCCGACCCCAGTTCCGGAGAGTATGTGACACGAGCGCACATCTCCCACCTTAAGAAAGCGCATCCGAATTTAAAATAGGAGCGATTACTTTCTCTAAGCCTGGGCATGCCAGATATAAATATATATGTATGTAAGACTCAATAAGGAGTTTAACTGAAGAATACAAAACCTAGGTAGTAACATTAAGTAACAATAAAAATCCATGGTACTAGTTTGTAAGAAAACTTAATATAAGGTGTTAGTTTAAGTGGCCACTTAAGTTAATAATTTTAATTAAGATAATGAATTTAATCATGTTAGTCATTAAGAATGTGCACATTAGTTCATAAGAGTGTTTAATATTTTTTTGTGTTTTAGCATGTAAGTAGTAGGATACAGGCGAACCTGGTAACTCGTCCTACTGAAGTTTTTGGGTTCTTGTTTTGCTTTCCCCTAAGCTCCGCTTTAACGCGGGGGAGTATGTGCCGTGTATTAAGTATTTAGGCACGTTTTATTTAAAAATTTTTGTAATCTTAAATATTTTTGGAAATATTTTTTTTCTCTCATCTTATTTTCTTTACGGCCAGGCCCTCAGCCTCTGTTCTCAGAGGCGAGCTGATTTTCTTTCCCAGCCTCATGCTAGGCTAGCATTCTGGCTAACATTTCTCCCGCCTCCAGGCACGTCGGAGCCGGTAACGTTATTTCTTCGCGGGTCACCTTTTGCTAAGAGCAGCTTGTGAAGCAGTGCTGAGCCCTGCTAACTCTGTCACGAATCGGTATAAGGTTCACTAGCAGCAAGACACGACAGGAGGATCCCGTGGGCCTTGTGTCCCACAGACCATGCGTTTTTTGAAGCCACCCCCGCCTGCTCACCCACCCTCTCTTCTCAGAAATGGCTAGGAGCGACGACCGCTCGAGTGCGTTAACCGAATTCAATGCCATCTCAGGCTTGACAGCCGCAGTTACGATTCTGCACCTTAACGACACCTAGCGACGGCTGTGGTAACTAATGCCACTGGTGAGGCGTCGGCAGCGCCGACACTACCGCGCTCGCGCGGAGGTAACGACAACCTCTCCCCTCCTTATGTCTCAGGCCGCTAGGTGGCACCACTGGTTACTCCATTAACCCCCTAGCTTGACACTCTCGTCGGTCACTATTCGATTTATTAGTACTTCCCCTCGCCACCAAAAGATAGCGCCTCAGTCGCGCAGTCACTCCAGTAAGATCTAATTTTTTTATGCCGGACACCTTCGGGTGGACTCGGTAATTTTCGGCTCAGAGCCTACCCCCCCTCCCATTCTCTAGAGACCCCGCGCTTATGATATCCTGGTGAGATCCCGCTCTGAACTTACTTCGGTGCGCGCCTCCTGACTGACTGGTACCGTTTGTATCTGCGATCTTCTGCGAATCATCGACATCGTATATTATGTAGTCTTCTCAGACTAAAGGGATGGAGTCCCTAGCTAAAATTATTAACCAGTCAGTAGTTTAGTTGAAAGTAGAGAAACTTAGTATTTTTTTATTTTTTTTTTAAATTAATCATGATGACTTCCGTGGCTACCGCGAATCGTGGTTCGAGTTTGCGGAGACGAGACGCCCTCTCCTGAGCGCCAGGACCAACACCCTGTTTTGGTAAGTCTTGACGTCATCCCCCCCCCCCTTAATTTTCCTTCTATTGGCCTTTTGCGCCATTTAAGCATACTGTCTGGAAACAGGTCTAATTCTTTGGAATTTGGACTTTTGTTTCAGACAGGGTTCCAAGTTTGGGGCAACCAAAATCCTCTGCCAGAACCTCTGGAGTCGGTTCCTGCGCAGAACCCAACATCATTAGGCCTACTACCTTGATCACCGTCTACCTACAGCCCCGGATGATACCCGCATAATTCTATCTTTTTATTCACGAACCCAAGATTAGTGTAACCCAGTTAAGACAGCGGACAGTAAAAGGCAGTTCGTGGAGAAGAAATTTATATTATGTTTTGGAAGGACTATATGTACAATCTTTAAAGTTACTAATGTTAATTTCATTCTTGTTTTTAAATATTTTAATTTTTGTTATACATTGAGGGCCGGCCCTATCGTAAATAACGTTAAGGAATATCATATAATAAGTGTAATTGTGAGTTATGTAAATAAGATCACTTATCAATGAAAAACAGTCTTTACTAAGGAAAATTTAATCTATCAAAAAAAAAGAACAATGATTAATAAAATAAGGAAGTCTATAGACGTAACAGTTGTTTTTATTTATTTAATATATAATAACGATCCTTTTACTCCCAAGTATTTGTAGGGAGTCCCTAAATTTTCTTTGTTTACTTCTAGTGTCGCCTCTGTTGTTGACTTTTCTAGTTATTAATTAAGGGCCTCAGTAATCAAAGCTTCCAAATCTTTTAACCTTATTATTTAATTATTCTTTAAGACACTAGGGGTATTACACTGTATTTATGATCAGGATGTAACCCGTGACAAGGAAAATACGCTCAGTATTCATTTCAGTTAACTTATTATGTATTAGCTGTACCAAAACATGGAATGTTGTTAAGTTTCGCCACCAAAGTTCAAATACTGTTTTATTTGTGAACATGTACATTTATGTTAGTGGCTATAATATAGTTGTATGTGTCCTGAATACATATAGGCTACGTATGTTACCAATGACATTTCATACGTGTGTATTGCCCAGGTTTACCAATGCACACACTTACAAGCACAAACCAATAAAATATGAGATTTCTCTAATTTCTAAGAAGGGTTTTTATTTTCTCTGGTAGCATTTGAACACGTATTTTTTTTATTTCAATCGAGATTTTAAATGTAATATGTTGTTGAATGAATGTAATACTTCATCTAAATTATTATGTTTTCTTTTAAGAAATTTACATTTAAAAGAATTGAGTTTAGGTTTTGTTAAAAATTTATTTATTTTTCTGAAATTTTTGTCAATTCCGCACTTTGATGCGTAACATTTTAGCTCTCGGCATACGGCAAGGCAGTAATGGAGTGAATGCGACGGAAGTCAAGGATAGCATATGTGCTAGCATATGTGCTAGCATATGTGGAGGATGGTGCGAACCAAAGTTCACACAGCCAAAAAGAAATTTAATAGTATTAACTGATTAATGAATTTTAACAATATGGGCAGTATTTTAATAGAATTCATTGTGGAAAATCAGGTCCAAAGCTGGGGTTTATCAATTTTTTAAAAGTTTTTTTCTTCTCTTTTATCGGAACTGTTTCATTATATAGTTTAAAATTTCGGTCAGCAAATCGAATGATTTGATAGCTGACGTAGCTGCTACGTGTGATTTGCGTCAAGATTTGATAGTTGAAAAAACACAATTTGCGTGTATGTTTTGTCATGCTGGGCATTATTTTAAAGAATTTTACGTAAGATTTAGTGTCCGAGTTTCGTATTATAAGTAGGGACCGGAAAAATTCGCGGGTTCAATGACCTGTAGGATGAACTACATTGTTCTACGTACACTCGGTCAAATGCCACCCACTCATTGGCTGCTGTCTTGTGAGACGTTCCAGCGTAGCAGCCTGTGATTCGATAAAGCTTTGGTTGGGTGTTTCTCATTGGTCCAGAGTCATCCAGGTGGGTTGAGAGCCGATAGCAGAAGCAGCACTGATGTATAAAGATTTGTATCTTAGCCTATCGCGAAATGGATTCGCGAAATTTTCCGGTCTCTAATTATAAGTGTACTGGCAAAATGACAACACACGAGGTTATATGTAGAGTCCCGGAAATTTCGCGGATTCCTCTGGCCTCAGGATAGAATTCAAAGTTATAGGTGTGCTCGCTCGACCCATGTTTACTTTCCCATTGGTTGATTTTTTAGCGAGAACATTTTTATCCTTGTTATTTGGCTCTACCTGATTCGCTTACTTCTCTCCTAGCTGGGCGTCGTTGGCTCACGGTCGTAGAGGGGCGTGTCCAAGTAACTGCGGTCCAATCATGAACACAGTGCGACAGTGTGGAGGTTTGCATTCTAGCTTGCGACTAAATGAATCCGCGAAATTTCCGTGGCTCTAATTATAAGAGTGTACTGGCAAAATGAGAGCACGCGAGTTTGTATATGTTGTAGACGTCACACACAGCTCGCATCAGACGCGCGCCCAGGAGGCCACGCCAGCGCGCGGTTCACGGGAGCGCGACCGACGCACGCCGCCGCGCCGCGGACACACACACGTGCGGGATGTTGCAGGGCGCGCGGGGCCGGATAGGCCATTGTTCCGCGGCTTTCATATTTCGCCCGTAATTGGTCACGGAGCGGTTGGCGCGAGCACGGCCCGTTGCGTCATCCCCTCTCCCCCTCTCACCCCCCTCTCCCCCTCTCACCCCCCTCCCCCTTCCGGGCGTCGCTTCGTCTCTGTGCTCCGGTAGAATGTTTCATTTTTGCGCGTGAATCCCTGTTTATTTACTGTCGCGTCGCGTCAGTATTCGCTCACCACGCCGCACATGAAACATCAATCAATCAATCGCAATGGGAAGCCTGAAAGACCCGCAAAGATAACGTCAGAACATATACCCTAAAGTTCGCCGCTCGTCGCTCGCGTCGGAGTATTTCAAAGTTCCGCTTACGTAACCTAATCTATCTTTTGTTTTAGATACGATCACCAATACTTGCGAAAACTACCTTCGCGAAAAATAAAATAAAGATTTTTTTTGCAAGAACTGTATGACACTGAAATAATTTTTTTTTTGGCGTGACGTCTAGTAAATCGATGAACGCCGGCTGCACGCACGAAAAAGTGTCCCACTACGGATGTCCCACTATGGATGTGCCCAGTTTGCTCATTATACGCATGCGTGGCATCTCTCTTCATGCTCATTGTACGCATGCGTGGCATCTCTCTTCCACTCGATTGGAACAACCATCGATTTGACTATTCAATCATATTTTCGTCGTTTTAATTATTAATATTATGTAATTTAACGATCGTCCACCGATTATCAGCACAATCGGTACGGTTATTGAAAAGTAATGTTGAATATTCAAATACGTTTTGAACCAACAATGGTGTTTTACAGTTACACATAATAATTCAAATACACCCGGGATCTTTTGCACAATGTTTTAAAAAATATTATAACATATTATAAATAAGTTTGGTGTATTTGAAATGCGTATTTGTTATAAAATCGTGTTATAAAAACGAAATAATATTATTCCCCTACCGTGAATTTTTTTTTATAAATATGTATATACCATCTGAAACTGTCAATCAAAATATGGCCTCGTAGCCGAGCGGTCAGCGTAGCTAACTATCAATTTAATAGTTGACGGTTCGAATCTCGGCAGATGTGAACTTTTTTTTTATGGTCTTGTAAAAATAAATATGGCGCACGCAACATTTCAAAAGTAATAAATATATTTGAATTAATGAATTCAAATAAAAGTAAATTTATTAATTAAATTGTACATTTCATTTCACTCTTTTGTATCCATACAAAATAGTGATAATTCAATAAAAAATATTCAATTTTATTCATAAAAGTATGCAGAGGTAGATTTTATCATACAAAAGATAGAAAATTTTAAAAAAATTCTTCCTCAAAGAATATAATATTTTTAATGCCTAACTGGTTTGGTTGCAAAAACCTATTACGGCCCAGTCTCAGGCCGAATATGATATTTCCTTTTCTTCTGGATCAATCATTTCATCAATGTTTTGTTATGACGTTGTCACGTTAAACTATCGTCCGTAAACCGACTTTACAGACAACCAATTTTTTTTTAACAATAATGATTTTAAGGGGGATAACGCGTGGCCATTATGCATTTTTACAATATTTTGATACGGCTTGCAATAAAGCTTCCATGCTAATTTTTTTTTGTTTTGACATAACAGGGACTTAGCTATGGACTCGTTGAAGTCAACAATTGTGTACTGGCGTGATTATCATAATAATTGTAGTCGCCCGCGTGAAATATTAAGTTATTTCCTCGCGGGACTTAAAAACCAAATCTTGCTAGTTAATATGTGGTTGCAACGACGTATAGAAGGTCTGGGAGATATATTTTGTGCCTTGACGTGCCAAAAATATGGATAAATAGTTAAAACTTAGAATTATAACAAAAAATATGGAAAAATTCAAGATGGCGGGCCCTAATTGCCCTTCAACATAAAATTCTCAGTTTACCTGACGAGAAAGAAACTCAGGTACAGCTTCTACGTAAAAGGTAAATTTCAATGCACTGCTTTTTCTTCTTTTTTCTTTGAGTAGGCTTCTTATCCGCCAGCGAACTCGCTGGCATCTAAACGTGAGAAGTCGCTGTGTCCAACGGTCGCTGCGGTATAGTTGAATCCGTCTAACTTTACTGCCCGCGTCTAGCAATCAGCTGGCTTATATCATCTGTAGCTACACGAGAAGTGTTGTGTCTGAACATCGGCTGATGAAGCAGAATGTGACTGTCGAGCAGCTGGGTGCTGTGTGCACCCAAATAAAGCTTTTTTTTCTTGTTCTTGTTTCTTGTTTCTGAGTTCGGGAAGCCTCCAAAACGTTTACTTCCGTACCCACACTTTTATTTTTCAGCATGTACACTGTAAAAAAAATTGTTTTTACACCGGTGTAGGTAGCAGCTGTATCTCCACTGATGTAGGTGTATTTTCACCCCACATGTGCGAATGTATTTTAACCTACAAAGGAATGTATAAATACACAATTTTGCTTTAAAATAAACGAACAGGGTGGGAGTAAATTTGCACATCACTGGCAGGTAATGTAACCATTTAGCATTAACAATCACATGTGCAGTATATACGTAATTTTACACATTTTGGATGAGTAATTTCACTAATTTAAATGTAAATTCACACATACATCGTCTATACAACTATGCAGTGCATGTATGTGTAACATAGTGTGACGCGTGCCCGCCCTTCCTATATTAAATATCACGTTACTTTACGTGATAATTAAATCCAAAAACGAGTTTTTATAAGTTCAGAAGCAATTCAGGGAAAATTGTATTTCGGCAGTAGGCCTACTCACGTAATATGCGGCGACGAATCTGTGCAACGTCGTAGGTTATAAACAAAGCGACGAACAATAGAATAATTCATTAAAGCAACCAACTATCTTCGCCCTTTATTTTTCACGTCGCTATAAACACACATATAAACACACTTCAGAATATAATAGTAAATATGGACGAGTTATGTAAACAATGTATATTTTTCTCTTGCCACAGCTAAACATGTACATTGTGACGCCATCTTGTGACCGGCGATCTACCAACTGTATTTATATTTTATAATAGTATAAATTTAACTAATTAAGTTGTGAAAGCAAGTTTAAATACTTTTTAATACATAGGATTGAATATTAATGTAGGAACATATAATTATTTATGTCAAGTTTATCTTTTCTTTTTAATTATTAATATCTAGTTTATACTTCCACCACCAGGGAAGGAAATTTCGGCGAGATTCATGCGCGCGCATCTCATCCCTTCCAAAGAGGAGTCAGTTCGCCCCTCCCTTCTTTTTCTTCGTTCCCGCGCATTTCTCCCTATATAAAGGCGAGGTCATCCACCTGAAGTCAGTTGATCGGCCCGACGGCCAGTGTGGCTGGATTCCGCCCACTGGTCATAGGACGATCATAGGGGGAGCAGCAGAACGACTGGCTATCCGTTTTCTGCTGCTCGCACCCCTCCTTCGCGAGTTAGGCCATCCGAGGACCTATCTCGGCATAGGGAATTTGTCTCCCTTCCCCCCCCCCCCCCTTTCTGGACGATAGGGTGTACCGTGTATAAATTCTGTGTATGTTGTAAAAGCCGATGCAGGCAACAAATTGAACTGTTTCGACAATTCAGGTCAATAAAAGTTCCGTGAAAATACCGACATTATTTTCAATCAATAGTTTAGCCCCTATCCCTCACCCCACTAGCTATTCGCCTGCATACCAGCCGACTGCGAATCCTGCCGCAAGACCAGCAGTTGGACCTTCTCCACCCGATACCTGGCTCTCACCCAAGAGAGACATCGGTGAGAAAAGAGAGGAGAGGAGGATCAACAACATTCACTACAAGTTTGGCGCACCAACGCGGGGCCCGTTGATTGTTCTACAATACCCGTGAAGACCCATTTCAAGCTCTACCAGACGGACTAGCCAACAACCACTGGAATGGACCCCTGCCACCACTTGCAGCTCATAGAAGACTTAACCAACAGCAGCAGGCACACCATGGCCCACACCAGGAACAGCAGCAAGCAGGCAAGTGCTCCTGACCTTCCTCCCACCAGGGATTCTCGAGAAGCAGACCAAGACATCGGAGGGGAACAGCCTCCTCTCCTGGCGCCCAACAACTCACCTACCTGTACATACCCAACGACGGCAGACGCAGCTCATCGACTCTGCGCTGTAGAAGACTGCCCTGGCACCGGAATCCACCAAATCAGCTGTGCTCACTGTGGACTCCTGTTCCATCACTCTTGTCTGGGATGGCCAGACGAGCCCCGAGATCACGCCGGACTGGAGTATCGATGCCCCGCATGCCAGCAGAGACAATCCTGCTGCAGCCTGGACCAATGCCCTGGGCAAGGCCGCTACCGAATTCAGTGTGACTACTGCCAACGGCTGTTCCACAACTTATGTTTGGGATGGCCAGACACCATCCACAGCCTGGAAGGTATGACCTATCGCTGCCCTCCATGCCGAATGGTCCACGCAGCCTCTCACCAGGATCACAGACCCCCGGTACCATCTCGGGCACAATGGGGTGGACCTGAACATCTCGCACTTCCAGAGTTTCACGGGAAACCACATGAAGATCCACAAATATTCCTGACCGAATGTGAGAACGAATTTCAAGCAAATCACTTACCACCAGGACACTGGACACAGAAAGCTCGGCGACAACTCCATGGACCAGCCAGCCAATGGTGGGACAAGTATGGAGAATTCATCACTACCTGGCAGCAATTCAGGACACGACTTCAGAGGCAGTTCTCTGGACCTGATGTGGTAACCCAGCTTACCCAGGACCTATACAGTATCCGCCAGACCCCAGACATAGATGTCGAAACATTCATCAGAAGGAAGGCTCAAATATACAAAAGAGTGTTTCCACATGGGACGGAAGAAGCCTGTATCAGCACTATCTTAGGACTTATGGATGCCCCAATACGATCATTCCTTCGGATACCCAAGGCACAGAACCTAGAGGAGCTCATCGAGAGAGCTAAGGAGATCGAAAACGATCACAAGGCGACCCATCGCAACCATGGCAATCGAGGACCCTGTTATACAGAAGGCAAACCCAGGGAATCCAAGCCAGCAATCCCACCCAATAAAACGGAACTACCCCAATGCTGGTACTGCCCCAAACGCCACCTACATCGAGACTGCCCTATTTATCACCAGAGAATCAACGCCAAGACAGCGCCACAACAATGGCAGCGACCAGAAACCACCGAGTTTGCTAAACTACAGGGAAACAGGAGCGCCGGGAAGTTCAACGGGCCACCACCCCCGGCACAAAACCTCAGGCCCTCAGTTTAAAGGAAGAACAGGTAGAAAACCTAGCCTACTATCCACCACGAATATTAGTTCAAGTAGGAACCCACGAAGCTATGGCCACATTGGATACAGCTGCGACAGCAAATTTCATCAACCCAACCTTGCTACCACCTGATATTCAGCAGATCTACTCACCACCACAAGGACGGGTAGGCCTAGCACGAAAAGGCACATATCTACCAATCCAAGGAGTCGTCCAGATACCACTAACCACAGCAGCTGGGACCAGTGAAGTGAAATTCTTCCTAGCCAGAGACCTTGAAGAACCCATCATCCTAGGACAACCCTGGCTACTGGAACAACATTGCATCCTGGACTATCTTGAAAGGAGAATCTACCTTGGGAACACAAAGAGATATGCCATCAACTGGGAAACACCGCAAGACCCAGCACCCCTCCAACCCCTGACAGAAGGCGAAGTAACACACCAGTTAAAACCAGACCAAGTACCTCAACTCTTGAGTCTCATCAACACTCACATTAAGGTATTCAAAGTCAGAGAGCGGCTCCAGCAAACAACCTCAACAGAACATCAGATTCACCTCAACAGCCCAACACCAGTTTATGATCGGCCAAGCCTACCATCGGTACAGAAACAGCAAATCATACGAGAGCAAGTCGAGGAAATGAAGAGGCAAGGAATAATAGAACCCACCAACTCTGCCTACAACTCTCGAATCGTGCTGGTTCCTAAGAAAGGTGGGGAACTGCGATTTTGTGTAGACTACTCTCGCCTCAATAAAATTACCCAGATGGTCGCACCTCCAACCATTCATGTCCAGCATACCCTCAAAGATCTGGGACAAGCAAAAATCTTCTCTACCCTCGACATGCAAAGCGGTTACTGGCAGATTCCAGTTCATGAAGACGCCAGGCACCTCACCGCCTTCACCACGCCTGACGGAGAACAGCTGCAATTTCGTGTCATGCCCTTTGGGTTGAAAAATGCACCGGCAACCTACCAAAGAATGATGAACACCACTATCCTTGCTGGATACATAGGTAAATTCTGCATAGCCTACCTCGATGATATCATCATATACTCTCGCGATTGGGAAGAACACCAAAGGCACCTACATCTGGTACTGGAACGCCTGGCAATCCATAGACTTACCGCCCGCTTACCGAAATGTCGCTTTGGGCAAGAAACTATCGAGTACCTGGGACACCTTATCACACCTCAGGGAAATCAAGCACGACCAGAACAAATCCAAGCAATTCAAGAAGCACCCGTACCTGGAAACAGGAAGCAGCTTCGACGCTTCCTAGGCCTATGCAACTGGTTGAGGGAATACATCCCCAATGTAGCTCCCAACATGGGAACTCTGACCACCCTGCTCTCCAAAAACCAGCGCTGGAAGTGGACGCCCCAACACCAGGAGGCATTCCAGCAGCTGAAAGAAAAGTTCAAGCAACCAACCCAGCTACACCGGCCAACACCGGAAACACCTCTAATACTTCAAACAGATGCCAGCCAGAGGGGACTTGGATCAGTCCTTTACCAAGAAGGACCCCAGAAACAAAAAAGAATCATCAGTTACTCCAGTACCTTGATGACCAAAGCTGAACAGAAATATAACATCTATGAACAAGAATGCTTGGGAATTGTTTGGGCTGTACGCAAATACAGGTACTACTTGGAAGACCGCCCTTTTGTACTGAGGACAGACAACCAAGCCCTTACCTGGTTAAACTCTGCCAAGGACAAGAAAACCAAACTGTCCCGATGGGCGCTACTACTGCAAGAGTTCCAATTCACTATAGAGCATTGTTCAGGACGAGAAAATGATCTACCCGATGCACTGTCCCGACAACCCGCTCATAAATATGAGACAGTCCCACTGCACAATTGGGAGGAGACTTTGCCTCCATCACCTTCACCACTGCGCCGACCACCTCAGCACCATCTCCAAATTATCAAGCATGATAATAGTTTGGAGAGACTAATGGCTGAGCAACAGAAGGACCCCGAGGTTCATCAATTAGTAGAAACTTGCCCATCCACCTGGAAAGAGGACCAAGGGATAATATGGTACCACCCCAACCAAAACACCGAATGGAAAATATGGGTACCACGATCCCTACGAGTATCCATCTGCCAACACTTCCATGATCACCCATTGGCAGGACACCCTGGCACCCACGAAACAATTCGAGAAATCCAGAGAAGATACTCCTGGAGAGGAATGACCCGGGACATACGAGAACATGTCCGCCAATGCCACATGTGTGCAGCAACCAAAGCAAGTGCTACACAACACCCTACAGGAACACCGAGGCACCCAACAACACCATGGAACCAATTAGCCCTAGACCTGATGGGACCTTACCCCAGAAGCACGACTGGTAAGTGCTTCCTTCTCGTCGTCACAGACCTTTTCTCACGATGGGTCGAAGCCTTTCCCCTCGCTAAAGCTGATTCATCTTCTATCTTAAAGAAACTCCAAGATGAAGTGTTCCCTCGATGGGGATACCCCAAAAGCATACTTACGGACAATGGGGTGCAATTCACTAGCAAACTATGGGCCAACACTTGCGCCAAATGGGAAATAGAAACCTGGGCCACTCCAGTTTACCATCCCCAGGCAAACCCTACTGAGCGCCGTAATCAGGAACTGAAGAAAGGGCTCAGGTTGCGTACCGCGGGCAATCATCGCCACTGGGATCGCTACCTGGGAGAAATCCTCTTCACACTGCGGCGTAGACACAGTGAAGCAATCGGAACCAGCCCCAGCGAATTGAACTTGGGACGACAGATCCAGAGACCCGGAGATTGGAAATGGAGTTCCAACCCCACATACCGCCCTTCAGCCGAAGAGATCCGTCTACGAGCTGCCACCAGAGTAGATGCCGCCCGAAAGGCTCAACTAGAGTACCTAGCCTGCAAGTATCCTACACCGAAGAATCCGCCCATCCACCAGATTGCTGAAGGACAAATGGTACTAGCCAAGACCCATCCACTCAGCAATAAACCTAACCACTTCTGTGCCGGATTCGCACCAAAGTGGGAAGGACCCTACCAAGTCCTCCAGCGACAAGGAAATGTCTACTGGATAGAGGATCCACATGGGAAAATACGGAAAATATCTCGTGACCAGCTCAAGCCAGCACCATCAACTACTATACCGAGAGAAGCTCCCAGTCCTCCTCCCACACAAGTAAGAAGAAGAGGCATCCTCACCCCAGCAATGGAAAATCAGGAAGATGAAGGTTGTCCGAGCTCAGTAGCTGACAATAGAAACCGGCAAGTCACCACGGGAAAAGCAAGTAATCAACCCATCATCTTGCCCTCTGTAACCAAGGGAACTTATCCTCCCATGGCTTTCCAGCCAGAAGGTGCAATGCCAACCACGAACCCATGGAAAGCACAGGAGACCCCGAACAGAATCCCGCTCCTAACCACTCCAAGGGAGTTTCAACCAACCCAGTTCCAGGATAACCAGGGCTGGACCAACCACTCCAAGGGCAAGGATCCAGAACATCTTCCAGGGAAAAGACAACCAACCTCTCCAGAGCAACCGTGTACCTCAAGGCAGCCCCTGAACTCCGAGCAATTCAACACAGGTCAGCACCCAAAACCAACGGAGCTCATACAGCAGAGGCCAGTCAAACCCCAACTAGGCCTCTACCAGCCTCCACAACGTCGCCAGATGCCATGGCGGAGCTGCAAAGGAGACCCCAAGGACTTACCAGGACGGTACCGAGAGACAGTTTGGCGGCCACCAAACAAACGGCCTTACCAATGGCCGAATCCTACAACCACCGGCAGCAGTCCCAATAGGCGTTCCCAGGAGACCACCGGCAGCTGTCCCAATAGGCGTTCCCAGGAGACCACCGGCAGCTGTCCCCAATCAGGACTTCCAGAAAGCTGAAGAAGCCATATCCGAAGTGATAACCCAGAGACTCGTACATTACAGAGAATGAAAGTTATCTATGTGTAAAGTGTAAAATAACACCATTGTGTCTGTGTAAAATTATGCCACTATAAATTAAATGTATTTCTATTATTCATCAAATCAAATTGTTGAAATGTTTTGCACATAGAAGCTTCTGTAGTTTGATACTAGGTGTCGCTAGTGGGCCTTGTCAATACTTTTATAAAATTCTAAGTGCATTGGCACGGGTTCGAAACATGAACGCAAATGCTCATCTCGTGCTCCGAAACCAACGACCTTCACCACTAGGCTTATTATTAATTTAAAAGTTAAGTAAAAAATAAGGCATATAAACTAAAAATATATGATTAAATTACACAGCAGGGAGTCGAAAGAAGAGGCATTGAACGACAAACATTATTGTAACTCCCTTTTTAAGTACAATATAAAATCCGTTACAATTAATTGTAAATCTTCTCAATAATGTCTAATAGGTTTGTCTGGAACATATTTTTGTAAAAACAAACCATTACCGCAAGGCGTTTAAAATAAAACAATTCATAACATACTTACTATGTACACTTGCATACTCGTTCGAACTTACTGCAAATCTCAAATAATCTCAATATTGTTACACTGGCCGCCGGGAAGCCACGGGCCCTCCCCACCCTCCCCACCTCCGGCGAGGGAGGTGTGTGTAGCGGCCAGTCAGTCACAGCTTTGAATATATATATACTGTATAGAAGTCGCCAGCCCAGGTTAAAATTTCTAATACGGTTAGAGGTAGTTGGTTAATTCACCGCCGCAATACCCACCATCTCTAGGGCATCGACTTGTGGTGGTCCCTAGCGGACAAGTGTCGAACTCTTCAAACCCCCCTTCCCCACCCTCCCTCAAACATGCGTTGTCCTCCACCCACCCTCTACCCCACCTCTCATCCCTACAGTTTTGTGACGCACAAACTCCCGTTGAACGACCTTGAGCTGCAGTGAATGTTGGGTGGGTGGTGCGGGGGAGTGACAGCGGGCGACAGTGCTGCGCTCTAACGTGTAAATAACAACCTAAGACGATACAGGGCGTTACGGCAGCGCACTGCAGCGGTGAAGTTCCCAAGCTGCTCATCATACGCTCCTTAAAAACGTAGAGTAAATCCTATCCACTCGCGACTTCTATACAGTATATATATTCAAAGGTCACAGCCTCCCCCCTGCACGCACCCGCCGCGGCAGTCAAGCAGGCCTGGACGCCGAGAGGTCTGGAGTGTTCCGGGCGTGTGACGTCACACACGGGGTCTCGATGCTTCCACGCCTGACCAGGGACGCTCGCACGCGGCTTCTGGGCGCTTCCACGCCAGGCTGGAGGCCTGGCTGCCGGGGGAGAGCATCTCTGGCAGCGACACACAGCGGCAGGAGTCGGGCGACAGTAGCACCAGTCCGCGGCGCGGGCGATTGCTGAGGTAGCCGTCGAGGACTGCCGTGAGCGGACAGAGACTGGCAGAGCGAGCCACTGTCGACCCGAGCTCCAGTGTGCAGGCTGATGTGTGGTTAATCGGCGTGAGACTGATTTTTACAGATAGAGATTGAACTGAGAGCGGTTCCTTATCTAATTTAAAGTGTAAATATTAGTAATTCATAAAACTGTATTTAATTAATTGGGCTATCCTTTACGAATCCGTTTCCCTCATTCGTAACAATATCTACGTTAGTTCGTTAAGTAAAATTATATTTGTTCTCACCGGCAAAGCGGTTATCCGCTTTCTAACTATGTCTTCACGAAATTCCTATTTTGTCGGCGTAGGTTCGCCAATTTACTTACCTATACGACAGATCTCCATTCTCCCCAGGGACGATAAACACGGTCCCTAATTGCAGTTCAAGCCTGATCAGGCGTCAATAAGAAGTGTCAACGCATCGCTCGCCAGGGCGTCTATAGGCATTACGTACTTGTTTATATACTCCATGTTTGCACGCGGATCAGTACATCTCCGTACTGAAATACAGAGTTTTAAGTAGGAATTCGTAACTCGTCTGAAGACAAAACTTAGTTTCGTAAGGGCGTTTTACACGGTGCTGCTTTTGACCCTAGTCTCTGGTTTCTTTTGTCGCTCTCCTAGGGTAGTTTTCAGGCGAATAAAGCCCGTAGCGTTGAAATGTTTAGACAGCGACGGGCGCAAGCGATTCACGTGACGTGAATAAAATAAATTTATAGTAATCACGTTCGACATTTCTGTGACGTCAGTACGACCAAATTAGCGAAGCCAAAAGTAACTGAAATGAGCGCCAGAATTTGGGTTTTCAATGATGGCTTGATTGTAATTGACTGTAAAACTATTTTGTAAATTTAACTAGAATTAATATGTAAAATTACAGATATTTGTAAGTTTGTACATTTACATGAAAGCAACTGTATTTCTATAAAAAAAAATCGCAGTGAGAGTAGGTTTGGATTTTTGCTTGGGCATCTATGCTTTGTGTTGTCCCAGTTCCTGATTAAAGTTTTATGATGTAAACCGATCCCCCAATAACTTTCCATTTTATTAACTGACACATTACTAAGCAAAGTAAATTCCAATTTTCGAATATTCGATTACCTTTCCCATGGTTTAAAAAAGTTATGTTGTATAAAGTATCAAATGAAAAATTGAAATATGTACCTATTTTCGTGTGACAAGAAATATTCAGAATTTTTTTAAAAAAAGAAAACGTATTTTATATATGCGAAAAATACCATAGCAATGTGTTGTACCAATTAAAAATATTTTTTCTTGTAGTATAGCAAATTGTTTCTAGGCAATTGGTTTCAAAAAAAAATCTTTTGTAATAGTAAAAAAATGTTTTCCGTGTGGTAATATAATCATTATTCATGTATTTTTGAGGTTTTATTAAGAAACAATTGTTTGTGAAAACTTTTAATACGTTTACATACAGTATTTTTTTTCCAAATAGTTTTAAAAGTTTTAATTAATATTTTTTTCCTCAAACAGGTTCATTAAAACAAACTTGTAAAAGTGTATGGTCTTCTTTATAGGTACGTAGTGCGAATGTAAGGAAAAGATAAATTTTATATCTGTACTTCGGAGGCACTATGTCACAAAAGCCAGTTTTTTATGAGAGCAGATTAAATAATTTTAAATAGTGCTTCACTTATGTACTCATCTATTTTAAGCCCAAAATACCTGCATTTTTGGCACTTCGTAGATCGTAGTGTTGTATGCCACTAGAAAGAACGTCAAACGGTGGTAAAGTTTATGGTTCTTTTGCCCAAAAGTGGTCATAGTGTGTTTTGTATCCGAGGTACAGATATGGAGATTTTTATGTTTGTCTGCCGTGCAGTTAGAGTGTATGTCCAGAACTAAGCGATATTTAGCTGTCGCATCGCGTCTGTCGCACTATTGCGGTTCCATAATTAAGGCTGAGCCTCACGCCGAGATATGTCGTTTCCTGGTAGCGCTTTCGCATTTGTTGTCGGGTCAAGAATTTTCTCACCAAATATTTACAAACCGTTATTTTTGAACTGTAAAAGGGCACGCAAGTTACCATAATAAATTATGAACACTTGTGTTACTTTTTACCAGGCGAAATATAAAATGCAAGAGCGCTATCGTGATTGATTTACAGGGAAAGCCGTCGAAAAATAAAAATATGACTGGAAAATGAAACAACCAACATGTGTGCGACAGAGTCTTTAGATCCGTTTCAGACGAGGCGACTAGTCGAGCGGACAGGGGTGTCAAGGAGAGCGGCGACCTAGCGAATGATCGGGAACCGCCCGAACGCCTTCACACGCAATCGTCTCGACCGCTCTGGCTGTGTCGCCACCATTAGACTCAACACGAGACACTACTCGGCATTCGTCCTGCACACCGGTCGCCTAGTCGAGTCCGCAGAGGTCGTGATGGAGGGCGTTACACCTGTCGGTTTCAATGTGGAGAAGTTCGTAGAAGAAATTCGAGATGTCCCGCTACATGGAGTTTGAGGTGTGAGGAATACAGCGATAAAATCGAAAGGAGTGAAGCTTGGAGGGAAGTGAAACGAAAATGCTACGCCGATCCTTTTTCGCTTCTCTGCTTGCAGGAGAGCAAGCTCCAGAAGTGCTCCTGCTTCCTACATCGTACCGATCTCCCGTCGGGAAAGGGAATTTTATTCCACAAGTTGCCTGGCGTGGAACCAGCCAACAAAGAGTCTTCACATGGCAGACAACTAGTTGAGAGTCAACCAGGCAATGATGTTGAATCAACAAAAACCGCCTCGTCTGAAAAGGGTCCTGAGGCACCCGCCTACCTGAACACACATACGGTGCGCACAGCTACATGAAAAACAACGCAATTTGAAAACTACTCTAGACATCTGAGTGGGATCTATTTATGAAAAGCATTTCAGAATTCGCTGAAAGCCGATAAGTAGTTTTGTTTCCCGGATTAAGTTTATAAACTGTGTTTTTAGAAAAGTTAAAATGGCTAAAAGGCGTGTTTTCGGAGTAATTTTCAGGTATAATACATCCGGTAAAAAATTCTTGAAAGCACGTACGGAAATTTCATTACACCTTTATCTTCATTACTCCGCCATATAATGTTACGGTCACCGCTCAAATTTCATAGTTGTCCCATGCGCGACGAGAAGACTGCGCGCCAGTTCAGGGCCTTGCGCTTAGAGGCGACACCGCGCTAGAAACACCCGCGAGCCTCGCACTTATCCCGCCTCACCAAATAGTTACACACCTTTGACTAGGCGAGCACACAGCTGGCTGGAACAAACGAGAAACCCACGACGGGGTGATCGATATCTCGAACATACAGAGTCCCCCCCAGCCGGCTAGGAGGCTGTTTGCCCCGAGAACTCCCTCCGGGAATATCATTAGGCTGATGGAACGAGGGGGTGACGCAATGTCTGTCGCCCCTCGGGAGCGCGCAGCACGTCTGGTGGTCTGGTCCGTGACTCACGCCGTCGGTAAATGGAGCAGGGTCGACCAAAGCACACCACACGCATTTTTCATGCGAATTTTTTTGATGCGAAAGAATGTTCGCAATAATAATGGGGTCGGATTCTTGCCCGGGCATTTATGCCCTGTGTTGTCCTAGTACGGCATCAGTTAAAGTTATTATTTGTAAACAGTTCCCTAAATGTATTTCCAGTGTTCACGGCGCACATTAACAAGCATTATTAAACAAAATAAAGCCAAAGTAATGAATATTTGCTTATCTTTTCCACAGTTTAGAAAATTATAAAACATCAATCAAAATTTAAATCATGTTTCAATTGTCATAAGCGCGACATCAAACTATCAGTATAGTTTCCAAAAACGAATTTTGTAGGAAAAAATCAATATGTTGTACAAAAATATACAATATTTTTCTTGTAGTATTAAAAACTATTATTGGATAACCGGTTTCCCAAGGTATACTTGTAAAAACAAAACAAAAGTAAGCTAGTTTTAAGTACTTGCCAGTGAGTGTAACATCTAACCTGAGTAACGAGCAAATTCATGTGTTCACACGTAGTAAATACACTTATAATGCGAAACTTGGACACGAAGTTTAACGCAGATTTCTTAAAAATAATACCAAGCGTGATAAATATACGCAAATTGTATTTATCTGGATGCGAATCACACCCTCCACTAGAATTTGCTGCCAGATCAGCCACGTCGACTATTGAATTGAATCAATTGATTAGCATAGCGAAATATTATTTAAACTACATCATGAAACGGCTCCGATAAAAACGAAGTAGACTTGAAAAAATACTAAACCACGGTTTTGTACCTAATATTTTACAATTAATTTTATTAAAATACTGCCCACCTTGTTTAAAATCAGTAAACCGTTAATACTATAAAGTTTCCCTTTGGCTTTGTGAATTTTGGTTCGCGCCATCCTCTACAGATGGCTGCATCGTAGTTACACATTTCCGTTCCATGCGACTTCCGTTCCATTCACGAAATTACTCCTACCAAATGCAGTATACCGAGAGCTAATGTGTTACACATCAAAAGGATCTGTTGTAACAAAGTTTGCGAGTCATTAGTCAATTATCCCCTCCAGCA
Organism: Bacillus rossius redtenbacheri; assembly: GCF_032445375.1. Lineage (NCBI taxonomy): Eukaryota > Metazoa > Arthropoda > Insecta > Phasmatodea > Bacillidae > Bacillus > Bacillus rossius. Next base: position 51,978,496 of record NC_086330.1, read on the forward strand.
TCTTAAGCCACAACTGATAAAAATTCGAGTGCATAAAAGTAGATACGTAGCCTTCAAGCCTGCTAGATAATATTTATTAAATATCTGTAGAGAAAAAAATGAGACTAAACTTGAAATGCAAGAGAGTCATCGTGATAGATTGACAGCCATCAAATAATAGTAACAAGAACATGATGTAACCAATATGCCGTGCGAGACCGATCCCTAAGCCCACGCTAAACGATGCCTATTTTCTGCTAACATTCTGTTATACCCGTGGGTATAAAAGTGGGCATAAAGGTTTGTATAGCAGAAGAGAAGAAATAATTCGTAGCTCCATACACACGACACCTAGAATGCAAACAGAAAACCAGCCAACACATTGCCGACGAAAGCAAGCTCTTTGGGGTATGTTGCTGTCAATTAAAACAATTACAGAAAAAAAATAATATTTCAGTTGTTTATTTTTAACTTTAAGTAACCTGGTGAATCATTATTTGATATTTTATCTTCTACACTTCACATAAATAAAAATATAACAAAGTTAATTTAGTATTTAAAAACAAATACAAAGAAATTTTGATATCAACTAGATCGAACATCCATTGGTAGGTTAGTTTCAAAATCTAGTAATATAAAAATTAAAGGATAACAAGGGAAATTGGGTTTGACTTAATGTAATTTATATATATTATATTACATTAATCAGACAGTTCATTTAGCTAATTCACAGTACTGTGTTGATTTAATTGTAATAGTAAATAATGCTACCGATTCACATATTTTATACACATTACTTGATTACTAAATTTTTTACGACTTACTTCGAGAAATTGTAACTAAAATTTTTTGTTACCCAGTGGGACAAAGAAACACACATAAACTTAAATCTACAGTCAAATAGAACCATCTCGCATTTTCATTTAGGCTAACAGGCGTGGGTTTATTGTCGTGTTAGTTTATGCATTAATAATTTGAAGATATTTATTTCCCAATAAACGTAGATATTTTAAGTATGAAATTTTTTTTGTTTGAATTACTTGTGAACATATAATTTAATTTAAATAAAAATAAAGGTTTTATGCCTACGTAACTTGTATGAAATCATAAAACCAATGGACTGAGATATGTATTTAATAACATTATAGCAAAAAGATAAACGAAATGTATGAATACATATTTGTTTAAAGCATAATATGTTTAAACCTTGTTATTAAAAAAAGGTAAAAAAGGTTTCTGCAGTGACGAGGTTGTGAACCACGTCAAACATGAGTTACGAAACCGCGTACTTTGCCAACGCGCTACCGAGACTTCACAATTTAAGGAGGGACACTACTGTAATTAAATTTTATTACGTATTTTAAAACTTGCTATTACTTATTTCTATGGCTATTTTAGGTTACCTAATATATTCCAAGTTAGTTTTACTATCATTTGACATACCATTATGTTAGTTACGTTTCCTAATGTTTTCAAATGGGACTATATACGGGTTTATATTGATACACGTGGTTCCGTCATCTTGACGTATTCGGCTGGCGGGGATAGCAGAAAAAAGAGAACACGTTCTATTACGGTTTTGGTTAAGACTTCGGGCATGAAGGCTTTTTTATAACCAGAGCCAGACCCCTTGCAAGGGTGCTGAAAATGTTATACCTACACGAGAAGCAGGTGCGCTCGCTCTAAGGAAATGGGTATCGTGTAGGGCCGGCTGGGCACACGACGAGAAGAACTGCGCGCCAGTTCAGAGGCGACACCGCGCTAGAAGCACTAACACAGATACACCCCTGACAGGGCGGACCCTTTACAAACCCAAACAAATGAGTAATAACGAGCGTCAGCCATACCTGTCACGTAGTTAACGAAACACGTGGCAGGGTCCGGAAAGGAAGGGTGATGGGGGGGGGGGGAGAGGGAAGCGGCGGAAGAGAGGGAGGGAAGTCACGCGATGCCCGATGCTCCCCGCTGACAGTCGACGATCAAGGAGGAAGTGACGCTTCTTCGCCGGAAGACAAGGGGCGAGGGAGTCCCCCCCCCTGAACCCCTCCCTTGTCGCAGTGCGTCACACCACCGCGGACCTTCCGCGGGCAATCCGACCCCGGCGAGATGATTATACCTCCCAGCCCTCGCGCGGTCACGAAGAGTTCCCGGAGTCGTGCAAGTCCCGCCAGGCCCGTGGAGGAGGGCAAGTTCTCTTTATAATTGAATCTATATATATAAAAGAAAGTCGTGTTAGTTACACTATTTATAACTCAAGAACGGCTGAACCGATTTGGCTGAAAATTGGTAGGGACTTGATTTTTTAAATTTATATTTATTATCTTAATAAAAAATTGAATTTAATAAAATCCAAAATCTGCTCATTTATTGCCTCTAAGGCGGAACAAAGTTCGTCGGGTCAGCTAGTTTTAAAATAAAATTAACTGTCGCCCGAATATCTCGGGGAGTAATGTACTTTAATAATTCCAACGTTTACACACAGAATTGTTAAGAAATAATTTGGCTTCAGAAAAAAACAAAACTGAAAATTATGTATTTTGGTTTTTAATTAATTAATTGTTTTAGTACTTTGTTCTTAAGTCAATCATTTGAAGAATTCGTTAAAACAAGTCATACACACACATATACATACATGACACTCATGTCACGTTAGTATGAAACAAATGCTTACGAAAACTGGAATTAAAATACAGACTACTTGGAAACACAATTCCTTCCCGCTTTTGTGTGTAAATGATATGTCGGGTAATAGTGGAGAGGATACTTATACATTATCGTAGCCCACTTATGATATAAAGAAAGTACTTCCAAAATAATCTCTCTGGAAACTATGTAGCTAAGTTGTCCTATCTTGGCTTTTTTTTTTTTCATTTAAATCCTGGAAGGGAGGGGTCCGGACTCCACATACCTCCCCCCTCGCTACGTCCCTGGACCTCACAACGAACTCTCCAAGGTCGTCAGTCGTGTACTTAAGGCGGTACTATCCTCATTTTATTTTGCTTCTAATATTTCGTGTTTTTGCAAATTATTTTTAATGAATTCATAAGATAACCACATTTTGTAGTTTATAAAAGCGTTTTCCTAATACACAATTCCTTATTTAATGTTTTTATTACTGTAATGCAAATAAGTATTTATGTCAGTACTAGCGTGTACTGAATGAAAGCATGGAATTATGTGGTATATAGTTCTGGATTAACCGTTCGTGTTCAGCCTATCAATATAAATTAGGTTGTGCCCAAACCACAGAAACATCAGTTTATCAGGGTTTTGTGGAAAACATAATGTTTATTGATGACTTAATGTAAGCTTTTGGACATACGCCACTGCTAAGCACATGTATGTCTGTAGAAGAAAACTACAAAAAACACAAATGACCAAAACACAAATAAAGCAAAAAAAAAATTATGTTGTCAGGATATAAACACCACACAATACTCCACAACAGGAATATGGTCAACAAAACAAAAAAAACAAAGAAAAATGGACCAACAGAACGAAAAAAAAAAACCACAAATGATGACAGCACAAAAATACCGAAACAAAAAAATTCAGCACAACAGTTGAAACGAGACAAAGATACCAGCAAAACGAAAAGACGAAAGAATTACAATAGTTTTCCAAAAACAGAAGAACACGAAAAAAAAAAAACCCACAAAAGATGACAGCACAAAAATATTGAACCCAAAAAAAATTCAGCACAACAGTCAAACGAGACAAAAACACGATGTTTTAATAATATACTAGAAATAAAATGTTAGAAGACGAAGGCTGCAAAGTGACCGCACCTATCGCGTTCGTAGCAAGATTTCCAATCAAGACAATAGACTTAAAATTTCCGCCCCACTCCCAGGGTAAACTAAACCAATTAAAAAAAAAAACTCAAAAGTTAATCGACCCCGGGAATTTCACCAACCCATTTCCCCCTTCCCACACTTCCACGCCACCCTGCTGATATTCTAGATTCGCTGGTTCGAGTGTAATCTTTTGTCCTGGAAAGCCAACTAATTCCTAGCTTTTTTCTTACGGCGAGGAAAGTCGTTGGTCCGTAAATGAAAAAAGTGTTGAAGTAGAAGGGTGGACGTGATCCGGGTTTGCGGAGCTCTCGGCAATTCTGTCGGCGACACCTCCGGCTCACGAGGGGAGGGTACGACTTGGGAAATTCACTTCGGGACGAGACTCCGGTGTATTAGTAGCATACCTTTTGGGCGTTCACCCCTTAAAAAAAGGTAAAGCGCACTAACCAGCCGATTCCGAGTGAAAAAAGCCCTTGGATTTTTAAGCACAGTTTACATGCTAGTAAGTGTCACGCAGCGGCCTGGGTGGTAACACACTTGCTTGCCGCTCAGACGCTCGTCTTTCGATTCAATAATGACAAGAGTCATTAGACTTTTTATTTATAACCATTATTGTACCCATTATTATTTTATATTTGAATTATTACTGGAAATTAAATATCAAGTAATATCTAATAAATACATTTTAATAAATACAATGATATTTATATTTAAATTAATAATATTTGTAAACAGTAGATTTATAATTTTTTTAAATTAAAAAAATGAAAAGTTACCGTTAGCGAGAATCGAAATCCGCGTGTGGGTCGCTGCACCGTAGCTAGAGTGAAATTTAACTAGTACCTATATCAACTATGCTTAAATTTTCATAAGCTTTTTTTCTTGAAATTGGCTGGACAGTGCGCTTTATTATTTTAAGGGGTGAACACTCTGAAGGTATACTACTATTACAGTCGTCGCTTTTAAAAGTAATGCGTGATAAACACCCAAAGGTTACATACAGTAAAATAATTAAAGCGCACTTCGGGCAACCCGCTGATGCATGAGTTATGACCGTTTGAAGTTAAAATTGTTTATAATAAACGATAAATAGCATGGATATTGTGACTTAACATTCACATAACGCACATAGGCCCACATATGTATTTCTATAACGTTGCTGAAACATTGCAATGTTCCAGTTATTACCGTTACATTCCTGTAACGCATCTGGAACAGTGTATGCTGTATGATAAAGGTTGTACAAGAGCAAAAAAAAATGAAAATAACAACGCCTAACTCGCTTTTAGTTTATTAACTTTCTCCGCAGGTTTTTATCTGTTAAAAAAATATTTTTAAGGCAATTATTTGACAGACGTTATAACATTGGAATAACGGTTGCTTTCCTTTCAAGGCCTTCGCGCCATATTGTTTGATAGCTAACGATTAAAAACCATAGTTTAAAAAATGTTGCCTACTCATTTAATAAATATACAGAAACCAAGTGGTTGATATAATCAGTTCATCACATAAATTAAAACCGAAGTGCGAGTAATTTTCCCACATGATAAATGCAGCTAATACATGGGCCTCATAAAACTACACAAGGAACAGTGATTGACGACCACTTTACGCTCAGCTAAAAATCCACAAAAGGTAAATAATCCGTCTAAAACATCGCCCCATTGAAATGAAAACGAGCCCTTCGCATGTGATCCATTCATCACTTCCGAAAGAAGATGTTACTATTATATAGAGAGAGAGTTCTAAAAATGAAGGGGGGGGGGAGGAGGGGGGGGGGGCTCTTCTGCAGCGAAACAACGAACGAATCGAAATGGATCTGTTTATTTTGTTTTCCTCATGCGATTATTTCACCGTTGAGGACATAACGTTTTATTGCTGCAATCAACCGCGCGGTAAAAGCCTGTAATCGCGTATTTTACCATAAGCACTTATTTCTCTCTTTCTCTCTCTTTCTCTCTCTCTTTTTCTCTCTCTCTGTTCTGTCACATGATACTATGATTTCCGGAACAATTTTGCCAAATATTGATGTTTCTCACACGATCCAAAGGGTTCGACAAAAAAAGGAGGGGGGGGGGGGCACTTATATCCTCGCATCACGAGGTCGAGTGAGAGTGAGAGGGCGAGGCGGGAGATCCTTTTGATGTGTAACATCTCAGCTCTCGGTATACGGCATTTGGTAGGAGTAATTTCGTTCATGCGACGGAAGTCGCGTGGAATGGAAATGTGTAACAAACGGTGCAGCCATCTGTGGTGGATGGCGCGAACCAAAATTTACAAATCCAAAGGAAAAACTTTATGGTTTTAACTGTTTAATGAATTTTAACAAGATGACCAGTATTTTAGTAAAAATCCTAGTCGAAAATCAGGTCCAAACCCGGGGTTTAGTTCTTTTTTTCAAATCTTTTTCGCTTTTATCAGAGTTGCTTCATTATATAGCTTAAATTTTCGCCCTGCTAATCAAATGATTCTAAAGTCAACATAGCTGCTCCGGCAACTAATTCTAGCGGCGGACGCGTATGTGTGATTCACGTCCGGAAATGTAGTTGAGAACACAATTTGCGTATATATTTATCTTAAAGAGATTTATATTTATTGTAAAGAATTCTACTTTAAATTCCATGTCAGAGTTCCGTACTATAAGTTGTATTTGCAGCATGGCAACACACGAATTTGGTCGTTACCCGAGCCCAGATGCCGAGTACTGAGAGACTCGCTCACGTGTTTTTATTTATTTATTGATGTTACGGGTCTCGGCAACAAGGGCAGACGGAGAGGCCATATGCAGTGCAAGAAAGGGAAATAAAACGGAAAAAAAGATCCTGTTTCCAGCCAATAGTGCGGAACCATCCCTGCAACAGCCTGGATCGATTTGAAGAAGTCACGGAGAAGCACTAAAATCTTGGGCAAGGACACATCCGGTCAGAACCCGGGGGGGGGGGAAGGAAGGGAATTTTTCGGAACTCGACCTCTTTAATTCGGGAAGTTGCACGAGCGCGCAGAGAACTAGGCATATGTTCTAAGCCAGCGATAGCCACCTGGCCGCCCGCGGGCGTTTGTGGAATATATATCAGCAAGCCGCGATATCCTCACATTATTATTGAAAAATATATATATTTTTGTAATTAATATTTTGTTCAGTAATAATTTTTGTTTAATTTAAAGGGGTGATGTTTTTTTTTTTGTAAATATTATTTTTAATTTTAGTCCCCCCCCCCCCCCCAACATTGTGTACCACATTTTGTATGTATCGGTTATCCCAGAGAATAACATGAAATTAGAATTTATTAATATGGGTGTCTGGCCCACGGATTAGTTTCACAAATGACACCTGACTCCGAAAAGAATAAATTTGGACAACAATTTTTCTATGGTTTAAACTAATCAGGAGAGAGTGAATGACAGGGCTCCCTTGTGAGCGAAAGGCGTAAATATGGTGCACAATTAAAAAAAAAAAAGTTACAGTAACAGTAGGTCGTGCGCACAATATTTGACCGCCATATTTTTGAACCTATTAATTCACAATAAAGGACAGAACGGTCTCGTGCATGGGACACAGGTCGAGCGCATAGAAGGAAAATTAATATATTTTATTTCAATTACAGACGCATGGCGCAACAACCAATGAGAGTAGAGTAGGAAGCCGAAGTTGGCGAGACTGTTGTTTGTATTTATCAATCATATTGTGGCAAGAAAGTGTCAAGATATTACAATTTTCCTGGTTTAAAAATCAATTAATGCGAAATTAGCAACGATTGTAAATTTAAAAAAATGTGTTGTGTTAGAATGGTTAACTAAAAACAATTATATATAACCTTTTTGTATTCATATGTTGCAAAACTGTGCTCACAAATTGCTGGTCAGTTGTCTCGGGATAATCGTTTGGTGGTTAATATAGTTACTAACATTGCCGACATATGGCGGATACATCGCAAAATTTTTCATTGGCTGAAACTAACAGTGATATATATATAAACTGCGAACAGAGTTCCGCACGAGTCGTGTGCTCAAGTCGTGCGCGTGGCCCGATATGCACTCGCTCATGCACCCAGCCTCAGCGCGTGCACGTGACGTGGGAGGGGGACGGGGGGTGACCCCCGCCACTCCCCGCCAGGCGGTGACCTTGACGAGGCCACTGGGTTTAGCGGAGCAGCGCGACACGAGCAAGGAAACAAACACGTCGACATTTATGTGCATTAACCCGCGCTCCGATCGGTAGTAGAGATTAGATTTTATGATTTTATTTTTTTAGGCCAATTTCTATTTTTAAAACAAGAGATTTTGTGTTTTTTTAATTTTTTTTATGAATTCTGTTTATCAGCGAAAATTTCAATATATATATATATATATATATATATATATATATATATATATATATGTGTGAGCTGCGGCCTGCTGGAACACGGGCAGCCCCGGACCAGCCCCTGGTCATCAGCACGGGCCCCCGCCTCTCAGCCCCGCGGCGCTCATAGGCTGCGACCCCCGCCGCCGCGCCCCGTGTTCACTGACCTCCGATCAGTCCCTTCAACAACACACCCCCAATTACAGGCGCTGGCTCGTGGCGGCTCCACTCTCGGGAAAAAAAAAAAAAACAGCCGCCACGTGCGTCAAAAGGTTAAACTTCGCGCTTAAGTAATTTACATCAACGATAAAACTAAATATATGCGTAGAGCAGACTTACAGGCCTAGAGATACGAAATTTGGTACGTGGATTCTACATGGAACTAGGTGTGTGGTCCGTTTCTATTTCAAAGAAATATATTCTAAATTCGAAATTCCTCCTTTTGAACATATTTTTTTTTCTAATAATCACCGTGGCAAAGGCTATTGCATTGTTGATGATGCTTTCTTCGTTTATCGTTTATATGGCTATCGTTTCCGGATGTTAATCCAGTCTTTCTGTAATCATCTTAGCCTTCATACTGACACAGTTGGTCAAATAAATGCAATTTTGAAGGTCTTAAAAAAGTGTTGAATTTTTATATGGTGTGTTTAGTTTGTATATTTTCCGGTTCGTCTTAGCTCTAGCGTTTTTTTTTTCTTAACTTGCTTTTCAGAATTCTATTCAGTTTTTTTTCTTTTCGTTCGAGGCGCGGAAGTAACGCACCCACAAGGAGGGGCGTGCATAATGAGCAATGCGAGTGTGTTCTGTCTGCAGACTGAAGCGGCGAGGCAGGATTACATCAGCTAGTATTCAATAATCAACTTGAACGAAAACTAAGCAGTGAGTAAGTAATGGAGGTTCACAGTTGCAACAAACATCGCGACGAAACAGCTGCAGTTTTCCGACTACTTTATTCATCCCCCCCCCTTTCCGTCATTCCCACCCCTCATTAAGCATCTCGCACGAGAAGTGTCATTATAGGTTTACATCTTACACGTTGACAACTGCAGGATGTAAGTTTAGCGCTTCTAGCGGGAGCATTCACAACTAACTCGTTAAGCTAATGCAACAAACATGCAGTTTTAATTTTTTTTATCAATACGGGCTTATTCATAAAATTAGAAGGTAAAACTTATTCACAATTTATCATGCAAAGCAAACAGTAAAATAAAAAAAACGCTTAGGACTAACAAGGCCATTTGTAGCGTTCGAATCAGAGTATCACTATCCGAAAATTGCACGTACAACTACTATCATTGTAGTGCCAGTCGTTTGTTCTTCGCTCCACTAACGCCTACCCCAGAGCGAGGAGCGGGGCGCTAAGTATTCCCTGTTCCTCTCTCCGTCATCGAGCGCCTCACTCCCGGTTTGTCGTTAACGCTCTGACGAGCGATCGCATCGACACACCCTGCCGGCTGGAAAGACGCTTCATTTTGAAAAGTTAGCCGTCCACGAGCAACAGCAGAGCTGACTCGACGTGCGAAGGGCAAGCACTACACGTCCGTCTACAAGGGACAGCGCGCGTGCGTGCGCGGTTCACCTCGCAAGGGTGAATACTGGGCTGTATGTAGTAAATCTGTGGCCCTAGCATTGAACAGCTTTTTATGGCAACGCCAAAGAAACTGTCAATGCAACTCGTATGCTATACCGGACGCGGAATCTCGTAATGTCCTATTTTTCGATGCATGAAGTTTTTGGTAGTTCGCAGCTAGTAGATACATTATAAAATGAATTTTGTCAAAATATAAATTAAAGTCATTTTAAAGGAGGATAAGGCCTCACCATATTGCAATTTCAAGTATTCTGATAATGTTTGCAATACAACTTAAGTGCCATTTTTTTTTTGGTTGGACATGGCATAGGACTTAGCTTTTGCTACCTGTTGAAGTAACACTTCTGAACTGATGTATCATGATAGTTGTAGTCGTCCAAGTTAAATAATAAGTTAAATCCTTGTGGCGCTTTCAGATTAGAGTCTGTTAGTAAATATGTGGTTGCACCAAGGTATGGAAGGTCTGGGAGATATGCAAAAAAATTAGAATAAATAGTTCGAAAAATAATTATAGCAAAAAGATGGAAAAATACCCAAGATGACAGGGCCTGATCCTTCTTGGTAATATATAAAGGCGTGAGCCCGTTTCGATAAAAAATGCAAATCAAAAACTAACGTCGCCGTCCACATCACGATTGCGACAATGCGACAGTATCTGAATGGCGGGAACATGCGCAGCTGGTCCACGACCAGTCAACCCGGCTGTTACAAGGCGCGAGGCCGTCGAACCAGCCACGTGGCGCCGAGAGGGTTGCCGACCCCCCCCCCCCCCACCCAGACTAGGGTCAGACACGTGACCCGCGGGCCTGGGGTGGTACAAAGGAGGATGGGGGGAGGGTGGTGTCCCAGTCCACGTGGAGTTAGTTCTATTGATCTTCCGGCGGGTCCCGGGCTACACGCTGCACAGCATCCACCTCTCCCCCCCCCCCTCTTTTCCACAGGGTCCACAGAGCCCCGCCGTGCCTCTGCTGGAGGTTCCCGCCCTTCGGCGGACAGCCAGTCAGGGACTGTCGTCGTGCACTGTGAAGCCGGTCTCATCGACCACGAAACAAAACCAACAAACTCTATAAACAAAACAAAAAAGTATTCAAAGAACCAGCAGACGACGTTCAACTTCTTGCGTTTTGGCTTGCGTTTCCGCCTTCTATAGCGTGATGCGAAGTGTTCCGCGAACTTATAAGGAAGCAGATAAAAGGTTATTAGAAGGTTACGATTTTCAATTCAAACTCAAATTTACCCTTATTAAACAATAGCAAAGTGAAAGCAAATCACGCTTTAAAATCAAAAATTTTTAAAGACTTTCACACATTTTCGTTTAAGAAAATTATTTCATGAAAAGAAGCCCGACGAAGAAAATTATTCCTAAAGTTTTACAGTTACAATTTGTAGGGATGGCGATGTCTTGCGGCTTAACGTGTTTTATAAACAACCGTAGTTTACGCACGTGTGTTGCGTGTTGCATCATTGCCCTCTTGCGTTTTTTGCGAAGTTTGTGGAAACGGCCTGAAGGTGACTGACACCATTGCAAAAATATCGTGTCTAATTAAATATTTCAAAAAGTTAACACTAAATTAATGCCCCCAAGTCAAGTATTGAGTTGTATTCTCATCCTCAACTTGCATCACTGTTTTGTGGTTTGTGATTCCAGAAGTTTTAACATCTCACCTTGCATCACTTAAAAATAAAATACTGCTTTCCCAGATATCTAGCATATTATTCATAACTTCGGAAAGAGGGGAACATATCACTCCCACCCCACCCCCTGCGTCCGCCACTGATTATCGACACCCTCAGAGCATTTAAGTATAAATGGTAATAACAATCCATGTGTTTCGGTTATTGTATTTGCCACGTGTATCATAAAAAAAATATAAAAAAATAAAAATTTATAAAATGTGAACGAGTCTTTCAGAACTCGCCAGAGATGTGTAACATCTAACCACGGTAAAGAACAAATTCATGTGTTCTCATGTTTCAAACACTGCCAATCTTATTAAAATGCATTAAATAGTTAATACTCTAACGTTTTCCTTTGTCTTTGTGAACTTTGGTTCGCCTTATCCGCCCATATAACAGCACCGTGGTTACACATTTCCATTCCTTGCGACTTTCGTTCAATTCACGAAATTTCTACTACCAAATGCCGCACACCGAGATGTTACTCATCAAAAATACTCAGAAGAGAAGAAAGTTGTAACTACTTTTATCGATTATCCTGAGAACCAAAATTTCTGTTCACGTCAACGCGTTACAGCAGTTTTTGTAAAAAGCTTCAAGTCAAATCGACGGCGGAGTCGCGGAACAAACACAACACAAATAAGGCAAAATTCGGATCAAAATGGGTCATGGACCACCCAGGTATGCATATGAAGTGATTTTTGGAAAACCATGGTAGCCGGACCAGGTTTACGAACCTCGGGGTGGAAGTCTAGCGTCTTATCACTGCGCACCTGACGCCGCCAAGGGCCACACAGCTAGATTGATGGTAAATTCAATGACATTAAAAACTTAAACTTAAATAAACGAAGTTTTCTTCGTAGTTCAACATGGCCGGATCTTCTACGAAATAACGCAGTGTTCCATCTTCTGAGGTCCATTTCCTATTAAAAAAAATGTACACATGCACGTGACTATAAGAAGAGTGTCTATTCCTTGTTAACGCCCAATTTGAATCTCGTAAGTTCAAACGTTATCCCGGTTACCGATGGAACCAACAACGCGCGCTCTTTGGTCAATGAAACAGCAAGAGATGGATTTAAGGGACCCGCCTCGTGATGGCTGTGTTTGCGTGAAATGAACCGGGAAGTTAAGTGCGATGCTCGCTGGTGCTTCTAGAGCGTTATCGCCTCTAAGCGCAAGGCTGTGGACTGGCGTGTGGTCTCGTGAGGTCTTCTCTCTGTGCATAGGTCAACTATGATAGTTTAGCTGTAACAATAACATCATATAGTGGAGAAATGAAAAAAAAAAAGGTGAAATGCAAGTACACTGAGTGCTTTCAAAAATCTGTACCACGTGTTTGGTGCCTAAAAATTATTTTGAAAACACTCAATTTAGTAATTTGCACTCTTTTAAAAATACAGTTTAAAAACTAAATCAGAAAGCAGAACAACTCATGCGCCCTCAGCGGAATCTTAAAATGTTTTTCCTAAATAGAGCACACTCCGATATCTTGAGCAGTTTTCATATAGCGTTGTTTATTTTTTTTTCTGTAGCTCTGCACACGGCGTGTTCCCGGGTGGGCGGGGACCTTTAACTTCCCTTCAACGTCCGGCTGTACGTCCTCGCTGAAGGGCCATCCATGTCCTATCCGGCCTTCACCTCGCATTCACGAGTGGCTGTCCTACTGGCATCGTCCTGCCAGGCTCGCGGGCAGGACATCAAACATTCATCCGTCGAGGTCGACGCGCAATCGATCCCTCCTCTTCGTCGGCGACTGGCGGCGGAGTGAGTGGCCAGTGCAGCCACTCACCACTGGGGACGCTACAAAATCCAGCCTATGATACAACAAATATAAAGCAGACTACGAGTATAAGTGCCCAACCCCCCCAACCCCCCTACGCATGATACTCTTTTCTACTCTATCCAACTCTTCATCCAGACCATCCTCTGTCTCCTTCCTGTATTCTCTTACACCAATTGAGTGCAAACTTGCTCCCCGCATGACAGTGCCCAGGGTTTTATAATGCGAATAAATTATACATACGGGGAACATAACCTCACAAACACTCTCACGAAAACGGCCAGGAGACTATAAATAAACTTTCCCTGCCTGTTAAAATAGAAGCTTACAAGCAACCTGACATCGTTAGGTATACATACGGGAGCATAACTTCACTTACATAAATACACTTGAAAATACACTTTGAAACGTTTATAAACACAATTTCTATCACTAATATTCACAATAAATAAATGTTTTTAATGTATGGACCAGTATTCAATATCAATCACTAAAGTCTAAGATTTAAACGCACATATATTCTTTTTATTTGCATGTAGCTTTTTTTTTAATCCTGTGAAAATTTTGTTGCATGTTACGCCGGCATCGTAAAAAAATCACTCTCATCTTTTTTTTTCATAACGCAACTAAAGAAACATAACTTCGAAAAAACCTAAATAGTTTTTTTTTACTTTAATATAAAGCGAAGACCACAACATGTTAATTTATTAAATTATTTAAGCTATTTAACCTGGATTTTTCTTTTCATTCTCTCTCCTGCAGTTAATCTAGAAACCTTATATGAACGTTTTCGTTAATTTACATTTAAATCACGTGTTTTTTTTTTGTACGCAGGTATGCTGTGGACGCGAAGACGTCGGGTAGACACAGTGAAGGGTTCTCGAAATACTAATAAAAAAAGTAGGAGCCTCTGTAAATACCTAATATTCACCGAACACGAGTCAAACGTCGCAATAATCAGTTTTGTGTTTTTTTTTTTTTTTTAATTCCGACTAAGACAGAACAGTGAATTTCAGACATGTTCTGAACTGTTCAGGCATCTGACTCCATTTAATTGAATATAGACATCCCAGGCCTCTGACGTGAACTAATTTCGTCCAGGCTGTTATCTTATCCAGCAGGTAGCTCTGAACCGCATACACTGCCCTAGATTCGAAACAGCTGTTCAGATTTTCGTGCAGAGAAATACGTTCGGTTCTGTGGTAGCTACGAGTGTTGAAATATTAGTATTAAATGTTTCCGGAGTTAGGTACTCCTATGAATCGTCCGCTGAATCACATCAATGCACAACTTAATACCACATGTTTACAAAATTTGATATGAACCGACTGGATGGTTAATACATATTAAACATAAAAAAGTAGGGTGCAATTTTAAAATAACGAATAGTATAGTCTTGTTTTAATTCGCATAACTTTTGTATGCAAAATAAGAGAATTTGTTTTATTAGTTCATGAGCTAATTAATTCTATATTTGGAAGAAAATTAGGCTCTTGAAAAAAGTTTCATGAAATTAGAAAGTGTCACTTAAGATTTAAAAAAAAAGTCTCATGAAAAATATCAGTTTTAATTTATTGTAGCTGTAGCGCTCTTCATCCGACATTTTGTTCCAATGATAACCATTTCAAGATCACAACTATACGAGTTCGTGTATCACACTATCTCATTCTCAGCATGGAGTTATAGTCCATGGTGTGGGTATCTATACTTAAGTTGAAGTCACTTTGGTTAGCCAATACTAGAAGTTCGTTTAATAGTTTTAAAGAAACTCGTGAGTAAGAACTTAAAAAAAATTCTTCATTAAATGAGTATACATAATACAAAATGATGTTAACAAGTATCCGCAAAATTAATAAATTATTTTTAACAAAAAAAAATTCTATCCAGGTGGGAGACGGGTGGGAAGAGTCGTTCTCATTTTGACTTAATTACGAACATGGCAAAGATTGCTCACACCCACTTCCTTACGTCTTACTACCATTGTTCCATGAGCCAAACCTGACCACCGAGTCATATGCCAAAGAAAAGCGTGACCTATCTGCAGACGTCCGGCTGTCCCTGGGAGGTCTGTTTACATCCGCAAGGGTTCGAACCTTGGCACCGCGTTCCACGCAAGCAGGCAATCCTTTCTCGGGACAATCGTTGCGGCCTCCGTGGACAGGAACCGCTCGCCTTGGCGGGCGACTGCGGCGAGGTCGGTTTTCGAAACACTCACAACGGCATAGCCGAATACAACCCTGAATGAAAAGTGGCCTATTTCACTCTCCGGCACGTAAACAAACTCTATGCAAATAATCATGTTGATCCATTGCTGATTCGTGACTTATTAATTGTGAATGTGGTTAATTGACTAGCATGCTTGCGTTTGAAACTCGGGAAACAGCTCCGCGCTCTGTATTTTATAAAACTTAAAATACATACAAAAAAACTACACTAGCACCTCCAAGCACCTGAACCTGGATCCATTAGTGACGTCATCCATTAACCTGCAGTCGACACTAGCTGTGTCTACTGATGGAAAATGGAAACAAAATGGCGGTCATGACGTCATACAACATTATGAGAATTTGTGGGTGGCCTTGTTCATACACAACATAATGATAATGTATCACGTATTAACAATCTTCGTACAATAATATCGGTACGGCACACCATAATTATCGTGCGTGTAGTAGAAACTAACCTCGAGAAAATTCGCTCGACCTCTCCTTGTAGATCCGAACCACTCCATAAACCACCCCTTTCACCCTTCAATCTCTCACGGGGCCGATGAAGGGGCTGAAGGCTTACCCCCCCCTTACCCGCAGACTGTCACGCGCTAGGTCAACGACCCATGACAAACGACTTCCCTTCTTCCCCTTCGACCCCTGTGGCCGATGCAACACCCCCGCCATGCGGTCTGCACGCGAATACGCACTAGCGGGGGAAAACACGAAGAGGGAGCTAGGATACAGGCGCCTGACAACCGGAAAGCCCAGGCGGAAGACTAGATCATGCCTACCAACACAAATCACAAGAAGTGGCATCTCAAACAAATAAAAAAGAAAAAAAAATATTTTATTTTAAGCTTACGTTCATTTTAATGTAAGGTCGATAAAATCACACCAAATTATTACTACATACCACACCATCAGAACAAGACTATGGTAACTTAAAATAAGAAAGTATCTATAAAAATTATGAAATAATTACCTGTATTTAATAATTTAATTCAATTAAAGTGTTAAATTTTTATTCAGTCACTAAACGATTTAATGAACTATAAATTCTTCTTATGGTGCGACGAATTCAATTTACTAGTAACCTTTAAACATTTAACACATTTGATTAAAAGTAAATGGTCTTTGAGTTGCGATATTCTTGTTCTGGTACTGCAATACGCTGTCTTTACATTTTTTTAAGGCTTTGCTTCCACTGCCTAGTTAACATTTTCGGTTCTCCGATAAGTCCCAAATTTTTGAATAAGTATTTTGAAAATGAGAACGCAGAATCTAAATTGTAGCCTATGCATTAACTACATCCAGCCGTGGGATCACAGAAAATGAACCCTTAAAAAAAAAAACGTGACAGAAGTATTAAATGATAGGTACTTGCAACAAAAAAAATATTTAACGGTTGAATAGTGAAACATCCGTCTCTTACGTGATGTTATTTCATGTTTGGTTGTTATTATTTTGTATTGTTTACACGTCGTATATTCAATAATGGTTCAGTATAAGAGAAAGCGTTCGCGCTAATTCCTTGCTGGTCTGTTGCTAAGTGGGATTAGGCCTGGCCATCTTGCAATTCCAAAAAATTTGATGCCGCTTGCAATAAAGCTTCCGTGCTTTATTTTTTGGTTTGACATAGCACAGGATTATGCTTTGGCTACTTTTTTGAAGCCAACACTTGGGAACTGGTCGTGATTATTATTATAACAGTTGTAGTCGCCCGCATGAAATAGCAAGTTATTTCCTCGCGGCGCTTACAGACTGGCGACTGTTAGTAAATTTGTGGTTGCAACACGTTGCATAGAAAACCCAAGATGGCAGGGTATCATCCTCCTTTAAAATCCTTGTTTAACAATACTCGCTTCATGATGACATTTTTTTTACGATTCTATACAGCGAGTCCGTTTCGAGCTACAAAACAAAACCTCTTGCACTAGACCTTACGCAGCTACGGTTTGTACTATCCAACCAAATGATAAGCAGAGTCACTTGAACCTTCCAGCAGACACCCACCCACCCCTCCCAGGGAATAAGCGACCCCGGGGGCGGAACAGCGCTCCCGCGACGACAGGAGGTCGCGACCCACCGGCGAGCGACGCGGGCCGGTGTGTGCCGGCCACCGACCCTTCGATCGCACGTCTATCGACCTACACATAATCGATACAGAGTGCGAGCAGCACAAAGCGTCGGGGCATCCCCCCATCGAGCAGCCTTTCCAACAAGGTCACGATGTAATATATATATGTGTATTTAAGGGAACAGAAATATTCACGTAAAATTACAGATATTTGAAAAAATTTTACATTCACGTGTAAAGAATTCAAAATAGTGGGTTCGTGTTCTTACCCGGGAATTTATGCTTATGTGTTGTCAAAAAAATATATATTTGTAAACCGTTCCCTAAATAGCTTTTTAATATGAACTGCGCGAAGAATAAGCACGATAGCAACAAAATAAAGTCAAATTGCTGAATATCCAGTTATCTTTTCCGTGGCTTAAAAATTATGCATGAATGAATCATCAATTAAAATATAAAATTATGAGCCAATTCTCGTAAGAAATTCTCAGTATTATCTCGAAAAAACGTTTTAATATATGCACAAATAAACTCTGCCCTGTGTTGTACAATGTTACAATATATTTCTTGTAGTAATACAAACTATTTCTTAGCAACTGGTTCCTAAAGAAAGCTTTTGTAATAGTACAGAATTATTTTTCTGTGCAGCGAGTGCAGAGTTTCATTGTGATGAAACACTTGCAGTTGTTTCGCTTCCACCGGGAGTGCACACAAAATTTTATTTCGCTTGTCCCGCTGTTTGTTTTCGAATTCTTTCCATTTGAATGTGGAAATGATAGATTTTTTTTTTCGGATTTTGAGGAAGGGAGAATGTACCTCCTCCCATTTCCCCCTCTCCCCAACCCCCTTGCGGACGCCCTTGCAACCACCAACGACACTTTTCAAGCAGATCAATTTAATTTCCAAGTTCACGCACGTTGCACTGAAGGTGTACCAATTGAATACAGACAAAAAAAAGCCCAAAGATAATTTAATTTAAGATTTCATTGAGGAAATCTGGTATAACTACTAAATATACCACAAAAAAAAGGTAATGTTTTTAATTTTAGCAATTTCAGAGTGTACAGCAAAACTCACAGACAGTACGGTGTGCAGAGCTTCAGAAAAAACCACGCGATTTAATAATAATTGCTCAAGAAATTGGGGTCTGTTCGCGAAAAGCGTTAAAAAAATTCACTTGAGGCTGATGAGTAGTTCTTTTTCCCTTTTTCGTTTTTAAACGAAGTGAAAATGACTAAAACACGTATATTCAGAATCATCTTTAGACATGAAACGCCGGGTACAGATTTTTGAAATCACTGAAGAGACTGGCATTACACATTTATCTTAATTTCTCCGCCATCCAACGTAATGGTTGATGCTCATATTTCAGAGAGTCCCTATTCACGACGAGAAGACTGCGCATCAATCCACAGTCTTACGCTTAGATACGACACCGCGCTAGAAACACCAGCAAGCGTCGCACACAAATACATCCCTGACCAGACAGGCCCCCGAATGTGTAAATTATACAGGGCGAGGCTTTCTGATCATTTCATTTAAATTCCTTCACCTGATAATATTCTGATTTTTTCCCCCCGGAAATTCAAAATTCCTAGATAATCTAGGTTTTACTCGTTTTCCCAGATGCTGGACTCCCCAAATTCACAAAAACACAAGCAATTCACTCTGATAACAGCATGCATGCACGCACAGACTACATTCAATGGCGCAAAAGTAGAAGGACTATAGCAGCATAGGGATAACTGAAACAAGGGTGAAAATTCTTACGAAAATTCTACCACTGCAGGACACGTATTCGGCTTACATGAAAACCTACAGCTTTAGTCTCCTGAAATATTTTATGTTTTTTTTTTTCCCCCAGATATTTTTAAATCCCTGAAAAATTTAGGTTTATATGTTTTTTGCAAAACATTATTTTTATTGATTTAAATAATTATATACTAAAAATAAAGAGTTTTAAGACGAAAAGTACATACAAACGCTTAATCAAAAACTGAATAAGCGCAGAGTTATAATGAGACCCCCAGACATCCGAGTATGAAACACAATGTGTTGACGGGATTATCAGTCGAAAAATTTCATTGAATCAAATCACTTATACAGAAAAATACAGTGCAGTGAGTTAGCTAAGCTGCCCAAAAACGTTCCTGAGAAAAAATGTCTGATAAACACCTATTAAAATATCAACTGCAATATGAATGACACAGAAAAAAAAAATTCTGTACTTTTACAAAAGATTTCTTTGGAAGCCAGTTACCAAGAAATAGTTTGTAAAAACTACAATAAAGGTATTGTAAATTTGTACAACACATGGTCCCACATGGTAATTTTTTCATACATGAAATACGTTTTTCGAAATAATACTGAGTAATTTCTATGAAAATTGACGCATAATTATATATTTTAATGGAAAGGTTAATTGAATATTCAACAATTGGATTAATTTTGTTTTATTAGCTATGCTTATTAATGTGTGCAGTTAATACTGTAAAGCTATTCAGGGAACGGTTTACAAATAACTTTAGCTATTGGAGGTACTGGGACAACACAAAGCATAAATGCCTAATGGTAAGAAACCAAACCCAGTATAACTGCGAACACTATTTTGTAGTGATACAGTTGTTTTCAAGTAATTGTAGAAATTTACAAGCATGTGTAATTTTACATGAATATTTATTTTCCATTTACAAAAAATAATTACAGTGTATCACCTCCAAGGTTAATTCCCGAGTCGTGTGTTTTAATGAAGCGAACCAGGAATAAGTCAAGTGATAGATACGCAGGAGGATGTATGTGCGGAGTGGCCACTGCAGGAGGAGGGACGCAGTGCTGGAGAGAAGACGGTGGAACCTGAAAGACAACTCCACGGCGGCCATAAACAACCCGAGCATCGCGGTAATCCCGTCTCGGACTATTAGCAACACTGTTGCGGGTGTGTGATACGCTGAAATGTTCTTATCCCTCGCCTGTAACTCAAGTGTAAAAACTGCTTGTGGAGGCCTCAGTAAGGGGCCAGGCCTTTCCAGGGACGTCGGAACAGGGGGGGGCAGCAGGGGCGAGTCGCCCCCGTGCTGTTATGCATGGGGGGGGGGGGGGGGCGAGAGTAGCATTTCGCCCCCCTCCTTTTCCCAGAATAAATGTTTGGTCCTAGTAGTATTTTGCTCAACCAGTAGTTACAAACATTGCATTGGTGATCACATTGATTAGAAAATCAAATATAATTATGATTGTCAATATACTGTAAAATGATTGCAAATTCCTAGATGGTATTTTATTTAAATAGTACTGCATCTACTGTCAGAGTAGTATTTAATACATACTACGACATCAAATTCTTGGAATGGTATATTTAATATTTTGGTTCGGAAACTCATTAAATAGAACAATTTTGCATCTGAAATTCCAAATTTTTCCGGGGGCGGACCCCCCACTCTAGGACTGAGGTAAGTGTGATAAATCTTTTCGCCCCCCCCCCCCCCCAATTCTTGAAAACTTTCCGACGTCCCTGGGCCTTTCTGTGGTACGAAGAGGTGCGCAGAGCTGCAGTAAACCACCCGGTACGAAAAAACAAAACAACTAGAAACTCTAATAAGAGGTCCTCGTCCGTCCATTATGTTAGATTTTATCATTTTTCTTCATGCAAATGTTTTTTTTGAATTTATACTTCTTTGGGTGCGTTATGAAAAGATTGAGAGTGAATTTTCGATGCGCGCGCATCATGCAACAAGATTTTAACAGGAAGAATACGGACCCACATGTATGAACATGAACCCATATAATGTAGTCACTTTCATAAAAATTAGGGGACATACCAAACGTATTGGTGTGCCAAATGAAACTTTATGATAGTGAAACTACCCTGGGATATATTTGGAAAACTGAAATACTCATAGTAAAGAGTAATTTCAAGTTTTAAAAAAACCTAAGGATACTGATATTACAACAATTATAATACATATTCTCCTAATTATTTTATGTTAGGCTTCGTACCGCAGTGGATATAGTGTGCGGTTGATAAGCAAATGGACCGTAGTTCAAATCTCAACAGCTGTTTTTTTTTAAAATTACAGAGAACTGCATTATATAAATTTTGCTTTAAGCAAATATATATGAACTCATTTTATTTGTTTATCTAATTGCTATAATATTATTAAATACATAATAACTC
Source organism: Bacillus rossius redtenbacheri (assembly GCF_032445375.1). Lineage (NCBI taxonomy): Eukaryota > Metazoa > Arthropoda > Insecta > Phasmatodea > Bacillidae > Bacillus > Bacillus rossius. Next base: position 52,000,126 of record NC_086330.1, read on the forward strand.
AGTCCACTGAATTGATTATTTCATACTAGGTGGGACTTTATCCTCTATTTTTACTTAAAGTAATATTAAATTAATCACGTTTGTTAGGAAATGAATGTCCATGAATTGGTAATAAAAAATAAAACATTATAGTAGTAAAACTAACCTTTAATACTTAATAATTTATAGTCATCTTAGGTGTACGGAAACTATATAGTATTAACTTTTTAATGAATTTTAACAAGGTGGGCAGTAGTATTAATAAAATTCTTGCAAAAATCAGGTTCAATCCGGGGTTTAATATTTTTTTTAAATATTTTTCGTTTTAATTATGACTTTTAATTATATAGTTTACCTTTCGTTCTGCAAATAAAATCATTCGATGGTCAATGTAGCTGCTCCGGTAGCGATTATAGCGGTGGGTGCGGCAGCTACGTGTGAGTTGCGTTCAGGAATTTAGTGATTGATAATGAATACTGGTTCATATAATTAAAAAAACCTTTATTTATTATGAATATTAGTGATATAAATTGTTTATAATTTTTTTCAAGTGAATATTCAAGTGTTTTTATATAAGTAAGATTATGTTCCCGTACGTATAATTTATTCGAATTACAAATCAGAAATTATTAATTTTTATTTAATAAATAATTAGAATTAATAAATTAGAATACACATTTGGACATTTTTATTTTCATTATTAATCAAAATTCATATAGATTATTTTACTAAATTAATTAATAAATTTATACATATGTTTACCTTAATATTGGACATTGAATATTTATTTAATTTTTTACAGTACATTTCAAAATTATCATTGTCTTAAATAAAAAAGAATTATAACTTCTAACACAAGTACCTACATAATAAATACACACACCTTTTTTTATAAAGAAATATTAAAACAAAAATGTAATCAAAGAAGAGAAGTTGTGTGCATTACGCAGCTGTGGCCACACACAAAGAAAAATTCTTGAGGTGGCCATGAATTAAATAATTACTTAAAATCAAAAGTTTTAATAGGGTAGCATATATCATGTGACAAAATTGCAACGAAATCTAAAATGCAATGCGTACACGTAGGTTACTTGGCCGGCGAGTATTTCCCCTGAACAAAAACAATTATATAAAAATGCGTTAATGGGTCTGAAATATTGCATGAGGGAATGGAAGTGATGTATAAAATCAAAGTTAGAATGATAAAATTGGATACGCCTATGAAAGTATTTTTATATTTAATGCTAGCATTAAGACGTGGACGTTAAAAATCATATTCCATTTTAAAAAGTCAATAAAACTTCTTTAAATGTCAAAATTGCAATGTAAGAAATTGGATATACGCTCGTTTAGCCATAAATAATATTTTCTCTATAAAAAAGTACTTACATCTGAATACGATCAGCAATAAACTCAGAAACGAAGGGGGGGGGGGGGGGGGGAGACAGAAAATGTAGCTGATCGACACGTTTGTGACCTAGCCACGTCACGATATGGAAATTTCCAAAGGTTTGCGTGCTTGGTTCGCACGCTTTTATTGCCGCTCGGCTGTTCGCCACGTAAGAATCAGTTTAACCTGAATAATCTTGTATTGCTTCGAGCTATCTTGATCCGCGTAAGGTTTTCAAACAAATTGCATGTAACGCGCATCTATTCTAGCCACGAAGTGATGGCAAAAATTTAGTTGCTTCGCTAAGATGTCAAAGACAACTTGATGAGAATGAACCAGGTGGTTGGCATTCCATTAAAATCTTGGAGGTCCCGTCGCTTTAAGCCTATCCGGGCACACACACTGTGTACGGTGTGCGGAACTTAAGAAAAACTGCGCAATTTTAAAACTACTTACGCTATTCGAGCAGTGTCTGTTCAATGTATTTTTTTTCTGTAAATGAAACAGAAATACCATGTAAAATTACAGATATAATTAAATTAGTATATTTAATTGAAAACAACTGTATGACTACAAAAAAGTGTTCGCAGTAATACTGGCTTCAGATTCTTGCCCGGGCCTTTTTTGTTTCGTGTTGACCCAGTACCTCCAATAGTTATTTGTAAACCGCTCCCTGAATACCTTTCCAGTATTAACTGCGCACATAATAAGCATGATACAACAAAATAGTGTAAAAATGTTGAATTTTTAAGTATCTTTTCTATGGTTTAAAAAAAATAATGCTTCAACGAAACATTAAATAAAATATAAAATTATGCGCCAATTTTCGTAAGATATACCTACATACTCAGTATTATCTCTAAAAACGCATTTCATTTATGCAAAAATAACCAAAGCTGCAATATCTTTTTTGTAGTATTACAAACTATTTCTTGGTAACTGGTTTCGAAAGGAATCATTTGTAAAATTACAGAAAAATTATTTTGCTATATATGCTGAGGTCGGATTAGTTCTTTTTCCGGATTTCTTTATGAACTAAATTTTTAGTAGAGTAACAATAGTTAAAACACGTGATTTAAGAACAATATTTAGTAATGAAAGTCCTGTTACAGATTCTTGAAGCACTTAGGTACGAGCATTACACATTTATCTTTATTTATACACCGTAAAAATTCTATGGTCACCAGTCAAGAATTTTTTTTTTTTTTTTTAGCTAGTCAAAACTCTTAGTTTCACGCGCTAGACGCATCAGCGAGCGTCGCTCTTATCATCCCCGCCTCGCTAACACAAGTGACTAGGCGGGCCCCACTTAAAACGCTATCAAACAAACCATTCTTCGAGAAGGGACCGACGGGAAGCTACAACACGTCACGGTCCGCCGTTTCTTGCTGGGAGTGGTCGACCTGTCGTCTGCTCGAAGCCGCCCGGCCGAAGAACGCTGAACATCTCGGTTCCCTTCAACAGAAGAGCTGGAGGGGGGGGGGGGGTGGGGGGGGGGGGAAAGCAATTAACGGAGCAAGGCACCTGGGTTAGTCACGGTCATTCGAGACGGAGGGAGACTGGGCAGGATCCGGCGAACGTAGTTCCTCCCATTCTTCCGGTTAAGTACTTCCACGGCGACTTCATCCGTGTTTCGTCACGGAGGAGAGAGGGAGAATTAAAGCTCTAGTTCAAGTTGGCCAAGGAGAAAGTCCCGAGCATGACGAGACAAGATATTGTTGGACCGATCACCTAATGGAGCTTCCAAGAAAGAAACTCCACCGTGTAATATTTCCACAATGTCGTAAGCCATCACGTAGTCCTTTGCCTTACAGTAAAATAAAAAAAATTCAACAGTTTTAGATGGTACAGTTCCTTCGAATTTTCATTAAATATAACTTAAAAATCAATGGACCTGTAGAATTGTTCGGTGTGAACGAAATGAATATTTTTAAATCTAATTAATAATTAGACTAATTTAAAATGAGCCTCTTAATGCTTTGCATTAAACCTACGTCGGTTGTTTTCTGTGCAACGTTTTACAACAGGTATGTTACGCGTGCAGAAAAATGTCCCGAATATCAGCATTTGTACCCGTGAAATTCCCTTGTAAGCGCCAGACAAAGAAACATTTCAGGAGGAAGTTGAGGGGGATAAGTATGGTAAGAAAAATGTTAGGTGTGGAGCGCGGTTAAATTTAAGGTTTTATATCGCACGGTTTGAACACAAAAGGCTTACGGAGGTGAGATGGTCATGGTTTTAAAATTATAGACTTTTTCTTTTTTATTTTTTTAACATTAATATTTTGATATCTTTATTTTCCAATATACATAATACAAAGAAAAAGTTTTTTTTTGAGATTGTGTAAAAATGATTATAGTGTTACATCTGACACTTTTAAAAAAAAAATTAATTACTGAATCCCGATAACAAAACGAAAAAAAAAAATGTTGCAAAAACATTATTTTCAAGTTCAGGCGTTACATTTAACCACGCGCTACCTGTTAAAAGCAATGTTTTCAATAAGAAACGATAAAAATGGCTGTAACCTAGAATTTGTTGGTTCCAAGATGGCCATTTGCTTCTATTTTTTTCCCCGTAATGCGACGCGACCCACGAAAGTAAAATGGAGTACCTATTCGTGGCTCGTAAATTAACTGTAACATTGTATGTTATCAAATATTATTTTCATTGCCGTGCCCTTAAATTTCCATCATTTAGTCTCAAGAACTGCCGATAATAAACAGGAGCTGCATTGGTTCGTGAGTTTCACTGTTTCCCTTCCCTCGCCAAGAGAGACAAGCAGTCTTCTGCCTTGTGATTGGCGGCCGTCTGCGAGAGAAGTCGTTGCGTTATTTGACCGAGCCTCTCAGGCGCGAAATTGGCGCTCGAGCGAGTCTCAACCGTCTACCTCGCGGGAAGCGACGGGCAACGCAGAAAATGATTTGGTAATGAACGTGGATATAATCTCTGATGATGATATGGAGTCAGTTGAGCCGGTGGTTGTGAACGATGGGCTGAGTTTGTCCCGGTTTGGTGTCGCAATTTTTCTGGCGTGGGCGCCCGACCGTCACGGAAGACGTTCATCGAATTCACGGCGGCTGTACATATTTGACCTCTGAAACATTGTACTGTGAATACTTTAACCTAAATTGTTTAATGGCCTTCAACATTAGGAGCCTATTTTACAATCCGCTGTCTGAAACATGTGAGGGGCTTCGGAACATAGCGGTGTTAGTACTTTTTTTATTTTTACACGCCTTATATTAGCTTTACCTGTATGTTTGCATGTTTGTAACCGACTCCTTTGGGTGCGATTTTGACCCACTTTAAACGGCCAGATTTCATTCAAACTTTGTAGATTTATCGAGGACCGATGACAATACACTAATTTGATAAGATTATTAGATTTGTGTTTTGCATACCAAATAATAATTTGAATGTTACAGTAGTCCAAAATACAGTCTACCCAGAACTGTTTTCTCCTTCGGGGCGTGTGTACAGTGTACAGTGGTATGAATTCCAGCATCTTTTCAATTTTTTTTAAGTGAAACGTTTTTTCGGCCGGTAGAGTAATATCAGAATCTCTGTGTGACGGAATAATCGTGAGGAACGTATGTAATAAATTTTGCTTGATGGCAAGGTTTTTTTTATTGTAGTTTTTTTAGTTTTGAATTTAAACATCTTTACAGCCGGATACAGATATGGCAGCAGCAGCGCATGATGTATACTTTCCAATACTTTTGTAAACGTTTACATACTTCCCATAATTTTGCATACTTCTTCATACCGTACTTCTCTGCATAATTTTTGCTTACTTTTGGATACATTTTCATACTTAAGCAAGTCGTAATTTGATACTCTAAATTCTCAGCTCTCATATTGGATCCGGTGCTAACATTATAATAATTGTGACAATTATGAAGACTTTTACACTAGGATTATGTATCATATTATAGCTACTATAAACCCCCATTAATTTATTCTTAGATTCCACTGAAGAAATGGACAACACTAGTATACACAGGTCTATTTCCAACGAACGATTACGTGTTTTTCAAATATTAAAGTGGCCAAAAATATTCATATTCCTTTTACCTGTGAAGTTTCACTTGTGACGCGCACCCGTGTTGTTTTTGTGCGCGCAGTCTATCTCAATCATTGCTCTGTGGCAGGGGTCGGCAGACCGCGGCTCTTTTCGTAGGATGTTACGGTTATAACTGCCTTCACACCACCCGCCACCGCACTCGCTCAGGTACTTTTTTTATTTTAATAATCAAATAATTAAAATAACTTAGGTTTTCTTGTTCATCAGTAGAGTTCTACCAATGACCATCATAATTATTTTATATTTTTTTCCCCTAAGTATAGTTTATTTTAAAGACTTTATGTTGAATCTGTGAATAAAATATTTTGATTTTATCGCGTTTTTTTTTGTCGTTTTAAAATTCCCAGTAGAAACAGAGAAAATTCATGTTGCGGCTATCTAAAAAATTGGAGTAACTGTTTGCTTAATTTAATATTGGGCTGAACTCACTGGAAAGTCTGCCGACCTCTGCGGGGACTCCCGCCACGCTGGCTGGCGCGGCAACAGAGCATCCCGCTGCATGGTAATGACCACCGTAGAAAAAAGAGGAACGAACACGTATTGTCGAAGGGGGAAAAGGAGGGAGAGAGGGGAAACGAGGGGGAAGGAGGGAAAAGGCGGGGGCGGACCGAAGGCCTCCGGGCGAAGCGCTGATGCCATCAGGTCCCTAACCCCGCAACCCCCGGCAAGAGTATGCTCTCTCTTCCCCGAAACAACTCTTTTCACACTCATTAAGGAGGGTGCTTGATGTATCATTAGTCAACAGCGCCATCATTGCATTTCAAGACCACAGCGTTGAACATTCCGTCCACCAAACTGCAAATTCTTCGAGTTAATTCATCTACAAATACTAGAGCAGTACTTAAGGGCCTCACCTATCCAGGCACACATACGGTTTGAGGAGCTTCAGGAAAAAAACAAAAACAATGCTATTTGAAAACTACTGAAGATATCCGAGTGTAGAGTTCGCTGAGGGCTGATAAGTAGTTTCGTTTCCGGATTATGTTTTTAAACTGTGTTTTTATAAGGGTTAAAATGACTAACAGCGTGTTTTCAGAGTAAGAGAGAGAGAGAGAGAGAGAGAGAGTTCAGTAGATACCGCGCTAGAATCATTAGCGAGAGTCGTGCCTATCATTCTACCTCACTAACACAGACACAATACTGACGAGGCGGGCTCCTTAAGTAGAAGAAATGAACGGAAAACTATGGAAACTATGAAAACTATGCCGGAAAGGCATTAAAACCTAAGCTGTTCTCACAGGGATTCAAACTCATGGTTAAGAGACCAGTCAAATTTGCAGATTCATTTCGCGATAGGCTATATTCAAAACATGTTTACCTTCATTCTGCTTCTTTGACCAGTCCCCATTTCAGATGGAGAACTCGCAACAAAGGAAGTATCGGTTCATTGGCATCCTTGTTGAGATGTCTCGCAAGTCAGTAGCCAATGAGCAGGTAGAATTCGTCCAAGTTTGTAGAGGATTGTGGAGTCTGCCCTACAGGTCATCTAAATCGCGAATTTTTCCAGTCTGCCCAAGGTGTTTCAAAGCTCATCAATTTAAGTACACCTCAACTTGATTTCCAATGAAAGCCTAATTCCTTGCTTTCACACATAGATGAGATGGGCAGCCTGGAACTATCCGCGGGCCCTTGGTTCGATGCCCAGTTCTGGCATACGGACCACGCAGCCCGCATCTGCTATAATGACGATACAGTATGCGGCACACCCTGCCGCACAGTTATCTGATCAAACAAACAGCCTGGGCAGCAGTTTAGCTGTAGCCTGTGTCGCGTGACTTGTCTCAAACTTGACAGTTGTCAAAAGTAATGCCAACAATGGTCCACTATACATAGTTTGATAATAACTTCACGTGGTAATCATGTTCGTGAACAAAACATCGTGTGATGCTTTGCAAATTACATTCGTGAAATGGGTACTTCTGGTACTGCTACTTTGAGAACGGTCAAGTTTGAAACAAGATATATTAAACGTTCATTAAAAATTATTAATATAATAGAGAATTTAAAATTTAAAACAATTTCTTGGCCATACGCCATTGCAGTTTTGCACTGTTTGTCATGGGAAAGAAAAATTCACGATTGCATTCTGTGGGTTTATGTATTCATTTTTTTTTTATTTTGCAATTATACATTTTTTCCCCATGACAAGCAGCAAAATTGCAATGGCATATGTCCAAGAAATTGTATTAAATCAAGTTGTATACAGTAGACCATAACTGCAGCGAAGATATTTATGTTTTTTTTGTGCGACTTTCAGAATACCAGTAATTGTGAAACATCCAATCTTAGTCGAGAAACAGAGATGGACTTAGAAACTCGTGTTCCCCCTCCACCTTTTTTTGTTTTCTTTTCAGAAAACGTAATAGTATCTAGCGTAAAGTTGTGATAATAAGGAAGGCGCTTCAGACCTCCCTCCCTCCCTCTTGGATCCTACAAGTTATTCAGGGCAATAACTGGAGTCCCGGGAATTTCGCGTTTTCGTCTGGCATCGGGGTAAAATACAAAGTCATACTTTGTCACCATTGGCTGATTTCTAAGGAAACTTGTATTTCGCTATTACAGTTCAAGTAAAGGTATTTCACAAAACACTACAGAGTTTTTTTAGAGTCATGGCCAACCGTAGGCGTGCAGCAGTACGGCACCCACATTCTCATTGGCCCCGTCTAATGCGGAAAAATACCTCTCACCTATCACATCCAATAAATATAAAAAAAAAATGCCACAGCGTTTTGTGAAATACGAGATTTATTCGCGAAATGCAATTGTCCCTACTGATTTCTTAGCAGGAAACATTTTTTGTCCTTATTAATCGGCACTACCTGATTCGCCTACTTCTCTCTTGTCTAGGCGTCATTGGATCACGGTCGCAGAAGGGCATATCCACAAATAACTGCAAACAAACAATTTGTAGCCTTTAAAAATATTTCTGCAGTAGTAGAATAAATATTGGTAGTGATTACAAAACTCTAGTGTTACTTGGTGACTGATGAACACATTTTTTTAAGGCAAAAACCAATAAATTTGATACTATAACATAATTCTATAACGACATAGCTTTTTTTAGGGTAGTCCGGAGGCTAGTGGTGAGAGCATCTATCTTCTTAAACGCGCACGGTGGAAAAATGGAGGGGGGGGGGGGGGGGCGTGGTTTGTCCGTACTCATGTTAGCCGTGTCGCTGGAGAACGCTGGAAAGCTGGTCGATAAAACAAATTCTGAATGCAAGAAGTGTGCAATAATGATTTTCGCAACAAAAAAAATCAAGCAGGTTTACTCAAACAAGGAGATGCAGTCTACAGGCGTGTGACAGCTTTTGTATGGAAGAGGGAGGTGCCTTTAACATTCAAACAAGTGTTGTACAATGGCTACTATGTGCCCATTGTCACTTATGGTCAGAGAATTGGACTGTGGAGAAATGAGATGTTGGGGAGATCAGAGTAATGGGTATGACGTTTACGAGACAGGACAAGGAAAGAGATGGTTCAAGAAGATCAGGAGTACAGGACTTGGATGAGAGCATGGAAAAAGCAGGAATGAGATGGTATAGCCATGTCCATAAAATGGGAAAAGAGAGGCTGCCTAGGAAAATGATAAAGTTGAAGTACACAGGAAGACGGTCCCAAGGAAGACCAAACAGGAAGTGGGAATAGCAGATAGTTAAGGGAGTGCAGGAGAGAGGAAAATAATGAAACAGAGTAAAGGAGGAGGAATGGTGGTGTGACAGAAGAGGATGAAGACATTTTACTTTGCTGATCCGGCCGCAGGCTGGAAGCAATTGATGATGATGGTGATAATGATGTTGTTGATGATGTTGATAACGAAGGTGATGGTGATGACGATACAAAAAAACATACCACGGAGAAAGGCTGAAACATAAAAGGTAAAACGTCAAAATAAGAATTGGGAAAGAAAAACGCAAAACCATTGTAATTAGGAAAGTACAAGCGACAGAGAAAGCTGAAGATTGTCGCAGAGTGAGTCAGGTGATTCTATTCAACTTGAATCGATAATATTTCCTGCTATTTTTTTTTCGGTGTTTTTTGTTTTCCGCTACGCTGCGCACGCTGCTTGGGATAAAACATGCAAGACAGCTTCACCAGTACCCGGCTGAAACATCACTACTTATAACATCTTGTGGCCAATGACCCAGGTAACAATGTTTCCAAAAGCGGAATACGATATAAAAAATTCTCCACTTTTCTTCAATAAGTAAATCTAGGCTACAATTGAGGATTTTTATTCATTTATCACTTTACTTATCAAGGTGTCACTTCAGTTTTATGTGAAAGCAGTACTAAAAAAAATGTTTACGAATACCTCTTCAAACGACCCTTTAGCCTAAGGGATCGTTGAGGAGTATACTTCTTAAAGGATGTCAGCCTTTAGTGTTGACATTTGATTCTTACAATGAAAGGGTGTGTCGCTTTCCGTCCTTTCATGCATCATTGTGGTCTCTGACGGGTTTGTGGAGCTATCTTTGAGTGAATATGTAACGGTAAGTCTGTTGCTCAGAACGCCAATATTGCTGCATACACACACTTTAATGCGTAAAAAATTAAAAATTGCCTGAAAATAGAGCGCGAAGAATTTGTAAAAACAACCAAACAACTGCCGAATTTTTTATTTTATTTTAATTTTATGGTTCATATACCAGGTTTTGTGTAAATGAGTCGAAAAAATTCGTATATTCTATCACTGCTACTTTCTCACTGAATGCAGACATGAAACTGAAGGCCTTATCTGTAATGGACAATTCCTAGCCATTTTGAAACAGCACATATGCATATGTATCTATAGAGGTATCGTATTATAAATTCAAGAGAGCTCTTTTCATTTACGTAAAAGTAAATACCTTAATACTCATCGTTAGATGTATTTTGTACGTAACGTATCGTTCCACAAACTGGTCTGGTGAACAACCGTTACATTAACCGGGTCGGGTAATCTAATACGCGCGGGGTGCTCTCTGGACGCGCATGCAATATCCGGTTGGTTGGCAACCTGTGGCCACCGAGAAGGTACGGGTGCGCGGACGCTCTGGTTTCCTTCCTCGCTGGCGCGATGCGACACGCATGCGTCGGCCGCGATCCCGTCCGGCCTGTCGACGGGGCGGCTTCCTGAACAACTTTTACATCTACAGTTGTGCTTTTTTGACTATGATATAAATTGAATCAATAATACAACTATAATAGTGTACACAAACGTGTCTTTGAATAAATTAAAATTTTCTTTAAAATACGTTTGAACTCTCAATGCAGGAATTAAATTTTAGGGTGCCAGAGGAATACCACATGTGAAATGAAAACTAATATTCTTAACAAAAATTACAAAAATTATTTTATTAAATTAATAATTTCAGCATGAAAAACCTGGAGTCATATTAACATAAAACAAATATGAAATAGCTAAAGTAGTCCAGTCTATGTGTTTCTCGTAGACAATCTGAATATTAAACAAAAATAAATAAAATGTATTAAATTCCTTGAAGTGTTCGAAACGTAAAAGTTTTGGGGTTGCTCCGGTTTGCTCAAGCACGAGATTCCTAGCTCTAGGACCACTAGTCCTGTTTGTAGTTAATTTGCAATAGTTTGCGTTATGTGTACCAATCTCTGCCGAAAAGTCACTGTTTATGTAATTTATTAATATATCAAAACTGGTCCGAATAAAGTTTATTGATATTAAGGGCAAAATTGCGTTGGCGTCCCTACACAATGACAACGCCGGACATACCTGGACGATTATTATCGTCACAAAATCCGTTGTAACTCACGGTAATTAAATGCCTGACATCTGCATTCAATGTCTGGGCGGCTTTGACAATTTCTCTTGTAGGAGACGTAATTTTCACGAGGCGAACGCAGAAAATAAACTCGCTATGTACTATTATTCCCAGAGGGAAATAAACGCCACTACGCACTAAATGGCGTCATTTTCACTCCTTTTTTATCTTCGCTCTTGATTAAAAGTATTGTTAATTGAAATCGGTCAATCACGGCCGTGACACGTACGCGTCCCTTTTACGTAGGCCAATTACACGTCACTTTAAAACAAGCATAGGCCCGTCGAAGCAGTTCCAGAGCCGTGCGATTTATTTACATCAGTCGTCGTCATGACGACGCAGAAAGAGCTGCGCGCGCCGCTATGCGAGAAACAAAACAAAACACTGCCGAAAGTCCGGGACGCGGAATTAACCTCGCACGTAAAACAATAACAAACAGTTTCAGTTAGTCTGATAATACCGTAGTATTACAATGGATTGCTTATAAATGGTTCAATCACTTCAGTAAGTGTTATTTAACGGTTTTGAGAACCTTAAACGCCAATTTATATTTCAATCATACAATAATACTATAAACTGAGAATATGATATTATGTTTTACATAATTTGAATTCGCTATGTATTATTTTTATAATATTATTTTAATAAACAAAACATTTGGTTTTCTTGAAACCATGAAAACCTCTAGTGTATAGGTATTTGAAGGACCAAATTTGTAATTGTTTTACTAACTACATCCTAAAAATAGTTTTAAGACAAAGGCCAGGTACAAAAGTTAAGTTTATAACTGTTAACCACGCAATAATTACAAGTTCATTTTTCATGCTAGAATCGAAACACAAATTAACCTTTATTTTTTTTTTTTGCAATTGCGAATCCACCTTAATTAACGTAGCAAAGAAAACAAGTATAATTTCAGTTTATTGACAGGTCTCCAGTGCCCTATCCTCTTTTTCGTAAGGTCCATGTATTTTTCCCGAAAATATTTTGAGACTAGCTTTATGTTAAAACAGTGTAGCATTGCCTGGGTTTCGCCTGTCGCCACACGAATCACAGCACTTTTATGTTTTATGCGAAATAAATTGCGTCCTGCATGGCCCGGGCAAGTAAAACAAAGTTTTCTCTTGCAGACGGCCACCAGTCACATGGAAGATATCGCAGGCGTGGGCATTTCTCGTTGCAGTCATGTGATATTCTTCGCGAAGAATGCTTGCCCCTATATATCTCTAATGGCTGATGGGATAACTGACACTTAGACTAAGCAGCAATTTAATTTGCAATACCATCCGTTTACATAAACGTCTCTGTCTGGCAAAACTAGTAGTTAAAATCTTTGACTTTAATAAGTTAGCGGAGTGAAACAACCTACGATTTAAAGAGGCTTGCCCAGTCAGGAGTGTATCTGGGTTAGTGAGGGAGGATGGTAAGTGCGACGCTCGCTGGTGCACAATAAAACAAAATAAAGTCCACTTCTTGAATATTTGATTATATTTTCCATGGTTTAAATCGATTATGCAAGAATTAAACATCAATTCATGTGTAAAATTATGGGAAAATTTTTGTAAGAAATGCCCAGTATTATCTCGAAAAATGTATTTCATATTTGCAAATATAACCATAGGCATGTGTTGTACAAAGTAACAATAAATTTCTTGTAGTATTACAAACTATTTCTTGGCAACAGATTTCAAAGAAATTTTAGTAGAAGTACAGAAAATTTATTTCTCTGTTGTGTAATTCTCCTTCTGCCATTGTGGTTCCGATGTGTGGTTTGGAAATGTTCGTAAACAAGCACCATGTTTCGCTCTGCAAGTGAAAGTTGAGAAATGGGTATCAGTAGTGCTACTTTTGAGAACAGTTACGTAATACAAACTTAGTCCTACGCCTTACCACATTATAACGCGTGATTTTTATTTAAAACAACGTATTTTATAATAGCTACACACTTATGTATAGAAATAATAATTTCTTGATTTATAGCAGGGCTAACCTTTGAGAACAAATTCTCAGCCAATAAAATAGTTTATTTTCCTTAGAGCCGGGTTGATACAAATGATTAAAAAAAATACAATCCAGAGTGTTTTCAAAAATAAAAATTTAATCTAACTGCGTAGCGAGTACTGTTGACACCAAACATTTTACACAAAAATGTACTTAACTGAAAACAAATGAAAATCAAATAATGCTGCAGGATACATGTTTATCCACGTTGGAAGTAATTTAATAGAAGGAATTTAAAACATGTACTCTCCATTACCTTGAGGCCTATAAATTGTAAGCGCCCTACCAGGCAACAAATCAGGATGGATAATTAACTCTTTCTTAGGGTTTCTTAGTCCCCAATAGGTAAGTATATTATGTATAGAGCATCTTATCCAAGGCACGATTTCTGCCATTAGCGCTGTCAGTGTTTCGGTGTGCTCTGTTGCCAGATGCACGCCATAGAGCACAAAATATTCAGACAAATACTGTAAACGAATAAAATTTTGTTTAATGTATCGGGAAAAAGTTGTATTTTGGAAAGTAAAATTTAGAATAAGAATTGTTAAAAAACATTTTCCTGGTGTGTTTTATCAAGAACTCATCTAATAAATAAATTTTTTTTCTAAGGGGATATAATTGCAAGATGCCATCTTGGTTTCAACTGTTGTTAACATTTTATTTATATAATTTAATTTTAATTAACTTGGCTCATTTAAGCATCGCAAATACTTTCACGGAATACCTACTTTTTTATTAATAGTGACTGACTTCTAAAAATATTTTCTCTATTTAAATAATAACGGATGTTCAGCATTTAATTTTTTTTTTCTGTCAGAATGGCTACAACTGTGATAATAATACTGTCAGTAGACAATATTTTATGGTCTTGGAAAAATCAAGAAATAGTACATATTGTTACGAGTGGAGGGGAACGAGTTCGTAAGGATAGCCCAAGTAAGTTTTATATATTTTTTTATTAATTTCTAATATTTACATTTCTTATTAAATAATCACAATTTCAAATGTCTGATCACAAATCACTCGCAGCTTAAAAAAAATGTCTGTTCACAAATCACTAAGTATCTGTCCAGTCCACAGTTCGCACTCCTCACTGGAGCTCTCGCCGAACTCGCACTTCACTCTCGGAACTCTCGAAACTCTCGAAACTGCCGCGGAGACCGGCGTGGCCCTTCTATGCCAGTGGGGCCATCTTTCCGGAATGTGCGGGAGTGGTAATGACGTGTCGCGTCATCCCTGGCCGACCCGAAGCCCGAAGCATCCAGAATGGCTCGGGAGTCACGTACTCCAAGCGCGGCGGTCTCCTGCGTATAAGCCCGCAGAATTCCCAGGACGCTTGAAGGGTCAGTAGCAATAGCCGGAGATGGGACGTTGCTAGGGGGGGGGGGGTTGCGAAGATATTTGTAATCCGGCCAGGCACGCGTGGCATGCCTGACGTTGAAGGCACCTGGCCTGGCTGACATTCTCCGCTACGAACCCAGCTATATGCACGGTCGTAACAGTACAGTAAAAAATATATATATATATATTAAAACTTACTATGATTAACAAAATACGACTAAATTTTAACAGCCCGACTAGTATCAATCTGGCAACAGTTTTCCGCCATATACTCTGGACTGCAATATAAGCGTGAAACAGACTATAGTATACAGTTAATTTTAACAGCGCTGAATGAAACTTAAAATTATCTGGTCCCACGCCTGTCCAACTGAGAATACTTAAATCTGTAACGCCATCTTGAGTGAAACAAAACACTTGACGAGAATTCAAAAGTGTTTAAATAGGCTGGGAAACACTAAAGAAACATTTCAAATGAATAAAGATAGGAACCGAAAGACGCCATCTTGGTTTCAGCAGTTTTTAGACCATTAGTAGAGTATATTATATAATTTAATATTGGATACTTGGTTTCGTCAAAGAATTCTTTATAATTTAGTGGAACACCTGGAGTTAAAAGTGACTGAATGCTACAAATATTTTCTCTTGTGAAGTCACTGACAATTAGTATTGTTATTTTTTAGAATGATTACAACTGTAATAATACTGACACGAGACGCTATTTTGTTGCCTCAAAAAGTCTCTTATAATGTGTGATATATACCTCAAGGAAGGCCAATTTTCAATATTAAACTGCAAACTATCGTTATGAGCAAAACATCTGTTGAAACCACGAAATCATAAATTTTAATTTGTGTTGCCAATAACCTTTCAAGTGCTATTTTTAATATATTCAACAAAAGTAGTATGCGCAATTTCCTCGTTTGATGGTTTTGTACTACAGTATAATTGAATTTCCGTGATACAATTTTTTATTTAGACTTCGATTTGGTTTCCTGGAAAACAGCGAAGCAACAAAGGCGTTTGCGCAGTGCTTTTCTTAGAACGGTAAGTCAGCATTTGAACTAAACCGTGAGGGGGGAAAAAAAAGTCAATTTATTTTGCAGCACTTTGTGCGAAATTTTTTCAGTTACGATTATGATGACACGAGTATTTTCCAAATTCATCGGCGGAGGTAAAATTTCATTACTTGTAATTGTACGTTTATATTATGATATTGGAAAGTGTTTGCTGAAAGAGTACTGTGTAAAATACACATACTTATTATCAAAAAATGTAAAGTATAAAGATTCACCCGCATCTTAGGTCGACTGACAATGGCGGGCGGGGGTTGAAAAAACGTATTTCCGTACCTAAAGTGCGCTAGCACTACACACTGAGCAAGAGAGGCATTACGCTGGAATCAGTCGCGTTTGACACATTTGCAACGTCAGCGATCCGCAGACGTGACAAACTTTCGGATAAGAAAGATATTTTAATAATATTTTTATGAAGGCGCGGATTTGCAGTTATTGAAATAAGGGTTACAATTTAGTTTTCCAATTATAGTTAAACTGGTGCAATGGTAATTCAATCATTATAAGTGATTTTTCGTATACGTTTTGTTAACAAAATTTGTTTGTGAAATACTTTTAAGTGCACATACGTTTTATCCGAACAAATACTGAAGTGAGATAAATGGTTTTTTTCCTTCAAACAGGTCCATTAAAAAAACTGTAAACGTTGATGCATATCGTATATGCAGTGCGAATGTAAAGGCAAGGAACATTTTTTTATATCTAGTTTTCTTTTCTTTTATTGTTTATTTCTTGTTTGTCGCGCAGTTAAAAACCACATTTTCACAATATTTTGGTATGTCATCTCGCACACTTCGCATCGTGTCTGTCGCTCCATTGTGATTTTAACATTTTGGAGTGAGGGGGGGGGGAGGTGACGTTTCCCCCTCCTTCCTCTTCCGACCGCGGCTCCATGCGTTTCACTTCTCGTCTCGCTCGAGGGAACTCGCTGCCGCGGCTACGGAAGTTTCACTCGCGGAACTACACGCGACGGAGTCTCGCCTGCGCCACAGCGGCACTGTCGCGCGACGCGTCGATCGACGGCACAGACTTGTCACGCGACTGAGATTGTCTTCTTGTCGCGAGATTGCACGCCCGCGCGCTGAAAGGACGTGTCCAAATACGACGGTAGCTCCAGCCATACACTCTCAATTAATTTGGCGACAAATGGACGGACACACTTCAGGACGGACGGAATGAGCCAGTTTTCAATTTATATATGTAAAATGAACTCTGAATAATAATAATAAAAAAATCTTCACAAGCCTCTGTACATTAATTATATTTTGACACTAATTATTTTAATTGACTTATTTTCAACATTGATGCAAACCTCATAAAAGCATTACTTTTAAATATGAGAAAAGGTATTTCATTAAAATTTCGCATAATTCACATGGCGAATTTTAGTAGAGCGAAAAAAAACAAAATGGCGTTGTGACTTTTCTGTTAAAAAAAAAAAAAAAAAGGCTTACGGCAAAACTACTGCCGAGTCAGCGGGCAAATAGTCTGTAAGTGAGGGCGAGCGTGATATCCCGGTCGTTCGCGCGGTGGTTAATGAGCATCAATAATTGTAATTGAAACGCAGGTGCCTCACTACAACAGCTGCCTCACGCAGCCCCGAGGCGCCCAGTTTCCGGCCGGCTGGCCACTTCCGGCGTGAAATCTCGGCGCGCATCACGGGAGAACAGGTTTCCTCGGGCCGTCCGCTTCCGTGTCGACACGCTGCCACGCGACTGCCCGCCAGTGTTGCCAATCCCCAATTAAAGCACGCGATGGCATGCTACCACCCTTCCTGCGTGGTTGAAACACCGCGTCGCCTTACGCGTATAGGCTTCGGCCTGAGGCGCCCAAGAGTCTTCCCTAAACCTGACCCCTCCTCAAGTTGCCAGTTCCTGAGATACTCATAAAGAAATAAAAGTTATATATATTTTTGCTTCAAGTGATTACTAAATCACAAAAAATTTCACATATGTATGTTTATTTCTAGTTAATTAAAAAAAAATCCCGCATTACACACGAAATACGATACAGCCACCTGTAGGACGCGACTACACTCCAACTATTCAGCATTTATTCGGACCACTGACCAATTGTTTCGGGGTGTAATGAAACACAATGTTTTATTATACTTTTATTGATTTGCTCAGTTCCTTCTTATTATCCAACATTTATTTGTGAACACTCCTACAATCCAATAGGCTCCTTAGCTTTGGTCTTCCAACATGGCCAAATGAAGAATTGAGATTTTTTTTTTTTTTTTTTTTTGCGCACGGAGCCAACATTGATGAACGATTTGCCAATACAACTGCCTGATTCAGCTGCCATGTGCGTTTGCTCACAAATTATTCTCTTGGCACGAGTTACTGTTGAAATTATTGAACGTGAAAATGTGACATACGAGTATGTATGTGATATTTAAATGGTTCAGTAGTGAAATATCAAACACACGCAAAATAACGAAATTAAGTGCTATAAGATTTTTCGATGTGTACCATCATAGCTGTCGGTATGCGGCATTTGGTGGGCGTAATTACTTGAATGCGACGGAAGTCAAGGAACGGAAATGTGTAACAACCACGGTGCTGCCACCTGTCGCGGATGGCGCGAACCAGAGTCCATAAAGACATAAGGGAAACTTTATAGTATTGACCGTTTAGTGAACTTTAACAAGATAGGCAGTATTTAAGATAAAATTTCTTTTTGTAATCAGATCCAAAGCCGGGGTATAGTATTTTTTAAAAGTATTTTTCGCTTTAATAGGAGCCATTTCATTGTATAGTTTAAAATTTCTGTCTGCAAATGGAATAATTCGATAGTTTGACGTAGCCACCCCGGCAGCGAATTCTAGTGAAGGGTGCGGAAACAACGTGTGATTCGCGTCCAAAAATGCAGTTCAAAAACACAATTTTCGTATATTTATCACGCTCGTCATTATTTAGGGTTAAAAGTGTATTTCCAACATGAGAAAATATGAATTTGCGCCTTATCAAGGTTATACGTTACACATCACTGGCAAGTAAACGAAGAACTCGCTCACATTATTTTTTTTCCCCCCTCATAAGCCTAGCACCCAACGCACCAGCTGCTAAACTGCGCAGCTTTCTCGCGGAGTCCATCTATACCAATCATTACTCTATGACGAAGACGCCCTCCCCCGGGCGAGCGCATCCCAAGGAAGGATGAAAACACGCTCCTTGGCGCATCCTCGCCTCGGAAACACACCACTTTGCATGCGCCGGCGCGACCACGTGTAATCACGAACGGATTAAATTAACCCGGGAGGGGGGGGGGGAAATTGTTTTTAAGTGGGAGGGCCGGCGGTCTCGGGCGGCACGGGCGACACCTTATTACCCCGAGCTCCTCCTCGGCTCTGCCTGGGACAACCCGCCACTGGCCAGGCGCGTCCGTCCCTTAGCCGCACTGTCTCGAGACTGCCGTAACGCATCATTCCGGCGATGCGCGCGACATCGTAGCGTGGCGCTAGTACACGCCGCTGGCACGCAATTTTCACCTTACATTTGTTACTCAAGCCAAGTGGGTTGTTTCATTTTCTTTTCATCACTACCCATTAGGGGATTTCCCTGTAAATTTATTACGAAAGCACTCTTGAGTTTGCTGTTGGTCACAAAATTCCTCGCTAGACATTTTTTTTTTTGAGATGTGATATGATGATTGCGTGAAGTTTTCTTGGAATATTCCTACAGGATAACTTTCATGGCCGCTGGCACATCACACTCCGTTGAAGATTCGGGAAGACCACTCTGACGGTTCTCGCGGACGTCATAGTAACTAGCCATGTCGAATTTCCTGTAGGAGAATTCTTACAAGATGAAAATCACGGAAAATCAGCTGGTGAATGTATGAAGCCCACGATGATAAAATACACCGCAAAAGTTATCAGTTAACAGACTCTATTTTATTGAAGTAATTAATTATGTTTAAAAAAACGGAAATTATAATTTATACTTATTAACTACACAGAAAAATTGTTCTGTACTTTTTCGAGATATTTCTTACGAAAAATGGCCAAACAAATAAATATTTTAATTGATGTTTCTTCAAGCACATTTTTTTAAACCAAGGTAAAATTAATCTAATAGTAAAAAATTTGACTATTTTGTTGTATCATGCTTATTATGTGCGCAATTAATACTAGAAAGATATTCAGAGAACAGTTCACAGATAACTACTGACGGTACTGGAACAACTCAAAGCAAAAATGCCCGGGTAAGAATCCGAACCCAGTATTACTGCGAACTTTATTTTATGGTGATACAGTTGTTTTCATATGAATATACAAATTTGCAAATATCTGTAATTTTACCTGAATATTTCTGTTCTATTTCCAAAAACAAAAATTTACAGTGTATCATCAGGCGTGGCCAAGCAATAAAAAATTTCCGCTGTGTTTCGGGTGTTGCAGCATGGCGTTGGTGTGGCAGAAAAGTCATGGGAGTTAGAAATTGTAAGGAGACGGCATACTGTAACGTAGTTGAAATAACTTTTTAACCTCGCCATCGCCATATTGTTCCGCCCAAAACATTGCGAAAATGGTGCTTGATAACGTTAGTAACTATGCATTAGAATGTCCGTCATTAAAAATAGTCACTTTCATTAAAAAAAAAAAAAAAGTCACTTTAAACTGTTTCCACGATGCAAACACTGCACTTCAGCCAATCCTTTGGGCGTCTAACCAGTATGGCGCAACAATGAGCTGAAGAAGAAGAAGAAAAGCGGCTTCATGCACTTGCCACGTAAACACGCAGACGTGGCCGCAAGCAGAGGAAAGTAACTTCAGCAAGGTCCCAGCCAGGCCCCCCACATCATTCTGTGGGCCCCGTTGCTAGAAGTCATGATGCCCCCCCCCCCCCCCCCTTTTTAACAGAGATAAAAAAAATGTTTTTTCCTTTATGTACATTGTTTTAGTTATATATTTTTTTAACCTTTTAACAATTATTTTTAGAACACATTAAAACTAGTTTTAAGTCAGTGTTTCGATTGTCAACGTAAATTTATTTTGAATAATGGCAAATAAATGAGTGTGTTCTGCACTGTCAACATGGTATCACGTCAATTGGTGGTGGTTTTGTTACTCACAGTTGTAGATTCAGACACGTTCTGTACGCACAGCATATTCCGATAAATATTACTCTGGTGTAATATTTCATCGGTAACTGAATTTAGGCCTTACTGTTTAATTTTTTTCTATGATTTATTTAAAATTGTCTACTTTTTTTGTTTTAAGGTTTTTTTTCTTTCCTTCGCAGGCCCCCTAGACCCATGGACCCCGTTGCCATAGCAACGGTAGCACCGGCCATGTGGGGGCCCTGGTCCCAGCTCGCCACCTCCCGACAGTCCCGGGACACGCGGGGTCCGTCCAGCCCGCGGACAAGCAGCGGACAAGCAGCGGACAAGCAACGGACAAGCAACGGTCGCTGCCCGCCGCGGCTCCGGGAGGGACGCGGTTCAGCTGCGGCGTGACGACCTCCGACGCGGGCGCGCACGAGAAAGAGTTTCAAAAATAGCTCGCCGCGGGGGGAAGATCCGAACGGAGGCGCAGATACGCCTCCTGAAGAAGCCCTTCTCACGAACTGTGGATGTCGCTGACCCGCTGCGGTGTTTTTCCCTTCAGGTTAAGGGTGTATGTCCCGTTGCAGACCATTTATTTATCTTTACGTTCAACACTGTTAAACTTATAGACTTATTGAGTTGCCTAAATTTACAAAAAATGAAAGGAAAAAATATATGTATAAAGAATATTTTCATAATTAGCTGGCAAAGTTGCATTTTTTAACGTTTTTGTGCAGTACGGATAATGAGAATAAAATGGAACACAAAACTGTAACTTTTTAGGTTTAAAGTCAATTTTAATGGCTGCTGTGTGATATGGTTTAATTTCGTCACAAAAAATTATTTTATTTTATCCAAGATTTTTTAATCATAGAAATTCTGATGGTTTAAAAAGGCGAGGACGAACAGTTGCAACAAGAACAGTAGTAGATACAGACAAGAAAAAAAACTACCTTCATCAACACATCGACAACACAGCGACTCGCAGGGGAACTCGGCATCGAGACTAATCAGATATTCTGGCCAAACACGAGGACCACAGCGCAGGCGAACCCAGTAGGCCGCCTACGATTCATCATATTGCCATCCGGGGCAGTAAGCGTGGGCGAGGCCAGAAACCGAAGTTTCTATAACTCGCTAAGTGCATCGTAATTCAGGTGCACCCCACACTGGTGAAGAATCATTTGAATCGACGGCGGCGATGCGTGTCTTGTGGGATAGGTTTGGCACACGGGCCTGTGCGTGCGCTGGTAGGTTGTGTAATGCTAGAAAAGTTACGTGTACCACCCAGTAGGCTTCCCGAGACAAAACAGCTGCTCCCGTCACGAGGCGCACACGGAACCAGGCAGGAGCCGGTGTCGTGTCGGCCCGCGGGCATCGCGCTGATTGGTCGGCCCGATCAGACCTCCTGGAAGCTCTGTCGGGGGTCGGAGGAGGCAGATCAACCCGGAGCGCCTGGAGACTAACACCGGATAGCTCTACGCTAACAACACCGGCGACATCGTGTAAAATAACCTACAGAAATATTTTATAGGGAAATCTTTAATTATATACTATATTTTCTGGTGTCAAACGATTCGCTTCTTTTTAAGAAATTTGAAGCACTGGAGGTTCCCCCCCCCCCTAAATTTCTATATTTTTTTAAATATGTTTTTCTAGGTGATAAAGTTATTTTCGTTGTCATAATGTTTGTACCACATGTATTATTAAAGAGCTGCATTGTTCTTACTAGGCATACCTACCGTCTTCCATCTGTCGGACTGACGTGAAAAAAGCTCCAGGTTTTCACACAAAAATCTTGGAGCTGGCATACTATTTACTTCAGATAGTCCAGTATATAACATATCATGCTTTAAAGAAGCCAATGATTTAGGATGCTGCCGTCTTAATGCGCGCACTTGCTCTATATCTTTACGACCGCAATTTCAACTTCAAATAGGTATGTTTGAAAGCGAACTGCCCGAAGCCGTAGCGGCGTTGAGAGAAGCAGACAGTTGCGCAATCTTCAGTGTGTCGGGCTTCACCACGTGAGGGGAGCGACGCTTTTCCCAGGCCGGAGAATGACTTCCCCAGGCCGAGTGATCAGCGCGCTCTCTCCGCTCGACGAGGCCAGAGCCCGGCACAGGCGCGACTGGAAGTTGTCGTGAGGCGGGGCGAGTGTGTGCTACAACGATACTGCTTGAAAACTCCATCTAATTACAATTGGCAACTATCATTACCTGGAAGACACAACTTAAAACGTTACTGCAGTAGAAGCATGTCACTTAAATAGAAGCATAATTTAAAAAATAAAATAAAAATATGCAAAAATTTAGAATTAACAAAGTTTAAAAGCAAATATCTAAGTAAACAAGCAAGAATCGTCATAACTTAGAACCGGCATAACTTAAAACCGACAAAACTCACAACAGGCAAATCATAGAACCGGCAAAACTTGTAACTGGCAAAACTTGGATATGGCCAAACTTAGAACAGGTAAAACCTAGAACTGACAAAATTTAAAACCAACAAAACTCAAAAGTGACAAAACTTAGAACCAGGAAAACATAAAACCAAAAATACTTAGAATGGGCAAAACTTAGAAACGACCAAACTTAGAACCAACACAGGAAAAACGTACATAACAAGTCAAACTTACTACCAGCAAAACGTAGAAGCGACAAAATTAGAACAGAAAATTCGTAGAATGGACGAAACTTAAAACCAGCGCCAACAAAACGTGCAACCAGCAAAACTTATAACTGGCAAAGCTTAGAACCGAAAGAAAAAAAAAACACAAAACATAGGTAGTACCGCTAATACGCATGGAAAAACCAGCAAAACTTAGAACAGGCATAAATTATAACGGACATAAACTAAAACTGTCAAAAGTCACAAAAAAAAAGTCCAAATATCACTCTTCTGATAACTTACATTTTGTTACCTACGACAGAAGAAGGTGTATCCTTTTAGGGTGAGAGGTTGTTTGTGTGTGCAGATGATATGATCGCTCGGTAGTGTTCGAGCGACGGCCGGCACACAAGCATACGCCGAGCGTCGCGCCTACTACGAGGTCGATACGACGGCGGCGAGCTCTCCAGAACGAAAACTCTGGAATTATTCATCGGGAATGATCGGCGGTTGCTGCATTCCTGACGCCAGGTCGCGTCCTGCAACCCCCACCTTACCGGGCGCCCCCTACCGGCGCTTGCAGCACGACTTCCCCCTTCCACATAAAACAACCCAGCTCCTCTGCAGTAAAACGACTGTAGCCCGAGTCGAATTTATATTGGCACATTTACATAATCTATTTTATTTGAGCAACTAGCTGACGTTCCCATCCATCGTTTGGCGGCCTAGGCCCTGGGATCCCTTTCGAGACAAAGCCTTCTCATGCACCCAATAGCATGGAAAATAGTTTATAAAATCCCTCCATTGAGTATTTTATTATTAACAGATTAAAAATACTTGGAGAGTGAACTAAATGCATGAAAAAAATAAATGAGTGAAATGATGCAAAAACAACTCTGCAGTGACTTTCTCGAGCTAACCAGCATTACAGGCAAAATGACAAGACAAACGTTTGTTTTTATAATTGAAAATGTATTTTTTTTAATTTTATTTTCAAAAAAATTATCCCTAAAATTGTTGTGTGTAAATTCGAAAACCATATACATATTTTATTGAGAACTGAGCTGAAGTACCTACACGGTGATAACCGGGCTCAACTCAGAGGTTTTTTTCCCTTCGAAATCTCAGCTATAGCGTGTTTCATCCTTTGACTGCATTGTGCATTTGTGGACATTTACTCAATCTTCCCAATGCATGAATACCTGCTATTAGTGCTGTACTCGCTCCAGTGTGTTCTGCTATCAGATATACCTACCCAAAGAGCACAACATTTTATATAAAAATGTATTATGCAATGAAACTTTTTTTTAATTGTTTTAAAAACATGTTGCTTAAAAAGGAAATATTTGATTGAATTTGGGAAATTATTTTTCTTGTATTTCGTCAATATTCAATTCTTACTTCTAAAAAATTTAACAGAAATATGCAATTTTAGCTTCAACCGCTTTTAACAATTATATCTTATTATATTAAAAACTTTGGCTGTATTTGGCCATACGGGAAAACTAATAAAAAAAAACTTGTTATTAATAGTGACTAACGGCAACAAACATTTTTTTCCCTGTAAAATAATAACTGATGTTACGAATTGATAAGTTTTCTTTTAGAATCTTTACAACTGCAATAATACTATCAAAGACATTATTTTACTATATTAAGAAAAACAATAATTAATAAAATTAAAAACTAAAATTTATAACTATCGATAGCATTCACAGTAATAATTTAAATGTTAACACGGCGGGTATTGGAAATCTAGAAACATTGGGCGCCATTTGCTCTGTACTGCAATGGAAGCGTGAGAGAGTGATTTTTCCTATTACACTACACCACGGTCAAATTTGTGCAATTTCACCAAGCTCGAATAAAACTGCAGAGTTCATACATATATCGACAACAAACAGCCAAACATTCATTTATTTATAATTCAGTACCTTACTTGCAAAGTTTAAGGGCACCCTTTATTATTTTCGTTGATCCGTCCAGGGCGCAAGAAGATGTGGAAAGTAATTTTCCTTTTGTTTCAAACGTCAGGTGTGCACAATTACACAAGGCAGTGCCGAAGTTCAGCTTTACAGGATGAGGGAAGCGGTGAGGGCAGTCTTTAGAAATCTCATGTATTGTGAGTGACCCTCCTCTCGAATGACAAGTGTGCGAACCGTTATCAAGCCTCGGACTAAAAATGCAAATTTGTACAAAATAAAAAGAAGCCCACAGACACTCTTAAGTGCGAAACATTATATCTTGCGCACTTTTATTTTTAACATAGTTGAGTGTGTTCAGAAAAAACAAATTATTAAAACTGAAGATTAACGTCAATAATAATAATAATAAACGTAAAGGAACTGTTACTGTAGCTATTGTGTAGATTTAAGATTTCTTGTTTGTTTTGCCAGTGAACGCGTTTAGCAATAATGACGATGCATAATATTTGACTCCATCTTTAAATGAAATAATCATGGGGGAAAATTACAAGCTGAAGCTTTTAATTTCCACAAGACAATACAAAATAATTAATATTAACATTTTTAAGTTATCTGTGAAAAAATAGTCGTATATCACATAGGTACACATGCAGTGCGCAGAGCTTCAGAAAAAACCACGCAATTTGAAAACTGCTCAAGATAGTCGAGTGATGTCTGTCTGAGGGAGGCTAAGCAGTTTTGTTTAGAAACGTTAAAATGGCGAAAACGCATGTTTTCAGAGTAATCTTTAGGCATTAAACATCCAGTATAGATTCTTGAAAGCACTCAAGGGATTTGAATTTGCATACACCTTTATCTTCATTTCTGCGCCATCTAATGTTATGGGTCACCGGCTCAACTCCCATATTTGTACCATGCACGACGGGAAGACTGCGCGCCAGTTCAGAGGAGACACCGCTGTAGAAGCACCAGCGAGCGTCGCGCTTATCATCTCGCCTCACCAACACAGACACGACCAGATGCTTGCCCTTCGACGTCACTGATTCATACCATGGCTCACAAGTCTCGCGAATTATAAGGAAAGGAACCCGCGCGTTGGCTCGTTATCATCAGCACGGTGCTAGTTTCTACAGCGCGTTAAGCATACAGCATGTCTCCCCGGGTACAAGCAACAGCCCGGCTAAGCCCTTCCGCAGCACCTCCTCAGAGTGCAGCGCGCATGCGCCCAGTCACGTCCGAGTCGTTACCGGCGTAACAGAGCGGCGCGAACAACGAAGCCCGCCAATCAAAACCTCCCGTGATTGGACGGGCACCGTGATTACCCCCAGCCTCCTCCGAACAAAGGGAAATTTACACTCGCAGAGAATGTTGCAACCTTCATCTTCCCGCCTTCTGACGCGCCAACCTTTCGTGCACGCGAGATATCACGCCACAAGATCCACTTTACTTTTATCTGTCCGTACTGAAGTTGGTATTTGCGTCCAAGCGACAAGCAAAGTTTTGAACGGCGGAACACTCAACAAAATTAAGGAGTTGGACCTGGCCTGGAGTAATTTCTGTAAACCACCGGACCGGGACTCGAACCCAGTCCAGTAAAAAGGCAGTATCAGACCAATCACCGGGATGTGATTTCTGGAGGGGGGAGGGGGGAAGCAGGAGAAATTTCGGCTAGTTCGTTAAGGCATTCACGGAGTTATGCTGTTCAGGGACCAAGGCCAGTCGTAGCAGGTGGTGTGTTGGTGGGGAAGCCTAAGATGCACATAAAGTTCTGCCATTCCCGATTACACCCGAACAATTCACCTTCGGCCAACCTCGGGTTTATTTATATATATTTATATTTCTCTGTTTATTTTAATGTAGCTATACTAACCTAACTATCCGTCCATAGTGTTTTAAAGTGTTTTAATGTAGCTAACCTAACCGACCACTTTTAATATTTTAATTCATTTTTCCTGCGCAAAAATAAAACAAATCCCGAAGTTGGCCGAAGGTGAATTGTTCGGGTGTAATCGGGAATGGCAGAACTTAATGTGCATCTTAGGTCTCCCGTGTCGGTGGGGTCATGAGGGGAACACGGCCAGTCGAAGCGGGTGGTACGGTGGCCCTGCCAGGAAGGAAGGCAGCGGGGTGGGGAAGAGGAGGACAGGAGCAGGAAAACTGCCCGAAGGGGCTGGCGCCGCGGTCACGCGCCACTTGTGCCAGGGAAGAACACGAGTGTGAGCGGGAACGCGTGGGGGGAGGGAGGCGTCACACATACGCGCCCCGACGAGACGGCGCGAGCTGGGCCGAAACGGTGGCAGACTCTCGAGTCACTTTCTACGGCACGCGCGCCGCCTGCACTACTTCCGGAGAGATCCACTGTTTTGCTGGCAAACAAAATAAAATCACATCTTACAACACATCTCAGCTATTCGGGTATTTTTTAATAAGTGAATTAATTCGGGTTTGGCGTATCCTCGTCGTCGTGGTCTTCAGAAACTAAGGCGGGAAGAGATGAAATGAAAATATGAGCGTTGACTTAATTCACTGGTCGAGAGGAGGCGGGAGTGCCCCGAGAAAACTCACCGGATCGCGGAACCCCCCACTTGCAAGCAATCCGCGCTGAATCCCTCTCGGGAATAGAACTCGTATCGCCTTGCTGTAAAAAGGTGCCTGACCGACCAATCGACTCCTGTGGCCGCTAACTTGGATAATCGACTGGTTACAGTCGACATCATCAACAACTGCACGAGGCGTGTAACTAAGACACACAGCCCATCTCACACTTATTCCATCTGACATCATATTCGGACGGGTAGTTTTCATATTATAAAACTTTCTTAGCAAAGTTAAAAATACAGCAATAATTAAAATCAGTTCAGATTAGTTCAATTTTTATATTTTTGATATTGTTATTTTCCAAATCGATCTGACGCCCCCCTCGCATCTTACGTAACTTCTGCGCCACTACCTCCCCCCCCCCTTTTTTTTCTCCCTTCTCTCTCTCTCTCGCTCCGCCTCCTCCCTCCCCCACGATGAAAACACAATGCCTGTCAGCGTTGCGGCAGGTGGTTTCTACTTAACAATATCCACACTGTATGTAAAATACAGGTCAAAAAAATCCACCCATCAACTGGGAAAATCATCCCCAAAAGTTAAAACAGTCCATAAAGTGAAAGTGTAGTTTTAAAGCGACAAAACAAAAAAATATTAATATGAATAAACAAAGACTGGACCACCTAACTACTGAAAAATCAACGTAATTCCACAATCGAATTTCAAATATATAGTTTTCATATATTATTCCACCCCCCCCCCCTTTCCCAAAAAAATAGTCCCAAGTATAATTATTTAAAGAAATTATAAAACTACTGCTAAGAGACTAATGAAGAGAAAGCAGAAATGTCAGCGAACACAGAGCTGGGACCGTGTTTCACAATCCCTGTCTCATCGGTGTATCTGGTAAGAAAATATTTGCTATATTACATTGCACATTACTATCAAAACACATACATAAAGGTGCAGAATCGACTCTAATAGGTTTTCCTGCAAAACACACAGTTTCACTGTTACTTTTCCTTCAACACTACGTGGGTCATTCTCTGAAAAAGGTAGAAAATCAAGAAGAAAAATTTTTTTTTCTAGAAAATTATAAACTGAAGCAAATAAATTCTCTCATATTTTTTATTGAAGTAACTAAACTCTGCTAAGTTACTGGTCAAGTTTTTCAACAGTTATTTACTACAATATTAAATTTTATTCTTTATGCTATGTCCACGGAGTGGACATGTATGTCCACGGAGGGGAGATAATACTTCCAAGACACAGATTAAAGTATGTAATTATGTATTAGGGATACAAGTACCACATTACCTAATGTTTAGAATGTGAATTTGTATATTTAAAGTCAGGAAAGTACATAATGTTAGTTAAGTAAAAAATAATTTTGGCAAATTGGTGTAATGAGATCATAGATTTATGCTCATTTTCAACACAAAAAAAAATTACTTATTTTAACAAAAATGGAAGTTGGCTTCCTGTTGCTATTGCATAATTAATTCAAACATTACTTAGCCTAAATTGTACTGCTTTGGAATGTCATGAAAGATGTACTGCAAACGACTGTTAAGAACAGGCTGATCCAGAATATGTACAATGTCTTCAGAACTAATAATAAATTCTTGTTCCTCACTGAATATAAACTTTGAGGATGTTTGTGTACATTTAGTCATGAAACGAACTTTAAACTCATTCTCAGAAATGCATTCTGTAACATTTGCAATGTAATATCTTTCACTTCTCCTACCAGAAACTTTTACAATCAAATAATCACTAGGCCTATGTTTTGGCCTAATTTCACATTTTTTTTCATTATTAGATTCTGAGTCTGACGCTGAATCAGATGAACTGTAGATCTGAGAGTATCTGAGTCTTCTATCATGGTTTTCACCACAGCAGAAACCTGAACGCAACTCTAAATCAAATTCGGAGGTGTCTTGAGAATCTGTAGGATAACATACTGGTTCTTCTGTGGTAGATGGGTTGGAATCTGTTTAATATTGTTAATGAAAACAATTTTCAATTGGAAGTAAAGTGATTTGGACAGCTCTTAACAACTAAATTCTTGAGAGCTTATGACTTATGAGGGTGAATGAAATTATTCTGAAGCACTTTTAGAATGCAATGGTGGGGAAATAGGAAATTCTTGAGAAGACCAATAGATCAGCAACATAGTCCAACTATAAGGGCAAAACTATTAGAAATTAAGAATAACACATTAAAACTTATGACTTAAAAAAGTACCATGTAGCATATAAAAGGATACAATACATTTCCGAGAGTGGAATCAGTCCCATTCCATAATGATGACATGGGCCAGCTTCACAGCTATTGCATGAGAGTCGTCTAACATGCAGACTTTGAGATCCCTTTTTGAATACAACTTCATGTATCTTCATTGTGCCTTTGAACACTTTAATATTATTTGGTATGTGCTTGTAAATACTGGTTATGAGTGATTCCTGAATTTGTTTCACTGATATACCCTTGCAGTGGTCTTGTAGAAAAGGAACTAACGTGTCACAGTCTGGAATATCAATTTTATGTGCTACCAAGCTATCAGCTGTTCTTTTTAGAGCTGCCCCAACTCCATCTGGAGCACCCTTTCCATGAGCACTTTCGCTGAAATGCCAGTGAATTTCTTCCACATTAAATTCTCTTGATAAAAAGCCACCCATTAGCTGAAACATTTTCCGATTTTTGTACTGGGTACAGGGTCCATCACTAAGGAAGTGAGCCTTTTCCAACTGAGGTATACGTGACTTTATATCCTGAATAATAGGCAGTAAATGGGCAACTATTGCTGCAGGATCATGTCTGTTGCACGAGCTGACTTTCCATAACAGAGAGGTGATGGTGCAACATCCGTATGACAGTACAGAACACATGTATGGATAGTCACTTGGGGTTTTGATCCCCCAAAATGTGCTGCTTGGATTTCTTTTGAATATTTGCAGGTATAGTTTTCAGAAAAGTCAACATGTATCAACACTTCATTCTGTAAAATATTTTTCTTGAGTTTTGAAATTTCCTCATATTGGTGGCTTATGTTTGACACATGTGCCATGAAAGGTACAATTTCTCTTGAGAAAATGCATATGAGCTGCGTTTTAGAACATTCTTCTAAAACTTTCACAGTTTTAGAACACAATTTAATTTTATCTTTAAAATGTACAGGGACTTTCTTTGTGGTCCACTTCTGGAAAAACACGGGACTATCGTCAGCATCTTCTTTAGTCTGTATACATTTTGATTTACAATCATTGCACTGTCGTTCTAGGCATGCTTCATTTCTTGGGTCACAGCACAGTGTTCTAAGAACTTCAAATGGTGTTTTTTCATCAATAAGGTTCAAAGAATTCAGCTTTCTTACTAAGAGAACCATATTTTCGTGTGTTTTGCATAAACATGTTTCTCTTTCAGATACCTTTGGAAACACAACCCAAAAAGGTCTAAGTCTGCAAAAAGTCTGATAGCTCAAATTCTGATACTCGGGACTTTCTTCTTTGAAGATCTTGTGCAGGTTCTGAAGTGTGTCATTTAAGAAACGCTTTTGCTTCTTCATTTTGTTTTTGGTTATAGTTTCCTTCTTTCCTGAGCACAAGCGACTCGCTTTATCTGTCTCTAAAAATGTAGTTACGTCAGATCTTACCTTCTCCAAGATGAATCTTCCTTTCAAAACTTTCTTATGGGCTTGACCACTCTGAAACATTTTTTTTGAAGTAAGTGTACTCAAATAGTTCAAGTACCTATATTTTCGAACTATTTTTCCACTTAAAACTTTTACCATGACTCTTTTAACTTTGGATGACTTCAGTTTCTGAAAGTTGTGCTGTATTTGTTTGCTAATAACTTCTCCAAACAGCAGTTTTTTGTATGCTACATTTTCATTGTTTTTGTCTCGACTTGTTAGGAGTTTTCGAGACCTCTTTCTTGGGCTATCGTCTTCTATTTGCTGCTTTTTTTTTAACCTACTTAGTCTTTTTTTGTACTTTTCTAACCTTGTCTTGGTTTTTTTGTTTTCATTTTCCAGTACCTTGATCTTTTGTTGTAGCTTGTATCTATTTCTTCTAATCATTTTTCTTCCTCTTTCAGTTCCACACTTAAGTTTTTCCCTTTTATCACGATTGCTATTAATCTGTGTGGTAGGATTATTTGTTGATGTGCATTCTTCTGTTTTTTGCTCCATATTTTGCTGCTGTTTTTTCTGTTTTCGATATATTTTTGCTTTATCCTTCCAAATTTTTCTTGCTGTTCTTTTTTCACGGTCACTCATTGTTTCAATAGTCTTTATTTTTCCAGATGCTGTTCTCTGGTGATAACGTTCTCTTTCTTTTCTCTTAGACTCTTCATACACAACAGACTTTTCAAGTAACTTCTGTCTCGATCGTCTCATGCTAAGTTTTTTTTGCTCTCTTCTTTTCTGAATCTGCGCATCTGACTGGTTCTTTTTCTTCTTTTTTGTGAGTGCCATCTTGAAAACAAGAAAATATCTCAGCAGTTAGGTTGACTGCACATCAAGCTAATATTTTTATATATGTATTCTTTGCAGAACACAAATTCTCCTCCGTGGAAAATAAGTATCCCCTCCGTGGACCAACATAGTCCACGGAGGGGATGTCCACGGAGGGGATAAAAGTAAGGTTTTTTATTTTTTATAATTTTAATTTTGAGGTTAGGAAATTCTACAACTCAGTTGCTTAACCTACACCAATATGCATTTATACACTGAGTTTAACACAAATACACAAGAGTTCCCTACCTTCTTTATGATGACCACGGAGGATACGAATAGAACTTTGCGAAGCACAAATTTATATCTCAGTTATAAATATCAGAGCACCACATATAAATAAGAACATCAACACAAACAGCTCAATAAAAATGGCTTCCTTTCCCTCCAATTCCATGGAGAAAGAACAGTTGCTGTACTTTTTAAATAATTTTTAGTGCATTATTATTTGGCCATAGAGGTAGATTCTTTAGATTATGGACACTGTTTAAAATATTGTTATTCAATTACATTTGCCCATTGAAAATTAAATCGCATAGCCATGAGTTTGTGATGCTTCTAACAATTACTTTTTGTAACAAGAGTAAAAATTAAAAAAGAGTTTAAAGAGTAACAATGGCCAGTGTCTTATAAAATGTGATCGGGGACGTCCACGTAGGAGACTGTATAGCTATTGCAGGCTAAATATTTAAGTAGTATTATAAAAATGTAACCAAAAATTTTACATCAATATGTTTATCTAAAGACTTAATCATACTTACAATTAAAAATAAATATTGTTTTATGCAAATTGTTTGGTATTCCAGAGAGTGACACCAAATTGAACCTTTTCCAGAGAATAACCCACGTAACAAACATTGCCAGTGTCAAAAGTTTAATTATTTTTAGTAAAAATCGTACACGAATTATTAACAGCGCGCGAATTTATGGTTCAAATACATAAGTCATCAACGTACTAATTAGGTTGAAAAATTAATAAAACTATTTTGTTACTAAAACATTATCAATTTGACTGTGCTTTCCGTGTTTTGAAGATACATTATCGATTCCCTGAGTCATTCCCGCAGACAGGGATACCCTGGCACAAGTGACAGAGGCGTGTAAATATATTCTGTCCAATATTTAAACGCCAAAAAAAAAAAAAAGATTGGATGCACCTTTTTCAGTAACACAAGGAACAGGTAGGTCATCGGCCAGCCAGGTCGTAATGGAAAGGCAGACGCGACCTACGATGACCTTCCGGCGGTGAGTTCAAGCACCCAGTTCACGCCGTGCTGTGTGTCCTTTGACCCTCGTGAATAAATTACAAAACAAGCCGGGGGGGGGGGGGGGGAGCAGAAGAAGAAAAAAAACAATGCACGGCTATAGATATAGGGCTGAATACATCGAGGAACAGGTTTGGAAATTTTTTGACTGGCCCCCCCCAGCTCCAAGGTTAAACGGAGACAAAGAAACTGGATGGGAAGTGAAAAGAGAAGATCGATAGTCAGGGGGAGGACGATTGTTGTCGAGGTACCTTCGGGTTCCGAAGAAAGCGGCGCACCTGACTTCCCCCCCTTCGGCATTCCAATGTCGTCGACGTCGCCGTTGAAATTCCCCAGCGCTGATTGCAGTTGCATTCCGCACGGAGGCAGCGAACAGGAGAAAGTCCGTTGCAATACTGGTGTCCCACTACCTAGCGAAAGGTGACTGATACGTTTAATCACGTAAAAAAAGCGGGTGTCCAACATTTTTTTTTACGGCAAAGACTAGCATCATGCCTCGAATACTTCATCACAATGGAAAGTGGGCAACAGCACACTGTCTAGCCGTAAGGTTAAAACAAAGTCATTGAATCAGATTCACTAAAAGCAAAGCACACACTGGGCACATGCTACTCGTGGCTGAGAGAATGAGAACTCTTTGTTCCGACAAAAGTTTTAACAAGTGAACAAAATGTACTACATCTAGTATTAAAATAAAATATATATAATGAAACTTTCATTGTAAATTAATACACATAATCAATAACAGTTTTTAACAATACGAGTTGACGTGGCGGACCATGACACACAAAAACATAAAACATTTTTCTTTCTTCGTGATTTGATATTTGTTTTCTGTGCTTTAAAAGTTTAATCAGTCTGATTTTATACGTGCCTGTCTCACGTAATGGTGGTTGGGAATGGGGAGAGAAAGAGAAAGAGAGAGAGAGAGAGAGAGAGGAGGAGGAGGAGAAGGAGGAAATTGAAAGAGAAATTTGAACATTCCATATCTTGTGACTTACAGACACAGATTGGTTTATCCATTTCTAAGCAACTTTCCTGCAGCAAATACATTTATTATAGTAAACTTTCACCGTTATATTTATACTTCGATATGTCCAGATGTGTATATACGTATGTAAACTGGTGATTTTTTTTAACAACATTAAAATAATAAATGCAAGCATTAAATACTACGGAAATCGGAATTCCATAAATGATGATAAATGGAGAGAGAGGATAATTTATTATGATGTGCGAAACAATTATTATTTTATACCACAACTGTATTTTGAGCTTTATTTCCAAAGATCATAATATTGTAAAGGATGTGTTGCCACGATATATTTAAAACAAACCACACCGCGAGTAAATAGTTTTTGTTAACGAGTTTGATAACAACATTGTGAAATTTTCTGCCCTAGTAAAGCGTTTGTTCTTGTTTTACTTAATAATATTTTTCATGTAAGATTTTTAACATTTTAGAGAGTTATTACCACTAACGAGTCTTATCATGGCAACAGCTTTTCAGCAAATTAAACATTGAGGTGATCTATACATGGCAACCATAAGGAATTAATGCTGTACAATTTTATTCACCCAACAGTTTTTTTTTTTTAATTTAAACAATATGCTAATGAGATTTCCTGTCTGCGAATCACCTATTTAACATAGCTGTTCATGGCTCGGGACGAGAGGACTTTGTGCGAAGCGCGATGTTCCCGTCCCCTCTCCTTAAAGTTACCCGGGAATCCTGTTGTTTTCGAAATGCGATCAAAAGTTCGCGCTGGCGTTTCCCACTTTCGTTCCAGTCTTTCTTCTCTCTCTAGCTCTCTTCCTCACTGTCGCACTAAAGCTGATCCCAAATACCTCCACAAAGACCCTTTAGCCTAAAGGATCCTTGAAAACTGCATCTTAAAAGGTTGTCAGTCAGCCAATTTTGTTGATCCTCCCGAATAATTGCACGGATCCTTTCAGAATTGCCGAGGCAGCCCTTCGTGAGAGGACTAGTTCCTCGCGCCACTTCATGCATCCTTGTGGCCCGCAAAGGGTTTGTGGGATCTTTTAGTCTGTCGCTTGTTCAGCCAACTGCTGTCTACGCCCTTTTATGTTTATCTTATATTGTTAAATAATTCATTTGAACGTGTAAAAATTTCCTGAAAATAGTGTGTAAAAAATTTGTTAACTCAAACAAATTACCGCCGAAAAAGTATTTCTTCGTTGATTCGCCAAGTTGTGTCAGCGTCGAAATAATACGGATATCCTTTCACGGCTAGCTTCACACTGAATGAAGCCTTTGAAAATAAAATGGCTGGGCCGGTAAATGACACACACCCTTAATATTCAAAAACACCATAAAAGTGGGTCCGGGGAGTGAAAATTCTGGTAGCTGAAAATTTCGTAAGCTGGTAACAATTCAATTGCACAGTTGATGTGTACCGGGTGTTTCATGCCTCAAATTTATTGTGAAAAAACATGCGTTTTCAGTCTTCTGAAAATTACAGCTTTAAAACAAAATACGGAAACAGAACTACTCGTCCGACCTCAGCGTATTCTTCAACAGTTTCCGTAAACAGACCCCACTCAGATGTGGCGTATGTCTGCACACCGCACGGAGCTGTTGTCGACACGTGTCAGCCGGAGCCACGCGCTCCCCGACGCAAGCAGCCGACGACACATCCGGCGTGTAACGAACACGCACAGTCCATAAGCCCTTGATTTACATCTCCCCCCCCCCCCCTCTCCCCGTCCACCCTCGCGGCCGCCTCGTTCATTCCCGGCCTGCCAGCGTCTGCCACCGCCGCCTGGTGAATAATGCGAGCGGCAGTTGCGTCATCACAGGGACGACCATAGCATAGGGGGGGGGGGGGGGTAAATACTCCTCGCTCGCCCCGAGTCGGGCCCCGAATAACAAGCGTCCGTACGTCTTCGGAAGTTTTTTATGTAACATCTCAGCTCTCGTGCTGACTGGCGGCGGAGTGAGTGGTCAGTGCAACCACTCACCACCAGGGGCGCTTGCGTCCCTGGTCACTAAATCCAGTACTGGACAATCAGCAAAGCGGACCACGAGTCCAAGTGCCCAACCCCCGCATGGTAGACTCTTTTCTACTCGTCCAACACTTCATCCAGACCATCCTCTGTCTCCTGTAAATTCCTATACACGTAATGCATGCCAATTTGCATCCCGCATGAATGTGCCCAGGGTTTTCCCTGTGTCTATGCAGGTTTTACCTGGGCCCAACCTATCTCTAGTTATAGTCTAGATTTAAGAGTGAGGGGAGTTAGTCATGGCGCCAATCGCTGCCATGGCTGGCCAATCCCCTCCTAGCACATGATGCATGCGACCCTCTCCCTGCATGGCTAATCCCAGCATGACTAGGCGTATAGGCTTCGGCCTGAGACGCACCTAGGTCCCTCCCTAACCCGGACCCCTCCAAAATACACTTAGTTTTAGTTAGGTTAGGAAAAAAAATCTCAGCTCTCGGTAAACGGCGTTTGGTGAAGGTAATTCCGTGAATGTAACGGAAGTCACGTTGAAAGGAAATGTGCAACGGTGCTGCCACCCGTGACGGTGGTGCGAACCAAAGTTCACAAAGCGGAAGGAAACTTTACAGTATTAACTGTCCAATGATTTAACAAGATGGGCGATATTTTAATAAAATTCCTTATGAAAAATTACGTCCAAATCCGGGGTTAATTTTTTTTTCAAGCCCTTTTCGTCTTTATCCGGAACCGTGTCATTATATAGTTTAAAATTTCTGCCTTCGAATGCAATGATTCTATCGTCGAAGTAGCTGCTCCGGGAGCGAATTCTAGCGGCGGGTGCAGAAATAAGTGTGATTCGCGTCAAGAAATGTAGTTTGAAAACACAATTTGCGTTTAATTAACACACTCAGCATTGTTTTAAAGAATTATAATTTAAATTACGTATCGAGCTTCGTATTATAAGTGTACATATTTGCAATATGAGAAATTACGAATTTGCTCTTTAAAAAGGTTAGATGTTGCACGTGCTGATATACATTTTTTTTTGCTGATGTAAATGTTGAAGTTTTGTGAGGTTGGCTACAGGGGATAAATCTGTGGGATTTACAGGGGGGAAAAGGGGGGGGGGCGGAATTAAGTTTATTATTGCAGTTTGGCAGTTACGATTTTTCAAACGGGCTTCCCACAGTAAGAGGGCTTTTATATTTCAGGCCCCTTGCCTCTTCCGGAATTAACGCCTATGTTTGGATGTAAATCGTAAAAATAAAATTGTTCTGAAAAATGAAGTCGGGAGGATACATTTTCGCACGTCTATGTGATCATAACAAAATTAAAGGTTGGTTAAGTCGGTTACATAAATAAATATGCATATGTATTATATAAATATATTTACATGTAGTATAAATAAATATCACTCCGACTGCGAAGTTGCACGAGCGAGCGACGAACTTAAGGGATATGAAGACATGATCGGGAGTCAAGGAATTGTAGGCTTCTCGCTCGCCCCGCTCTAAGCACAGAGTATTGATAAATACAGACGCACAGACGCAACGGGTACAATCAATTCCCCTCCCCCTTCCCCCCTCGAGACACGGCCGAATATCTTGCTGTTTACAAAAAAAAAGTCCTAATTATTTAAAATTTAAGTCCTGAAGGACAATACCTGAATATAAAATATTTTGACCAAACTTCATGTATATGTATAATAAATATGTAAATTTATTGAAATTTATATTATGTCGAAAAAAAATTATGTTTTGGGCCGTCAATTTTTTTTTTTTAAGTAGTGCCGTTTATATTACTAGTAGGTATGTTTTTGTATTAACTTAAAAACAAAGTTAAAAATGTTTGTTTGTTGCTAAGTTGCAGTTTGCGGTCACAACACTCGACTCCCACCCAGGCGATACGGGATAAATTCTTGGTGTGGTTCGAACCCGGAATGTTCCGCGAGAAGGAAACATAGATGACCTCATGAGCCGGTGGAGTTTCTCGCGATACTCCCATCCACACCATCACTTGATTTCGTGAATTCTCCATATTCTCATTGCATTACGTCTCATCGTATTTTATGTCACAGACGTCAAAGAGACGTTAAGCAATTCATAAAATTAACATAATAATTATTGATCTCTAATTAACCTTGTCTGGTGCTACATGACACTTCTAACAAGTTTTATTTTTTGTTACACATCAATATCCAGCTTCAAAGTCTGAAATGTTCCTTCCAGCATCTGTCAAACGAGCCTCATCTTTTCTTGAACAGAGTGTACGCTGACCCCTGCAGGCAACAGCGCAGAAACCGTGAAATCGAACTATCGAGCGAAACTGATTTTTTTTCCCGTCTCTCTCAAAAACGTACTACTTACGTAGGTGTCGCAAGCAAAACACTGAGTTTTTTAAAAAATATTTTATAGCTAAAACACGTAGACTAAAATCTTATTTTGAGGAAATTGCTAGCCACCAACGATACGCAGGTACAGTATAGTTCACGAGGAATATAAAATGAGTAGGTCAATAAAATGTATCAATAAAGCAGTTACCTGAAGTGGTTTTGCGAAACCATTTTAATACGGGAAAAAAAAACAAGATGACAACAAAAAAACATTTAAGACATTCACACGAAACATACAAAGGCTATATTTGTCTTGAAACAATAATATATAATGCGCTCAAGTAGTTTCTAAGTTTCAGACCAACGTAACCTTATTCAGGGGTGCCCACAAGGGGGGGGGGGGGGTAACGACGCAGACTGCGTCATTAAAATTTCAGGGGGGGGGGTGGTTAAAAGACGAGAAAAATGTATATATTATTTACATAATTATAGCTTATAATGTGAAAATACGTTTCTGGTGCTTTGATAATTGAAAGGGATCTATAAATCAAATTGGCAACCCCGCACTTTCCTCAACAAAAGCAGTTTGGCATCTGTCGGTTCAGGATGGAAATATTACCTGGTATGACCAAAATTATTATTAGAAAATCAGTTTTAATTAATGCAAAATGCGATAAAATATAATACTAAAAAAGTATAATATTATAAAATAATTGATTAAATCATTGAGAAAATGGCATAAAAAATTTCGGGGGGGGGGGGAGCTTCTTTAGGTTAGGGGGGGGTGAGTCATAGTGTTTGGGGGGGGGGGGGGTGGGCACCTCTGCCTTATTTGCCATATATCGCGTCTTGTACATCTTTGAGTGTATAGAATTGAAGTAAACACGTGCATTTAAAGAGGATGCACAAACGAACACGTTTGAAAGTATTTTTCCAGCTATAAACGAAAGTGAAACACGTCAGCAGCATGACGAGTCAAAATCTGCATGTATGACGGACGCCTCATGTTGGAATCATAATAGCGCGACAGACGCGACAAGAAGAGAAGCGATGAGACAGAAAAAAACTAGCAATATTATTAACATGCGGTTTCTAATCGCGTGACAAACATTAACAAAATTATAATAACTGGACATAAACACGTTTCTTGCCATTACATACACAACCCATAAATAACAGCCATCGATGTTTTAAAGTTTTTTTAATGGACATGTTAGATCAAAAATTATATTATAACAACTAAAAATAATATTTATAATTAAGTACTTAGTTCAACAGCGTTAGAATGAACTATAACTCTGTATAAGGTAATTTTATTGACCTCCAGAGGGGGTAGGGGGCAGTCGACCCCCGGGAAAATTTCCCACCATGCCCCGGCCTCATGGATAGACAAAAAGCATGGTTATTGCCCATAGCTAGAAATTAGTGGGTGTTTTTTTTTGCCCCTATGATCTTCCTCTCCTCTTTCTTCCGGTCATAGTCATGAAATTATTGTATTGTAATCCGTATTACATATATTTGCGAAGCTTCAAATCGATGACAATTAGAAGTAGGTTAAAATCGATTTACAAGATTTGATTACATAGTTATTTACAAGTGAAGCTAATAAAAGCGTGTAAAAATTAGTTGAACGTGAATATTTTTTAAAAAGATTTCTAAAAAAAAAAATAGTCTATTAGTAAACAAAACATCCAAAATGCGCTAATAACTGTATTCACAACACACCAGTTCAACCAACATCCGAGAAAAAAAAATCCTGATTCTCAATTCAGTATCGTCGCGATCGCGAATCGACGGAAATAGAATTACTTTCTAAATAGAACGTAAGCTAGGTCTCGTCTGCGAATTTCGTCGCGCTGCGCGTCATAGTCGTTTTGAACGTGGGTGGTTAGAACCTTTTTTTTAATTCGCGTTCGTGCCAGCACCACGGAGGACGACTTCCTCCTGGCACATCGTTACGCCGATGACGCTTCGTGACTATACATGGTCGCCGAAAGGGAAGAAGGGGCAGGAGGGGCAAAATCCCTAGGGCCAGGCACCAAAAGCGGAGGGGGATTAAGATTCGTATCTTTTTTTTTTTGAAAGCATGAGTTTACACTGAAATGACAGAAAATTCTAAGTCTACTGATATTAGAATTAGATGATGGAAACCTTATATTATGCGATATACACCGATCGCATTTACAGCTAAGGCCAAGGTTATATATATGTGTGTGTATACACACACACACACCGTTTTGATGAAGTTCGGCCAATCAGTAAAGTCGACAAGTTTAACCGTGTAAAACGTTAAAATAAAATAATGACCTGGCTCGGGACATACACTGTACTGTACAAGAACTCCCAGAGACGACCATCCCGTGCCGGACTCGCTGTACAAGAAGCCCCCACGCCACGTACAGCGCGGCCTGTGTCACCTGGGCGTCCATCCCGTGCCGGGCTTGCTGTAGCAAGGGAGGAAGGGTGCGTGGCCATTGTCCGCCTCCCTGCCGCGCAGCGCCGGGCGGAACAGCTGTGGCAGATGGCAGGAACTCTACACTACTGTGGCCATATTACACCAGGGGAAGGAGGGGGCGCGCCAGGGCTGCACAAAGCCCGCAGCAGCCTCACCTGGTTCCGAGCTATAGTCTGTCTCACGCTTGGATTGCGATAGAGTAAATGGGCGAACTCTGTTGCCAGATTTATACTACACCGGCTTGTTAACATTACAAATATTATTTTGTATACAATCTTAAATCATGATATTTATTGAATTATACTATATTTGGATTTTTTAGGCTGCAGTAATTCTGACAAAAATTATTATATGCTTGAACACAAATAATTATAGCAGAGGAGAAACTATTTGTGGCAGTCAGTCACTATTAATATTAAGGTAGTCCACACAATTAAGTGCTATGTTCAAAATAGCAAAACAAAATTACGTTATATAAAAAATTGTCGATAAAAACAGTTGAAACCAAGATGATGTATTTTAATAATGTCTCCTTAGAAATAAAAAAAAAAAATCAGATGACGCCTTCGATAAAATACAACAGGAAAATGTATTCCTAAAATTCTCATTAATTTTACTTGACAAAATACAATTTTTCAAATATACTTAAAACATTTTCATTACACTACAAAGATAAAGAAGCCAAACAACCACATCACAAAGTTGGGTCTAATACGTTTGAACTCTATGGTGTTTATATCTGGCAACTTAGCTCACCCACTTAAGGACAGCGCTAATAGAAGCACTCGTGCATTGGAAAGAGAGAGTAAATGCCCACTATTTGATGTAATTGCAGAAAAGCGGTTAAGTGTAAGAAAAGGCGTACCGCCTTAACTTCGCCACCAATAAAGACGATAAATAAATAAACAAATAAATAAATTTGAATGCACACTGCAAACTAAAGATGATACGCCCGAAACAAACTGAATAACATGACATGAAAGTAGAAAAAAAAAGTGTCTTTCAGTACTCGCCAGGGGCCAGAGATGTGTGACATCTAACCTCGGTAACGAGCAAATTCATTATTTTCTCATGGTGCAAATAAACGTATAATACGAAACTCGGACACGAAATTTAACGTAGAATACCACTTAAAAATAATTCCGAGCGTGGTAAATACACGCGAACTGTGTTTTCAAGTACATCCATGGTACGCGCGCGGTGCAACTGGCCACCGGTCGCGCGTGCCGCCGCTCTTGTGGACTCACAAAGGGGACCTGGCAGGCGAGCGAGGCTGGACACCCCTGGCGGCGGACAGGTAAGAGACCGCCCAGGGAAAGGGGGAAAGGAGAGGCCCAAAGGGAGGTGGGTTGACGAGGGAAAGGGAAGGCGGGGAGAGCCGCCGCCGAGTGCTAAACTTGGCTGGAGCTGGAGTCCTCCGGCCCGCCGGCCCGCCCCAGCTGTTGCCGGGCTGCCTTCGACCTTCGCGGCGGCCACGTCATCACCGGCGCGACTCCCCGCGTCCAGTGGCGCGCGCCGCAGAGGGGGGGGGGGGAGAACTGTTAATCATGTCCGTTCCTTCAGCTGAAGTCACTCTGCCAGCAGTTTAATAGCTGGGAAGAATCATCGTAAAAATTGCCACCGTGGAGTAGGTATTGCTAATCAGAGATTTTTAACGACACATCAGCAAGCAATCACCGTTAAACTTCGTAACAACAAAAAAAAATTGTCTGCCATTCAGAGGGGGAAAAGGTGGGTCGGGAAGAGGGTCGTTCTCATTTAAAACTTCATTTATTAACGTGGCACTCCCTTAACGTCTTACCTCCATGCTTTAAACGAATTTTTTTTTTTAAATTCCGTTAATGCTACGCGCTCCAGCAGCAAGCGCGGTGAGCGTCACAAAAGAGCGTAACCAGCTCAAAAAGAAATAGGATTTTTGGGGGGGGAGGGGGGATATTATTTTCTGAAATCAATAATTCATTGAGAAACGTCAAGGGGAGGGGGGGGGGAGGTTTTCCATGGTGCCAATAACAAAACGAAATACATCATTCTTTAAATTTTTTTTTGGTTAAATAGTTTGTGAGGATTAGTCACAAATTTTATCCAACTACAACTGCTTGACAGTTGAGGTTTTAATCTCCCCCTTTTTTTTTTTTGGACAAGCCCTTGAGCAGTTATACTACGTAGTATTGTAATAACTAATACTGAAGGAATGAAAGCCACAACC
The DNA here is from genome assembly GCF_032445375.1 of Bacillus rossius redtenbacheri. Lineage (NCBI taxonomy): Eukaryota > Metazoa > Arthropoda > Insecta > Phasmatodea > Bacillidae > Bacillus > Bacillus rossius. The sequence continues at coordinate 52,043,637 of NC_086330.1, forward strand.
ACTACCACTACCCGAAGTGCGGTCAGTGTACTTCTCCGGGAGGGTATCACAACCTTTGAATATATATATATATATATATATATATATATATATATATATATATATATATATATATATATATATACTGTATAGAAGTCGCGAGTGGATAGGATTTACTCTACGTTTTTTCAGGAACGTATGATGAGCAGCTTGAGAACTTCACCGCTGCAGGGCGCTGCCGTAACGCCCTGTATCGTCTTAGGTTGTTATTTACACGTTAGAGCGCAGCACTGTCGCCCGCTGTCATTCCCCCGCACCACCCACCCAACATTCACTGCAGCTCAAGGTCCTTCAACGGGATTTTGTGCGTCACAAAACTGTAGGGATGAGAGGTGGGGTAGAGGGTGGGTGGAGGACAACGCGTGTTTGAGGGAGGATGGGGAAGGGGTGTTTGAAGAGTTCGACACTTGTCCGCTAGGAACCACCACAAGTCGATGCCCTAGAGACGGTGGCGATTGCGGCGGTGAATTAACCAACTACCTCAAAACCGTATTAGAAATTTTAACCTGGGCTGGCGACTTCTATACAGTATATATATTCGAAGTCACAACTGAAAGGGCAGGTTCGCGGACGAGGGGCGCGGCTCTCGGCCCAGCGAAGGCACGGCTCCTCCCGGGCAGCACGCAGCGCCGCTCCAGTAACGCTCCCCCACGCCGCGTGGGAACAGGACGCGCGCGGCGAGACAATGGCGGTGGGAGGCGTCGAGCGGCTAATTGGACGAACCGCGGCGGGTCATCGCTCTCGGGAGGATCGTGGCGCGAGTGGATGATGCAACTCTGGGATGACACTCTTTGCATTCACGGTTCCTTTTTTTATTTAAAGGAATCTGTAGACTGGCGCGCAGCTGTTCTCGTCGTGCATAGGGCAACTGTGACATTTTAAGAGGTAACCGTAACATGATATAGCGGAGGAATGAAAATGAAAGTGTAATGCAAGTCTCTTTAGTGCTTTCAATAATGTGTGTTGGGAATTTCATGTCTGAAAATATGTCTGATAACACGAGTTTGAACCATATTCACAAAAAAAAAAAATCTCCAGCGTATTCTTAAATGGTTTTCGTAAACAGACCTTAAACGGATATCTTAAGCGAATTTTAAACCACCAGGGGCGCTAAGGGGGACATTAGCTCGCGCCTTACACGCCTCTTCGCCTCTACGTGTCAGGAGCCGAAATTGCGTGCAGTCTTCGCGTCGGTAACACGCCACTATGGGACTTTTAAATGGTAATCCTACAAAGTTTTTTTTACCAATATTAAAGTTTCTGGCTTCCTGCGTGTACCCAATCGCAAATATGCAAGTGTGGTATTACGCAAACAAGCTATCGAGGCTTCACTCCTGATCGTTGCCCTGTGAGTTTCACTTTCGTTACGCTCTGATGACGTCATCGCGTCCACTTACCCCCAACCGACTGTAAAGAAGTTTCCCTTCAATAAGATTTAAGAATTATAAACGCATTATGAAGACGATTCGGTCAGACAGTTGTGCATTTCAATGAGAAAAAAAAAAACTAGTCTGAGTTGTTATGCTACTAACACATCTCAAATTTAATCTTCCAATACAGTGAAAAATAGCCACGCGAAACGTGGCATATCATAATATCTTCTCCGGCCTCTATGCAAACACAATGGCCCCGCCAACCCGGGAACACATACGATACGCAGAGATTCAGTAACAAAAAAAACCGAATTAAAAAGTATTCAAATATATTCGAGTGGCGTATGTTTACGAAAAGCATTTAAGAATTCGCTGAGGACCGGAAAGTACATTTGGATTTACATTTTAAACTATATTTTTAGAAGAGTTAAAATGGCTAATATGCTTTTTTTTTTTTCGTAGTACGTTTTAGGCGTAAATAACCGGTAAAGATTCTTGAAAGCACGTAAGGAACTTGCATGACACCTTTATCTTCATTTCTCCGCTATATAATTTTACGGTCACCGCCCAAATTTCACAGTTGTCCTATGCACGACGAGAAGACTGCGCGCCAGTTCAGGGCCTTGCGCTTAGGTGCGACACCGCGCTAGAAACACCAGCGAGCGTCGCGCTTATCACCCCGCCTCACTAACGCTAGAAGTCTCGAAACCAGCACGGCTCTCTCAGAGATGAAGTCCCGCAATGCGGCTGCGGTGGAAGGGGAGGTTTCGCTAGCGCGCGGCGAGGGAGTGCACTCCGCTCCTCGCGACCACATGCATATGTTAATGAGCCGAACGTGACAAGTATCAGACGTGCAGTAACCTGCTCTGCTTTAGAACTAGTCCCCCTGCGTCGTTCCTGACCGACCTCATACTTTCACTGTTGCGTCATCAGCCGTCCACCCGCGGCGACCCGCACATAGCTGGGGGGGGGGGGGGGGTTTACGCCCACAGGCCCGCCCGCGAAGAACAAGCTGACCGCTCTGTGGACAAGCACAGTTGCAACACGCGCGATGGCAAACAACTCATCAGGGCCCCGCCCGCCCGCACGTACACACGGTGTCCAGAGACGCGATTAGTGAACCGCTCAACATGTCCGAGTGGGGCCTGTTTACGAAAATCATTCACGAATACGCTGAGGGCGGATCTGTGGTCCCTGTTCGGTTAAATAACTGTAATTTTAGTAAAAGTGAAAAGGGCTAAAATTGCGTGTTTTCAGAATTATTTTTTACAGGAATGAAACATCCGGTATATGGATTCTTGAAAACGCCCATTGGAATTGCGTTACACCTTTTTCTTCAATATTTTTTTTGACATATTATGTTATGGTTACCTCTCAAATCTCATAGATTTACATTTAAAAATTCGTTTATTCAGTGAATAAGGTATATACATCATCAGCACACGAGGTGCGTGAACCTAAAGGACAAGAACGATTATAAATAAATTACATAGTTCTACACAAAGTCTCTTCCCGTGTAGAGGGAGCTTCCCCTAAAGAACTTCCACAATTTGATCACCTAAGTCCCTATCATCTTGTTGAAGCTACGCCGTTGTAATATGCTAAAACATTCAACGGATTACGTGAAACTGTAAAATCTTATAACGTCAGGCAGTTGCGTATCTGATCTTTCAACAGTAAGGAGTATGACTTACTTCACAGAGTCAAGAACGCCATAGCGACGGAACACACAGTACTAGATAGTGGCTGATATGCCTATGCTTCGCTACAGAAGTCTGCACACAGAAAACTCTTAATTGTTCATTAAACGTGATAGGCCACGAAATATCCTTATTAATAATGCCCTATGACCTACGATGAACGTATGTACCTATGTACTTTAATCAATCAGCAAATGAGTGAGTGGATTTTTGATTTCATAGTAAGGGGCGAATATTTCAAAAATATATATTAAAAAAACTATCGAATTTTGGGGACAAAAGTGCTTCAAAGTGCAAACGGAACCTGTCTGGAGGATCTATGCACCAAATTGCATGGCTCCAGGCCTTTCCGTCTGCACTCTACGCATGCCACAGACCTAATTGCATCGTGGTCACTCGCTAGACATCCATTTTGTTAGTTTCCACAGCTAGGTCAAAATTTTTCGTTATGATTTTAATATGTTTTTGGACATACGCCATTGCTGGTTACACTGAATGTTAAGAGAAACCTCAATAACGGACATTAAATATGAATATGCAAACTTGCAAGTCTGTGTCTGAGGACGGTAGCACAACTCAGGTCTGGAAACTTTGCCACTGTTATCTTAGCAAGCCTACTGTGTTAGCCTGTGCTATCATCGTTGTGGTGTCCAGAATATCTGCTTTGTGACATCGCTGGGTTCGCCTGTGCGTCTCTGTGTTGTCGCTGCGTTGTCCACACTATATGTTTAATATTATCGTTGGGTTCGTCTATTTGTCGATGTGTTGTCTTTTTTTGTCTTTATCTACTGTTCTTGTTGTAACTGTCTCGTCGTGGTATGTACGCTGTGACCGCCTGCACTGCTATAATTTTTTGACTAGTTCGTTCCACGGCTGAGATTGGCATGTTTTCTGTATGTCTGTTCACCTTTTTTGTGCGTTATTAAGGTTTCTTATGAAATACAGTGAAACCAAAATGGTGTATGTCCAATCAAACATTTAAAATTAATCTTCCCTACTGCAAGAACCATTCAAAAAAGTACTATTTCGATATTATTTTCGAAATATTAAAAAAAAATCTGATATTAGAATAAGTCCAAAAATCCAACATGGCGCGTGAAGCCAAGCTTTAAGTTTATTCTTCCCTAAAAGACTCAGCGTTCTCTGGACCCTGGACGATTCGAAGCTGTGACTGCTACAAGATGGCTCCGGACAGCAAAATTAAGTTCAGTTCTGGCAGGAGATGCAACTGACAAGGAGCTTACGCAATATCTCTCCTTCCCACGAACAAAAGGAAATAATTTTAAAGCAGACAGCAGGCCTTTTCCCAAAACGAAATTCAGCGTAAGCTTCCAGCAACTGAGAGTGGCAAAACTACGAGGGCACCGACATAATAAAATAATAAACAGTCGTTACCAAACCACTTTAACTAAAGGCTTGGTGCTCGTGCATTAGTGTTGAGTCCGCGAAGGATGTCGGGATCGAACCATCGAAACCACAATTATCCATTTTATCGGGTTGGCGCGAATTGCATCGAAGCCCCGGGTTCTTTTCGTTCTTCCCCTTCCTTCGCACGGAGCTTTGACGGGGCAACAGCCGCGGATACTATATAGACAGGCTGGGCAGGACGGAAAAAAGGAGGGGGGGGGAAGAGAGAGAGAGAGAGAGAGAGAGAGAGAGAGAGAGAGAGAGAGAGAGAGTAGGCAGCGAAGAGAATCGTGCGCCAAAGTTACGATCCTGATATCCGCCGGCCGATTGCGTCACCATGCAACTTTGTGCCTTGCAACTAGAGAAGCATAGGATTCATATAACCCGAGTCCGACACCCGAATAATCCACGTTCGTGCATCTCCAGATTTTTTTTAAAATACATTTTTCGCTGTCGTAAACGTAAATGGCGTTACGTTAGGTCTGTTAAATAAATTAAATTCTTCCAAAAATTAGGTTTTTTTTTTTCTCTCCCCACGAGGAGGTAAATATTGCAGATCTATGTGATCGTTACCAAAAACAAAATGGATTTTCCTTTTTTTTCCTAACCTAATAAAACTTAGTGTGTTTGGTATGAGGGGTCAGGTTTAGGTAGGAACCTAAATGCGTCTCATCTTGAAGACTATACGCCTAGTCATGCTGGGGATTATCCATGCTGGAAAGGGTCGCATGCGTCGTGTGTTTGTTTGGGGATTGGCCAGTCATGGCTAACTCCCTCATCTTAGATCTAGATGAAAAGTTGGGTCCAGGTGAAACCTGCATAGATACAGGGAAAAACCTGTGCACAGAATGCGTGATGCAATGGGCATGCATTAAGTGTAGTAGAATACAGGATACAGAGGATGGTATTAATTAAGAGTTGGACAGAGTAGAGAAGAGTCTATCATGCGTGAGTTGGGCACTTGGACGCTTGGTCCGATCTCATGCTGTTATCCAATTATGGATTTTTGTAACCAGGGACGCACCCACCACCCACCCGGCTTTCAGCGGCACCTTAAAACTAATGTAAGAAGTAAATATCTTATACTAGGCACTTGATTAATATAGAGGATGTCCATTAAAGAACGTCCCAATCCAATGGGATATTAAAACATTTTAATTTAGACTATTTACAACAAATCATATATCAAATTAAAGGTGAACTGACCTAGTTTTTTTACTGATGTTCAATGCGTGCACGTTTAGTTATACGGCACACATACAACGTAAAATTCAATTATTCCCACACTTTGGTTAGTAAGTCCGGAGTAATGGAAGCAATAGCAGGTAGCGGCGGAACGCAGACACGATCTTTTATAAAGCCCCAAAAGAAAAAAAAATCGCATGGCGTTATGTCAGGTGAACATGGAGGCCAGAGAAAAATAGCTCTGTCGTCTCGAATTGCCTATACCATCGGCGGATGTTTTTGCCACATGGGAGATCACAATTAAACTTAAAACGAAAAGCACGTTGAACTTAAAGTACAAATTCACTCTTAGCAAATTACAGAACAAAAAACGTTTTACGGTCAGGATTCGCCATTTTGCGTATGTGGCGCTGCAAGCGAGAAAAAAAACATTATATATAACTGTTTGGGTTACTCTTTAACTATGACCTTGAACCAACAATATACAGCACTTACAGTTGACAGTATACAATTTTATAACTGTGACATTCTTTTATGGACATACTCTATTTTACTCAAAGCTTTACGCCCTGCAAAGAACAACTCCTAGGTTCGGATTCTAATCTGCCTCATTGCTTCGAGGGCGTACATGCCCTACACTATTCTTAAGAAAACAGCTTTAACTATTATATTTTTATTTAAATTTTATTTTCTGATTTTTGTATTTTTGTATATTTTTATGACTAGGTGGTTTTTTAAGAAATGCAAATTAATTTGTCGTATTAAACATACCAATAAAAATGTTGTTACGATTATTACATGGATACCATGGAATACTGTTGCTATAAAAAATGTTGATCCATAAATTGAGTCTCTAATAGTGAAGGGTGCTTCAATGTATTCATATGCTTGAAACTTATGATAGATAGTATGCTTAGTCTTATTACAATAACACCACTCTGGTGGGAGTACACACTGTTGGCCAATACTTTTTTAACTGGGCACAATTACACTTACAATTACACACATACAAAATTTTGAATATGTTTTGGATTAGTATTTATGTTTAAAATGTTTATATTTAATACAATATTTTATATGCTATGGTAGTGCTAAACATTGAAGTTAAATTAATTGATAATTCATCAGTATAAATGTTATAATTTGTTAGTATGTAATTTCATGTTTGATTTTTAGATAAACAGTTATATACGTTGTTTATGTCTCATGGCTCAGTGGACGAGAAAGCGTACATGCCTTAACTAAGCCAAACAAAAGTCGAATAAATACATAAATAATAATATGATATTATATGATAAATAATTAAATGAATAGTTTTTGCTCTTGTTTATCTATCTAATATTTGCTTTTAAATTTTATATTAATATTGTGTACTTTTTCTCTGTAAGAAATCATACCACCATTTAAGAGCACACATTGAGAAAAAATTTCCTTAATTATACAACTTTGCCCGTATTTTAAGTTTGAGCTTTTTTTTAGTTTGGTATATTTTTAAATATTACTTCTTTGTTTTTCTATCAAATTATTATTTTTATTTGTAAAAGTAATATTATTTTAAAAATCTGTGGTTAAGTGTAAAACAAGGTGGTGTCTTTGCCTTAACTTCGCCATATGTCATAATAATACGAATAAATAAAATAAATAAATGCAGTGGCGTTGTAATGCTTGTTTTAATGCACCCAATTGTAGCAAGTATTTTTTACACTGCAATTCAAAATGGTATTTTGTTATTGTGATTGCGAAGTTGCACGCGTGAGCCAGGAACTGAGAGGGAGTCGGTGGATCTTATGCTCGCTCCTTGCAGCTGCATGCAGCCGGGCTAAGAGCCCGTTCCGCTCGCTGCCCGGCGCAGGAGAAGGAAGAATGAAAGAAACAAAAGAGAGCAGAGGAGAGGAGAGATTTCGTGACGAGATACTGCCCGCCTGTAGCAGCGGGGCCGACGACTACGAGTAAAACCTTGCTGCATAAATCGCAGGGGTCGGCCTGACTACGTAGGCAGATGTGTAACCTCTTAGCTCTCGGTATACCGCATTTGGTACGAGCGTAACAACGGTGCTGCCATCGGTGGCGGTTCGTGTCAACAAAAGATCACAAATCCAAAGGGAACTTTATAGTATTAGCGGTTTGATTAATTTTAACAAGATAGCAGTACTTTAAGAAAAAATTACTGGCGAAAATCAGGTCCCAAGTATGGGGATTTGCATTTTACAAATCTTTTTCGTTTCATTATACAGTTTGCAAATTGAATGATTCGATAGTCGAAGTAGCTGCTCCGGCAACGAATTCTAGTGGCGGGTACGTAAAACGCACGTGTGATTCGCGTCAATAAATGTAGTTGAAAACACATTTGCGTAGATTTATCAGGTTCGCCATTATTTTAAAGAATTCTACGTTCAAAATTTCGTGTCGGAGTTGTGTATTGCAGGCGTATTTGCAGCATGAGAACACGGGTTTTATCGTTACCTATGTTAGATGTTACACGTTACTGGTTAGTACTGAAAGACTCGCTCACGTGTTTTTTAGTTGAAACTCATTAGAGCGTAACGAATAGTGCAACACACATGAGTGGGACGTTCGATGGGAAAAAGGCAGAGGGAATAATAGAATAAAGTTGAAAGTCAGACTATTGTAAGTAGGAAAATTTGCAGGTTTTACTTCACCATGTTAGTTGCAATTATTGTGAAACCCCAGAGTGTATCTACATAGTGTACTTTATTGTTCATTTTTATTGGTTAAGTGGATTATTGAAGTGTGTTGATTCACTTCTAAAGAGAGTAACAGCCACACAACCTATATTTTAGGTAGATTTCGAAGAAAGACTACCTATTGTAGCCGTTACCATGGTGCGACCTATGGAAATTTTTTACATAGTTTTTCATTTCATGGCCCATAGACCCAAAAACATCGTCACTAAAAGGTATATATATGTATATATAGATATATATACAAACCTATTTCGAACTTATACATAAAATATAGTAATAGAAAATCTCGGTCGAGTTCGTTAATGGGCAAATCCAACCGACTGGGTAGAAATGGGAAAGGTTTTTGGAGGAACAGAAAAATCGCTATAACTCACATAATATAATGAATATCGCATCCGTTTGAACGTGTTATAACTCTTAAGAGTAATAACAAAAACAATTGTCTAAATATATTTTTGATATGGCCAACCATAGCTGCAAGAGGTAAAAAAAAAAAAAAAAAAAAGGTTGGAGGACAAAAAAAATTCATAACTCTCTTAGTAGGCACACAATCTGTAATTTGTTTCTTTGTAAATCTTATAGTTTTTATATAAATCCTTTGTCCGGAAAAATTATAAGAGGTTGAAAAAATAGGGGTTAAAAATATTTAAAAAATCATAATTTCCATACCATGGAAACACTATTAAATTCATTCTTGTTTTATTGTAACACCTTAAAATGTATAAAACTTTCGCTTGAAATAATTTTTATACAACCAAACATTACTGCAAAGAATGTGAAAAAAAAAACAAGCAATGAAAGACCAGAAAATTCATAACTCCCTTATAATGCACACTATTAAATCCGTTCATATTGTTTATAAACCATATAAATATTATCTAAAACTTTTGACTGAATCTTTTTCATACTACCAACCATAACTGCAAGGAGTGGAATAAACAAGGGTTGGAGGACAACAAAATTCATAACTCCTTTAGTAGGCACACAATGGAATTCGTTCAAATTGTTTGTAAACCTTATCATTATTTTTCTAAAACTTTTGTCTGAACCTATTTTTGATAAAGCAAACCATTCCTGCATGTGTTGAAAAAATAGGAGTTAAAAATTAAAAACAAAAATCATAATTTCCGTACCATATACGCTATTAAATTCGTTATTATTTATTGTGAAACAAATACAATTTACAACTTTCGTCCGAAATAATTTTTTATGCAAACAACCATTTCTGCAAGGGGTGGAAATAACGGTTGAAAGACACACACACACACACACACATATATATATATATATATATATATATATATATATATATATATATATATATATATATATATATATTAGTAGGTATACTATCAAATCCGTGAGATAATCAAATGAGATATTAACGAAAAAAACAGAATTGTAACTTTAAAAAAATCAAAACTTCCTTATAATCAAATTATTTTAAACCATCTTTATATTACCTCAAACATTGGTCCAGAGAAACCTTGTATAAAACTAAGTATTATTGCAATGGATGAAAATTAGTGTTTGATAAAAAAATAAATAACTACCTTAGTAGGCATAATATGAAATTCGCTTTAGGCTATTCAATACTGTATGCATAGATTTAATTCCTTCGAAACATTTCCGTTGCATGGAATATGAAAAAAAAAATGTTTTATCAATCCTTTTGGAATATTGGACAAAATATGGGATGTCATGTATATTAACAGTTCTTAAATTGTTCCAGAATTGCATAGAAGTTTCCAGAATGTTTCTAGAAGAAATAGATTCTTCTAAATCTACCTACGCCTGTAGGCTGCGCCAAAAGGTTTTTTTTTTACGTCTATTCGCCGCACCAGTTGAAGAAATCGGACAAAGAAATCCATCATGACTGGGGAACGGACATTTTTTCGCGAAAAAATCTTAAATCACTTAATTTAATTTTGATTTTTTTTTGGCGCCTACTTTTTTTTTACTTGAATATAATTAGGTATTTATCGATGTTTTTTTTTTTCAGTCATACCCGACTGCCCCTACAGATTGCCAGATGGTCCACGGACTGCTATTCAATGGTCAGCCCATGGGACGCGCTCGGTCGCAGAAGCCACTGCTTGGCTGTCCTCAGACAGCTCACGGACTTCGGTGGCCCACAGGCGCCGGACACATCCCGGCCCGCTGCCTACGAGAGCGATTCTTAGACCGGTATTCCCAGACACGAAATAAGTATATGGTGTTGAATATGCTACACCTGGACCTTTGCCGCATTCCTAGTGCACGATAGGACATGACAGGCCATAATCTTTAGCGAACAGATTTTGGTGACCTATTCGTTGCCGATCTGTTGTCCAAATTCCGCGCGTGCGCATAGTTCACTTTTTTTGTTGATTTCGTCCAACGACAGACCCGCGTCTGGCGCCATTAAATCGTACAAAGTCATTTTTTTTTTTTTGTGATCATCGAGGGACGTGCCAAGCATGTTGGTGTGCCAAATGAATCTTTATGATAGCGAAATTATCCTGCTATACATTTTGTACACTTGAATGGTCAAACCGAGAAATAATCACAACTCTATAAATACTTGAGAATCCTAGAAAATCCGTTCTATTTTGTACGATGATGCTGCTATCTCTAGTATATTTGCTGTAACAATTGTATCGATTTCTGCGAAACGTCCACTAGAATGCGTTGAAACCAATTTCTAGCCTCGAGCAGGGCACCGTTTATTAAACTGTTGCCGATTTGTTTCCTTACTGGCATTCGGTTTGGACACGTTCTGAAATACGGCCCGCGAGTTAGGTTACGGTTGTATCCCAACAAGGAGTGCTTATTCACTAACTTGCCCGAAAGTCTTGGAATACCGCCCTAACTCTTCATGGAACAACAGCCCTTGGCGCGAGCTTCACATGCAGATAACGCATGGCAACGCCGCGTAGTCATGACCGTATCCCTCCTCCTTCCTCCCACCCGACGATAGCGGCGCCTGGGAAGATGTGTGATGTGTCTGTGATAACGCGTGTTCGACCACGCACGACTACTAGCGCTCTCCAGCGGAACAGAATCACAACCGTGACCTTGAACCTAGCCCTTAAACAGCAATATTTCATACCCGCGCCGTTTTGTTCCTTGTGAATGGCGGCCGTCTGCAAGAGAAACCATTGCCTTATTACACCGGGCCATTCAGGACGCGTTTGCTTCCGCACTGAGTTACTGTGATAGGTGTGCTAACAGTAGACATTGTACTTGACAGAAACTCGACTAATCACGAAGCACAGAAGATACTACAGTGTTTTAACTTTCCGCTAATCTCGAAATCTTTTAGCTTAAAAAAATTGCATGTCCTAAATCATGACCCATTGACCATTCAAAACTGTAAACAGAATGGATGGACCAGGATATGACCCCCTTCCCCCACTCACCAAAATGCGAGAACGTCTAACCGTTGTACCACGCAGGCCTATATTGATGACTACGCAACGCGAGGCAGGAAACAACCCTTGCTTTATTCGCGCGTTGCGGGGTCTTTTGTCAAGTTAGAACAAGGAGCGAATGGCGGGTAAAATAATAATTCGTTTGAAGCAGTAGTGGCCCTAGACTTTGCGGGCCCTGGACTAAATACTTTTATGGAGACCCTTCCACCGGAAAATTTGAAAATTTTTACCCTTTCATACAAACATGACTAATCCAATCTGTAACTTAAATCATCAAACTTGGAAATAAAATGTTGAATATTTTTTTTAAAATACGAAATAATGAATTGTAATAGACATATTAAGTTACAAGATGAATACAATTTCTTTTTCTTTATCCCATAATATGTCCATAATTTTTTGCAGAGCACAAGACAAAAAAAATAATTAAAAGCAAAGGGGGGGCCCTGGGCGGCTGCCCGCCCGCCCTGCCGGCAGCTGATCCTGGTTCGAGGAGTGGTTTTCGTTGCTAAGGACCGATGTTATACCTTCCCGAGTAAATGTTTTCTTCTTGTAGGCAGCAAGATATATATATATATATATTTATTTATTTATTTGACTAGCTAATACCCGGCATGCGTTGCTATGTCTCTTTCAATTCTTTTTTAAAATTTATTTGAAGTAGGTACATATATACATACAAATAATATATTTCTATCTCTAAATACGTCCCTCTATAAATCTCACTATATTTCTCTACATGTATAAAATATCTCTATATCTCTATGTATATGTTTTTATCCATATCTTGATATAGCTTCCTATCTATATCTTTGTACATCTTTGTATACATCTATAAATATCCCTCGCTATCTTTCTATATATATATATATATATATATATATATATATATATATATATATATATATATGCATATTTCCATTGTTCTATCCCTCTATACCTATCTTCATATCTCTTAATCGATATCTTCTTATCTATACTTAATCTTAAAAAAACAGAAGACGAACAAAAATATATATAATTTTTTACCTATATATATACACAGACACATATAATCTATCTTTTTACATGTCACAGGTGTTAAATATTAATATAAAAACACGCGAGTATTCGAATGCAACATTGTGTCAAAACTTCAAAGCAACCGGTGAAGAACATTTCGGAGATTTAAGATTTAGAACAAAGGAACATTTACATTTTTATTTAGATAGAAGATTGACTACTTCATGGATTCTAGGTTGAGGCAAGTCTTGTAGCGGCCATTTCGGCCATTCTGAACGTTAATCACCCTTGAAGACTGCTGCAACAAGGATTGTCGAAACATCTATGGACGTGGCCTCAAACCAATAAGTAGTTTGTGACTGGCCACAAGCGCCTATACGATCAATATTTGGTACCGTTTGTCGCGTCTCAGTTTGTATCTTCCCTCCAGAAAAATCTTGTACATTCATTTAAAGTAAGCATATTCGGGGAAAATATTCTCCAAGCGTCCATCGCTTACAAAACTGTTTTCCCATTTTTTTTAAATTTACTGCTGTTTTGCGTTACAAGCCTGACACGTTCTCGCACGATTTACGTTCATTGGGGTTAACTTTTTTATTACTTCCCACGAAAAAAAAAACTTTGCTTTGTTTATAACTCACCAACAACTTCGGAAAAGTTTTAATTTGAAAACTTTGAGAAATACAATTATACACCGGTCTTTTCTTCTTCTTCTTTTAACTGCAACAGGCCTTGTAACGTCTCTGCTTTCTGTGAACTGTAATCTAATTTTTGTTCCAATTTGTAGGATTGTTAGTGCCAGCCTCCACGAGTAGTGGTCAGCGTACCGAAGTTCTTATCATGAGGTTGTGGGTTCGGGCCCCACCTTATAATAAAACCTGAATTTAATATGTTCTAAAAATAATAAAGGTGTGATGACTGGCGAGTCTCTTTAAAGAGAGAAGTTACAACCCCACTGAGTCTAGAATGAAAGCTAAGGTTTAGTGATAAACAAAAAATAACTGTAAACTTAATTCTTCCATAGTTTTTGTAAATTTTTCAGTATGCAAATACATTGCAAATTATATTAAACCGCGTAATTGACAAACAAAATAATAATCAGGTTTTTGAAGGTTTTTTTTACAAAATTTATTATTCGTACAGTAATTTTCTAGAAACTTATTTCATCCAAACTAGGATCAAAGTTAAAATTATAAAAAAAAAAAACACGTAGCACTCTGCACGAAGGTAGGTAGCATCACACATTCTACATTTTAAATTAATGTACCCTATCCCCTTGAAAACTACCATAAATTGTTCAAACATAGTTGTTACTACCAAGCATAATTATAGTCCACGTAATCGCTCGTTATAAACTCGAGAATTCTGTAGTTTCTTAACTCCTACCCTAAAGGCATAGCTAATTTCCCTCAAACGTTTTCTCCGTCGACATAGCAACAACTAACCAATGTTATTATATTTAATCTATGGTACAAAGTTTTTGCAAGTTAACCAAATTTACAGTAAAATCAGTTTTATAGCAATATTAGTCTGAATAATGAATGATGCGGCAAATATTTATTGGGATACTTGTGATTAAGGTAAAACCAAATCATAATCCTCCAAATTATATTTCAAACGTATCTTTTATTATTTGCCTAGCAATCGGTATCCTCTTGGGCAGTGTCCTACATCACCAGTGTTAATAATATCTGTTTGCAAGAACATACCCATTCCATTTGAAATACGCATAGTTTACACACCCACGTATAAGCAGGCTGGCATGCTTAAGTGAAGGTCTCAGTTTTAAGTTCACGAATTCTTGGTTAACCTTAACAAAAATTCCAGTACGACAAATTCGTACAGAGTTGAGGTGACAATCGTTTCACATTATGGGTAAGGTAGGTAGGTACCTGATATTCGGTGTGGCACAAAGGGCGTGCCGCATACCATTAATATTCAAGAATAACATTATAATATTTTTTATGATAGCATCATAACATAAAAATTAAAAAAAAAAACAGGCGCGTCCCCGTTGAAAAAAAACGCACAGTAATTATCAAGCTCCCGCCTACCGGGGCACGTATACGGAGTGTAGAGCTTAAAAAAAAAGCGTTTTTAAAACCACTCAAAATATCTGAGCTGGGCCTGTTGACGAAAAGCATATTTAAGGATGCGCTGAGGGCGGATGAGTAGTCCTTTTCCCGTATTTCATCTTTAAACTGTAAATTTAGTAGAGTGAAAATGTCTAAAAACGCGTGTTTTCAGAATTATTGTTAGGCATGAAACGCCCGGTAAAGATTTTTGAAAACACTAAAGCGACTTAAATTAAAAATTATATCTTCATTTTCCCGCCATATTATGTTACGGTCTCCGCTCATATCTCATGGTTGCCCTATAGACGACAAGAAGACTTCGCGCCAGTTCACAACCTTGCACTTAGAGGCGATACCCGCGCTAGAAGCACCAGCGAGCGTCGCACTTCTATCCCGCTTCACTAGGCGGGCCCCTAAGGTATTTCGCGTTTAGAGGCGATTGGGTATTCGATGCACGAACCTGTATCACCCTTATCGCCCTCGCGCTTCCACATCTCGAAAAAAAAAAAAATATATATATATATACCTACTCTTCGTTGCCGACTCGGTCGTTTGAGGTCAACAACGATCAGTGTAGAGTGGTGTTTTGTAGTAATTTCACAGGCGTTTGCAGCACCTCTTTTGAAATATGGTTTAGTATTTTGATTAAAAGTCAAAGAAATAATTTTGCTAACGTCACCATGAAGATAGATGAAGTACCACATTTAGACGATACTTTCTACACCACCGAGTAATTTAAACATTGAAAAGCTGATCTTGGGAAGTTGTCATAACATAGATTAAGTGTAGTATTTTGCGTATTTCTGGGGGAAAATGGTTTCGGAGCCCCATATTTTCTCCATTTGGCGAACCTGCAGAGCTGCTACGGCCCCGGGCCCTGTCCTATTCCTCGCCGAGGACACTCTTAGCCCAGGAAACAAAGGTTTCAACCTGTGAAAAATTTGTCCAAAGCTGAATTTTTGCACAGTGGTAGAGTCGACTATGCTTAATAACATACCGAAAGTTTACCGCTGTAGACCTTGTGCGTATCACTGAAAATTTGCAGTTAAGTCCTAGATGACAGCGACTTGCAGCAGTTCATTAGAAAGCTTCCCATTTTCGCACTTTTTACCGTAGACTCTCGATAGCTATATGAAAATAATCTTAAAGCACTACTACTCACATTTATAATGAATAAAGTTCTAAAAGTTAATATTAAAGGTAAGAAAAAAATGTTAAATTAATGAAATAAGTTTTTTTACATCAGTCAAGGCAATAAAAAGACAATTAACTTAAAAATAAAGGGTCTTACGCAAATATTTCTTTTACAAAAGTTGTTGTATAGTTTTTAAGCTTTACAGGGACATATCTCTCAAAAGTCTAGCTTAATTTATAGGATCACTAGAGACTCCCGAGCTTATCAATGTCGTCTACGCACTGCGACAGAGCCACAGCCGCAAGCGCTGTGGCCACTCTCACTCCCACGAAATCGAAGATTTTTAATCTTTGTAAAATTTGCTCCTAACTGAAATTTAAAACAGTGGTAACATTCAAGTTTTCTAGCAACATTTGAAATGTTTACCTCCGCAAACCTTGCGCGGAACACCGAAAACGATAAGTTAAGTCCTAAATAATACTTTATTGACCTCTCAACAATATGGCACTATAACGTAATTACTATAGTATACTTTCAGAATAGCAAACCAAAACTTACTCAAAACATTATTCTCAATGATTAAATTTAAAAATCTTTCACTACGTTTGACTAAATATGATATTTATTCAATAATATTAGAAGAGAGGTGTTCTGATAAAAAGGGCACAAATGAAAATACGTATTACAAAAACACGTAGAGCCCGATGTGAAAACATTACATAAAAGTAGTTTCAAAGTTCTTCAACTTTAAATTAGTTTATTTGTTAAGATCTTGGTACAATGTGTCTGACCGCTAAAGCGATCCGAGCCGCGTAGTCTATACTACTGCGAGGTTGTCGAAGTAGGCTCGGGTCGGGACGAATTTCGCCGTAAAGAAACAAAGGTTTTTAATACATGGAAAATTATCCCAAAGAAGAAACTTTGTACAGTTGTAGAAAGAACGTTTCTTAGTAACATATCAAAAGTTTACCGTTGCAAACCTTGTGCGTCACGCAAAAACGAGCAGTTAAGCCCAAAATGACAATTTTTTGCAACGATCCACAATAATGGATATTGCAAATGCAGTTTATAGAGTAGACTGACAGTATGGAATCCAAAATAATCTAGAAACATTGCCCTATCTGAGTATAGTGATAAAAAAAGTACCAAGTTTAAACATTTTTCTATAAAATAGACAATTTTAATCATTAAAGTTAACGAATTCACTTTCATACAATTTTTAGGAAATATAATAACATTTTACATAAACTTAAAGAGCCCAAAATGGAAATCGCTTTGAGTAAACGTTGTTGCATATTTATTCATCTTTAAATTGGTATATTTTTTAAGTGTCTCATACAATTAGTCTGACCGCTGAAGCGATCCGAGCCGCGTAGTGTATACTACTGCGATGTTGTCGAAGTAGGCTCGGGTCGGGACGAATTTCGCTGTAAAGAAACAAAGGTTTTTAATACATGGAAAATTATCCCAAAGAAGAAACTTTGTACAGTTGTAGAAAGAACGTTTCTTAGTAACATATCAAAAGTTTACCGTTGCAAACCTTGTGCGTCACGCCAAAAACGAGCAGTTAAGCCCAAAATTTCAATGTTTTGCAACGATCCACAATAATGGATATTGCATATGCAGTTTATGGAGTAGACTGACAGTATGGAACCCAAAATAATCTAGAAACATTGCCCTATCTGAGGATGATGATAAAAAGTACCAAGTTTAAACATTTTTCTATAAAATAGACAATTTTAATCATTAAAGTTAACGAATTCACTTTCATACAATTTTTAGGAAATATAATAACATTTTACATAAACTTAAAGAGCCCAAAATGGAAATCGCTTTGAGTAAACGTTGTTGCATATTTATTCATCTTTAAATTGGTATATTTTTTAAGTGTCTCATACAATTAGTCTGACCGCTGAAGCGATCCGAGCCGCGTAGTGTATACTACTGCGATGTTGTCGAAGTAGGCTCGGGTCGGGACGAATTTCGCTGTAAAGAAACAAAGGTTTTTAATACATGGAAAATTATCCCAAAGAAGAAACTTTGTACAGTTGTAGAAAGAACGTTTCTTAGTAACATATCAAAAGTTTACCGTTGCAAACCTTGTGCGTCACGCCAAAAACGAGCAGTTAAGCCCAAAATTTCAATGTTTTGCAACGATCCACAATAATGGATATTGCATATGCAGTTTATGGAGTAGACTGACAGTATGGAACCCAAAATAATCTAGAAACATTGCCCTATCTGAGGATGATGATAAAAAGTACCAAGTTTAAACATTTTTCTATAAAATAGACAATTTTAATCATTAAAGTTAACGAATTCACTTTCATACAATTTTTAGGAAATATAATAACATTTTACATAAACTTAAAGAGCCCAAAATGGAAATCGCTTTGAGTAAACGTTGTTGCATATTTATTCATCTTTAAATTGGTATATTTTTTAAGTGTCTCATACAATTAGTCTGACCGCTGAAGCGATCCGAGCCGCGTAGTGTATACTACTGCGATGTTGTCGAAGTAGGCTCGGGTCGGGACGAATTTCGCTGTAAAGAAACAAAGGTTTTTAATACATGGAAAATTATCCCAAAGAAGAAACTTTGTACAGTTGTAGAAAGAACGTTTCTTAGTAACATATCAAAAGTTTACCGTTGCAAACCTTGTGCGTCACGCCAAAAACGAGCAGTTAAGCCCAAAATTTCAATGTTTTGCAACGATCCACAATAATGGATATTGCATATGCAGTTTATGGAGTAGACTGACAGTATGGAACCCAAAATAATCTAGAAACATTGCCCTATCTGAGGATGATGATAAAAAGTACAAAGTTTAAACATCTTTCTATAAAATAGACAATTTTAATCATTAAAGTTAACGAATTCACTTTCATTCAATTTTCAGGAAATATAAATACATTTTACATAAACTTAAAGAGCCCAAAATGGAAATCGCTTTGAGTAAACGTTGTTGCATATTTATTCATCTTTAAATTGGTATATTTTTTAAGGATCTCATACAATTAGTCTGACCGCTGAAGCGATCCGAGCCGCGTAGTGTATACTACTGCGATGTTGTCGAAGTAGGCTCGGGTCGGGACGAATTTCGCTGTAAAGAAACAAAGGTTTTTAATACATGGAAAATTATCCCAAAGAAGAAACTTTGTAAAGTTTTAGAAAGAACGTTTCTTAGTAACATATCAAAAGTTTACCGTTGTAAACCTTGTTCGTCACGCAAAAAACGAGCATTTAAGCCCAAAATGTCAATTTTTTGCAACGATCCACACTAATGGATATTGCAAATGAAGTTTATGGAGTAGACTGACAGTATGGAACCCAAAATAATCTAGAAACATTGTCCTATCTGAGGATAGTAATAAAAAGTACACAGTTTTAACATATTTATATAAAATAGACAATTTAAATCATTAAAGTTGAGAAATTCATTTTCATTCAATTTTACGGAAAAGTTAATACATCTTACATAAATATAAATAGCCCTACGTGAAAATCGCTTTCAATAAACGTTGTTGCATATTTATTCTTCTTTAAATGGGTATATTTGTTAAGGGTCTCATACAATTGGTTTGACCCCTGAAGCCATCCGAGCCGTGTAGTGTGTACTACTGTGAGGTTGCCGAAGTCGGCTTGGGGTCGGGACGAATTTCGCTGTTAAGAAACATGGAAAATTATCCCAAAGCAGAAACTTTGTACAGTTGTAAAGTAAACGTTTCTTAGTAACATGTAAAATTTTACCGATGATCCCTTGTGATCACACCAATAACGAGCAGTTAAGTCCTAAATGATAATTTCCCAAACGATCCACAAAATTGTGTTTCGTAAATAATTTAATAACTCTATAAATACTTTTTTTTAAGTAGGCTCCCAGTATACAGCAAACTTGGTTTGTCCTCAAACGCCCTACTACTACGGTAATAGGAATATGAAATCACTACAGACAAGATTTTGTTCCGTTTACTATGGTGAAACCAGAGCTAACCGATAAATGACCGAACGTCCCGGAAAGTTGTGATATTTGACGATATTGCGCGAGTAGCACACCCGTACGTGACTACAGAGAATGGATAGTTTCCTTAACCGTTAGGATTTCTGGTACGAACACCCTCTCACAAAACATCCACCACCGCTCTTTGCCACTAGCAATCCAACGACGTCAGCTAGGCGCAGCACTCAAATACATTAACTTATAAAAAAAAAAACTGAATATGTAATGCTACCTATACGTTTTACAACACAACTCGTGTTTTATTTATTTTCTGAAAAAAAACCCTATTATTATAGGAATTATGTTGTAAAAGTGAAAAAAAAAAACTCACAGTACATTTACGATGTATCGTTTTATTCAATTTTTATGTAGTAAACTGATTTTAAAGAAGTAAATATATAATTTTTTACTTTGTCGAATACAGGCTACATTAAAATTTTGCATTGTTCTGATCGAAAATAAAACGATGTATCAGAAATAAAAAAAAATTGTTCCTAAAAAAATAATATTTAATAATAAAATTTTTGAAACAGAATAAATCCATGCAGATATAAAACCAGAGGTCCTCTAGAGTTTTTCATTTACAAGTTCCAAGCAGAAATCGTTTGTTGTTAATTTTATTGTATCAAAAAACATTCATATAAGAAAAAAATGCATATCTCATTACATGTAACATACACCCTCTCATATGAATTAGCTATGTTTTAAGTAATCCCTAAATAATACCCAGTTGAATGAGTGTCGCAGTACGCAGTGTGTCGCAATGCCGCGCTGGAACGGCGGTGGCCGTTAGAGATCAGTACGGCCGCAGTACACTGCAACGCTCGGGCCGCTTTAATGAGCCAACTAATTACGTTAGACTCTTTATAAATATACCGTCTTAAAGCTAAAGGTATAACCAAAAACATTTATTTGGACATTTTTCGCATTGGACTCTTCAAATTGGTGTAAATAGTATTTTTATCTGAGTGGCAAAGATAAAAAATAATATGTCATGAATTAATCGCTTAATATCAAATCTTTAATATTAACCATTTATGCTTTTTACAATATTAATGGCTGTATTAGAGTCTCAAGATTATTTTGGTAGTTTTATGGACATTCTAAATTAAAAACTGTACAAATGGGTAGCATTTTAATGGACTGATGTAAGTCGCTGTCATCTAGGAATTAAGTGCAAATTTTCGGTGATACGCACAAGGTCTACAGCGGTAAACTTTCGGTATGTTATTAAGCATAGTCAAATCTACATCTGTGCAAAAATTCAGCTTTGGACAAATTTTTCACAGGTTTGTGCCTTTTTAAGTCTTGGTTTCCTGGACTATCTCCCACGACCGACCCGCCCCCACAGCGGCCCGCGCCGCCAAGGTCACGCGGCTCGCTCCGCCCCCGACACAAGACCCCCGGGACGTCGCCCCTCCGACTGCCGTTCCCGGACAGCGCGCTGCTACAGGTGCAGGAAATACACGGACTTATCAACGAAGAACTAATCTAAAATAAACTAAAGAGTTCTTCGTAACTTCAAATAACTGAATCTTCTTAGGAACTAAGGCGTATTTTGACTTACGAGTTTCGTTCTAAGCAATTATAAGCGGACACGTGGACGTAATAAGGGTGCGCTCAACAAGTTTTTGAAAGTTTTATTAATACACCAAGAATATTTTTTTTTGGAAAGTGTTTTCAGTGTTTGTAAACGTACGAAGACTACCTGGTTAATTTCTAACCAGTGTTCTCGGTAAATTGAAGGTGAAAATTTGTAAAAGCACGAGGATGCGTTGTGCTTCACGGACGCCTGGCCAGACAGGCAACCGGCGTGCAGAGAAAACGCGCCGTTCACAAACCTCTCGACAGCTATTAAATGTCTGCGATTACGAATAGCATTTAAGAGCCATCGCACTTGTGCATACACTTCGGCCAGACCACGAGCTCCCTGGGTTGCCTCGAGGGGTCCCAGAGATGTGGCAGACCTGGTTAAGCGCCTTGTGGTACTTTTAAAACAGGGCATTCATTCCTTGAATCAACCACAGGGTTAGTTAAGGGGGAGTGTGTGGCAGTGATGCTGGGATGGATTGCCCCAGCCTCTCACTGCAGCTCCTCCTCAAAACACCTCCAAGTCGAGATGAACTGGCGTATCCTTGAGTCGAGTTTATGAATCACTCCCACAACGGAAAGTGACTGTATACAATATACCCGCCCGGCTGAATGAACACGTTACTCGGTGTTCCTGATGGCTCCAGGGGGCCCGTGTCGTGTCGGTAGAGGCTCAGCCCAGAATGGGAGCACCTGCTTTGTCGGTCTCGGCACGTTAAAAAACAAGGCGCAGGAGGTAGCTGCTACGACTTGTCCACACAACAAGATCCAGCCCTCGCGGGAGCACGCTAAACAACAACTGCAGCATTTATGAATGACTGCTTATAACAGAGTTTCTACACTCTTACTACAGCCCATTTACCCTGAGTTTTCCCTGACTCATCGATGTTTCATGAGAGATAACATACATGAAGTTCAGAATCGACTATAATAGGTTTTACTGCACAAAATACAGTTTACACTGTTACGTTTCCTTAAACACTATGTAAAATACATTGTCAGTGTAAAAAAGGTTTAATTTCAGTAAAAATCACACGCGGATAATTAACAGCACACTAATTTGTTTCAAATACAAACATTTTTTAAAATTCATTTGGTTACTTCATAATATAAAAAATGAATAGCCTAACACTAATTTGTTGCTAAATCATTATCACTTTATGCTTTCCAGGTTTTGAAGACACGTTATCGATTCCATAAGTTTTCCACATTTTCCTTGTCTGCGGCAACCCTGATACCAGTTTAGTTTCTTGGTTTCGTCTTTAACGTGGTAAACGGATGTAATCCCTAACGTTTCCGATACCCTGTTAAAAATTGTTCACCTTCAATTTAAGAAGAACACTGGCTACAAATTATCCAGGGATCTTCGTAATCTTTCGGATATCTTCGTAAATTTAAGGAAAAACTGAGATTACTTACTTTGAATATGAATAAAAAAGAATATTCTTGGTTTATTAAGAAAACTTGTTAAGTCTACAGCAAGAACACTCTTATTTTGTCCACGTGTGTGTTTGTTTGCCTTTGTTTAGAACGAAAGATACAACTCGGAAGACGAAATATGGCATAGTTTTTTTTGCGAAGATTTAATTATTTGAAATTACAATGAACTCTTCGTTTATTGAGATCAATTCTTCGTTGAAAATTCCGCATATTTAATGTAATTTGTAACAGTACACTGCCGCGAAGAGAAGCGAGGAGTGCCCACCAGACCAAGGAATATAGAAGTAAACAGAGATTCCACTCACAGGTTAAACATGATTCCTTTTTTTTCTCTCTCTCTCTCTGAAACGGTCACTAACGATTCTGACTCTACCAACCACACAGTCGAAAACAAAAGAAATTTTATTTTTGTCCCGGACGATATCAGGATCTAGGCCACCGCCGAATTCTCCGGGTTCAGGATCTAAAGTCCTTTAATACATTTATACATTTTAAAAAGAATATCGTCGCATTTGTATCTTCGTGTCTTGATATTCATGACATTAAAATTAAGGATTTTCATAAGAATTTATTAGAGACGGAAGGTGGTGTCCGTTGATGACATAAAAGAATGTTAGGTTAACTTTAACTTATTTAATTCATAATACTTACGATATTTGTCTCTTAAATTCCCATATAATGTAATACACACAACCTGGCTTCATTGAAAGTTGTAGCTATAAATACAGCAAATTCACAATTTAACCTAAGATTCTTTAAAATAATGCCGATGGTGATAAATCTACGCAAATTGTATTTTCAACTACATATCTTGACGCCCAGCCGCTGGAAGTCGCTGTCGGAGCAGCTACGTAGACTATTGAATAATTTAATTAGCAGATCGAAATTATAAAGTATATAATAAAACGGCTCAAAAGCGAAAAAAGACTGTAAAAAAAATACTAAACCCCGGTTTTGGGCCTGATTTACGACAGTAAATTTTATTCCAATTCTGGCTATCTTGTTAGAATTCACTAAACTGTTAATACTATGAAGTTTCTCTTTGGCTTTGTGAACTTTGGTTCGCGCCATCCGCAACAGATGGCAGCACCGCGGTTCCATCCACGGAAACCACCCCCACCAAATGCCGTGCGCCGACGGCTGAGATGCACTCGGCGCTCCCAGAGCCGCGGCCTTGCGGACACGGGCCGGGCTCGCGCCTTGTTCTAGTGTTGTTCCGTGTTCCCGTGGCGGCCCCGCGGGACACGAGGTGCTCCTGCGGGGGAGACCGCTCTCTGGGGGCCGTGCCCCCGACCTGACTGCTTCGCGCGTGTCCCCGACTCCCTTTACAATCTCAGGGGGCCTGCTTCGTAATTGTGAAAGGGGAATTAAAAATGTAATCCCGCGGGTCCTCGCTAGGCACGATTCCTCTTTTTTTACAAAATCACTTTGCAAAAAAATAAAAGCATAATCGCTCGTTGTACAAAGAGAAGAATATGACTGTAATAGAAAAAAAATATTACAAAACATTATTTTAAGGATGCATAATTCCTCCCATCCCCCCCCCCCCCCAAACTACACACACATACTTTTATGTTATAAATGTTTAAAACTAAAAAAAAAACTCCTTAGAAATATAGGTTTTCCGTTTAGAATGGTATGTACTTTATTTAGTTAAAATAAGTTTTATTCTGTAATCCATTGTTTTTGTTTTTATATACTGTTATTTTTAATTTTTATAAAAGTGTCCAGTGTTTTTCCTGTAAAAATTTGTCCAGCATTTATAGATCTACATTTTTTATAATTTTTAATACTAATAAAAACAATGTAAGTTCTCAAATTTATATAAATCTGGAAATTCACTTTCTAGTGGTGTTGTGAGGTTTCAGAATAACACGTGCAGTGTGTAATTGAAGAATCCGCAGCCACAAGGCCTCGCCACAACCAATTATTGTTCGGTGCCGTGATATTAAAAATTATTACTCCCATTGAACGACACGCGATAGTCATAAAATTAGTAACTTCTGCGTACCGTATTTTTTTTTTGTTCGCTCATTTATCGGCAGGGATATGGTAACAGTTGCAATAAACTGCGTTACCCGAGGACAGAGGTTTTTGTCGAAGAAAGGCGGCCGTTGTTCCCTGTGCCCTGCTGTGCGGCGGCTCTGCGAACACGTGGAACCCGCGACCCGAGACACGGCACGAGCACGCTCAGCTGCAGAGCGAGCACTCGCTACCGAGGGCGGGCGGGGTGAGGTTGCACAACTCCGAGGGGGGGTCGCTGGTCGCACCCCGGGAGATGGCTATCGGCGACACTTTCACCGCCGAGGTCCCGCCTCGCAACCCTTCCAGAACGAGACCACGTCTGGGCAACGCCTTGCCGGAGGACGGTGACACCTCTCGAGACACCTCCTTAAAGCTGTGGTGTTATGGAAGAGAGGGTTAAGTCAAAAACATCAAATTTTAAGAGAAGTGGAAGAAAGTCTAATATTATTTTCACGTTCAAATATTAGTCGTTATATTATTAATTATTGATATTTTATACAGGAAAAACAAAACTACAAACCATATAAAGTGTCAAAAGGCATATCCTTCAAATAATCCTTGACTTTTTTCCACCTCTCTTAAAATTTGATGTTTTTGACTTAACCCTCTCTTCCATAACACAACAGAAAAGAACACTTCAACATATAAGTACCTTGAAAAGAACATCTTAAGGAGCACCGTCTAGCAAAGGGTGTATTTGTGTTGGTGAGGCGGGATGATAAGTGCGACGCTCGTTGGTGGTTCTAGCGCGGTATTCCCAAGGCTCTGAACTGGCGCGCAGTCTTAACGTCATACATTTTCACAATGGGATACGGGTGGTAGCGATGACATTTTATCGCGTATAACCCAAGATAAAAGGTGTAGTGCTAGTCCGTTGAGTGCTTTCAAGAATGTGTGTATCGGGAGTTTCATGCCTAATTGATCTGAAAACCACGCACTTTAAGACATTTTAAATCTCTGAAACTACAGTTTAAAAACGAAACCTGAAACAGATTTATTTTTCCGACCACAGCGTAATTTTTAATATGTTTTTTTTTTGTGTAAACTGACATCACTAGGATAACTTGATCATTTTACTAATCGCGTGGTTTTTTTCCTTGTTTTAGAAGAAACTGTATGTGTGCCCAAATAGGAAGACTCCTTAAGCGATTTTTGATAACCTTCCGAAACGTGACGGATCTCCTTACAGAGTCGCCGATGTAGCCCTTCGTGCAGCCCGCACGCGTACTTGAATGCATCCCTGTGGTCTTTCAGGGGTTCGTGAAGCTGCTGTTGGTAAAAATGTCAAGATAGTCTGATTCTTAGCCAGCCAGCTGCTGTCTACACCCATTTAAGTTTCGTGATTACGTTCAAGTGCTCATCTTCAACGTTTAAAACAAGACAACTGGCTGAAAGTACGAGGGCGGTTTTTTTTTTCCAACCTCCGATGTGCTATAAAAAGAGACAAATTTACATAACATTATAATTTTACTACCAAACGTTCAGCAGGGTCTTACTTATTTTTCTACATAATCGAGACATTTGTCATATCGTAACACAAGCTTCTCGATGCCTACTTCGAAGAATTTAGCCGCCAGTGAATAGAGATATAGGGCCAGCGCCTGGAGCTCCCTCTCCCTCACAACGCCGCTGTGAGGCGAATGGCCTAATCACACGCCGCACTGGCTCCCGCGTCAAGACTTTTCGCAAGATTTGTGAATAGTGGGGCAGAACAGGGCCGTCGGAACAGGGGGGGGGGGGGGTGGGCAGCAGGGGCGAGTCGCCCCCGTGCTGTTATGCATGGGGGGGCGAGAGTAGCATTTCGCCCCCCTCCTTTTCCCAGAATAAATGTTTGGTCATAGTGGTATTTTTCTCAACCAGTAGTTACAAACGGTGCATTGGTGATCACATTGATTAGAAAATCAAATTTATGATTGTCAATATACTGTAAAATGATTGCAAATTCCTAGATGGTATTTTATTTAAATTGTACTACATCTACTGTCAGAGTAGTATTTAATACATACTACGTCATCAAATTCTTGGAATGGTATATTTAATATTTTGGTTCGGAAACTCATTAAATAGCACAATTTTGCATCTAAAATTCCAAATTTTTCCGGGGGAGGGCCCCCGGACCCCCCGCTCTAGGACTGAGGTAAGTGTGATACATCTTTTCGCCCCCCCCCCCCCGGCCCACTCATAAAAACGTTCCGACGTCCCTGGGGCAGAATGCGCAGCACTATTAGTGGATCCGCCTTACAGCGGCGTCGTGAGAAAGGAGAGCCATGCGCTGGCCCTGTATCTCCCCTCACTGGCGGCTAACTTCTTCGAAGAAGGCATCGAGAAGCTTGTGTTACGATATGATAAACGCCTCGATCGCTTTGGCGATTATGTAGAAAAATAAGTAAGAACCCTGCTAAACTTTTGGTAGTAAAATTATGTCATGTAAATTTGTATTTTTTATAGATCAGATCTTGAAGGAAAAAAAACAGTCCTCGTAGAATGAAAAATTTGTGAACGTAGGCCCTAAACAAATATACTGCAGAAAGAGTAGTTCTTTACTGATACACAAGATACAGATTTCCTTTCGCGACTAGTTCCTCATTGAACGCATATTTGAAATTAAAATAATCGTTTGGATAATGCCTCAACGGTAAAAGAGATCAGTACTCTGTTCGGAAACAGCTCGATTATGTCAATAGTGGAATCAATGTATTTAAATAGCGTCCTATAAATGCCTGATCAAAAAATCTTCAAAAACTCGAGCTGTAAAGTGTAATAACATTTTTAAAATATTCCCCACTAGATGCCAAATTATTCCTTTAAACTAAACCTCATTTCTAGTGTGGTATTGAAAAGAGTAATATAAGTTTTAAAAACATTGAGATATTCTGGTTGAAACAAAGTAAAAAATTAATATATTACTATTTTAATTTATTTATAACTTTATTTTATTTACTAGGACGGTAAAATTACTTTTGATCATACAATGTGGACTTTCAGGCAATTCACAGTATCATGCAAAATGTTTGCTACTTGTGTTTTCTTTTACAAACAACTCATGAAATGCTTGTGCTAGTAGCTGGTTAAACCGGTTCATCCTTGCAAGACCATCTCTTTCTCTTCTATATTTCTCCTATTAGCTAATTCCCCGCGGGGTTAAGTAGCTGAAAAGGGTTGTACATTTCATATAATTATGTATTTTAAAAAAGTAAACAGCAATTTTAAAATGTATTACATTTAAAAAACAAACATTTATATTTAATACTGTTGCAATTCCTCCAAATTTAGAAATATTCCTCAATTTCGCGCTAATACGCCCTGAATGTAATAATCGTAACAGAAAAATAAATACACATTAAATAATAAGTATGACTTTATGCACGAACTTCAATTTAATAATAACTACCTTATTTTGTTCAGGGTCTAATTATTATCAGCCAAAAGAATAAAACAATCTGGTCACGACGTTTCGGCGTAGTTTCCAAGACGACATAAAAACCACCAACCACAACATACGGTTCACTTCACATGGCGTGGCACCATTACGACAGTTTCGAAAGTAGCAACATAATGTTGCAGACGGGGCATACTATGTCTTGCACAATAGTTGACACGCAACAATCCGCGAAGGAACCTTAAGGTGAGGGGGGGGGGATCTACGGAAACGAATTATTCACGCCAGCTCAGTTATCAAGCCATCAGATAAGTACTCAGTTGAATGCGCAAATAGCCACAGCGGCAATTTCCCTGTGATGCGGAATTTCAACGTTGGAATTGTTCCTGAGCACGCGGACATCAGCGCACGTTTGCATTCCAACCCGAAAAGCTTAAACACTGTACGTAAAACTGAAGCAGTCTTAACCAAACGACACTAATTTCAAGACTGCATTCGGTGAGAAACTAGCCGTGAAAGGTAGGGGCATGTATAATTCGCGAAAATGGTTTCGACACTAGCTGTGAGTTAAAAAACTCTGTAGCATCGTCTGTCTCTCGTGATTAGATGAGTTTCTTTCGATTGTTACAACACCAATCACAGTAATTCAGAGCGGAAGCAAACGCATCCTGAATGACATAGTCAAATAACGCAACGACTTCTCTCGCAGACGGCCGCCAATCACAAGGAAGAAACCGCTCGTGCGGGTATACCTTGTTGCAGTTTAATAGGCGTTCAGATTTTTTTCGCGAAAAATGCCTGCTCATAGTGAAAGGATATCAGAATTTTTCGACGCTATCCCAACTTGTTGTACATACAAAGGAACACTTATCGGCAGTCATTTGTTTGCGATTACAAATTTGTCACGATCTATTTTCAGGCAGTATTCCATTTTTCAACGTTCAAGTTAATCATCTGGCAGTAATAGATAAACATAAACGTGCGTAGACAGCAGTTGGCTGGCTAAGCAATAGACTATCGTTACGTTTTACTAAAATATAGTGGATAAAACCCCTCAAAGATCACAAAGATGCACGGACGTAACTAGAATAGTTTTCACCTGGGGCAAGAACTCGTATTTGCACCCAGCCCCCTGTTTTTCTATACCAACTAAACCAAATATTTTTTATGAAACTTAGATGGTAAATAAATATAGGTATTTAATTGCAGTCCTTTAATTTTTAGACATCACATGTTGGATAGTATCCGGAATATATCAGTTTTTAAATTGGATTTAACGATAAAAATTGTATGTATTTTTGAATACAAATACTTCATTTCATCTGCCCTCCAACGTTTTTTTTGTGTTCTCACAATACGATATTCAAGTAAATATCTATTAGTAAAAATTACGATGACAGTTTGCCCTCCTCCCTTCCCCAATGCAGTGGCCGGGGCGCAAACTCCCCCCCCCCCCCTCCTTCTAGTCGTCCCTACAAGGATGTATGCAAGGCACGATTCTCCCGGAGCCTTGCAATTATGTACTCGTAGATCAACAAAAATGGCTGACAACCTTTAGGATGAACTTCAAATAGGTACACAACTTTATCAATAACTTGACAAATCTGTTTATACAATGACAAAAGAAAATAGTGTCATGTTTTTGACATTGCACTTCAAGACACCATCACCGGTGGAATTCTGGCTCCCACGCCATAAAACACGATTCTACTCAAATGTACTTGGAAAAACAGGTAGGACTGCAACATAACGATGACCCTGCTTATATTTCCTAGAACTTTTTCCAATTTCTTAGGGAAATTTATCATTCCCTGAAGATTTCTGGTTCACTTATGCTACCAAGCGCTCGCTGCTCCAGAAGGTAGAAAAAGGGGGGGAGCAGGGGGCGATTGCCCTCCCGAGTCGAATTTTTTTTTTAAATTTTATTTTGTAGGGTTTATTAATGTTAGCTTAAATACTTTTAATTTATGGGTTAAACTTCTTTTTTTTTTAATTTGTATGAAAGTACCTAAGTTCATTATTTGGCACCATACATTCTGTGAATACTCCAAGGCCAATCTCTGACTTTAAACGTCACGATTTGTAACTGCGTCCTTAGTGAGAGCTTTGAATATAGGTATATACTGTATAGAAGTCGCCAGCCCAGGTTAAAATTTCTAATACGGTTTTGAGGTAGTTGGTTAATTCACCGCCGCAATTGCCACCATCTCTAGGGCATCGACTTGTGGTGGTCCCTAGCGGACAAGTGTCGAACTCTTCAAACACCACTTCCCCCTCCCGTTGAACGACCTTGAGCTGCAGTGAATGATAGATGGGGGGTGCGGGGGAGTGACAGCGGGCGACAGTGCTGCGCTCTAACGTGTAAATAACAACTAAGACGATACAGAGCGTTATGGCAGCGCACTGCAGCGGTGAAGTTCCCAAGCTGCTCATCATACGCTTCTGAAAAACGTAGAGTAAATCCTATCCACTCGCGACTTCTATACAGTATATATATTCAAAGGTGAGAGAGCCCCACCCGAGAGGTATATCTGCAGCTGTCCATGCGCTGGACACCCCGCTCTAAGCACTGACATCTTCAATGCACCTCCAGTTATAATTTAAGTAGATCTTTAGCGAGCGACACCTACTAGTTCCACAGAACGTGACCGCAAAATTCAGAAGAAAAAAAAAACAGGCGTGTAACCAGATTAATGACAGCTTCGAAGGGACACGCCTCGTTAAGGATACACGTGCGTACATAGGGTGGAGCGACAAAGTCGACTTTCCCTGATGCACTATGTGCACGTTCGGCCTTACGACTGCATGACGCGGCCAGTAGTAGAAAAGTCCCCTCTTTTTTTCTTAAATGGTTTCTATCTGTTATTTACTGCCTCGAAATAAATATACATAAAAATATTGGCTATAAGGGTTATTTTCAACATTTCAGTGTTATTTAATGTAGGCATGCGCATATATATATATATATATATATATATATATATATACATACATACATACATACATACACATAAATATATAATACATATTAGTGATGATGAACTGACGCAAAAATAAAACATTTAAGTTACATAATTTTTACAACAAAATTTTAGTCATATAGTTTATTTCTGGTCAAGTGACTGTCTCATTTATTACCCTTAACATCCATACGTAACAAAGTATTTATAAAAACTTTCCGAAATGACCTATTTGATGTTTATATAACACGGAAGTGCAAGTTTGTACTATAATCTTCCAGGTAATATTTCAAAGATATTCTTTCAACGCTTGATATTACTTCCTTTAGGACCATATCCAACACAATAATTTGTCAAAGAGCCGCGGCTTAATTTTATGGCATTAATTTTAATTTTGGAAAATTATCGCATTTAGCAGTATTATCAACATAGCCATAGCTGGATCTATTAGATTTTTGTCTTCGGCTCAATGTCCCATCATTCACTTACGGTTTGCCTCATTAACGGTCAAAATCAGCTGATGTAAACAATGACATATGATATTTACACCTGGCACTTGAAATCAAACTCACTTTTATATTCGAACACTTGTTCACGAAAATAATTTTACAGTTCGTTTTTTTAATTGTCTTATCTGTTTTGTTTCTACGTTTACCTCTGATTTTATTTTTACTCAAGAACTGAAAGAAACCCAACGAAATAAAATTTGCTGCATTTACGAAATATCAAACGAACACAAAATATTTGTGGAAAATAAGTAATGCGAAGAATGACTTACATAAAAAGATCAGCCGAGTGAATTATTTAGGCAATAGCAAAAACTTCCAGTTTTGGGCGATTGCAGCAAAGTGTTTCAATTATATCTATAATTTTCGCACTATATATTTTTTAAAGCTTTGTATACAATCGCCGTAGGGGTTTAAAAGGGGAGGCAGTAATGACCAAGCAAACAATGAATGAAGCAAGGTGTCACAACCTGCCTGACTACGAAAATCCAGCAAGTCTTACTAGCCTTTGCTACACGTAAATACACAAACTGACTGAATGAAAAAATGAATGAAAAATATTATTGTAAAACAATAAAAACCATTGAGCACTAAACTAGCTCGTATTTCTAACATAATAAAACTTACGTAGAAATCAGCCAAATCTTAAAAAAAACTTTAACTAAAACACATCTATCACTGCAGATAACAAAACATGCAGTGCAAAATACCACACACCTGGCTAGTTAGGAGGAAATCATCAATGGTGAACACACTCTAGTACTAGAAAATTTGCATGAAATGAAAATGATGGACTACATTGGCCAGTTTACGCAATTTTGATGCAAGCCACGTTCTCCATTAAAATATGGATGACGTATTAATTATAAACCTGTTCCCATAACGTAACAGTGGGCCAACGGCCATTCTGTAGTGTCCCATCTCAGACCACTTACACTCAAGAAAGAAAGCGTTGAGGCTGTAATTTTACATCCTCGTGGTTCGTGGTGAAACTATGTGCTTGGAGGCATGGGGAAGGGGTTATTAATTGGGTAATGTACGAGGCTCCGAACACCATAGCAAGCGCCATTACAGATTATAGCCACCAATACACAGCCCCGCGTAGGCAAGACGGACATTCATTCCAACACACCATAAAGCAGATGCACGCACACCTTCCCCACTGCACAAAGCCGAATCTAGACTCTACGCAATGATAACATGAACGTACTAAATGAAAGTAAGTCTTACCATACAAGCCAAAATGATGGTCTGGTCCAGATTTCCACTGTCAGGTTTTAAAGCGCTCCAGGAAACAAGATCTTACTGAGGGCAGGTAAAATTCAACCGTCGAACAATAAGAAAAAAACAGCAGCGGTACGAACACGAGATTGATCACTTTCGCTTGTCTTTTGTTTTATTTACACACACTCGCACGTGCGCGAGACACGCGTTCAGGCACAGCGTCGCGGCAGACCGGCGCACTACGCGATGGAATCACGTCGCTGCTACGCTAAACGACAGGACATCTCTCGCACGTGCGAGGCCCCAAGACGCTTCTATCCCAGTCCTTCGACCGGGTGCCACCCACACAACAGGCCGGCCGAGCAGCCAGCACAGACACAACAAAGACCAGGGGGGGGCTCCCCTCCTTCCAGCACGGAACGTTTTCCTTCCCCTCACTTCCCCACCTTCCGAAGCCAGACCAACATCCTCCGCGCATGCGCCGGAGCCGACCGGTCCGGGAGGGGAAGTGTAGCCGGGCTGCAAGCGTGCATTCCCGGTTCGGGTCGGTGAGCCGAGCGCCGCCGAGGATGCCCGAAGTCACGCCCGCAGGGAGGACGAGGCGGCTTGTTTGGCTTGTGGTTGTGAGTTGTATGCGGTCCTGGGAGGAGTCTGACTGCCTTTGTTCTTTTTTGACTCGCCCGTGTTTGATCTCGCTTGTACAGTCGCAGCATCCAGTGACCCAACGACGCGTAAAGGCCCTGAAAACTATCAATTCATTTCACATGCACGACAGCACGTGTTATACGCAACTAGTTAACCTAGTTACAATCATACATTGCGATAGGCATATGCACAAGCGCGTTATTAATACATACGTTATAAGTTTTATTGTTGTTTAATATTGTGTTATTACTAAAAACGTGTTATGTTTTCGGACCTCGGATTTATGAACGAAGTTGTCATTTGAGAACTTTTATGATGTGAAAGAAAATGCTTGTGTTGAATAAATTGCGTCGATTTTTATTTTTAATTGTAATATCTTAGCTCTCGGTATACGGCATTTGGAGGGAGGAATAATTTCGAGAATTTGACGGAAGTAAAGGAACGAAAACGTATAAAAATCACATCTGAGGCGGATGGCACGAACTAAAATACACAAAGGCAAAGGGATACTTAATAGTATTTACCTTTAAGTGAATTTTAACGAGATGGCCAATATTTTAATAAAATTCCTTATTGAAAATCAGATTCAAAGCCAGGGTTTAGATTTGTTCAAGTCTTTTTCATTTTTATCGGAGCCTATTCATAAAAAAATTTAAAATTTCGTTCTGCTAATAAAATTATTCCATAGTCGACGTAGCTGCTCCGGTAGCGAATTCTAACGGTGGGGTGCGGAAACTAAGTGTGATTCGCGCCAAGAAACGTATTTGAAAACAGAGTTTGCGTATATTTACGACGCTCGGTATTATTTTGAAGAATGCTATGGTGAATTTCGTGTCCAAGGTTCGATGTATGTACAACATGAGAACACATGAATACCAAGGTTAGATGTTACACATCACTGGCGAGTAGTCTAGTACTGAAAGACTCGCTTATGTTTCTTGCACGATTGATTTAAGCTAACATCACGATGCACACTCCGAAGGTGAATATATATTATATATACATATAAACACATATTAATAATGCATTTATACCCTCTATCATCAACCACAGCAGCGTGGGCGTAAATCCTGGAGGGACCGATACTTGCGAGAAATCGGGGGGTGGGGGGGGGGGGTGCGTAAAGGCTGGGTCTACTGGAACTAAAATGCCCTCCCTTTGGGTGGGGGGGCGTAGGGAAGGGGGGGGGAACATAGGGATCCATCCCCCCCCCCCCCCCGAAATGTGAGGAAGGTTTTTTTTTACCTGAGTTGAGTTTGTAATTTGTGTTATTTTAATATTCAAATTCAATAATGTTTACAGCAGAACAATATTCAATGTTATATTATGAAAACTGCTAAAATAGCACCATTTTGCACGTAAAAATCCAAATTTTTCCGGGGGAGGACCCCCGGACCCCCCGCTTCGTAAAGGGGGTGGATGAATAGCCAAATGTTTTATCCCCCCCCCCCAAAATAAAATCCTGGCTACGCCCCTGGTGTTACCAATTGTTTTGGTGTATTTATTTTATTGGGGAAAAAAAAATATTTTTCCTTAAATGAAAACTTTTTCTATGTTAGCGAATATTTCAAATTAAAGTCACAGTAATCAACTGTACGTGGAAACTATTTTATCAAAAAATAAGGGAAGTTTACATCATTTAAGCAAACTATCCACAGATGACTTGTGGCAGTTAACCCCATGCATAGGGACACCTGTATTTCGTGAATACACTTCGTGTCAAGGTATTTCACAAAATACTGTAGCTTTTTCTAAGAGCCATGGCAAATTGCGAGGGTGCAGCAGTACGGTGACCACATTCTCATTGGCCCCGTCAAGAGCGGGACGACACCTCTCACCAATTTCAGCCAATAACCACAGGAGAAAAGTTACAGTATTTTGTGAAATACCTTGACACGAAATGTATTCGCGAAACACAGGTGTCCCTACCCATGCACAAAACATTTGGACAGGATATTGCATCCCCTCTCCCCCGTATTTGCGCCCCTGTACAGCAGCATTGATTTTTCGCAAGCTGAAAACAACCAAAATCAACAAAGTAATGGATGGGTTTAAGTTTAATTTCTTTGTAACCAAGCTGCTGTGCTTATTGTTCTTTTTTGTAAATGTGTACAGCTCGTAACTATAACCAGTGTAAACGCTTATGTTGATTGTTTCAGGACCTCGAGATTTAGGTACAGTGATTTAGGAGTACTAAACGGATTTTTAACAGTTCACGTCATGTAAACTTAGTGATGACGTACAAAATATATATTTTCTTTCAACTTTATTCACTATGTAGGAATGTCACGTACTTAAAATGCATCGACAACGATATTGTTTATTTTAATGGCGAAAGTAACTTGGTGGCCAACTGATGACAGAAAATTAGCAGATGATAAACAACCTTGCTTTTCCTTGTGCTGAAACCCGAGCCTCACGCTGCTGTTCTGTCCAGATTCACTCGAGAGTGTTTGCTTGGAACACGGGAGCTAGGTCGCGCGTTCGATAATCGACCGCCCGCTCTGGCGGCGAATTGTCAACATAGTTTTTTTTCTCTATCTGCATACCAGGAAAATGCATATCCTGCAGTTATGCATGTCCCCTGCAATTCCTCGTCCATTATATTAAAATAGAACCGCTCTGAACTTTAAGTTCTCTTGGAAAGGCTAATATGTGATTTGGGATGGCTGTGTCCTGTTTTTGAAGCGGGACTGAAACAATTTTATTTTATTAACTTTAGAGCGTCCCACTCTTAGAGTGCAGCGTGTAAGTAAATGGGTGCTTTCTCTCTCTTTCTAACACATGCCGAATGGCGTAAGCACTGTCCTTGTTTCTGCGTGCGCTGTTGCCAAGTATAATAAGTATTTGAAATTTTAGGTATTGGATATTGTTTATTTATTTATAAAGTGAGCATTACAATTTTCATAAGAATTCGTTTTAATGAATGTGTGTGAGTTTTTTTGATTTTAAGTTAAAAATGTGATTTATTATAGATCCATGAGCGTAATAGTACGTATATGGCTAAAACATTACAAAATATTGCAATGTATTATTAAAATGTTTCTCGTGCACGCAGAATTCCAAAGGAGTATATTCCCTTAAAAACTTCTTCCTAACGTGTTAGCGATCTGGCAACAGCGCGCGCCGTAATTCGCGTGAGACGGTCTATAGATGTTGGCCGTGAACATAGCCCTGACCGCAGCGTGTAAACGAAACGTAATTTTATTTTTTACCAAAGTCTGTGTTGTGTATGTATCTGGTATTAAACTTGACAGTTCTCATAAGTAGAACTAGTGGTACTCATTTCCCAGCTGTCACTTTAAAAAAAAAAAAAAAAAAAAAAAAAGAGAGGTTTGTTTGCGAACACCAGCCACTACATGGAGTTGTGTACAAGCACTTTTGGCAGCAGTGGCGGCCCTAGACTTTGCAGGGCCCTGGGCTATTTACTTTTATGCAGGCCCTCTCCGGAAATTTATAAGAATTAATCTTTCGAACATTTATAATTCAACTTGGAATTTAATTTCCACAATGGTTACGGAAATTTATCAAAGGATATTTTGATATTCATCAACGGATATTTTGATGTTCTTTCCTTTTAAATTATTCTAGGGCCAGAAAAGATCAAATTTCCGGTATAATTCACATTATTCTACGTGACAATAAAATTTTTGAAAGTTTTTTTTCTAATACGAAATCATGAATAGAAATAGGTATTGACCACCACATTAAGTTACAAGATAATATTACGTGACACAGACTGTACCATGTGACCTTGTACTGGGCAGGATGACTGACAACAAGATCCACCAGCGCGCTTTCACCGAGTGCGCCTTCCGCTTTTACGCGATAACTTTTGAAATCTGTGCATGACGTTGAGGTATTTTAAAAAAAATTACACTTGGGTTTGACGTTTCAAATTTTTTATAGTTACCTAATTATTAGGGGCAGGCATTTTTAGCGAGAAAAAAAATCCTAACACGATTAGACTGCAACACGCTATACCCGTACCAGCGGTTTCTTCCTTGTGATTGGCGGCCACCTGCAAAAAAAAACTCCATTGCCTTGTTTAACTCACCCACTCAGGACGCGTTTGCTTGCGCACTAAATTCTTGTTATTGGTGTTGTACCTAACAGTAGACTTGTCGTTGAAAAAAAAAACACCCAATCACGGAACACAGACGATGCTACACTACTTTAATTTCCATCTACTCTCGCAATATATTCGCGAAAAATCTATGCCCCTACTGTGCAACAAATAAAAAAAAAATTTGAAACACACGTTTGGCATTTAAAAAAATGCTTTTAGCAAAAAAAAACATACAACCATAGTAGCGAGCTTTTAGTCGTTACATGATAAAACAGGGGAAATGCTGGGATGGCTTCTTTTAACACGCCATGGTCGATTTTTTCCCCCGCATGTTCTCTGACTGTAGGGTATCTGGCCGTGCGCGCTAATGACCTCGTGTGTGATTGAGCATAGACCTAGAGTAAACAAACAGATCGGAATGCCGGTGGTGGGGTGGCTCAGGTGGGCCGCACATTGATTTTTTTAAATCAGACCAGTTTCGTGAAACTTCAATTTTTAAACCATTCAATGTAAAAAAATATATATTAATATACATACATACACACAATGAAATCACCAACTTTTCGTAATGTTACCAAGGCTTTTCGTCAGTTTTGTTTTTGTATTTCACGCTCCAGTTGGAATCATTGCCATTATTTTCATCAAAATAATTATATGATTAGCGTTTTTTTTTTTAATTCTTTACCTATTTGATGACGAAGTCGATAGAAGATCGTGATTTTAGGTTTGGGAGATTCTGTAAAAACTTGGAATTTCTCCTCATCGGCAGGTAGGCCTACACATATACTTGGTTTTTTTTTTTTTTTTTTTTCGCAGCCACCACCACAGCATTAGCACTTTCTCATATTTGTTGGATGACACCGTTGAAGCAATAATTTATTATTTTTGAAGTTATAATTCTTCAAGGACGTTATGAAAAAGTGATTAGAATGAATTTATACGTTGCGCGCGCACCATGCAAATAAATTTTCACATGATGAAAAAAAAAAAGCTACATACAAATAAAAATTATATATGTGCATTTAAATCTTGTACTTTAGTGATTGATATTGAATACTGGTCCATAAAAATGAAATCATTTATTTATTGTGAAGATTAGTGAGAGAAATTGTGTTTATAAAATATTTCAAGTGTATTTATATAAGTGAGCTAATGTGTCAGTATGTATAATTTATTTACATTGTAAATTATATATTATAACATTATAATTTAATAAATAATTAAGATTTATAAATTATAATATAAATTAAGCATATTTATTAATTTTCATTATATTTTTTTTTTAAATTTATCTCGATTATTTGATTAAATAAAATAATCAAATTTATACCCGTGTTTATATTAAAAATTAAATACTGGGTATTTATTTAATATTTTAAATTTGATTTAATCTATTCTTTACCAATCATATTTATAATGTCACTCCAGCCATTTTATATTATTATATTTCTATTAATTATTTACATGCAAAATTAAAGTTTTTTTTACGCCAAGTAAGTATTACTTCTAAGGCGCGTACATATATATATATATTTATACATATATTTATACATATACATATATATTAGTTTAATTGATGTGCGATAAACATGATACTGATTTTGCGAAATTCGTTTTACCAAACCAGCGTGTACAGTGTACGGCCTGCCTTGGGGTGGTGAACTAGAAAAAGGGTTTGGGGGGGGGGATGCTCAAGGCAGCCCGACGCCCAATTAGAGCGCGCGTGCTCCCGGCCTCCTGGATGTCCGCCGATGACTGGTAGACCCGGCGGGCCAACGGGGCGTGCCGCCTATAGTCTGTCTCATGCTTAGATTGCAGTACAAACTGCATGGTGACCACCGTTGCCAGAATGGTACTTCCTGGGTTGTCAACACTGAACATTTTTATTATATATATTTTTTCTTTAATTTACAATAAATTTATATAAATTTTTAATTTTCTGTTGGTTTGCTGAGACTGTAAATTATTGGCTATTGACAGTATTATCACAGTTGAATTCATTTTGATTAAAAAGAAACTTCAATGCTAA
Source organism: Bacillus rossius redtenbacheri (assembly GCF_032445375.1). Lineage (NCBI taxonomy): Eukaryota > Metazoa > Arthropoda > Insecta > Phasmatodea > Bacillidae > Bacillus > Bacillus rossius. Next base: position 52,083,539 of record NC_086330.1, read on the forward strand.
ACGCAAATTATTATTTCACAGAAGATACTATTTGTAGCAATCCGTCACTATTAATAACAAGGTAGTTCATACAATTATGCACTAAGTTCAAAAGATCAAAATAAGTTTATTTTAAATCATATAAAAATATTATTAAATAAAACAGCTGAAAACAAGATGACTTCTTTCAATTACAACTTCTTAGAAATAAATAAAGAACATTATGAGATGAATATCTTGATGAAATAAAACAGGAAAATGATTTTCCAAAACTCTCATCCAAATTTTACTTTACAAAACACAATGTCTCATATAAATATTAAAACCTTTAACACTACAATACAAAGTTGTGTCTGAAACGTTTATGCTCAATGGTGTTTATATCTGGCAACAGAGCAGCCCGAAACAAGGAGAGCGCTAATGGCAGAAATCGTGTATTGGAAAGAGAGTAAATGCGCCCTGAAATCTGATGAGGCGACGCTACAGACTGCGCTTCGCCGACGTCGATCCATCATACACGCGCTCGACGGAGATCCTTCCACCGCTAGGAGCAAATAAGCAGGTCTCCGTGTGTTTCGCAGGTATGATAACTACGGAAATAAATAAAAAAATCACGCAAGGTAAAAATTAAAAGAAAACTCAACTGTATTGTTTAAGGAGGGCTTTCCCACACCCTGTCGATTTTTTTTTTTTTGTTTTCTGGTCATTTATAGTTTAATTACTGCTACCCTACCCGATGCATTTTATTGCAACAAAAACAAAAAACGCTTGTTTACGATGATTCGTAAGTCATTTAAGGGTGTATGTCCCGTTACAGGTCATTATTTTATATTTACGTTTAACACAATTAAAATGTGTGGACGTTTTAAGTGGCCGAACTTCAACAAATTAAAATATACAAATTGTGCATACTTCTTGCATAATTAGCAGGCAAAGTTGAATTTTTAACATTTTTGTGCAACATGGAAAAGGAGAACCAAATAGTGTGTATATATATATATATATATATATATATATATATACACACTATATATAGGTATATGTGTGTGTATGTGTGTGTATGTGTGTGTGTTTTAAAGGCAATGCCGGTGGCTACTGCGAGTTATGGTTTAAAAATTTTCAGAAAAATTTATTTAGTTGTATTTATTCTTGTAAAATAATAAACATTCTGAGGAATTTAAAACGATAAGTAAAATTGTTTCTATAATAAATTTAACCATACCATATAGTAACTAATAAATTTAACTTTACACCAAAAAAATTTCAGTACTGCACAAAAACGTTAAAAATGCAACTTTGCCAGCTAATTATGCAAAAAAGTATGCGATGTATATTTTTAATCTTGTGAACGTTCAGCCACTCAAAAAGTCGGAAAGTTTAACCGTGTGGAATGTAAATATAAAATAATGACCTGGAACGGGACATAGGTACACCCTTAAAGCAGTAAATTTTCGTTGCAGCTTGCGGATATGTTTTTCAAAAAAGGAAAAACTATATCAGCCAAGATCTGTAGGTGTACTTGCATCACAGAATTTTATCTATCAACAAATTGGCAGCAGGGGAAATATATCGCTGGGTTCTTGGGTAATGGACATCGTTAAAGAACTGTAAGTACTTCATGTCCATAGCTGCTGCCCTGTACGAAATGAAGATATATTTTATCCCTTTGCGCTCCATAATAAAATGTTCGGAACTCGTGACCTATAGAGAGAAAAAGAACGCCAGGAGAAGGAAGCACGTTGAAGCATCGTCATTGGTCGGAAAGGTTTCCAATAGCTGGCAGGGAGGACTCGATAACTGGCACGGAGGTGGGTTCCGATATTGGCTCACGCGCAAGGAGATGTAATTCCTTTTCCCCCGCGGAACTTTGGCTGAAACGCTAAATGACGTTCATCTGCGTTTACAATTCATAAAATTATCAAGAAATCGTCTTTCATTCGGTGTTCTTCGGGGCAACGATCGAGCCACTCGTGCTTGGATTATTTCGGGTGGATTCGGACGCTTTGTCAAGGATACAACGTGATGTCAGGCATGGGCGTTTATCCATGTGTCGGGGGAGGGGGGGGGGGGTTCAGGGCACTCCCCGAAACCTTAAAGCCCCTTTCCAAGGGGGCCACTTGCGCTTGCAAAATTGTAACTGCGAAATGGGAAAGATAAACGTTATGCCGTGCAACCCCCCCCCCCCCCATGGGGAATCCCACAGATTTTCGCCCATGGTGTCAGGTATTATTTTAAACAGTAACACCCATAAAGCATCTTATTGCATCTTGAATTAAATATCGTATTAAATATCATTGCGATGCATATTAGTGTCTGGTAATCCCGCCAAACCATTTTGGATGTTCAATGATCCGGCAAATTCGCTGATTCGGCAGAGCTGTGGTTCTAAACATTCCGGGGAAAAGACCTTTACTATTAAAATACCTGCGAAGATCTTTCTTTCATTTGTAAGACATTAAAAATTGGAAAATTTGCTGTTTGTTAAGTAATAATAAAATGAGAAAGATAATCTATGACTAAGTTGTTTGGACAGTGTGTGATTTTTTAAATTTATTTATTTAGAAGGTATATTTATGTCTTCTACCTACTCGCTGGCAGACTTTATGGGAAACTTTATGGCACACTTAATGGGAGACTGCTTTCATAACGGTTTAAGTACTATCATCATCCCAACCAGTCCACAAGCTGGCTTCCGAGTGAAATAAAAACATCGTAAAAAATTCGAGCGAACCAGCCAGCCAGGGAGGCAGACTCAAACCAACTCGGTCGCCGGGCGAAAACACAAGAATTTAAGAAAGACGACGAAACGAGACAACTCGAAAATTTACGAACAGTGGAACGAATTTTGCGGCTTGTAAACTGTTTACTTTATATGTCGGTAAGCTAACCGAGACTTGGCCAGGGGAGTGGGGGATGAACTCCCCCTTAAATTACACCTGAGCACGCTTTACGCATTTGTAACAGTCAAGGGGCTCGGAAGAAGGTAGGTAATGCGTAAGTGTCCTCGGAAGTATATAATACCGTGTAAGTTTTCTTGTTCACTCAGAATCTAAATACGTAGTATAAAACAAAGTCGCTATCCGTGTCTGTCTGTTTGTTCGCTTACTTCTTTTAAACTGCACAAATGATTTTTATTCATTGCTCACCATAATTTAGAAAATTTCTTCAGGAATGTTTATGCGTGTAAGATGGTAGGGAAATCTCGATGTTTTGTAATCAAGTCGTAAAAATACTCTTTTAAGGCGCTTACATGGCTAATCTCACTTATACATGAATGATACATAGGTAAGATTCATGTACTACAGAATTGAATTTTTGAATTATTTATCGCTTGCATCGAAACGAAAATTGCATACATGTATCATCGCTTCATTTACTGACGCTTGCCAGAGAGTGAGGAGTGGACCGCTTAGTATTCCTTTCTTCCCTCTGCGTCATCGAATGCCCCACTCCCGAGCTCTGCACTCTTTGTTACTGTATGACTCGTCTGGGCGCATGAAGGAAAATGCTGGCAGGAGCGCATCGTGTTGGTTGAGAGGGACTGACACGCCAGTATACGCCTCCCGTCACGATCACGATGTGGTGGCGACGACGGATAGCTCGTCGGATTACAGAGGATGCAGTGTGGCATAACCAATGTGGAATAGTGCGGGGGGGGGGGGAGCTAAAGTTTGTCCTTTGAATATATAAACTGTATAGAAGTCGCGAGTGGATAGGATTTACTCTACGTTTTTCAGAAGCGTATCATGAGCAGCTTGGGAACTTCACCGCTGCAGTGCGCTGCCGCAACGCCCTGTATTGTCTTAGTTGTTATTTACACGTTAGAGCGCAGCACTGTCGCCCGCTGTCATTCCCCGCACCCCCCACCCATCATTCACTGCAGCTCAAGGGCGTTCAACAGGAGGGGGAAGGGATGTTTGAAGAGTTCGGCACTTGTCCGCTAGGGACCACCACAAGTCTATGCCCTAGAGATGGTGGCGATTGCGGCGGTGAATTAACCAACTACCTCAAAACCGTATTAGAAATTTTAACCTGGGCTGGCGACTTCTATACAGTATATATATTCAAAGGTATGTCTGCATGGATACTGCGCCATGTTCGCAGGACACCCGTAGCATTGGGTGCGGAAACAGTTTTAAACAACGGCGTACTGCGGAAGTGTCTTGTGTTAAACTATCGAATTTATTTTTAGTACTCCATAACCACTTCTAAAGCGTTGTCAAGCACCATTTCCGCGATGTTTCTGGATGTTTCAATATTGCGATGGTGACGTAGAACGTGACGTCAACTGCGCCACAGCATGCCATCTCCTGACGATTCCCAACTTCGTGGGCGTAACAGATCCTCCATGTTGATGTCTTTCTGCCTCACGATCATCCCCTCATTCGTAAACAAGCTTGTTTCCAAGAATTAGTTTTATAATTATATAAAGTTTTCCTTATAATTACCTCTTTTATCTGCATTTTAAAGCAACGACTACACCTTTTCACTCCTTAATAAGAATAAATACAGTTTAATTCATATTTTTCTGATGTGTAGGCTTACACTCCCGTAAAAAAATACCTAAAACGCTTGTTTTTGACGATTTAGTACACCATTTAAAGCATTTCAACGTGCATTTTGATTGCAGCATGCTATACATATTAATGGTTATACAAAATTGTATCAGTAAAGCTTTGCACATGTAATTACTAGCTTATGTTTTCACCTCCTGCCATCTCCTGATACTTCCTAACTCCATGAGTGTATCTGATCCTCCATGTTATCTCTTTTGTCTCTCCATCCCCCCCTTAATGACTGTGAACTCTCTCACGGTAACCGAATGGAGCTTTTTTTTTCCAGCTTCACCAGGTTAGTTAGACGCCCAAAACAGTGGTTGAAGTGTACTGATCGCATTGAGGAAACAGTTTTGAATGACTGTATTTTATTGAAATTACTGTGTTTAACGACGGCGATTCTAATTCATACTTAGTAACCACCCAAAACATTTCCGCAATGTTTTGGGGCGTGACGATATGACAATTGCGAGGTAAAAAAAATACTTAAAAATGACGTCAACTACGTCACAGCACGCATTCTCCTGACAACTCCTGACTGCGTGCCTCGAACGACACGCGCAGCGCCACAACAAGCGCAGCAATGAAAAGAAGGGTCCACAAAGGAGGCGGTTGTATCCCTGGTGAGGTGGCAGGCCTGGGCGCCAGATGAGTCAGCTGATGTGTGTGAGGGGGCGCCGTTGCACGGAGGATTTCGCGCGTGATTGATGCCGGGCTCCAACGCGCCGTCACGTGTGAGATGCGCCTCTGGTGGCTGGGAGAGGAAGCTCGCTTCCACGGCACAAAGCCACGCGGTGCGGGAAAAAAAACGTGAAAAAAAACCGAGAATTAACATTAAACCAAAATTATCAGTCAAATACAGGGGACGACAGACAATACGTTCATATTTATGATGGCATTAACTTATTACTCGGTCTCACACGCCATGTTGGTTTTTTTTTACTATTTGTTGTCATTGCTTTTGTTAGGAAGCTGTTTCTCCGCATTAATCACGATAGCTCTTTTAAATCCGTTGATCGAACGCAAATGCTGACGCTAGCTGCATTAGCTAAACGTTCTTTGCGAGCTGTAAAATGTCTCAATCATGACCAACCACCATAATTACCTTTTTTCATTGTTTATTTTAAATGCAAATTCGTATAGTTTGTATCGCATACTTTTTTCTTGTGATTAGTTAATAATGAACAGTTTTTAATTTCTTAAGTAATCCCCTGTATCTTAGATGGTTTTTAATAAATTATTTTACAACTAATACTGTTTTTGTTCATGTTTATGTATTTTTTTAAATATTTCTACAATATTTTTCAGTATAGAATCAGACCAGCATTTATGATACCAATATTAAAAAGTATTTGTCTATTAATATAATTAATTATATATATATTTTTTAGTTTTTTTGGATGTTTACCAACAAGCGTGGATAAGAACAGGGGTGCACGGACGTTAAGGCACCTTCACATTTAAAATGTTTATTCATAATCAAAAATTATAAGGGACAATAACAAAAATGATATACTATGGTGCTGTTTAGAACTTGAAGTAGACTGCGTCTTCCTTCCCCAGCATTTGACAGCAAGCCTACACATACTATACACCACAATAAATATACACATGGAAATCATGCATGTAACAAGAATCATCACTGACTTTTAAAGTAAACACTAGTCTTTATAGTCACGTGAGAAGTGTACATTAAACTCGCTCCACGCCTGTTTCAAAGCAAGCTAACTATGTTTAAAGGGCGAGGCCTTCGTTACGCCAAATTGTTCTGGAGTATCAAATATCATTTAAAGATCATATTAGTTTTCATTAGTTGTTGTCTTTGGCAAAAGCTACTCATTGTCATGCCTGACGGCCGAGTATTCAAAACCATTTAATCTGCGCGAGTCTCTACTATTGTTGGTACTCTCCCGGTTTCTTCGTGATGCCAGAGAGTGTATCACTCGCTCTCCAGGCGGCGCGATGGGACTCGCTACGGTGCCGACGACTCTCCGGTGCTCGCTCTGGCACTGGCATTACTCGTCCAACGAGTCGGCACCCGACTGACGAACCCGGCGAAGGCAGCAGGTCTGCTGCTCGTGCAGTAGTTCCTCGGCAGCCAGCGAGTCGCCCACTCGCTCTGTGACCCGACACAGGCTGCGAGTCGTCCTTCTCGCTCAGAGGTCTGTCAGAGACCAGCGAGTCCCCCACTCGCTCTGTGACCCGACACAGGCTGCGAGTCGTCCTACTCGCTCAGAGGTCTGTCAGAGACCAGCGAGTACCCCACTCGCTCTGTGACCCGACACAGGCTGCGAGTCGTCATACTCGCTCAGAGGTCTGTCAGACACCAGCGAGTCCCCCACTCGCTCTGTGACCCGACACAGACTGCGAGTCATCCTACTCGCTCAGAGGTCTGTCAGAGACCAGCGAGTCCCCCACTCGCTCTGTGACCCGACACAGGCTGCGAGTCGTCATACTCGCTCAGAGGTCTGTCAGAGACCAGCGAGTCCCCCACTCGCTCTGTGACCCGACACAGGCTGCGAGTCGTCCTACTCGTTTAGAGGTCTGTCAGAGACCAGCGAGTCCCCCACTCGCTCTGTGACCCGACACAGGCTGCCAGTCGTCCTACTCGCTCAGAGGTCTGTCAGAGACCAGCGAGTCACCCACTCGCTCTGTGACCCGACACAGGCTGCGAGTCGTCCTACTCGTTCAGAGGTCTGTCAGAGACCAGCGAGTCCCCCACTCGCTCTGTGACCCGACACAGGCTGCGAGTCGTCATACTCGCTCAGAGGTCTGTCAGAGACCAGCGAGTCCCCCACTCGCTCTGTGACCCGACACAGGCTGCGAGTCGTCCTACTCGCTCAGAGGTCTGTCAGAGACCAGCGAGTCCCCCACTCGCTCTGTGACCCGACACAGGCTGCGAGTCGTCCTACTCGCTCAGAGGTCTGTCAAAGACCAGCGAGTCCCCCACTCGCTCTGTGACCCGACACAGGCTGCGAGTCGTCCTACTCGTTCAGAGGTCTGTCAGAGACCAGCGAGTCCCCCACTCGCTCTGTGACCCGACACAGGCTGCGAGTCGTCCTACTCGCTCAGAGGTCTGTCAGAGACCAGCGAGTCCCCCACTCGCTCTGTGACCCGACACAGGCTGCGAGTCGTCCTACTCGTTCAGAGGTCTGTCAGAGACCAGCGAGTCCCCCACTCGCTCTGTGACCCGACACAGGCTGCGAGTCGTCCTACTCGCTCAGAGGTCTGTCAGAGACCAGCGAGTCCCCCACTCGCTCTGTGACCCGACACAGGCTGCGAGTCGTCCTACTCGCTCAGAGGTCTGTCAGAGACCAGCGAGTCCCCCACTCGCTCTGTGACCCGACACAGGCTGCGAGTCGTCCTACTCGTTCAGAGGTCTGTCAGAGACCAGCGAGTCCCCCACTCGCTCTGTGACCCTACACAGGCTGCGAGTCGTCCTACTCGCTCAGAGGTCTGTCAGAGACCAGCGAGTCCCCCACTCGCTCTGTGACCCGACACAGGCTGCGAGTCGTCCTACTCGCTCAGAGGTCTGTCAGAGACCAGCGAGTCCCCCACTCGCTCTGTGACCCGACACAGGCTGCGAGTCGTCCTACTCGCTCAGAGGTTTGTCAGAGACCAGCGAGTCCCCCACTCGCTCTGTGACCCGACACAGGCTGCGAGTCTTCCTACTCGCTCAGAGGTCTGTCAGAGACCAGCGAGTCCCCCACTCGCTCTGAGACCCGACACAGGCTGCGAGTCGTCCTACTCGTTCAGAGGTCTGTCAGAGACCAGCGATACCCCACTCGCTCTGTGACCCGACACAGGCTGCGAGTCGTCCTACTCGCTCAGAGGTCTGTCAGAGACCAGCGAGTCCCCCACTCGCTCTGTGACCCGACACAGGCTGCGAGTCGTCCTACTCGCTCAGAGGTCTGTCAGAGACCAGCGAGTCCCCCACTCGCTCTGTGACCCGACACAGGCTGCGAGTCGTCCTACTCGTTCAGAGGTCTGTCAGAGACCAGCGAGTCCCCCACTCGCTCTGTGACCCGACACAGGCTGCGAGTCGTCCTACTCGCTCAGAGGTCTGTCAGAGACCAGTGAGTCCCCCACTCGCTCTGTGACCCGACACAGGCTGCGAGTCGTCCTACTCGCTCAGAGGTCTGTCAGAGACCAGCGAGTCCCCCACTCGCTCTGTGACCCGATACAGGCTGCAAGTCGTCCTACTCGCTCAGAGGTCTGTCAGAGACCAGCGAGTCCCCCACTCGCTCTGTGAACCGACACAGGCTGCGAGTCGTCCTACTTGCTCAGAGGTCTGTCAGAGACCAGCGAGTCCCCCACTCGCTCTGTGACCCGACACAGGCTGCGAGTCGTCCTACTCGTTCAGAGGTCTGTCAGAGACCAGCGAGTCCCCCACTCGCTCTGTGACCCGACACAGGCTGCGGATCGTCCTACTCGCTCAGAGGTCTGTCAGAGACCAGCGAGTCCCCCACTCGCTCTGTGACCCGACACAGGCTGCGAGTCGTCCTACTCGTTCAGAGGTCTGTCAGAGACCAGCGAGTCCCCCACTCGCTCTGTGACCCTACACAGGCTGCGAGTCGTCCTACTCGCTCAGAGGTCTGTCAGAGACCAGCGAGTCCCCCACTCGCTCTGTGACCCGACACAGGCTGCGAGTCGTCCTACTCGCTCAGAGGTCTGTCAGAGACCAGCGAGTCCCCCACTCGCTCTGTGACCCGACACAGGCTGCGAGTCGTCCTACTCGCTCAGAGGTCTGTCAGAGACCAGCGAGTCCCCCACTCGCTCTGTGACCCGACACAGGCTGCGAGTCTTCCTACTCGCTCAGAGGTCTGTCAGAGACCAGCGAGTCCCCCACTCGCTCTGAGACCCGACACAGGCTGCGAGTCGTCCTACTCGTTCAGAGGTCTGTCAGAGACCAGCGAGTCCCCCACTCGCTCTGTGACCCGACACAGGCTGCGAGTCGTCCTACTCGCTCAGAGGTCTGTCAGAGACCAGCGAGTCCCCCACTCGCTCTGTGACCCGACACAGGCTGCGAGTCGTCCTACTCGCTCAGAGGTCTGTCAGAGACCAGCGAGTCCCCCACTCGCTCTGTGACCCGACACAGGCTGCGAGTCGTCCTACTCGTTCAGAGGTCTGTCAGAGACCAGCGAGTCCCCCACTCGCTCTGTGACCCGACACAGGCTGCGAGTCGTCCTACTCGCTCAGAGGTCTGTCAGAGACCAGCGAGTCCCCCACTCGCTCTGTGACCCGACACAGGCTGCGAGTCGTCCTACTCGCTCAGAGGTCTGTCAGAGACCAGCGAGTCCCCCACTCGCTCTGTGACCCGACACAGGCTGCGAGTCGTCCTACTCGCTCAGAGGTCTGTCAGAGACCAGCGAGTCCCCCACTCGCTCTGTGAACCGACACAGGCTGCGAGTCGTCCTACTCGCTCAGAGGTCTGTCAGAGACCAGCGAGTCCCCCACTCGCTCTGTGACCCGACACAGGCTGCGAGTCGTCCTACTCGCTCAGAGGTCTGTCAGAGACCAGCGAGTCCCCCACTTGCTCTGTGACCCGACACAGGCTGCGAGTCGTCCTACTCGCTCAGAGGTCTGTCAGAGGCCAGCGTGTCCCCCACTCGCTCTGTGACCCGACACAGGCTGCGAGTCGTCCTACTCGCTCAGAGGTCTGTCAGAGACCAGCGAGTCCCCCACTCGCTCTGTGACCCGACACAGGCTGCGAGTCGTCCTACTCGCTCAGAGGTCTGTCAGAGGCCAGCGAGTCCCCCACTCGCTTTGTGACCCGACACAGGCTGCGAGTCGTCCTACTCGTTCAGAGGTCTGTCAGAGGCCAGCGAGTCCCCCACTTGTTCTGTGACCCGACACAGGCTGCGAGTCGTCCTACTCGCTCAGAGGTCTGTCAGAGGCCAGCGAGTCCCCCACTCGCTCTGTGACCCGACACAGGCTGCGAGTCGTCCTACTCGCTCAGAGGTCTGTCAGAGACCAGCGAGTCCCCCACTCGCTCTGTGACCCGACACAGGCTGCGAGTCGTCCTACTCGTTCAGAGGTCTGTCAGTGGCCAGCAATTTTTAATCCGAATCAGTGCTTCGCTCTCTGCCTGTCCGTGCGTCGGGTTCATGCACCAGAGGAGCTGCTGTGACGTCAGGTGTTGTTCGCTGCTTGTCACTGCGTCCCAGCCTGCTTTTGGTACCTTGGGGCGACTTACACTAGGCAAATTAATTCTATTCAGGCACCTGAACTAATCCATGTTTCGAGCTCACTGCAGCACAGGGTTAGGGATAAAATGCTAAGGTTCTACCCGCCGTAACAAGGTTATTAGGTTAATTATATTCTATTGTGTTAGTTTAGTCATTAGTTAAAATATCGTTAACTTTATTTATCTAATGTTTAAATTTTATTTGTAAAAGTAATTATTTTTTTAATCTGCGGTTAAGTGCAAGACAAGGTGATCAGCACAGCGAGGCCCCCACTAATAGTTCCGCAAACTGGTTCTCCGACCTGGCAAGCCGCCTCGTAGCAATACATTTAACTGAGGGATTTATTCAGTTATTCGTCTTATTTTTCCACGTAGCAACCTTGTCCTCGATTTCTGGGCGAGGAGGAGGAGAAGGGGGAAGCTATTTAAATCCTGAGTCTTGCGCTAATATTAAAAGTGGTTCCTTGCGCATCGGTGGTTGAAACTGCGGAGGCCGCAGTAAAATACGGGATCATCGATAATGATTGTCGGATCTATAAACTGATATTGTAAAATAAGTATGTAATGGATGTACAAGTGGCGTATTTAAAATTTCCAGAAACGTTTTATCATCTTAGTTTACGATACGGGAAACAATTTAGCTCTGATGAATTCAGGAAAATATGAGATTTTCTACTACGTTTTCTGATTCGTGACCACAGTTGTTGAAATGACAATAGCTGCAGCGATGCTCACTTTGATGTGCTGGACGTTCTTTATTTTCTCAGCGTACGCGATGGTATTTTTTTTAATGTTTCCTGACAGAAAAGAGTAGAGATTGCTTGTGACCTTGAGCGATCACGAGACTCGAAACACCGCGTGCGTGGGGAGCGCACATGCGCGTTGTTGATTGCTGCAGTTAAAGTCGTCAGATTAGTTTCAGGGCGCAACTTCTCAAAGTGCCAGCTCCGAGCGCCTGAATGAGTGATGGAAGGATGGTCTACTTAAGGTGGGCGGAGAACAAGACTGAAAGGCCCAGTCGTTTACAACGGCGAGCGAGCGACAAGAGCCTTTAAAATTAATTACAGTTGAGAATAAAATAAATTAGTTGAGATCAACACCCAATCTATCTCGGTTCCTCGGTAGCAGAGGAGGATGAACGTGTAAAGGTTAAAAAAAAAAAAAAAGGACCTACGCCCTCAGGGGTCTGCGAGTACTCGAAAAATATTCGATATTTGCGCAAATAATTTGATATTCGATTCGACATTTCAGATTGCAATTTTTTTCTAATTATTTGTTCCCAAGAGATAGATCTACATCATGTCGGACGTAAAAATCAATTATTTAAAAACCAAATAAATATGTATGTAGCTAAATGATTTATTAATAAATGTATATTTGTACTTAAAATTTATTCACACATAGTTATTTTAACAAATAATCAATGATAATTATTTAAAATTATTATTAATTTTCTATTTTATGTATGTAACCAGATCAACAAAACATATTTCAAACTTAAAATTTACTGGTTTAAGAAAATGCATTGCCAGTTTCTTTATTTAATTTATTTTGCAATTATTTTTAATGGTTTCACGTATATTACTTTCTTTTTAAAATTCTGTAATTTGGTTCAAAATATTTTTTGGATCACTGTGAAGTGTTAAAAAAAATTAACAGTTTGAGTTTGTTAAAATTTGATTGATAAAATATTCGATTTCTTGAACATTGTGAATTAGAAATTCAGTTCGAATTAAAAAAAAATATCGCAGGTTGCCCACGATACCACTCGAAACAGAGTCGGAGAGAGAATGTGGTTCCAAGTCTGTCTCCACCGCCTATGCAGTTACTTTGCATATATTCGCAAGCTTTTAGCGAACACAGCTCTAAAGGCCTGCCTCACAAATCATGTTGGTTAAATCATTTTATTGTAAACGAAGGCCCCCCCCCCTTCCAAATAGATGCTTACAAATTGACCAGGAGTTTAATACGGTCCCGCTAAAAATAAGTTCGTTACGACCCTTGTGCGCGGCACACACACACCCGTCCCCAACCCAACAGAAAAACCCTTCTGCAGCTCAGTGCGGGCATGCGCGGGCCTTGAACGCGGACGGAGGCCGGGCCAGTAGAGCCGCTGACGGGAAGAAGGGCAGCTCTAAGTGCGGGCATGCGCGGGCCTTGAACGCGAACAGAGGGGGGGCCAGTAGAGCCGCTGACGGGAAGAAGGGCAGCTCTAAGTGCGGGCATGCGCGGGCCTTGAACGCGGACGGAGGCCGGGCCAGTAGAGCCGCTGACGGGAAGAAGAGCAGCTCTAAGTGCGGGCATGCGCGGGCCTTGAACGCGAACAGAGGGGGGGCCAGTAGAGCCGCTGACGGGAAGAAGGGCAGCTCTAAGTGCGGGCATGCGCGGGCCTTGAACGCGGACGGAGGCCGGGCCAGTAGAGCCGCTGACGGGAAGAAGAGCAGCTCTAAGTGCGGGCATGCGCGGGCCTTGAACGCGGACGGAGGCCGGGCCAGTAGAGCCGCTGACGGGAAGAAGGGCAGCTCTAAGTGCGGGCATGCGCGGGCCTTGAACGCGGACGGAGGCCGGGCCAGTAGAGCCGCTGACGGAAAGAAGAGCAGCTCTAAGTGCGGGCATGCGCGGGCCTTGAACGCGGACGGAGGCCGGGCCAGTAGAGCCGCTGACGGGAAGAAGAGCAGCTCTAAGTGCGGGCATGCGCGGGCCTTGAACGCGGACGGAGGCCGGGCCAGTAGAGCCGCTGACGGGAAGAAGAGCAGCTCTAAGTGCGGGCATGCGCGGGCCTTGAACGCGGACGGAGGCCGGGCCAGTAGAGCCGCTGACGGGAAGAAGAGCAGCTCTAAGTGCGGGCATGCGCGGGCCTTGAACGCGGACGGAGGCCGGGCCAGTAGAGCCGCTGACGGGAAGAAGGGCAGCTCTAAGTGCGGGCATGCGCGGGCCTTGAACGCGGACGGAGGCCGGGCCAGTAGAGCCGCTGACGGGAAGAAGGGCAGCTCTAAGTGCGGGCATGCGCGGGCCTTGAACGCGGACGGAGGCCGGGCCAGTAGAGCCGCTGACGGAAAGAAGGGCAGCTCTAAGTGCGGGCATGCGCGGGCCTTGAACGCGGACGGAGGCCGGGCCGTGAAGAAGGGCAGCCCAGGAGATGGGCCGAGGCGCCCAGCGGAGCGCGCGGACCCAGTGGCCGGGATTCCGACGTAATTACCACCTCCCTCCCCGCCCGCCGCTCGTCCACACCTGCTCCGCGGTAGCGCGCGTCGTTAGCGGACCCGCCGGCCTGCAACGCGTCAACGTCCAATTACCACGAGAAACTTGTTCCTTTTTTAATTCTTACTTTGGCCTCTGCTTGGGTGGCGTACCTCTTCACTGTGCACCAGTGTTGCCAGACATAGCCAGCCGGATTACTATGTCTGTACGCGGTACCCGAGAAGATCCGCTCGGGTACGCAAATGTACCTGAATTTAGGAATAAGAAACAATTAATAGTAAAAAAATATTTAACATTAGACACTTGGAATGGAAATTCTTTGCCCGGCCATAAAGTGCTTACATTAAACATCCCTGTCTTTTTTGAAACAGCCTCGGCTACGCTATATTCCTAAGGATATCGGAGAACCACAGGATCAAGTTGCAGCTAGTATCAAGTAAACAGTAGGGTGGCGACTTCAGGATCAGGGATGTCTTTCACTGGATACAGTCTTGGTTACCCTATTAAAGCTCAATACAAATTGACGACGCCATATTTGTATTACAAGTGATATCTACAATAATTTTACACCGTTCGTTAACCCGGAAATACCATTTTTCACATGTGGCTGGTATAGTAGTATTAAAAGTTTATATTATTTCCTCCCCCTCACCCCTCCAATCGCCAACTAAGCATTTTAAAAATCCTACGCACGGTCGTTAGATGTTGTTGGGTCTAAACTATAAAATTTTATGTGGTCACTATCATGAGATTTAACATAACAGTGCATATATGATATTTGTATTAAAGAAGACAGAAATAATTAGTTTTCACTATATTTCTTTTTTGTTTGTACTTGAATGACACCCGAACTGAGAACTTATTGTACTCGAAAGTACCCTAAAGTAGAGGTGAGTGTACCCGAATTGCGTCTACTCTGTGTGCGCTGGTCGCCGGCAGATGTGCTCTCAAAGCCCGGGTCGCAGCTCCCCTCCCCGCATCACGGCTCTAGTGCGGGTGACCGGAGTCCGGGTTCGAATCCCGGCTTCAGGCTACATTATTATTTTACCATGCTTAAGGCTACGGTTACGCTGGAATGCTTGTTCTGACGACGAGTTCGTCAGGACAACCGAACAATGCGGATGAAATGGAAGTGTTCAAACTGCCTGAAACCGCCTCTGCCGATTTACGCACGAACATACGTCAGAATTAGTTGGTTTTTCGCATTTAGTTGTGACGTCCACGTGCTTGTTGTAGGTTATCAATATGTCATAACAGTGGATGTAGAAAAATTATTTTGTCCTGTATTTTAAAACAGGTAGTCAGTAGGGTATTCAAGAAAAAATTACCACAACGGAGATCATTCTCGGCAGAAGTGGGATAAAATGGCATTTGATACGTGTTTTATGGTCCCTTGCACCCAATAATCCTTTTTCATATCGGGTTTTTTCACTACTCACTAATAAATACTTTAATATCGGACTTTCAAGGACATACGCATCGTCTATGGGTTCCATCTTCGCTGGTGGATAGAAGCAAACTGGTATCAGAACCCGCCTGCGCTGAAACCACTATGTTCTGACGAAAATGAATTCGTCAGAACACACATCCACTGTAACGTAGGCCTAAGGCCGTGGTTATTCTTATTTCGTTTTCCCGTCTTTGCTATTCGTTAAAAGCCAGTTCTATGTATTCAACATGATGTATTTCTTGAATTTTTTTGTCCTATCGCAATTTTTCTAAACGGGTGTTTAAACTGCAATATAACAGGTGTAAAATGTCACGTAAGTATTCTTAAATATTATCACTTAAGCGGCTTTTTACACGCATTATATTACACTTAGAGAATATCAGTTAAAAATATTTGTGACAGAAACACAAATTCAATAAATGTATCGTGTTGAATTTACAGAAATACGTTTCGTGTGAGGCAGAACTTTAATATTGTTTCATTTGTTCAAAGAATAATTTACTTGAACCCGAAACGCATGAAATAACTTTTCGGCTAGGCATAAGCTCGCGTAAAACTTACCAATGGTTTAGCTGACTAAAGCTTTATTAAACTATAACTTTTTTACGTAGTTATTTACAATTTCACGGAACTAATGTGTTTTCATCATTTTGGTTTTAAAAATAGCTAGCATCATTGTAATAACAAAAACAAAAACGAAAACTAAAAAAAAAAAAATGTATTGACACAACTCTGTATGCCTCCACGTTGTTCGATTAATCTAACTTGCTATTAACTATGATGTTTGATTTGTGTATTTCAAACATAATAATGTATCAAATTAGAGTGTGTGTTCTTAAGAAAATAATAAAATCAATTTCCACAATTAGTTATGAGGACTATCACACTAAGTTTCAATGTACTCAGAATGAGCGCCTTATTTTAAAGAAATATTAAAAAAAAAAAAAAAAAATTATCTCAAATAATTCAGATGCAACATTGATAATTACGTATTTTTAGTGTATTTCGTGAACAACGTATTTTTCATTCAATGATTCACAAAGGAATTTAAGCAGCAAATACAACGTATTAAATTGTAAATAAATACAGGTTATGTCAGAAATACTAATGATTCCAAGTGTTGCACGATTCTCTCAGTACCAAAATACATTTGCAAATAGACAATTCTTTAATTGTTGATCTGAAAAAAGATTTACTTATTCTTAAACTTGTATTCTAAAATAAATATAATTGCATGCTCTGGCTTAGCTCAATGCTTGAAGAGCATGACTTCTGAGTCTAAATTACTCATATTAATGTGAACAAGTGATTTAAACATTGTGTGATTTAACATGTAAGATAAGCTAATCTCGTCAGGTTAAATAGTTATCTGAATCAGTTGGCAACGATTATTATCAAAATTATTGATTTCAAACAAGAAGTTAACTAACTGCAAATTCATTAGAATTAAAAGATACGAATTAAATTTCACTTGGACATCTGGACAGTGGTGCAATATTACTTTTAGGGAACATACATAACCTTTAGCGTTGTGATAACGAACAGAAGTATTCAACGCTCTTGAAGAATAATCGATGTATCGTCGGCTTCCAGTGGCAGTTATTACTTATCACGAACCACGATACTGTTCTTCTTCCTGGGTTTCGGCTGGTGAATCGACGAACGGGGTCCGAGGTTGGATTCGGCTGTACGTGGCTCTCGGGATGGTCACATGAAGTCGCTTCCTTCTTACTTCGGCAGACGTAGTGGACTCGTCCTTAACTAATGTGCTGAATGTCTTGATGTTGTAGTTATTCTTCTAAACCGCACCGCTAATCTTAATATTCTAGTTGTATTGCTTTTAGTTCACTTGTAGGACAGTAGTTATATCCATCGTCTCTTGCTGAGAACTATACTATAGAAGCTATGTTCTGGTCTTCTTACAAATTCATGCGCTGATTCATATTTTTTATTATCTTATTACAATTCATGAAACATAATATTAAAATTCTTCACGAATCATCATGGGATTCTTTAGCAGAGTCTTGTAGAACATGTATTAAATCGTTCAATCATCCTTAAATACGTTTATCACAATTAATTACAATCGTCGAGATATACTTCTTACCTACAAGAGGATTTATTATGGACTGAATTAGGTAGTTCTGGAACCTTTCTTGTTGATTACACATCGAACATAAGCTATCACAAAATTATTTCCTTTTACAAACTGTTTTCTTTACAATAAAAGATGAATATGTATAATTTTTGCACCACTTCCTATTCAATAATATATTAAGAAAACCATATATTTAACTATCCAAAAACAAACACTAAACACTTGAAAGTAAACATACCTATATTTAACACAATTTTTCATCTCTCATAGAGAACATATGAATCTATAGTAATTATTACCAGTACCATTGTTTTGGAAATTTATCTGTTAAAATGTTAAACAATGTTTTGTACTAGTTCGAAAAAAAAATCGTCATTATACCCACAATAGTGTTTAAGGAATTACAAGGGGGGGAAAAAAAACCTGTAACCCGGGGTTATAGAACACCATGTTTGAAAATGGTAACTTTTAAGAAGAGCACGTTCTTGATTTGCTTCAACTGTAATTATTTTCTTATTTCTTCACTAGTAGTATGAATTGCTTTATAACACGTTATTACCAAACAAATATAATAATTTTTTTTTTCTAAGAGGGCAGTTGGGGAGGGGGGCGGGAGGAGGCAACGGTCCTGCCGTCATCTCTCATGGAGGCCCACTCGCTCCGGACGCGCAACCGCAGGGCCGCCAATGCAATTCCCGTCGCTCACGTTTTAATTTTTTTTTCCTTTCTGTTTCAGAGATCTGTTGCCGCGTCGTGCCGTCACACCGCCCGGGCCCACTTAAACCCACGTTACAATGACCGCGTTCGGCGGAAGCGACCGCTGAGATGTGGCACACTGCGGCGGCTGTGTTTCGGCGCCGGAGCGAATAGAGGCACGCTATACAGGATCACTCGCGAGCAGTTTCCGCCACTCACATGATTCATACACGTGGCTCCTCTTCCCAGTTTTTACAGAGTAATCTAGCAATGAAAAACACAACAATAACCCACTCAGAGGAACGTTCATAGGGGCAGGTATTTTTCGCGTAAAGATCTGAGATTGGCGACCGTCTGCGAGAGAAGTCGTTGCCTTATCTGACCGAGCCATTCAGGACGCCTTTACTTCCGCACTGAATCACTGTGATTGGTGCTGTTACAATCGTTATGTACCTGGGAGAAACTCACCCAATCACGAAACACAGACGATGCTATAGTGTTTTAACTTTCATCTAGTCTCGAAATCATTTCGCGAAATCTGCATGCCCCTAGCTAATGTATAATGAGATCGCGTATTGTTTGCAGTCGAGCTTCTAATTTGTTTGTAACCAGCTTAATAAAAGATGCTCAAAATTGTTTCCGTCTACGTCCGCACGCTCATGTACCGCAAGAGTTCCTCTACGTGGCCACACACGGCTGTCTTTGCTTACTGTAGCGGCAGGCACGGTTCGTGTTTTGTCAGTCCTTTGGTAGATAATATCCTCCGTACATCCCTGCACGAAACAAGCTGTTCATTGTAGGGTGTCTACAATTTGTTGAATTATTCCCTCAATATTGGGATTAATCTAAATTTAACATGGTGTATTTTGCTCGTTTTGGTGAATTAAGGAGCCCTTCTCTGAGAGGGCCCGCTAGGAATTTCAAAAATCGTGGTTGGGAAGTGGGACTGATAAACGTAAACGTCAAAACAATTTTTCTTGGAAAATTTTCTGTGTATTTTAATGTTTTCTGTTTTTTGCATGCATATAGGCCAAAATATGGGCAGTATACAACATACAAGCACCCTATCCAGAGATGACTTGTGACGGTTAAAACCCACACGCAAAACTCTTGGGCCCCGCGGCCTTTCTCCCCCCCCCCCCCCCAAATCGAATTTCCGCTTTACGAATCCTACAGACTTGCGCCCCTGGGTGTAAGGAATAAGCCCTATGAGTCGCAGTACCCCGTCGTAAATCATCCTGTAAGATCGTCGGATAGGACATTTCAGCAAACATCCAACGCTATAACCACAACCTCATAATCCTTAGAAGTTTGACCCAGTGGTTTATAAACTACCCGTAAACAATATAATATTATTTATTCATCCATTCCAACAAATCTTAGATTATTTCCATCGCACCCGATGTCTCGTCGAGAGTGAGGTCATCATAGACGGAAACGTGCAACGCAGATCAGAGATATTGAGGAACCACCTTAACACTTGCCTGCAGGATACTTCAGGACACCGTTTATAACAGAGATCGTGATGGCCGGATAGCAGTGGGGACCCAGGTCCTACTGCGTGCAAGTCCAGTGTCTCACCCAGGGGGTTGGCCACGTCTGCATGGTTTCACCGTAACCGGGTGAGGCCTTTTTTCTTTTAGCTCATGGCCTGGCCCATGTTAGGCGCCCAAAACATTGGCTTGCATCGTGGAACAGCTTTAGATTACTTTATTTTGTGGACGTGACAGAGATGCAAGTTCATACTTTATAGCCATCTTCAAACGTGGTCAGGCACCATTTTCGCAATGTTTTGGGCGTAACAAGATGGCGAGGTAAAAAAAGTGACTTAGATTACGCCACAGCGTAACTCCATGGTCGAATCGCTCCGCTACTCCCAGGTATGGCAAGGAGGCAGTAAGTGCAGTATACAGTTGATGATAAACCGAACATTTTAAATATTATTTTCTTGCTGGACGTGCACACATGGAGATGTTGGCGGCCCTGTGCCGAGGAAGAAACTAGACGCAGGCACCAACTGCAAAGGCGCTACATGAAGAACCTCGCTGACGGCTTGATATATATCACAACTCGGTACAAAACTGCATCAAATAAAGCCCCAGTGCATCTCCGGGTCTCTTCTGGACCTACAGCATCTTCTGGAAATCAACTGCACTCGTGGGAAACCAGCAGGCACGGCTCCTGAGACTCCATATTGCTCGTCCAGGATAACATGGGAAAGAGGAACGGGCGAATGGTCAGCATCAGCTTTGAATGCGAATAAAAAAAAACTGAAGCAGAAGTAGGCTACACACATGTGGCGTTCTCATAACTTCAAGTCATCCAAGAAATCATAAAAAAAAAGTGTTTTTTTTTTTTTTTTTAAATCAAGAAACATTTCTCACTTAATTTTGTAATATACATTGCTTTTTAAGCAGAGTATAAGTGTTGTTCGACTGACTTAAACTTTGATCTTAGTTCAAGCCCAATTATCTGGTCATTTCATGATTTACTGTGAATGTCGCTACGCTTAATGTTGTTCACTTAATGTTTTTAGGTTTGATTATATATTTTTTGCTTTAAATCCACCGAGCAGAGTATACATTGTAGTCTGAACAATATTAATATCTCGTAAACATAATCTACGAATTTATCATCGTGAATTTTCATAGAAAACTATTTTTTTATTACAATTTCCAATCAGTAGATTTAAGTAAATACAACGATTGTACTTGTTGATTTTTTTTTTTGGGGGGGGGGGGGAGGAGGAATTAAAAATAATTTGTCTTATTAGAGCCGGTTTGTTTTCTCAAATTTGATGTTTTCTAAAGTAGTACCATCGTACTACTTCTGTCAACAATATTTGCAAACAACTTCACGCGTTTGTCCAGAGTTCCTAACCAAAACCCGCAAGTTGCATTGTACCGTGACAAGCTGAGAAATGGGTGCCATTTATAACTCAGAAGCGCACGCAGAAATTCATTCGGGGTGGTGGTGGAAGGAGGTGAAGGGTGTGACAGAACAACTTTGTCTGCTGCTTACTCTCTTGTTATTTCCTCTTTCCTTTTGTTGGTGAGAGTGATAGATAATTATCATTATTATTATTTTAGGATATCTTATGATTATGGGGAAGGTGGATGTATCCCTTCCTAATGTCTCCTCCCTGCGCGCGACCCTTCTGGTGCCACTTTGAAGATCTGTCAAAGGAAACGTGTCGAGTCGGTAACTGGCTGGAGAGAGAGGAATGGAGGGAGGGGCAGGAGCGGGTCGGTAGGGGAGGAGGGGGAAGGGTCTGCTGGCTCCCGGACGAAGCTGAGCAGGCGTGAGAACGCGCGGGTCCCACCGCCAGAGGCTGGGACTACGCGACTGCCGTCTTCCCAGGCCCAGACGTGAGACGTCTGCCGACGGGACGAGACGCAGCTCCACAGCGCGCGCAGCTGCTTTCTCCCTCCCCACCTCCATCTTCCCCCTCCGCAAAGGTCCTCTATTCGCCATTCAACCCGAGTTGGGCATTAGAAAATAAATCCACGAGTAGTATATATTGGCCGGATCTGAAACTGGCTTCTGGCTGTGGATTGTGATTGTCTGTCCGCCATCTTGGATTGTGACGTCACGGCGGCCATCTTTGACTCAAAATTCCTCAAAATTCCTCAAAATTGACTCAAAATGACTCAAAATTTCCCGTTTTCGAGGGAAAATTTCCCGTTTCGAGGAAAAATTAGGATTTCGAAAAACCACAAATGTCTTTTGCCTTAGAAAGAACACAAATTCCTGACATAGGCTTAAGCATCCTTAACTACAGCCTCCGATAAGCCTCTTTTAGGATTATGACGTCACTGTTGCAATTTTCGTTACGCTCGCCATCTTGAAAATCCGCAATTTTTATGTTAGAAAATCGGGAAAAATTTTAAAAATCATTAAAAAAATTATTTGATCGAATTAAATAAAAATCTTAAAAACCACTGTTGCAGTTATCGTTACGGTCGCCATCTTGGATTATATAAATTTTACATATTTCGTTACACCCGCCATCTTGGTTGAGTACCATGTCATTCTTACACTTTATGTTACGACCACCATATTGGATACTATTAATGTTGCAATTATCGTTTTGGTCGCCATCTTAAAATTTAAACGCCATCTTGAAAATCCGTAATTTTAATGCTAGAGATTCGGGAAAAAAATTAAAAATCATTAAAAATTAATCAACCTAATTAAATAATAAAAAATCCTTAAAACCACCGTTGCACTTTTTCGTGACGGCCGCCATCTTGAAATCACCCGCTGGAGATCACCATCTTGTTTTCGTCTGCTAGAGTGTGCTGATACCATGTTAGTATAATTATCTGGTCACCATACCTTTGTCCTTAACTGTTGACCTTGAACTTTGACCTTGACCTTGAACTTTGACCTTGACCTGGAAATTTGACCTTGACCTTGAACTTTGACCTTGACCTTGAAATTTGCCCTTCACCTTGAAATTTGACCTTGACCTTGAAATTTGACTTTGTCCTTGTCGACCATCATGTATCCGTCATTTTATGTTTAGTACATGCTACCAGGAGCTACCACCTGCTGGAGTACTCCATCTTGTGTGTGTACTCGTACTATAGAGTACATTTCCATCTGGATAATTTTATTCTAACCCGCTACAGTGCAGTAATCATTTATTACTGAAGTGACCACCGTCTTGAAATTTGGCCGCCATCTTGAAATCATGTAATTATTTAGCTAGAAATGCGGGAAAAATTCCAATAGTCTCCAAAAAAAATCAATTATTAATTTGCAAATTGAATCGATGGATCCCTGTCCACGGTTAGATTCTTGACCAGTGACAGTTGTAACTAATTATTAAATAAATTTTAGATTCTGTTTTCTATTACCTTTCGCGGAGTTTATTAATCATTCACTCTACGAAAAACAACTCATGTCAATGTACCTGACCATCGAATTCATACAGTGCCGATTAGCCTATTATGAAAGTCTAATTTTTCAATAATCTGAATAACATATAAACCGTTCATGTTCAAAGCTACACATATAGATCCATTGTCTTCAGTCCATGAGACCGAGTCATGTCATTATCAGACGTATAGGCTAGTCATTTCAGGACCACATGACCTTCGTCGTTAGCTAATTATATTCAATTAATCCATCGTGACATTTTTTATACATACTAAAGGACCAAGTGACATTGAAAAATATTTTAGTAACACCAAGAGATGATAAACTAGTAAATATTCAGTTACTACATTTTGTACTACGCGCAATCAACAAAAAGGAAGCACCAACAACGAAAAGACAACACCACCAACGAAAAGGCAGCTCCGCCAACGAAAATACAGCACATTTGGAAGCACCGACAACGAAAAGACAGTAGCGATAACGAAAATACAGAACATTTGGAAGCACCGACAACAAAAAAGGCACCACATTTGGAAGCACCGACAACGAAAAGTCAGCACCACCAACGAAAAGGCAGCTCATTTGGAAGCACCGCCATCGAAAAGGCAGCACATTTGGAAGCACCGTCAACGAAAAGGTACGGACCGCAAGACCGGGTCATGTCAATATCAGACATATAGACCATGAACTCAGTACACACAGGAAAAAGGAATGTACACGCAGGAAAACGGAACGTACACGCTGGAAAACGAAATGTTCACGCAGGAAAACGGAACGTACACGCAGGAAAACGGAATTTACACACAGGAAAACAGAACGTACACGCAGGAAAACGGAACGTACACGCAGGAAAACGGAACGTACACGCAGGAAAACGGAACGTACACACAGGAAACGGAACGTACACGCAGGAAACGGAATGATCACAGGCTCCAATATTCATTGGCTCCAATATTCATTGGCTCCAATATTCATTGGCTCCAATATTCATTGGCTCCAATATTCATTGGCTCCAAGATTCATTGACTCCAATATTCATTTGCTCCAATATTCATTTACTCCAATATTCATTGGCTTCAATATTCATTGGCTCCATCAGTCATTGACACCATCAGTCTTTTGGTTCCAAAAGTCTTTTGGCTCTAAACATATTTGGCTAGAATTCTTCGAGTCTAAAAGACTATGAGGCCACATGGCTACGAGTCTAAAATGATCTAGCTTATTACGAGTTATACACGGCTTGCGAGGCTAGAGCTACGAAGCTTCTAGTTCACAAGTTTACGTGACTGCGAGGATACAGGACTACAAGTCTACATGAGTACTTGACTACGAAGCTACTCGTCTACAAGGCTCCAGTTGCCGTATCTGTCTTCGACGGAATTTTCTCTTTTGTTCCAACTGCTTCATCAGCATTATGTTATAAGATTACAAGACTACTTGCTTACGTAGCTTCAAGTCTACGAGGCTCCATTACATCATGTCTACGCGACTACGAGCCATGAGGTTACGAGACTACGTGACTACGAATCTTCAAGTTGACGAGACTTCGAGGCTACAGAGCTACGAAGCCTCTAGAATACGAGTTTACGTGACTGCGAGGATAGAGGTCATCAAGTCTACATGATTACTTGACTACGAAGCTACTCGTCTACAAGGCACCAATTGCAGCATCTGTCTTCGTCAGAATTTTCTCTTTTACTCCAACTGCACCACCAGCATTATGTTATAAGATTACATGGATACTTGCTTACGTAGCTTCAAGTCTACGAGGCTCCAATGCATCATGACTACGCGACTTCAAGCAATGAGGTTACGAGACTACGTGAATACGAATCTTCAAGTTTACGAGACTGCGAGGCTACAGAGCTACGAAGCCTCTTGAAAACGAGTTTACGTGACTGCGAGGATAGAGGTCATCAAGTCTACATGAGTACTTGACTACGAAGCTACTCATCTACAAGGCTCCAATTGCAGCATCTGTCTTCGTCAGAATTTTCTCTTTTGCTCCAACTGCACCACCAGCATTATGTTATAAGATTACATGGCTACTTGCTTACGTAGCTTCAAGTCTACGAGGCTCCAATACATCATGGATACGCGACTTAGAGCAATGAGGTTACGAGATTACGTGACTACGAGGCTACAGAGCTACGAAGCCTATAGAAAACGAGTTTATGTGTCTGCATGGATACAGGTATACAAGTCTGCATGAGTTCTTAACTACGAAGCTACTCGTCTACAAGGCTCCAATTACTACATTTGTCTTCGACGGAATTTTCTCTTTTGCTACATCTGCACCATCAGCATTATGTTATAAGATTACAAGGCTACTTGCTTACGTAGCTTCAAGTCTACGAGGCTCTAATGCATCATGACTACGAGACTACGTGCCATGAGGTTACGAGACTATGCGATTACAAGTCTTCAAGGTTACGTGATCGCGAGGCTATAGGACTACCAAGCTTCCAGAACGCATGGTTACAAGACTGCATGACTAATTGGCGGCGCGGCTACGAAACTTCATGTCTCTAACTGACTTCAATAGCACTATTCAGTGGTGAGAGTTAATTTATCTCATGCAAAGGTACTTGCTACAAGTAGTTCCGCTTTTCAACATCAGATGACGTCACGTGTTACTTGCAGTTAAATAATATTTATTTCTTATATGCGGGATGCTCACTATCGTTCGCATAAGAAGGATGGCTTCGTTAGTCTCCAAGGAGAAGGAAGTTCGTCCTTCCTGCTAGTGCTTCTCAGATTTCTCATGGTCGCCATCTTGGATTGCGGCGTTACGGCGACCATCTTTGATGGGTGTGACCTTGACCTTTGACCGAAACCGCAGGAATGATCGCAAGCACACGGATTAATCATCAAAATATTGATAAGAATAATCAGGAACACACGGAGAAAACCATCACAATATTGATAAGAATAATCAGAAGCACACGGAGAAAAACGACACATGATTTCTTTGATATCATATAATTACAGGGAAAAAAAATATTTAAAAATAAAACTAAATTTAAAAAAAATTTAAAAAATTAAAAAAATACATAAACTGATTCTGCTAGCTTGTAAACTTATCATTGTTGAGCAAAGATAGAGTTTTAGTACAAGCCAGAATTTTATGTATTTTTTAATTTTTTAAATTTTTTTAAATTTATTTTTATTTTTAAATATTTTTTTCCCTGTAATTATATGATATCAAAGAAATCGTGTGTCGTTTTTCTCCGTGTGCTTCTGATTATTCTTATCAATATCAAGCAACCTTTACTATTCAGTCAGCGAATTCTAGCGGCGGGCGCAGAAAGTATGTGTGTGATTCGCATCCAGAAGAAATATTGATATTTGACAAGCAAATATTTTATTTATCAGTACATTTATCATCTCGGAATTATTTTAAAGAATGATACATTCAATTTAGTGTCCAAGTTTCGTATTATAAGTTTATTTGTAACACGAACAACACGAGAACACATGAATTTGCTGGTTACCGATGTTAGATGTTTACACATCACTGGCGAGTTTTGAAAGACTCGCTCACACATATATTTCCATTTTTCGAAATATTATTGCTAAGGGAGTGAAAACGGAATATATTTGGTTTTATAAAAAAAAATCTCCAAAACTAATAAACTGGACCTAAAATATGAGATGCATATCGTGTTTTAAAAAAATTTGCTATTAGAATTCCACGAGGTTGAATAGGGGGTAAGTTAGATTTATAATAACAGATTATATCTACGAAGCAAATACATCAGGCAAGAATAACCTTCATGAAAAGTTTCATAGCATGTTTTTTTTGTTGCCCTGTTTCCCAGTTCGTAACAATATCACTCTTGAGTGTGTAGGTTTTAACACGTCTAGGTAAACGCTAACTAAAATTTAATGGTGTTTGGTTCAAGTCGGAAAATTTTAATATACTCTAAAATCGTGAAACTATATGAAATCTTCTCAGACACCAGCTGTTTAAGAAAGTGCACTCTTTTTTTTTCCAGTCACTTCTTCCTCTTCCCTGTCGTTATTCACGTATTAATATGGCGGTAGTTTGTTTACAACCACTCTATCCGCTCCTCTTGCCTGTTATGATCAATTGGAACATAGTAATAGATAAAAAGAATTGTGGTTTCAGATTATGGAAGATTGGAATTAATACCTATAAGCATAACATGGCTTTCCCAATAAATTTGAGCAAACTTATGCACATACAAAAATAATTATAATGCACGCAATAAACTAAACTGAAACTAAAAACTGAATAAAAACTTATTTTCATCTCATAAATGGTATTCGCCCAGCGCTAAATACATTGATATACTGCGGTCAAGTATAGTGACACGAATGCAGACAGACAACCGCTGCATTGCTTTACCCCTTCCTTCCGTGTATTGGCTGCAACTATCTCTACACGTAATCGCATATCCTTTGTTTCTAACCAATTACACATTTTGAACATCTTACCCTTTTCCGTATTACACCTTTACGTCATCCGGAGGAAACGTAGTGTCTCCTCACAGGCTTACGCAGAAATGATCCCCCCCCCCCCCCCAATTCCAAAAATATCGAACCTACATCCTCACCAACAAAAGGAAATAAATTGGATTTGTAACATTCATGTTTCCCCTGATGTTAAAAAAAAATATCAAGAAAGATTCCAGTTATGTTATATTAGTGTATTTTTGTAAAATTGTTTACAAAAAATTTTCTTATAGTGAATTATTTTAAATCCCACCGTTATTTGCATTAATTGTTTATGTTCAAAAAATGATTGAATAGAATTATTTGGCACCTTGAAGTCCCAATTTTCTCTTGGAAGGACCTCAGGTTATATTTGCAAGATACGTGTTTTCAAGTAATGAAATTGACTACATTCGGTGTATAACTTGGTTAGAAGTTCCATAACCCCCTTTCCTTCTCGCTGAAATGAAATCCTGCGTACGCTTTTGTCCCTCCCGTGGTTCGCCCCTGGCATGGCACACGTCACGCGCGACATCGCTTCGTGACGTCACGCGGTGAAAGACTAAACTCCATTTGTCACGGACGGAAACGAGGGGGATAAGCAGGGTCCGTCAACGACTGCACGCGAGGTTTAAGGGTGAATAAACAGAAGTTGTTAGCGACTGGACGTAGCTGAACGTTCGCACCGATACGCTCACTCACATGTCACTGCAAATACATTCAAATAGCGAAATAAATGTTATATCATCAGTGCATAAATACATTTTTATTGCGTAATTCCCGCGAAGTCCATTCTTTTTACAAGTAAATTAATTTTTTTTTTCGTGAAACAAAAGGAATGCTTTAACCTCAATGACTGATTAAAACATTTTTTATTCTCCCGCCTTTTTTTTATTTTAGGAAAATGAGTTGCTGTAATATAAATTAATATTATGTAGTCCGCAGGTAAATTGTTAGAACATTCACAATCCCAAATTCGCTGATTGAAGGTATATTCATTCTAAAGCATGGTTAAATAATAAATTTGAAATTTAAGATTTAAAAAATACATTCGAAAAAATTTTCAGCACTGTAAATAAAAAAAATGAATGAAAAATCTGTTAGTAAAGACAGGTTTAAATAAATATATAATTTCAATTCAGTATGTTTAAAAATAGTAATCAATCTGTACAATGTAATAATATATAAAATATATGCTAATATAATTGATATCCGCATTCCTCATTAAATATATATTTTTATCCAATGTGTATTTTTAAAGTCTTCGAAAGTTAAAATTTGAGTATCAAGTTACGTGTGTTTTTTTAACACCTTATTCCCTTAAACCTTCAAATAATATATATAAAGGATTTGAAATTTCAACATTACATTTCCATACACTTATGATGTATGCCTTTCCCCCCCCCCCCCCCCAAATACATATTTTACGGACTGTTTGTATACTGTGTAGTTGTGATTACTACAAAAATATTCACAATTTGTTTTTAAAAACGGAAAGTGTTGAAAAAATAATTTATAAACCGATTAAAACACGTTGTTGAAATGTTTATATAAATTTTTGTTTGTTATTAGTTATTTAACTATAAAAACAAAATGTGTTAAAATTTCATTGATGTAGTAAATATTTTTTTAAGCAATTGATTTTTTATATAATTTTTTGCTAAAGTTAAGTACTGGTGTTTGTCAACCACATTTTACCCAAGTTTCAATACGTTCAGAATACGCAAGGTTGAACTTTCTTTAGTGTTACTTAACCAACAGGATATTGTTTTAAATATAATTCTTATTACCAGGGAGATTAAAACAACTAACGTTACAGCAGACGAAAACGATCTGAAGAAATAATTATTATGTGGACAAATGAACTGAACTAAACCAGAAAAAAAAAAGAGCCGCAAGCTTTATGTAGTGCGATACGAGATAAAAGACCCAACCAAGACTTTGCGCAGGGCAAATGTGCACCTTCGCGTTGTCGCGAGATCTCATCGCGACGAGCGACTCGGTAATAACCGAGCGCACTAATTCCGCCGAGCGCAGCCGTGCTCAGGTCGAGGCGGGGGGGGCAATGGAAAGGGGGGTTCAGAGTCAGAGGGGACAGGGGACAGGTCGACGAGGCGCACAAATCACTCATTACGAGACGCTGGGCGGAGCGCGGGCGTCACGCACTGCCGTGCCGTGTCGCATGGGGAGGGGTGGGGGGGCCTCGCTCGGCCGTCGTACCAGCTGGTGCAGGCCCGCCCCTCGCCGGCTCGCAGCGAGGGAGGGGGTTACCCTCCCTCCCCGTGACGACACGGCACGCGTGCGTAAGGGGGACAGCAGCGTATCTCCGCGAGGCAAATTAGTCCGGTGTCACACCGCTGCGCCTGAAACTGCCGCCATTACAATATGTCCATGAAAGAATGTTCCTGTTTCAATTGTGTATTACAACAG
Organism: Bacillus rossius redtenbacheri; assembly: GCF_032445375.1. NCBI lineage: Eukaryota > Metazoa > Arthropoda > Insecta > Phasmatodea > Bacillidae > Bacillus > Bacillus rossius. The sequence continues at coordinate 52,113,478 of NC_086330.1, forward strand.
CTTAATATAGACTGTTTACAAAAACCTAGTTTTTTTTACAAACGTTTAATATGTGTACTTTAAGTTATACAGCACACATCCAACCTGAAGTCCAATTCGTCCCAAACTTTGGGTTAATAAGTCCGGAGTAATGGAAGCAATAGCAGGTAGCGGCGGAACGTAGACACGATCTTTTATAAAGCCCCGAAAGGAAAAAAAAAATTTTCGCATGGCGTTATGTCAGGTGAACGCGAAGGCCAGCGAAAAAAGAGCGCTGTCGTCTCGACCATTATGACCAATCCAACGGTCAGGGACTTTGACGTTCAATCACTGTCGCCAAATAAAGTTTACAGATTCACCCTCTACCAATTGGACCGGGGGGGGGGGAGGGGGGGGGAGAGAGCCATTCTTTCGCGCTGCAAGCGAGAAAACGACAAGGCAGTACTCGCGCATGCGCTTATCTAAAACTTTTTTGGGTTCGGAATTTTTATGCTGTCATAATTTGTGGTTTTTTTTCGTTGTTAGTCCATTTTTCTTTGTTTTTTTCTTGTTTGTTGACCATATTCCTGTTGTGGAATATTGTGTGGCGTTAAATCCTGACAACAGCAATTTTTGCTTAATTTGTGTTTTTTTGTAGTTTTCTTCTGCAGACATACATGTGCTAAGCAATGGCGTATGTCCAAAAGCCTACATCAAGTCTTATCTAAAACTGTTTGAGTTACTCTTAAGTTGTGATCTTGAACCAACACTCTACAACGCTTACAGTTGATGCTATTAAATTTTATAACTGGGCATTCTTTTATGGACATACTGTACTTTGGCTGAACGTTCTTTCGACCGCTTTTATTAAGGGCTTGGTCACACTGGATGCGACAAAACGCGACGCGACAAGACACTTGGGAGTAAAACAATGCTTCTGTATGTGGTTGGTCACACCGACCGAGACGCGACGCGACGCGGCACCCAGCGACAAATATTAGCGCGACCGTGTCTCAGTTTGCTCAGGAGACGACCTCGTCGCTTGCTCATCAAACATGGATTCAGAAAAGTTAATGGGTGCAGTTTATGTGAAAAAAATGTTTATGAAACTTGAGCTCAAGTTATTAAAGGGATTGTAACAAGAGGAATAAAGACAAATAAAGACAAACTAAAACATATTCCCGTTTTCACCCCCTAAAGAATGATTTTAGATAAAAAAAAAATACATTAGGCAACTAAACATGCACGTTGTTCCCTAGTTTCTTACCTCTAATTTCAATAGATTCTTAATATTAATTTTTCTTTTTAAAACTTTTCTTACCCCTTCGACACCCCTAAGGGATTGTATTTCACAAGATAGTAAAATTGCAGTTGGCAGTTTTGATATGTTTATTATTAATACCTTATATTGTTTATTATGCTTGATTAGCTTCGTATACATAATTAACTATCTTTAAATAATATTTACCCTTTTTCACCCCCTCAGGGATGGAAATTTATAAATATGTATTGAAGTATATAGTTATCTACTGTGTAAGTTATGTAATGACCTTACTAATTAAAAAAATTTTTTTTAAAAAAAATATGCCAAGGAGTTTTTGGTTAATGCTATAAAGGACACAAACAAAAACAGACCAAAAATTTTAAAAACTATAGGTACTTTTGAGTTTTGAATAATATTTTTAGCCATTTAAACATTTTTTTCATAACTTCAGTCATTTTACAGTCTTTTTACCTCGAACAGTATTATTATTAGTATATGCAGATACAGGGTTCAAATGTTTTACAAATGTAATCGAAAGTACAGAAGTCAATTCCAAAGTACTCTATAAATTCGTTTACATTTTCTCTCAATTGTGGATGTATAGGTGGAATTCGCCAAGTCATCATCGCTTCTCATTAATATCAGAAATCCACGTCCGTTTTTCTTATTGTCTAGGAGAGCATTTTTAATTAATCTATGATATGATTCTGTTAGTATTAACTTTCCCTTCAACATCTTCAGCACGTGTCTCGTATCTTGTATGATACTGCGACAAGTCTCGTTCGGTCACGTCTTGTGGCGTCCAGTGTGGCCAAGCCCTAGTCTACACAATGCTTGTGGCGGAAACAGGAATTAAAAAAAGGGGGATAAAGGAGTATATATATATATGTATGTGTGTGTGTATATATATATACACACACACACACACACACACACACACTCTCACTCACGTGAGTCTTTCGGTACTCGTTAGTGATGTGTAAACACCTAACCCCGGTAACATGAAAATTCGTGATCTCATGTTGTTAATTTTGCAAATAAACTCATAATACGAAACTCGGAAACGAAATTTAAAGTATAAATCTTTAGTTTAATACCGAACATGATTAATACAATCATAAATAAAATATTCACCTTTCAAATACCAAAATCTCTGGATGCGAATCACGCACTTACTTTCTGCGTCGCCGAAGAACGATAAATTTAATTTTATTTGGCTTTTTTCGCAAATACCCTCGTCCCCTCCCCAACCATGTACGCTTTCATGACGGCAGGCAATTCAAAGGGCGGCTTGAGCCTACAAGCTAAAATTGATAATATATTTGTAAAAAACTGCATTCACACACATCACTGCACTGTCCGAGGTTCGAACCCAGAAACCATTAAATGGAAGTTAGCGCTTCAAATTGTTGTACCTCGGGGTTAGGCTAGTTTTTTTTTTTTAATTTTTTGTGTCATACACGTGCATAAGTACCATGGTCGACGGAATCTGACCAAATACGTTATGCGCGTCTAGAAAGACTTTTCTGCCGTTTCATCTAACTTCAAAGTTTCTTTTTCCGACCAGTTTTCCTATTCACGCAATGTTTAACTATTACTACACTTTATTGGTATTACACAAAATCAAAGCCTTAGAAAGGAAAGAGCAGGTGAACACCACTATGAATATTTTTATAAATACAAATTACCATTAGTAACCCTATCTTCCAGAATACCGTTTCGAACTTCATCTCTAACCACAGTGAAACTGGTTCTACGATTTCGCATTGATGTAGGTACGTAGTAGTTACCAAGGATGTAACGTACCTATTCAAGGTAAAGCAATTCAATGAGATAAACATAAAGAGGAGCCACTAAAATTCCTTTTTCATTCTCTGTTGTTAAGTGAAGCCTGGTTTTATGTTTTTGATACGAGTGCGTTGCTAGCATTCACTTTATGGGCTCTGGAACTGATAATTTTACGGCGTGGATTTATATTTTAACTAGCTGGTGCCCGGTGCACACTTCGCTTCACCTAAAAAAATCTACCATTTTTAATACGTAAATAAAAAACATTTTTTATTGTTTATGATTTTTGTTATTCTAAAGCACTTGGGTATACAATATTTTTGGTTTTGCCACCTTGAGCAAAAACAAATAAACTTGTCGGGTTTACCAACATGGGAACACGCGACATACCATTGACCATGTGAAAAGCAATAATTTTCCAGGTTTATTCCATATACTTGAAAAGATTGACCTTGGGCCTTGTTGATTGTCATAGTGAAAGCCAGACGAACTGGAAACTGCAATCTTTTATATTCAAATGGCATGTCAGTTGGAATCATTGGAATTCGAGGAATTAAAACGTATTCTCCTTTCCATTTTCCATTGATTATAGTTGCTTCGATACAGTTTAACATTAGTGTTTTAATCGCAAGACGTGTGCCATTGCTAATTTATCGGATGTATATTTCTTAAAAGAATAATTGGAGCTCCGACTTTTAAATTTAAGTTGTGTGGTGGAATGCCGAGTAATTGCAATGAATTTAGGAATTCTGCAGGGTAATTGATAATTTCATCCTCATTCATCACAGAATCAATTGATTTGTACGTGTGCGATTCTTGATTAATTTTTTCCAGGATTGTATGATTAAGATAATTAACATCATTAATTTTTGGAGCCAGAATGGCGCGTTCACAAAGCCATTGATGGTTTTTGTAATTTATTATTATTATTTGTATTATTTCTTGAAGTGATGGCACAATGGAACATAAGTTTTCAGGAATGGTTATGCAATTAGTAGTTTGATCGATTGGTATTTTTCCATTACCAATATCTAACAACTGTTCAGAAAATGTTGCGGCAAATCCATCGTTTTGTATGTGTACACGCATATTGATTGTTAAGTTTAGCTTCTGAACGTGTCGCCACAAATGAGATGCTTTTAGACAGTCATTAAGTTCATCTGCTGGTGTTGATCTTGGTATTACTGTAGAGTTTGTCTAAAATCTCCGGCTAGTAAAATTAATGCTCCACCAAATGGGCTATCATTGCTTCTTAAATCTTGCAGAGTGCGACCAAGTGCTTCGAGTGACTTTTTGTGAGCCATCGTGCATCCGTACCAAATGATAATTTTGCATTGCTGTATAATTTTACCCATTCCAGAATCTTTGGAAATATTGCTTGTTGGTAGTTATACGATTTGCATATTTAATGGCAATTTTAATGCAGAGTGTGCAGTTCGTCCGTCATCCAATAAAGTCGCATCTATCCCTGAAGATGCAATAGACAAGTGCAATGCACTTTTGTGAACGAACTTGTGCCAATATGACACAAATAAGGTTTTACCTGTGCCACCAGGCGCATATAGAAAATAAAGGCCACATCTATTATCTAAAATTGCATTTGTAATTTCTTTGTATATTAATTTTTGTTCTTGTGTTAAAAGTGGTGTTTTAACAGCAATAAATTGTGCTGGTGCTTTCATTTCGTAGGGCTCGTACTGCATCACTTTCTGATTCTCGTGTCAGTCTCATCCTTCTAGCAGCTTGGCTGTCTTGACCAAATTATGGCATCGCAAAAATAACCTGTTAAATCAAATAAGCTTCGCTATTTAATTAATATCCAAAATCAGAAAACCAATTGTTGTGATTCTGTTGTTCTTTTGTTATACATTGTGGGATTCAAATAGATTGGATCTATGATTCAAAATTTAATTAATTTAACTAAACGGCACTAACGCCATCTATCAGTTACTGGTGTAACCATATTAGTTGGTGTTCCAATGCTGCCAGATGCATATATACATAATTTAATATCAATTCGACCTATGGCTCGAAATATACAAATCACTGCCACCAGCGCCACCTATCCTGCACTAACGTAACTATGTTCGTCGGAGTGGTCACGTCGCCCTTTATATGTGTGCAAAGTTTCATATCAATTGGGCTAACGGTCCTCGAGTTTTAGTTGAACATACATACACACATACATTCTCTTATATATATATATATATATACATATATATATATATATATATAGATTATATATATGGGTTACACATATTCTATAAATTCGTCAAAATCAGTTCATAGTAATGACGTAATTAAGAAAAAAACATATAAACATCCAAACTTTCACACTATAGTAGGATGTGTTAATCCAGTGTAGCACTGGATTAGTTTCAGAGAATTTTTTATTATTATTATTATTAGATACAACTTACCAACATTTAACCATCTTAGCAGTCGAATACCGATAAATAAAAGGGAAAAAACTATGCCAACTCTTTGTTTATGTGATTTGTGCTCATTTTGTTACCTTCACCTTCAGTAGATGCGGTGATATGAATATATCTTTAGAAAACCAACCTACATCATTTTCGTCTCATTAGGGGCGTAGTTCTAGCGTCATCATTGTTCGTATAAGATATTTTAACATAAGATTTATTCGATTCAGGTATATTATAGTCAATCCAAACCTAACCCCTTTTCACATTTTTACTCCCTTAAGCTGCTGAAACCTTTTCGTGACTAATGGATGTAGTTTTTTTTTTTTTTAAAAAAAAAACTGACTTCTCTTTCCAAATATTTTCTCTATTCCAAAGATCGGTGTGTGGTCCTCCAAGAGGCTGAGCGACTAGCTGGTTATAGGGGAAATGAAGGTCGTGCGCGAAACAGCTTGTCGCCATTACTTTAGCGAGTGTCGACTACCCAGTCCACCTCACCTACTCATTCAGCACAACTTCCCCAGAAGTTCATGCTGTTTCCATTATTACCTTAGTTTTTGTTATTTTATTTGCAATAAGAATGATTTTATTCATCAGCCCCTTCCTTGAAAAATCTTCCGAGTTTTCAACGATAGATAAAAGTATATCAATAGCAATCGAACTGATATAGAGTAAAGCAAACGGTGTGATTATATCGAGCGAATCTAATAGCAAAAGTGTGTGCATTCACCATGGAGTATTTAGTTAAACCACCCGGTCTAATAGCCCACTTATTTTTGCCCTCACCTGACTTCAGGTATGATGTATAAAAATTGAATTAACATCCTCAACGATGTACAACGCAGCAGAGGGAAAATGTTAACAGAGATTTAGATTATCAGCATCAATTTATTTAATACCTGTCCTCTCACATGTGACCGAATCTGCCCTGCGGTTGGCACGAATAGCAGGTGGTCGCTAGAGGCGACATTTCCAAGCATATTAAATGCACCATCGACCTTACGCGAGATGCAGTGAATTCGTCTCGGATGACCTTGCTGTCGACGAGACATCTAAACTAAAAAAAATAATAAAAAATAAAATAATTTCACAGTGTAAATTAAAAGAACCTAGTACTTTTGAGAAATTTGCAGAAAAATACAAAACAGTTATACTTACAAGTTCTTCACATTTTGTATCAACCCTGTTTAAAGACAGAGCGCGACGGATTGTTTGTGTTTCAAAATCAGGCTTCCATTCTCAGTGTTCTTCATTTCCATGTACCGGCAATTTTTAATCTTATTTATCACATACGCACATTTAATACACACGCAAAGCTAATTAAGAATGAACAGACTGATTAGTAAATATTTGAGACAGAATAACAAATGCAAGAGATGTACAGTATTAAATTTACGTAAATATCCCTGAACTAATAAGTACATTGTAACAACGACGGGACTATGAAACAAAATCAACATGACGTGTAAATCCCTACCTTAATGTTTCTTAATGGTCTTCAAAATAATACTATTTATTAAAAAAAAAATACGGAGAGGCGCGGCTGCAATTTGTTTATATGCTTACCCCAAATTTTTAGCTTACAGAAAAAATTGTTTTCATGTATAGTTCTTGCTTCAAAACCTAAATGTACGTACGAACGCATGTCAGTAAGTTAAATGAGTAGTATTCCATGCTGTCGTTCACATCCTTGCGTAGCGCGCATACGTACTTAGGATAGTACATAGTTCAATTCTTAGCTTTTATGTATTTCGCATGGTCTTCCTCTCTTTAGCTGAACAAAGGTCATTTTCACATTAATCTTAGAAATATTTTCCATTTTCTTACAAATTCAAATTGTATTTTATTATTGTACATTTAATAGCTGTCGTTTTCAATGTGCATAAATGTTTCGATGTTTGACAGTTATTTTTGGATGATTATTTACATATAATTTCGTGGGAAATGTTTCCTAGTATTTGATTTTTAGTTGATTCTAAATTATTCAATATCAATTAAGCTCGTTTTTAAAAGATATATTTTCATTTTTTTAATGTATTTTTACCAAGTAGGTTATGTGATACGCATTCGCATAAACGAGCCAAAGAAAACTACTCCCGTACGCCCGTACAGTTACGTACCTGCGTCGTGGCTAGTGCTGCTACCTACGCGAATTGAAGGAATTAAAACGAAAGAAGGGGGTGGAAGCGCTTACTGTGCCACCTACCGGCGTCTTACGCAACTAGTTGGGTTCATCGTCCGGCACATGCGCAGTCATCGATCGCTTTACTGGCCTTCTATACTTTATCATCACTCGCCCTTCGCCCATGCTTCGTTGTTATCGTTCACTTGCTCTCTCTCGGCACCCGAGAGGCGGAACTGACGGCACACGTAATGAAGAGAACAAAAGCGAAGAGACAGAGAGATGCAGTTAATTCCGCTTGGAGTTCCCAGCCCGTTCACAATAACGCTGATTGCCGAGTCGAGGGTTTCAGGCCAATCACGCGCCAACAGGACTCTTCGTATTACAGTCGACAGCAAAATCTACGACCGGATTGTCTAAAAAAGTGGCTGGATATTTAAACGATTATACAAAAATACAACAACGCTAATACACTCAATTCTTTTGTTACCAAAGTCACTTTCATTCCAGGCGTTTGATTAATAACAAGATCAATTATACTGGAGACTAATACTTGCTAATACCCGACAGCAATATACTAACAACACAGGCGAGTGTGGGGGAAAATACCTAGCGACAGGAGTGGGATTACAAAAATTATTTTATAGCTAAAATGTTAAATAATATATCATAATATCTGGTGTCAAATATGATTACCTTATGTTTAGGATATATGAAACACTGGGGATTTTTATAACCCCCCTCACCATGCAAAATGATTAAAAATTGTTTTCCTAAGGAAGATAAAGTTATTTTTGTCGCCACAATGTTGGTACCACATGCATTACACATAGTCCATACCTACTGGTCATACTATACTGTCTGCCATCTAACAAACTGAAGTAACAAAACCTCCAGGTTTTCACACAAAAATTTTGAAGCTGTCCGGTACTAGTCTCTAGTCTAGTGTATTTGGTTATATAACCATGCATGAGTTAAAAAAAAAAAAGTTTGACTATTTTCTTAATCAAGTAAAAATATATCATTATATGTTAGTTTTTCCACTAAAGTGTTACAAATTTTCATTGAAAAATAGTCAAGAACGCCCATTTTCGCCCAAGTTCGTTCGTGTTTATTTTCAGTTCGCATCAAATAAAGATATGGGGAAAAGAAACTAAAGACGCGATTTCAACTATCTACATTGACAGATAGAAACTATTTAAAAACTGTATTATATTATTTGTGTGAACCTGTAGTAGATGCAGTTGCAAACGTTAAACTGCAGCAAGTATCAAGCACAGTTTACTGTGTTTGAACGCAGAATAATGAGAAACATAGTCTTAATGAAACAAAATTCACTACGCAGAAAAGAGCAATGTTCAATAACACAGCCCTCGTTAAGAGTGACGGAATATTTTTTTAGCGTTGGAATCACAATAACGCGACGGCGGCGATGCAAAGATTACTAACTAATCACGTTCGACACACCTATGACATCAGCACAACAAAAATGGCGGACGCAACATACTTCCCGATTAGAAATATATTCTATTTCCATCACTTCACAATAGCGGCGTTACTGAAATGCAAGTCAGAGTTTTGTTTTCGGAAGATGGTTAAACTTGTGCTTTGTTTACTAAATTTTTCTATAAAATCTCTGAAATTGGTTGTTGCACAGTGATTTTTACAACTGAATTTTAAATTTGAACAAATTGCTCTGTCAAACAACTCTATTAAAAAAGTACCTGCAATCATTGCTGGATGTCGCATGTTTTGTGCGTATGTAACAGCAAGAAAACTTTTATATAAAATAGTTTAGTTTAGTTGTAGCGCTGGTTAAACCGTATGTTCACAATGACGCGATATTTAGCTGTCTCATTGCAATATTCGCGTAGCGCCGTCGCATTGTTATCCCAACGCAAGAGTTAGTGCACAGAAAAAAAATTCTCTGTACTTTTACATAAGATTCATTTGTTGGAAACCAGTTGCCAAGAAATAATCTGTCATGCTAAAAGCAAAATATTCTAACGCATGTCTATGGTTTTTTCCTCGCATATATGAAACACGTTTTTCGGGATAATACTGAGTATTTCGTACGAAAATTGGCGCATAATATTATTTAATAATTTAAATTTTTAATTTAATTAAAATTCGAATTTAATAATTTAATTTTTAATAATATTTCATTCCAACATAATTTTTTACACCATGTAAAATATAATCGAATATTCAATAATTGGACTTTATTTTGTGGTATCATACTTATTATGTGCGCAGTTAATACTGGAAAGCTATTCATGGAAAGGTTTACGAATAACTTTAGCTATTGGAGGTACTGGGACAACACAAATCATAAATGCCCGGGTAAGAATCCTAACCCAGTGTTACAGTGAATCACTATTTTGTTGTTTTTATGTAAATGTACAAATGTATACTGATATCTGTAATTTTACATGAATATTTCTGTTCCACTTACAAAAAAAAACAGCGTTGAAGTGCTATGTGGCTTTGTACGGGGAAAATGTAGTAGAGCTCTTACAAATAGTCGTAAGAAAAAAAAAAGACAATAGATAGAATATCTTAATAGGCTTTGTATTAAGTCGCAAAAATCCGACAGGATCCAGCTGTTAGATTAATTTCCTCAAGGTCAAGCTGGCTCGAGCGGGAACATACTTGGAAGAGCGCAACCACGCACGAAACTTTCCGAGTTTATTTTGTACATTGAACAAAATTTAAAGTTGGGTACCATGTCCGTTTTCGTCATGGTCGCGAATAGAAAATGACTTTAACCTAGTTTGATGTGGTTTTGTATAAATTTTTTTTAGATATGTAGTTATTATCCAGCTAGCTGAAAATGAAACGCAAATTTGAAATATTTCCATCATTAAAAAAAATATCCAGAATAAATGTGATAGCAAATTTATTGGTCAAAGAAAATAAGTTTTTGCGTGTGCGAAAAAAAAAAAAATGTCAGCACATTTATGATAGAGTTGAAGTAAGTGTACGAAAAAGACCGCGGCGTTGTTCTCACTCCGGTCGAGGTCATGTAACACACTGAACGAGCTCTTGTAACGTCTCCGCTGTCCTCCCAGGGGAAAGTGTCGCCGGCTGGAGCGGAGATTAACAGCGCGCCGCCTCGTCGCCGGGGGTGGGGGGGGGGGGGGGGGAGGTGTGTAGGTGAGGCGAGCAGACTCCAGGGAGGCAGGTGATTGATGGGGGCCGCCCCATCCGCGTAACGGATGCAAAGTCTCGGAGATGACGGTGATGGAGCAGGGGAGGTTGGGGCACGTCAGCTGCTCGCGTCACCCAGCGACCTACTGGACCACAATCCGCGCAACTGGAACCCACGAGCCTCTTGCCCCTTAGACCTCCAAGGCTTCAGGCTCGTGTGTGGAGTCCACGCGCGACAGAAGTGAAACTTATTGCTTCTTAGGTATAGAGGTAAATTATTAGTATTTTTTTACGTGACGTCTATTAAATCGACGAACGCCGACTGCACGCACGAAAAAGTGTCCCGTTACGCACATTGTTCCGTTACGATGTGTCCCGTTACGCTCATTGTACGCTTGCGCCGCATATATCTCTCTTCCACTCGACTGTTTATAAAGTGAAGTGAAAAGTTAATGTGGTTTTCATTGCTATTACAACAACAATTTCGGCAATAAAGGTTAATTATTCTTGCATTTTAAAAATATGAGTGCTAGTATATTTTCAAGTATTTATTCTTTTATTATTGAAATAAAAATGATTAAATTTTATTCATAAAGTATGCAATCATTTCATCAATGTTTTGTTATGACGTTGTCACGTTAAACTATCGTCCGTAAACCGACTTTACAGACAACCAATTTTTTTTATTGAACAAGAGATAATAATTGAGAAAAGTAAGGATACGGGTATGATCTTAAATAAAAACAAGCCCTTTTCCGCGCACTGTACTTTCGCATCCATTCACTGGCACTTTCTTGACGCCTCTTATGTTGGTTTATTTACACTTTGCTTTTGATAATACCTCTTACCTGCTTCTGTCTTTTTATTATTTTTAGGCACGAGGTTAAATCACGATCTACAGCTGAATAAAATGAAAGAACAAAAATAAAACACTCCAATCGAACATAAATTACACTTATAAAGTCTATCTCACAAGTCTATAAGTCATTTTGACAATTTAAATCACAGTGTTCACATTCCCAAAATAAATAACACTTATTAATATAAGTTTAGACGTCTTATCTACATTTTAAATCACACTTTTCACATAAAAATAATGATACTTATAAAGTTAATTGCATAGATCAATAACTGTTTTCCACAAGAATAAATAAATTGTAAATACTTTAAGTAAAATAAAATAAATATGGTAGCGTCAATCGTTAGCCGTTACGAAAACTGAGAGTAGACAAACACAAGCAGCGTTACGAGGATTCCGTAGCATCACTGCTGCGTCATTTCTACCTCTCCTCTGCCGACTCCTCCACTACCAGTTCCCCCACCACATACCTAACTATTCCCCTCATGCTTTTGGAATTTTCGTAACGCCCGAAAATTGTAGCGCCCTCAGCAAATAAGTTGAAAACATATGCACATAGACTTATAGTTTAAAGGCCGGTATACGCCTTTCAAGTTGGAGCTCAACCACCTGTTTATTGCACGTAAGAGAGGAGAGAAAATATTTGAGATGGACCACTGATAATGCTTAACTGAAGAAAGATCAAGAACCACCGGAAGCCTTGTCGCTGTCGTAAAATGATTTTGCCGAAGTCTTTGGGGGTAACCACACGCCAGTGTGTAAAATAATGTTGTTAACTCCGATTATTTCAATGATATCGTTTAACAAGGCGGATAAATAATTTATTTATGGCCTACAAGCGATCGAAGCAGACCAGCTAAATCGTAGTTAACTTGATGCATTACTTTCCTCCATAACCCTGTCCGCCGCTTCTATGTCAGCAACCATGCACCCGTAACAGATCCTCTTCAAAAATAAAAAAGGGTCCGCGCAACCTTGCTATCTTTTATTCGGTAATATTGAGTTTAGATTATTGTTTATAAATATTTATCGTTATTATAGGCTGGACAATAGAGGCACGGTGTATGAGTGGCTACAACACTCGCCTCCTGACAAGGGTCGAAACAGTTTTTTTTTGCAAGTGGGAAACGTGGCTGACGTTGTCGTGACCTGCGGGGGTTTAATTCGCTGCTCCATACCATACCTCATCTCACCTCACTCATTATCCAGGCTGGCCGGATCGACAGGTCTGTTCCTCGCGTAGGGCAGCCGGCTCCTGTGAGCGTCGGCCCCGTTCCTCCACGCAGACCCTGCCTCGGGCTGCAAGTTACGTGTCGATATGCAGTTTCACTTTCATTGGCTCGGCAAAGCTTAAATAACAACTTTCTAAGTCACTTTCCTCGCACATATCGTCCAGCATTAATGAACATCTCCAGATTGTAACCGCCAGGAGGAAATCACTGATTATTCCACGTGAGCAACTGCAGTGATAGCTATGTAATGCAACTGTACCATGAGCTGTAACAAAATATTATATTTTTGAAGTTATACTTCTTTAGGCGCGATTTGAAAAAAGAAATATAGAGAGTAAATTTTTACGATGCGCGCGCACCATGCAACGACATTTTTACGCGATAGAAAAAAAAAGGATACATACATAAAAAGGCTATATTCTAATAAAATTATATATGAGCTTTTAAAACTTATGCTTTAGTGATAGATACTGAATACTGGCCCATATGATTAAAAACATTTATTTATTGTGAATATTAGTGAGAGAAATTAAGTTTATAAACTTTTTCAAGTTTATTTATATAAGCGAAGTTATGTTCCCGTATGTATAACGATGTCAGGTTGATTATAAGCTTCCATTTTCATTGTCAGGGAGTGTCTGTGGAAGGTTTAGTAGTCTCCTGGCCGTTTTAATGGGGGTGTTTGTGAGGTTAGGTTCCCGTATGTATAATTAATTTTTGCATTATAAATTATTACATTATTATTAAATTATTTTAATTAATCAGCTAAAATAAACATTCAACATATAATTATTTGTTTTCATTATTAATTTAAATTCAGCTCGATTACTTTATTAAATAAAATAATTAATTTTATACACGTGTTTACACTGATATTGAGTATAGAGTATTTATTTAATATCTTTATTTTGATTGAATTTATACTTTATCAACTGTATTTATAATATCACTCCAGACCTTTTATTATTTTATTTTTTATTGATTATTTGCATGCAAAATTAAAGTTGGTTTCCAACTACCCCAAGTAAGTATAACTTATAACGCGCGTACATAAGTACACGTACCCTTTTTACACGCTTTATATTAGCTTCACCTGTATGTGTGTATGTTTGTAACCGACTCCTTTGGGTGCGATTTTGACCCACTTTAAACGGCCAGATTTCATTCAAACTTTGTAGATTTATCGAGGACCGATGACAATACACTAATTTGATAAGATTATTTATAAAGAACCTAAGTTGACAGGGTTCCCCCCTCACTCCTTCCCCTCTCCACGCCTCAACGGTGATCGCGGCCGTCGACGCCGTCATGCGTCCAGTCGACGCGCCGCAGTCCCCGGGTTCCCGGAGAATACCGGGAGACGGCCAGTCATGTTGGCCATGCCTTTTTTCTGCGGGTACCACCCAACTATTACCATCAGTCAATGTGGATGATAATGTTTTAGTAAGAAACTTCTGGGAGACCTTACTCATAAAATCCAGTAGTTCTTAAAAGTCTCAATTAATACCTTATGAAATTATTAATAATAATAATTCATAATTTTAGTAATATTTTTCCTAAAAAAAATTGAGTGTTCTAGAAAATTTTTTTTTTTTTTTTGGAAAAATGGAGTTAGTATAATTATTTGTATATTTGGACAAACCTGTACTTAGTAAAAAATACCTTTCGCAAGAATACGGTGACTTGTTTCAAAAAGCATGAACAGCAAAGAAAAATAGTTAACGAATAGCAGTTTATTGAAAAAAATTATGATCGTATTTATGTTGTTTTTAAAACATTTCCTAACAAGGCGTCCAAAGCCATACCTTATTAGTTTTTAAACAAGCTATTGTGGTTAAGAAGCGATTTCTGCCAAAAAATTTTGAACCAAAAAATATGTTAATTTTTTTTAATGATCTTAAGCTTTTGGTGGTACCAGTACTTGCTCAACTTTTGCGTATAAGCCGTAGGAGTTTTCCACGATTATAAAGGGATTTGGCAACTTCCGATTGAAGTGTTGGGTGTAAAACCCACCTTCTCACAACACACAATAAATAGAGTTTAATTTTTGAAAAATATATGCACCATAAAAAAATCATGAAATAGCATATACAATTTTTTTGTAGTTAAACTTTTATCGTGTGGTTTTTAAAAAATAAATAAAGTTCATGTAGTTTTTCAAAGATTAAAAAAAATACATATAGAACTACATGTCTCGGTTAAATTGCACGAATGTCACTCCACATATTAAAATTATATTCAATACCGTGCTAAACTACACATTTAATGTATTTGTGAAAATACACAAACTAAAAACGTTAAATCAATAAATGGCCAATTTTCTATGTTCATTAATATGTAGTTTTATAAATCACGTCATTGAAAAAAATGCAGAGAAAAAATAAACTACCAAGTATCCGAAAAGAACTCACAACATGTATAAATGTTTACTGTTTATATGGCATTAGTTGAACACATCGTTATGCAAGTGCTACTTCCATTAAGTCATTATTTTTTATATTGAACGATGGTCTAGAAGTTGACTTCAAACAGACAATCCGTCAGTTTCACTCAGTTTAATGGAAGCGCTTAAGTTCGTCGCAAAATAGTGATTAAAATTTGATTTAAATTATTATATTCGTATTGTCAAATTAAATAGAAACACAAATGTGAAAATAAGCATTATTTGTATTAAATATTAATAACTGTGTTATGTTCAGAAAATTTCCTAATTAATTGTAAAGGAGGTGGGATTTTATCAGTTTGTAACACGCTGTACGCCCGATACTTTTTTCTCAGCTTTTTGCTCGCTAGGCGACTAACGGACTCTAGCTCAGTGGACGCCAACGTCTGTACGAGTTAGTAAAACAAGCTGCAAAACAACTGAAATAGTTTTGCAATAAGTATAACTTCAAACAAGTATTTACTTTTGCCTTTTGAAAGTTATTTTTGAAGTGAAACTTTTTACAGACGGTAGAGTAATATCAGAATCACAGGGTAACGGAGTTATCATGAGTAACGTACGTAACGAACACTGCTTGATGGCGCGATTTTTCTCTTAAGTTTCACACGCCGGTTAAGGAGTGCAACCGTAATATTAAATAATAGCAAGGAGTACTATTAGCAAAACGTTTTGTTGATATAATTATAAAGTACAATATAGTTGTTACAGTAATAATGACATCTAATACTGCAGGTAATACTTGTAATTGAGCTTTAACACTCCATCTCTCTTCAACTGTTACAATTATTTTCTTGCCAATAGATTTTCACAAATATTACATTGAAGACAATAAAACAAGTGAGCCGCCACATAAATATTAGACGTTATAACAATAACTACCATTAAATTAACCGGCTCCTTAAAAGAAGCGCACAAAGCTTGGCTTAAAGCTTGAAGCAAAAAAAAAAAACAACAAACAAATAAACAAGATAGCAAATGGCCTCAGCTATAATCGTAAAACTCGCACAAGAACGGAGCAGCTATAGTATTAACATGATTGAGTAAATAGGCGTAAAAAAATTGCTGACAATTAACAACGCCTCTCATTAAATTTAACTCGTACCGATATGCAGGATAAAATAAGATTCAATGAACAATAATTTTTATTAGAGTTCTCAGATTTATCGTTACTCGCCTTCGCTCAATCATCCGTTGTCCTAATTCAGGCGGTTCACGGCTTCCCAAGCGAGCAGTGGAACTCGCCCTGTCGACTCGGGCTTCTGAAGGGGCGAACTCAGAAGCCCGTGACTCGTCTGCCCGGACTCGTGCTGGTACTCGCCAGCTCCCGGCGAGGTCCTGCGCTCACTCCTCAGGTTGCTCGCACGCGAACACTCGGAACTAGCACACTCTTCTGTCACCATTGACTTCGTCGTTAGTCGTGTGTGATAATTTGGTAGTGGAATAAGTCGAGGCCGAAAGATATCATTTGTGGATTTGACGTCGACTGTCATTCAGCGTAAACCAAAGCACATATCACTATTGGGTACATACAATTCCCACCATTGTCGTCACGCTCGCCCTGCTACTTAATTGCCCTTATCAAGTCAACAACACCTTCCACTCGCTGAGCGAGTTCGAAAATCCACTTATGGAGCGAGTCCCGCTCGCTCCTCTTGAAACTATTGTCTAAACGTCCAACACCTGAGACGATTCATAGACTGATTATAATTAATACTCGAGGATCGCTAAGCTCACCATTTTTGACGTCAAAGTCTGGGAACGTATCTGCAACCGTTAAGGATGGGGGGGAGGGGGCATCATGACGTAGGCGACCCACGACATGCAGCGGTGCCGGCGATGAGAGGTTGTAATTCGGTCTCTGACGGATGGTTTTCTGCTTCTCGGCTTGCGGGCGGGGTTAATATACCCATTGGACTCAAAAGAACTTCGGTAGCTAGAATATCCTTGAACAGGATAGGCTTCCATGTGGCTCGGACTTTCGGCCAAGTGGCGATCACACTGTTCTTCCATAGCCGGGGCAAGCTTCGCCGGTTGCATAACTACGGGAGTAAAAGAGGCGCACTGCCGGAGAGTAGCTGGCGGTGTTCCGACAGAGTTACGGAACGGCGACAGCCATCTGGTAACAAAGGTTTTGAGTTGAAACATCTAAAAGTTTATATACATTCTCAAATAAATAAACAAAAATAGGTCTAAATATTGATAAAACAATATATTCTTGAGAATAATTGTGGAAAAATACTTTTTTTATTGCAATTCAAATGGTATAATGAACTATAATGCTATTTTGTTCAGTTTAGTGTTCCTTGATTTCACCATGGATCCGGTGTTTGCATTAGAATTGTAACAATTTCTTATAGGGTTACGTATCATATTTTAGCTATCGTAATCTTATTAATTCGTTCTTATATTCCAATGAAGTCATGGCCAGACACCAGTAAATGAAAGTCCATTTTCAACGAATGATTACGTGTGTTTCAAAAATATTAGAGCACACTATACATTTCCTATCTCTCTTATCTGTGAAGTTGATCTTGTAACGTGTTTGGCGGCCATGCATGCATTTTTATGTGTACACATATGTTAGCTCGCGGCATCTGGTAGGAATAATTTCATGAGCGGAACGGAAGTCGCATGGAACGGAAATGTGTAATCACGGTGCTGCCATTTGTGGTGGATGGTGCGAATCAAAGTTCATAGAGACAAAGGAAACTTTATAGTATTGACGTTTTAATGAATTTTAACAAGCGGGCCAGTATGTTAATAAAATTTCTTGTCGAATATCAGGTCCAAAGCCAGGGTTTAGAATTTATTTCAAATATTTTTAGCTTTTATCGGAGCAGTTTCATTAAATAGTTTAGAATTTCGGTCTGCAAATTGAATTATTTGGATATTCCACTTAGCTGCTCCGGCAGCGAATTCTAGCGGCGGCAGCGAATTCTAGCGGCGGGTGTGGAAACTACGTGTGATTCGCGTCAAGAAATGTAGTCGAATAGACAGTTTTTGTATATTTATCACGCTCGGTATTATTTTAGAGAATTCTACGTCAAATTTCGTGTCCTAGTTTTGTATTATAAGTGTGTTTGCAACCTCGTTACCGAGGTCTCTTGCGAGTACACGAGTATTGGGGTGCGCGTCATTTGACCTAAAAATCATATCTCCTAAACGTCACTTGGCCTAAATTTTAAAAATAATCCTTCAGTCATTTGACCTAAAAGTCATTTGACCTAAAAGTCATATATCCTAAACGTCACTTGACCTAAAAGTCACTTGGCCTAAAAGTCATTCGACCTAACAGGCATTCAGCCGAAATTCATTTTAGGTCGAATGACTTTAGGGCAAGTGGAGTGTACTCGAGTATTGCACCAACGTGCCACACAATTCACGCGTGGAACCGCACAGTGCCGGCAGGACCGAGGTCTGCATCCCGCCCGCGCCGACTGACCGGCCTTCCCGCCTTGCCGTCAACCCCGGGGACCCGGTGGACGCGTGCTCGCCGTGACGTCACCTCCTCCAGCTCCCGCCGAATCAAGGCTAACGGGGTTTGTTGACTCCCCCTCAGGGGCACGGGGAGGGGGAAGAAAGAGAGAAACAAAAGGAAGGAAAACGAAGCGGTCGTGCTGAAAACTGGCCGGCAGCGATTCGTCCCGTCTGCCAATCCACTTCCCCCCTCTGCCCCCCCCTCCCAACCCAAACACAGAGCTTCTTTTCGTGATTTTTCGGCACAAAGCGCCGGCGATCACGGACAGCTATCAGCAGTCTTCCCCGGCCTCGGCTTACCGCCATGTTTGTTTGTTGCATGCTCGTATCATTTCTTCTTATTTTTCATATAAATTTTATTCCGTTGTTACACCATGCATTATAGTTTAAATTCATATAACCTAGTTGGTTCGGCAGTTGTGAAGTTAAGTACCTCCTAGCCACGGAGAAAAATTATCGTTCGTTTCAAAAATATGTGGTTATTTGTAAAAAGTCATTTAGAGTTATATATATTTTTTGTTTGAATACTTAAATGTGTCATTGTAAATCACAAGAAATTAATTTCCTTAGCTTACTAAATAGCTCCTGTAGTTTTTTTTTTAAATTATTTCCTAAAAAAACTCTAGAAACAGTAAAATACAAAACTTTTGCATGCTGGGTGAAGCCGCGCTGTAAGAGAAAGTGGCCTTGAGAGACTGTTGTGATAATCATACTTGCTATTAAAGTCTTCCCGAGTTTCATTCTGGCTGATTCCGTGGAAGGGGAGGTATACAGTGCACCCACACTGTGTTTCTTTGTAAATGGAACAGAAATATTTGTGTATAATTACGTATATTTGTAAATCTGTACATTTCCTTAAAAACAAAAAAAACGGTATCACTGCAAAACAGTGTTCGCAGTAATACCAGGTTCGGATTCTTTCCCGGGTATTTAACCTTGGTGTTGTCCCAGTCACATCCAATACTTAGGGAAAGTTATTTGTAAACCGCTCTCTGAATAGCTTACCAGTATTAACTGCGCACATAATTAGCTTGACACAACAAAATAAAGTCAAATGGTTGAATATTCGATTATCTTTTTCCACAGTAAAAAAAATAATGCTTGAATGCAACATCGATTAAAATATAAATCAATGTGCCAATTTTCGGAAGAAATAATAACTATTAGCTCGGAAAACGTATTTCATATATGAAAAAATAAAAAAAAAATATCCATGCGTTGTACTTACAAGGTTACATATCTTTCTTTTAGTATTATAAACTATTTCTTGGCAACTGGTCCAAAATGTTTTCTGTGCACAATATCATAACTCAGAAACACGCCATTTATAACTAGCATAATTTAAAACAATCATCTTAGAACTTACATACGTTAGAAATACTTCATTAGCACTAGCAAACTTAGAAACACACTACTTATAACTAGCATAAATAGAAACTCACAACTCTCAATGTCGTAACTAAGAAACAAACAACTTAGAAGTGACTTAGAAACACAACGCCGAACTACTTAAACTAAATACGTCATAGCTTAGTAAATCATAACTAAGTACTACCGTTACTTGGAAACAGACTACTCTGAACTTTCATAGCTTATAAACACAAAATCTAGAAGTATAAAAAATAGAAACATGTAACTTATATGGCTGTGTGTCATGAGAGTCATGACAGAATCCCCTAAACACGTTAAATTCACTGTTAAAAATGTTCGGGCAACAATCTGGGGAAGAAAATTTAAAATGAGAACATCATTGAAGAGGCATATTTGTGCAGTAATGTCTGAATTCCATAAGCTTATAGTAGATAACATCGGAATTACTTCTCAAAGGAATGTATCAGAACGTCTTTAGCTAAAAATTCATAAGCTTTCATGCGCTAACTGAATAGTGGCATAACAGCTGATAAAGAAATGATACAATGAGCTTTTGAATTATAGGGGCTGATTAACTATTCACTTTCTACGTTCGAAGCCAGCACGGTGTATGCGTCAAACCACCGACCCTCGCCACATGAGTGCGATGCTTCAGCGACCAGCGCCGCAGGTAATCCCCTTGTCAGAAAACCAGATTGCATATGTATGCAACATTTCACCAATAAGAGTATTACAGAATAAACGTTACTCCAATTCTTGCGAGATACCTGAACTGAGATGACTTTTCTAGTCTCGTCGTGATAGACGGACAGCACACGTCTAAGGAATCCGGAAAGGGATTTGCGATGACTCGCGATAAGGAGCAGCTTCATATTTGCGTGGAATTATTTCGACAAAACACGTAAAAAAAAAAAACAACAACCAGGAAACTGAAAGGTCGGATCTCTTCGAACGCGGGTATTTCCGTGTGCGGGTGTCGGTGTTTTACCACTGCTCCACCGTCCACCTCGTGCAGCAGAGAGTCGGCCATCGAGAGGTAGGCCTACGGAGACCAGTTTAATTTCGGACGCCACCCGTCGTCTCGCAATCCTGTTCTTGGCCACGTGACGCAGAACCCTCCCTTCACCCCTCACCCAATCCCGCCGAGTAGCAGCCAGTAGACCCAAAGTCCTTCGTCCGAAATGTCAGGAAAAAAAAAAGATTGCAGGTAAAGTTACTTTCGGCAACGCCACTTTCGATCTACACCCTGTCGGTATACACGGCTTTTGCATGAGTTAACCCAATTACCCAGATAGATAAATTTTAGTATTTTCGGTAAAATTAGTGTCGGTCAAACGACTGTCGATCAAATAACGGTTCGGTGAACTGGCTTTCGAAAAAAAAAAAAAAGACTACTTTCGGTCTGTTGCCTACTGGTTAAACTTGCCACTGGCAAGGTCACTGTTTCCACCCCTCTCCCCCCCTCCTAAAGCAATCACTCAACAGCCGCACTTGTCGGCCTTGGGCCTGCCATACGGAACATTGCCCCAGCCAACTAATAAACACTGCTATGGCCATGCATTTCTCGCGGAGAGACTGCGAGACCAGCTAAGAGTTAAACAAAGTAACATCATCATCATCATAATCATCATTTTTTTATGGATCGAGTTTCTTTCAAGTACATGTTAACTGTTGGTACACGAATCACAGCCATCCAATGTGTAAGCAAACGCGTCCTGAATATGGCCTGGTCAAACAAGGCAATTAATTCTTCTCTCGCAGACGGTTACCAATTGCAAAGAAGAAACAGCTGGTGCGGCCTTATCTTAATAATTTCTGTCTAATGAGTGGAGAGATTTTTTTTCGCGGAAAATATACTGCTTGGACCGTAGTCTAAATATGTCGTCTGCGTCATTGGTCTACGAGTTGCCAACTCAAATGTGAAAATTAGCGGATGTGAATACCTGTAATGGCATATGGATAGGGATATAAATTTTTTGCGATAAGATTTCCAAACAAACTGTGTGTTAAAAGATTGAGCACTATCTGTGTTTTGTGATTGGCTGGGTTTATTTCAAGTACATATCTACTGTCAACACACCAATCACAGCCATCCAGCACGCAAGCAAGCAGAAGCGTCCTGAATGGCCCGGCCAAATAGGGTAATGGCTTCTCTTGCAAGTGGTCGCCAATTACAAGGAAATACGTGCTAGCTCGGGCGTATCTTATTTTAGTCCAATGAGCAGAGACCGGAAAAATTCGCGAATTCATTTCGCGATAGGCTAAAATACAAATCGTTATACCTCAGTGCTGCCTCTGCTATTGGTTCACAACTCACCTGGATGACTCTGGGCCAATGAGAAACACCCAACCAAAGCTTTATCGAATCACAGGCTGCTACGCTGGAACGTCTCACAAGACAGCAGCCAATGAGTGGGTGGCATTTGACCGAGTGTACGCCGAACTATGGAGTTCGTCCTAGAGGTCATTGAACCCGCGAATTTTTCCGGTCCCTACCAATGATTAGAGACCCGTGAATTTCGCGGATTCATTTCGTGTTATGCTAAAATTCAAATAATTATACCTTAGTGCTGCTTCTGTCATTGGTTCTCTGTTAATCTGGAGGATTGTGGGCCAATTAGAGACTCTCACTCATAGAAATGTCGAATCACAGGCCACCCAGTCGAGACGACTCACAAGTCAACAGCCAATGAACAGTTGGCATTTGCCCGAGTGTGTAGAGGATATTGGAGTCTATCCTGGAGGTCATTGAATCCGCGAAATTCACGGGTCTCTACCAATGATCGATGATAATTTTTTTCTCTAGCGAAAAAAAAAAATTCTGCAACGAAACTCTAAATAAAAAGTGGCACACGCGTCAGTTTTTACATTAGGTGGTTTCTGAACTGTTGTGTTGGTGAACCGAAAGCCAATGATGACGACATCGTGCCCGTAAGACAAGAATCCGTCTGTATCACATAACTTTAGTTTGTGCTCCCGCCGCAGGCGCCACCGTAATGGCCGGACTGCCCGGCGATGTGGCGGAACACAATTGGCCAATAACAGCCCGGGACGATTGTTTATTCGCGGCGACCAAGCCAGTGCCAGTGGGGTGTACACAAGCACGTTCTAGGACGTGTAAGTAGTTGGTACTTGCGACCTTGCGTACTTCACTTGGCGAATCCGTACGAGTGCAGAGGTTGGCCTCTTCAAACGGCATTAGCCAGACAAACAGATTGTTTACCTTAACTTTGACGTTATACTTCTTTAAGCGCGTTATGAAAAATGATGAGAGTGAATTTTTACGATGCGCACGCACTATGCAACGAAATTTTCACAAGATGAAAATAAAGGTTACACAAAAATAAAAATTATATATGTGCTTTTAAATCGTATACTGTAGTGAGTGATTTTGAGTACTGGGCCATATTATGAAAAACATTTATTTATTGCAAATACTAGCGACAGAAATTGTATTTATACATTTTTCAGGTGTATTTATATAAGTGTAGTTATGTTTCCGTACGTATAACGATGTTAGGTTGCTTGTAACTTCCATTGTCGCTGTAAGGGAGTGTCTGCGGAAGGTTTAGTAGTCTCCTGGCCGTTTTCATGGGAGTGTTGGTGAGGTTATGTTCCCGTATGTATAATTTATTCGCATCATCAATTATAAACTATTACATTATTATTTAATGGTTTAAATTAATAAATTATAATAAACATTCAGCATATTTATTTGTTTTTATTATTACTTAAAATTTATCTCGATTATTATAGTAAATTAAATCCACGTGTTAACATCAATATTGAATATAGAGTATTAAATTTTTTCATTTGTTCGAATTTATACTTGATCGACTGTATTTATAATATAACTCCAATCCTTTTATTATTAATTTATTTCTAATAATTAATTGATTGCAAAATTAAAGTAAGTTTTTTATGACGCTAAGTAGGTATATAACTTCTAACGCGCGTGCGTAAGTAGATACACGCACCTATTTTTTTCTTCGAAAAACCATGTTTAACGGAAATTAATAAAATTGTAACACTTTTATTAGTTTAAACGAATTTACGGAAATTTACCTCTTGTTCATAGTTACGATTGGTATGTATGTATGTGCATATGCTTGCTGAAACTTACTCATAAACATGTTTGAATATATTATTTTTATTCAACTTTTTTAATACTAGTTAAATATTCGAATGAAAAAGATTTTAAAAGTCTTTAATTTACTTAAATGTTGTATACAGCATAACCTAAAATAAAAAAATTTTATTTTCAAAATGGCAATGTTTCTTTATCTCGAAGTACGCGATAAGTACACTCGCACACCTGCATACTTCGCTTCCAGGTCGGACAGCCCTCCGAGATGTCCCCTCCGGGGACGAGTGCTTCGTGCTGATTCGGACACGGCCTCAGAAGGAACAGGTCAGGGGGGAGGGGGGTGGCTTTAATTACCACGTGTCGGGCGCGGCGCTTTGCCGGCCACTCGCGGGTCCATTAGAATGCGTGACTCGTCCGCGCGGCGGCGCGAGTGTCTGTCGTGTTGGCACCACTGCGTGAATACAGAGCGGAGCTCTTTCAACCACGGAGATTTCACGCGAGAGAATACAAGTCAAGTGTTAGGTTTTTAGGGTAGGAGCCATGTATTTTTCGCGAGAAAAAAAAAATTGGTTGTCTGTAAAGTCGGTTTAGGGACGATAGTTTAACGTGAAAACGTCATAACAAAACATTGATGAAATGATTTCATACTTTTATGAATAAAATTGAATCATTTTTATTTTAATAATAAAAGAATAAATACTTGAAATTATACTAGTAATCAGATTTGTAAAATGCAAGAATAATTATCCTTTATTGCTGAAATTGTTGTTGTAATAAGCAATGAAAACCGCATTAACTTTTCTCTTCACTTTAAGAACAGTCGACGAAACAGTTCACTTGTAGATTACTTGTAATTAATTTTATAAAATGGCGTTTAGCTATAAAGTTTAAATATAATTCTGAACAAGTTTTCATATAAATAAACTGTAATCAAATATCTATCATCAATTATACGAATCACCATAATTTTTTCGTCAATTGTAACATAACCTATTATTACTGCACTCGCCGACAGCGTAACGGAACACAGCGTAACGGAACTATGTGCGTAACGGTACACTTTTTCGTGCGTGCAGCCGGCGTTCATCGATTTATTAGACGTCATGTCAAAAAAATCTGAACGTTCATTAGAATGCAAAAGATATGCCCGCGTCAACTGTTTCTTCCTAGTATTATGGTCGTCTGCAAGAGAAGCCATTGCTTTATTTGACCCAGAGATTAGTAAAAGATCCAGATGGAGCATTGGCCGTCAGACGTGAAGTCGTTTTTACACCATATTTTTTTTTTTGGATTTTCACATACCAATATGGTGGACGTTTGTTTATATTTGTATCAGCTGTTCTAGCCTGCTTTGATTAACGACTGTAGTTAAGCTTTTCTGAAGGCAACTAGATCAAAATATTACCGGTTAATATGTTCATATACAGATAAATAGTCTGAAGTGAACCTTCATAATATTGATATGAGTTAAAATTATCACGTTCACATATATCTTCAGCGTTTTAACCTTAAATACAAATACAGTTGATACATTTGGAAACAAATGGCCGCCATATTGGTATATATAGTACAGTGATTTCCCCCTCCCCTTCAGGATTCACCCCCCTCCCCCAGAAAGGGACCTTGTGCTCCATCTGGATTTTTTTAAATCTCTGATTTGACCAGGCCAGCTTCCACATCGAATGGCTGTGATTTGTGTACCAACAGTTAAAATGTACGTGAAATAAACTCAACCAATCATGAAATACAGACGATGCAGCAGTGTTTTTACTCTCAGCTGGTCTCGACATTTTTTCGCGAAACATACATGCCCCTATTTTTAAGTTATAGCACAGCTAACGTAACTACGTAACGTGACCGAAGTATTACTTTTAACGGACTCAGAAAACCGATTTCGTATTCCTAAATTTCAGTCATGTCAGGGGTTGGTTTCGAATCCACAACTTTCGTAACTTTATATAATCCCCGGTTATTATAAAGTGAAATTCATCCGAAATTTTTAAAGTAACTGCGAAAAATAATAAGCCATGTTCATAAGCTTGTATATATTTTGATTGATATTAATTAAGTTAATTTTTAACAATCTCATTTGCTTTATTTCTGGTTTTATGGTTGACCCCATTCCCTTGTTAATATATTTTCAGTGCCACTATATGTGGCTTGCTCAAGATAATTTTTTTTGTTTACGCTCGGAATGGATAAACTAAAATAAAATTGTGTACCCTCTAGCTCTGCAAAAGAATATTCAAAATATACATTAAATAATTTTTGTTTAGTATCTAAATTATATATCTTGTCGAAATGAAATTTCGAAAGAAAAAAAACCTTATCTCTATCCCACTGAAAGAAGTATCTTGACGGTGCGTAAAGCCCGGGCAACAGCATGTACTGAAGCTAGCGCACAGTTATTTGTGGCCAGTAAAGAGTTATGCTGAATGTCTCGCCGCACCGTGCTAGGAAACTGACGATCCTACATCCCTGCGGTGTGCTGCGACCGAGTCGAAGCGACGTCTTTTCCAGGTACCAACGACCAGAAAATTAACTTATAGTTAGCAACAATTTTATCAGTATTTGCCTGTCTTCAGGGCCCCGCCTCACCTGGGCAGACATACGGTCCGCAGAGCATCAGAAAAAAAAAACTACCAGATAGATATATCCCATTAGTGTCTGTTTGCCAAATGCATTTAATAATACGCTCAGGGCGAATAAGTAGTTTTGTTTCCAGATTTCGGTTTTAAACTGTATTTTCGAAGAGTTGAAATGGCTATAACGATTGTTTTCAGAATATTCCTTTGGCATGTTAATATGGTACAGATCTTGAAAGAACTCAAACATACAAGGATTCTCACTGAATTACTGGAGTGAAACTTCTTTACAGTCGGTGGGATGAGTCGAGGTGAGGACTAATCTAAGAGAGAGTAACGAAAATTGCACCATACAGTGAGTGGGTTGCTCGCTGGCGGAGAAGGGGGAGGAAGAAATATTGAGCGCCCCACTCCTCACTCTCGGACAAGCGTTAGTGAAGAAGCATTTTTCGTCACACTACCGACACGCTCGTCCCGCTGTCCAGCGCTCCTCCAGGGTACAGCTTGCTGGAAACACTCGGGCGGTCTCTCATACGCAAATTCCGTAGACTTGATGGTACTTAGAACGTGAACGTTATTATAAACTTCATTGTTTAGTTTCAACGTTCGAGTGAATTAACGAATATTTAGTTATACCATTCTGGTGGATAATTTAGGTTATTAATTTTCTTTGAAATTCAGCTACTTATCTGTGCCCAGTGTCTGTTGCGGTGAAATTTCGTCACTATTTTCAGGAACGAAGGGAAATAAAAACTTCATACATTTATTCTGGTCTGTTCTTGGTATCCTTGGTGTTTACGAGACTAGAGAGAGACTCTATGCCCCGTGGTGCCTAATTAGGAAAGGGGTGGCAGGCAGGTGTTCCCTGGCGGGTCTCTGCCGCTGCTTCTGGCGGGCCAGGCGGCCAGCCCCCCCCCCCCCAAAATGGGACGTGTGGTCCGGCCCGAACACAGCGCCCCCGAGGCGGCGGGTCACGGAAGATGGCGTGAGGCGTCAAACACGAGGACGCTTCACGCTGTCCGTGGCGGCTGTCGTGTTCGGGGACCCCTTTTTCTTCCTCCCGCGACGAAATGGTGAGATGGAAGGGGAAAAAAAAAAAGAAAATTACAGGGTCACGAGGGAGGAGACAGAGAGCTCGTCCTCGGCGGTCTCTCTCACGTGGCAAAGGATGCCCGACAGGTGGGCGCGTGATTCCCTTTTCACGGCACGACCTACACACCCTCGACCGAAGTTTGAATCCAAGTAAAGGGGACCCGCCTAGTCAGGGGTGTGTTTTGGGCTTAGTGACGCGGGATGAAAAGTATATTCGCTGTCTGGTGCTTCTAGCGCGGTGTCGCATCTAAGAGGGAGGTATGAACTGGCAACTGAATACATAGGATAACTATGAGATTTTAGCGGTAACCGTAAAATTATATGGCGGAGAAATGAAGATAGAGGTGTAACGCAAGTCTCTTGTTACTTTCAAGATTTTATCGATATTTCCATGCCTAAATATTATTATTCTAAAAACACATGTTTTAGCCATTTCAACTCTTCTAAAAACCGAAATCTAGGGAAAAAAATTACTCATACAATCTGAGCGTCTACTTAAAAGATTTTCATAAACAGACACTATTTCTATCTGGTGTCTTTTTTCTGAAGCCCTGCACACCTTGTGTCTGCCCAGGTAGGCGGAGCCTTAAAGTATGTCAACACGACATAATTAGCCAGGAAAATATTGATAGTTAAAATATTTTGCTCACTAGATGTTAATTTTCTGGGTTTTGGCACTTGAATAACACATACGAAAAAAAAGTTGTATAGTCACAACTTAGTAACATATCTTCAGAAAAATCTGCAATAAGCGAAAAACCAACTCAACATGTCGTATGAGACGAGCCTCAACGCGACCGTCTCTGCAGCCTAAATTGGCTTCTAGAGCAAGATAAATCATATCATGAACAAAAGAAGTAAATACAGGATGAGTTAGAATGCGACCGACAAACTTCCATTGCAAATTAAGAAACGAAAAAGTAGAAAACATGTGTTACTTACAACTCATGGTCATACGTGCTTCCCAAGGCTAGGCTACTCATTTGAAATTGGAGTTGAATGACTTTATTTTTAATTGTAAATAATTGAGAAATTACTTAAGATATAACACTGAGCTTCTGGATAATTTTTTTACTGAGCAAATTTCTAAAACAGCAATACCCTTCGCTGTCGTGAAATGATGTCATGGAAATAATTAGTGGTAACGCCTTTATTTTCCATTTTTTTCCCCTTGCATGTTTTAAGTGTTCCAGCTTGAATAATTCTTTATTATTTACAATAAAAAAAACTGTTCTGCCCCAAATTCAAAGGCGTAACCAACCTTGGCTTTGAACCCTAAATTTCCTGTTTCCATTTTTTTTTTCGTGATGAACTTGCAGCCCAAGTTTGTCGCTCTCATTCTGACTCAATCTGTACACTCCACATTCAGATACATTATAAATGGGTGCTGAGATCGTGCCGAACTCCGACTGGCTCAAGTATTCTAGCAAAATACTGAAGCTAGTTGAAGTGAAGCTTCTTTGGGCGCCATGAGAGTAAAATTTTAAGGCACAATTTTAAAGCAACGTTTTCGTGAAACATTGTTGTGAAACGTTTCTGACGCGAAAAGGACAGAGAATAGGTACTTGGTTTAAAGAGATATGAAGAGAGCACAATGCTACATACGTTTCTGGTCTCGTTTTCGTTCTCCT
The DNA here is from genome assembly GCF_032445375.1 of Bacillus rossius redtenbacheri. Taxonomy (NCBI): domain Eukaryota; kingdom Metazoa; phylum Arthropoda; class Insecta; order Phasmatodea; family Bacillidae; genus Bacillus; species Bacillus rossius. The sequence continues at coordinate 52,142,960 of NC_086330.1, forward strand.
CTTTGTGCGATGATTCATCTCTGCCAAAAAAAAAAAACCGAGAGAGATAAATGAACGAAAGAATAAGACAGACAGTGTGCGTATGTGCTTGTTTCAGCTGTGAATGCCTTGAATTTTATATTTGCTACCATAGCGCTTGCGTTCCTCCTTGTTCAACCAGCAGCGTAGAGAGCGCTGTTGAGACAGTCCCTGCAATTCCCGCATAAATAGCGCTACCTGTTGTGAATTTCATACCTCGTTCAGAAATTTGGCGTGTTCCAAATGGCAGAATTGTTTGAAGAAACAGTAATACGCACAGTTTTTCTTTATTGTGTAGCCTATTTAAACAGTTAGTAATATTTATTGCTATTAATCATTATTGATTGATAAATAATTATAGATACCTGAGAAGTTATTTTGAAGTGTGATAATTTTGTTAATTTATGTTTATTAATTTATTTTTATTTTAATAAAATTAAAAAAAAAAGGATTCTTAAATTCTTGAAAAATAAATTAAAGCCAAAAACCCCGCGCTGTGTTATTTTTAACAGAGTGTCTTCTTTCTCTCTCTCTTCCGATATACTTACGAGTCGAGGTTTGAATTGGCAAAGAAGTTGCACTTCTATCACGTGTACTGAGTTACACGCCCTTTTTTTTAATCATTTCACATTTCCGTCTCTAGTACTTTTATATTTATAATTTTGAGGTCTCCAACACTAAACAATGAAGCTCAATGCCGATACGGAAAGGGCGGGAAAAAAAACTTTAAACATACAGTAGGTCTATTGCAAGTAACTAATACTCTCGAGAGAACCACAACGAGCGACGGGTAAATAGAAATGTGCTTTCTTGAGTGACGTGACGGAGCAGAGCAAATCGCGACCGGCGATTATGCCCTCGTGAAATCATTATATTCCGTGCATCAATTCCCTCATCTTCCCGCCCGCTCATCTCGCTCTCTCTCGAAAGAAAGAAAGAAAGAAAGAACGTCTATAATCGCTGCACCGCCGCCACAATGCTGGGGAAGGGTGTGTTGTTATGTGGTTCGCCGCCACAGCCATTTACCTCTTTTTCTTCTTCTTACTCTTTCAGACGCCCTCATTGAAACCTGTACAATTGTTCCTTTCACGAAATTTCAAACAGCGATTTGGGGAGGGGGGGGATGAAAAAGGGCTTAAGGGGAAGGGGGATAGAGTGATCGCAAGTTCGAAGGTACGCGTTATATGTACAGCTCGTCTTTAAACAACTGCCCGCGGTTGTTTATCTTCCACGTACAGTGAGTGTAGCGCGCTGAAGAAGCAACAGTTCTTTCAGAGAAACAAATCTTTTGTGATTATACGTCCAACTTGTTACCAATCACGCCTAAGTCGAAATGGACAACTTACAAGAGACTAAAAAAAGAAAAAGAAAAAGAAAACTACTCTTTCAATAAAAATTTGTTTTCCGTCAACCTCTATGAGCACGCAGCCGGGTAAAAAAAAAAAGAGAACTCATGTTTTATATTTCTTAAATTCAAACAGCCACAGGTGTATAACACTGCACTGTAACAAGATATGCGTTTGTCTGGTTCACTTTCAACCTTGGAAATTGGCTCCTATAACTCTCACTAAATACTTAACAAATTTTTAAAAATAATTGTCGAGGGTATGTTTTGATACATGTACGAACCTTTAAGGCACAACCTACAAAAAAAAAGGAGCCAAATTTGGACTTAGGAACATTTGTTCTTGAGAGACAGTTATCAAATGCACATATCTGACGGGTTAAATTTATGCTAGCAAAATGTTATTTTTCGCCATTATGTATAAAAATGAAAAATACAGCTACGGTATGAATTTGTTCATAAGCCTTATCATCAAAGTGTAGGCAAAATTAAAAACAAAATTTGAAAGTAATTGCAATATTAAAAACAATATAAACGAATTGTTACTTGAGATGTTTAGCAGGGTCATGTTTCTTCTCTTCTTTCTTTGTTTTTTGCTATTATTTAAATTTTATGGAAAAATACAAAAAATTAATGTTTTCTATTGAGAATTTATAGCAAATCACATAAGTTAATTGGCTTTATAACACAATACAGGCTCTACGTATTATATTACAAAGGCAACAGACCGAAAGGCACTAGATTGCCTTTCGATTTTTTGCCTGTTTTGTGTAATGTTTTTTGGCCAACTGCCATATCCCCCTCTCACTATGGTGTTAAAAATGTTTTCGTAATTGTGTAATAATATTATTAAATTTATGGAAATGTTAATTGAATAATTAAAACTAATATATTTTATTATCAATATTACTTATGGCAAAAATTACTTGTACTATAACTTAGAAGTCATGTATAACTTACATAATGATTTAAATAAATAAATAAATATATATATAAAATAGTCACCGTATTTATAGAGTTCATTGCACAGGCAGGTATATTTATTCCCCTCCAAAGGCCTACTGGAGGCTGCTAAATGGGAACTTTAGCAACTTTGGGGACATTTAGTTCTTTTAAAGGCATAAATGCTTTCAGGAATTTAGAATTTTTTGATAAGAAATTTTCCTTTGAAAGTAAAAATTTGTATATTTTCAGTTTTAAGATTTTTGGTGAAAATGATGTCTAAAAACTGGAAATTATGGGCCATTTAGGAAAATTTTGGATTCAATTTAGCGTGTTTTGTATATTAGAGCATTATTGGCAAATTCTGAAGGTCAAGGCCAAAGGTCAAGATCATCCAAGATGGTCACCGTAACTTCACAATCCAAGATGGCGGACACTGACACCAATACCACACTACGACTCCAGGGATCGGATGTCCTTTTTATATTATACTACTTATAAACTACTCACTATAAAACTCGAAAATTACACTTGACGTTTCCATTACAACTTTTGTCATCATTATTAATTTAAATACCTAGGAGTATCTGTTAACTATCAAACATATTTTTTTTGCAAGGAGTTTCGCTTCCACAGCAGAAAACAGTGGAGTGTGAGTAAACGATACTAGTGCATTTCAAGATAAAAACAAGTTATCATTTCAAACTTTATAAATGGCATTTTATCGAACTCTAGCAACACTCGTTCGAATGTCTTTTTAGACGGAAGGTAGTTTTTTTTACTAATGACACGGTTATGCTTGATAATGCTAGCGAGCTACGAATAAATAAATTACCAAATCTTTGCTAATAATTTACTATGAGTCATTCCGGAGACGGGGAGCGATCCATTTACTTCGATCTTGACATTTTCGTGCACTGCGATCGCCTTCCAAGTTTGAACAGAGACAAGATTACATGCATAATTCAAATTGAAAATTAAAAAAAAAAATCAAAAAGTAAAATTTAGAGAAATAAGGATTGTAAAAAAAATTCTCCAGAAACCTCTGTAAATTTCCATACTATTTTCCATTATGTAACGGAACTTTCCGATCATGTATTCATTAATAATTTCTTATTTTTATGGTTTAGAAAAAAAATAGTTTTTACGATAAGATTTATTATCGTGATGAGACTTGTACACTGTTTAAAAACAAATGAAGAGGTCTGAATTTTAAACTCTCAGTTAACTCTGAAGAAATAAAATTGATACAAATTGTCAATCAACACAACAGCAGTTTTCTGTAACATTGAGGACTTGCAGGTGTTTTCATCTATTCCTGATGTACACAGGTACTTCAAGATAAAGGTGCGAGTGGTTTGGTTGTGTCAACTGCAAATAAATTAGCATTTTCGATCATTTTCATTGGCGTATATGAATGCTTCGTGTGTCTTCGGCAATGTACATCCTTGACTCCCGAATCGAAATTTATGGCACACATGGGCTTCGGGATGGACACATATTTGAGTCAGATCAGTTTTCCCCCCCGACATTATGGACCAGGTTTCCGTATAAGGTAATTTTTTCTTAAATTTTTTTTTTTTGTAAACTTACGGAACGAGCAGTTTTTAACAGTGTTGAAACGGAATTCGGTACACAAAAGGATAGCCGTTTCGAGTAGGGCCAAACTTGACAGGTCGGAGCAGACAAAGCGCAGACGCACAATAACGCGTTATAGTCTGTGTCACGTATGATGTCTCAAGTTTTAAATTTCTCTAAAGTTCTCTAACGGTTGTTCTGTCGACCGTGTTCGTACACCGGTTCAGGTGACTGCCAGACTTGGTGACCAAACACGACGAGAGGCTCTGCAGGTGGCAGTTGGGAAATGGGACAAGTCACGCGACACAGACTGTACAGACAGCGAGGCGGCTGATCCGCCGACGAGTCAGCAGGGTTGGCCGACAGCTCGCGCAGTTGCTGACTGGTCGAGTCCCCGCCTCGAGCCCACACGGCTGCCAACAACACGCAGCTGTGTGAGGAAGGGGAAGCATACTACGCACAAAGCCTTTACAACACGTCCGAGTACTTGCCTTCACGTTACATATACTAAGTTTTTTTGAAGTGAAACTTCTTTGCTGAGGGGGGGGGGGGGGGGGCTACAATTTTCGAGCGTTACGAAAATTCCGATCGCACGAGGGGAATACATAGTTAGGTACGTGGAGGAGGAATCGGAAGAGGAGGAGAGTGCTTCAGCGGCGACGTCACTCCAACGCATGCGCTAGCGGTCGAAAGGAAAGGCAGCAAGGAAGGGTGGGGATAGGCATGTAGCGGAGAATGCATGCTACATGCTAGTTGTAACGGCCGGATGGGGAGACGACAGGGGAGAGGTAGAAATGACGCAGCAATGATGCTATGGGGTTCTCGTAACGCTGCTTGTATTTGTCTTCTCCTCAGTTTTTTTGACGTCACGTCTAATAAATCGATGAACGCCGGCTGCACGCACGAAAAAGTGTCCCGTTACTCACATTGTTCCGTTACGCTGTGTCCCGTTACGCACATTGTTCCGTTACAATGTGTTCCGTTACACTCATTGTACGCTTCCGCCGCATCTATCTCTCTTCCACTCTACTGTTTATAAAGTGAAGTGAAAAGTTAATGTGGTTTTCATTGCTTATTACAACAACAATTTCGGCAATAAAGGTTAATTATCCTTGCATTTTAAAAATCTGATTACTAGTATAATTTCAAGTATTTATTATTTTATTATTAAAATAAAAATGATTCAATTTTATTCATAAAGTATGCAATCATTTCATCAATGTTTTGTATATCGTCCGTAAACCGACTTTACAGAAAACCAATTTTTTTTAAAAATTTGATATCATACCCACATAGTTATTATTCTCAATTATCATCTCTTGTTCAATACCAAAATACTAATAATTTATCTATACCTATACCTTATAAACAATAAGTTTCACTTCTATCGCACGTTGACTCCACGCACACACTTTTTTTTTTTTCATGCCGTGATGGGTTTCCTCAGCCTCTCGTCAAGCTTGGTCTCTTAATAGCTTACTGTATTGTGATTGGAAGGTGCGTATCTCCTTCATATTTTCCTAGCTCTGGATTGGGCTGGGACTGGTGTTCCTCGGAGGCAAGAGCCAGCACAATGGCGCGGTGCGGGCTGGAGGTTTGGTCAGTCGAAGGTTCAGCACCCTACTCACATAAAGGGACACTTTTGACGTCAAGAAAGAATGCACCCAGTGCCTGACTAGTGATGCCAGTCTCCTGTCCTCAAAAAAAATCTGGACTGTCTGTAATGACTGTTGCTACCCGCACCCAACTGAACAGTGCACATGCCGAAATCCAGTCTTGTTTCATATAGCCTGAAAACATGCCAGATATGGAAGGATTGTATATCTCCGATGTCCCCAGTGCCTAACTGATGACGCCAATTACCAGCATCTTAAGAGGCCATTCCAGTGTTTCAGGGGCACTACGCAACCCGCTTTAACCTCATAAGATTCAATGATATTTTCATTTTGCTTATAACTAATTAACTAATATAGATTTAGAAATGATGCTTGCTTGATATGTAAGACAACGATGCTCTTATCAAAGCCCCTTTCTTCAAAAACGTGCATAAATTATGGTTCAAACCTAGACAATACACTTATACATATTAGTAAAGATTAGTATAAAACCATAATTTATGCACGTTTTTGAAGAAAGGGGCTTTGATAAGAGCATCGTTGTCTTACATATCAAGCAAGCATCATTTCGAAATCTATATTAGTTAATTAGTTATAAGCAAAATGAAAATAGCATTGAATATTATGAGGTTAACGCGGGTTGCGTAGTGCCCCTGAAACACTGGAGTGGCCTCTTAAAAGAACTGGGAAGTTAGGATGACTGTTTTACTCAGTTATGTCTAATGGTGCATTTACTGTGGCCCATTCCGTATAATCTTGGCGGGCAGAGCTAGCCCGATAACATGGCAGCTCCGAACATTCTAACCACCGTCCCATACGATAGACTGCCACCCACTACCTCTGTTCAAGATGCACACAATTCAGGTTATATTTACAGCGGTAAAACAAACAAACAAATTGATGAGATGTAATTTTTGAAGTTATACTTCTTTAGGCGCGTTATGAAAAAATGATGAGAGTGAAATTTTAAGATGCGCGCGCATCACTGTAACACAAAATTAACAGGTTGAAGCTGCCCGCTAAACCGATCATTAGGTCTCGAAAAAAAGCTACCAACAAAATAGAAATAGAACCTCTATTAGTCGCGCATGTTGGCACGCTCGTCGCCTCTGATCACTGTTTTCATATTTATAATATTTATCCACATGTTTCTAGTTTATACATTCACAACACGTGTTTTAGTTTCATACAAGTGTGAATTATATATTTGCTAATAAATTATATTCAGTAGGTAGTGATTTAAATTGAATATTTTGATTAATATTTATTATTCGTAAATAGTATGAAAAAAAAATATTGTGCTTATATACTTTTTTAAGTGCTCCAATATAATTGATGTTAGCTATCCGTATGTATTATTTATTGATATAAATTAAAATAATATTATTTAATATAATTAATACTAAATATTATTAAATTATTAATGTTAAATATTTATTATTGGTTATTTAATATTTACAAAATAAAGAAATAAATTTAATAAAACATTTATTAAAAAAAATTGTGATAAAAATTAAAATCGAACATCAAATAAAAATATTAATTTTTAATATTGATTATTAAATTGAATAAATAATAAATATTAATAAAAATAAATGAACCAATTAAATGAAAACTTTTTGATAAAAATGAAAAGTGAATATTAAATTAAGAAAATAATAAATATTAAAAAAATCAAAACTTAAATAAAAGTTTTGAATTTAATATTAAAATAATTATTTTCTTTTGAAATATTAAATAATCAATAATAAATATTTAAAATTCAGAATATTTTAATATTTGGTATAAATTATGTCATATATATTTATTAATCTCTAAATTTTATTAATTTATTTTTCAAATTCAAACAACTTTATTGACTGTGTTGACTATCTTTTTCCAGCCCTTTATTATTTAATTAATTATTTGCATGCAATTAAAACTATTTTTTAACGATGCCAAATAAGTATAACTTCTCACGCGCGTACATAAGTACACGCACCCATTTTTTTTTTAATTTCAGTTTAATTTAGCGGAGTGGCACTCGGGCTGTTTGACTTGCAAATAGGTATGTCACTGTGGGTTGTCGGAAAACTGCATGAAAGCTGAATGAAGTGTGGGTTCGGATCCCCGCGGGAGCAGTTTCGGCCGCGCCTGCCTGCCAGTGCTTGTCGGATCATCCTGGCCTCTCGCCGGCGGCGTGGCGGATGGGACCCGCACGGACATGACCCGGCTTGTCGGATGGAACTGCCGCGCTGACGTGAGCGCTACGCGAGGCGCGTAATTAATTCCCGTGCCGGGGCTTCGGTCTCGACACGGCACAACAGCCGCCCACCTGCCCCCCCCCCACTCCCCTCGATCCTGGGGGAGGGAGGACAGCATTGCCGACATACTGCGTCCCCTCCTTCCTTCTCCACCACACACGGCTTCCAGTGGCGGATCCAGGATTTTATTTGGGAGGGGCTTGACCCAGCTGAGGCTAGGCTTTATCAAGGCAAACACTAAAACAATAGTGGACCCAGATGCTTTTGGAGGGGGCTTGAGCCCCTTAGCCCCCCCCCCCCTCTGGATCCGCTACTGACGGCTTCCACCAGACACATTACGACCGGGTTTACAAACTTCGCGAGAAACGCAAGAATCCAAGGTCGCACTAAGCCGGTGGTGGACGCAGGGGCGGAGGAGGGGTATATATATATACCCCATTCCCCCAAAGTTAGATAAGAGTGAGCAAAATATTAGTGAAGAAAATATGCTATTTTGGGTGATGCGAAGTAAGCTGTTACAACTGTGTGAGGGGAAGAGCTGCGTCACATAGGCTACGTCTGTAGGTTTTTTGAGTACACGTGTTCAAATATTTATTTTTCAAATCCTCCCCCGGCAAAAAAAAAAGTAATCCTGTATCCGCTTCTGCAAAACGCATCCAACCCAAGGAACGGTCTTTAATAAAAGCATGAAAGTCGCAAGACGTCACCAACACTGCAACATAAAATTGTCAAACTGTAGCATATATATAAATATGTGTATATATATATATATATATATATAATCAGACTTCTTTTCATGATTTATGTTTATTAGGAAAATGTGAGAAATTCTTTGAATTTAATTTGAAAGTGTAATTAGCTGTGCGATGGCTTAACAAGTGAAAACGTGATGTGCGTGATTAAAATAATTGTAGACTTCTGAAAACATAACGTCCGCATATTTCAAATTTTCTTAATAATTTGCTTCAAACATGGAAGGCAGAAAGGCAAGCCAAAACGCAAGAAGTTGAAAGTTGAGCCATACTTGAGTCGCGTGTTTTCGTATTGCGTAATTAATAAACAGGTATTTGTAAAGTGCGGTCATTTTTATCTTATTCTTTCTTGCGCTTCCAGCGTTTATGTTTTTTTTTTGTGCGGTTTAGAAACTCGACCTAGGATGAGGCGGGCTTGTTTTTAACTTTTAACGTCATTAAAGTTTTGCTAACATAAAAGGTTAATTCACATGCGGTAAAATGTTGTAAATACGTTTCTTTACAAGTGTTGCTGCAAAGTTTCCACTAATTTCACTAATTTTGCTGGGAAAAAAAAACACTGTAAATATACCATTTGACGTGTTTGTCAGTATAACGCAGTTACCACTTTTTTTTTGTATTTAAAACTTGTGAAAGACATTAAATTTGTAATAAACCTGTCACAAAAGTATTGTTCGTAATTTTTTATTTAAAAAAATATTTACAGGTATTTTGTTAAGTTTATACCAAAAAGTAATGTTTTATTTCTGTATGCTACCTGTAAACTCAAAAATCACTAACTGTAAGACTATTCAGACGAAAATTTTTAGACGATTATCTTAAACCATTATGTAAAAGATAAAATATACAATGCAAGAATTTTCTTTATGTTCCTTATTTAATAAGGCTGATTAAACTACATACACAATCGTATGGAAGATTTACCATACAGATATGTTACATTTTCTATGAATTAGAAATTCTCCAAATTAATATATGAGATATACCGCAAATTCATGGGAAATATAGCATACTATTGCATAGGTTAATAACTTACATTTCATGTTTACACAAATTAGAATGCTATTGTTTGATATTGTTTGTGTTAGTTAAACATGCCTTTGTATCAGTTCGGCGTTATTTTAACATGACTAAAATGTAAACGATACAGTAACATATGGCGGAAAAGAAGGGTTCAACAGATAGTGTTCCACAAAACCGAAACTGGCCATGGCTATTCATGCCACGCATTTCTCTCAGTTCTATCATTGAATATTGGTTCTATCGGCAGCAGACTCGTCCGTTGTCAGGTATCCTATTCCGCCACGGAGCCACGAAGAGCAACTCTCCCATGATGGGCGTCATTCACTGGTCTACAGTTTCGGGAAACATCGCGTACCGGTCCAACCCTGGCTGCACGAGTTTTGTTTTTAGGGCGTTTGAAAACCGCCCACGTATTGATTTCAAGTAACAAAATACACGCAGATATCTGGCCCATAGTGAGTTTTGTCACATGCATTAACATTACAATCAAAACAAGATCCAATGAAACGAGGCCATTAGCCTGTGTCACACTGTTTCCAGTTTATACTCGGTGATTTCTTCTAGATCAATTGTTTACATGTTTGATTTTTATTAATTTTACGTAGCGCATTCTTGCGAGACCTGCATTGTGCACTCTTAAGAAAAGCGGTCGAAAGAAAATTTAGCAAAAAAAAAAAAAAAAAAAACTCTGCGAACCTTTTTAGCCGCGGCGGCAGAAACGCGTAGTGTGACACTTACCAGAATCAACTGAACGGAGTACAATAATTATTCATTCCGAAAAGAAAATTAGACTTGTTGTCAGACATTTCACATGTGCTATCCACAATCTGCTTTTCTTGAAATAAGTGTTGCCTCTGCTGGCCCATCTATGTCGTTTTCTTCTGCAGTAAAATATTTGTTCGAATCGACATATTGTAGGCCCTATACATGTATGCCCGGTCATGTACCAACAAATATTTTTGAGGCCTATAACATATGTTAAAAAATTTCGTTTGGACAGCGAGGTAATCAGGGACTCAGACCAGGGATGTCGGGGGGAAATATCCTGTCACGGCCTACAGTGAGGAACCTCCAGCAGTTGCATGGCGAGACTTCGGGAAACAGAGATCACGACGGAGGACCGGGGGACCCCTGAACGAGAGCGCAGTGCCTTACCACTGCACCCACTCGCTCCGTTTACTTTCGTTTTAACAGAATTAAATGCTGAATACTCTTTTCTGGTTAGGTTCCCCTTCTTGTCCAACTGAAGGCCTTTAAAAGTAGTACAGGCTGTGCGACTCTGCTTTATGGTGGTAAAAGAGAGAGTGAGTGCCACGTCTAAACCATTTTCTCTGTGCACTTTATCAATTGCTTGGGTGGTTCCTTACTACAACATAGGCTCACGGCTGTAGCCAGGACAGCAACTAAATCATTTTTGTAAAAAAATTTTACAATCAAATTTTAAAAGTAATCTCATTGAACTCTAAAATCCCGAGGAATATACTTTTAAAAAACAAATGTTTACACATAAAATATTTAAGTATAATTTTTGCTTCAGAAAATAAAATGGAACTTTTTATATTTTTGGTTTTTATTTGTTTCAATACCTTTGCCTTGATGATTTCGTTAAAAATATTCTTAATATGTATTTATTGATGTTATTAAATACATGGACCACACATGTCAGGTGTGTATGAAAGTTGTGCTTACAGTAGCACGTGTGCTAACCGACATTGAATATAGACTACTTGGAAATACAATAATTACTGCTGCTTCTGTGTGCCTACGACGCATGTCGGGCTATAATGGGGAGGATATGTGTTACTGCAGCCCAACAACGATTACAATAATCCTTCCACAGTAATCTTTCTGTGTTCTTTATGTAGCTAATTGACTGTAATGTGTAGAGACCTGCAAAATTCGCGGATTCATTTCGTAATATGCTACAATTCAAATTATTATACCTTAGCGCTGCTTCTGCAATTGGTTCACTGTTAATCTGGAGTAATGAGGGCCAGTTAGAGACCCTCGCTCAAAGAAGTGTCGATTCACAGACACCCGGTCGAGACGACTCACAAGTCAGCAGCCAATGAACAGGTGGCATTTGCCCAAGTGTGTAGAGTGCAGTAGAGTTTATCCTGGAGGTCATTGAATACGCGAATTTTGCAGGTCTCTAGTAATGTGTTATTCTGGAAGTGAGGGGTCCCGACCCACGGACCGCCCCTGCATGGCTGGTCCCTCTCCTGAGTATCGTGCTGAATTGCGTTTTATGTTGTCCACAAGAATGATATACAGACTGTTCGAAAATTCGTAATTCGTAGTGGATACGTTAGAGCAGGGGCGAAAATCTGTAGGATTTACAAAAAGGAGGGGGGGGGGGGGGCGAAAAAATTCCCAGGGTGTCCCGTGCGGCCCGAGAGTTTTGCGCGAGAGGTTTTAACCGACACAAGCCATCGCTTGTACGTGGTTTACCGCCCATATTCTGGTTATATATGCATACAATATGCAAAAAAACGTTTAAAACACGCCAAAAGTTTTCCATAGAACATAGTTTTGACTTTTATGTTCATCAAACCCGTTTCCACAGTCACGATTTTGCAAGCACAAGCGGGCCCCGACAGTGAGGCTTCTTAATTCCTGGAAGAGGGGGGGGGGGTCCTTATGCCCCCCGGATCTACGCCCATGCGTTAGAGGGCGATATAACGCAACCGGGAAAGCACAAATCACTAAACAGGATGAGCTCGGAACTCAAACAGGTGACGTGCTAGAGGACGCTCCCCAATGCGCTCACTCGATATCTCATGTCTTGTCTTTCTCCACTGCGGTCTCGTGAAGAGCCTCGTCATATCCCGTATTTCCGTTGCTGCCGACGCCAGGCGAGACTTGCCTGGTGATCACCACGTGGACGGCGTGGAGCTCGCATCGCTGATGGCGGCCGCAAGCTGGAGTAGTTGATGAGAAGTGGCATTGTGTGGATGGAAGTTGTCGAGTAAAACACATCGGTGTCACAAAGGACATCGGTGTCCTGTCATTTCATCTGTTCCCGTGTTGTTGATGCGTAACATCTTAGCTCTCGGTGTACGGCATTTGGTAGGAGTAATTTAGTAAATGTAACGGAAATGTGTAACAACCACTTTGCTGCCATCTGTGGCGGATGGCGCGTATCAGAGTTCACAAAGACAAAGGTATCTTTATAGTACCTATTACCGGTTTAGTAAATTTTAACAAGATGGGCAGTGTTTTAATAAAATTACTTGTCAAAAATCGGGTCTAAAGCCAGAATTTTTTTTTCAAGTTGTTTCGATTTTATCGGATACGTTTAATTATATAGTTTAAAATTTCGGTCTGCTAATCAAATGATTCAATAGTCGACGTAGCTGCTCCTGCAGAGAATTCTAGCGGCGGGTGCGGAAACTACGTGTGATTTGCATCGTGAAGTGTAGTTGAAAACATCTTTTGCGTATATTTATCACGCTCTGCATTATTTCTTGTCCGAGTTTCGTATAATAAGTGTAGGTATTTGCAACATGAGAACATATAAATTTTCTCGTTACCGACATTAGATGTAACACATCTCATAATTTCACAATACTGCAAGTTCCTCCCTCAAGCGCTTCAAAGTTGAGTTCCGAGCAGATGCTGCATGGCGATTTGTGCTTGTAGTATAGTTGTGTTCTGTCACGTCCTGGCGCATGTGCCAAGCATTTTGAAATGTTCTGCACATTAAAATACGAACGGCGCGAACTGGCAGGAAGAGAAATCCCGTTGGCAGGACGTGGCCGCCTCGCCGGATGGAGCGTTGTGCGATACCGCTAGCGAGCGCAACGGCGCCGCGGCAGGGGGGGAATGCGGGAGAGACGAGTAATTAAAGTCGGTATGACGGGCGGATCCCGGCCAATTAGACGTCCTCTCCCTCGCACGGGCCTGACCGTGCTTCCGGTTGCGCTCAGCCGTCCTTCCCCCTTTCTCCCCTTCTTCGCGTGACTTCCTCTCGCCTTCGACGGCTGCCGGGCGCGCGCGAGACCCGCGGTACCGCGTGCAACAGCTTTTACATCTTGGTCAGCAGGGGCACAACTAAATTTCCAAAGGGGGAGGGGGCAATATAACTTTTTATAAAGAATCATGGATCCTCCCTATTAAAGCGGGGGGTCCGGGGGCCCACCCCCGGGAAAATTTGTATTTCAAGGTGGAAAATGGTGCTATTTAAGCAGTTTTATTATCTAAAAATTGATTACACAGCACTCTATTTGCCCCCGTTTGCCCCCACTTCAAGGTTTCAGAAGGAGGGGGGGGGGGAGAAAAATACCCTTGCCCCCCCTGTTGTTGCGCCCCTGTTGGTCAGCAATAATATCACAATCCTGTAACTTGTCATATATAGAGTACATAAATATAAAAACACCTTCACCTACACAAACATAAACTAATTAAACTATTATATTACGCAGTGAACAGTAAAATAATGGCCTAGAGTTTTTGACGTGAGTAGTATAGGAATGGGGCTTCTGGGACATGGCTTCTGGCTGTGGTGCCTGTGGTGCCGACCGCCATCTTTGATTGTGACGTCACGGCGGCAAAAATTCCTCAAAATTCCTCAAAATTGACTCAAAATGACTCAAAATTTCCCGTTTTAAGAAAAAATTTCCCGTTTTCGAGGGAAAAATTCCCGTTTCGAGGGAAAATTTCCCGTTTTATTCCGTAAAAATCCCAGCAGCTAGAAATGTCCATATGTAGGCTTAAGCATCCATGTCTACAGCCTCAGATAAGCCTCAACATGGATGATGTCACCGTTGCAATTTCCGTTACGCCCGCCATCTTTATCCGACGCCTGGCGCCGGCGCGTGGAGCCGAGAGCCGAGCCACATCTCTGACGTCACGTCTATCTGTGATGTCACGGCGACCATCTTGGATGAGCGTAACGGGACACCGCGTAACGGGACAAGTAGTACCGCGACTTTGACCATGACCTTGACACCGGCGTCCATTTTGGATCCGCCATCTTGGATCAGCCATTTTGGATGACGTCATTGTGTTTTCTCGAACTTTCCGCCATTTTGTTTTCCGCCATATTGGATGATGACGTCACAGTTGCAATTTCCGTTACGTCCGCCATCTTTAACTTTTTTATTTATTATACGATTTTAATGGGAAAAAATTAAAAATTTATAAAAAAATTCAATTAATAAAATTTTAATATATTTTTTTTTTTTAAAAAACGTACTTTTTAGACACGGAGCTCGGAGTCCTCGGTTCGAACCCGGTGAGGGCAAAAAATAAAAATAAAACATCAGATCCTTCCCCCGCGGTGGCTGCTGGCATACTGACTCCCACCACTTTTTTTCAAAGCATATATATATCGTCACCTAGTATGACATCATGTCCGCCATCTTGTCTTTGTACGCAGAAGACCACCATCTTATCGTAGTCTGCTAGAGTGCGCTGACACCATGTTAGTTGAATTCTCACCCGCTAGAGTGCAGTAATCATTTATTATTGATGTGTCACCCGCCATCTTGTCATTTGACCGCCATCTTGGAATCGTGTAATTATTTAGCTAGGAATTCGGGAAAAATTTCAAAATTCATTAAATAAATCACTCATCATTTTACATATCGATACGATCCGCTCCAGTCCTTGGTTCGATACCCGATCGATGCAATAATGATTAATTTTATGAAAAAAAATAATTTCAATCAACCATGTTCAACATTCTTAAAGAGACTCTAAATCCTCTACAACCATCATCCTATCAGACATCAAGGCCACCATCTTGGAAAATTCGTAATTATATTGCTAGAGATTCGGGAAAAAGTTCAGAAATCATTAAATAAATTTCCAATCAATATACTGATTAATTAGATCGACTAAGGTCATTAGTACAATCGAGCATGATGCAAAAAAAATTAAATATAACATCAATTTAACATAATAGTAACAGGTTCGAGGAATTAAACACCGCAAGTTCTTTTTACAAACATAATATTTATTACATAATTTCTATTCTACTACAGAATCACATACGAAAGCTAGCAAATTTATAATCAATCATTTAGTTCCGCATCGGTGTGAAATGACTAATTCTTAGCTCCAATCGGTTTATACTAGACAGAGTCCAACCAGAACCTTTACTGACATAGTTCTCCTCTTCTTGACAGAGTTTCTGGATACCGTTTTTAACAGTTTGCTTCACATCGTCAGAACTGTAAATTACTGTAGCCGATGTCTTGAATGCACACTTCTTCACTTTGTCATCTAACGGATATGGCTTTCCATATAGACAGTCCAACCACAAGTTATATTTTAATGGACCGTTTGTTGCTACGTCATCAGTAAGCTGATTGATTATGTCCTGTCTGATATCATCAAGAAAATTACAAATGTCTTTCGACTCACCGAACGTATTTAGATAATAGTAGTCTTTCAACGTTCCACGAAATGCAGACTGCGCCAAGTAGAAGCCATTATCGTTTACTTGTAATGCTCCGAACACAGTCTTAGGTTTATTTTCATGTTCAGACGTCATACCAATCGGTTGCTGCACATCTGTTTTTTTGCTTGAACGCTCACGAGCCTTCAACCTAAACCGAGGAGTCGTAATTGCGGCAGGTAGTTCAGCAGTAGGCGCACGGACTTCACCTTTACAGTTTATCGCATGTCGTCGCAAATTATCGATTCGAGTAAACCATTTAAGGCACTCATCACAGCGAAACTTCATGCGAGAAGGATTCTTCTTGCATTTGCTCCGCTCATGTCTTCGTGCATCATGGAAAAATGCGAACGACGTATCACAGTAGCTGCAAGGATGCCTAGTTGAAGACAAACCCGAACCAGATGACGTTGTAACTGTGGTTGTACCATTTCCAGGCATGCTCTTATGCACATCGATGCATCGTTGTTGCACCGTTACCTTTACTTTCTGCCGCTCTGCAGGGCCTTTACATGTCTCCAAGTGATGCTTCAAATTAGCATTTCTTGTAAATTGCTTGCGACACTTAATACAGCCAAACATTTTTCGATAAGGGTTCTTAGCACATTCTCTCTTCTCATGTCGACGAGCATTGCTGATGTTTGAGAAAATCTTGTCACAGTAACGACATCGATGTTCGTTAGCTGTTGAGGATTCGTCATCCATTGAAGTCTCCATCGAGGGTGAAACAGCGTCCGTTGAGGTTTCCTGTACAGCCCGCACTACCGGCATTAAAGTCTCTTCTGCTGGTGGTATCATGTCTGTCGAAGTCTCCTCCAGTGTTGTAGTCGTTGCCAACGGGATCTGCTCCTTCTCCGTCGTAGCTGTCGTCAAGGTTCCCGTAGACGATGGTACAACGTCCATCGAGTTCGCCGTTAAAGTCGGTAAAGATGCCATCGAGTTCGCAAAAACAGGTAATTACGCAACTTATGCACCGGAAGAAACAAACTAGGTGATCTTTACAACGTTGTCAGTAACAAACTGAGCGACCCGATGTCTAGGACTCGCTTATATACATGCACCGGATGGAATAATACGCTAGTCAAATCAAGATCAATTTACTATAATACTAGAGTCAAATCAACATTAAAAATAGAAGCACCATCAAAAAGGCAGCACATTTTGGACGCGCCGTCAATAAAAAGGAAGCACATTCTACAAAACGAAAGCTCATTTAACGAAAAGGAGGTACATTCGCACTTACATTAAACTCGATAGGATGCGATCGTCAGTGTTAAGCTAGGATATAATGTCTCCATCAGTCTATGAATCCTCCAGTTAGTAGTTCCATAAGTAATTGGCTTCAACAGTCTTTAGGCTTCAATATTCGTTGGCTACAATTTTCGTAGACTCCAATATTCGTTGGCTCCAATATTCGTTGTCTCCATTATACATTGGCTCCAATTTTCGTTGGCTCCAATATTCGTTGACACCAATATTCGTTGGCTCCAATAATCATTGGCTCCAATATTCATTGGCTCCAATATTCATGGGCTCCATTATCAATTGGCTCCAATTGCTCCAAATGCTCCAACAGGCTCCAAAAGGCTCCATCAGTCTTTTGACTCCAACAGTCTTTTGGCTCCAATATTCGTTGGCACCAATATTCATTGGCTCCATTATTCATTGACTCCAATATTCATTGGCTCCAATATTCATTGACACCAATATTCATTGACTCCAATATTCATTGGCTCCAATAGTCATTGAATCCAATATTCATTGACACCAATATTCATTGGCTCCAATAGACATTGGCTCCAATAGACATTGACTCCAATAGTTTATTGGCTCCAATATTCATTGTCTCCAACAGTCTTTTGGCTCCAAAAGTCTTTTGGCTCCAATATTCGTTGTCACCAATATTCATTGGCTCCATTATTCATTGTCTCCAATATTCATTGACTCCAATATTCATTGGCTCCAATAGTCATCGGCTCCAATAGACATTGGCTCCAATAGACATTGACTCCAATAGTCATTGGCTCCAATATTCATTGTCTCCAACAGTCTTTTGGCTCCAAAAGTCATTGACTCCAACAGTATTTTGGCTCCAAAAGTCATTGGCTTCTAAAGTCATAGGCTCCAACTGCTTTTTGTCTCGTCAGCGTCAAATATATTTGGCTAGAATGCTACGAGTCTAAGAGACTATGAGCCGCAAGGCTACAAGTCCAAAAGGATCTAGCTGGTTACGAGTTATACATGCCTGCGAGGCTACAGAGCTACGAAGCTTCTAGAACTCAAGTTTAAGTGACTGCGAGGATACAGGACTACAAGTCTGCATGAGTACTTGACTACGAAGATACTCATCTACAAGGCTCCAATTGCCGCATCTGTCTTCGTCGGAATTTTCTCTTTTGCTCCATCTGCTCCAAATGGCTCCAACAGGTCCAACAGCCTCCAAATGCTTAACACAGCTCCAAATGGCTCCAAATGCTCCAAACGGCCTCCAAATGCTTGACAGCTCCAAATGTCTCCAGCAGCTCCAAATGCTCCAACAGCTCCAAAAAAAGGCTCCAAATGCTCCAACAGCCTCCAAATGCTTAACACAGCTCCAAATGGCTCCAAATGCTCCAAACGGCCTCCAAATGCATAACACAGCTCCAAATGGCTCCAAATGCTCCAAACGGCCTCCAAATGCTTGACAGCTCCAAATGTCTCCAGCAGCTCCAAATGCTCCAACAGCTCCAAAAAAAGGCTCCAAATGCTCCAACAGCCTCCAAATGCTTAACACAGCTCCAAATGGCTCCAAATGCCTGGCAGCTCCAAATGCTTCAAAAGGCTCCAAATGCTCCAAATGGCTCCGAATGCTCCAAACGGCCTCCAAATGCTTGACAGCTCCAAAAGGCTCCAAATGCTTAACACAGCTCCAAATGCTTCAAAAGGCTCCAATTATCGCATCTGTCTTCGTCGGCATTTTCTCTTTTGCTCCCACTGATCCAACAGCATTATGTTATATGATTCCATGGATACTTTGTTACGTAGCTACAGGTCTACGAGGTTCCAATGCATCATGTTTACGAAGCTTCCAGAACACAAGGTTACGAGACTGCGAGGCTACAGGACTACGAAGCTTCCAGGACACGAGACTACATGGCTACGAGACTACATGACTCTAACTGATTACAATAGCACCACTCAGTGGTGAGAGTTAGGTTATCTAATGCAAAGCAAATTGATGCAAGTAGTTCTGGCTGTCATCAACAGATGTAGCCACGTGTTGCTTGCAGGTGAATATTAATTAGTTATTTTATGTGGGATGCGGGATGCTCACTAACGATCGCAAAAGAAGGAGGGCTTCGCTAGACACCAAGGAGAAGGAAGTTCGTCCATCCTGTTAGTGCTTCTTAGATTTCTCAGAGATTATTTGACTGAATAATGATATATTTTTTTTAAATTTCCACCTGATAAAAATTTACAAGTGCTGATTTATTGGCAGAATTTCAATAATTAAATGCAACCTTGAATAAAAAATGACATGACTCATTAAGTAAAAAATTCTTCATGCAGAGATCAATTCCTCATCAGTAACCAGAAGCACTCGGAGAAAACCATCAGATGTCTAGTCAGGAATAATCAGGAGGACACGGAGAAAACCATCATAAAATTAGCAAGAATAATCAGCAGCACACGGAGAAAACCAACAAAATATTGACAAGAATAATCAGGAGCACACGGAGAAAACCACCAAAATATTGACAAGAATAATCAGGAGCACACGGAGAAAACCGCCGCAAGTTTTCTTTGATATCATAAAATTTCAGGAAAAAAATAGTAATAAAAAATTTAAAAAAATAAAATAAAAAAAATACATAAACAGATTCTGCTAGCTTGTGAACTTCTCATTGTTGAACAAAGATAGAGTTCTAGTACAAGCCAGAATTTTATGTATTTTTTTTATTTTATTTTTTTAAATTTTTTATTACTATTTTTTTCCTGAAATTTTATGATATCAAAGAAAACTTGCGGCGGTTTTCTCCGTGTGCTCCTGATTATTCTTGTCAATATTTTGGTGGTTTTCTCCGTGTGCTCCTGATTATTCTTGTCAATATTTTGTTGGTTTTCTCCGTGTGCTGCTGATTATTCTTGCTAATTTTATGATGGTTTTCTCCGTGTCCTCCTGATTATTCCTGACTAGACATCTGATGGTTTTCTCCGAGTGCTTCTGGTTACTGATGAGGAATTGATCTCTGCATGAAGAATTTTTTACTTAATGAGTCATGTCATTTTTTATTCAAGGTTGCATTTAATTATTGAAATTCTGCCAATAAATCAGCACTTGTAAATTTTTATCAGGTGGAAATTTAAAAAAAATATATCATTATTCAGTCAAATAATCTCTGAGAAATCTAAGAAGCACTAACAGGATGGACGAACTTCCTTCTCCTTGGTGTCTAGCGAAGCCCTCCTTCTTTTGCGATCGTTAGTGAGCATCCCGCATCCCACATAAAATAACTAATTAATATTCACCTGCAAGCAACACGTGGCTACATCTGTTGATGACAGCCAGAACTACTTGCATCAATTTGCTTTGCATTAGATAACCTAACTCTCACCACTGAGTGGTGCTATTGTAATCAGTTAGAGTCATGTAGTCTCGTAGCCATGTAGTCTCGTGTCCTGGAAGCTTCGTAGTCCTGTAGCCTCGCAGTCTCGTAACCTTGTGTTCTGGAAGCTTCGTAAACATGATGCATTGGAACCTCGTAGACCTGTAGCTACGTAACAAAGTATCCATGGAATCATATAACATAATGCTGTTGGAGCAGTGGGAGCAAAAGAGAAAATGCCGACGAAGACAGATGCGATAATTGGAGCCTTTTGAAGCATTTGGAGCTGTGTTAAGCATTTGGAGCCTTTTGGAGCTGTCAAGCATTTGGAGGCCGTTTGGAGCATTCGGGCCATTTGGAGCATTTGGAGCCTTTTGAAGCATTTGGAGCTGCCAGGCATTTGGAGCCATTTGGAGCTGTGTTAAGCATTTGGAGGCTGTTGGAGCATTTGGAGCCTTTTTTTTTGGAGCTGTTGGAGCATTTGGAGCTGCTGGAGACATTTGGAGCTGTCAAGCATTTGGAGGCCGTTTGGAGCATTTGGAGCCATTTGGAGCTGTGTTATGCATTTGGAGGCCGTTTGGAGCATTTGGAGCCATTTGGAGCTGTGTTAAGCATTTGGAGGCTGTTGGACCTGTTGGAGCCATTTGGAGCAGATGGAGCAAAAGAGAAAATTCCGACGAAGACAGATGCGGCAATTGGAGCCTTGTAGATGAGTATCTTCGTAGTCAAGTACTCATGCAGACTTGTAGTCCTGTATCCTCGCAGTCACTTAAACTTGAGTTCTAGAAGCTTCGTAGCTCTGTAGCCTCGCAGGCATGTATAACTCGTAACCAGCTAGATCCTTTTGGACTTGTAGCCTTGCGGCTTATAGTCTCTTAGACTCGTAGCATTCTAGCCAAATATATTTGACGCTGACGAGACAAAAAGCAGTTGGAGCCTATGACTTTAGAAGCCAATGACTTTTGGAGCCAAAATACTGTTGGAGTCAATGACTTTTGGAGCCAAAAGACTGTTGGAGACATTGAATATTGGAGCCAATGACTATTGGAGTCAATGTCTATTGGAGCCAATGTCTATTGGAGCCGATGACTATTGGAGCCAATGAATATTGGAGTCAATGAATATTGGAGACAATGAATAATGGAGCCAATGAATATTGGTGACAACGAATATTGGAGCCAAAAGACTTTTGGAGCCAAAAGACTGTTGGAGACAATGAATATTGGAGCCAATAAACTATTGGAGTCAATGTCTATTGGAGCCAATGTCTATTGGAGCCAATGAATATTGGTGTCAATGAATATTGGATTCAATGACTATTGGAGCCAATGAATATTGGAGTCAATGAATATTGGTGTCAATGAATATTGGAGCCAATGAATATTGGAGTCAATGAATAATGGAGCCAATGAATATTGGTGCCAACGAATATTGGAGCCAAAAGACTGTTGGAGTCAAAAGACTGATGGAGCCTTTTGGAGCCTGTTGGAGCATTTGGAGCAATTGGAGCCAATTGATAATGGAGCCCATGAATATTGGAGCCAATGAATATTGGAGCCAATGATTATTGGAGCCAACGAATATTGGTGTCAACGAATATTGGAGCCAACGAAAATTGGAGCCAATGTATAATGGAGACAACGAATATTGGAGCCAACGAATATTGGAGTCTACGAAAATTGTAGCCAACGAATATTGAAGCCTAAAGACTGTTGAAGCCAATTACTTATGGAACTACTAACTGGAGGATTCATAGACTGATGGAGACATTATATCCTAGCTTAACACTGACGATCGCATCCTATCGAGTTTAATGTAAGTGCGAATGTACCTCCTTTTCGTTAAATGAGCTTTCGTTTTGTAGAATGTGCTTCCTTTTTATTGACGGCGCGTCCAAAATGTGCTGCCTTTTTGATGGTGCTTCTATTTTTAATGTTGATTTGACTCTAGTATTATAGTAAATTGATCTTGATTTGACTAGCGTATTATTCCATCCGGTGCATGTATATAAGCGAGTCCTAGACATCGGGTCGCTCAGTTTGTTACTGACAACGTTGTAAAGATCACCTAGTTTGTTTCTTCCGGTGCATAAGTTGCGTAATTACCTGTTTTTGCGAACTCGATGGCATCTTTACCGACTTTAACGGCGAACTCGATGGACGTTGTACCATCGTCTACGGGAACCTTGACGACAGCTACGACGGAGAAGGAGCAGATCCCGTTGGCAACGACTACAACACTGGAGGAGACTTCGACAGACATGATACCACCAGCAGAAGAGACTTTAATGCCGGTAGTGCGGGCTGTACAGGAAACCTCAACGGACGCTGTTTCACCCTCGATGGAGACTTCAATGGATGACGAATCCTCAACAGCTAACGAACATCGATGTCGTTACTGTGACAAGATTTTCTCAAACATCAGCAATGCTCGTCGACATGAGAAGAGAGAATGTGCTAAGAACCCTTATCGAAAAATGTTTGGCTGTATTAAGTGTCGCAAGCAATTTACAAGAAATGCTAATTTGAAGCATCACTTGGAGACATGTAAAGGCCCTGCAGAGCGGCAGAAAGTAAAGGTAACGGTGCAACAACGATGCATCGATGTGCATAAGAGCATGCCTGGAAATGGTACAACCACAGTTACAACGTCATCTGGTTCGGGTTTGTCTTCAACTAGGCATCCTTGCAGCTACTGTGATACGTCGTTCGCATTTTTCCATGATGCACGAAGACATGAGCGGAGCAAATGCAAGAAGAATCCTTCTCGCATGAAGTTTCGCTGTGATGAGTGCCTTAAATGGTTTACTCGAATCGATAATTTGCGACGACATGCGATAAACTGTAAAGGTGAAGTCCGTGCGCCTACTGCTGAACTACCTGCCGCAATTACGACTCCTCGGTTTAGGTTGAAGGCTCGTGAGCGTTCAAGCAAAAAAACAGATGTGCAGCAACCGATTGGTATGACGTCTGAACATGAAAATAAACCTAAGACTGTGTTCGGAGCATTACAAGTAAACGATAATGGCTTCTACTTGGCGCAGTCTGCATTTCGTGGAACGTTGAAAGACTACTATTATCTAAATACGTTCGGTGAGTCGAAAGACATTTGTAATTTTCTTGATGATATCAGACAGGACATAATCAATCAGCTTACTGATGACGTAGCAACAAACGGTCCATTAAAATATAACTTGTGGTTGGACTGTCTATATGGAAAGCCATATCCGTTAGATGACAAAGTGAAGAAGTGTGCATTCAAGACATCGGCTACAGTAATTTACAGTTCTGACGATGTGAAGCAAACTGTTAAAAACGGTATCCAGAAACTCTGTCAAGAAGAGGAGAACTATGTCAGTAAAGGTTCTGGTTGGACTCTGTCTAGTATAAACCGATTGGAGCTAAGAATTAGTCATTTCACACCGATGCGGAACTAAATGATTGATTATAAATTTGCTAGCTTTCGTATGTGATTCTGTAGTAGAATAGAAATTATGTAATAAATATTATGTTTGTAAAAAGAACTTGCGGTGTTTAATTCCTCGAACCTGTTACTATTATGTTAAATTGATGTTATATTTAATTTTTTTTGCATCATGCTCGATTGTACTAATGACCTTAGTCGATCTAATTAATCAGTATATTGATTGGAAATTTATTTAATGATTTCTGAACTTTTTCCCGAATCTCTAGCAATATAATTACGAATTTTCCAAGATGGTGGCCTTGATGTCTGATAGGATGATGGTTGTAGAGGATTTAGAGTCTCTTTAAGAATGTTGAACATGGTTGATTGAAATTATTTTTTTTCATAAAATTAATCATTATTGCATCGATCGGGTATCGAACCAAGGACTGGAGCGGATCGTATCGATATGTAAAATGATGAGTGATTTATTTAATGAATTTTGAAATTTTTCCCGAATTCCTAGCTAAATAATTACACGATTCCAAGATGGCGGTCAAATGACAAGATGGCGGGTGACACATCAATAATAAATGATTACTGCACTCTAGCGGGTGAGAATTCAACTAACATGGTGTCAGCGCACTCTAGCAGACTACGATAAGATGGTGGTCTTCTGCGTACAAAGACAAGATGGCGGACATGATGTCATACTAGGTGACGATATATATATGCTTTGAAAAAAAGTGGTGGGAGTCAGTATGCCAGCAGCCACCGCGGGGGAAGGATCTGATGTTTTATTTTTATTTTTTGCCCTCACCGGGTTCGAACCGAGGACTCCGAGCTCCGTGTCTAAAAAGTACGTTTTTAAAAAAAAAAATATATTAAAATTTTATTAATTGAATTTTTTTATAAATTTTAAATTTTTTCCCATTAAAATCGTATAATAAATAAAAAAGTTAAAGATGGCGGACGTAACGGAAATTGCAACTGTGACGTCATCATCCAATATGGCGGAAAACAAAATGGCGGAAAGTTCGAGAAAACACAATGACGTCATCCAAAATGGCTGATCCAAGATGGCGGATCCAAAATGGACGCCGGTGTCAAGGTCATGGTCAAAGTCGCGGTACTACTTGTCCCGTTACGCGGTGTCCCGTTACGCTCATCCAAGATGGTCGCCGTGACATCACAGATAGACGTGACGTCAGAGATGTGGCTCGGCTCTCGGCTCCACGCGCCGGCGCCAGGCGTCGGATAAAGATGGCGGGCGTAACGGAAATTGCAACGGTGACATCATCCATGTTGAGGCTTATCTGAGGCTGTAGACATGGATGCTTAAGCCTACATATGGACATTTCTAGCTGCTGGGATTTTTACGGAATAAAACGGGAAATTTTCCCTCGAAACGGGAATTTTTCCCTCGAAAACGGGAAATTTTTTCTTAAAACGGGAAATTTTGAGTCATTTTGAGTCAATTTTGAGGAATTTTGAGGAATTTTTGCCGCCGTGACGTCACAATCAAAGATGGCGGTCGGCACCACAGGCACCACAGCCAGAAGCCATGTCCCAGAAGCCCCATTCCTATACTACTGACGTGATAACGTCTTATAAATCGATGAACGCCGGATGCACGCACGAAAAAAGCACGACTCATTGTCACGTTCCGCCTGAGCCGAGCGTGCAAGAACCGGCCAACCACCGTGCGAGAAAATCTTCTATAATATCAAACAGGTTAAGGAATGCAATTTTTCATCAATGTTTTCTTATGACGTTATCACGTACAATTATCGTCCGTAAACCGACTTTACAGACAACCCCCTTTTTTAATTTTTGTTTTACGTTGCAACAGATCTAGAGTTTTAGTTTCATTATTCATAAAAAAGAATAATTTTTTGACTTGGCAAAGAATAAATTGTAATCCATTTCGTACTAGCAATTTTTTTCTTAGAAATGTGATATATGTTAGTATTACCTAATTGATAATTCTTATGTTTTAAAAGGTTTGAAATATTAAATTTTTTACCAATATTAATCTGTTATTCTGCAACGTAAAGCGCGTATAGTATTTATAAAAATGTGTATGTACACTTGATTTTTTTATTAGATAATATGAAACATTCCCTAATTTTTAATTTTTTTTCCCGGTACCAGAATGTCCTCGCCATCTGGCAACACTGTCACTAGGAGATTCACGCTCGCCCGACGCCGTTACCCAAGCCGCATTCTCGTTACCGCACAGTTATTACCGCACACTCATTACCGTCGGCGATTGGATTCCGCGTGGCAGAACTGCGCAGCGCAGATGGCTGGTCGCTCACAAAGGCTCCTTGCCTTCCTTACCCGGGAAAGGCATTGCTGTGTGTGCGTCACGTTAATTTAGTGTGAAATACGGCCAGTTGAGCTCGTGAAGTCGCCTTCTGGCAGGGTCGTAGCCAGGAGGAAGGTCCGTAGGGTCTGGACCTTTCCCTTACAAGATTAGAAAAAAAGTGAAGACAATAAGAAAATCACAGCATCTTTACCACATTAGATTACAGAGACATTATTTTTACATGCTTTATATTAGCTTCACCTGTATGTTTGTCTGTCCGTCTGTAACTCTGTCTGTCCGTCTGTAACTCTTTCGACTAAGAGTGAGTGACTCATCACTGTAGAATGTCCCACCCATTTCATTACGTTCGTTAGCCGAGCGGTCTAAGGCGCACGACTTCTGATACGTCAGCTTTCGGATTCAGCGATCGTGGGTTCTACTCCCGGCCACGCCGAAAAACTAAAAGTTTTTTTTTCCCCGGTAAATTCTAATATTATATCCATACATATAACTGCAAATGATTCGTAGAGACTTTACCATTTCTTTGTGACGTTGCAACTCCAAATAGTTATCTCAGATGGTAATAGGTAGTGTCGGTAACTCATTTCCCTATGATAATTATACATAAATATAGTTTAAAAAACTAAAAAAAAATGCTTTTAAAGAATATCAAACTAAAAAGTTAAAAATAAATATATGTAGTTTAAAAACTAAAAAACATGCTTTTAAAGAATATCAAACTAAAAAGTTAAAAATAAATATAGTTTAAAAAACTAAAGAAACATGCTTTTAAAGATTATCAAACTAAAAAGTAAAAAAATAATTTTAAAATTAAATCTATGACAATAGTATATAAGCAATACTAGTATAAATGAGAAAAAAGCATGGGGCGCTTAATATTCAAAAAATATGGCACAAAGCGCCTCAAGCTTTTTTCTCATTTATACTAGTATTGCTTATATACTATTGTCATAAATTTAATTTTAAAATTATTTTTTTACTTTTTAGTTTGATAATCTTTAAAAGCATGTTTCTTTAGTTTTTGAAACTATATTTATTTTAAAGACTATTGTAATCCTCAGTGGGCAGCAATACAGCCCTACATGCCTCATACACGAAAGCCACTGGATTTGTGTTTCCACTTAAGTCTATATTAATGCCGATTTGCACATGTCTCACTTTAAGTATATCTTTCATAATAACTTGACATGTGTGTTTAATGTATTTAATAACATTAAATTATGCATTTGTTACGTGTTTTAAAGAAATCATCACGCATTGACTTAAGATACAAATATTAAAAATAATTAAATAAGAACCAAAATATAAAATGCTCAATCTTCTTTTTTCAGGCAAAATTATTAGGTACTTAAATTAACGTGTGAAAGCGTTGGAGTTCTAAAAGTACTCAATTTCTGTGATTTTAGTGTGATAATCAATTTTTCTTTTGATCTTCAACTACGATGAACACTTACTCATAAAAAATGATATAATGGCTATACAGGACCCTATCATTCACAAAATCCTGGCTATGGCACTGCTTCTGATAAGCTTACCAGCTATAAATATATTGTGACATTAAAGGCGAGAGATAGGAACCGAAATATACCATATTGGTTTCAACTGTTTTCATGCAAAAACAATTTGTTATCGTTTAATATTACATTTTTTTTTGATGGGTAACATCTTAGCTCTCGGTATACGGCATTTGGTGAGAGTAATTTCGTGAATGGAACGGAAGCCGCGGGGAACGGAAATGTGTAACCACGGTGCCGAAGTCGTCAAGATGGGGGACCCACGTGTGGTAACATTAACCCGCATTTAGTCAGTCACTTCGTAACAATTAGGGTACATACCAAACGTTTTGGTGTGCCAAATTATACTTCATGATAGTGAAAATACAGTGGAATATATTTGGTAAAGTAAAATAGTCATATTAAAAAGTAATCACAAGTTTAAAAATACGTAAGAAACGGACATTATATTATTGATAACACAAAATCTCCATTTAACCCCACAATAGTCTCGGTAGTGTAGTGGTAGAACATGCGGTTGTTAAACTTTTAAGAGGAAATTTTGACGTGGTTCAAACCTCGCCACTGCAAAAAAAAATTTTTACTTTCTCCTACTTTCAGGCAAAGATCTTACAAGTGTCTGCTACAGTAGCCTATTATTACAACTGAGGTCATTCGCGCACATGAAATAAACACTAAATGCCAGTGACTTCACAGGAGAAACTATCAGCAGTAGCCAGTCACTGATAACACCAGACATTCCATTTAAATTGCATACTATGTCTTAACGAAGGTAATTCTTTCAGTTCAAACGGTAAAAAAAGTTAAGCTAATTTTAACTTATTTAAACATTCTGTTATGCAATTGTAAAAGAAAATCATTAAAATATATTTTGTTCTAAGATTGGGTTACAATATAAGTTTTTATTATGTGATTTTAATAATTTTACAGCCAATTCTTCTATACTGTTTTATTTTTGTTTCAAGCCCTGATTTGATGACAAACCGTTTGCAATTTTTTAAAACTACACTTTTTATTGACTGACTATTTATGTACATTCAGGTCTCCGTCTAGCCGTCTAGCCGACAAAACCCACCCAATCAAACACTGTCAAGTTGTTCAGATTCTATTATTGTTTTTATATTCTTGTAATTCATGCACGATTATACCTTTCCTATTCTATTAAAACAGAAATCAGATTGTCTAGATCGAATGTTCAACCACCCCGCTCTTTAGTATATGTAGGTCAAGAATTGAGTTGAACATTTGCGCCGATCTATTATTCGCTCAAGATATAATAATTGAGAATAGTAAGGTTGGGGGCATGATCTCAAATGAAACAATTATGCAAGTGTGCAAGTAAAAAGTATGTAATTGTGCAAGTATACGATTGTGCAAGTATGCAAGTGTGCGAGTATGCGAGTTGAATTATCACTATTTTGTATGGATACAAAGAAGGAGTGAAATGAAATCTACAATTTAATTGATAAATTTACTTTTATTTGCACTCATTAATTAAAATATGTTTATTACTTTAACGAACAGATTATTTTAACTATAAATTTTATACGTGTTTGCTATTTAACTTCTTCCAATCTGTGTTATTCTGTTAAGGATAGGACGATGATAGGAAAAATAGGAAACGATTGGGAGTGTTTCAAGTTTAATGTGCACTCTAAAAAGGTCAAATCGATGGTTGTTCCAATCTAGTGGAAGAGAGATAGATGTGGCGCAAGCGTTCAATGAGCGTAACGGGACACATCGTAGTGAGCAACAATGTGCGTAACGGGACACTTTTTCGTGCGTGCAGCCGGCGTTCATCGATTTATTAGACGTTGTCACGTCAAAAAAATAGTTTCAGGAAGTTGGAGAAGAGCCTATGGGTAGAGACCTGCAAAATTCGCGGATTCAATGACCTCCAGGATAGACTCTACTACACTCTACACACTCGGGCAAATGCCACCTGTTCATTGGCTGCTGACTTGTGAGTCGTCTCGACCGAGTGTCTGTGATTGGACACTTCTTTGAGCGAGGGTCTCTAATTGGCCCTCAGTCCTCCAGATTAACAGTGAACCAATTGCAGAAGCAGCGCTAAGTTATAATTATTTGAATTGTAGCATATAACGAAATGAATCCGCGAATTTTGCAGGTCTCTACCTATGGGTCTCTGCGGCTCAGTTCGCGCCTCGCAGGAGCGCGAAGCCACGGTGATCTCCTCGGGCGGGTAATGGGGCGAGCGATGGTTCCTTCCGCTCGAGCGGTGTCAACGAGCACCGCCTCCAGGGACTCCATTGTCCTTGACGTCAAGCGCGCTAAGAGTCGGACTCGAATCTTGACGTCGCTTGCTTACTCCGCGGTGCCACGGTGAAAGTGCGTCTGTGATTTAGTGTCGCAAAACAATCACAAAGTGCAAAGAAATTCAGCGTCGTTTCTCCGTCCTCGTGTGTCATCTCCCGACAGCTTACCTCGACCATCATTGTCATTCACTTCTTGCTTCCTGTGCTAACCAGATTTAAACTCAATGCTACGAAAGACCTATGCCGTGTCTTTATTAATTTCTTTTTTCATTTTAATATAAAATTTTCTTTTTACCATTTTCAGTAAGCAGGGTTTTTGTTACTAATTTTCTCTGCGTTTTTTTACAGCTTCCAATCTATGGACATAAGGTGCTGATGGTCACCGATTGAACTACAAACAGTGGGAGAAACTGGAAGGTTTGGCACTTTTGTACTGTGTGTGTTATGTTGTGTATTGCGTCATGCCATTGCTATCTCATGTGACAAAAGTCTGTACCATACATAAATGAAGATATTTCCGAACCAAAGCAAAGCTTATTCCGTGCCCAGCAAGGGCGCAGCTTGAAGAGCACAGTTGCGAGCAAGCGCGCCGAATTGTGCTGTAGTTCAGCTCGTGTTCCGCAAACACGGAGGAGCACTGCTTCCTTTACGTCACACGTGCGTGCCGAATAGAGCGACGCTCTGGGTGCGACGGACAATCACGGTGGGATCATCCGGCGGGCTTTCCGATTAGAAAGATTTCTGATGTGTAACATTTTAGCTCCTGGTGTACGGCATTTGGTGGGAGTAATCTCGTGAATGCGAACGGAAATGTGTAACAGGAAGCAGGGAGAAGCGCGCGGTGCGGCCTGCAGCGTGTCGGCGAGCGCAAACATTCCACGGCGTTTAGAAAAAGAGAGAGAGAGAGAGAGAGAGAGAGAGAGAGAGAGAGAGAGAGAGGAAATGGAGTAAGAAGACACAGCTGTTTACCGTTCGTTCCGCATTACAATTTGGCTTTTCTAATACTTTATAAATACGTTGTGAAATAATATAATGTAAATGCAATACTATTATAAGTATTGTACTAAAATACGTGTTGTGTTAATACCTAGTCTGTGAAACGAATTCATTACTAGAAGTTATTTGCGCAAAGTGAGTATTAATAAATAAGCTCTGTAATTGATATTATAATGTCGTTTTAAAATTTGAGGTTCATTCCTTTTAATGCCATGTTAATAAACTCTTTAAAACTTTTGCTCGTTACCGAGGTTAGATGTTACACAGCACTGGCGAGTACAGAAAGACTAGCTGGCTTATTTTTTTAAATTTCCAACGCGATGAGAGGTTACTATAAAAGAGCGTCAGAATTATGTTTTCGTAAGATGGTAGTAGTGCTTTTGCAATTTTTATTATTATTAGTGTTTTTTAAAGGCTTGTGTACAAAATAATATGTGAAAATTTTGAAATGAGTTCAAGCTCAGTTATTTTTTTGTCAGAATAAGTTTTTAGTTATAATTCAAAACTATTTTCTCAAACATTTCGATTTGAAAAAAAAAATGACGACTGTTGTATGTTCGGTGCCAAAACAAGTTTATATATAATAGTTGAATTTTATTTGTTGGGATGGTAAAAACCGCATGTTGCCAATTCGCAATATTTTACTGTCGCCTGGCGTCCTTCACGCTATTGTGTTTCCAGCGCGAAGAAGCGCGAAGAGCTGAGTCACAAAGCCTCATTAAATGGGGGGAATAAACCGGCGAACGAAGTTTGCACTCTCGCAAAGATTGATTACTCGTAGCTGCTTCAGAGTCGAGGGAATCCTAAGAGTGAAAAATTAGTTTGGAGAAATACAAAAATGTAAAACTTTTTACCATCCCGTTTCCAACAAGTTATCCACCGTATTTCAGAAATAATCCGAGAGTGAAGAAAAATTATTTCATGGGAACATACTGTTGCACATTAAGCTGGACATAAAAGTATTATTTGAATCTTAAAACCCAAATCTTGCTCCGACTTCGTAACGGGCACACCCTAACCATTTTGTTTCACAAAAAGCTCACAGCTGAAAGGTTTGATGTCAAATTTAACTTCAGTAAATATAAAAACTACGTTGACCGCTGTGGTGGTGTGGTGTTACTTGAAGCGCCTACTTCAATGCGAAGGATTCTGGATTAGAATCCAGATGCTGTGTGTGGTTTATTTTAGAGGTACGTTCAGGCGTTCTTCAGCTTGTAATAAAATCTCTTCATTAAGTCTTTTGGCAGCTTGGAAGTCAGTTGCGCGTGTAGACTTTGTGGGACCCTTGGCCGTTTACCTTTTTCACGGCCCTAACATTTTGGAAAAGGCCGTGCCGCTAGGCCTGGGGAGGTATGGAATACCCGCAGAGAAAACGGAGTTTGTGAATTATTCTCCAGAATATTTGAAAAATAAACCCTTTGAAACCACGCTTTAGGCCAACCTTAAACTTTAATATCGATGGTGGTTTTGCTAATTTTTGTCAAGAAATGTTTAATATTCCATTTAAATTTAGAATTAATTATGTTCATTCTATGAGCTGAATAGGGATCTACAATTTATTGGAAAACATTCTATGTTACATGTGCATCGGTAATAAAAAGGGCTCGTTCTTTGAAATGTTATTGCGACGGGGAAGATTGTTTAGAGATGTTTTAGTGGACATACGCTATTGCTGATTACACCATATATCGTAAGAGACCTCTAAAAAAGCCGAGGCAAATAAGATGAATCAAAAACAGATGAATGTGCAAACAGACAGAAAGCAAACTAAAATCAGTCGATGCCAAAACATTAAAAAAAGGTAGAAAGCACAGAAAAATCCATGGCAGGTATTAGTCAAAAACAAACAAACAAATAAATTACAGCACTGACTGACACTGTGGGCTGCCAACGACGAGATATTGCAACAACAATAGTAAATACAGACAAACAGCAACGTCAGACAATACAGAAACAAACAAATTAGAACGTAACTGAAAGACAGAATCTTGGGTTCAACAGTTTTTGTTAAAAATTTTAACAATTATTATATTTTAATATTTTTATATTGGGATTTGTTTGAGTGTAGCACATTCTTAATGGGATGCCTTGTTATAAACAGTTACCGGCTGCTACAAATAAATTTCGTGTATAATAATATGTGTTTATCATTGATTTATTATTCTAGGTAGATTTCGAAGAAATACTATTTTAGGTACTACCTTTATTGTAACGGTTACCATAGTGCGACTTCCTGAAAATTTTTGTATAGTTTTTCGTTTCATGGTACATAGACCCCAAAACCATCGTTAACTTAAAAGTTTATATGTATATGTATATATATATATATACATATAGGATATATCACATTTATAGAGACATGATAACTGCCATAATTTTCACAAATTACTTCCAAGCTGATACATAAAATATAGTAATGGAAAATCTCGGTAGAGTTCGTTAATGGGCAATATCCGACAAAAGTGGTAGAAATGGGGAATGTTTTTTGAAAAACAGAAAAATCGCTATAACTACCATAATATAAAAAAATCACATCCGTTTGAACGCTTTATAACTCGGAGGCGTTAAACCTAAAACTTTTGTCTAAATACATTTTTTATACGACCAACAATAACTGCGAGGGTGGAAAAAACAAGGATTTTAGGCCAAAATTAATTAATATATCCCTTCGTAGGCATACCATTGATTCCGTTCACAATGTTTGTAAATATTATAGTAATTGTTTTCGAAAACATTTGTCTGAAACAATTTTTTATAATACAAACCATCATTTCAAGGTGTTGAAGAAACTAGGGATTGTAATAAGAAAATAAATAAAACTTACCTACCATGTACTCCATCGAATCCATTCCTTTTTTTTTACTATCTAAATATTGTCTAAAACTTTTCTTAAAATAAATGTTTAAGTAACCAACCATTACTGCAAGGGACGGAAATAGCAAGTTTTGGAAGTAAAAAAATCTTTGTTTAATAGATATATGTATTATCAAATTCGTTAAAATGTATTGTATGATTCCTAAACTTTATCTAAAACTTTGGCTGAAACATTTTTTGATGAAACAAATAAGTACAATAAACAGGTCTTGAAATTAAAATAAAATTCTTAACTTCCTTAGTATAAAAATTCGTTTGAATTTATTGTAAACATCTTAATATTATTTGAAAACTTGGTGCAAAGAAAATTTTTATACGACCACGTTATTAGTGCGAGGGATGCAAAATAGTGTTAGAAGGTCAAAAATATTGAATAACTTACCTTAGTTGACACAATTGAAATTCTTTCTAAGCTATTCAATGCACTGAGTAAAAAATATTTCACTGAGTGAAAAATATTTATTATATTTTCACTTTATGGAAAATTAGAAAACGTCTAATCAATAATTTTGTAATGTTGAACATAAATATGCTATGAAACATTAAGTTCTTAAAATGTTTTAAATGTCTAAAGACATTTCCCAAATATTCCCAGAAAATATAAGTACTTCGAAATCTACCTATGCCTGTAGGCTGAGTCAAAAGGGATCCATCCTTTTCCCCCTTCAGAATGACTACAACTGCAGTAATACTGACAATTAGAAATTGTTTTATGGTCCTATAAAAATAAAAATAATAGTAAAATTTATTCACAATTATAGATGGTAAACAAAATAAAATATGTAATGTTATCAAGACTGGTAGTATCAAAATGGCAACTGTGGGGCAATTAACTCTGTACTGCAAGCTAAAGGCCTGGTCACACTGTCAAATTTTCGTCTCCAACTATATTTTTGAATCTATAGTAGTAAAGGAAATATTAGAGAAACAACGACATTAAAATTTTCTGCACCAAATAAAGCCGGAGTGTTAGAAAGCAATTTAAACACCATTTGATACAAACTCCTTCCACATTAATTTCTCTGTATCTTTATGTGGCTATGCTGCTATAATTGCCTTATTCTGATTTTTTCCCCCTTAACCTAACTAAATGTAAGTGTATTTGGGAATGGTGCGGGTTAGGGAGGGTCCTAAATGGTTATTCTGTCTCCACTGGGTTTGTTTGGGATCCTGGCAGGCAGGGGACCTCCCCCCTACGTCACTACGTCACACGAGCGAGCGCGTCAGCGCGTGCCCAAGGACTCGTCTCGAGCGGACAGAAGGAACAAACCGCACGTCGTTACCACGAGGCAGGAGGAGCTCACGTGAGCGAGACTCGCAGTGCTCGTCAGGGATGTGTCACGTCTAGCCTCGGCAACCTCTCACGTGCAAGTACACTTATAATACGAAACTCGGATACTATAATCTTCTTTTATATAATAACGCCGATTGTGATTAATATGCGCAAATTGTGTTTTCAAACTACATTTATTGGCGCGAATCACACGTAGTTTCTGCACCTGCCGCTAGAATTCGTTGCCGGGCCAGCTAAGTCGACTATTGAATCAATTTATTCGCAGAGTGAAATTTCAAACTGTATAATGAATCTGTTCCAATAAAAAAAACAGAAAAAGAACTTATAAAAAAACCCAACTAAACCTCGAGTTTGGACCTGATTTTCGACAAGGAATTGATACAAAGTTTTCCTTTGGCTTTGTGAACTTCGGTGGACGCCAATGGCAGCACCGTGGTTATCCATTTCCGTCCCATGAAACTTTCGATCCATTCACGAAATTACTCTTTCCGAGAGGTAAGATGTTACACATCACAAAGAAAGGAGAAGGAAATACAGGATGAGTCAGGTGTCAATTGGATCGGGATGGGTCACATGCATTTGGGTTCTATTCTCAGTTTTTTTTACTATGTAATTAAACACATTAGGAAAATTACCAATACAATAACAGCCCATTAAGAGGTGAACACATCGATGTAAAATCCAACCATGGTGTTTAAATTTAAGTATCTCAAATGAGTGTAACGAGGATGCAAAAAAAATTATTTAAAAATGTTTCCGTCTACTCCCCCACGCTCATGTACCGCAAGAGTTTCTCTACGTGGCCACACACAGCTGTCTTTGCTTACTGTAGCGGCAGGCACAATTCGTGTTTCGTCAGTCCTTTGGTAGACAATGTCCTTCATCCATCTCTGCACGCAACAAGCTGTTCATTGTAGGGCGTCTACAATTTGTTGAATTATTCCCTCAATATTAGGAATAGGACCCTCATTTATCAAACATATTTTGCTCCATGTGGTGTGAGGAATAAAGGAATAAACCTTACGGGTGTACGTATCTCCTAGATAATTACTCGCCATGCAGAGGACAGAAGGAAGCGTGCAACGACACTGTCAGCGCTGCACTTAAAGAAAACGAGTGTTGGAGGAAGAGGGAGGAAGAATTGGGAAGGGGGGTGGGGAGGAAGGTGTACGACACTGGTTATTAATTTTTCGTCGCGCGTCGCGCGGTGCAGTTTGACGGGAGACGGGGAGCGGCTGCTCGTTGACTCCCGCTCATTACGCTCGGCGCTCTCAAGTGGCCCTGACGTCACCGTCACCGGCGGGAGCTCTGGCGGTGACGCGCCCAGGAGACACCGGTATCTGTGGCGTTCGATATTTAATTTTTACTGATTAATTAATGATATAATAAATAATTAAAGAGTTTTAAGACGAATGCTACATACGAACTGTTAGTCAAAAACTGTGCGTCACATCATTTCATGCTAGGAATGACATAAAAATTTGCGTTTAAGTTCATGCAAACCTTTAAAAATACGGAATTGTTTAGTGGAAAAATAAACCTTTGACAACAATAAAATATGGTTGTATTATGAATTTATTTAAAATCACGTGTAAAAATATAAAATATAAGATGTTTAATAAGTTAGGATATCACCCCTTCAACAAATATGAAATTTTTATTATTAAACGATATAGAAAATTGTTATTGTCTGTAAACTGTTGAAACCAACATGACGTCTTTCATTTCTTTTCTTCCCCCCTCCCTCCCGGTATCCTTAAGCAGGGTGCCCAAATTCTGTAACGTCAGAGATAAGTAAGGGAAGTTGGTATTTGTTTGGGAATGAACTTGAAATTCTGGAAAAGTCATGGAATTTCTCCCGTGGTAGTCATTTTGAGGGAGAAATTTCATGTTACAGTCTGCGATCAGACTGTGAAATATATATTTTTTTTCAGGTAAGTTTAATGGTTTATTGTATTAGTCATTACACTATAAACTGGCGTTTGCAAAGTTGTGTTTCCATTTTTCGAAAATATTATTCGGGGCCAGCTATGGCTGTACTTTCGTTATTTATTTTAGTAAACCTGCAAAATAGATAAATTATTAAAACAAAATAGTCAGGGAAATTTGAAATAATGGTAATGGAAAATCAGGCAAATTTTTTTCAGAATTGTGTGGACAACTTATAAAAGAAAGAATTTGAAAGCAAACAGCAGGCAAAGTAGTTCTATCCCCCCCCCCCCCTGAAATGAAATTCTGCGTACGCTACTGAGCGTCGGGGTCCCGGGGTGACGCGGTGGACTTGGAGTGACGTGGTGCCGTCAGAAAGTCCTCGAGCACATGGACGCTGCACCACATCGCCACCACATCGCCACCACATCGCCATCACATCGAAGGCATATGTAGCATTAACACCGGAAAACAAACCTCACGGCGCTATTTTGTTTTTACTTCACAACGCTGCCCGAAATTTAAAATATTAAAACGAGTAATTTATTATTCGCATTCGATTCCATTTACAATACCTACGTTTCGATTGCAAACGAACTGTAGTGAAACTGTTGCACGTCATTTGCGTACCTAGTGGTCACTCTCTGTGGACATAAACTTATCTTTGGAGGCTAGCAAGAAGTCTCTGGGTTTGAGTCGAAATATAAATGGACTGTCTTCAGTCACAAGATATAGGATTCAAGACAGGGACGGTGAGTGGTACAGTACTTAATGAGTAAAATGTTACCACTCGTGATGGAGATGAACTGGAGATCTGTGCTTCGAGTTGACGGTTCTGCTTGAAAGGGCGTTGAAGCACTAAGTGGAAGTGGAAGTGGAGGGCGCGGATTACAACGACCATCAACACTTCTGTAACTATCATCTATCGTCGGTATCCAGTCAACTGTGACGAAATTATTCATAGTGGTCCATGCAAAACTTGTTATTTACATTTATTAATATTATGTTTCGCCAATACTTTATTCTTTGATGGTTATGAACTATGAGAGATTACATCTCTGTGGACCATGCTACTCTATGCAAGATAGAGATGCCGCGTGACAAAAATATACCGTACTCCTCTAGGCGGTATTGAAATTTTTAACCTAAACATTTATTTGCATGTTTTATTAAATGCATATATTTTTATTTGAATTTTATGTTTGTTTATCTCATGTTTGCAATCATTTAAATTTGTTTTCATGAACACATTTGGCATCTGTTGGCTAGGGAGACAACTGGCCAATCAGAATAATTAGTTTAGGTTATGGCTTAATTTAAACGTTATGCATAAAACTTTCTTCTGGGACTAGGCGCCATCGACCACGGACGTGGAAAAAATATCTTAATACAAATAATCGTGTGAGTTAAACTCTCTTAAGCCATCTACATTAAAATTGTTGGATGTAAGTCATTTAAAGCCTAGGAAAGTATATAGGTCTATGTCAAATCCGTAATGAGTTCTAACATAGAATGTGCAAGATATGCAAGTCCGCAGTAAGTGATGGGAAACTTAAAGACAGCATTAACTGTAATGTCCAATGTTTTAAATTCGCCAAGTGAATCAGATAGCAAATCTACAGCATAAAACGTAATTTTACGTATTGACTGTGTGTAAAATACTGGTTCCTACTGATTTATCAGTTTTATTACATGATGTTGAAAATACGTTACGTTGCCTACGCGCAGATCAATTTAAACTTTCCTCCCCAGCAGTCCGGGGATATTGAGACTCTTGTCACCCTGGGTCTACACTAGTCGGAAAAACACAAGGAACTACCACATACTTTTTAATAAAATTAATGGTTTGAGAAATACTGATACCACTTTAGACACACACACACAGTTATCAAACTGTGTGCAATTCATATCAGTGAAAGTGGAAAAACTGGAAAAGTGAACTCTTGCGATTTAATTGCACCCGATGTACATTTACAGACTGTTAGCAAGAGGTTCTGGTACATTTATGCTAAGCTGTGTTTTAAAAATAAATAGATTATTTAACCGAGTACCAAAATATGACTGTTGCAGGTGTATATATATAGTATGTATATGTATATGTATTTGTGTGTCAATCTCTAAATCAAGTAAACTGCATCCTGTGAATTGTCCTGACCACAACAGGATACATACATACTACCAATACATAATTTGGCTATCTAAGTGGGATTATAGGGTGGCACACCATATATGTACACATACACAGAAGCAGTACAGAACCAAAGTGGTTGATTAAGGGGTTTGTATCGAAAATTATTTTTTGCCTACAATTTAAGGTTCTTTACATGATTTTAATTAAATACTTACTCTAATTATTGTTAATTGTAAATGTTTTTGGTTTGAAAACATTAAATTATAGGCGAAAATAATGTAACACAATTAATTAAATATATAAAAACCAGGTTATCCCAACCCCTGAAAAACTCCAGTTTCTACGGTTTTGGATAATTATTTTTTATTCATTAATGAATGATATAATAAAAATTAAGAGTTATGTGATGAAAACTTTAATGAGAAAAAACTTTTAACGACAATTATATGTGGTTATATTATGCATTTATATAAAAACATTTGTAAAAAACGAAATAAAAGGAGTATAATAAGTTAGGCTATTACCCCTTTATCAAAGGCGATATCTTCAATATTAAACGATAAAAAATTGTTTATGGCCTATAAACTGTTGAAACCAACATGGCGTCTTTATTTTTCTTTCTTTCACCGTCGAGTGATACCGTCTCTAATGATGTCGTTGTGCGGATGGGACGTAAAGCCCATCTTAAAAATAAAAAATAAAGAATTTGTGTAAACGGATTGTAGAGTGTG
The DNA here is from genome assembly GCF_032445375.1 of Bacillus rossius redtenbacheri. Lineage (NCBI taxonomy): Eukaryota > Metazoa > Arthropoda > Insecta > Phasmatodea > Bacillidae > Bacillus > Bacillus rossius. The sequence goes on from NC_086330.1 coordinate 52,182,948, forward strand.
GCTTCAAGCCTTTCCCATGATCATCACCGGTGACGGTCCTATGGGAGGAGATGAGACTACCCCCCTCCCCACCCATTTTCTTTCAAAAAACACATAACAAAAAAAACTGAAGTGATACTAAAAAAAATTATTTATCCTCACATGATATTTGAAGTAGGTTCACTTTACATATATATATATATATATATATATATATATATATACATATATATATATATAGGTAATAGGCTACTTGTTAATTTAACATTTGAAGTAGGTTAAATTTATATATTATTTTTTTGGTGATAGGCTACTTGTTAATTTAACTTATGTTTACATGATGTCAACTATGCGTTAAAATAGCCTTCTGATGATCTTTTATTTTTATAAATTTTCGGACTCGCAGCTGAACTGGAAGGTATTCTTCGACGATCTGTCCCTCCTGAAACTCTAGGATGTATCCTCGGCAGCCCGGCCGACGGGTCCTCGGACCGGAGTGTACTGCGGCAGCGATCCTTTATAAACCTTACCCCTCCCTCCTTCCTTTCACTGCCCCCGCTCCTTCTCTCTCGCGCCACAGAGCCACTCCTCGCGCGACAGGAATCCTCCTCCGGGCCGCGTCTTATCATCATCGAGCCGCGAGGGAGCCGCGGGACTGGAATTCCTGGCGAGTCCTTGACGGATGGCGCGGTCCGGGTGTCCTCTCCGCGGCCAGGACCTCTTCGTGCCAGGGATAAGCACACATCAACGTGAATTAACCACGGAGGTGTCGTTAGTCCACAGGGCGGGTGCCTGTAGTCACTCCGGTTAGCGACTGGTTAGCAAAACAAAACCGTAGATGCATAAAGGCTAGTGATACAAGTTTGTTCGGATGCGGACCGCAATGTCCTCTTTCCCGACTACTTTCCCGCTCCGACCAGCTCTTCTTCCCAACCGTGCTTCTTGCACCTGCTTGCATGGAGCTTGTCATATCGAACCCCGCATATGAAACGGCCAAGTTTTTTTTTTTTTTTTACCTGGGCCCAACTTAAGTAGTTATAGTCTAGACTTAAGAAAGTTTGTCATGACGTCAATATTGCTGCCATGGCTGGCCAATCCCCAAACAAAGCATATGATACATGGTACCATTCCTGCATGGCTTATAAGCTTATAAGCTTCGGCCTGGGACGCGCTTTAAGATCTTCCTTTAACTCAGACCCCTTCCAAAACAAATACACTTAGTTTTATCTAGGTTAGGATACATAAAACTTTTGTTTAGTAGCTCGAAAGGAAATCGCTAGTAAGAAACGTAGAAAATATCGTGAAGCGACTGTTGTTAGACAAAGAAGTTACACAAAACAACACTTCATCAAGGAATTTTCGTTACACAGTATTATAACAACATTTTCACAGTATTATAACAACATTTTCACAGTATTATAACAACATTCACATTTGAACTTCAATTGTTGTCATGGCAAAAAGCACGCACCTACTCATATCTGACTTCTTACCACTATGGAATTACCCTCACCGCCTCCCTGCCTCCTCATCTAAAGTGATGTGTTAAGTAAAGTAGTGGTGGAGCTCTGACCAGTCAACTACCCTCTTAAAAATAAATACAAGACACTTACTATTTAAAGAAGCGTTTTTCTCCGGATGTCTATCTAAACTTATTTAACTTTAGAAACTAGTATTTTTAAGTGAAAATTCTTTGCTGAGGGGGCTACAATTTTCGAGTGTTACGAAAATGCCGATCGCATGAGGGGAATATTTAGATATGTGGCGAAGGAATCGGTAGAGGAGGAGAGTGCGTCAGCGGCGACGCCACTTCAACGCATGGACTAGCGGTAAAATGGGAACACGGCAAGGGGGGAGAGGGGATAGGTACATAGCATGACATGCTATATCCGGAATGGGAGACGGCAGGGGAGAGGTATAAATGACGCAGCAGTGTTGCCACGGAATTCTCGTAACACTGCTTGTGTTTGTCTACCCTCAGTTTTCGTAACGGTTAACGATTGACGCTAACTTATTTATTTTATTTTATTTGAAGTATCTAAAATTATTCATTTCTGTGGAAAATAGTTACTGATTTGTACAATTAACTTGAATAGTATAATTCATTTTTATGTGAATAGTTTGTTGAAAATGTAAATAATTTATCTATGTCTATACCTCAATAAGCAAGAAGTTTCATTTCTGTCACGCGTGGACTCCACGCAGACACCTTTAACCCCCTTTAAATTCGACAATTTTAAGTCAATAATCTGCATTTCACTCATTTCTTCTTTTACATAACGGTCTTGGAGTTTACCCTCGCCAGGAAAGGCCATGCCGTTTGAAAGTAGTGACGCAGCGAAGCTCCAGCTGTGCTCGTGGCAGCACTGGAGCGACGCTCCTGCCCTCTCCGGCAACATCTTCCTCCCAGAGAAGCACTTGAAGGCATGGCCTAGCAGGTTCATCTGGCGTGAAGCACTACTGGGAGGTAGGTCATTCCCTTTTCAGAAATAATTTACGATATTTCTACTCGTTCAGCAGTTTTTATGAGTTACTGGTTGGAAAGATTAACTCACTTAATCTTAATATAAAACTTCTTAAACTATACCATTTTGGAAAACAGGCAATATTGTTCCAAAATGCTTCATGACGGCGCGGTTTATTCACTTTTTCATTAAACTTTAACAGATTCATAGTCGTTAGTACATACATTTTTTATCTGTTACCTATCTTTCTCTTCGACCACTCAAACTGTTTTTAAAGATATACACATAAAACGCAATTTCTGAACTGGTACATATTTTAAGACGTTAGTATTATCCGCTTTCTTGTCCGTCTGTTTCTCTGTTCGGTACAAATTTTTCTATCGATTTTAATCTAACTTCCCGATGATCTAGAGACTTGAAACTTTCAACATAGCTCAGAACTAGATGGCAATGCAATATTAACTCGAATTCTCTTCAGTTTGTTTGTTTATTGGTTACAAATTTGTTTGGTTTTGTTTAGCAAAGCCCCAGTATTCGTGACATCAAGCCTCGAGCAGAACAGTACAGTGTTGCGGGATGCATAACGCAGCACTCGCAGGCGGTGCTTACATCATGCATACATGGCTAGGAGAAAAGTCCGCCATACAAACATATGGTAGGGTCAGGCAAATTCCTATCCTTTTCCTTGGCGATACCCATCCGCACAAGTTTTGGAATAGGTATTAAAATTCACAATCACAAATTTTAATTACTATCTGTATGGGGTTAGGAATAAAATCAGATATCTAATCTCCACTAATAATTAAATTTAAATAAATTTTCCAATTTCACAAACACAATATTAAAAATTAAAAAATAATAAAATAATTTTGAAAAAAAAACTTTTTAAAACAATTAAAATAATTTATTCTAGCCCCGTAAAGATTTATAACCTCATACGGATTCCTCACCCCATACAGGTTGTCTTAAAAATGTTTGATTCTTGATTTTTAACATCTATGAATTTCCTTGTAAGTTTTATAACGATAAACGTGGGGTTCATGCAATAGAAAATTGATGCAGGAATAGTTCACTAACAATTTTATTGCTCTGCAAATGATATGAACTGTTGTGTGAGTTTTCTCAATGGAATATACTCCCAACATTCCTTACTAATATCGATCACATGCGCACACGTTTTTCGTTTTAAAACTCGCAATATTTTTGTGATGGTCTGTATGGGGGTTAGGAATCTGTATAAATATATCTTTACGGGGAAAGGAGAAATAATTTTATACTTTTTAGTTCGGTTTAAAAACTTTTTTTAACTAATATAAATTTATTTAATTACTAGCACCAGTACCCGGTTTTGCCCGGGCTGAACACAGAGTGATATGAATTTGTTTTCGAAAAGGGACGTAGACATTAATTGTCTTCTTCATTTGAACGTCAAGAGTGGAAAATTACATCAAGAGTTGCCCAAATTCTTATTCAAGGCGTAGACAAGGGCGATGTTGGAGGGGAGGAGCGCGAAGAAAGTAGTTTTTCAAAATCTCACGTATTCAATTGTTAAAATCAGATGTAGATAGTAGCGTTCATATCCTGTTTTAAGGGATGGGAAAGGGGGACGGGATGTCTCTGAAACCACGTGTGGACAGGAAGATGGGGGCGCCTATTTTGAAATTAGTTAAATCAGTAAATTTCCTCTTGTTTTTTAATTGTTAATAATTTAACTATATGTACTAACATTATGCTTTAAGGGATGAAAAAAGGATGGGATGATTTTACAGGCATTGAGTGACCTTACCCTGTTTTTATAAATTATATGTTGAAGAGTACCTAATTTTCTTCTTATTTTGAATGGTGCGTGTGCAAATTTTCATCCAGCAGTATTAAGAGTTGGGAAGGGGATTCGGGGTGGGGTTTCAACATTCGCCGCCTTTTTTATAAATCATTTGAATACAGTAATTTCCTTCTAATTTAAACCCAAAGTTTTCTTAATTTCAACAAAAAGTACAAAACCTCTGTTTTAGGGGTGGCTTTTTTTTCTATTTAATAGAAACAGTTCCCGCCTCTTTAAAAAAAAAATCAATTAAATACAGTAATTTTCTCCTTATTTTGAAAGCAAAGTGAACAAAATTTCATAACGTTTTGTCAAAGTTCTGTTTTAAGGGGTGGGAACGGGAGATGGATGTTGTTTTTCGATATTAATATATATATAATTTAGAAATAAGTTACATTATTTTAAACACTGGAAGTAGCCAAAAGAGTTATTATTTAAAGCTAAGACATAATTTTAAATATTTTTTGATTATATATTTATAATATTTTTGAGACAATCTTCAGCCTGTGTATATTTTTAGTTTACATTTTGATTTTTATATTATCTGATACGTTTGTATACTGAAGTTTTCCTCAATTCAATCCCTTTATTAATGCAATTTAGTAACAAGTAAATAGTTGTATATAAGTAAAGGCTCTTAAACCCAGTGCGTTCGGGACCACCGCCCTGCCGGATTACGATTTAACCCGTTAATCAACGTCAAATTAGTTTTAACGGGAATACAAAAGAAAAAATGTATGTGTACAGCAAAATTATATTTCAATAAAGTTGTAATAAGCTGCTCAATGACAAAAAAAACACTAGATATTTGCACTGTTTTTTGGTAAATGGAACCGAAATATTCATGTAAAATTGCAGGTAGTTGTAAATGTATACATTAACATGGAAACAACTGTTTCACTACAAAACAGTGTTTGCAGTAATACTAGGTTCGGTTTCTTACCCGGACATTTATGCCCTGTGTTGTCCCAATACCTCCAATTATTCAAGTTATTTGTAACCCGTTCCCTGAATATCTTTCCAGTATTAAATGCTCACATTTTTAGCATAATAAAACGAAATAAAGTCAAGTTAGTAAACATTCTTTTATCTATTCTATGGTTTATAAAAATGTTTCTTGACTGAAACATCAATTAAAATATAAATTTATGGGCCAATTTTCTTAAGAAATACCTTCTAAGTGTTATCTCGAAAAAAGTATTTCAATTATGACAAAATAATCATAGCCATTTTTGTACAAAGTTGCATTATCTTTCTTTTAGTATTACAAAATATTTCTAAGAAAATGGTTTCCAAAGGAAATTTTTTTCTGAGGTTTGTTTAAAAGATGTCTCTCGTATCACGATAGGTCCGTCCATTCGCGTTAGACTCCACCCGGAAGAATCCGAACGCTAGCGGCACGATGGGGGCTGGTTTACAGAATGTTAGGAACCACAGAATGCCGCTTCAAAGAACACCAACTACCGTATTTGCATGGTTCTACCTCCACGCTCTGACGAGGTCATGTTTTAGTTTCGAGTACCTATAGAGCGTCTCACCCTTAGATTGTAGTGTGGATGTAAATGGGCGAGTGTTCTCTCTTTCTAACGCCGATTGCCGAAAGCTCTGTCCTTGTTTCTCAGTGCGCTGTTGCCTAGTATCATACGTAGCATAATTTGAAATTGAAGGTATGTGATATTATTAGTTTTTTTATGAAGTTTACATTATAATTTTAGTATGAGTTCTAATCAATGGATGTGTGTAAATTATTTCTTGTTTTAAGTTACGAAGAGGCTGTTTATTACAGATTTATAAGCGTATTAGAATTAAAAATTATAAATTACTAAATGGTTATATAAAATGATTCTCGTCTACTTAGAATCTTAGAGAAGCACATCTCTTGAACTTCAAAAGTGTTAGAGATCTGGAAACAGCGTGCATCATAAGCCGTGAACTGTAATCTAAGCGTGAGACGGTCTATAATTCTGGTTATATTCGTACATTTACGGGCAATGAGTTCCCTTACTGTGACCGCGAGTTCACTGAAATCATCTCCGATTATTAATAAAACATTCGGAAACTTGTTTTGCTCACAGAAATCACACACTTCTACTTTTAACGTGCATGTGAACACGGCTTAGTTTTTACGATGATTCCGTTATCTAAAACTACCAAGAGACTTGGAGTATCCTAAATTATTTTGTTTCTAATATTTCGTGTTTGTGCACTATTTTAAATAAATTTCATAACTTGACCATATTTAATAGTTTATAACAGGTTTTCTACTAAACAAGTACTTATTTAATGTTTTTTACGAACTTAAAGGAAATTTTGTATGATAGTCCTAGCACGAAATAAAAGCATGAAATCATGTGGTGTACAAATTTGGGTTAAACGTTGGTATGTAGCCTTCGTCTTAAAACTCTTCACTTTTAGTATATCATTCATTAAATCAAGAAAAATTTTTTTTTCCCAGAACCATAGACACCTAAGTTTTTCAGGGTTTTGGAACAACCTAATTTTTTACTTATTTATGAATGCTACCAAAACTCTCCCCCCCCCCCAAAAAAAAATTGAAGATGGATGCTTAATACGAACGTTTAACCCAAAACTCTATACCACACGATTTAATGCTTCCAGTAAGTGCTATGACTGACATAAAAATTTGCCTTTATATTTATAAAAAAACATTAAATAACAACTTGTTTAGTATAATTCTTTTTATAAAAAAGAAAATATGGTTACACAATGAATTTATTTAAAATAATGTACAAAAACACCAAATATTATAAGCAAAAATCTTAGAATACTACCCTCTGAAGGTAGTGCTGTTCCACTTCTTTATTTTAATTTTACTTTACGCTTTTAATCTTGTAGACTTATGAGCGGTTCAGCTGCCAAAAGTATATTTGTAACGTTCCTTTCTTGTGCAGTGCCAATTAGTATAATTCAATTGGTTACAGAACTGAAACAATTTAGGTTTAAAGGCAGCGCTACTGGCTACTCTATGATATGAATATAATTTTTTTTCTGAAATAATTTGTATATTTTCTTAGTTGGCCTCGTAATCAATATTTTATTTTGCGTAGAAGTTTTTTAATTACTTCCATGAAGCTGAAAAGTATGGATCCAATATTGTAATGGAAGTAAATCAGTGCTATATAACTCTAAAAATGTACGTGAACAATAATGAAATGAAATTTGTTTTACCATTTTAATGATATTATTTTAGGTATATAATTTCAAAATAACTTGAAGAAATCAACAATGAAAAAAGTCTTTACTAAACTTGTAGCATTAAATTAAATGATTTTAGAATAAAGCGTTCATACATAGAACAGTAAATTTCTCCAAGAAAAGCAACCATAAAAATATCAATTTTTAACGAATAGTTTATGAAATTTATTCCTTTAAGATAAAGATCATTTCTATGAAGAACAGCTCTGCAGAATCAGCCTCGCCTGTAAGAATTATTTTATTCGTCGATTTAATGGAAACAGTAAGCCTAAAACACCCAAAAAAAAACCACATGAGTGTCCTTGTTTCATATGACGTCTAGAGTCCACCAGACACATAAAAACATAAAAAATATTATATTGCAACTGATGATATCTTCACTTCCTACTTACCCGTTCCGGAGGCGACGGAGAGACAGAAACCATGTAAAGACTTACCTGAAACAGAAAAGAAACATAAATGTTATTAAAGTTATACCTAAAACCAAATTATTTCTGTTATGATTTAGCAATTAAACCTATAACTGGGTTATCATTTAGAACCCCTGAGGAATATCTTTTATAAATTAAAAAAAAAATTTCATTGAAATAAGGCACACAGTGAGTTTGCAGTCTCCTTTGCGTGCTGATGACAAAGAAGATACTAAATATTTACCTCTTCCACCCTCTGGTTCTCTGTGAATTACGAGACACTGCCTAACTACCACTGAGTAAACTACCACGGAAATAAATACCTGAAAACAGTTATTTTTTTTCGTGAGCACTGATTATAAAATTTTAGAGAGACAAAAAAAATCCCTTACCATAAAGGTCTAAAGGTGGAATACAATTCCCTCAGTATACTGGATGAGTCTGTATTCGACCAACAAACTTTAGCTGCAGGTTCATCATTGCAAATAAAATTGAAAACATAAATCAATGTGTTGAATAAAGTACTTCCCAAGGCCGTTATAAGACTTTGGAGTTATAGTTCAACAATGCGTTGTTGCAAATAATAAAGCAAATGTTTAAAATGGAACACTGCAAAACTTACTGTATTGTAAAAAAATATTTTTTTGAAATAATTGGCAGGAAAAATCCTTTACAATGAGAAATAGGGGTGTTGCCACCAATTATTTCAATGAAATAATTCTACACCAGTAGTTATTCAGGCTCTTTTTGTGTTCAACCTTAAATATTTTATTTTCTAAAATTTGCAATAAACTTGTTGTTCGCTCCAACTTCGAACACGTATAAAGCCTTGTGAAGCACTTCAGACCATTAGTCCATAAGTCGCGCGTGTGTGTTGTTGTATCGACGTATGTCTATGTATATATGAGTATGTATTGTGGGTGCATGTGTGTGTTTTCAACTCTTATTTTTTGTGATGAACCTTGAACCTGCAGCCGAAGTTAGTCTGTAAAAATTCATACTAATACTGTATGTGTGAAGAAACATTGCAATCAGCTTTTTACATCAAATCATTTTGACGTCAATACACCAGTTATATAAACTGCGATAGAACGTCTCACCGATTTTTTTTTTTTTTAATTTTTCAATATTTTATTCGCAGAAAATAACAATTTCGATGTTGACTTTGAAGTTAGCGTTTTAAAAGCCTCATAAAAGTTATCCACTGGAATTCTACGGCATAGGTTTTTATACGAGTACCGAACTGTCATGGTTCGAATCACCTCGCTTCCAATGTATTTTGTTTTAAAATAATAATTTTTATATATATATATAAGGGTCATAAAACACTGTTAGACAATGTAACAACTTCCATAGGTTCATAAGCCAGAGAGACACTGGTAAAATCTTGGAATAAACAGCAGAAACAAAGATGGTGAACATTATATCATCCAATATGGTGACCTCCAACAGGCGAAAACAAATTGGTGACACCTCCAGCAGACGAAAGCAAGATGGTGGACAGTTTTATAAAACTAAATGGCGGCTGTTATGTCATAGTTCAGAATGACAGAATTTTCTAAAAAAAAAAAAAAAAAAGTGTCAGTGATATTATAATCCAAGATGGCTGAATCCAAGATGGCTGCCGGAGTCATTCTTAAGGTTATCCAAAATGGCGGCCTTCATGTTTCAATCCAAGATGGTGGCCCCCGACAATCCCAATCCTCACTCCGACTCCAGCTATCGATCCGGCCAATACATATTACTTAATACATTCATTGAATCTCTTTCAAAACTGATTTATATTTAGACATGTCAATTGAATCTTTTTAGTTGAAAAAATTATATTTGTTAGATGATGTATCCAATATTTAAAAATTTACATATTTGAACATGATACTTGAATAAGCAATACATATCACAAATATTTTATGTAACTCAACATATTTAATATTTAATTAAAATTGTTACATATTTTTTTTTTCGTTTCAGGGTTACTTGACCCCAAAGCCATCATAACCATATATCTATATTTATATATGTATTACACGTATTTAATATCTGGACACGATAACTGCCGTAATTTTTCAGTAAATACTTCAATGATAAGTAATAAAAAGCATTGAAAATTTACGATATAGTAACTCAAAGGGTATAATCAAACCATAAGGATAGATAATGGTATAGGTTTTTTTGTAAAACAGAAAAATCACGATAACTTTCTTAATATGAAAGATATTGCAGCCGTTTGAAATAACTATTCCTACAAAGAGTAGTACCAAAAACTTTAGTTTGAAAGGTTTTTTGATAACACCAACTATTAGATCAAAGACTGGAAAAAATAGGAGTTAAAGGGCAAACAATTTCTTACTCATTCAGTATACACAGTATTAAATCCCATCAAAAATATTTTAAACTTAAATATTTTAAACTTTGAAAATATTTTTTAATTGTGTTCCAAAGAAAATCTTGGTATGACTAATTCTTGCTGCAAGGCGCGAGCAGAATAAGGTCGCCGAAAAAAAACACATTTTTATTACACTCTCAGTAGACACAGCACCAAGTCAGTTAAAAATATGTAATCGTAAATCTTCTGAAATTTGCCTTGGTTTTACCTGAAAATGTTTTGATAACTGCAACCCTTAGAGTAAAGGGCGAATAAATTTGTTTAATGCTTAGCTTATGGGAAAGACTGGTTATGTTATTTTCACGGGAGTTTTCATCACTCCTTTACGAATATTAAATAATGAATATAAAGTTTATTTAATAAAGTTTCCACAATGTTTATAGAATTATCCATGTATCACCAGAATTTTCCAGAATATTTTAGTTCTGCGGCTTCTACCTGCGCTCTAGGCTAAGCCTAAAGAGATATATTTTATGATATTTTAAAGCAGTATTTAACCTACCTCTTTGGTTTCGACTTTTGTTGACTAGGATAAATCTTGGAGTCGATTTATATCTTGAACGTTGATTCACTCTGGATTAATGTCAACTAAAGTAACACAGAGTGCTAGTAAGACTGCACCACGAGTTTAATTAAAGGTGGTAGGCCTACATATAAAATAACCTTCTAAAACGTTTTTCATCGAACTTTAACAATATTTAGAGGTTTTAATCTCAGCACGCTCATACATAAATTAAAAACTACACCAATGAAATGCAATAAAATAAAATTCAAAGATGGAAAGATCAAATGCTAAGATCGATAAAGTGTTTTATTCATGGGTGTTTACTATTGGCCAGAACGTGCAGCAGGAACATCGATTTTACAAAAGACTCCACTCCTTTTTACGTAGATTCTATACACTTTGTAGTTTATAGGGCAACCAATTTATTTACTTAAATTGATTAAATTAATGCCATATAACATTTCAGTTGCCAAGTAGCTTTATATAAAATAAGTTATTTAAAACAAATTCAGAAGTATGAGTAAAACTAGCGCTTGAATATAATTGTCTGAACGACGTTTAATAAATATATTGGTAATACTTATTAATATACTATTTTTTATCAAATATTTCTTAGAAATTTTGTAAGGAAAAATAGCCTGTATGTTAAAATATTTTATTTGAACGAGACTACATTTACCTCTACACTCTGAGACACTAAACTGTTACGAGTAGGCTGGACCGACGGTTTTTAGTCCAAAAAATCAGGTATGAATTATAAGGATCTAAGACATAACCAGTGGGCAACGAATGCTGTCAGCCTTTCCACGAAGCAGTTTAATTTGTGTGGGTTGGGATGGCAAATGGAAGGGCGATAACAGTACTTGTACATTATTCACGTTCGAATGATTTTACAGAAAACATATCAGTAAAGCCTTCATCGTGTATATTGTCTCGAATTGTATTAACAGTTCTTAAAAGTAAATAGTTCCAGTGGTATTCATTTCCAAACTGATATCACTTGCAAAGCAACACATTATGATTGTTTTTGAACCCAATGAAGTAGTTTACAAACACCGTTGACAGAAAATCAGTCTCAGAAGGTTACCGTAGATAATTAATGCTACTTTTTGGACAACCGTCAAATCCGAGACATGTTACATGTGATGGACTATGGGCGTAGATCCGGGGAAAGGGAGTGTGTTGGAAAACGGGAATTAAGAATACCTTACACTAGCGATATCAAAATTGTGAAATGGGTTTGATGCAAAAACTATGTTTTATGGAAAACTTTCTGTATATTTAAAGTTTGCTGATTATTGTATGCATAGTCTATGTAAAGTATACAACATTCAACACCCTATCCAGAGATGACTTTTGTCGGTGAACCATACGCGCCAAACTCTAGGACCACCCCCTCTCCTTATATAATACAGATTTGCGCCCAGGCACTGGTTCCTCGATGACTGGGACTGCAAAATGCGACGCGCTCATGTGGAAAGGACAGCGGGTTCAGTCCCATACCTCTAATCCCACGTCTTGACTCTAAATTAGGAGCACGGTGTTGTTCGTAGCCCTTGTTATGAGCCTATGAAAATATCGCGGGCCAGTGGTTCGATGCCATGCTAAGATTCCTAATCATGACGATGGATGCATGGAAAATGTTTCCCGCCAGTACCGGGCTAGGCACTGCCCCAATGTAGGATGTTCCAGTACATCTTCTTTGGATGGGAGTACACTGGGGAAGGGAAGTGGTATGTAGTCCTCTGGCACCGCCCCAATGTAGAATGTTCCATGATCTCTTCTTTGGGTGGGAATACACTGGAAGGGGAAGGGGTATATACCCCCTCCGAAATCATATATACATACATACATACATACGCACACACACACACACATGTATATATAAAATTCTCACCAACAAAACGAAAGAATATGAAGGAAAACAACGGGCAAAGAAATCTATCACATCCATCATACTATAATTATATTCTGCATACACTCCTACTTCTTTGTAATTTGTTGTCCCTCGGGGTGGACACTACATTGTTCAATATTTTTTTGCTTAAATTCGAAAAAAATACTCACATGATATCCAAGAATCTTCGTGAATTCAAGTAGGAGCGTACACAGAATTCAATTTGGGTAGGAAGAGGGGCAGAGAAGGGGGAAATAGAACCACTTTGCCCGCTCTTTGCTTTCAAATTCTTCTCTTTTGTTGGTGGGTATGATTGATTTTTATAGATTTTATAGGATTTTGAAGGCGGGAGGCTTGGGTTGTGGAGGGAAGGAGGGAGGTTATCCCTAATCACGTGCGTCCCTGAACTCACGGATATGTTCGGGAATTTAGAGATGCTCAAGTTTAACTAGCTCGAACATGAACTAGCAAAAATATTTTGGAGTGTAATAAAAAAAAATATTAATACTATGTTTAAACCTTCAACAACACACTCTTCTTCATTTTACGTGCACGTTTACCCTGCAATACATAACCCGGAAGAATTAAAACGGAGTAAATTCCGCGCAGATCCAGTTATCTGGAACTACGAAGATTTGTTCGATGATTTGGGGCGCATACTCCACTGGAAAGCCAAAGACCAGGTACAACCCCCCGAAGAACTGTTTGACCGCCGCGTGCAGCGTGTTTCCCCGGGAGAGGACTCACCTCGGTGCTGGCGGCGGACGAGCAGCCGCAGGCCCAGCACCGCGGCCGCGCGCCGCCCCCGGCCGCCCCCGGGCGCCGCCCCTCGGCGCGCGCGCCCGCCCTCGTCACGACGATGACGGCCATGCGGCGTGTCCCGACGCGCACTGCTCGGCGGCGGAGCAGCAGGGGGCCCGGGGGAAGGCTACCCTCTCCTGCGCATGCGTCGTCACCTTTGCACGCCGGCGAGCCGCCGCGCGGCGAGCAAACACCGCAGCCGCGCATCTGTCCGTGTCCAGTGCTGCCACTGTGTCTGTGCCCGGTACCCGAGAAGATCCCTTCGGGCACGCAAACGTTGCCGCATTTAGGAAAATAATAATAATAAAAAAAACAGTCAAAATATCGAAAAATATTCACTTGGAATGGAAAACCAATTAAACATCCTTGCCATTTTCGAACAGCCTCGGCTACGCTATATTCCTACGGATCTCTGGAGAACCACAGGATCAAGTTGCAGCTAGAATCAAATAAACAGCAGGGTGGCGTCATCTGGATCAGGGATATCTCTAATTGAAAGCAGTCTCCGCCTCACTATTAAAGCACAACACAAATTGGCATTGCTATATTTCTATTACAGGCAATATTTACAATAATTTTACACCAACCTTTAAACCTTTAAAATACCCCCCCCCTCACCTACACAACTACATACTTTAAAATCCTACGCACGGGCCTTAGCAGTAGAGCCAATATTGCATTTAAAATATAACATTTTATGTTGTCATGCTATTATGATATTTAACAGAACAGTTTATACATATGTATGTATAAAAGAAGTAAGCAGTATTTTTATTTTCATACTTTTTTGTGTATGTGCCTGAATGACCCCCAAAATGAGAACTTCTTGTGCCCGAAAGTACCCAAATGTATACGTGTGCATACCCGAATTATGTGCTCTACGGCTAACAACACTGGGGGGCATAGCCACATTACAACGCCCACAACGGGCGGAAATGATGCTTCATCACGCCTTATGTTAGTTAAGGTCCCCCAGCCCATAACCGGGCACACATACGATGTGCAGGGTTTCAGGAAAAAAACCACACGATGAAAAACTGCTCAAGATATCAGAGTGGTGTCTGTTTAGAAAAGAATTCAAGGATACGGGCACTGAGGGAAGAGGAACAGTTCAGTTTCCGTATTACGTTTTTATACTATATTTAACGTGTAACTTTAGAGTAATTTTTAGGCATTAAACTCCCGGTAGAGATTCTTGAAAGCACTCAAGGGATTTGCACTACAACTTTATCTTACTTTCCTCATCATAAAATACAATGTTTACTTCTCAAGTAGCTACCATAATTATTGTCCTATGCACGACGCAGAGACTGCGCGCCATTTCAGAGGCTTGCGCTTAGAGCCGACACCGCGCCAGCGAGCGTCGCACTTCTCATCCCGCCTCATCAACACAAAGACACCCCTGACTTGGCGGGCCTGTTAATGAGTATGATTTATAACTTCTGTCGTTAAACACAGTAGTTTCCATGAAATGCATTCCTTTAAATCGTGACGCGCGCTTAGCGTTTTCGGCCACCTGGGATACACAACACCCAGAAAAGGTTTTTCATGTTACCAAGCCTTTCAGAGCTAACGCAATTTCGATAATTTTTTTAAAAGATAGAAAAAATTTTGTATATTTTATTTTGAAACAAAATTTAACATATGACGAAGTAGACAGTAGCAGAATTTCATTTCGGGAGAAAGAGCGGAGGGGCACATGTCCCGTTTATTTTAGACCTAAAATATTTCAGGTTCTCCTTATTGACACTTCATAAATGTTATAAGATGTATCTTTAACAGCTAATTACGTAAAAAAATTATTCAGTTTACGTCTATATTATTTTATGGAACTTAAATCAATCCAAAATATACAACTTCAACAATGTTTAAAGTAAAAATTAATTAATGACCCGAAGCAACAACGTTTTCCCTGCTTCCCTGTGTTTTTCAGTGCCAACTCTCACGACATGAAATACATTTTTTGTAAGAAATAATGCTAAAGGTTTGGTCCCAATCACGTGAAACTTGAGCGCTCATTTAATTCAACAGAGCACAGCAGGAGTGTTTCGTAACATACTTCATTGCAAAAGTTAATGTTTTTAAACCTGCTCTGATGAAACATGTTTCAAACCCCACTTTATGCACCTTTCTTAAACAACAAAGTTGGAAAACCAATTTAGTCAAAAAATACCGTACAACCCTGGCTGCATGATTTATCTTTTTTGCTGAGGAAAAAGGGACAGAATATCTCAATAAACTCAATTTTAGTTGCGGAAATTTGAAAGGCGAGCTACGAGTAAATTCTTCAGCCATTTCGGTTGTTACATTTCTATGCCATTATTTTGTATCTAGGACACACTATGAAAGCATTGAATTTTATGTTCGGTTGCAAATGTTGAAAACCAGACGTATGTCGAATGTTATCTGTTAATTTTAAAACGTCGGTAAAATATCCATGATTAAAATTTTTGACCTGATATATTAGCATCACAGACATTCACGGGAGGTAATTATTGTTTGGGAAAGGTGGAAAATCCACAATTGGCTAACAAATACAAAATTGCTTCTATAATCTCATTTTCGTAATATTCTACTATAAAATAGAGAAAAAAAAATCCAACATAATGTCCATGTAAACAAACAATTGCGTGTGTCCAATTAAACGTTTTGAATTAATCTTCCCCACTGCGAAAAACATTCACAAAACGCGTGCTGTCCGTGACTCGCTGGAACAGGACGCATCATGTCCGTGACTCGCTGGAACAGGACGCATCATGTCCGTGGCTCGTTGGAACGGACGCATCATGTCCGTGTTTAGCTGTAACAGGACGCACCATGTCCATGGCTCGCTGGAACAGGACGCATCATGTACGTGGTTCGCTGGAACAGGACGCATCATGTCCGTGTCTAGCTGTAACAGGACGCACCATGTCCATGGCTCGCTGGAACAGGACACATCATGTACGTGGTTCGCTGGAACAGGACGCATCATGTCCGTGACTCGCTGGAACAGGACGCATCATGTACGTGGCTCGTTGGAACGGACGCATCATGTCCGTGTTTAGCTGTAACAGGACGCACCATGTCCATGGCTCGCTGGAACAGGACGCATCATGTACGTGGTTCGCTGGAACAGGACGCATCATGTCCGTGACTCGCTGGAACAGGACGCATCATGTCCGTGACTCGCTGGAACAGGACGCATCATGTCCGTGACTCGCTGGAACAGGACGCACCATGTCCATGGCTCGCTGGAACAGGACACATCATGTACGTGGCTCGTTGGAACAGGACGCATCATGTACGTGGCTCGTTGGAACGGACGCATCATGTCCGTGTTTAGCTGTAACAGGACGCACCATGTCCATGGCTCGCTGGAACAGGACGCATCATGTACGTGGTTCGCTGGAACAGGACGCATCATGTCTGTGACTCGCTGGAACAGGACGCATCATGTCCGTGTCTAGCTGTAACAGGACGCACCATGTCCATGGCTCGCTGGAACAGGACACATCATGTACGTGGTTCGCTGGAACAGGACGCATCATGTCCGTGACTCGCTGGAACAGGACGCATCATGTCCGTGGCTCGTTGGAACGGACGCATCATGTCCGTGACTCGTTGGAACAGGACGCATCATGTACGTGGTTCGCTGGAACAGGACGCATCATGTCCGTGACTCGCTGGAACAGGACGCATCATGTCCGTGACTCGCTGGAACAGGACGCATCATGTCCGTGGCTCGTTGGAACGGACGCATCATGTCCGTGTTTAGCTGTAACAGGACGCACCATGTCCATGGCTCGCTGGAACAGGACGCATCATTTACGTGGTTCGCTGGAACAGGACGCACCATGTCCATGGCTCGCTGGAACAGGACGCATCATGTACGTGGCTCGTTGGAACGGACGCATCATGTCCGTGTTTAGCTGTAACAGGACGCACCATGTCCATGGCTCGCTGGAACAGGACGC
This sequence comes from Bacillus rossius redtenbacheri, assembly GCF_032445375.1. Taxonomy (NCBI): domain Eukaryota; kingdom Metazoa; phylum Arthropoda; class Insecta; order Phasmatodea; family Bacillidae; genus Bacillus; species Bacillus rossius. Next base: position 52,200,385 of record NC_086330.1, read on the forward strand.
ATCATGTACGTGGTTCGCTGGAACAGGACGCATCATGTCCGTGTCTAGCTGTAACAGGACGCACCATGTCCATGGCTCGCTGGAACAGGACACATCATGTACGTGGTTCGCTGGAACAGGACGCATCATGTCCGTGACTCGCTGGAACAGGACGCATCATGTACGTGGCTCGTTGGAACGGACGCATCATGTCCGTGTTTAGCTGTAACAGGACGCACCATGTCCATGGCTCGCTGGAACAGGACGCATCATGTACGTGGTTCGCTGGAACAGGACGCATCATGTCCGTGTCTAGCTGTAACAGGACGCACCATGTCCATGGCTCGCTGGAACAGGACGCATCATGTACGTGGTTCGCTGGAACAGGACGCATAATGTCCGTGTCTAGCTGTAACAGGACGCACCATGTCCATGGCTCGCTGGAACAGGACACATCATGTACGTGGTTCGCTGGAACAGGACGCATCATGTCCGTGACTCGCTGGAACAGGACGCATCATGTCTGCGGCTCGCTGGAACAGGAGTCCAGCAGGGAGTGGGCGGAGAGCCGTGGCGGAGGCACTTCGCTGAAATGAGGGGGATGATCCAGACGACAGGCCAGAGGCAGGCGGCTGTCGGGGCGGTGGCCCGCCACAGCATTAACGAGAGCCATTCCAGAAAATGGGACCATACTTCATGCGGAGTGCTGCCATCAACCGGCTGGAACACGAAACAGCCCTTCTCACATAGGTCATTTCCGAGCCGTTACGACAAATGATTCCCGTCGCGTTACGAGAACCGACGTTTTGACCTGAATACGTCTTTAAAATCGGGATACTAGTTTGAAATTAAAGTTAGAAATTTTATAAAATAAAACCTACCTTAGTGTATTCGACTTGCATATATATATATATATATATATATATATATATATATATATAGGTTTACGCACGCGTCAAAATAAATAGTTTTGGTATATTTACAGATCACTACGAGTAATAGGCAAGTTTCTCGAACGTTAAATTCCGGGCGACTAATCTCTATGGCCTAAACAAATTTGTATCAAATATATTTTCATTTTGAGCAGAAAATTGTTAAATATTAGCACCAGGTACAATTTTTGAGAACGTTTATGATATAACAACTGTGAGACGAAATTACAAAGAATTTTACGAATCAAATTAAAATGTCGAGTCATTTTGTGATTTTATACTCTCGGAATTGCAAGAAACGACGGTAAGGGGAAAGAAAAGCTTGTGCCGATTCCTAAAAGGTGTTAACTGTAAGCACATTTCCCTCACACGGATTGTTGTTTAAGGGTGCAACCTATAGACTATATGATAAAGTTATATTATTGTCATCTCTTCTTGAAGCCATCATTGATCTAACATTTTTCATAAGATATGTCAAAATCATCTGTTGTAAATATTGACTTATACGTTTGTTTACAAAAGTACTACAAAGAAAGACACTTTTTTGTAATTATTGAATGTTAATGCATTTTTTTTTCGTAGAACATATTGAAATGTATCAGCATTGCATTAAAACTCTGACGTATTAAATTAACAAGATTTTTAAATTGCTATACAAGTTCAATGCGCATTCGCGTTACGTCCAGATGTGTTCAAACGCAAGATATACAACGTAGAAGTGGTTTGTTTTCAAACAAATGAAAATTATTTCATGCGTGGGTTTCTGATATTGGAATATTGTGTAATAAACATACATGGCATCGATGATATTTACTATTTAAAGTTCTCTCTAGTATGACGGACTCTGCGTTATATATTTCTTTTTATGCTAACGTCATGCTTTACATAATCATGCCAAAGAAGAATAACATCCAACGCGCAAACGTAAGTAAACTAAATTTATTTTTAAGATCCCGAACGTGCGAACTGGCACCGCCATGACACCTTGTTTTGACAGTTCTGTCAGCAAAAAATACTGTTCAAATATTTTCTGCTGCGTGGTTTATAGATCTATACTTAATCTATGGTTCAACCAATCCTCAAGTTGTGGTTATAAACTATTTAGTTTCCACGGGCCATCTGAGGACGTTTTGTTCTCATCAGTTGGTACAAGCGCGAAATTCCTGGCGGCGGAGGAAGTAGAGTCGTCCGCAGAGGGGCCTCGTTGTTTGCATAGCGCTCAGGCGTCGCTCCCGCCACCGGCGAAGAGCTGGAAGGCCCCCGATGCGCCTATTTCCGGAGCGCAGTAAAAACACGGCTGAGAGGGTGTTGCACCGCGGCGCGAGAATGTCGACAGCCGCTACCATCAGGCGGGCCGCCCCTAATGGAACCGTCCAAGAGGAGGTAGCCCCCTCACCTCCTTCCCTAAATGCCGTCAAGTTCTCTGCCGACCTCGCGGCCCTGTCAACACAGGCAGAGAGAGAGAGAGAGAGAGTTGAATTGTTTTCTTTCGCATGGTAAGGGAAAATTAAGTGAGCTGAAAATATACCAGGCGAACAGGTCGAGGTAGGACGTAGCGGATTTCTTGACCGTTCCGGTCCAAGAAAACATCCACTACCTCTGCAGGAATACGTATTTTCTGAACACGGTTAATAAGAAAAGCTGATGGTTGGGATTATACCATTGAAGCCACAACCAATATCTCTACGTTATAACATTTTTCTTAACAATAAATTAATGAGTAAACAAATAAAAAAAATGTTTGAACGGGAGTGTCTTTCACTGCTGGGCATCCCGAGAACAGTTTTCACAGGAGTACAATTTTCGGGCGTCAGAGCCCACTTACATTAGCTGTGGAAAAAAATCACAGTTGTTTGTTTATGATTCACGTCACACAATGTATGAATGCATGTGTAATTTATTTGAGAAACTTAATGTTATAATATTTATGGAGTTTTATTAGGGTAGTCTAAATAAAGGAAGTATATCCACATTCTTTCGAAAACCCTTGAGGTTGGTGTAGAGTAGACATATCTTTTTACAAACCGTTGAAGTTTCTTCACATCAAATATTTATTAGTATTGAATTCTGAAGTGAGCTAGCAGCCACACAGAGCGATTCTTGAGCAGGGCAATTGACCAGGGCCCCGCATAGGCCCTTTTATTGCTGACATACTTGTGGGAAATGATTGTCTTTATATGATGTAATCCTATTCATTACATAACGTAAAAATAAGTAATTAAAATTTTAATAACCCTAAATTCATCTTTATTGTCCTTATTAATTTGTTTTATATTTTTAACGTATACATTATTAGCAACACAATCGTCCAAATTTGAGTTCCTGGTTGACATTAAAACATTGTTTTAAAGAGTTTGCTTTTCATATTTTCCCAGGGAAGGCTTTTCCATATCCTCCAGATGCTTAGACAGTAACTGTCCAAAACATCAGGCCCAGGGCTCCGCAAAATCTAGGGCCACCACTGTTGTCACATAAACAGACTTTGGAATAAAATGTAAGCGACACATTATGAGCAAAAGAGTATAACTAACTTACTTCACCCATCATAAATTGAAGGAACAGTAACTTTTATCTACGTTGTACGGAAATGATCTTGAAGAAACTAAAATCAACTGCACTGGGCCTATCAGCATACAGTACTCGATATTCGTTATAATTTCACTCTTTTTTTCGACATAATAATAAAATAAATTTTGAAATTAGGCATTTTGACTTTCATTAGCGAGTCACCACATGACATAGTATATGTATTTGCTCAGTTAAGAGAGTGGTATTCAGTAGTGGAGCCTGACGCTATGTAGTCCTTTCCTTTGATTTATTTCGTTACAATTCAAGCATTTAATCATTGAAATTCGATTCTATTAAAGTACACTTATTTCGTTATAAAGGGGTTATTTTGATGCGTTTTAATGTAACATACATACATACTATGAACTAATGAAATTATGCTATCTCATCACAGAGATACGAGCTGATCACAGGGATACTATCTGATCAGAGGGAAACGATCTCACCAGAGTGATACTATCTCATCAGAGGCATACGATATACGATATGTCAAGGATATGATATGATCGGCGGGATACGGTAGGATAGGATCGATGGTATTCAACTGGTAGGATGCGATAGGATACTACGAAAACTCAGTCTTAGTTAGAAATCAGAATACAAGATATAAAAATAATATTTTTTTTAAATATAATTTATGATTTTTTTCAATTTTATACACATATAAGTAAAACAAGTGGTTATTGTATGTAGCCATATTCCCTCAGTTCTTTAAGTATGGAGGCTTCTTCGTCGATGTGCTAGTAGTTGCCTCTACGAACCGATGCCACCCACAGTCTCATATGATCGACCAATATGTTAGTATCTTCCCATGACTTGTAATCAAACTCTTCTGCTGCTGCTTACATCTTCCATGCATGTCTATTATTTTTAAGATCTCTGATGTCTTCCGTTTTAACATCAGCCTCAACATCACCATCTCCACCGTTCCAGTGACTATCATAATAATTATAATAATTTAATTTAACTATTCGTTTATATCAATTTGGCCTCAGTGCATCATCAAAATCTTCTGTCTTGGGAGCTTGAAATTCTTCTCATTCTCTGAAAAGCTGTTGTTGCTGTTATTTTTTCTAGTAATACTATTTAATCCTTCAGCCCGAGTAACAGAAAATCCATCAGAGAATTCTGTAGGAAAATCAAATCCTTCATGACTCATCTTAGGAAACTGTCATCATTTTCTTCCTGTAGTAACATATCTTGTTTCCTATTGTTCGATGCTGGAATCTCATTACATTTCAATGCAGATGATGCAGATGTCCAAGTGTGATTTATGCCAACTATATATACATTCGGTCTAAACAGTGACTTTTTCTCAATAAACGAAAAAAGTGTATCTTCGCAGAATATGTGTTTATTTTTTATCTCTTTGTTCAAACATAACGCCGCAATTGTCGCAACATAACATTTTCCGCAAAGGAATTATTTTTAACAATTGCTTTTCTCATGTCGACTTAACGAAATGCTACAGTACCGACACATGTATGTCGACAATGACACTAATGCTTTTGGAACCACGCTTACTGTTCTTGATATGTCATAAAAATCGTCTTCCATAGTTAAAACATAAAATGATCCAACTAGGGTCGAACACTCTCACTTTCGAAAAAAAATTTCGTCTATATTATCGCTCCTATATGTATGCATTTAAATATTTCGTCAGGGAGAATCAATTTATCTCTTGCAAGAAAATTGTTGCAAATAGTTCCTATTCCTTACAACGAATGTCGCCACGTGTTGTGGAGAGGTAAATATTTGTTTATTTTGTGGGGTGCGTGATACTCTCACACGGTCGCAAGAGAAGAGCTTCGCTAGAAACCAAGGAGAAGGAAGTTCGTCTTACATGATAGTGTTTATCAGCCGTCTCAAGACATAGTAATCGAATCAGTAATGAATCTCTTTTGTTCGAATTCCACAAAATAAATAAAAATATATCGTAAGTGCTAATTTAATTACAGGAATTCAGCAATTAAACGAAATTATGAATACATCTGCAAGGCTCATATAGAAAAAAATTGCATGTAGTGACATTTTTCTCAACGATAACCAAAAGTGCAAGGAGGAACCCAATTAAATCTTGCCAGAAATAACCAGGAGCACACAGAGTACACCAACGTCTGTCTTGACAGGTGTAATCAGGAGCACACGGAGAAAACTAATAAAAGTTTTGAAAATCCAACTTAGTGAATGTTTGATTTAGATTATATATGTACATAAAGTATGGCTTGCATAATAATAAATAATATGCTTAGCCTGTATCTGTTACAAATATGTATATGCATAAAAGATATATAAATATGCTAGGCATATTATATTAAATATGCAAGCATAAATCTAAGTGCAAAGTTCGTGAGTGGGGCACTCGTTTTCCAAATGGTGAAATTAAAGATGTAAATCAAAATAGCGGATCAAAGATGGTGGCTGGGATCAAGGTCAAGTTCAAAGGTCGTAAAAGGTCAAGGTCAATATAATCTAAGATGGCGGTCCCCAACACAACATCATATCCAGAACCCAGTAGCAGGAGAATCATTTATATATTACTCCTAATGTTTACGAAAGTGACTATATACGGGTTTGCGTTTATACACGTTAATCCGCCATCTTTGTGACACATTTCCGTTTATTGACTTCCGTTCCATTTTCCTACAAAATGTCGTATACAGCGCTAAGATGTTTACACATCATTAAATCGGGTTTTTTCATAGCTCGATAAGAATCCACGATTTTAACTCAGAGATGTGCTTGAATAGAAAAAATAAAAAGCAAGTGCGAAGATAAATGAGGGAGCTATAGCTTTCTCCTCCCACCCCACCCACGTAATATCCTAAAATATATTAAAATTTATCATTCTCACCAACAAAAGGAAAAAAAATTGAAAGAAAACAGCGATCGAATTCGTTTTATTCTCCCCCTCCCCCTCCTTCACGGAATGAAATTCTGCTTACGCTTCTGAAGTAAGTTACAGACATTAAATCTGAAAAAAAAAATGGCGCAATTAGAAGTAATTCTTGATCCGGAAACAGTTACAAAAATGGCCATGATGATTTTTGAAACGTGTATTTTTCCTGAAACCAGATTGTGAATGTTATCGGGCCACAACCTCTTCTGTTTTCACCTGCCGACGAAGCGCCGCTCGTCGGCGTGACGTCACGCGTGTGCTCCAGACGGCGAGCCAGCCGACGAGGGTCTCCCGGCCAGACAGCCGGTGCAGGACGGCATTTCCGGTGCAGGAAATGCCTACCTCGTGCTCGTGCTGCACCGACGGGGCTTGCCCGGGCTACCCGCGCGCCGCCAGCGGAGCAGGCGGGAAACAGCCGGGGTCCTCCGAGCTCCGCGGATTAGACGGCGGTGTTACGTTCGCCGTCATGGCGTGCGATAGCGCGTCGAGCACACGTGAACTGCAGTTATCGGAAATACTGCTCAGAGGCCCCGCCTGCCTGGACAGTTATACGGCGTGCAGAGCTTCGGAAAAAGAAAAAAAAACACGCTATTTGAAAATTCTCCGCTATAACCGAGTGGTGTCTGATTACGAAAAGCTTTTAAGGATACTCTTGAGGGCGGACGAGAAGTTCTGCTTCCGTATTTCGTTTTTAACCTGTATATTTAGAAGAGAAAAATGGTTAAAACGTGTGTTTTCAGAATAATTATTTGAGGAATGGAACACCCGGTACAGATTTTTGAAATAATTCAAGGGACTGTCTCTTCATTTCATGTTGTTAATAGTTGCCCCATGCAAGACGAGAAGACTACGCGTTGTTCAAAGGTGACACCGTGCTAGAAGCACTTGCCATCCCGCCTAACTAACACACAAACACCCATGACTAGACGGGCCACTTAAAACCTAACAATAATTGCTGTTTCTGAACAACCTCCTTAAATAATGCAGTTTTTTCTAAAGGATCTTTGAGAAATATTTTTGTTAACCTTCTGAATATTTGCAAGGATGCTTACATGATCTTCGATGTAGCTTTTCGTGAAAGTACGAGTCACTCGCGTCCTTCTGTACATTCTTTTGACCTGTGAGGGGTTTGTGGCGCTATATTCTAATAAAATTACTTATAAGGATAGTCTGTTGCTTAGTCAAACAACGGCTCGGAATAGTTTCAAAATATCTCGCCCTGCAATATAATGAAGTTGGCCATCACTTATACAGAGTAATACATAATTGTTTAATGTACTATAACACAAATTAAAAAAAATGTCATTCATACAAACCTTCTTTTGTGAACCATGAAGGGAATAGGAATATATATTTATTAAAACTATCGATGGGCCAAATTTCAATTTTATTGAAACAGAATCTGGAATTCTAATCCCAAAGATTACCTAGAATTTACCCCTCGAATCCAAATCTAGTTTCTTCAGAGTCAAAACTAAAATAATGCAAAAAAAACCGTGAACTATGGCGTTGAAACATTTAAATGTTTGTTTTAAAAACTAAGTTCCTAGATTCAATACATATTGTAATTTTATTTATATAATTACATGTTAAATTGCATTATACTAGGGAATGGTAACATTATTAGTATGAAGAAAAAAATTTTGCCTAGTAAACTTCAAAGGTTATCGGTGTTGAAATTTTTAATTTACTTTATTTCATCTAATATTTTTCTTCGAGTCTTTCTCCGCGAATATCGAATTATTCGAATACTAAGGATTTGATAGTATTTGAGGTATTGATTGGCCCATACCTAATTAAAACCATTTCTTTCTATACTTACTTACTGCATTGTGAAAAATTATTGGCACGAACACTTTTAACACTGGACTGAACGGTGCAGTTAATTCCTTAGAATTAGCTCCCAGGTTTAGGTGATGCATTAGAAAACGATGAAATGGTGTTTAGTAGAATTGCGGCACGTACTGGTGATTAGATTTTTTTAAATTTATCATATTGTAACAAATATTTACAGTAATATTAATTTCCTTACCGGGGGGGGGGGGGGGAGTAGTGACGGAATCAGAATATCATGAGTGCAACGCGTACGACAGCAAAACATCACGTTATCGTGAACATGAGATTTTAACACGAGTGAAAAACAAATAAAAACATTTAAAATGTGTATGTCCATTACGTATACGCCATAAATTACAACAGTTATTAATGATTATATGATTTTTTAAATACATATACCGGTTTGAGAGAAATATGAAAATTCCGAAGTTAATGTTAATCCGGAAAAATCAGTGTACGTGAACACATTTCAAAGTTTCACAGATTAATTTAGTCAAGAAACTTTAAAATATAGTAATAATGATATGATCAATGCACTAGACTAACCATATTTAGAACATAAAATTCTGACTCGCATTCAAGTAACGTCGCGCCCGCGAATTTTGTCGTGCTGACGTCAACGATGTGTCGAACGTGATCGGTTAGAAAACTATTCTTATTCCGCGTCGTGTCCATCACGCTACTGTGATCCCTCACGAAGGGCTGGCTCCAACACTGAGTTCCGCGTTGAGGGATGTGAGCTGCGAACTCGAATGGAAAATAGATCGAAAAGAACGGGCGCCAACAAATGGATCTCGCCGGGCGTTCGCTCAGGACAGATGTCTCGTGACAGAATTTACTGCACTGTTATCACTGTTATCCAGTGGCGCTTGGACAATAATGCCCACGTTGTTTATTTCTATTTGTTTGAAAGATGTACAAACCACTCAATGGTTAAGCAGAGTCCGTCTTCAATACTGTACAGCGTATATGTAGCCAATAACGAATACAAATTTATATAATCCTACTGTCCTATTAATATAAAAATGTAAACGTTTGGATGTTATTCAGTCCAATCTTTACTACTGAGCCGATTTCGATAAAATTTAGAAAAGAGTTAGGCCGTAAACTAGCTTATTACATATCATCACGGAGTTCCTCCTAACGAAGAAAAAATAGGGTAAATTTGGTTTTATAATAAAAATTAATCATAGAATGTAAAATATTGGGTTTGAATTATTCACAATAAACGTTCTCAGTATCTGCCAAGCTAATTTTTTCCTCTCCAAAAGCAAGCAATGAGATCGTTATAAGCTCACAACATTAGGATTTTCATGTGATTACATGTTAAAATAGTGTGACTTTCAAATTTAATTTTTATTAGTAGCACTGTACGAATAATATCTCCACTCAAAACATGCAGTTGACTCACTAACTGTCTTACCACAAATTAACAACGTAAGATCGCCTGTATTGTGTATTACATTACCGAAAAAGTTGAAATATTTTTTATATGGAATATAATCCCTCCTGACCTATTCCTGTTCTTTATTGAATGTTTATTTGCTTGTTGCTCAATCATATTCTTATTATTTAACCGGTTTTAATAAACTTTCAAAATAGATGTATTTTTTATACCTGAAAACCGCAGTTCTTTAGGAAATCATTAAAGTTAATTTAATAATTCACGGTGACACGGGTCACTGTAGAGATAGCTATAATTTTAAAGATTCAATAAATATTACGTTTGCATTATTATTTCGTTTAAATTTTATAATAAAATATAAAGATGATTACCTAATTGTTTTTTCTTCCTACCACTATATGGTAATGAGACTGCAGATATCAGTTGTTACCATAGTGATATAAATAAATACAGAGCAGAAGGCATCAGAATGCAAAATTTCATCATGACAATCAATACTATGCCAAAACATTCTTGCAAGATTTTCCTTTACCAGGGAGCATGCACACATTTATAGACAATTTTGGAAAGAAAATGTATTTACTTCATATTAAATTCATAAGTAGTATGGTTTGGCCGGGTGAGTGTTGTCTGTTCCAACAACTGGGTGAGTTAGGTGGAAACTCCAAAGTGAATAGCAGGTTATTCATTGACATAAACAGTAGCGATATGCAAATAACAAACATAGGTCATAATATCAGTCTCTTGCTTCACAAAACCTCGGTAATGGAGACGGTAAATATCACTCGATGATGATTACTGCAACGTGTTAAATTTTTCATTACACAATATATACCAAATTTTCCAAAAGTGACATGTATGTTGAAAACCATGCATTGTAATTTTGGTGTCAATAATACGAAAACTTGCGAGCTAAAAATATTACGTTTAAAATTAATTATTTCTTTGGTAAACATCATTTTAGAAACATATTAACATGATTATCAAAGAAGAGAAAACAATAAAAAAAATAGAAAATACTACCAAATTTCACAAAAGACACTTGAACAATAGTACTTTAAGTTCAAGTTTTGGATTACTCAAAATGTGTTTAATCAGGCTCAGCAGCAAGTCATAGCACCTAATTCAATGTTACAGTCTCGACGTTGGCACCACTCCATTATAGTTGACTTATAACTCGTCGTAACTTGCCTGGTTTCATTTCAGTAACCACTATCCCTCACAGTAATTGGGCTGCGGTGAACTCGCCCTTAAGTCCAATCGCATGCGTTAAGACGTCATGTCATATACTCTGGGGTGACCGAATGGCTAAGTCCCACTCGGACTTAGAATTTCTACAGTACCAGCTACTGATTCACCTCTATATTTTTTCTATCAGCTGCATCACACTGAAATTAATTCTATTTCCAAAAATAACGCAGACACTCGGCGTCATACCAATGCTGGGTGTTCCGGCGGCGATTAGGCAACATAACGACTTGCGGCGAGTCGGAGCGTCGGGGCGTAACGACTTTTTTCTTCGGAAGGCGACTGCACTCCAGCAGCCCGAACAGGGGGTTAATATACTCGTCTGAACAGCCGTTAACCCACCCTAGAAGTTTCTTTCAAAATCTTCTACAGCCTCGCTATAATGGCCGCCTTTCGCTGACGCCACAGCCTGTGTTACACTTTATGTTCCACCGCGTCGCGGGTTGCCTACTCCACAGGTTTCCTGTGCGGCGCGCTAAGACAAGAGCTACTAACACGATAAAAAACACATTTAAGGAATAAAAGGGGGGGGGGTTCATCTCAGGGAATAACACGAGGACAGGTTTCAGCTGAAGTGCCGAGGTGCCGACCACCATCTTTGATAGTAACGTCACGGCGACCACCTTGTATGACCTTGACTTTTGACATAGACCTTAAAGCTGACTATAAAATTTTTTTAAGATTGACCAAAATTTGCCAAAATGACTCAAAATTTACATTTTTTTTGGCAAATTTTTCACCAAAAACATTTAACAATCTAAAAATTAGAAAAATCCTAATTCGAAAAAAAAACTCCCACTTAGAAATTACCGAAGGGGCAGTATTTCTCAGTGAGAAGTAGTTTTCCTTAGAGAGGGACAATTTTTCTTAGAGGCACATTGACCTTGACTTTCAACTCGAAAATCTTTAATTTTTCACCCAAATATTCCAAAAAATAATTAATTTATATATATATAAATTGATTTATTTCCAATATTTAATTACTAAATATATTGTCGTGCCCTGTTCGAACACAGGGAGCTCAAATAAATAAAAAATTTAATGAAAACGATTAAATTATAAAAATATTGGTAAAAATTATATAAATATAAAAATAACATATATCAAGGACCTTGGATCTCAGTTCGAACCTGGTAAAATCTTTTGATTAAAAATGGCGTCGGGTATTTCCCCCATGGCGGATAACTCTCGAAGATATATATACCGCCAACCAGTACGATGTCATGGCGGCCATCTTGAATCCGCCACATTGTTTTCGTCTGCTAGAGTTCGTTGCCACCACACTGAATTATTTTTTACCATCTTGAGTTCAGTAGAGTCAATCACCAGATCATCAGCCTTCGTAGCATCCGCCATGTTGTCGACCATCTTGGCCGCCATATTAAAAATCTGTTATTAAGCTGGAAATTCTAAATAAATTAAAAAATTATTATTTACTACTATTTTAATTGTTCTATAGATTCCTGCCCTCGGTTCAATCCTTGGTCGATGCAAAAAAGGTTATGTTAGCTTAAAAATACAACTTTAATTAAATACCACATCAATTTAACATTTTATTATGAAATTGAACATCCCAGTTACAAGAAATAAAACAATACATTATTTAAAACGTTATTTAGTACATAATTTATATGCTATAAAACTACAAACAAGCAAATTATTTAAGTTTCGCGTTTCTGGATTTCCTCATCTTCCACCCAGGAATTAAAGCGAACAGGACAGTAGCTCTAGCCACTAAGCAGTCTGGTTGGACCTGAATGGGTTACACACTTAATTAAAAATAATTAAAGTAAGATATTCTACATTGAATAATGTTTCTAAAGTATTAGCTTTACGTTATGGAACTGTATCAACGTTACTGCCGAAAATTCCACTCCATGAAATACTTTTTTTATAGTTTCGAATTGGAAGATTGACTTAGGTTTAAAACATTTGTTTGCCTTGACCACTAAAAAGCAACACAGGCGTGTGCACGTCGCCCCAGGCTCGAGAACTTTCCTCGTTAGAATATTCCTCAGGCATTGGGGAAAAAAAATTCAAGGGCATTTTATGGTTCGACGTAGCGTTGCTCAGATGAGCATAACACAGGCAGTTGCTAGGAAAGACAGAGTTGGGAACAAGGTTGTAAAAGGCCATCGAAACAGCACACGATGTAAACCAGATGATATAAAAGCTTACAGCGTGGTTGCATGGCCTCGTATACAAAGCGGGGGAACAGAAGCGGCCGAGGGAAATGTAGCGAAGCCAAAGGAAGAGTTGGCAACGGGCGGAGAGCAAGAGGGACTCGAATCGGGCAAAACAAAGTAGGCGGAACCCGATGGCCGAAGAGAGGGTACGATAATTATAAGGCAGCCAGCCGACGCAGTCGGACAAATGGTGGAAGAGGTGTAGTGAATGATGATAATAATAATGATGACTTTAATAGAGCTAGTTAAAAGTGCAGCACTTCGAGCCCACTAATATTATTTCTTTTGAAGCACATGTTTGTCGTCTAGAGGCGAGGCGGTGGTTTTTTGCGCGCGCTCACAACACACGCACGTGTAGTTAGCGGCGTCTGTGGCGCTGTGGCGCTGTCTTCGCCCGAAGCAGCTCGCAGCAGCCACTTGCAGAGTGAACGTGCGCACGTTTGGACAGGGTTGCCAACAGTCGGCACGTTTTACAACTTGAAACACTTGGCCAGAAACCACTGTTTACACGTCTTTAACAATCTTAATTTATTTTTATCTTAATTACTATTACATGTATCTCAATTGCATGCCTTGCAGCCTACACTAGCAAAATAATACGCACACAAGAGGATGTTTCCACGAAATACCAAGAAATAATACAAAATAATCTATCAATCCTACCAACAAAAGGAAACAATTTGAATGTAAATAGCAGGTAAAAAATGTTTTGCCCTACCTCCACCACCCTCAAAAGAAATCATCGTACGCTCCAACTCGCAATGCAGTCACGTTCATGGCGAATTATCGAACCTAAATATAGTTTTAACAGGAATACCAATTAAAAATTGATTTACTTGCTGTACAATATTTTCAAAATGATAGATCGATTAGCTGTTTTATTATAGGGAAAAATATATACATAATAACTGAGGTAAGTAAAAACGCGGACAGCGCAGTGGTATGACCTGGTGGTCAAGTTCAACGAACGCCCGAACCCAATCGAAAAAATTTGAACACGAGCGGCTCCACGGTGCCGGATTACAGAATGTGCCGAACCGAAGAATGCTGGATTAAAGAGCGCTGATGGTAAAGATAACCAGTAGAAAATCTAGACTTTTACAACCACTCATCCCAAAATTTTGGTGGAATGCAAGGTTTTTACTTTATCCATGGGCACATTTTGTAAAATGTTAAGGAATGTTAGGCCTCGTCATTTTTATTTTTTATTTAATACCTAGGCACAATAGTTTCTGTATTAAATTTCATGGCACGATATGAGTAAGAACCTAGCTGTGCGCACGTGTGGATGTCAACACTTTTGAACTTGTGTAATTAATCAAGACAGTTGTAGTCGCTGCCGTGAATTAATCAGTTATTTTCTTCCAACGATCACACGCATTGATCTGTTAGTCACTTAAACGAGATATAAAAGTTGGTCTAGGATTTTTTTAATCATGTAATCTACTATATAAAAATAAGTCGGGTTTTCCTTCCTGACGCTATAACTCCAGAACGCACGAACCGATTTCCACGGTTTTGCAGTCGTTGGAAAGGTCTCGGGCTCCGTGAGGTTTATAGCAAAGAAAATTCAGGAAAAATTCAGGACAAACCAACATTTTAAGTAGATGGCGCCGGTGCGTGATACATTGTTTGACAGCTACTCATTGTTCTCTGTTCAGTTAATTTCATGTGACAAACCGGTATTGTGTTCACTGTGAAATTGTGAAAAAAAAGAAGAAGAAAAAGTTATTCGTTTCCTAACATTTCAATTGGAAACCATCAAATCAACTACTCATTGTTCTCTGCTCAGTTAATTTCATGTGACAAACCGGTATTGTGTTTACTGTGAAATTGTGAAAAAAAAGAAAAAAATAAGTTATTCGTTTCCTAACATTTCAATTGGAAACCATCAAATCAACTACTCATTGTTCTCTGCTCAGTTAATTTCATGTGACAAACCGGTATTGTGTTAACTGTGAAATTGTGAAAAAAAAGTAAAAAAACATATAACGTATATTGTGCAAATTTTTATTCAATTTCAACAGCAGGCATTTGTCTTTAAGGTCGTAAGTTGAACTGTGTAAATTATGTGGATCGTGCATTTGAGGTTAAATTCACCACTCTGTCCATAGCCCAAAATGCCTAGAGGACGACGTGCCAACATCGGCCACCGCACAAGACATGCAAGCCAGCAACAAGTGTATTCACAGAACTTAAGCGAAGAAAGACAAAATATAATAAGAGAAAATGCCCGATTGAGACAACGCGTGAGCACACGAAGATCATTGGCATCATACAATCGTTTGGCATTCCAATATGATCCCACTGCGAACTACAGTGATGATGAAAATTTAGATATTGGACCAATGACGACTATATGCCGATATTGCAATGCGTTAAAGTTCAAAAGAGAAACGGCTGGATTGTGCTGCGCAAGTGGAAAAGTCAAACTGGATCCATTACTTACACCACCACAGCCACTGAAACCATTGTTCGATGGAAGTGATCCCGATTCCAGCCATTTTCTTCAACACATCCTTGAATACAATAACTGCTTTCGCATGACTTCCTTTGGAGCTAATATCATTCGAGAAGGCGGCTTCATGCCGACTTGCAAGGTAAAGTATCACTCACACCAACACAATGAATTGCAATACATAACAACTACATATACACCACACACTACACCATCACACGATCAGAAGTTACACCGTATTCTTAAACAAATGATTGTTTGCAATTACAGATACAAGGACAAATATATCATTTGCATGGTTGCAATTTCCAGTTCGCCTTGCGTTCGCAATGACAATTAACAAGTCGCAAGGCCAATCGCTTAGTGTTTGCGGAATAAATTTAGAAAATCAATGTTTTTCACATGGGCAGTTATACGTTGCGTGTTCACGAGTTGGGAAACCATCCGCTTTGTTTGTGTTAACGTCAGACCAAAAAACAAAAAATGTGGTTTACCAAAGAGCACTTCAATGAAACGGATAATTTGCGGACACGTATAACGCTTCGATTCAGTATTTACTTTGGATTCACTTTCATTTACTTAGAGAAGTTCAACTAAATAACACTTCATTTTTGTAATCGAAATGAATTCATTACTGTTGTGAAATGAAATAAAAATTTTCCTTTTCAAATATAAAAAAAAAAAAAAAAATTCTTCATCTTTTAATCACCAAACGAAATGTTACATAAAACGAAGCCATTTGGTGGCGAAACGGAGTTCGCCGGGTTTGCTAGTAAATTATAATAAATGACTCCAAGCTGATAATACAGCCAACAAGTTAAAAGTCTATGATGGCGGAACCAATGCCCACAATTGCTTCGTGTTGAACATAACCATTAATTATATTTGTATTACACGTCATTTATCAAAATTACAAAATTTCACTCTAGCAACTAAGTACATAAGTATAGTATATATTAATTTAACTTGACTCAAAAAAGACGGTTCTCAAAGTAGTGCCAATGCTCTAGATAAATTTACACCGTTTTTGTTCTCCATGACAATTCTTGATTTGCTTTGCAATGTGACAGTTGGGAAATAGGCACCATTGGTACACAAATTAGACAACGGTCAGATTCGAGACAAGTTACGTGACACAGAATTCAGCCACTTATTCAAACTTAAAAAAAAAAACCTTTAAAACATACATATTTATTCGAAGCTCAGTGTAGTTGTTGGCAACACTGACTAGAACACGCAGGCGCGTCTATTCATGGGTGTATCTGTGTCAGTGAACATGTATGACACGTGCGACGCTCTCTGGTACTTCTAGCTCTATGTCGCCTCTAAGCTCAAGGCTGTGCGTAGGGCAACTACGGGAATTCAGGGGTAGTAAATAATATCATATGGAGGATAAATTATGATAAAGGCGTAATGCAAGTCGCTTGGGTGCTTTCAAAAATATTTACAGGATGTTTCATGCCTAAAGAATTATTTTGTTCTAAAAATACAGTTTTTAAAAACGTAATACGTAAACAAAACTACTCAGCCACCCTCAGCGTATTCTTTAATGCTTTTCGTGAACAGACCCCAATGAGATAGTTTGAGCAGTTTTCAAATCGCGTGTTATCTTTCCCTTAAGCTCTGTATACCGAACGTGTGCCAGGGTAGGCAGGGGCCTTAAAGTATGAAGACTCGTTAGTTGCCGGGGCGAGAAGGCAGGGGTTGGTCGGTGTGATTATCTCGGCCCCCAGTCCAGCGCAGTGCTCGTCAGCCCAGCACTATTGTCACCCGATAGCACAGCACGTGGGAAAAAGGAACAATCAAATTGCCGTAAGTATGCAATTCGAAAAGCTGGTCAACACTTTTCGATTCTGCTGAGGTTTCATTATTTAAAAAAAAAGTTCTCATATAGTAATGCGATTAATTTGTAATTTGATCTTTAGCATTTATAAAACTAACCCAAGCATGCTTAAGTTTTTTTATTCGAACTCACGGACCTTGATATATTCGCGTGAAGCCTCACTAAAGCACATAATATAATTTAGTGGAATACCTAAAAATAAAAGTGACTAGACCCTACAAATAGTTTCCCCTGTTAAGTCATTGGCGTATAGTATTGAATTAATTTTTTTTTTCCGGAATTAAGAAAACTCATCTCCCACCAAGGTGACCGGAGTTAGATTCCCGGCGGGATGGAACCCTTTTAATTTAAGTGGGAAACGTGGCGGATGTTGTCGTGGCCTGAGGGTTTTCTCCGGGCATTCGCACCAGTTCACTCCATCGTTGCTCCATACCATACCTAATCTCGCCTCAGTCATTATCCAGGCTGGCCGGATCGACAGGTCTGTTTGTTCCTCGCGTAGGGCAGCCGGCTCCTGTGAGCGTCGGCCCCGTTCCTCCACGCAGACCCTGCCTCGGGCTGCAAGTTACGTGTCGATTTTCAGTTTCATTATGGATGTCAATATAAAATACTTTAAGGTCTTTTAAAATCTCCTAATGTGCGATCTCTGCCTTAACGAAGGCGAATGTTCGATACTAAACGATAACAAAATTATGACGTGAAAATGGTTGAGATCAATGTAGCTTTTTTTTTCGGTTCCTATATCTCCCCATTAACCGGAACTAACATTTCCGTGTTCGCCGCATAGCTGAGGCCTGTGAGGGAAACGGCACCAGGAACTTCCTTCCTCCTCGTGGCGAGAGAGCGCGTCTGAGCGCGGCCATCGACACGTCGAGTCTTCCCCCCCCCTCCTGCCGGTGGCGTCGTTTCCGGCGGACAACTTCCTGCGCGCCGCATCTGCCTTCCTCTTACACTTCTCCGACACACTCCGGACTCCGGGAGGCGTGTGACGTCAGCAGAAGTGTTTATTCCCTTCTGCAGCTTGGCAGATGTCAGTTTCTGTCGTGATGCCGTGCAGAAATAGCAAGATAACATGTCGTTTCGCTGGTATTTTCCAGGCTGTAGTGGAAATTATGGTAATGGGCCTCAAGTTCGCGTAGTATTCTGTTCCCCCCCCCCTTCCCTTCCACTTCAAAAACAACTATGGCTGCGCAAAATCCCTGTTCTGATTTCGAACCATCATATTCTTCTAGGATATGTTAGTGTTTTATAAAAATTATCAATACTGCACATATTTAGTGGAATCACAATCTAAACCAGTGTTACTCCTGTTATTGCTGTATACAGTAAACACATTATCAGTCGTTTTAATACAAATGCATTAAATTTCCCAGGTTTTTAAAAAGACTATATGTTTTACACATCAAACAACACATTTTCTACCAATAAATTTGTTGTTCCACAGTTGCTCGTTGATAAATTACGTCATAAATGAAAAATACGTTTGACTGCTTCCTAATTAGTTTTAAACTTTATCGCAAATACATAAAATCTTCACTGCAATAAGTTCTATAAATATGTCGTTTATACTTCAGCTGTATATTTAAATTCAGATTTCTAATGATATCTTACCTGATATTGTAATAGACGTTAAAAACTAATGATTTAGGTAAAAAAGAATACAGTTCTTGATAGTAAAAAATAACAAAAAAACTACACAGACAATATTTCTCTTGAAAAAAAAAAACTTATTTAAAAAATTTTCTTTGAAGAAATTAGAGAAAATTAAACATTAATTATTATAAGACCCTATTACAATAATTTATTATTATATAATACTAGCTGCAGTACCCGGCGTTTCCCGGGCTGAACACAGGGTGATATATTATTGTCCACGAGTTAAAGCAATAAATAATAGTTTAAAAAAAACTAAAAAAACACGCTTTATATATAAAACCAAACTAGAAAATAGAAAATAAATTTTAATAAATATTAATTAAGAATAGTGTAAATTGTTTTAATAAATATAAATTAATAATAGTGTATATAAGAAAAAATGTATTTTATTTAAAAAAAAAAAAGCGTGGGAGCTTTTTAAGATATTATCGAAATGATAATCCTTCTACTCATATTTGTCATTAAAATATTTATAACTATTAACACCATGCACCCCACGGTTTTTTTTGTTGTTGTTTATAGAGCTCACGACGGTCTCAAGTGCTTGTTAGTTAAATCATGATTTCTGCACACATGTTTCCTTATAACAATGATGACTTTATGCGATATAAATTTTATCTACCTCATGAAAAAAAAAAACGGATGTGTTGCAAACATTTTGTGGGCGGGTATTCAGTGTTTTGAACAGGTGTTTTAAAATGCCGTTGTTTGACGTTTCCCTTGTTGTTGCGTTTCCTTGCGTGGTTTGTCGCGCCGGCGGCCACACACGGCGAGAGGCCGGGAAAGCGAGACGCCCCGGCGGCGGCGAGGTTCGCTCGCTCGGCGCCGGCGTCACGCGCCGCGGCGCCCCCCCCACCTCCGCCCCCGACGAGACGTCCTCCACGCGCCGGTTCCCCCACGCGCAGGCCCGTTCACAAGTTCGTACTTAACAATTGTCTGAAAACTTCTGGATTATTCTGCAAACTTAAAAGTACAAATTACCTTGTACGGTATTGATTGAGGAGGACGCACAAGGATTCTAAAAGGTTTTATTTCGAATGTTATTTTTTTTTCCTGTTCAAATGCATACAGTAGTGCAATAAATAAAAATGTACTTTCGAACAAAAGTATAGTTCTTAGAAGGGGTAATAATTTTAAATATATTTAATAATTTTCATACTAGTTACTTTTTCAATTAAAAAGTGCAAATAATAGTCAGTTCTTATATATATAACACACACACACACACATATATATATATATATATATATATATATATAAAGCATAAATTGATTATAATATCCACGATATTACCTGCACACAGAAAAATAATATTGGTGAAACTACAAAACAAACACAGAAAAAACTAAAAAAAAACTTTTTCCCCACGAACATATGTAAACAAACAATTACTTCACCGTCACAGCGCTCCCTGCAGGAAAGGGGCAACACGAAAGTGTGTCGGTGCAGCGAGAAGAACCCCAGGGGTTGTCAAAAGTGCCAATTAAGAGGATTGATTTGAAACGGACTACTAATTTATGTGATTTAAACTGATTATGTACGTGTTCAATGGCTTCTACATATATGAACACATTCTTACAGTTTTTGAAGTTACACTTCCTTTAGGGGCGTTGTTGGGAATGCAATTTTAGCTTTCGGCTGCTCACGCGCATGTGCGAACGGAAGTTTCTGTAAATGGAAGTACTTGCAAATGGAAGTTATACATCTCGAAAGGGTTGTGAATCGGCGTGATTCAACCGTATAATATGTTACTGTTGTGAACATCACAGGATACACACAGCTTATAGGTATTAAAATAAAACGATAATAGTACAAATATAGTGTAATACGTTTTGTTATCATTAATAATCATAACAAGAAAAAATGGTACCTTATCAAAATACATTATATGCTGGCATTCAAATTAAGGAAATCCTTCAATTAATACTTAAAGCAAGAGATATCGCAACTCTCGTCACACGGTAAAGACTCGAGAAATTAATTGTTACATTTATTCGACGCCATGTTGAACGAAATAATTAAATGTTTAAATTTGTACGGTTAAATCTTAACTGTCGAATCATCTCAACAATGTTGAGGTTTGTTTGTATGAAGTATTTACAGTCTGATTTAAGTCGTTTAAGCAAAACCAAATATTTACCTATTTAAGAGTTTTAAAATGATTCAGGTTAATTTTTTTATAAATGACATAGAACTATAACTATCGTGTGAACGTAAGTACACACCCAATTTTTTTTTATCTCAGTATGCACAGTTTTTTTTTTGGCGGGGGGAGTTGGAAAGTTGGAGAGTGGTTGATACGTTTGAACGCGACCGTTTATTACATTCAAACATACAAGGCTCAAGTAGGGCGTTCGAATAATTATTTTCAGTTTAAAGTTTTTGATTCCATTTGAATTATTAACGAACTGCCAATCCACCTCATATTAAGTAATCCACTTCATATTATTTTTAATTTGCTCTTATTTTAGGGTGACTTGCATCAGGTTTAGACAGAAATTTAACATGGCCAGTGGATAGCGAGCGCCTGCAATTACCACAGGATGTAACCAGCTGGTTTACCAAGCTTAGAGGACAAATGACGAGCGCTAGAGCTTATGTTGAGGCTTCGCGGCGAATATCACTGCTGTAGAGAGATAAGGACAGACAGAAAGAAACATACAAACACAGAGAGAGAGAGAAAAGGAGTAAACGTCGCCCATCCAGACAAGCGGTTAAAAATTGTCCAGACATATTAACCAAATCTAAATTTAGATGGACCAAGGATTAAACAATATTTGTTACGCTTTACTCTTAAAAAATAATGTTAAAATAAAAATCGAAAGAGGAGTCTGGGCTTCTCTGAAAATCCAATTGACCACTTTCGCAAAATATGCTCTAAATGATAACCTATAGTATTCCAACATAAGATGTCTAACATCCATATATGGTCCCGAATCTGACAGTTCTCAAAAGTAGTAACAATGGTACCCATTAATCAAATGTCACTTGCAAAGCATTACGCAAGGTTTGTTTACGAACACTTTGACAACCACGTGAAGTTTACACGTTAAAAACCACTGTCTACAGAATAACTGGAAGGTTAATTTTATTGTATTTGCGTGGTAATTTTGGTAAGATATTTACATGACCAGCTTGTTTAACTTATTTTATTTATTCAATATAGGTTTTGGTTCCTTTAATTTTAATTCTATTTTGCTTTTCACTTCGTTAATTCTATATTTTATAAGTTTAATATTTTGTATTTTGTTTAGTGTTTTGTTTTAAGTAATACTTTATCGTTGTGAATACGCTGTTGCACTGCCCGATCGCTGCTGGGAGCGCGACTGAAGCGGATGACGTCACGCGCAGCAGAGCGCTCTGCCGGCGCGGCGGCGAAGGTGGCGGGCGTGGAAGCACCGGTGTGCGGGTGACGAGCGAAGGCTCATGGCTGTTTTACACACATTCTGGCCACGCGAGTCGCGGACAACCCGCCAAGCCTCTGGGCTACTCAGCAGCTACGGTGCACGCGGTAAACGTCGGCCTCGGACCTTAGTTTACCCCCGACGAAGAAAACATTTCAGAAGTCAGTGTGTGAACCACTTGGGCCGGTGTTCCAAAATAAACGTTGCATGTGTTGAATGTGCTACACCTGTGTCCTAACCGTATTCCTAGTCCGAAATAATTGGCTGCCGGCCCGGCGCTCAATAATTCGAGTCATGCCAGCGTGTTCGGAATTGTACTCACGACCTCCATCACGTCACGTGACAAGTCATAAGGACCTTTCGGAAAATAAGATGAACTGCTCTAGTAGTCTGTCCTATAGTTGACTTTTTTAACGGATTAATGTGAGGCATTAAGCCCTAGCTCCATAAATAATTCCTTTAAATAACATAATGTAGGCTACTTTGTTTTCAAAATAAATGTACGCTAGCAAACCATTTACCGTGATTTTTATTTCTTTTTCTGAAATGGTGGAAGAATATCCAATCTGTCAAACTAAAAAAAACTTTGATAAAGTATTTATTCAGAAAAGTGAACTCGTTTTTGGGATGTACTAAGACCGTGAACGTATCTTAAAAATTAGATTAGATAGCTGTATCATTAAAACCAGGCGTTAGCTGGTATAATAATTATGGATGGGCCAATCAAATCCGCAAATACTCATGTACCATCAAATCTTTTATAATAGGAATGATTCGATATTCGAGGAAAAATATTCTAAGAAAAACATTAGAGGAAATAAAGTAAATTTAAATAAAGTAAGTTTACTAGGTACCTACATTTTTATCTTCATATCTTCTTGTTACCATTGCCCAAGATTAGAATGAAATTATATAAATAAAATTGCAATATGTATTGATTCTGGTAACTTGTTCATAATACAACATTTAAGAAGCTAAAAGTTGCAACACCATGGTTGATATTTTTCATTTATTATAGCCCTCAATATTTTATTTTGGAATCTTGAGACCTATATTCGGATTCAAGTGGTATATTCGAAATATTCTTTGGGATTCGAATTTGAAATTCAGATTCGAGAAAACTGAGATTCGACCCATCACTAATAATAATCGAAGACACCGAAATCCGCCGTGGCAAGTCATCCCACACAGCAGTTTAATTTCTCGACTTGAGCGATTTTGTACGTTTGTTTCTGATTTCACTGGTCAGCCCACGCTTTGGGTGGAGCTGATGTGTTAGCTGAGCTTGCCTAGTCAGGGGTGTGTGTGTTAGTGAGGCGGGATAAGTGCGACGCTCTCTGGTGCTTCTAGCGCGGTATCGCCTCTATGCGCAAGGCTGAGAACTGGCTCGCAATCGCATATGGTCACTATGATATTTGAGACGTAACTATAACATTATATGGCAGATAAATGAAGATGAAGGTGAAATGCAAGTCCCTTGATGCTTTCAAGAAGCTGTACCCTGGTGTTTAATGCCTAAAAATTCTTCTAAAAATACGCGTTATAGCCATTTTGACTCGCCTAATACTACAGTTTATAAACGAAATACTCATCCGCCTTCGGCATATTGTTTAATTCTTTTCGTAAACAGACCTCACTCGGATAATTTGAGCAGTTTTTAAATGGCGGTTTTTTTTTTCTCTGAAGTTCTGTGCGCCGTATGAGTGCCCGGGTGGGCGGGGTCCTTGAGTGAAGAAACGAAGAAACAATGCTGGATCCAGGATTGTGAGAAGCACGGCTAGCGTGTCACTTCTTTGTTCGTTTCCTTGGGCTGTGACTTTCAAACGTGCAGCGGTGTTGTACTTTCTCCCTTCCGCGGGACGGGTGAAAAAAAAAAAAAGGCGGAAAGCGAGAAGGACGTTGTTTAATGGCCAGGCCGCCAACTGCCCCACGCGAAAGTATTCCTGGCACGGGCCACTGCTCCTGGGACCAGAATGCAGGCCCTTTCCCCTCCCCGCTTTAACCACTCTTCTTTGTTTATTTATTTGCTTCGTCTCCTTCTTCATCTCGGCCGGGGACGACGCCCTCCTTTCTTCCTCTTACCACTGCCCGTTTTCCAGGTCCTCTGGTCGCACCGGTCCTTCGACGGGAAGCCTACGATTCACCGACCCACGATCAGTCCCCGAACATAGCCGAAGTTCGCTGCTCACTCGTGAAACCACGTGGTAAAAAAAAAATTGGTTGTCTGTAAAGTCGGTTTACGGACGATAGTTTAACGTGACGTCATAACAAAACATTGATGAAATGATTGCATACTTTTATGAATAAAATTGAATCATTTTTATTGAATTATTACTATTTTGTATGGATACAAAGAAGGAGTGAAATGAAATCTACAATTTAATTGATAAATTTACTTTTACTTGCACTCATTAATTCAAATATGTTTATTACTTTAACGAAGAGATTATTTTAACTATAACTTTTATACATGTTTGCTATTTAACTTCTTCCAACTGTGTTATTCTGTTAAGGATAGGACGATGATAGGAAAAGTAGGAAACGAATGGGAGTGTTTCAAGTTTAATGTGCCTCGAAAAAGTCAAATCGATGGTTGTTCCAATCGAGTGGAAGAGAGATAGATGCGGCGCAAGCGTACAATGAGCGCAACGGGATACAGCGTAACGGGACAATGAACATAACGGGACACTTTTTCGTGCGTGCAGCCGGCGTTCATCGATCTATTAGACGTTGTCACGTCAAAAAACGTTTTCCTTGATGACACATTTTTCACATTAAGATTGTTTTAAAAGTCGCTGACATAACCAAATGGTCATTTTAGTTACGATCACATAGACGTGCATAAGCCTACCCTCCCGAAATATAAAGTAAAGGAAGATTTTTCGCGAAAATTATATTTATATAATATACCTTACCTACCACACCTTTAACTTTTAAACAGAACAAAAATTATGTTCAATTATGTACACGTATTAGAAGTTGTAATTTTTTTCATGTATCTTTGGACTGCAACATTTATTTTGAAAAAAATACACAAAATATAGCAGAGC
This sequence comes from Bacillus rossius redtenbacheri, assembly GCF_032445375.1. Taxonomy (NCBI): domain Eukaryota; kingdom Metazoa; phylum Arthropoda; class Insecta; order Phasmatodea; family Bacillidae; genus Bacillus; species Bacillus rossius. The sequence continues at coordinate 52,225,849 of NC_086330.1, forward strand.
TTTCGTAATGTTAAATATAACTAAAAAAATGTTAAATATCTTTGACGCCATGTATGTTCTAACACATTTTTCTTGGCTGAAAAAATTATATGAGATTTAAAGTTCTGGTTATGTCTTTTATAAGAATACTTAAGTTTACCAATTGTATTTCAGAATAGCTTCACTATCATAAAATTTCCTTTGGCCTTACAAATACGCTTAGTACGTGTTATGATATGCACGTAGGTGAATTTCTACGGGCGCATGCTGCTACACGTGTGTACGCCATCTTGTCGACTTCAGCTCGTGGGTATAGCAGAAACGCGCATTCGCACCGGACGTTCAACCTCTTGTTTCCGTTGCACGATGCGCGCGCATTTCTTCGCGTTTCCGGCGCGTACTAAAATCTGACCCCTCGTCTCGCCCAGAGGAGCACAACTTCAACTGAAATCGGAAGCGGCAGGAACGTGCAAGGGCGTCGCCAGCCGATGGCCAGCCTAATGCTCAAGGGGAGGGGGGGAAGTTGTGGGAAAAGTATGTATTTGTTTTGCATTTGGTTACATTTTTTTTAAATCTCTAGGGCTCTAGGGGGGGTGGGGGGCGCAACTGCCCCCCTACCCCCCCCCCCTGGCGACGCCCTTGGGAACGTGTATTTTTCGGGGAGCCTGACTCGAGCTCAATGAACACAGCGGCGGGCGGTCGAGGATCTTCCGCTGGCGACGAGCGCGGTGCGGAATGCCGCTGCACCGACCGGCGCGGCGAGGGAGAAGTCTGATCGGAGACCTACAGTCCATCCGCGCTAGTCAGGACACTTCCACCGCCGGACTCTCCCAGCATTTCCTCGCTTGCGCCACTTCCCGGTGTTTGTTGACGTGCAGCCTCCCAGCTCTCGGCGTGGGGCATGCGGCAGGGGTAAAGACGTGGAGGGAACAGAAGTGGCAATGAACGGAAATGTTCGATCACGGTGCTGCCATCTCTGGCGGATGGCGCTTACCAAAGTTCGCAAAGCCAAAGGGAAACTTCATAGAATTAACTGTTTAGTGAATTTTAACAAGATGGGCAGTATTTTAATAATATTCCATGTTTAAAATCGGGCACAAAGTCGGAGTTCAGTTTCTCTTTAATGTCTATTTTCGGTTTTATCGGAGTCGTTTCATTATATAGTTTAAAATTTCACTCTGAAAATCGAATTAGTCCATAGTAGACGTAGCTGCTCCGGAAACGAATTCTAGCGGCGGGTGCAGAAACTACTTGTGATCCGCGTCAAAAAATGTAGTTGAAATCACAATTTGCATTTATTTATCACGTTCTGGATTATTTTTTAATAATCCTACGTTAATTTTCGTGTTCGAGTTTGGTATTAAAAGTGTGTTTGCAACATGAGAACACATGAATTTGCTCGTTACTGGCGTTAGATGTTGCACATCTTTGGCGAGTACTGAGAGACTCGCTCAATATATGTATATATATTTTGTTTAAGTACTGCTTCCAACAGAGCTTTTTAGTACAAGTAGCATATTTAAGTTTGCACGAAGAAATTGGACAAGACATGATACACAATAATATAACGATTCAATGACAATATATAAAATGGAAGAAAAAAATATTTTTCTTCTTAACTTCTAACTGCTACTGGTTCTGTGGTGATTAAAGCTGGACGCAGCGTTCTTCACACGTAACGATTGAAAAAAGAGCGAGACAAACGATACAAACGATACACATGTTAATAGTAGAATTTAGTGGTTATAGTTTTAATCTATTGGTTTTAGAGTCGAGACAACGTCCCACGGAATAAAGAAGTGCCAAATGTTCCGGCTTGACATGCTGCAGAAATCTTCAAGGGTCATGAATTACTCAGTTCCCGGTGTTCTGGCACAGTATTGTTACCTTTGGGAAAATGCAGGTCCGTTAAGTATAGCCCAAATTAATTAACTAGAGTTTATTTATCAACTAAGAATCACACTATTTTTAAACTACAAAAGTCTGAGTGACTGTCCACAAACTAATCACTTCTTAATGAGTTTACTATTTTCTTGCGGCCTTCCCCCCCCCCCCCCCAACTCCTTGATCAAGGCTCAAAAATGGTTATCTCTACTGTTAGTTCTCGTCACGCACCTCTGTCCCAACATACTGCTTCGTACTACTCACTCGTCCGACGCACCGCAACACACGGAGTCCCGCCGTTCGTCACCCGCTATCGCTCGCCAAGAGGTTCATTCACCCTCTTCACATCACGGCAGCTCGCAGGTAGGTTCACATTTTTTATACTTCTGGGTTCACACCATGGAAAGGTCTCGTAGCACCCCGAAGAGCCGCGTCCCAAGGTTCCCCGACTATATACTCGAAGCTGCGAGAACAATGGCATCCTAGTTACGCCAATTCACGCGCAGAATGTTCCAGACAGTAAGACGCCCCGGACTCGCGGGATAGAAAGAGGCTTCACGTAGCATTAGGGGAAGGAAAGGAGGAGGGAGGGGCTATCTCTGTGTCGCACATGCTGAGCCCGGGTGGAGGGAGGAGGGGAAAGGAGGTTTCTTCAGGAATCCCGCAGGCTGGCGCGCCGGGCTGGCTGGCCGGACTCGTCTCTAGCAGCCTCGTAACAGTATCTATATAAGGCCATTCGCAACCGAGCTGCGATTGGCCTCTGTGTGGGGCCCATGATAGGACGATGGTTTGGCCGATCAGGATGAGTCTGCTTAGTAGAAGCTCAGTTAACTCGCTCATCTGGAATCCGCAACTTTATTTTCCCCCATACAGAATTTTAAATTTTGTTCTTAAGCTTTCGTGGCCAGAATATTAATTGGCTTTTGTGCACACCATCATTTTCTCAAACTAAAAGAAAAGACAGAATAAATTAAAATTTGGTAAATGTTTCAAAGTACAATCTAGGATCGTTGTATTTACATTATTTATCATCCGCTATTAAGTATTGCCCTGCACGCCGTGAGCTAAGTCGGAAAGTTATTCACTATACTCAGGGGCGCAACAACAGGGGGGGGGGGGCAAGGGTATTTTGCCCCCACTCTGAAACCTTGAAGTGGGGGCAAACGGGGGCAAAGAAAGTGCTGTATAAGTCGGATATGTTATTTCCACTAGCTGTGTAATCAATTTTTAGATAATAAAACTGCTTAAATAGCACCATTTTCCACCTTGAAATACAAATTTTCCCGGGGGAGGACCCCCGGACCCCCCGCTTCAATAGGGGGGATCGATGATTCTTTATAAAAAGGTATATTGCCCTCCCTTTGAAAATTTAGTAGTTGTGTCCCCTGACTATACTGTAGTAAGGGAATTGATAAATGTTCTTATTGATGACTACTAAATTCAGTTATACTGCAGATTTTGTACATTGGTTTTTGAGAATAAGTGAAATGTAACAAATTTATAACTGTAAAAATTTTACGGTTTCATTGATAAACGTGTAATTACAAGTTACTAGGCCCATGGTATTTAGATTTTGTCATTTAGCGCAACAATACAAGGCGTTTAGATACAAGACACTAAACAGGTTTCTCAGATATGTTAATTTACACATCATCATGTAAACGTAGTAGTTGTTAAGTGGCCTTCCCGCAACTGAGAAAAGATTTTTTTTTGTGTGGAGAGAATGGAGTCGTTTGCAATGCAAATGTTTGTTAGTATTAATTTTAATATCATTAAAAATTATTTAGAGTCTCGCCTATCTGGAGACCCAGACACGTACGTGATGCGTGTGTTAAAAATAATCCTAGCCTTCAGATATGAAAGGTTTAAACGCGTCAAAACGCAAGAAGTTGAAAGTTGACTGATGCTTGCATTGCGTTTTTATTTGGCGGTTTACGTGATTTATAAACTTCGGTATTCTAAACAGTATTCGAAAATGTCGTTATTTAATTTTATGCGTCTCGCGTTTCTTGCGTGGATGCTAAAGCGACCGTAGGCCGAGTTTGTAAACTGCGCAAGAAACGCAGTAACGCAAGAAACGCAAGACGCAAAGCTTTTTATAACGACACTTTAAAAATACTCTTTTATATCCACACAAGATACAAAAACTCAACGCAAGCATCACCAAACTTTCAACTTCTTGCGTTTTGACTTGCGTTTTTGCCTGTCATATTTGAAGTGAAGTGTTTCGAAAACTTTTAAAAACGCAGAATTTATGTGTACAGAAGGCTACGATAATGTTATTAATACACTTATATAAATATATATATATCACATTATCAATTGTTAACTTTCCCACAGTGAAAGAAAGTAACACTAATAAACCAAATTATCAAAAATAGCACATGTTTTCATGATAAACATTCATTTTAAAAGAAGCCCAGGGAAGAAATTTGTTTTCTACTGTTTGTTCAATTATTTAAAGTTGTAGGGTTGGTAACGTCTTACGATTTCCGTGATTTTTAAACAAGCGTGAATTTCTTTGATTGGTTGCATGTTGCGTTATTGCATCGATGCGTTTCTTGTGTAGTTTATAAAACCCGTTCTTAGGCCGGGTTTATAAATTACTCAAGGAACGTAACTACGTAGCAACGCAAGAAAATCACACTCTTTATGAAGAAAGCAAGTCGTAAGACGTTACCATTCTTTAACTTAAAATTGTAAAACAGTAGAAAACCCCAATTTTACTTGGGTTTCTTTTGATAATTTATATTTATTATGAAAACAAAAAAAAATATTGTTAGGCTATTAATTTTATTGAAGTTCATGTTTTCTTTCACCGTGTGAAAGTTTACTAACTGAAAACATTCTGTAAGTAATAAGCACATCATCGTGGGTTATATATATATATATATATATATATATATATATATATATATATACACACACACACACACACACACACACAAAACGTCTGCGATTTTAACAGTTTTCGGAACACTTATCTTCCATTACGGACGTTGGTTACGCAAGATACGCAAGAAAGTTGGAAGTTGAATAATACTTGCGTTGGGTTATTGCGCCCTGCGCAGTTTATAAAACGGTACTCTGAAATGTGCTTGCGGTGTTGCGTTCTTGCGTAGGCCCGTTCTACAATGACACGTAAAACAGAGTCGGATCACGTCAGTGGAGACGTACCTTCCGGAACATTTCACTATCGCGTCTGCTGCTTGCACAATGCACAGATATGTAACAAATGACAACCAATTGGAATTACATTTCAAGGTTACGAAGTATTTATTTAATTTTATAAATATTGTGATTCGAGACCATATCACGGGAGAATTTACATACATACATATGTATAATAGCAATAACTACTAAGTCATAATAGAAAACTAGACCTTCTTGTACTAGATACAATTTTAATGTATTTAAAACATTTTAAAAAACGTGTCTATCGCTGCAGCCAAGTATACTCGGCTTCTATTGGTAGCACGGAGCAACGTAAACCGAAGGTCTGAGAGTTGCTGAGCTATTGTAGAAACTCTGCTACGTGAGATCCGGACTCCGTTCATGCGATCAGTTTCCGTTTCCGTGTCATTGCAGAACGAGCGTAAGTCCACGCTTGCGTCCCGGTGGATCTCCCGACGCGACGCTCGTGGAGGTGGCGTGAAGCGGCAGGCGGCTGGAGCTATCTCGCCGATGGCGCCCCCACAACAGCCGGCAGGAACGGGCAGGTCGCGGCTCTCTGCGGGCCGTCACGCGCGCCCGACGAACATGCACGCCGCCAACACGAGGGGCGGTGAACTTTCTGCACAAACCTCTCCCGGCCCTCCCGGCTTCATTTCAAACGGGGGGAGATAGACGCCATCTAGGTTGAAACAGTTTTCAGACCAGTGACGGCCAAACGGGAACGGCCCGCCTAAAGCACATTACAGCATATAAATATTATCAGGTAAGTTGCTTTTTTTTTGTCGCAAAAAATGTAGAATAAGTTAACAACAAACACAATAAATCCATAATATTCTCACAGATAGGCTATATACAAACACTGTTATTAATAATTTCATGATTATTCTTATCATATTCAAACAATTGTTTTTTTAATGTAAGTACCATCTATATACCATTTTTTTAGAAAGTTATTTTTCGTTTCTTTACCAAATACCACATACCGTATTTATTTTTTGTTATGGCACAGTATTATACGATATTAAAATATAGTTGCAAGTAATGTAATATTATTTCATGTGGTTGGCCCTCGGATTAGTTTCTAAACACGTCTGGCCCGGGAAGAGACTGAAGTTGGCCACCACTGATTTAGCCCGTGACTGGTTGAAGTGGAACTCCTCTACGGCCGGGAGGTCGAGTCGAGGTGGCGAGTCGAACGAACGCAGCGAGAAGTGCGACGCCGAGGAGTGGAGAGCTCGACTGCGGAGAGAAGGACGGGTAGTGACAACTGAAGTAGAGTCAGATTCTTTGCAGGTTTTTCGTCAACACGTTTGTTACAGCTCCTTACCTCCGGATTGAACCGTCATTGTGTACTTCAATTGTTAAACTTTATTGTTCAAGTGGATTACTGAAGTGAGCTGTTTCAATTCTAACGCATGTGGAGGCCACAAACCCAGTTTTTCATAGGTTAATAATTTATGTTAGGCTTTGTTGAATCACAGTTCTACATAATTCAATGGAATTTCTGAAGTTAAACGTTTCTGGATGCTACAAAGAAAAAAGGTTTTCCTGTGAAGTACTGTATTTATTTTTGAGGATGACTGAAACTGTATTAATATTGTAAACATAAACCTTTTTACAGTACAATGAAATATCTTAATGAGAAATCTCGACATTAAAGAAGAGAAACTTGTAAGTTCACATGATAAACAATCGTTGTGGCCTAAACATTGTTCAACCAATTGATCACACAGTAATGTCATTGTGTATTTTAGCTGATGTGGACATTACAGTTACGGCAGCACACAATTTAAATTAATTTTATTTATTGCTTCATAAGAGTTTACGTCGCACGTTTAATCAAAGAGGGTTAAGGCGCTTCGATATCACAGTGGCTCCGAACCACTGGAAAACTGATTCAGTGTAGCGCGAACTGAGAGGCTCCGGGGCAGTAATTCCGTATTTATAGCATAAAATTAAGGTGGGGGTTGAGGTACAGCCAATAGGACACGGGGAGACTAAACAGGAGCGCCAATGAGATTATATCTGGAGGGAAATTAATAAAGTGGGGAGCCAATCATGAATAAGCATAGAGGGGGTGGCAGCCAATAGAATTAAAGCTGTAGGGCAATTAATAAAGTGGGGAACATTTCAAGAGTGAGCATAGAGAGGGTGGTAACCAATAGCATTGCATTTAATTAGACGGTAGGGGTGCTGGCCAATCAGGAATGAGCATAGGAAGGGTGGTAGCCAGTGATATTAAAGCTGGAGGGAAGAGAAACCAGTGAGGTAGGGAAGTAATTTCTGAAAAAAAGGGGGAGGGGGATGTCAGTTCATATATGTCAGGGTAAAAAGTGGTGGGGGTCAGTCCGTCAGCTGCGAGGAATGCCCTAAATGGGTTTGAACCGAAGAATCCATGACGTAGGTACATTTTAATTAAAATTTTATTATTTTTTTAATTTAAAAAATTTCCCCAATTTTTTCTGATGAAAATTAATGTATTTAAAGACGGCCGCTGGAACAAAAATTGCAACAGTGACGTCATGATTTGAGATGGTGATTATTATATAAAAATTGTATTATATAAATTTAAAAAAATTCTATTAAAATAGGTTAAAAACAAATTTTAAAGAGGACGGCAGTGACGAAAATTGGAAAGATAACGTCATAATTTCAAAATGGCAAAGATAACGTCATAATTTCAAAATGGCGGATGTGACGTCATAATTCAAGATGGCGGATCCAATATGACGGATACAAAATAGTGGATACAATGTCAAGATGAAAGGTCACGTTCAATGTCATCCAAGATGGCCGACGTGACGTCAGAGGTGGTTGGTCATTCACCCCACCACACACCACAACTTGGAACCTGTTTTCGGAGGAACTATTATATACTATCCAAATGTATGGTTTACAGAAAACAGCCCGCTAATGGAGCCCATGAACTGAGGTGTGAAGGAAGGGGGTGGACATTAATTGGGTAGCAGTGGGGTTTCCCCAGAGATGCCTACGCGCCACTCCACCCCTCTGGTCGTCCCATAAACAATATAATTACCATTTGCATAACCTTTTTGCAGCTAGAAAATAAATTTTAATAAATATCTGGCGAGGGAATTTGTAACCCAACAACAAATGCAAGAGACAAATTTACAGGAAAATTCCTAAAATTAATAGCAATGACAATAAATTGAAATAACCGAGCCTTTTATGAGGATAGTCATTTTTGTTGACATCCCAATTAGTTGTACTTATCCTTAAGGCCCCCCCACACAATCATTCCGAACTGTCAGTTCGAACTTATCAGCTGGAACTGCTGTCAGAACTGCCGAGTGTGTGGAAGGACGGTGGACTGATCAGACGGAACTGATGAACTAACGAACTGATGGCTTTCCATCAAATAGAACTGTGGGCTCGAGAGCACTCTGTTCGATCTGTCGTGCGTGAAAACAGCGTCCCGCCAGTCCAAACTGTCAGTCCAAACAATCAGTCCATCAGTCCAGCAGCTGAGTGTCGTGGCAGACATCTTTATTTAAAGTCTATGGTTGTTTTGCTATTTCCCCCCCCCCCCCTTTTTCTAACTAAAAGTGCCAATGCAGTTGCAACATCCAAACTTTCTTCCATATTCTACGATGAAACGATACAGCCAACAGCATCAGCAACCACAAGACCGATCGTGTGTGGGGAAGGCATCAGTTCGATCCAAACTGTCAGTTTGGACTAAGCAGTCCGAACTAGGAACTGGACTGATCCTGTGTGAGCGCCTTTACAAAGTCACCGACGCAGCCTTTCGTGTCCTCTCAAGCATCCTTGTGGTAGTGAGAGTCTGGTGGCGATGTCCTTCAAATAAAATGTAACGATATTCTGTTGCTTAGCCAGCCAACTGCTGTCTACACCCATCTATTTTTAGCCATTACGGTCAAATGATTAACTTGAAAGAGCAAAAACTGAGAAATTGCCTGAAAATAGTGTTAAATTTTCGTAAACGCAAAACAAATGACTGCCGAAAAAGTATATATTTGTTGAGACACCAGGTTGTGTAAGTGTCGAAAGAATTTCTCACTGAATTCAGTCATCAAATTAAAGAATATTTTGGTTAAAGCTGCATCTGTAAGGATTACATCCTTAATTTAAAAAACAGCATTTTTGTTGTTATCTTCAGCGAAGTTAGCACCACTGTATCGGCGATACGCCATTGACTTAGGATATAGAAGTTGTCAATTGCTATACACCGCAGCGACGATAGACAACACGGCAAAAATCGCTGGGATTGAGTTGTTGTTGGACATTTTGGGCAACACCTAAGGGGAGAGGAAATACCATGCACCATACTTGTAGCATAGTCTCGCCTTAGGGAATGTCATATCTTTTAACATTGTATTCCTTACAGCTAACCCCATTATCGCATTCGTCTGAAGTGTGTCCTTATACGGACTTGTCCCCGGAAGAAACATCATGTGGACTGTCCGAACTGCAAGTGAAGTGTGCAAGTAAGCAAGTAAACGAATCTACGTAAATGTTACGTACTTGCACATAAAGAAACGTCGCCATTTTTAAAAGTGTTTTGTGGGTTATTTTTGATTGAACACTTTAGCAACTAAAACACTAAAAAAATAATTTTCACATTATTATAACTCCAATTCACATACTACATTTATATAAAACAATTTTTTAACAATATTATTAAAATGGTTCGACAAATACCTGCACATGTAGGTGCCGACCGTAACTTGTGTAACAAAGGTATAAACGTAAGTATATTGCCGTAAATTCATGTGTTTGTATTGCAATTTTCAGCTAAACGTTTTTTGCTAGGTTTAATGTTAGATATTTACTGAAAAAGATAAATGTTAAAAATCTGTTTAGCTGCCTAGAACCATTTGTAGAGGACAGAAAACCATTCACACGTCCGAACTGGGGTCGCAAGTACTTGACTGTGTACTTGAATTTGGAAACGGCTTTAGGCCCTTGTTGCGTTCTCGCAATCCGACATTGATCTGTCAGAGCCACGCTTCACGAGGGGTTGAAGCACTCTGGAGACGTCTTCCAAGAGGCTGTCTGCTTCCAGTGACGAGGGTGGTGCAGAGGTCAAAGATAGCACTCGGGTCAATCGTTTGCTTGCCTCTGCGAGCGACACTCTTAATCCAACCGAAGTTTCAGGGGAGAAACAATGTCACGGGAGATTACGTATCTTATTACGTACTAGGTACCATTCTACAGAGCCGAACACAAGCAAGATTAGCTTTACTTATAGCTCATGTTATATGTTATGGCAATCTTAAGGGCTTACACAATCCTAAAAATCTATTATTCCCACCAAAAAATGGAAATAATTTAAAAGCAAACAGCGGGAAAAGTAGGGGAAAGTAGGGAAATTCTGCAATATACTTTTGGGTACTCTTATTTCACCAAAACAAATCCATTATAAAGAAGTTATTCAAATGGGGTAACTGTTTAAAAAAACATATATTTGGCTACTGGATGACAGAGTTTGAAAAGCGAACAGAACTTCAGAAGAAAACAAGTGAATTAAAAAAAACTACTTAAATTATTTTTATCTGGCTTCTTTTGAGATCGGATTGCTGGATTTGATATTGTGTTTCGTATCCAACATATATTTTTGAATAGCGAAAGAAGCCAATACGAATGTTTTAGAAATAACTTTTAGGTATTAAAACTACGGTACCTAATCTTTGAAATGTCAAAGGTATTTTCAGTTTGACCTTTATTTTTATTCCTACAGAATGCCATATATTTTAGGACCATCACTAGAGACCCGGAAAATTCGCGGGTTCAATGACCTCCAGGATAGACTCCAATATCCTCTACACACTCGGGCAAATGCCAACTGTTCATTGGCTGCTGACTTGTGAGTCGTCTCGACTGAGTGGCCTGTGATTCGACACTTCTATGAGTGAGGGTCTCTAATTGGCCCTCAGTCCTCCAGATTAACAGTGAACCAATGACAGAAGCAGCACTAAGGTATAATTATTTGAATTTTAGCATAACACGAAATGAACCCGCGAATTTTCCGGGTCTCTAACCATCACACATAAGTTATCCACTTGTGACCGTGTGTGGTCACGAGACGTTAATTTTCAATCTACCACAAAACATTTAAGGACATGAAGAAGCTTACCTTTCATGTTGACGTGTAGGAATAAACTGACATCTTGTGACGTCACGATTCATAAATAGGCTACGGCTGTGTGCGGCAAAAGACAGTGATTCCTACACAACATCTAATTCAGTGTTACCAACTCCGGATTTAGCAAGAAGAAGAATAAATCCAGGAAAATGGTTGTTTATCGATTATGTGAAGTGGTATGAAGATCCTTCTAGAGCATTCGAAAATCATCTCTATTAATACCGAGATTTGGAGGGGCAATAGGAGGGAAGGGGGGTGAGAAATGGGTATATAAGCCCGGGATATGATGTTAGCCATGGAGCAGCAGGACCATCACCAACATCATCCTGAGGCATTAGAGAGAGAGAGAGAGCAGAGAGAGAGAGAGAGAGAGAGAGAGAGATTGACAGCAGGCAAGGTGTTTTGGAGAGCTAAGTATGAGTGTTGTAATTATTTGTTATGAAATGGCCAGTAGAGTTTAAAGTTTTGATAATGATGAAAATAACTTTGAGTAGTATCTGTTGGACTTGTGTTTTGTGCGAATATGATGCACCTGTTTAAACTTAGTGTTGCCTTAGGTGTTCATAATGTGGATTGGCACTTGGTAAAATTTGCTGCACCTCCTGTGCATTTTGCTTGTTGTTGACGGCCATATTGCTTTCAATAATTTATTTTAGCTCTCCAAAGACCTTTTCCTTGCGAGTTGTAATAGTTTGTTTATGTTTGGTCTAAAGACATGAAGCATTTAAATGTACGTTATAATAAATGTTGTCTCTTCCAGCCTAGAGTTTTAAAAACCAAAGAAAGCATTAAAGTCAGATATATTTATTGTGTGTAAATTATAAAATATTTGTTATTTATGAGATCTAACTATTTTTGTACTATTTATGAGATATCTCTAGTCAATTATAAAATATTTGTTATTTATGAGATCTAACTATTTTTGTACTATTTATAAGATATAAAGATTAACAATAAACTTGGAAAATATATTTGTGTTCGGTCAATGTTTTTGCCACCTTACATTTTTCAGCATAGGTTTTGATTTTGGTTTGATTTTGAATTTGATATGCAGGTTAGGCCCCATCTGGGCAAGTGTTACCTTGTGGAAGGAAACAAGAGTATGTGCTTGCAGTGGGAGTTGGGACTCTGATGGGGCCCGGCCTCACACTGCTTGTAATTTTTTTATCTACATGTTACTGTTTTTATAGTAGAATATTCAATCTTTTGACTATCTAATCTCTATATTCTAACTAATACCTGTAAATTCCACAGATTTATTCAGATTAATAAATAACAAGCTAGATGCAGAGCATTCAAATGAAATAAATTTTATCACAAATTTTTTTATCGATATAAATCGTGAACACTAACCAAATAGCTTACAGACTATTGGTATTCAATTTTCAATAAAGTACGTATACTGCTGTTTAATAATGATCATGTAGACAATTTTATTGATTTACTTTGCTTTTAAATTAACATAGATTAAGCGAGCAAATAAATCAGTTTTAATTTAATTTATGCATTAAAATACGCCACTTATATAAAAATAACGAGTTATCTTATAGTTGTTAAGCTAAGTTAAATTTAAAAATCTGGCACCATGAAGAGAAATTACGTAATTATGGAGCAAGAATTGAAGCATTTAACTATACCTCCTCAGTACCAATTTATCAGAAAAATATTTTTGTACTCTGAGAAAATGTACAATATACTGTACATGCTATAATTATTATAATAATAAGAATATTTAAGGTTTCTTTGCTGGAACCTCTTCCAAAATTACTAGTTAGTCATAAAACCACTATCTGACAATTTATTTTTTACAAGTGCTTTCTTGGCATTAAAGCGTACCAGATTGGAATGTACAGTATAGTGTACATTCCCACTGAGGAGGTCGCAGGGTGATTTTTAAAAGTAAGAATGGGAGCCTTGCTCTACTTAAAATTCAGCCTTAAATGGCTAGGGGTTTGAGTGGATGCAATGAGGAACTGAGCTGTAATTGCCACGAGAATAATGGGAAAAACTCGTGGGAAGAACCGCCAACAACTTCCTGATTGCTAACAGTCATGTTACCATATGAACAAACAGACCCGGTGTTTACACAGCTACAATAATTGACGTTCTTGAAAGACCGCTATGCACACCTAATGTGCCAGGTCCACATTCGCGCAGCTATGTTCCTCTTGTGTAGCCGCATAGCTGGACACTTTTTTTAAACCAATGTTAAAAAAATAACTGTGCATACAAACTTGTGCATTTCATAGCATAAGTAGACAAACGGCTAAGTTGGCAGTGAGTTGAGAAACAAATATGTGCCTCAGAACAAAACTAGCCCAAGCTTTGTGGGAGGGTGAGAAAACTGCTTTTTCAATGACACTGTTTTTTTCCATCAACTTCCATATTCTTGTGACTGGCGAAAATACTCTTATTATTTATTTATTTATTTTTGAAATATTTTACGAGTATCACTGTAATCAGACTGTATGGCTTAACTTAAGCTTTGGACTAAGGATTTTATAACTCTCGCTACATTCTTTAGAAAATACTTGAGTGTATTTCGATATTATGGTTCGATATAAAACAAACTTTTAAGACATAATCGCCTATAAAAAAAGAATCGCCAAATTTTTAATTAATTCTCGTTTGCCATTAAGGTACAGATTTATAAAGTCAATATTAAAAATTCAGTATTACAATAGATAGGCAAATTGGGAAATTTTTGATCTCATAGAAACAAGAATGAAAGTTCTTTTAATAATAACACGCATATGTTTATTACAATCTAAATTATCTCAAGATTTACTGGAGGACTAAAGTAATTACGTATAAACCTAAGAAATCGCGATTATTATTTGGAAACATGCTGGCACGTATGCTATCGGGAATTTAAATGGCATTTTCATTGAACTGTATTTTTTTGAAAATGTAACAGAAATATTTACGTAAAATTACATAGATTTGTACATTGGTACATTTACATTAAAATAACTGTGTCACAACAAAATATTGTTGGCAGTAACACTGGGTTCGGATTCTTACCAGGGCATTAATGTTTTGTGTTGTCACAGTATCTCCAATAGTTAAAGTTATATGTAAAACGTTCCCTGGATAGCTTTCTAAAATTTACTGCGCACGTAATAAGCACAAACCAACAAAATAAAGCCCTATTATTTAATATATAATATATCCGATTATCTTTACCATGGTTAAAAAAATTATGCTTGAATAAATTATAAAATAAAATTGTGCGTCAATTTTCGTAGAAAATTCTCAGTATTATTCGAAGTACGTATTTCATATATCTAAAAATAACCATAGCCATGTGTTGTTCAATGTTAAAATATCTTTCTTGTAGTATTACATACTATTTGTTGGCATCTGATCTCCAAAGGAATATATTGTAAATGTACAGAAAAATGTTTCCTGTGTGGATCAAGGGTAGTTTGACACATCATAAAGGACAAGGAGCTATTAATAAAATTCCTAGATTCATGTGATCCACCAATTTGTAATCCAAACAGAAGGCAAAATATGGCAGTAGTCAGTGAAAGAAAGATAATTACTTGTTTGTGCAAAAGGTGTGGAGTTAAGCCTACACCGAGAGAAAGTTCTGTTTACCTGAAAATAATTATTTATTGTAAATGGCGAATCAAATATGTAGAGTTGATTCAAACAAATTTTGTATTTGGAAAGATCTTGTTGGTAAAAAATGTTGGTCTCATCAACTCAACTGTATATCAAGTTTGTTTGGTGTACAAAATCAGTTTTGCTACACGTAAAATTTGGTATGGCCAACAAAATATTTTGTTACAGCAAAAAATGTTTCGTAATATTAATTAGTGAATTTCTGTTACCAAACCAGCAAGAAGCCATTAATTCAATGTGTCTGACCAACAACTGGTCGTGTCTGGTTAATCGACTGTACTGTGTAAACGCCCTGAAAACACATGTCAAGTCATGTAAAGGACTCGCTTCGCCTTCTATGTGGAATTTCGTGTGCGAGTTTCGTATAATAAATGTATTTTCAACACGTGAACACATAAATTGCTCGTAACCGAGGTTATATGTTACAAATTTCTGGCGAGTACTGAAACACTCGCTTACATGTTTTTTTGAGTCCATAATAATTTTCTATGGTTTAATTTTTTTAATTCGCCTTGTTAAAGCATATAGTAGGCTTATGCGTATAATTCAATGGAATGCCTGACATTATTAGAGATATACAAATAATTTACCCGTGAAGTCATTGGCGTTTAGTATTGAAATCATTTTTGGAAATGACTATAAATTTAAAGTACTGTCTATGTATATAGGTAGGCCTACACTATTTTACGGTTTATGAAAATCTCATAATTAATTATTGCTACCTGAAAGAAGGCAATTTTTCAATATTAAAAATTAATTTGTTTTATGGCATGAAAACACCGTTGCAAACAATATGGCTTTATTTCAGTTCAATCTCGCTCCCTTAGACTCGTTCCAAAATGAGTTACGGGGACGGATAACGAACCCTTCAAGAAACTTACTTATCCATCTACTGCTTTCACAATGCACGGAAACGTAACAACTGGTAAACAAAGAGATCGAATTTCATGGTTAAGAAAAATGTATTTATTACAAAAAAAGTTCTGATTTAGGAGAAAAAATAGGTCAAGATTTAAGTAAATTATTAAAAACCACAAAGTAAGTATATAAAACTAGATATTCTTGAACGTGAAACAATTCTTAATGTATTTAAAACAAAAACAAAAAAAACCTGGCTCCCGCCGCGACTAAATACTCGGCTTCTATTGATTGCAAGGAGAAATGTGAACCGAAGAGCTGGGCATTGACGAACTAATCCATACGGATCCGTGTCTGATTCAGCATGTGTACAATTCCGTGAGATCCACTTCAGTATACATGATCCGTCTCCGCCTCCGTGTAAATAACCGCTTATAGGTAAATTACGCAAGAACGCAAGACGCAACATGTTAAGCAACTTAATTATAGAGTACCAGTTTATAAACTACGCAAGACGCAGTAACGCAACGCAAGTATTGTTCAAATTCCAACATTTTTGAGTTTGCGTTTCCGACGGCCATTTTTTTTTATAAATGTGGTGGGAATTCAGGAATGATAAAATTGAAATAATATATAAAAATTTAATGAAATATATTTTCTCAAACCACTTGATATATTTGTAGAATGGGAAATTGTGTGTGTGTTATGTCCGGGTAAGAGGTTATAAGCAATACACTCACATAATAAACGCTTGATAATTATTTCGGCAGGTCTTTGCCTTGCATGGGTCTCAATAGCAAACATAAAGCAACCAATAAAAGTTGAAACTTAGATGAAGTATGTTAGTTTTAACTCCTTAACTTTGCAGTTTATAACGGAATAGTTTCAAACAAACTAGTTTAGGTAGTTACTTTAACTGAATGTTACAATTTTAATAGTTATACAAGATATGTTAGTTTTCTGAACTACCTAAGTATTCAGCTAATCTAGCCCTACGATAACAGCTCAATATTATCTTAGATTAACAATCTGCCTTAAGTGTTTCACACAATTCCAGGGTAATTTTAGGTTGCTTAGCTCAGGGAGTAGAACAGAAGATTTTTGGATTTCAGGACCTCTGGACCCGTCCCTCGTAGTTTCAGGACATCCGGAACGAAACCAGGAAGGTGAATACCACTACGACTGTAGTACGAAGCTGGAACTCTGCTGTCTTCCTTCGGATTGGCTGAAAACTCATAAAATAGGATTGGTCTCGCCAACGATGACATCAGGGAAAGTCTCAGCTCTGGAGAATGCTTGAGGCACTTAACATCGGCCACCGCACGGCGCGGTCGTACACTAGGACCGTGGCGACTGCCTGAGTCTGATCAAAATGGAGTCCAGACGTCCTAGGCTTGGACTCTAGATGACATCTAGTTAAAATAGCAGACGTCTCGCATCTTCCTGTCCCCGGTGCGGGATCCCTGGACCATCGGGACCGCCACACGCATGGGAGACGTCTTGCCACGTCCGAAGCCTAGACCTGACATTACAGTACTGTTTCTGATTATTGAAGAAAAAATACTATTCAAATTCATTCGCTGACCAAGGAAATGCCATCCTAACTGTGGAAGACTCTGGAATTACTACTTGGCGATCTTAGTAAAGGTGTAGGTGAATATAATGAAATGAGAGTTGACGCGTAGCACAGCTAAAAACGGAATATTTAACCAAATATTTAATCAAACAAGTAAAATAGCTAGAGAAACGAAAACTAAAGATAAATAGAGTCAAAATGAAAACTTCTATATAGAATATATGTGGCTAAGTACTGGGTCGCTCAAATACACACACTCAATAAATACTATGACAATATAAATTGAGTAGTTAACATATGTAGGATTTAAATAAACACAGATGTATGAAATATTTATAATAAAAAAATCATGTAAACATTTCCAATGTTCAAAGAAGAGTGTTCTGAAAACTTTAAAAGACGCAGAAGTTATGTGCATAAAAGCCCACGATGTTATTATAATTATAGACATGATTATATATGTTAAACTTTCTTACAGTAAAAGAAAGTAAAACTTTTAAATCAAATTATTGACACTTTATTTTGTTGTCCAAATAAATAAAAATTAGCCAAAAGAGCCCTGAGGTAGAAATTTGATTTTTATTGTTTTACAATTTTAAGTTACAGAGATGATGACGTCTTGCAACTCGCGTGCTATATCTATAAACGAATGTGATTTCCTTTCTTGCGTTACTTGCTTGTTGTGTTTTGACGCGAATACGTCTTTAAAATTGCTTCCATAGTAGGAGGCAATTCAAAAAACGATTGATAACAATATCGGGGGATACAGTTCGGTGTTGCAGCTACATATCTATCATCTCCATCCAATATTTAATTACACCACTGGATAGCTAAAGGATCAAAGGATTCGTTACGCTAAGTGAGGACTGTGGCGCATCGCGCGCGGTGGAGGGGGAAGCGCCGCCATTTTGAGGTCATTTTTCTGCGTTTCGAGATTTCCATTTAGTATAACTTTTGACTCGGAGAAGCTACGACGTTCGTTTGAGTTTCAATCGTCATCTCTCGTCAAAATGTATCGATTGCATACATAAAACATTACTGTAAAATAGTTACTGTGAATATATATTTCAAAATAAAAAATAGCGTATTTTGTATTTTGTATAAAAAATATTATAATTTACGTACACGTATTCACGTACAACACACGGGCTTGTCCATGACAAAGCCAACCCCCCCCCCTTTCTTTTTTTTCGTTACTTGCGTGTTTTATAAACCCGTCCTTAATTAGGCTGACCGAAACCAACCAATGCTTCGCTTCAGTTATTATCTCCCGGACCCGGGCTGCTACGAGGACGAGTGAGTGCTGGGCCACCGGGCGCGGCGCACAGTCCGCCTGGTCGCTGCGCAGGAGAGCAAACAGTTCCAGCGCCCCGTGAGCTACGCAACAAGCGCTTCTTTGTTCCTCCGTCAAGTGCGAGAGCGCTTTTGTGCCTTTCCTTTCCCCCGTGAAATGAAGTCACGGAGGCTGCCGCGTGTCTCCGGCCCTTTGTTCACTTCGTAAACACGCACGAAACAACACGAGGCTCGCGAACATTCGAGTAAACACGTGAAACTAACACATGTCACAAATAGGTCAAGCTATCAAATTTATATTTCCTCCTGGCTGTAGGTTCGTGCGTTCCACATTTTCTTTAAATTTTACCAAAAATGACGTAAAAAAGTTTTGATTTTATGAAGGGCACGCATGAAACCAAATCAAATGAAAAAGAATATACATGTGACACTACACATCTAAAAAAAAACAACTAAACAAAAATTATATTAAAAACCAATGTCTTTAAAAAGGACCAAAAAATATAATATCAATTTCTTATAGACTCGCGAAGATTCATAAACCCATACAGATTGCCCTAAAAAGTTGTTATTGTTGTTTTTTTAACACGTATGAATTAGCTTGTAAGATTTAAAACGACAAAACGATGGGTGCATGCAGTAGATGGTAAGGAGTGTAGTAAGTAGCTGTCGTTCAGAAAACTCACACAACAGTTAATATTATTTGCAGTAAAATAAAAAAATTTAGTGAACTATCCATGCATCAATTTATTGTCTATTGCATGTACCCCAACGTTTTTATTTTTAAAATCTTACAAATTAATTCGTAGGTGTTAAAAAACAACAATCACAAATTTTAACGACAATCTGTATGGGGTTAGGAATCTGCATGGGATAATAAATCTTTACGGGGTTAAAATAATTTCTTTAATAAATTGTAGTTCCTTTCAAAAACATTGTTTTTAAAATAATTTTTTTAACTAAATACTTATTTTCTGCTTTTTTAGTCTTGTGTGTGTGAAATTTTGTAATTAATTTAAATAGTAAGATTAAGTATCTGATTTTATTCCTAACCCCATAAAGATATTTAATATATAAATACTTCTAAGACTTGAAATTAAAAATTAGGGACGCTTGCAATACATTATAGTAATGAGACAAGCCGTGATGGACGCACTAAACGACAACGTGTGTTAAATTCAATGAAACGCCATCTATTGACGAAGTTCTAAATTAAAATGTTATCTGCGCCGTTAGTTCACTTGTCACCTTGAGATTTGCTAATCGGAGGAATGTGGCCAAGGAAAAGGATAGGAATTTGTTAGACCTTACTTTATGAGTGTGTGGCGGACATTTCTCCTGGTCCTGTATGAGTGATATAGGCATCGCCTGCTAATGCGGTTTTATGCATCCCGAGACACTTCACTGTTCTGCTCGTAGCCTTATGTCACGAATATGAGGGCTTTGCTATAAAAAAAATACAAATTTGTAACAAATAAACAAACAAATTGAAAAGGAAGCAAGTTAATATTGCATTGTTATCCAGTTCTGAGCTATGTTCAAAGTTTCAAGTCTCTAGCTCAACGGAAATTTGTTTAAAACCGATTGCAAAATTTGTACCGAAAGTGAGCTAATAAAAACGTTTTAAAATAGGAGCTTTGTTGTACCATTTTCCAGAATTCGCTAGCTAATGGAATTTAAAGGTGGTAAGCGTGATTTTAATGTTTATTTAAAAATTTTAAGCTTAGAATATATATTACCACTTTTCGAATTCTAACCATAAAATATTTTTTTTTGTGAATGAAACGTCATAAAATCTTGACATTTCTTTATGTATAATGGCTTTACCTTGGGATATTGTAAATTTATCATATAGGCTTACTTTTCTTACAGGGTTACACTATTAGCACTATACTGAAATTTACATGAGTAAAGATGCCGGTGGTTAGCTAGTGTTAGGTACCTATACTATAAATATTTCAGATACATGAAAATACGTACGCTGCCTTGATTCATCGATAACAGTTATGGCTAGTCGGCGAAACCACTGGAATATGTATTATCGTAGTAGCGTAAAATTTCATGCTATTTTAGATTGTAATAATGTGGAGGGCCAATGTTTTGTGCATATTAGGAGTGGATACATACATACATACACACACACACACACACACACACACACACACTTTTTATCCTTGAAGTCATTCCTCCAGAAGTTCGTGTTACTTTTCTATTCTAACTTAAATAATACATAACATTGTGTTTACGTCAAGAAATTAGAAGTGCCAATAGAAGACGACCAACCTTATACAAATAAATTCAAATACATCTACTTTTTTGACTATCAAAATTATTACTCTACCTTAGATAACCTACTGTGTTGAACCTCTTCAGATTTAATCAAAGAAAAAAAGTTTTTTTAATTAAAAAAGTAAGATTCAGTTTCACATAAATTTCAGAATTTAAACCTTTTTATTATCTATGATATATTTTTTTGCCTTCAAATTTTAATTGTCCAATTAAAAAATAAAATTTCCATAGTGATATTGCTAACATATTAGTTGATAAAATAATGATAATATAACTTCGCATCGGTAGATACATTGAATATATATATATAGGTAAATATTTACAATCGCGGTAGATGCCAAAAAAAATGCTAAAAATCTGAAAATACTTTTATTCTGTGCCCTTTCACTTCCTCTTATAAAAACAACCGGCGGAGGTAAGAAATTACAAATACTTTAGGAGATATCGAATTTTTTAATTTCATCATATGTAGAGTCGCGGTAGATGCCAAAAAAAATGCTAAAAATCTGAAAATACTTTGATTCTGTGCTCTTTCACTTCCTCTTTTCAAATCAACCGGCGGAGGTAAGAAATTCCAAATACTTTAGGAGATATCGAATTTTTAAATTTTCATCACAATACCTGTTAATTCAGGCGGCCACCATTGTTTCTTGTTTACGAGACGAGTATGATTTTTTTCCCCGCGACGTAGGTGAACGACTACATTGTTGCTTGTTAAGGAGTATCTATTAAAATCTGAAAATACTTTTATTATAGTTATGTTATGTTAGGTTAGCTACATTAAAACACTTTAAAACACTATGGACGGTTAGTTAGGTTAGTATAGCTACATTAAAATAAACAGATAAATATAAATATTAATAAATAAAACCAAGGTTGGCCGAAGGTAAATGGTTCGGGTGTAATCGGGAATGGCAGAACTTTATGTGCGTCTTGATTTACCGTTCGTGAATGCCTAATTAATTAAAATGGTCGATTAGGTCAGGTCAGTTACATTATTAATACTTTCAAACTAAGCAGACATTAAAAATAATATAAATTAATTTTAATGGTTGTTTAGTTTTAAAGTATTTATAATGTAGCTGACCTGACCTAACATACCGGGACAAAGGATGAACGGTAGGAACTCACGTAATTTTTTTACTTATTACTTGCGCAACAAATAAAACATTAAAATTTGAAACGTTAAAAACTCAGATACGTTAGAGGCGGGTACATTAGTAGAAAATGATGTAGTCGTTCTACCTACGTCGCGAAAATAAAAAAATCATAAACGTAAACAAGCAACAATGGTCGGTTCACCTACGCGGAAAAAATCATACTCGTCTCGTAAACAAGAAACAATGGTGGCCGCCTGAATTCACAGGTATTGTGATGAAAATCTAAAAATTCGATATCTCCTAAAGTATTTGGAATTTCTTATCTCCGCCGGTTTTAATGTAAAGAGGAAGTGAAAGAGCATATAATAAAAGTAATTTCAGATTTTTAGAATTATTTTTCGCAAATACCGCTACTCTACATGTTCAAAATTTAAAAATTCCATATCTCCTAAAGTATTTGGAATTTCTTATCTCCGCTGGTTGATTTGAAAAGAGGAAGTGAAAGAGCATAGAATAAAAGTATTTTCGGATTTTTAGCATTTTTTTTGGCATCTACCGCGCTTGTAAATATTTACCTATATATATATATATATATATATATATATATATATATTCAATTTTAGATATCTTTGCATTTCACAACATACTTAACTCGTGTTAGTCATTTCACTGCCTCTCTCGCTTTCTCCTTTTTTCCTTCCAAAGAGTTGCACGTTTAACCGGTAGGTAGCAGCACGTAGTAGGTATTTCGTTGTATTTAGACAGCGCTGCTTTTCTAGAATGTGAGGAATTCTGATAGTATATACTACTGGACACGTGAGTCGAGTTTGATTTTCACATGTTATGAAACTTGCAATTTCGTATTTTTCAGAAAGAATATAACTATATCACGAAGTAACAGACATATTCAATTTGTACAAAAAAAACCTTAGTTTGAAAAATAAAAAGTTATGATTCTGATAATGTCCTTAAAATCAGATACAGTAATTAGGCATTCATATATGGATAGTTATAGCGCTAATGACTTACACAATACAAAACCAGCACAGTGACCAGCCTAGATTTGGCAAACTTAACCCAATTCCTTTGTTTTTTTTATGATTGTTTTAGCCTTTGATAAATTAATGCTACTGTAGTTATTAGTGTCAAACCAGGGGAAAAAATGAATTTTGTAAAAAAAATTCCTAGAGTAACAATGTAAATTTTAAATCAAGTATTATCATCTTAATCAGGAACATTATAAATTACTCTATGGAATTGCAGATTTAAATACAAAAAAAAATCAAAATTCAACAGCTTTGGAATATATTTTTTTCTGCTTTAAAGCAAGCTTAAGAATATCTTAAAAAAACTGCTATTTTATCACACAAGCAAGTTTGTTCTTAAGACCCTTTGATTCAGAACGTTTAGACTTCGGATTTAGCTGGATGTGGTAGCAGTCATATTAATGCTGAATATTCCATGGACAATTTTAATTTATATAAAGGTTTGATTGAACTACACTACAATATTTGGTGTTTTAAAATTTTTTCCACGAATAAGAGCAGGGCCGGTGCAAGGTAAATTGGCGCCCCAGGCGAAAAACCTTAATGCCCCCCCCCCCCCCCCCGCGGGCCGGACACCCAAAAAAAATTGTCCTTGCCTCAAAATACATCACGTAAGCCTAATATTTTGTCAACAATCAATAAATGTAAGCAGGCTTGTGTTATTTTTACTTTTTTCTTATTACAAATCATAAACAGGTCACAGTGGACTTTAAATAATTACTTACATCAATATAGACATTTCAAACTGTTACAAAAATCCATTTTCATCTAGTTTCAATAATCGTTAAACATATTATATCAGCTGTTATGTGTCGTGCTGCGCCGCCCCCAGCTACTTGGCGCCCTAGGCGGTTGCCTAGTTCGCCTATATGGACGCGCCGGCCCTGAATAAGAGTTAATAATTTATTAACTGAATAGATAATAAGTTGAATTGCAACTAGTTCCATCTGCTGAAGATAGAATTGTTCAGCTACATCAGAGCAAGAGACCCAAGTGTGTTAAATGAACTATTGATTGTAGAGTACAATTTCAATCGTTTATTGAAAAGGGCAGTTTTTTTTTTTAAGAAGAGCCTATTTTATACGAACTTCGACTGTAGACTTCTCGTCGGTGACCAAAAGATTATTTTAACATTTTGAACCGGAGACTTTTCGTCACGACGCATAGCCATTCAAGAGGGGTCAATGTATGGACCGAGATGAGCGAACTCAAATTCAGCAGTTAGAAGATTGTGTGTTGATCCACACGTCGGTAATATTAAAAAACAGTGTTTTTAAAAAGGACTAAATATATAAAATAAATTTCTCCGAAAAGATTCATAAGCCCAAAGGGTGATAGCGCTATGTGACAGTGTGGTGGACATAGATAAAAGACACAATTACTGTTTGTATGAATATGTCTGTATCCTATGCTTTTCTGTTTACCCATGGCGATCGGTCGAATGGTTTAGAAGTTAATGCGCTACAGTGCCATCTAGTGAAGAGTTATAACAAAATGGTTATCGCAAAAATATTCTCCGTGTTCAAATATTTAGGTAGGCCTATACCAATTTTCATGGCGATCGGTTGAACGGTTTAGAAGTTGATGCGCTGCGGCGGCATCTAGTGGTGAGTTACAAAAAATGGATAGCATTAAAACCTTCTCCATGAAAAAACACTTTGATGTGACAACTTTCATGGCGATCGGTTCAATGGTGTCGGAGTTTATCAACGTCATACATACCTACATACCAACATCCAATTTTATATATATATATGTATATATATATATGTATATATGTATGTATATATGTATATATATATATTTACACTCACTTTCACTTCACAACCCCCAAATGGGGATTGTATATCTAAGTTATAACAGACGGAGTTACGATTAAACGTAATTGAAACAAATTTGCATATTTCATCAAAAGGACTGCTTAGTTTGAATACTTGAAGTGTTATTTAACCTTGGGCGTGAGCACAAATTCACCTTCCATTAAAAAAATTAGACATAATCTTCAAGCTTGTATTGTTTAGAACACGGATTTAAACTTCATAAAAATGTGTGCAGAAAATGTAGTGGGATGCAAATCGTTGAACATTATGAATTGCCAAATTTACAACATTTTTATATAGTTGTCGCATAATTAACCAATACCTGAATCCAAGCACATTTTCAGTATCAACGTAAGCATCGCAGTTAAATGCATGCTTTATTTGTAAGACGTGGCAGATTCTGTACAGAACGAACTTACAGCTTGAATCGCAGGTCATCCCACTAGAATCGCTTAGCATTACTTGTCTCAAGAATGTTCTATGACTTTCCTATATTAACCTTACCTAGCCAGTTGCCACGAGCTTCACTAAGCAGACGGGTCATGCCAAGGGAAAGGATAGGAAGTTGAAAGACTATATACAAGATCATGATTAAAGAATAGCATACACTCAAATATTATAGTAGGTTATTATAGGAATGTCTTCGAGAATCAGCGAGAAGTGATCTCAAGCGATCCTAGCGGCCTGAACTGCACCTAGCGATGTAAACAATATTGTTAGTACGAGATTTTTGGTTTTTACATTAGTTTCTATTTAATGTGTAAATGGGTTATTAAAATTGCATTAGAACTTAAAGAAAACCCGTGCCTAGATACGGAGTGGTTGTCTGTTCTGAAGCAAAGATTTTTTTTTGTTCACGGGTTATTGCAGTCCATGGTCATGGCTTACAAATAAACAAACATTGGTCAGATCGTGTTATAATGTCTACAAAATTGCTATGACGGCCTGGTTTGGTAGGTTTTTGATAGTTTTTAATTTCTTTCGGGGTTCAAAATTAAAATATCAACTTTTCGGAATTTTCCCGGCGGTTACAGGATAAGATATATGCCCTGTACAAATTTCAAAGTTCTAGCTCGCCTGGAAGTGAGTTAGAATTTGTATCGATGAGTGAGTGAGTGTGAGTGAGTCAGTGAGTCGCACAAGGGGCTGTGTACGTATGTATATATATATATATATATATATATATATATATATATATATATATATATATATGTATATATATAATAGTGTTTGGAGATCAAACATTAGGGACGACCAAATTACTACAGATGCCTACGTTATACACATAATGAACTCTGTAAAAAGATAAAGTAAAAATGTGAGAACATATTTTGTTTCAAAAAATCCTCAATTTTTCCGTAGGTTTTATCTGCTGCAGTCGTTATCATGGCGTGACTTCCGAAAACTTACTATCTATTTTTCTCGGTTCATAAATATAAAATACACAGGTGGAAAAATAACGGTCTATTTTGTAAATTGACAAAATGAGACTAAGAAGGGTAGAAAATGGGTAATATTAAATGAAAAAACTGAATAATCACTAAACTACCTTGATGTGAAAAATACTGCATCCGTTTAGAGTACCTTTTAAGAGTAGTAGCTACTCTAAAACCTTTTGTTAAAAATGTTTTCCGATAACACCACCATTAACTCAAAGGTGTGGAAAAAATGAGTTCAAGGACAAAAAAATCATTACGTACTCATTTAGTAAGCACATTATCAAATTTGTTCAAAGTTGTTATAAATCGTATAAAGATTAATTAAAATTTTTGCCGGAACAAATTTTTCATATGGGCAACCTTTACTGCAAGGGGCGACTAAAATTAGGTCACAGAAAAAACAAACCTTTATTACTCCCTTAGAGACAACATTGATCTTGTTAGACGTTTGTGTAATAAATTCTTCTAAATATTATCAACATATATTTCTGGGAGTGTTACTTAAATGGTGGTTATCCCCAGCGACACAGCTCAAAGCTTACCCACTGGAGCCGGGCCAGTGTTAAGTTCATGGCCGTGAAAATATTATTGAGAATATTCTAGGAACTAAACGAAAATGGTGTATGCATTGAATATAAAGCATTCGAAACATTTTGGCTGCATGGAATAAGCGCAAATGTTTTATCGATCCTTTTGGAATGTTCTTGAACATATATGTAGGTTGCTTTGTACATAAAGTTTTCAGAATGTTATAGATATTCATGAAATGTTCCATCAATTCCATAATTTTCCAAAATAAGTATTAACTTAGAAATCTACCTGCGCCTGAAAGGCGATTCTCTAGGAATTTTACTAATTCGAACTTGCAGAGTGACTGATTGTTGTCTGCAGATAATGGCACTGAAGAAACTGGTGTAGTATTATGCCAGAATCTTCCTACTATATTTGTTACGTATCTAAATAATGGCGAAAATAATAAGAAAAAAGTACGAAACTCATAAAATGTGGTTTGAAGAGAGAAACACTTAAAAAGATGTAACAATAGGAAAGATCGCTTCCGTGAGCCATGGAGAAGCGTAAATATATGGGTAGTATAGGCTACTAGGGTGAAATTTTCTACTATCTACTGTCTGGAAGTAATTGTGAGTTTGAGAAAAAAGAAGTATAAAATGAAAGAGATTATAGGTGATAGTGGGCCAAACAAAAATATGAAGAAAATAGCCTGTGATACTGGCTAATGAAGCAGACACTCTTGTTACCGAGTGATGATATTAATCTTGAGCAGTTAATAAAGTACTTCAGATTTAAAAGTTTAGCATTTTTACTCACTAATTTTACTCAGCTCCGTCATTCTAAAATATTAGACCTTCTTACCTCAACAAGCATCATAGCGAATTCTCGGTCTGAAAATAAATCCCACGTCGTAAAACGAATATTCACCGCGGTGAATGGAACAGTATTGGCGAAAAAAAAAAAAAGTTCTAGAGATTCACGAAACCGCCCGAGTAAGACACAGAGCAGGAACAGTCAGTGAAGTCCCGAGGTGCGACAGGCACGGCGGGGTCGCGATTCGTGAACTGGCGGCAACCCGTGAAGTGTCGGAAGCCATTGGCTGGCGCAGGAGACACACGGGTCCTTGAGGGGGGAGGGGAGTGTTGACGGCATGGATTACCCCTTCGTCAGTCTCGGTGCATAAACCCACCATCTCCAGAGCACTGCTCACTGCGAGTTCCTTGCGTGACGAATGATTCTCAGTGATTCTCAGATTTGTGTTTTCCAGTAGACGTTTTTCTTGTAAATACGTTGTCACTTCAGATTAGCGATGGTTTAATATCGTTAGAGGTTTCGTACCTCTCGGCAACTGAGAACACACGCTCATTAAGAGCGAGCATTAGTTAGGTGCTCGCAAGCGATCTAAAGGGCCGCGTGAATTCTCTCCAATTAGCTCCCCAGAATTATTACAGAGCGCAGTCTCGTAGCTGCCAATCACTGGCGATTATCCCTCGCCGCTGTATCTGATACAGCCAGCCACCAGCTCGTGCGACCCGCGAGAGATGAACTGTGCGCAATGTCGCTTGCCACCTTCCAAACGGCTAACGAACTCAACGTACTTTTATTTGGCTAACTGCGAGCCATCCAGACTTTCTTTTCCCCACGTGACCTGTAAATTTCTGCAGACAATACTGCAATGCATTATTTATTTTTTAAAACATTCGTCGTGTGTTTGCAAAGATAAATTTACACTGAAGAGAAGTTATGAAAAATATATAGTTTCTGTTCTCAATATCAGATGTAAGCAAAATGCGGGATATTCCAATGGTATTACTATCCATCGTAATTGTGTATTTATAATTGAGTAATTTAATAAACACACATTTACATAAACGAGCATTTCAAAATAAAAAAATTAACGTTTTTAATTTTTAAGCTCACACAGGCCTATAAGTTTTAAAATGTAAAAACCAATAATACTTCGAATAAAAATTAAACATTTTTTTAAAATAAAAAAACATTTATGTGTAAAGTTCCTAACGAGAAACAATACTGATGAGAAATAGTAACTACTGGAACCACGTAAAATGGTACGAAGCAACAGTGAAAACGCACCACTTACGGAGCCAGATTATATGTGTCCGGGTGAGTATTTGTAATTGCGTTACGTAAGTATTAAAACTTGCGGTTTCATTGAGATAAAATGATTCCACTTGTAAAATAAATTAATTCCCGTTCCTCCGTTAACTCTGAGTGGAGAATTTTTGTATCGAAAACTAAAAGAACGCGATTTAATCAGCGGTGGTACAATGAGTTGTGTAGTTCAGAGCCAGATTTCAGGCAGACAGCGCTCTGGCCAGATCATATATAGCCGTCTCCTTTACGTTTCCAGCTCCCCGAGCTCTTGTAACGCGTATCAACGCCGTCTGAAGGTCGCCTCAGCGAGGGAGGAATGGTCTACTGCAACTGCGTAAAAATCCTCCTTTGAGACGCAACGCGACAGTAAGGCTGCGTCCACAATTGAAAAAATTACAGTAACAGTAACAGTAGGTCGTGTGCATAGGATATGAACGCCATGTTTCCTAACTAAACGATTCACAATAGCAGAAAGTTGGTCGTGTGCATGGGAGCGAGGTCGTGCGCATAGGAGTGAAATGAATATATTTTATTTCGGTCGCGTACGCATGGCACAACAGCCAATGAGAGAAGAGCAGGGTGCTTTTTTGGCGGGACTAGAAATATGTTTATATTTATTAACCATATTGTGGTAAGAAAATGTTGAGATAATAAAAGTATTATCGTTATTTTGAAAGTTAATATGTTTATTTACTAACACTGTTAATAGATGTCGCATAGTTCGCGAAATTTCATTGGCTGAAATTTAACAGTAAGAATTCAATTGTGAACCGATTTCGCAGTTCGCACAGGTTGTGTGCACAGGTCGTGTGAATGGCTTGCTATGCACTCGCTTAATTTTTTTAATTGTGAACCCAGCCTAATGCGACTTGGAGGAGATGAGCGCTGAGGGACTAATCCTACCCCCCCGTCCCCGGCTGCACCAGGTTAGGGGCGAGTTGCGACGTTCTTGAGAGCACTCCCTGCCTGTCCTTTGCTGTGGATGTTTGCACCGAGTAACAAAAAAAAAACCTCGAAATATTACCTTTTTACTTCACTGAGTGTGAGAGTTCCAGACATCTCAAACGATTCTGTATTATTTAAATTGTCTCACTTGTACGGACCGTTGTAACACGCGCGTTGCTGCGTAAAGAGCAATATTCCAGAACCCTTTACTCCTCGGAAGTAAAAAATTTGTTTGCAATAAATTTCAATGAGTTGAGCATTTCCAGACATGAATGTTGGACATACAATTATTACCTGATTATTTGCCAATTATAATCGTTTTTGAAGCCCATTGGCGTTAAACAGGGTTTGCAATTTAATTATTTTATAATATATTCACTGCACTTGTGTAATTGAAACTTTATCTTGGTACAAACGAATGTGGTATACATGTATGTTTAGTATCTCAGATATACGTCTGCCTTGATTTTTTTTATCAAAAAGCTTAATATTATCAAACATAATAATATATCTCAATGGAACAAAGGAATAAACATACAATATTTTATACAAGCAACTAAAATTACTTAATAATACTCTGTGCAAAATTTCAATAACATTCGCCAAAAATATTTTAACGAGTGCTCACTCTTAAAGGTGTATGTCCCGTTCCATGACATAATTTTATATTTACGTTCCACACGGTTAAACTTACTGGCTTTTTGAGTGGCTGAACTTTAACAAAATAAAAAGTAATAATTGTCTCGCATACGTTTTCATTTTTTCATAGCTGGAAAAGTGGCATTTTTAACGTTTGTGTGCATTATGTATGATTAAGGAGAATGAAACTGAATAAAAACTGGAACCTTTTAGGTTCAAAGTCAATTTTAATGGCTACTTTGTGATAAGGTTTAATTTTATTTCAAGAAAAAAAAAAGATTTTACCTGGCCTTTTAAAATCGTCAGAATATTTATGATTTCAAAAGGTTAAATAAAAAAAATTCTGAATGAATTGAAACCATATCAGGCAGTAGCCACCAGCATAGTCTTTAAACCCAACAATTTTCGCATTACATTTGGTTCTCCTCATCCATACCGCACAAAAATGTTAAATATTAAAATTAGCCAGATAATTATCCAAAAAGCATGCACTACATATTTTTTTTTCATATTTTTTTTTGTAGTTTGGCGACTCAATAAATTTACAAGTTTAACCACGTGGAACGTTAATATAAAATAATGACCCGGAACGAGACATACGCCCTTAAAGGGAACAGATATAAACTGGAATACACCATTTTGGTTTCAACTGTTTTCAGATCATTAAAATTTTTAATTAAAAACATTGGTTTTTGTTAAAGGAAAGTAAATAATTTATTAGAATGCCTGATGTTAATAGTGACTGGCTACTACATATAGTTTTTCCTGTGAAGTCATTGACGTTTAGTACTGAATTTATTTATTGAGAAAGACTACAACTGTAATCACATTGTCAATACACAATTAATTATGATCTTTGAAAATCTTTTAATATATGATCTCTGCCTCAACGATGGCAAACTTTCAGTATTAATAATATTTTTTGACAAAATCAAAAGCCTGAGGTTCACACGAAATGTAATATAAAAATTCTCATCGAAAAAAAGCTTTGAATAGTCCAGTAACTCCTCTTGCTACATAAACGTGAGACCATTAATAAAGTCGCAAGTTACTTTCGAAATAGATTATAAAGAAAAAGACTCAGTAGAAAAAATGACAATTGTTTACTGAAGAGGATATAAAGCAGGGCAATGAAAATTTCAAGAATATAAATAAAGGAAATGGCGAAATAATAACAGAATAATTTTGGCAATCACATAAAAGATAAAGAAGATTGGAATGTTCTGGGGGAAAAACGTGGCCGAAAGGTGAGGCATAGTGAGCAAACAACCAAAAAAAGATTAATTACTAGAGTCATGTTGTTTTACAAGATGACATTAATATACTACTTTCATGCCAGGAAACGACTCTTTAAAACTCAATGGCTAAGGCACTTGCTGGTGGTACACAGTATTGGGTATTATGAATGTTGCAGTGTTGAAGTATTTGGAAACAGTAACAAAATAAGCTTTCTATCATTTTACACTTTCTCAATATACTAACATACTAAGCCTTCATTTAAGTATTAACTGAACAAAACTATGTCATTTTTTGACAGATTTATTTTCATTACATAAAAATCTACTATATAAAAATAAGTCGGGTTTTCCTTCCTGACGCTATAACTCCAGAACGCACGAACCGATTTCCACGGTTTTGCAGTCAATGAAAAGGTCTCGGGCTCCGTGAGGTTTATAGCAAAGAAAATTCAGGAAAAATTCAGGACAAACCAACATTTTAAGTAGATGGCGCCGGTGCGTGATACATTGTTTGACAGCTACTCATTGTTCTCTGCTCAGTTAATTTCATGTGACAAACCGGTATTGTGTTCACTGTGAAATTGTGAAAAAAAAAAAAAGTTATTCGTTTCCTAACATTTCAATTGAAAACTATCAAATCACCTACTCATTGTTCTCTGCTCAGTTAATTTCATGTGACAAACCGGTATTGTGTTTACTGTGAAATTGTGAAAAAAAAGTAAAAAAAAAAAACATATAACCTATATTGTGCAAATTTTTATTCAATTTCAACAGCAGGCATTTGTCTTTAAGGTCGTAAGTTGAACTGTGTAAATTATGTGGATCGTGCATTTGAGGTTAAATTCACCACTCTGTCCATAGCCCAAAATGCCTAGAGGACGACGTGCCAACATCGGCCGCCGCACAAGACATGCAAGCCAGCAACAAGTGTATTCACAGAACTTAAGCGAAGGAAGACAAAATATAATAAGAGAAAATGCCCGATTGAGACAACGCGTGAGCACACGAAGATCATTGGCATCATACAATCGCTTGGCATTCCAATATGATCCCACTGCAAACTAAAGTGATGATGAAAATTTAGATATTGGACCAATGACGACTATATGCCGATATTGCAATGCGTTAAAGTTCAAAAGAGAAACGGCTGGATTGTGCTGCGCAAGTGGAAAAGTCAAACTGGATCCATTACTTACACCACCACAGCCACTGAAACCATTGTTCGATGGAAGTGATCCCGATTCCAGCCATTTTCTTCAACACATCCTTGAATACAATAACTGCTTTCGCATGACTTCCTTTGGAGCTAATATCATTCGAGAAGGCGGTGCAAGCGGTGGACAATAATACTGGTGGTCTATTCTTCCTGGACGCGCCTGGAGGAACAGGGAAAACATTTGTCATTTCATTGATTTTGGCCACTATTCGATCAAGATGTGACATAGCTTTGGCGTTAGCATCATCTGGAATTGCGGCGACTCTTCTAGATGGCTGTCGTACTGCACATTCTGCGCTTAAGTTGCCACTCAATTTAAACACAATTGATACTCCAACATGCAATATTTCCCGATCCAGTGCAATGGGAAAATTGTTGATGCAATGCAAGCTCATTGTTTGGGATGAGTGCACAATGGCACATAAGAAATCACTTGAAGCACTTAACTTCACACTGAAGGATCTTCGGCGAAATAACAACATCTTTGGCGGCTTGATGATATTGTTGGCAGGCGATTTCAGGCAGACGTTGCCAGTAATTCCCCGTGGAACGCCTGCAGATGAATTGAATGCTTGCCTGAAGGCATCACCTTTATGGAATAACGTAAAAACATTATCGCTAACCACTACTATGAGAGTTCAACTTCAAAATTATCAAAGTGCTGCACAATTTTCCAAGCAATTGTTAGATGTTGGAAATGGAAAAGCCCCAGTTTAGTGTTTGCGGAATAAATTTAGAAAATCATTGTTTTTCACATGGACAGTTATACGTTGCGTGTTCACGAGTTGGGAAACCATCCGCTTTGTTTGTGTTAACGTCAGACCAAAAAACAAAAAATGTGGTTTACCAAAAAGCACTTCAATGAAACGGATAATTTGCGGACACGTATAACGCTTCGATTCAGTATTTACTTTGAATTTACTTAGAGAAGTTCAACTAAATAACACTTCATTTTTGTAATCGAAATGAATTCATTACTGTTGTGAAATGAAATAAAAATTTTCCTTTTCAAATATAAAACAAAAAAAGTTTTTCTTCATCTTTTAATCAACCAAACGAAATGTTACATAAAACGAAGCCATTTGGTGGCGAAACGGAGTTCGCCGGGTTTGCTAGTAAGGTATAAAATACTAACTCCATAACCCCAACTGGAATTACAGGTGATCATTGTACACAACACGCATAACACACGTGTGCTGCACGTTGCAGGAAAAGCAAAGTTTGCGCTGGAAAGGCTTCTTTAGAGACGGGTCCTCTTGCAGACGAGAACTATCATCAGATGGGCCCCTCTTCGCCTGACGGAGATGCTTTAGCTTGTATTGGATTCCAAGGACTCATATCGAAAAAATTTTTTTTGTTTGTTTAGAATATAATTAAGTAATCGTTTGGCTCGCGTGGAGTAGTAATATGATTCCAATCCCGTTCCGGCCATTTGTATTTCAGGGTTCCATGAATCACCAATAATAATCCAGGAACATCTCGAGTTAATTACTTATCAAAGTCGATTACTTTCTATTCCCAATTATTTTAAAATAATTAGTTATTTCTCCATATCTAATAACATTGCTGTCGACAAGTCATAAATTATAAAATATATAAACATATATGGTTTAACTTTATAAGGTTTTTTCAATATGGTATAATATGTATGCAAGCCTGCTTAATTTATTGCAGTTGCGATGAGCTATTCGCCCGAGATAATGTTACTAGTTCTTATTATTATGGTTGAGTCACAAAAACGCGACAGTCGGAATGTGAAATATATTTTTTTAACCAATCAGGTTCGATTCATTTGTGACGTCACCCTGAAAAAAATTCGTGGACGAGACCGACTTCCCGATTAGAAAGATGTTATTATTCCATCGCGTCGCGGGCGCTATGTTACTAAGACGACCGTCGGGATTTTTTTAAATCAAATTTTGGCTAAACTGGTGCATTGGTAATTGTTAATACAATTATATTTCATGTATTTATTTAGGTTTTTCATTTGTAAAATCTTTAATCCGTTCACGTACAATGATTTTCCGAATACATCTGCATTTCGATTGAACACGAATTTCTCAAATAGGTCAATATTATAACCAACTTGTAAACACTGATAAATGGTGTATATGCTGTGTGAATTAAATGGCAAGAAAAAAATGGGTGCGTGTACATACGCACGCGCGTTAGGAGTTATAATTACTTGGTGTAATGAAATAACTAACTTTAAATTTTCATGAAAATAATTAATATAAATAAAATAATAATAAGACTGCAGTGAGTTTATAAATTTAGTTGGTTAAGTATATTCAATCAAATTAAAAATTTTAATAAATTCACGTATTAATATAAGCACGTGTATAAAACTAATAATTTAATTTAGTAAAATAATCGAGATAAATTATAACTAACAATGAAAATCAATAAATATGCTGAATGAATATTATAATTTGAGAATTTAATTATTTATAAAATAAAGTAATAATTTATAATGAAAATAAATCATATGTACGGAAACATAACACGTCTTACATAAAAATACTAAAATACACTTGAAAAAGTTTATAAACACAAATTATATCAATAGTATTCACAATATATAAATGTTTTTAACTATATGGACCAGTATTCAATATAAATCATTATAGTATAAGATTTAATGCAATTATATTATTTTTATTCGTAAGTAGGCTTTTTTTTCATCCTGTAAGTTTTTTTTTTCACGGTGCGCCCACAAACGCGCGTAAAGAAGTATAATTTTAATAATTTTGTATATAGTTGTTTCTGTTCGTCACACGGTTGCAAACAGAATTTTCACAATCACAAGATATTTTACTGACGCAGGGCGTCCTTCGCGTCACATCCGTGTTGCTGTTGTGATCATTAGACTCGGACCACACCCAGCTTCTCAGCACCTCGCAGGTTAGGATCGCTGGGGCGCAGATCGAGGGACACATGTGGCTCGCCAACTTGCAACTTCAAATATCCCGATACAGCTTGCAAAAAAAAAAAAATCTTCCCTGCTAATTTTTTGAATGGGAACTTCTTTTGGCACGATGAGAGTGAAAGTTCAAGGCCGAATTTTAAAGCAATGTTTTCGTGAAAGATTGTCGTGAAACGTTTCTGACGTGAAAAGGACAGAGATTAAGTATTGGCCCTGGTTAGTACTTTGGCTCGTTTCGTTCGATGATTCGTCCCCCACCCAAAATAAAGTAAAAAAAAAAAAATAGGAACAAGAGAGATTTATGAACGACAGAATAAGACAGAGAGTGTGCGCATGGGCTTGTTTCAGAAAATAGATATAGGTATCCTATACAGTCAGCTGTGAGTGCCTTGAATTTTGTATTTGCTACCAGCTCGCTCGCATCCCTCCCTGTTCAACCAGCAGCGTAGAGAGCGCTGTTGTGACAGTCCCTGCATTTCCCGCATAGATAGAACTACTTGTTATGAATTTCATATTTCTTTCAGATATTTGGCGTGTTACAAGTGGCAGAAATGTTTGAAGAAACAGTAACACGCACAGTATTTATTTATGGTGTGAGTATTTCAACAGTGATTCATATTTATTGTTAATTAATATTTTTTTAATTTATCAATAATCATTTATATCCTGTAAAGTTGTTTTGAAGTGAGTAATAATTTCGTTAATTCATGTTTACTTAGAAATATGTCCTTACACTATTCCTCTTTTCTCTCTCTCTCTCTTCCATTTTACCCCTTAAGTCTTAAGATGTACTTAGAGTCGAGGTTTGTATTGCCAAAGAAGTTTCACTTCTATTACACCTACTGAGTTATAAGCGCTTTTTTTTTTGGTTGGACACGGCATAGGATTAGCTTTGGCTACTTATTGAAGTCAACACTTGTGAACTGGTGTGGTTATCATTGGCAGTTGTAGTCGCCTGCGTGAAAATATAAGTTATTTCCTCGCGCGCTTACAGACTAGAGCCTGTTAGTAAATGCATGGTTGTGATAAGGCATAGAAGGTCTGGGAGATGAGATTTTTGCCTTGACGTGCCAAAAATGTGGAAAATTGTTGAAAATTAGATATACAGCAAAAATATGGAAAAATCCAAGATGGCGGGTCCTAATACCCCTTAAAGTAGTAGTTTCATAAATTATTTTTCTTATAATATTTGGTTGTTTTTTACATAGTTTTAATAATTCCGTAATATAATTATTTATTATTTTATAAGGTTTTTTTTTCTTCTAGTAAAGTCCTTATTTTATAATTTTAAAGTACTTTAAGGCAAATTCTTTTTGTCGGTTCTAGCATGTACTGAAAGCATGTATACATAAATATCGCGGCCATTGTCTGGAGTTGCTTGACTTGTGGGTGTAGCCACGTCGGTGAATATTTAACAGACGTTTCTGTTGATCTTGCGATTGCCATCATCAGTAAGTAGAAGATGGCGACTACAAAGTTAACCGAAACGTCGGTGTAATCTTCGTCTTCGACGCGGCTATAATACAGAAGCCAAGCGTCTCTTGTGGTATACAGTTCTAGAACAACCGTTCGTATGTAGCCTTCGTTTTCAAACACTTAATATTTTAGTTTATCATTAATGGATCACTGAAAGTTATGTCTCCCCAAAACCCTGAAAAACTAAGGTAAGTATGGTCTTGCACGAGTACGAGTAGTGTGGGCGGGGGCCTTGACGATAAAATAGGTCGTTAATTATTGATTTTCACTTAAACATCGACT
Organism: Bacillus rossius redtenbacheri; assembly: GCF_032445375.1. Lineage (NCBI taxonomy): Eukaryota > Metazoa > Arthropoda > Insecta > Phasmatodea > Bacillidae > Bacillus > Bacillus rossius. The sequence continues at coordinate 52,263,414 of NC_086330.1, forward strand.
GCCACACGTTTTCTGTCGACAATCGTTACAAAGATCACTTCGCAACGAAAACTTGGCAAAGGGCTGTCGAAACAAATACAGTTTAGCCGTAACACGAAGAAATGTGTGCCGCTGCCTGTTATACTCGCATCCCTCACGCAGTTTCACTCCATCCATTGATTCCGTTTCTCTCTTCACGAATCACAGCACTATTTTCGTAGTTGAATAGGACCACCAATATAAACAACGTGGTGTTACAATCATCGACACAGTGAAAACTTTTTTTTTTACCAAACTAGCATTACTTGCAAAGATTAAAACTTAAGCTTTGTTTAATATTTTTAAGCAGTGAATTTGTGCTTGGGCAACGTTGTTCAGGGGAAGAGGTATAAACCGAATAACTGAAACACGCCATTTTAGTTGCATCAGTTTTATGGCTATTATATCTTTTTTTATTTTTAATATTGAATATTTGCTTTCGTTAAGAGTTATATATAGTAGGTCAAAAAACTGCAAGCTCAGACCGTCTACATATTTGCTTTTACCGCGTGATAGTCGGAGATAAAAACAATCTATGTTTTTGTGCACGAATATATATATATATATATATATATATATATATAAATCAATGAAACCACCTACAGATTAAATTTTTCATTTACTTTTCACATTTCTGTGTTACGCTGACCTTAATCACGCAAGTTTAGCAAGTTTGCACTGAAAGAAAAAGTAAAAAAAAAAAAAGTTACAAGAAAATTAATTCCATGCATGTGTAGGTTCTCATAGTAACAACATATTTGCGTTAAAAAAAAGTACTAGGTCGCGCCGATGAACTTTTATTTGCGCCGTTTTTTTCTGAAGTGCTGCAAACGGCTTTAGAAGGCAGCCAATTCGGCCTGCCGCTCCTTCAAGCTTGCAGGTAGAAAGTTGGTGGGGGATGTGAACTGGAATGCTAGACCCATCGCAAGACGGTCAGGCAGTAGGGGGTGGGGGAAGAGGGTCACGTGATACGTGGGATGAGAGGCAAGCAGCGGGCTGTGAAGGTAGCACTCAGCTGGCTCTGAGCCCAATGAGGTTAAACACAATTCCTTATTTTATGAAATCAGTCACGGATAATTCTCACACTACCAACAACACAGCATAGTACATTTAGTTTTGTCTCGAATTATATCAGGATCTTGGTTATTATACGAAAAATAAGCTCCGTTTGGTCATTTAAAAAAAAACTCCCGAGAAAAGGATTTTATTGACAGTTTTAGTTTCTTACATATATACTTCACTTTTGCACATAATCGCCAAACAGATCCAAACACTTTTCGTAACGCGCCCCTCTGCATAGAAGTTCGCCGTCTCTGGATGGACCGGAGACCTTGGCCATAGGCATTGTGATCTTCGAACTCGCAGTGCGTGTAGCCTAAGTACAGGCGCTTAGTAAACATATCCGGAAAACGTTTAAGCAATCTTCGTACTCAAGTCGAAAAATGATGGCTACCGTTTTTTTGAAGACAAAAAAAAAGTGATTTTTGTTGATTTAATGAAACGTGGGTCAACAATTACGGCAAAAATTACAAAATACGAGTGTAACTGGTTTAGTTTCCAGGCGGCGAATTTATATGCAGAGGGGTTAAAAAAAAAATGGCGCAGAGTTGTGGAAAGTTCTTGGAACTGACTGGCGATTATGTGAAAATGTAAAGTAGGTCTGTAGTAAACTAAAACTGTCAATAAAAACTTTTTCTCACGAGTTTACTTTTTCAATGTCCAAACGGAGCTTACTCTACGAACAGCCCTCAGGGAATTCTTCGGGATCTAGGTCTCTTTAATACATTGATACGTATTAGTAAAATATCGTCTATTTGAATTTTAGTGTCTTAATATACATATCATTAAAATTTTGGATTTTTATAAAATTTTATTAGAGACGGTAGGTGGTGTTCGCTGGTGGTCTATAACAATGTTAGGTAAACCAAGTTGTTAAAGAATTGTTTCAAGTACAAGGATTTATCGTATTTTAGTATTTATTTGTGGTTTATTTTTACTATAAATGTTAATTCCGCCCATTCTATAATCTCGAAGCATAATATATTGTTTTAATTGAATTAATATTTCGTAACATTGAAATGAAATCTCGCTGGTTGCAATTTGTTAATATTCCGCACATTGTGGAAGAAGTAGATGCCAGAGTCATACAATCCTGCGTTTGCCTCTTAACTTATTAACAAAATTAATGCTAAGCATTGAAACCATCTAATTCGAATGATGCTCCAAAATTAGAGGGCGTAGGGATGATTCAAATCGGTTACTTTAATTCCAAATTAAAGAATACGCATGTCTCAAAAGAAATTCAGCTAGGATAATCTCCCACGATAGTGTTGTTTTATTGTGTTATGTTCCTTCTTTATTTACAAGTACCCACTAACGATTCAGCTAAAGATAACAACTCTATGGACGTAAATGCTCGTGCCGTAGCTGGGATCATGAGCAATGGAGATGCTTTTATGCAACTTGAAGGTTTGTGCGCTGCTGTTGGTATTCCGTGCTTGTCTTCTGAGACATACAGCTGCCTACACAGCAGCGATGGTCTGTGATGGACGGGAGAGAGCAGCAGCAGGAAAGATGCAGGACGCGAACAAAGATGAAGCGATTATGGCCACTGCAAAAGGGCAATCGTAGGTTTTCATACTTGCAAAATACTCTCTATGGCAGTGGATAAAGAGTTTTCTTTTGTCTGTGCACGTAACGACATTACTGCTAATGCTACACCACAAATTTGATACAAAAACTGGCCAGGCAGTTCAAGTATTATGGAGCACATAATCACGTTTTGTCTAACCGACACGAAATTTGCTTCTGCCTCCTTAAATACTTTTTTGCCTAAGATTTTGTTTTCATGTCATCATGAGTGTTCGTTTCAATGCTGTAATTCATTTCTATAACATATAATACATGATTTATATAAATGCTTATTTTTTATCTAATATTTGAGTAGTTAATTCATTTAAATATTACAGCGTTAAAGACTGAACAAGTTACGGTTCGAATCCAAATCCAGACATCACTATAATTCTCCGAGCAACCGGTAATATAACAAGTTTGTCGGAGCCCACTATTAAAACTGTAGGTATTCCGGCGAGCTACTTGTTCTGCGTGCTGACTAATGACGTCATAGCATTCTTGTAAGGGTCGCAGGTTACTGAGATAATTGAAAAATCCATTCACTTCGCCAGGACTGTGAGTAATAAAACTCCCGCTTGTTACCGTTTCAATAAGTATTGTTTTCGACGCGTAAAAACAACAAACGATCAGCTTTTTATAATAGTTTGTGTTGTTCAGAAACAGTTGACATCTGGATCGGACTCGCTCGGAAAAGTAAGGCGAGCAGCTACGGTTTACTATATTCGTATTGTTTATTTCACTACCAGGTTAGAAGTTGCCGATGATGGCTCTAAAATATTTCGAGCTACGAAACGAAAACCTCACCAGAGAGGGAAAATAAACTAGCTATTTGCCGCTGGAAATGCTGTTGGTATCCTGCCAGCATTTCCCCGGCTCTCAGTGGCCGAGCTATCCACTGCTGAATGGATGCTCCAGATTGCGCGCAACTGCGTCGCGAGATGCTCACCCACTGACCCAAATAAAACTGGCATAACCTAGTTTAGCCTTCAGCTTCGCGTGTTTCGTTACTATTCGAGAAGCTTGGCAGGAAACATCTCCAAGAAACAGTTCAGCGAGACCGAAGTGCCGCACACGACCCAATTCCTGCAGATGTCTTTCCGTGCAAGATATCCGGACAGTTACTTCTTATTGCCGAGGGGGGGGGGGGCAGTCTGCCCCGGGCGCAGGACGGGCCGACAAATTTATTGTAGACTACATAAAGTGTGAAACAAAGTGACACTAAAAAAATTATAATATCTACTAAGTGACTGAAAACGTTACGGTATATATCTTATTATTAATTACCTCATTTTACTATATACATATATTCTTATATATATTTTTATTAGACCTTAAATATGTTTAATATTTACAATAGTAAAAGTAAGTTTAGTTTCTGTACTTTGTTAAATAATTATTCAATATGAAGCGCCCGCCGCGCTTCTGTGACGTCATCTCCGTGCCGCAGCCTTCCTTTCCTTCTCCCCTCTTAACCCCTCTCCGCCTCAAGGTGCCAATTTCCCCTTCCCTTTCTTTCCCCCTAGCCTCTCCTCAATTGTAGCGACTGCAACGCCATCTAGCGAATAGTATAAATGAGCGCGTATAACTTTTAATTGTCTATTTCGTGGGTCTCTCTTGGTGGAAGCAGGTCGTCTCTGGCCCGGTCGAGGGGCAGCTCGTCTAGGTAAAATTCTTCAGGAGACGGAGTTAGTGTGTGCACACGATGGCCGTGCGAGTAACGTAAATATTAAATATGCTTGCCAGCCTTGATTTTCATGTAGCCATCCCTTTTGACTTTGACCTTCACTTAATTTATTTTCTGTGTAATATTTTCTTTTGTTTCTTTTTTCTGCTGGAAGCATTTGCTTACTCCCTCCTGCATGTGGTTTTGATTTTAGTTGCTGCGCGACTTGCATTGTCGGCAGTGGACTCTTAACTTATTTCAACGGCATCCAGACCACGCTTTGATTGCTTTTGGGTTAGAAGTAAGCACGTTAAGTGCCCGATGCCGCCCTTGTATTTTTTTTTTTTCATAAGAGCTTTCAGCTCCGTATGACGTAATTTTACGCATCGTTTTGCCTCGATTTTGCCCTCTTTCTTTTCCTCCCAGCTGTACCCCCGACCGGAGCCATTTGGTTAAGGCATACCCCCCGTGATCTAGCATATTTTGTTTGAGCACTTCTCTGTATTACGCTTACCTAGCCTTGGCAGTGAATGTCATCATGACGAGACCCACTGAAAATTGTAGCTGTAACAAACCATGTAACCGATCCCTCGCTTCTCTCTTGGGCTTGCATTTCTGTCCGCGGGACTACGCTCTCTATGAGTAATAGATATTTAATATGTTTTTTTCGAGGAGTGCACAATTAACGTTATATTAGGTGTTGGTTTATTTTGTAGTACATAATTCCTTGCCCCTACACGTGTTTGGACCGCTCGTATAGTCTGTATGTATATTGAGTCAGTTCCTAAAGTTGTTAACAGCAACGTACGTCTTGTGAATCACGTGTGTAATGACATAATGTTCACTATGATTTTGGTCTTCGCTCGCCTCCGGGCCGTAACGTAATGCGTACGCACGTATACTTGAATATTGGTTTCTCTCCTCTCTTATAGTGTGTGGTAACTGAGTCATAATTTCGCACAGAAAATGAGAAAATGTCTATCCCCATTGTCAGAGGCGACTGTTTTATACTGCATGATCCAGGGCATGCCTAGGAAATTCAACTTGTAACGGAGAGAGAGAAAGAATATTAACTTGTTGCTTGTTGCTTGTTGTTTCGTACGACTGTAAGAGATACGCAGTAGTAGTTTGTTTGTTGAATCAGAGTACATTGGGCACAAGGTTCACCCTAGTTTTTTTCATAAGTAAGGACTCAGTAAAGACATAAGGAGTGAAAATCATTGTGAAGGGAATAAACTTCATTAAATGTATGCTAATTTGTATTTGCTACGCACATGCCTCTAGCTGGCATCGAATCCGTTGACAGTGTATGTATATGTGTTAAGTTTGCGAAATTATAACGTTGTTGAGTGCGACTCATGTTCTTTATTTGTATTTATGATTTATCACTTTCTGCTTAACTGTCTTTTCTAGCAAATACCCCACACACGATTTTCTTGTGCCCCCATACACTTCGCTTGCATGAGTAGGATAATCAGTAGGAGTGTTTGGTGGCGCATGGATGCACCCTGGTGGTATGCTTAACTGGATACCCCCACGCTGCAAAACTGCGCTACTCTGCTTTTTAGGCAGATTATAGTGATAAATCCGTTTGTATTGTTTGTTTCGGTGCACCATGGCCGTCTCCGTGAGCTGGGTTTACCAGTTGCACAAGACCGATTTGGCGCTGCATCTCGAGGAAAATGGTCTGCCCTTGGCGGACACCGATACCGTCGCCGAGATGAGGGCGCGTTTGGTTGACTACCTGCGTAAATCCGCAGGAGCCGCATCTGAAGTCACGACCAGGCAGCCCCCAGCTGATGTGAGTCCTTCCTCGTCCTCATTTAACGTAAAACTTTTTTTTGCCGCCCTTAAAACCATCCCGTTCCTGGGTGGAAGTGATCCCAGGCAGATCTTGGATTTTGTGATTAAGGCTGAGAGCCTGCATAAATTAAATTTAGTTCCACTTGAGGCTTTTCTGAAAGCACTCTTAAGTAAAGTTACGGCCATCCATGTACCTCTGTTAAATGAGGCCATTGCTCAGGGTACGAGCTTTGATAAGTTAAAAAAATCACTGGTATGTTCAGTGTGTCCGCCTAGGGTTCTAGATGCCTGTAAGAGGGAGCTAGTGTGGCGCTTCCAAAACCCAGATGAAACCATTATGGAATATGTCACGTCGGTTACCGCGTACGCGGGAGCCTTAGAGCTGGGTACCCCGGAAGAGGAGTTTGTCCAACTTATTTTGGGTAATTTGGCCCCCGTGGTGTGGCAGAACTGCTCGATGCTCGCTCCTCCCACCTCGCTCGCAAGCCTACGGACTTGGGCGGGCGAAGTGGAAAGTCGCCTTGTTTCTCTTGCTAAGTATCAAGCTGAGTTCCCGGCAAAGCGCCCCAGCTCGGTGAAAAATGACTCTCGTTTTGACAGACGTATTTTTACGTCGCAGTCCGCCCCCCCCCCCCGTTCTCACTCCCCGTAGCCCGAAACTCCGTGACGTGGCAGACACCTCCACGCCTCGTGTGTTTGACAGCCTGCCTCGCGGCGAGCGTTCTGCCCATTTCACGCCTGGGCCCGAGGCGCGGGCCGCAGCTCGCGCGGCCATGAGTTTACCGCCTGAGGTAACCGCGCCCGTGGGCTCGCGGTCCGCGACCTTGACCCAGTCACGGCAGCTAGTGACCTTGGACACCCGCCGCGGAGCCGGCAGGTGTGCCAATTGTAGCGCCTTTGGACACGTCACGTATGAGTGTACTGTTCCGCGGGTGGAAATAAATCAACGTAGATGTTTTCGGTGTAAGGCAGTGGGACATTATAGGAGCGACTGCACGGGAACTGAGAGACAGCCTCGTGCGGAAAACTAATCTGGACGGGACGGAAAAGAGGTCGTATCCGTCGGCTACTCAAAAAATCCTCTGAACCCACTCATTTACATTTCCTCCCAATTAAAATTCAGAAACATTTATTTCCAGCCTTAGTCGATACCGGTGCTACCCGGTCTGTTATTAGTGAAAAATGTTTCATCACATTAGTGCAGTTGTACCCTCAACTTTCACAACGAGTTGTATCGGATGATTCCGTAAGGAATATCGTTGTCGCTAACGGGCAAGGCATACGCACATGTAAATCTATTATAATTCATTTTAAAATCCATGGATTTTCCTGGAGTTGGCCGTTTGTCGTTGTCCCCGGGATTTTGCCGAATCTAATCCTTGGCTTAGATTTTTTGGGCAAATCACGCTGTCGACTCAGTCCCGCCAACCATGAATTGCAATTTGATTTCGCTCCTGCTGTAAAAATTCGTTTACGTCATGAGGTCCGCGAACCCATAGTTATGAGTTGCAATGATTCCGATAACGCGATGCGCGATCAAGCCATCGCCGCTCTCGTGCGGGAGTTTCCTGACGTGATAACACGTAAGATCGGCAGATGTGACATCTTGCCTTTTCGTTTTCATGTTACCGACGAAGTGCCCGTTTTTGCCAAATATTTGAAGGTTTCTCCCCCTAAGCTGCAGGCCATGCGCGCCATTATCGACAGATTACTCGCTGCCGGCGTCGTTACCCCTTCGACATCCGAGTTTTGCACCCCTACTTTTTTGGTTGCTAAGAAGGGGGGCTCTGAGTGGCGCCTTGTGCATAACTTTAAACCTCTCAACAAGAAGGTAATTCATCCAGTTTGGCCAATACCGACGGTAGAGAGCGCCTTACAACACTTGGGTAAAGCCAAAATATTTTCCATCATCGACCTCAACGACAGTTACCATCAATGCTTGCTTGATCCCGCCTGTAGAAAATACACTGCCTTTTCAACCCCTTTTGGCCACTACGAATTCAACAGAATTCCGATGGGTGTAAGTTTCGGGAGCGAAGCCATGAGCCGTGTTCTGGACCATGTGCTAAGCGACCTTAAATACAAATTTGTTTTTAACTATATCGACGACATAATTGTATATAGTAATTCACTTTCAGAACATCTTGATCACCTTAAGCAAGTCTTGGCACGTCTGAGAAACGCGCATCTTACTGTTAATCCACATAAAATTTCCTTGGCACAAGACTCAGTAAAATTTTTAGGCTATGTAATTTCAGAAGGGAAACTTCACATGGATCCGGATAAGGTCGCCCCCGTGGCTACTTTTCCGCGTCCAAAGACTTTGAAGGGAATTCAAAAATTTCTCGGCATGCTGGGGTATTATGCGCGTTTTATCCCAGATTTTGCCACGATTTGCGCGCCGTTGAATCGGTTGCGAAAGAAAAACGCTGCTTTTGTTTGGGGTGAGGAACAGGAAACGGCCTTTCAATCTCTAAGAAAATGTTTGTGTTCCGCCCCCGTGTTAATTCTCCCCGACTTCAATAAACGTTTTGCCCTGCAGGTTGATGCTTCCTCAGTAGCCCTTGGAGCCGTCCTCGGACACATGGAGAACGGAAAATTGAGACCAATTGCTTTCGCAAGTCGAACCCTCTCAGAGTCAGAGCGCCGCTTGGGCACCTATGAGAAGGAGGCCCTTGCGTGCCTTTTCGGACTCGAAAAATTCGAGTGTTACTTGGATTGTAGAGAGTTCGACCTGTATACAGACAACCAGGCCTTAAGTTGGCTGTGCAATCATCCCTCGCAGCTCGGGAAGCTTGGGCGTTGGATACTGCGGTTGTCAAAATTCCGATTTGTAATCCATCACCGAAGAGGTGCGGAGAACGTTGTGGCCGACAGTTTATCTAGAATGTTCAACCCGGATGATTTTGAAATTGATAACCCTTCCCCCCCGGATGCGGTTGAGTTTATTTCGGTGTGCAAAATCTTCCCCGAATCCTTCATAAACCTGAAAGCCTGCCAGCAGGATGATCCTGCATGTATTCGAATCCGGAACGATTTGCAATGTGGAATGGCCTTACCCTTTGCCGAGAAGGATGGGTTGTTAGTGTATGCTGGCCCGTCAGGACGAGCTCAGAAAGTTGTCGTCCCTGAAAAACTTAAGGGTATGATTATCACATATTTCCATGCCTCACTTGTGGGTGGGCACATGGGAATAGATAAAACGTATCGTAAAATTGCCCAACATTTTTTCTGGCCAGAAATGCGTCAAGACGTGCGCGATTTTGTACGCGCCTGTATTGACTGTCAGCTATCAAAGCCCCCACACAATGCTAAAGTAGGGCTTTACTGTGCCGACGCTCCCGTCGCCCCTTGGCAGGTTCTGCATATTGATATTTTCGGACCGCTGACGCGATCAAAAAAAGGCAACGTATGCTTATTAGTAATTCTAGATATTTTTACTAAATTTGTTGTTTTAACCCCCCTTAAAAACATGAAGGCGTCGTCCATAGTAAAAGTTCTTAAGGAACAGGTGTTTAAAATCTTAGGCCCGCCGTGTATTGTAGTATCAGACAACGCTAAATACTTTCAGTCGAACTTATACAAAAATTTCTTGTTTGAATTTTCTGTAAAGCCGGTGTACAGTTCACCGTATTTTCCACAGGGAAATATGAGTGAGAGAACCAACAAGGTTCTCAAGGGAATTTTCACTTCGTTCTACCGCGCCGACCAGACTCTCTGGGACGCCGATCTTGAACTTTTAAATATTGGTTTGAACGCAGCTCATCACAGTTCTACAGGGCATCCCCCCTCCGTGCCTTTCCTGGGGAGGGAACTTACCTTACCCTTGCTCAACCAGTGGGGGTTGCCACCTGTCGACTCTAGTTTGTCAAGTGTAGAGTTAGATCGTGTCTTGGAAGACGTTACTAAGAATTTAGCTAAGGCTAGGGAAAACGTGGCACGAAATTATGATGCAAAAAGGGCAGCCCATTCATTCGCTGTTGGCGACGTTGTGCTCTGCCGCTCTTACGTTTTGCCCTCATTAGCGGCTAGCCTAAACGTCAAACTTTTGCCGCCCTATGACGGGCCGTTTTTGATTACTAAGTTTTTAGCAGCTAACACTGTTCAGTTACAGCTAATGAGCAATAAACGTAAGTGGCGTAAGGCACACGTAACACAGCTAAAGCGTTTCATTCAGTGATTTAATGCAACGTTTTGGCGGCTAGTGGAAGCCTTAAGATACTTAAGTTTTTTTTTTTTTTTTTTTTGGTGTGTGTATTACTACTTTAGGTATGTTTTCTAATTAGATTGTAGAATTGTTAGTAACAGGATACAGTGTTCAGTCGCAGTTCAGTTGATGATTACAGTTTCCTTCAAGCGCGCGCGCCTCCTTTCTACCCCTCCCTTGGGCTGTGCGCGGACAACTCTACGAGAAGCCTGCTACGTCTCTGCTTTGCCGCTGCCCCTCCGCCCCCTACGCCGCCAGCCCTTGACTGCTGCGGGGTGAGGAGACTGTTGGACGGCGTGGAGATCTGGTGACAGACTCTCCGCTGTTCGGACGCCACCGCCGCCGCGGTTCAGCTCTAGAGGTATTCTCGGCCCGCCAGAAGACGTCTGCGGGAAGGATGCTGCAGAGTTCCGATGTCCGCCACTTAGCGCTGAGTGGCTGAGACGAGGAAAAGCGCCGAGCGCTGCCTGAACCCCTTGCAACCTTGTACCGCCAGAATAGGTCACCTGATACGGCGCTTATCGTTTCTCTCTTTCACTTCAGAAAAAATGGAGGGGGACCTGTCAGCGACACGTCGGACGCGAGTCGCCTGTATTCTACTTGTGCAGCACCAAGGAGATCGCGGTCCCCTGTTGGAGCTGCCACCCGTCGCACCGCTGAAACGAACACGTTGCTGCCCCCTCCAGCGGCACGATCCGGCTAGTTTCAAGTCATTTCTACATCGTCTGAATCAAGGCGTTCGCAAGATACAAGAAGTTGGCTCATGTCACAAACACTGAACTTCAACACGACTTTAAGCTCGGGCTCACAGGGCAGAAGACTTCGTAAGGGGTGGGGGTTGAAGCGCCCGCCGCGCTTCTGTGACGTCATCTCCGTGCCGCAGCCTTCCTTTCCTTCTCCCCTCTTAACCCCTCTCCGCCTCAAGGTGCCAATTTCCCCTTCCCTTTCTTTCCCCCTAGCCTCTCCTCAATTGTAGCGACTGCAACGCCATCTAGCGAATAGTATAAATGAGCGCGTATAACTTTTAATTGTCTATTTCGTGGGTCTCTCTTGGTGGAAGCAGGTCGTCTCTGGCCCGGTCGAGGGGCAGCTCGTCTAGGTAAAATTCTTCAGGAGACGGAGTTAGTGTGTGCACACGATGGCCGTGCGAGTAACGTAAATATTAAATATGCTTGCCAGCCTTGATTTTCATGTAGCCATCCCTTTTGACTTTGACCTTCACTTAATTTATTTTCTGTGTAATATTTTCTTTTGTTTCTTTTTTCTGCTGGAAGCATTTGCTTACTCCCTCCTGCATGTGGTTTTGATTTTAGTTGCTGCGCGACTTGCATTGTCGGCAGTGGACTCTTAACTTATTTCAACGGCATCCAGACCACGCTTTGATTGCTTTTGGTTTAGAAGTAAGCACGTTAAGTGCCCGATGCCGCCCTTGTATTTTTTTTTTCATAAGAGCTTTCAGCTCCGTATGACGTAATTTTACGCATCGTTTTGCCTCGATTTTGCCCTCTTTCTTTTCCTCCCAGCTGTACCCCCGACCGGAGCCATTTGGTTAAGGCATACCCCCCGTGATCTAGCATATTTTGTTTGAGCACTTCTCTGTATTACGCTTACCTAGCCTTGGCAGTGAATGTCATCATGACGAGACCCACTGAAAATTGTAGCTGTAACAAACCATGTAACCGATCCCTCGCTTCTCTCTTGGGCTTGCATTTCTGTCCGCGGGACTACGCTCTCTATGAGTAATAGATATTTAATATGTTTTTTTCGAGGAGTGCACAATTAACGTTATATTAGGTGTTGGTTTATTTTGTAGTACATAATTCCTTGCCCCTACACGTGTTTGGACCGCTCGTATAGTCTGTATGTATATTGAGTCAGTTCCTAAAGTTGTTAACAGCAACGTACGTCTTGTGAATCACGTGTGTAATGACATAATGTTCACTATGATTTTGGTCTTCGCTCGCCTCCGGGCCGTAACGTAATGCGTACGCACGTATACTTGAATATTGGTTTCTCTCCTCTCTTATAGTGTGTGGTAACTGAGTCATAATTTCGCACAGAAAATGAGAAAATGTCTATCCCCATTGTCAGAGGCGACTGTTTTATACTGCATGATCCAGGGCATGCCTAGGAAATTCAACTTGTAACGGAGAGAGAGAAAGAATATTAACTTGTTGCTTGTTGCTTGTTGTTTCGTACGACTGTAAGAGATACGCAGTAGTAGTTTGTTTGTTGAATCAGAGTACATTGGGCACAAGGTTCACCCTAGTTTTTTTCATAAGTAAGGACTCAGTAAAGACATAAGGAGTGAAAATCATTGTGAAGGGAATAAACTTCATTAAATGTATGCTAATTTGTATTTGCTACGCACATGCCTCTAGCTGGCATCGAATCCGTTGACAGTGTATGTATATGTGTTAAGTTTGCGAAATTATAACGTTGTTGAGTGCGACTCATGTTCTTTATTTGTATTTATGATTTATCACTTTCTGCTTAACTGTCTTTTCTAGCAAAGACCCCACACACGATTTTCTTGTGCCCCCATACACTTCGCTTGCATGAGTAGGATAATCAGTAGGAGTGTTTGGTGGCGCATGGATGCACCCTGGTGGTATGCTTAACTGGATACCCCCACGCTGCAAATATTGTAATTTAAATATATAACATAATAAAAGTTGTGTAGGTATTTTTTTTTAAATATTTTGTGTGGCCAATGAACGTTGAACACTATATCATTTTTTTGAAGAAAAATATACAGTACGGTACGTAAAATAAAACGATCACTTAAACACTGGTTAACTACGTGTGGTATGAATTTAATTAAAAATTTGCATATACACACGGATGCCTGGTACGTTTATTTCTGTTGTTTAAAGAGGAGTGAAAAGGAGGGGGGAGAGCTAATCACAAGTTCTGTTTCAGGAAAGCCTATATCCGCCCTGCTTGCCCAGTTAAGATTGTTATTAGCACAGCCAAGATATAATATTTATCGTCCATTGCGTTTCTAAAGGAAATACACCTTCAGAATACAAAATGAGGAAAATAACACGAACACTACTAAATACGAACCATATACGATAGAAAATTACTGACTCCTGTTTTTTTTTATAAATAACTGTATTTCTTAAAAACTCACGTTGCTTACGTTCTTCTGTTTTCAAAATACAGCAAACAGCAAGACCAGTTAAATTGTATAAGGTATCATTTCAAAAATCTTCTTAAAAACTACATTGTGGTTAACAATATGTTGTAATTTTTCAACCTCATGTACTAAACACAAAGATACAATACTAATTTAAAACAATGAAAGGGAGATTATAAATGTATACTCACGAAATGTAGATAATTTTAACGATTAAAATAATTAATTATAGATTTAAATACATGAGTTAATAATTAAATTAAATAAAAAAAATACAAAATTCCTTGTTGAAAAAAAATTTTTACCTTGCAAATGCCTAAGCTGAATATAAACCATTTTCAAAAAAAAAATGATTGTTAGGTTTGAAGTATAAAAACAAACGGTCTTTGCAACTTCGCTAAGTCACTGCATGATATCGTTGAGAATTTAATGTTAAACGAGAGATCAACGCTACGAAAAAAAAGGTTCACAGCATTGTGATTTTGACGAATTCGACTCCCCAAATAAATCGCACGGATGACGTCAGTAAGCGAAGACGAAGCGATGGCTCGGAAGCCTGTGACGTGCAGAGAGCCGTATCAGTTCTATCTCAGGGTGGTAAGATGTGTGTCCTGACTGTTGTATCGCACCCTCAGGACCAAAGCGGCCCATACACCTACGAGTCTGGCTCGCGAGTCAAGTTCACCGGCTAGACTCGGTTATTCTTACGGTCAAGAACATACTACGAACTTTGCTCGTAGATTTCAGTATTTGAAATGAGTTTATCAAAGCACAAAGCTTCAGAACGGGTGACTGAAGAAATTCGTCAATAAATTTAACCATTGTCAGGGCTCACGAACGCCTTCAACATGGCAGCCGACACGGTACCTTGTTTGCCGAATCACCCAGCCTGTAGTGCCTGGCGTGTTGAATCCCGAGTCAGGCTCGCACTTCGCCACACCCGCCCGAGCCAATAGCGAGCCAGTCTAGTCCGGCTCTTCATAGCCTACATACGTGCGAACTTCATTATTCTGAAGCCGAGCCGGGCTCGGACGTGCATGGCCCGCTCAAGTCTCGGATTCTGTCGGAAATCTTCGGTCCCGCTGCCATATTCTCACTCGTGTGTAGTTTATAAATTATTTGTTTTCTTCTTGTTTCCTTAGTTTGTAGGCGGTGTTGGAAGACGGGCGGCTGGTTGAGTGTAGTCCACCACCAATTACGCGTGTGTCCCTGGTTACAGAAATCCATAATTGGATAACAATATGAAAGTGGACCCAGCGTCCAAGTGCCCAACTCACGCATGATAGACTCTGTTTTGCCCCGACCAACTATTCATCCAGACGGTCCTCTGTGTCCTGTGTTCTCATACGATATTAATGCATGCCTATAGTACCCTGCATGTCTGCGCCCTGGGTTTTACCTGTGTCTGTGCAGGTTTTACTTGGGATCAACTTAACACAGCTTTAACCTAAGATAGTGGAGTTAGCCGTGGCTTCAATCGCGGCCATGTCTGACCAATCCCCGAACAAGCACACGCCGTATGCGACCCTCTCCCAGCATGACTAGGCGTACAGGCTTCGGCCTGAGACGCACCTAAGTCCTTCCCTATCCCGGACCCCTCATACAAATGCACTTAGTTTAGGTTAGGTTAGGAAAACAATCTTTCGCGTGGCCTTGCTCTATGAACGACGGTCAACTACGTGTCTTTCATCCTATATATAGTTACGCTCATCACTGACTTAATGATCGCGTAACGCTGTAGGCTATATAATTTTTATTGTTCCTTGTTAACCTGTACCTCCTAGCATTGCGATCGAGTTCGTGGTCTAATATGTTTTCATGCGCTTACAGTACATATAACATTTTAATTGCTCTTTGCTAACCTGTTCCTTCTAGCATTGCTGCCGAGTCCGTGGCGCAAAGATAATGTTCTGACTACTTGGTGTTGGGTAAGCCATTTTCCTGCACATCATCGGTGAGTTAAGTATCTTAAATGTATGATTCTGCGTGTTAGTTGACTTGAATAATTCTGTGTGTGAATTATTATGTGTTTGACCATTATCTTCCCATGTACAGAATTATTATCTTTCTATATATAAAGATAATTCTATATTCTATAATTCTATTTATATATAAATATGCCCATTATCTTACGTTATGTCGTTCTGTGTTTGAATGGATAATGTCATAAGGTAGATCAACGGTCTTTCCTTTTTTGTTAGTATCGCCTTTATATGCAATGAAATATGAAATACATATTTTATTGTTCAATATATCTTCTCACGACCAACTGTATGTGGCTTTGTCACGATCAAGAGTTGCAAGTCAAGTGAAAGTGTATATTGAATCAATCAACAGCGAGGAAGATTATTTAATCACCAGAGAAAATTAATGCGCCTGCAATATATTACAATATATTAAAAAATTTAATTTTTAATAAATATTTCGTGTATATTAAATAAAGTGTTCTTTATATTCATCATTTTTCAACGGATGCCTTAGGCGCCTTACAGCTCAATAATATTACGTAAGGAATTAAATATTAAATAAAAATATAATGAAATGTTTTTTTTAAGTTACACTTCTTTACGGGGCTTTATGAAAAAATTATGAGAGAGAATTTTTATGATGCGCGTGTAGCATGCAAAAAAATTAATAGGGTGAATAAAGTCTGCATACAAATTAGACATAAGTGTGGTTATGGTATACTTCTTTAGACACGGTATGAAAAAATAATGAAAGTGAATTTATACGATTCGAGCGCAGCATGCAACGAATAATTTATAACATGCATGCAAATACATGCAAATAAAAAAAATTAATGTGTTTTTAAATCACGTACCTATTTTAGTCAATCACATTGAATACTGATCCATATAATTAAAAATATATATATTTATTGTGAATATTAGTGTTAGAAATTGTTATTATAAATTTTTTCAAGTGTATTTATTAAGTAAGGTTGTCCTTGTAAGTATTTTTTTTCATTACAAATTATGATTTATTGCGTTATTATTGTTACAGTGTGTTTATTGTTTTTCATTGATAATTAAAATTTATCTAAATAATTTCACTAAATTTAATAGTTTATTTTATACGCGGATTTTTATTAATATTTAATACTGTCTATTTAATTATTTTTTAATTTGAATATATTTAAACTTTACAACAGTATTTATAATATAATTACGCTCATCACTGACTTACTAACTCCGTAACGCCAAAGATATATGTATACCTTGGAGACAGGCGTATCATGAAGATCAAATATTAGCCTAATCCATACAGATGTGTATAAAATATAAAATGGAAGGGTAGCCAAAGAGTAACATTTGAAATACAGCTACAGAAGTGGAACACGCCTTAGATATTAAATTAAAGTGTTTGTAATTTTCATAATTTTTCAAAGGGCGCCTTTCAACCTCCTAGTTCAATAATAATAATCGAACTCGCTAGCAATACTTCACACGAAAAGACTCGGAAACAATCAAGCTGTTTACTCCACCGACTGATTAGTGTGCATAAGGTAACATACTAATCGGAGGAACAGTTTAACTAATTAATATATAGAGAACATGAATAATCTACAAAGAGCACATTAAACAATGATATTCGTTCCGATGTACGAATAGAATGTAAACAAATAATTAAATCCCTTTCGGCACAGCCTAAAGACGTAGGTAGATTTATGAGTACTTATTTCTTCTGGAAACTTCTATAAACTTTTGAAACATTTTAAGAACTTAATTTACATAATATAATTATGTTCTCCAATATTACATAATGATTGATTAAACATTTTCTCATTTTCCATGCAGTGAAAATATTACGAATGTTTTTAATTCAATGCAGCCAGCATTAAATAGCCTAGAAATAATTTCATTATATGCCAACCATGTAGTTATTCAATTTTTTTTACCTTCAAACACTATATTTCATCTCTTGCACTAATAACGTGGTCGTATAAAAATTTGCTTTGGACCAAGGTTTGGGATAACAGTAAGATGTTTTAAAAAAAATCAAATGAACTTAAAACTAAGTTAGTTTTGAAATATTTATTTAATCACTGTTTTTATGGTAACAATTAGTTTTAGTAGTATGTAAATGACGGACCTGGGACAGGCTTCAGGCTGTGGATAGAAGATTGTTTACATTGTGACGTCACGGCGGCCATCTTGGATGAGTGTAACGGGACATAGCGTAACGGGACATAGCGTAACGGGACATAACGTAACGGGAAAAGTAGATCACGGCAGCCATATTGGATCCGCCATCTTGGATCCGCCATCTTGGATCCGCCATTTTGGATGTGTTCTCGAAAATTCCGGCGATGTGTTTTCCGCCATTTTGAATGATGACGCCACCGTTGCAATTTTCGTTACGGCTGCCATCTTTAAATTTTTTATTTATTATCCGATTTTAATGAAATTTTTTTTAAAAATTATAAAAAAAAATTAAATAATAAAATTTCAATAAAAAATATTTAAAAAACAAACATTTACGACACGGAGTTTGGAGACCTTGGTTCGAACCCGACGAGTGCAAAAATAAATAAAAATGGCGACCGTTCCTTCCCTCGTGGTGGGTGCTGGCAGACTGACTCCCACCACTTTTTTTCAAAGCATATATAACATCATCTAGTATGACGTCATGACCGCCATCTTGTCTGCGATGCTGGAAGCCATCATCATTGTATCGTCGGCTAGAGTGCACCGACGCCATGTTAGTTTAATTCTTACCCGCTAGAGTGCAGTAATCATTTATTATTGCTGTGACACCTGCCATCTTGTCATTTGGCCGCCATCTTGAAAATCCGCAATTATTTAGCTAGAAATTCGGGAAAAGTTCCAAAATTCATTAAATAAATTTGTAATCTATATACTGATTGATTAGATCGAATAAGGTCCTCGGTTCGATACCCGATCGATGCAATAATGTTTAATCTTATGTAAAAAATAATAATTTCAATAAACCATGTTCAACATTCGTAAAGAGACTTTAAATCCTCTACTACCATCATCCTATCAGACATCAAGACCACCATTTTGGAAATTCATAAAACTAATGCTATAGATTCGGGAAAAAGTTCAAAATTCATTAAATAATTCACTCATTAAAGTAATGATTGATTAGATCGACTAAGGTTCTTGGTACGATCTTGGATGATGCAAAAAAATTAAATATAACATCAATTTAACATAATAGTGACAGGTTTTGAGAAAATAAAAAACACAAGTTCTTTTAAAAAAACTTTTATTACACTACTACAAGTACAAAAAAAATACACAGACAAATTACTAAAGTCTTGTGGATTTCTCGATTTCCGCATCAGCCACCCACGAATTAAAGCGAGGTGGAAAGCCCCACCACTTGACGTAAGACCGTCCATTTCTTCGTTTTATAATCTTCTCCACCAAGTACGTATCGGGATACAACGTAGGCTGAATCTCTTCGGCATAAAAGCCGCCATGGATAGGTTTGTGGTCCAAATCTTCGAGGTAGTATGTCCTAGGCTCTGATTCACGAACATGTGTCACACGGAAAAGTTCGGGACTCCAGTTTGCAGTGAAACCTTTCTCGAAGATACCTTTCTGCTTGGAGATTCGCACAATGTCACCGACGTTAGCTTTACGCTTTCGTGGATCTTTCTTCTTCGTGTTGGAAAACACTGTTTGAAGCAAGCGATTGTCCGTTACGTCCTTTGGCTTCATTTTCGTGGTAGAATGCACCGTGGAATTATACTCGCTTATTAGTTTCGGCAAGATGTCAAGCCACTTGTAATTTCCGTTAGCCGTGAACTGCTGCCACATCTTGGAACGCAAAGTTCTGTTAAACCTTTCGACAACGGAGGCTTTGACATTACTAAATGTAGAGTAGTGTTTGATGCCATACTTCTTCATCAAAGCCTTGAAGGTTGCATTGTAGAATTCTTTCCCGAGGTCCGTTTGCAGGTGCGACGGTACACGTCCATCACGCAAAATATTGTTCATGGCCTTGGCTACGTCAGATGCAGTCTTTGATTTAACAGGTCTAGCCCAAGCGAACTTGCTATAAACATCGATGACTGTCAACATGTACTTGAAACCTTTATTCAATCGGGAATACGGTATCATCTCAACAAGGTCCGCCTGGAATAAATCGTCAATTCCACGAACTATGACTTTGCGACGAAGGTATTTCCGTCTAGCAGGAGCATGAAGTTCGCGAGCGATTCCGGTTCGACTCATTGTATGTAGCCGGCTTCCCTCAGTTCTTCAAGTATGGAGACTATTTCGTTGATGTGCGAATAGTTTCCTACGCTAAGCGAAGCATGTAGAATTCTAAGGCGATCAACTAATTCATTAGGGTCGTCCCAATATACATAGTCAAATATCTGACCATTTTCTAGCTTTTTTAAACCTTCGCCATGTATTGTTAGTTCACTGAAGAGATTAGCGAGAATGTCGATTTTTTCATGATCTACGTCTTTATATACACCACTATCTGGATCGTTATCGCGAAAATGTGCATTGGTTAGCTCTAGCAGTTTTTTGTACTCTTGTAAGTCTTTGTGAGAATATCCTTTAGGCTCCCTGCGAAACAGCAATTCGTACAGACCCGGAGTCCCGCGCGTTTTGTACTCTGCTACGCGTACGATGTTTCCTGGTAGAAAGTCTATTTCTTTAGCACCGAGGAACCACTTATTATATTTTCTGTACACTCCGTAGGTCGTGTCATTATTCCGGCTCGTAAACGATATCAGGTATGGTCGGACCATTGCATTAACTTGATGTCCCTTTTTCGGTATTTTTTTCTTGTGCATGGACTCTGTACTTGTTAAGTCCTCTTCTTCTCGATCTGGTTCATACTTTCTCTTCTTTACAGTTGGCATTTCATCTTCAACTTCTGTCTTCACAATGATGACTGGTTCTTCCTTGTTTTTAAGTTCGTCGAGGCGACTAGTGATTGGTTTAAATATCTCCTCATTTTCCATCTCACGTGCAAGTCTGGTTCGTCTAGCAAGTAAATATTTTTCACGAACAGACTGTATAGCTCGATGAAGGTCACTGGCCAGGTCCGACATTGTACTGGCTGAAAACTTATTGCAAGACCTCCTTATATACTTTTTTATTCGATCGCAGAAACTTCTTTCTTGTGTTTGGCCAAATCTGAATTTGTTGACAAGTGAGACAGTGATGCTTTCAGACTACTTTGAAAAGTTCTCAGATCGTCCCGTCTTTGTGCATTCGATACTTCGATCATGTCGCGAATGCGAGAATCCGAAGCTTCCACGCGCTGGTCTATGGCTACGAGGTACTCAAGTAATTCCTTTTTCACCCCGTCTACTTTTTGAGCCAGTAGCGAAATGTATTTGCGGATAACGTCGTCATGAGACTTGAGAGCAGTACGTAAGTCTCGACTGCTACGACCGAATTTCGAAATGATATGACTCATGTTTGGCGATAAACTGATCGAAACCTCGTCTGTACCTGCCCTTATATAGAGGCCAGTCCTTTACGATGACTAGAAATCCGTGTTCTTCTTTCCAACACAAGGAGCACATGTCTTTGAATTCCTGGAATGTCATGTCGGTGTTTACGTGATCGTCATAAGCGTGGCGTAAATTAAGTTCGTCCATGCGAAACAAAACTATGACATTTGCGTTGTCTCGTAGGAGATGTTTTGGAATACGACTGTACGTCTGACACAGGTAAACGCAGTCTACCTTGCCGTGTCTGCCCATGGAAAAGTACTCTTGTATTATGCCTTGTTTCTCGCACATCACATCGTCGAAAACAAACACGGAATTGGTTTTTGCTTCGCTTGGAGGTACAACACCGGTATTATCGCTAAACGGAAAATACTCCAGACCATCCACAGATCGTAGAACAGTTGCTAGGCGCTGGTACTTTGGCTGTTGCAACGACTTGGAATACAAGTAAACGTTCTCGAACCGAAGACCGTTTGGCTCCTCCAGTAAACTCAGTAAAACACACGTCTTGCCACAGTTTGACGGACCCGCCATTATACATCGTACGGCGGAAGGCAACAGTAAGCCATGTCGTGATTCACGTGCACTAAATACATCGTCTTGCGTAATGCGCACGGGCAAACACACGTCTTGCTTGACGACCTGCATTGTACTAAAGTAATTGTATAAAATAAGCGTATTTATACTTTCTGGTCAGTTGTGCGTAATGTCTCGAAGAGGTAAGAACAAAAAACACATCGGCGCGGGACTCGTAAACTCGCTGATAAACAATCTACCATTCGAGCTACACATTCCCGGCTACAGATTTTGCGGCCCCGGGACTAAACTAGCGAAAAGGTTAGCTCGCGTTGACGTGGGCATTAATTTACTCGACGAAAAGTGCAAGCAGCACGATATCGCATATTCATTAAGCAAGGATCTGGAATCCAGGCACCGGGCCGACGAGATATTGGCACAGGAAGCCGAGGATATAAGTAAATCGTCGAACGCGGGACTCGGAGAGAAAATCGCAGCGTGGGGCGTATCTAAAATCATGAAGGCAAAGACGAAATTAGGACTGGGTGCTCGTCAAGCCAGCTCCATCAAGTCAAAGACTAACTCACGCAAGACCAAGAAGCGCAAGACTGGTGCAGGCGTGCAAAAAGCCAAGCAAAAATTACAGACTCTCGACAAGAAGATTATAGGAGGATTTCTTCCTTTGCTTTTGCCTGCATTGGGTGCTCTCGGCGGCCTCATCGGTGCAACGAGCGGTATAGTGCGGGCAGTCAACACTTCGAAGAATGAGCGCAAGGAGTTAAAAGAAGCACAGCGACACAATGCCAGCATGGAAGCCATTGCCATCGGTAAAAAAAAACGGCGCAGGACTCTACTTGCAACCTCACAAGACAGGACGAGGCATGAGGAAGAAACGAATGAAAAAATCCTAAGTTCTTTGCCGAAACGACCGCTCACCAAAGTAGATTTAATAAAGTACGCACGCAAACTGAAAATACCACATTTCCGCGGCGTGTTTATGCGAGACACTTTGCCCAGCAAGCCAAAGACACGTGAGTGCGCCATAATTAATTTAGACACGTCGTCGGGACGCGGCACGCACTGGGTGGCGTACATAAAGTCTGGAAAAAAAGCAACTTACTACGACAGTTTCGGTAATTTACGCCCTCCGCCCGAACTGCGACAGTACCTGGGTCGGACCACTACGATGTTTTACAATTACGAAACGGAACAGAAGCCTAATCAAACAAATTGCGGACACTTGTGTCTTCGCTTTTTAACAAACAAAAATTAGCTGACAAATAAAAAATTGCTACTTAAAGGTTGTGCAGTGATGATAAATTATTAGTCATGTCGATAACACTTACCTTGACAGGTCACGCATCTGAGCTGCGGGCGGTTCATTTCCCACCTCTGGATTTAGACGGAGAATGGTGTATCGGACTCGTAGATTTTCAAACGTATAATGCCATACCTAATATCGACGAAGAAAATTGCAAGATCTGCTTCCTGAAAAGCGATGGGACCGCTCATGAAATACGGTTACCTGTTGGCTCTTATGAAATTGACGACATTGCAAATTACATCAGGGATATGTTACCACAGGATGTAGACTTTCAACTGCATGGAAATCCAAACACTCAAAAAATCATTCTAACATGCAGTGAAAATGTTGACTTTACGAAACCTGGCACCATAGGTACCATGCTCGGATTCGAATCAAAGGTTTATGATACGGGAAGAACGTACGAATCTACGCGCGCAGTAAACATTTTGCCTGTGAATGTCATAAGAATAAACTGTAATTTGGCAAGTGGAACGTATCTCAACGGAAGACTAAGCAACATGCTGCACGAGTTTTCGCCGATGGTCCCGCCAGGATATAAACTGGTAGAAGTACCGCAAAGTATCATTTACGTTCCAGTCGTCGTGAAGTGCGCACACGAAGTCGTCGTCCGAATCGTTGACCAGCGAGGACGATTGGTGAATTTTCAAGACGAAGAAATTACATTACGTCTGCACTTGAAGCGATGGGCATAAAGTTCGTAACACCGAACAATTATAAAAGAAATCGTATTGCCGTGAATAAGAACAGTTCACTACCAGACATCGGTGCATTAACACCTGACAACATAAAGTATCTTCTCAGTATTGGGCAAGTGCCGAATAAATATGGAAGACGAAATCCTCAACGTGGAAGATCCGGTCATTTTTGATGACAGCATTACGAAAATGGAATTGCACGAGTACTAGCCTTTCCTGCTCGGACCGTACGCACTACCATCGGAAGTACGCATTGCAGTACAGCACCAAGATATTTGTACTTTACCTTCGCAGTCATTTCTACGTATAAGAGGCACGCTTACAAAAGCGGATGGTACACATCCGACAACGACGTCAATATCCTGCAATGGTATTCTTCACCTAATCGAGCGCATTACTTATGTACTCAATGGCGTCGAGGTAGACCAGACGAGAGATGTAGGCATAACATCTGCTATGAAAAATTACCTTTCGCTCACGCCAAATGAACTGTCTGCTGCAAAGATGGCCGGTTGGGCTCTCGAGGATGAATATAAGCTTCCGGTTTATGCCGAAGGGAAGTTCGAAGTTTGTGTTCCTCTGTCCATGCTTCTTGGATTCGCTGAGGACTACAAGCATATAATCATTAATTCGAAACAAGAGCTCGTACTGCTTCTAGCCAACACGCACATTAATGCAATTGTCGCCGCTGCAGAAAACCCTCAAGATGTCTCGCTAACACTACAGTCTATCGAGTGGATGCTGCCCCACATCCAAGTGAGCACCGTTGAACAAGTCAAGATGTTGAAGAACATAGAAAATGGCAAGAACTTCGATGTACCATTCCGATCCTGGAGTCTGGAAACTTATCCTGGCTTGCCTCATAGTCAGCGTATCAATTGGATAGTAAAGTCCAGCTTCGCTACGGAAAAACCAAGATACATCATCGTCGGGCTTCAGACCGGAAGACAGCTCAATGCAGGAGTAAGTCGCTCCGTATTCGATAACTGTCAAATACGCAATGTAAAAATATTTTCAAACAGCGAAAGTTATCCGTACGTTGACATGAACATGGACTTTGAAAGTGGAAGATTTCTTCTAGCATATCAAATGTATGCCAAGTTTCAGCAAGCTTACTATGGGCGGAGACAGTCACCGATACTGAGTCCTGACAGTTTCAAGAACAAGGCACCGTTAATGGTGTTTGACGTTTCCAAACAGGATGATCGAATAAATTCAAACATCATCGACTGTAGGATCGAGATAACGACTAGCGGAAATATTCCGCCAAACATCTATGCTTTTTGTCTGATACTTCACGATCGGCTTGAATCGTACAATTGTCGAGACAAACTTGTGAAAATCCTGACATAAATACTGTTTCGTTTTCGATAATAATTTAGTTACGACCGAGCATTGCTAGCGACAACATGTACTGCAACCTGCAAGGTTTCCAGAGTCAAAATGGATTCGTGCTCAAGGAAATTGCCGTCACTCACGACGGCCGGACTCGAACCCGCAGCTTCCGACCTCCGTATCCGTGGAAACTACTAGACGAAAAAAGTAAACGGTCGAACGAATGGCTATGTAAATATTATCACGGACTAGAGTGGGACGAAGGAAAAATTCCGTACCACCAAGTGAAAAACACACTTCAAGATTTACTACTGCAAAATCAGCGTGGTATAATCTACGTTGCCGGACCCGAACAGAAGAAATGGCTACGAGAACTGTGTGACGACGGAGCAGCTGAAATCGTGGATATACAGACCGACTACGGCTGTCCTTCCCTGCGCAAACTATGTTCAATGTACGAAGCCAAGCATCCAAACGAAAAGTTTGAACGTGTCTGTGCCTGTTCAAACTCGCAGCTAATGCAGAAATGACACGCACAATGTTAGTAGGAGTCTGCATATATAAATGACGTACCTACGTACGTGCCTTCAGTTGTCGTTCGACCTGCAAGAAGATGTTTACGTTTCATCCTGCTAACGTGTACGTGAGCGCAAGACCTAGCTTCAGCAGTGTCGAGTACAGCTACTGGGATTCCGGGTATCTACGTACATATACAGAAACCTGTGATGGAGCCGCTCAGCATTGGCGGTTTGCGCACTTTCCTGTGTCCTACGAACCGACCCAGCAGCTGGTAGATTGTTGCGAACCTGGAAACTGTGCCGTCTATCACATGAGACCACACACAATCCTTCCTGCTAGCATCGCTGAGGTAGTCGCCTCGTCTGCATGTGCAACACCAAACATGAACGTGTTGCAACCTGTTGCGACCTGTGATGCTTCTACGCAGACGTCCAAACGGTGTGCGTCTCGTCGTCGCAGTTCAGGCAGTGAATCTGTCCCAACTAGCACTGAGCCAAAGCCCAGGCGTAGACGTGGTCACAGACGTCATCGACCATGTCTTGTCGGAGTTGTCAACGTCGCAGAAGATGACCAGCTGGAAACCTGTGTTCCTGATCCTGTGGCCTGCGAACCGGTTGGAACCGGAGTCAACGAACCAGTTGGAACCGGAGTCGACGTGTCAGTTCGTGCGGCATTTAAGACTTTGCTTGTGAAAATGCTTGATTCCTTAACCTAATATGTATTTGTGTACTCTTTATAAATAAATGTGTAAAACTTGAACTCGTGTGTTTTTATTTCTACAATTTTTAGGTACCTAATAAAAAATTTTTAAATACAGACAATATTTTGACTCATGTAGTATACCAGTAGACCACGGGTATATAAGCGAGGTTCAGACGACTGGACCCGCAGTTCACCTCTGGCCGCGGTGCAGTACGGACGTGCTCTCTCCATTAAGTATCGTGAGATTTAGTTATGTCGACCGGAATAGAATGTTTACCGACAGCAGCGGGGACCTCGATGACAGCAACGATGATGGAGTCGGAGATCCCGATACCGACTGCAGAGGAGACCACGACAGCGGAGAGCTCAATGGCTGAGGTGCCGACAGCTGTGAAGATCCCGATACCTGCTGCAGAGGAGACGACGATACGTGCTGTTCCACCATCAGCTGACGTTTCATCATCTGCATTCCAGACATCAAGTAATGAAGAGCATACATCGCATCAATGCAAATATTGTGACGCATCATTTACTAGAACTTCAAATGCGCGCAGACATGAAAGAAGCAGCTGTCAGAATAATGCTCAAAGAATACTGTTTCAGTGCAAAAAGTGCAATAAACTAATTTCACGTCTCGATAGCTTACATCGTCATTATAAAAAATGCTCCGAGACGTATAATGAACATGGTTATTGATTTGACTCATGTGTTGTACCGGCTAATGAGACTATATAAGTGAGACCCCAGGTGATATGGACTTCAGTCCGTCTCTGGCTGCGGTGATGAACGGCTCGGATAGTTAGACTTGTATAACATAATGGACCAGTATATATCTATTCTTGAGAACTCGATGGCATCATTACCAGTATCAACACCAACCTGGATCGAAGGTCTACCATCATCAGTGCAGAGCCCGATGACAACGATGTCTACAGCTACACCTGCTCTCTCAGCACAGCGGGAGATTTCGACATGTGCAACATCTTCTGCAGAGCAGACCTCAACGGCTTCAGAAGTTAACATGTCAGCAGTGTTACAATGGTTGTCAACAGTTCCAGTGGCATTGATGAAGGAAGGTGCATCCAACGGTGTTCCATCATCCGGCTGCACGTACTGCGAGAAGATCAAAAACTTGAAATTACGTGATTATGTAATACACAATTGTAGTAATAACTCTGAACGCATTAAATATCAGTGCAACAGATGTTTAAGCAAGTTTGTACAATATGGAAGATTAAAACGGCACCTCAGGAATTGTGATAGACTGGCTGTACATTCATCGGAATCAAGCTGTATATTTTGTAACAAAACATTGGTAAATATTCAGAGTGCACAACGACACGAAATATATCACTGTCCTTTTAATGAAGTCGATAATTCGGCTTTGTGTGAAAATTGTGGTGTACCAATATGTCGACCTGATAAATTGAATAGACATTTAAAGTCATGTAAAGGACTTAGTCCGTATAGTAAGAAGACTGTTTCAATCGAGAAATCCACAAGACTTTAGTAATTTGTCTGTGTATTTTTTTTGTACTTGTAGTAGTGTAATAAAAGTTTTTTTAAAAGAACTTGCTGTGTTTTTATTATCTCAAACCTGTCGCTTTTGTGGTATTTTTTAAAATTAAAGTTGTTTTGTATCGGCCAGGGATCGAACCAAGGACCTTATTCGATCTAATCAATCAGTATATAGATTATAAATTTATTTAATGAATTTGGGAACTTTTCCCGAATTTCTAGCTAAATAATTGTGGATTTTCAAGATGGCGGCCAAATGACAAGATGGCAAGTGTCACAGCAATAATAAATGATTACTGCACTCTAGCGGGTAAGAATTAAACTAACATGGCGTCGGTGCACTCTAGCCGACGATACAATGATGATGGCTTCCAGCATCGCAGACAAGATGGCGGTCATGACGTCATACTAGATGATGTTCTATATGCTTTGAAAAAAAGTGGTGGGAGTCAGTCTGCCAGCACCCACCACGAGGGAAGGATCGGTCGCCATTTTTATTATTTTTTTGCACTCGTCGGGTTCGAACCAAGGTCTCCGAACTCCGTGTCGTAAATGTTTGTTTTTTAAATATTTTTTATTGAAATTTTATTATTTAATTTTTTTTTATAATTTTTAAAAAAAATTTCATTAAAATCGGATAATAAATAAAAAAGTTAAAGATGGCAGCCGTAACGAAAATTGCAACGGTGGCGTCATCATTCAAAATGGCGGAAAACACATCGCCGGAATTTTCGAGAACACAATGACGTCATCCAAAATGGCGGATCCAAGATGGCGGATCCAATATGGCTGCCGTGATCTACTTGTCCCGTTACGTTATGTACCGTTACACTCATCCAAGATGGCCGCCGTGACGTCACAATGTAAACAATCTTCAATCCACAGCCTGAAGCCTGTCCCAGGTCCGTCATTTACATACTACTAGTATTATGAAATTTTGTTTTAGACAAAGTTTTAGATAGAATTAAGGATTAATACAATAAATTATAACGTATTTGATAGTATATCTATTAAAAAAAAAGTAACTATTCTTTTTACTTTCAACCCTTGCAGTTATAGTTGGTCGTATCAAAAATGTGTTTAGACATGAGGTTTTGGTATTATTCCTACGAGTTATAATACGTTCAAACGGATTTGATACTCATAATATTATAGGAGCTATAGCGATTTTTATGTTTTTTAAAAAAAAACCTTCCCCATTTCTACCCTTTTAGTCGGATATTGCGCATTAGCGAACTCGACCGAAATTTTCATTTCTGTATTTTATGTATCAATTTGGAAGTGATTTCTGAATAATTACAACAATTGTCGTGCCTATAAAAATGTGTTATATACATACATAAACTTTTGAGTTGAAGATGGTTTTGGGGTCTAAGGACCATGACACGAAACATTATATAAAGATTTTGTGAAAGTCGCACCATAGTAACGGCTATGTAGGTAATATTTCTTCGAAATCTACCTAAAATAGGTAAGGAAGATTCGAGCGCACGCACAATTGGACGTGTTACAGGTCCGCCATCTTTAAACCAAGTATCCTCCCTTCAACAAAGAGGTATCACTATCGTCGGAGGCGCTGACAGTTTTTCAGCAAATATTCACATACACATACATTTTTGAAGTAACTCCTTTAGGCGCGTTCAGAGTTAAAATTTTAGTACGCAAATAAATGCGCGGGCACCATGCAACGGACGTTAAACAGGATGTAGTCCAATACGCATGCGCGTTTCGTGTTAGAACGATAGATAAACAAACAACGAGGCACGTTGGCTTATTTTCAAATGAATAAAAATAATTAATGTACCTACCAACCAAATTGAAATAAAAATATGATCATGTATATATTTTTAATTTTGATATAATAGTTAAAACTACTAGAACAAATTTTTCATAAAGTGCTGATACCAGTAAACACAGGTTCTTTAAAATCTTGTTTTCTTCAGGTTTACTTACAATTTACTAACCGAAAAAAACATAACGTCGATAATATTTATCACATTGATGGCTCTCTTTAATGACGAGCGCTGTGGTGTCCCACTTTTAAGGTTAAATTTTTGCTTTATTTAATCACGCCAAAAAAATATAATATGTAACGCACTTACAAAGTACATGCTCCGTTTTTTCTTCCTTCACACTATCTCCATATATAGTGAATCAAATTGAATGATATGTATGCATATATACACACATAATTTGCACAGACTTCTTAAAATGTACAAAGTAGGAAAAAGAGAAACTCATTAATCATACAAGCCACAGATACGTGAGAAGTTCTACAGAAAAAAATTAGCCAATAGAAAAGCATATGTGTGTAGAGAAAACACAGGGATGTGAAATCTATCCTGACACCAGATGTTTCCGCGAAATTTTCGGGTTTGTTGCCGTGGTCGCCGACTCACCCCCAGTTTCATTGGGCTGTGGTGTGCAGTTTGTCAGTTCTCTAATGACCTCGATGTCAGCGACACGTTAATAGCCATTAAAAAGCTATCTACAGCTCCGAACTCAGTGTCCAACCGGTAGCAGATCGCCATGGCCACGCTGAGGAATAAAGTCCGCTGGCTTTCGCGTTCACGGCCAGGCACTATAGTTTTTTTTAAATGGAACAGAAATATTCATGTAAAATTACAGATATTTGTAAATCGGTACATTTACGTGAAAACAAATTTACCACTACAAAATAGTGTTCGCAGTAATACTCGGTTCGGACTCTTAGCCGGAAAGGCTGTGACTCGGAACAGTACATTGTGTGAATCGCTGCCCTGGTCGTCTCCGCACTCTTGTCTTGACCGTCTGAATGGTACAGACCGAAGTAAGACTGGTCTGTGAACTCATCTGTGCCTTTTCAAAGGGGATTAGTTGTGGTTTTGAGAGGAACAAATTTCCACGCTCGTAGAACTGATTTTCATTGATAATGGGGCTCTGAATGCTCATAGGTACATTGAGAAAGTGTTCCTAGAGGCTGTTATCCTTTTTGCTCCAATTATTGGCGAACAATTCATTTTGATGCATACCGCAAGAAACTTGGAGCACACGTGAATTACAGTTTTGGACTGGCCTGCACGATCTCCCGATATGAAACCGATAGAGAATCTGTGGGATAATTTAGGAAGACGTGTTAGGCATCGTCATCCTCCTCCTAATGACTTAAACCAGTTTCAAATTGCTCTTTGAGAAGAATGGGATGCATTGTGGGTGGAGTACGTTAAAAATGTAATTTATTCTATGCCTGTCAGTGTTAGGGCTCTTCGTCGTGCAACAGGGGGTACCTAATACCCGTTATTAGGAGACCATCCCCTGTCAGAAAAACTGACGAATATGAAGTTTTATCATTTTTAATATAGAAAATAATATTTTATTTTTATCCTTTATAATTTATTTGTCCAACCTTACTAATAAAATTATTTGTTTATGTTGTACTTTGTTCAAATAACCTATAAAGAAACTAATTCTTACTACAAAAAAAACATTTACTAGAATTATGGGGAAAAATCAGTGTGTCCATTTTTTTGTTGCTTTTGCTTTCAGTGTATAAATAATCCTCATTGTACAAACATTGATGTTAAGAAACGAGACGAATTAAAAAAAGGAAAAATCTCAATATACTATGCTGCATCTATAATATAAAAATGAATCGCAAAATGTGTTGGTAAGCGTATAACTCAACAACGCCTGGACCAATTTGGCCATTTTTTTTTAATGTTCGTTGAAGTTCAAAGATGGTTTTTACGGCGAGAAAAATTCGAATAATTGCCGGGAAAACCCTAAAACCAGCCCTTTTCTTTTTCCCATACAAACGTTTTCTAACTAAAACGAGAACTCATTGTTGTTTAAACAATGTAGGTATGTTCCTAACGTCAAAGAGTCAATTTGCACTTTATTACCTCTGTACAACGTTCAATCATATCTATCAAAACAGTGTGCGTTGGAGCACAGATAAACAAAAAAAAAACCGAAATAGAATAGTTCAATTTGGTCGGCTTCGCGATATCATTTCATTTGTTTTACTTTAAAATGCATCAGTTTTCAAGTCATTACATCAGTCAAACAAAACCAGCGTTACCAAAAGTATTTCATAAGTTTAAGTTTTTATTATTTCTTTTCCCTATTTTAAATACGGCTTGAAGGATTTGACTCCAAGTTGAAACAACAACAAACTGTCAATTTCAGTGTTTTTTTATTTTTTTTATTTTAGGTTACCTACCCTAATGAGTTTGCTTTTGTCAACTTATACACGAAACAAATTCTTACCTATATAGTGTTTTGTGCAGTGTTTATTTACCTATGATCGCTAATTATTGCATGTGACAAAGTAATCTATATATATATGCCTCCTATTAGACGAATAAATTTAGGTAGAAGAACCCGAAATGCTACAAACCAAGCTAATTACCGATCTAATCATGCACTACAATGAAAATAAAAATTATTATGTTTCATATGATTAACAATAAAGAGACTACTTATTTTTTATTTATCTTTTTATTTATATGTTTTATTTAATTATATTTCTTATTCACAACACCCTATCACCAGGGTGACGGTTCTGTTCAGGAGAATTTTTTGCCCCGACTATAAAATATGTAGAAACAAAAAAATGTCACATTACAAATCATTTTGACAGGACTTTATTGCAATTTAATTAGGCAGTACGAAGTCTGCCGGGTCAGCTAGTAGTCGATAAAACACGAATTGGAAAATGGACCGCATCTCTCCCGACTTAGAAAATGAGACCTTTATTACACATATTTGTACCCATTAAGATATACCTAGGTCAATGGTTAAAAAAAAGTTAATGGTTGATGGGAAAATCTCCCACTAAACAAAAGACAAAAGAATTCAAACAAATTTCCGTTGTTTATCCTAAAATCGTTTGATTATAGTTTTGGGAAATAATATAGTTACTCCTGCAATGATTTAATTGAAATCATTTTACCAGCGATATGTACGAGGGTAAGTCAGAAAAAAACCGCAAAAGTAACATAACTCTTCTTACATTGTTCATATTGACCTCTGTCCTCGTTTATTTTATTATGCTAAGTTTGATCCTAATTACTCAATTTGTCTTCCTTTTGTTGCAGATAGATAATGGCTGCTCCATTAAAAGCTTGCATCAAAGAGGAACAACGAGCAGTGATCCTGTTTTGTAGTCGCAAGGTGTATCAGAGGCCGCAATCCATCAAAGACTTTCGGCACAATAAGGGAACAGTATTGCCGCAACGGAGTTTCTGCGAATGAATGGAAAAATTCAAAAATAAGGAAGGAGGAAGTAGCCGCACTACCATCTACGGCCACAAATGATAACAACATTGGGCGTGCACGTGTCTTGGTTCTGTTAGACAGACGAGTGACTATTGATGACATGGCGCATCGACTGCAAATTAGTCATGGTTCTGCCTATGAAATCATACACAACAGACTTGGGTTTCCTAAAGTCTGTGCAAGATGGGTCCCAAAACAACTCACAGTGTTGCGTTTGGACATCTGCCAAAAACATTTGGATCGCTATGATAACGAACGTGACGGCTTCTTAGACAGAATTATGCATAGTCATGAAACATGGATCCATCATCACGAGCCGGAGAGTAAACGGCAGAGTATGGAAAGGAAACATCCACAACCGCCCAGCAAAGAAAAGTTAAAAACACAACCATCCACAGGAAAACTGTTGCTTGCCTTTTTTTTTTGGGGGGGGGGGGATGAGGCACACGGCTTAGTACTGGACCATTATCAGGAGCGCGTCACAACAATAAACCAGTGCGCGTTACAGTGAAGCGCTTACTGATAGGCTAAAGCAAGCAATTCGAAGCAAACGCCGAGGTCTACTGTCGAAATGTGTTGTGTTGTTGCTCGACAATGTCCGTCCACATACTGCTGTCCACACTGCTCGAGTCTGAAGTAATGGCTTATCTTCCGCGCAGTCCTGAACGATCTCCTTCGGACCACCACTTGTTTGGGCCACTCGAAGAGGCGTTAAGGGACCGTCGATTCACCTCGAACCAAGAAGTGCAGGACGGGACATGCGCGGCTCACTGCTCAGCCGAAAACCTTCTTTTCCGAGGGCATCAGGAAGCTTGTGCAACGATGGACCCAGTGTGTTGAAGAGCAAGGGGAATGTATTGAAAAATGATGTTAACGTGAGTTTCCTATTTTTATTATAATAAACTTTCTAGATACATTGCGGATAATTTTGGAATTACCCCCGTCTAATGCAGAATAACGCAATCAACACCAGTTAAATTCAAACAAATTAAAAAAGTAGAAAGTATAAGTTTTTAAACAAAATAGCCAAAAACTGTATGAAAATAAATCATCATCATATTAACTGTCATGTGTGTGTGTTTGTGTGTACCTACATACGTACATACATACAGATGATTCTGATTTCGATTGACAAACTGCTTCTGGAGGTTCATCACGACAAAATCAGTTGAAAACATCTATACGATCTATGGTCTAAAGTGATTTTCCCAAGGCTGGTATACGTTCTTAAAGTTCTGGCTGAACAACGTTTTAATTGAAAATAATAGCAAACGTATTTAAAATAGAATACTATGGGCGTTTAACCGAACGCAGTTCTACAACCATCGCGAATTTTGTTGTTGCAGCAAAATTATTTCATTGGAATTATTTGGGGTAGTAACATGCCACCAAATTAGTAGAAAATAAAGATGTTACCCCAAATTACTTCAAAGAAATAATTTTGCTACAGTGAAAAAATTCGCGGTAAAACATAATTCAATTAAATATATTACAGACGCGCTGTGTTCAATATTAAATACTTTCTCTATTATTGGTAATTAAATTGTTGTTCATCTCCAACTTCAAGGTTGTGTATGTACCCACCTTGGGAAGCAATTTAGACCATAAGTTGTATCGATGTTTTCAACTTATTTTATTGTGATGAACAGAAGTTTTTTGGTCAAATTTATACTCATTTTGTATACATCCGCGTGAGTGGTCGTCGTTTAGCAAATTACCGTCGAGTCCCGTCGCTGGGGAGTATCTGAAGCGCCCGCGGCTGACTGGCGCGTGATCGAAAAAGAGAGGGGTGTTGCGAGGGAGGGATGGAGGGATGTTTTGAACCCCGCGGCGCAATTACGTTACGCCCCACCCACCCCCCTCATTTTCCCCCACTCCACCGCCGTGACGGTCGCTGGGGCTTTGTCGCGCCGTGACGCTACGGCTGAAAAGGCGCCCGTCAAGCTCACTCGATTACCGGCCGTCATGTCGTCCTGCAGTTCGGGCGCCGATAAGGGTTTGGGGGGGGGAGAAATTGATGTTGGGGAGGTTCAAAGAGCCGGGGGAGATACCGCGCATATTTCCTTGGGTACCGAAGGCCGCCGTACTGTTTAATTAAAGTCTTGCTAGAATGCGGCGGTTGGCACGCCGAGATCCGAGATGGAACCACTTCTTTTTTTTTTTTTTTAATGCCTCAAGAGTGCATAGTTTCGCAGTGTGTTTAAAACTAAAATCAGAAGATGGATTTTCAACGAGTTAACGGAACGCGTCCAGGGAATGTTGTAATTAGATAATGTTTTCATGATTTCTTAGATTTCTTTCTGGAACCAAACATTTTTGTTTCTTTTCCAATTTTATCCTCTCCCTTTACTACATGAAGAATGCTTCCATGAATACTTACTCGACTTCCGTAAAAGTCCCGACGTTCTTGATGTATTTTAGAAGGTGTATTTTACTTACTGACAGAAGTTGCCCGTTTCATCTACGCATTGTTGTCAGATTCAGGGTTGATTATCACATGTGTGTAGCATCAAACTAATTAACTGTAAAGTCGGGAAGGAAACTTAAGGCCCCCACACACGATCAGTTCGAACTGTCAGTTCGGACTTATCAGTTGGAACCCAACAGTAGGAACTGATGGACTGACGAACTGATTGCTTCCTATCAAATCTAACTGTGGGCTCAGAAGCACTCAGTCCGAAATGCCGTGCTTGGGAACAGCGTCCCGCCAGTCCAAACTGTCAGTCCAAACAATCAGTCCTTCAGTCCATCAGATGGGTATCGTGGCAGACATCTTTATTTGTACTCTTTGATTGCTTTTCTATTTTTTCCCTGTTTTCTAACTAAAAGTGCAAATTCAATTGCAACATCCAAAGTTTCTTTCATATTCTACGATGAAACGATACATCAAACAGCATGAGAAACCACAAGACTGATAGTGTGTGGAGAAGGCTTCAGTTCAGTCCGAACTGTCAGTTCGGACTGTTTGGTCCGAACTGAGCTCCTGGACTGATATGTGTGTGCAAAGGGCCTCAATTCAGTCCAAACTGAGCAGTCCTAACTGGGAGCAAGACTGATCGTGTGTGGGAACTTTATGGACTGTAACAAAGGAAATAAAGCACTTAACTCAATTTGTTTTCAGATGCTATTTGAAAATAAACGTCAGTCTAATAC
This sequence comes from Bacillus rossius redtenbacheri, assembly GCF_032445375.1. Lineage (NCBI taxonomy): Eukaryota > Metazoa > Arthropoda > Insecta > Phasmatodea > Bacillidae > Bacillus > Bacillus rossius. The sequence goes on from NC_086330.1 coordinate 52,299,355, forward strand.
AAATCATTTATGTAACACTAAATGTGAAATTTTAGTACTTATCTGAAATAGGTGATGAAAGAAATACAAGCCAGAACTCAAAGAACTACTAGCTTAAGTGCTTTTATAATTTCTCAAGTCTCGAACGTAAAAACAAAAATACAGGCTGGCCTTATAGTCTCTTGCAGCAAATAATGAAGCGTACCTAACAGATCGTTTGAGTAGGCATAGTTTTGTCGCTGGTGACTTAAATTTGCACCAAGCAATTATGAAACGCCTCTGGTTAAGTTAATCCGCGAATCGTCTTTCGTTATCGCAGCGGCAAGTGGAGCGCAGTAGCATAATGTAGTTAACTATTAATGCCAGCAAAGAAGCAACAAATGTGCACCTGACAACTTTGAGAAAGGAAATCAGATTTTTATTTTTGCAACCACTTCGGTGAAATGCTAAATTTTTATACAAAATAAGTGAAAAGAAAATCACGTTGAATATATTTCAGTTCTAACATTGCGTAAAATATTTGGATTTAAGTGTCGTTTATTTCTACATTGATTTTGACCAAAACTTACTCAAGATTTATTATTTTCTTCTTTTACAGTTCTAAGCTTCCATACTGACTCTATGGTAGGTACTTTGTTTGGTGCTGCATGCGGTGATAATCAACTGAGAAAACAACACATAGATAAAAGGGGCAGTAAATTACGTCTTTAAAATTACATTTTGAACATTTACCTTCATCAATAGCATCGGGACTTTTAAGGAAGTGAGGTATTCGGGGAGAAGGGGGGTGAATTGGACCAAAAATAAGTTTAGTTTCAGAAGGAAATTAATTAATTAATTAATGAAAACATTTTCTAACTACGTTATTCCCGTAACACACTATATACGCTGTTTCAATTATCCCTTTTGTCTAGCACTCAATCTGTAACTTTAGACAAGTCTGTAAATCTGTGGGACCACTGATAGACTTGATTAATTCCAATGACGGGATAATGATTCTGTGCTGAGACTTGCGTCTCTGCGCTGTTGGAAAGCACAGTAAATTTACGAACTCTTCAACGAAAAATGCTCCTGAAATAAAATATCGGTTCTTCGTAGTTTTATATAATTGGATCCCCGCATAAACTACGCTGAAGCCTATGCACGTGGGATCAAGAATAGCGGTTTAGCTGCAGACTTAAAAAGGGTTTGAATATTTTATTAACGCTCCAAAATGATTCCTTGTGAATTATTGTTGAAATGTATTTAACTCTGTCCATGTGTTACAAAGATATCCATAACAATACAAATATCCATGTATTTTGTAATTAGTGTTCTTCATAAATTTATGGTTAATATTTTTGACAGTGTGAGTTGTTCTACTTGACTGTGAAAATAAACACTGTATAACATATACGCAGAAAACAATTTTCTGCGCTTACAAAAGATAACTTTGGAAACTAGTTGCCAATAAATAGTTTGTATACTACAAGAAAGATATTGTTACTTTGTACCTCACGTGGCTATGGTTATTTTTGCATATAAGAAATACGTTTTTCGTAATAGTTCTGACTTAGGAGTGGGGCGCTCGATGCCGGAGAGGGCGAGGGGGAATACCGAATAGAGAGACGGACAACTTAGTACTCTTTGCAGGTTTTTCGTTGCCATGCATGTTACGATTGTGAACCTCCAGTGTCAGGCGTGGCTCCAGAGGGGTGCGGTAGTGGCGATATCCCCTAACGAGCCCTAATTATATATATAAATATATATATATATATATATATATATATATATATATTGAAGTGTATATTATTATTCACGTGTTAAACTTTTTTCATCAAAAGTCATTTTAAAAAAATTATAGTGTTTTCATTATGTACAACTAAGGTGAGTTTTGGCGAAACCACTATTCACAGAGTGTGCTCATTTTTTTATACGAATACGAAAATAAAGTCACCAGAAAAGATAAAAGTATTATTTTTTTTTAATTTCCAGTTTTACTCTGAAAATGAAATAGTACCAAATTGCTGGTAAAATAAGTGTTGTAATTAAAAAATAATAATTCTTCTTATAATAACACTGGATTCAAGAAACATTCTATCCAGCGACGTACGCAGTAATTAAACAATTTCTTGTAATTATATTTTAAAAAAATTCGTAATCAAGCCATGCAAAAAATATGTTAAAAAATTATTTTTGGCTTGTAATATAATTATATCTCCCTAACATGAAAGCATCGTTGAAATGAAGGAAACTAAGGAAAGTGTATATAGGAAGGACACTTGAAGGTCTCAAGTGAGATGGAATTGAAGGTGACTGAAGCCGAAGTTGGAAATGATAAAAATGAAAGTGAAGTTACGAGGTAGGACGGCTCGAGGAAAGAGGACATTGCTCTCCCGAACGACTGGCGAAAGGAAAGAAGACGGGAGAACGAGGATCCTCACTCTGTAGACGCCGCGATCAAAGCCCGCTGACGAAACTAAATTAAAGCGAGAACGCGCACGGGTGTGGGTGAGAGGGTGTTCCAGAGTGCGGTCAGAGTCGATCAGCGCGAGAAGCGACGGCACGGGACGCCGCTGCTATCACTCCAGTAAAACACCGCGCGAGCAGGTTGAAAATGAAACACTGCATTTAAAAAACAATGTTTGTGCGTGGAGTCCACGCGCGACTGAAGTGAAACTTCTTAGTTATTATATTTTTAGGTAGGTATAGGAAACATAATTCTCTTTGTCAGAGGTCGCAGAATAAATAGATATATGCAAGTATGTGATCGCTAAATTATGCTATTGCGCAAGTATGAAAGTGTTAAAGTATGCAAGTTTGCAAGTACGCAAGTGTGAAAGTGTGCAAGTATGCAACTACACTAGTTTGCAAGTGTGCAAGCATGCTAGTGTTCTAGTATGCTGCGTCATTTCTACCACCACGTACCTTTCTATTCCCCTCATGCAATCTAAATTTTCGTAACGCTCGAAAATTGTAGCCCCCTCAACAAAGAAGATTAACTTCAAAAATTCATCTTAAACTGCATTATCATCTGTAAAGGTATAACATAATATCACTTACCAAATATTTTCACGCCAAGGACGTGATCATGTAGCATCCCCGACGGGTGATTTTTTAATGACGTACGGATTACCCATCGTTTCAAAAACTGGTGGCACTTCGAGTCAAAACCAGTTTATAAATGCGTTCGACTAAACACATGAGTAGCAACTAGTCTTTTTTAACTGTTCTCATGATTTGTCTTAAAATTTAGAAATTGTTTTGTGACTATAGTAATTTAAAAAAACTACTCTTTAATATTTATTTTGGAGTGCAAGATAGGTTATTTTGCACATTTTATATATATTTTCACTTTAAATATATACATATTTTCAGTTACTTGAAAGTGGTCATAATATCACGAATGCGTAGGGATAGAATAAGATTTTTTAAACAGTGGGAGTAACTTCCCCTCTCGGAGAAACTTAAATAGCAACGAACCATGTAAAAAGTGAGGAAGAGAACTGTAAGTCCGAAGCCACAAAATAGTTTATCTGTTTCGAGGCCACAAAGCTTTTTAAAGCCTGTAAGCTTTCACGTAACTGACCTTGCTAGGCAAAAAAAAAAAGTGTTGCATAATTTAAGCTCGCAGATATCGATTGCGGGAAGAGGTTATGCTTCTCAACAATATATGTTTTATTTTAGCTGTTTAACAATATCATAATATTTGACTTTCATAACCTAAATCAAGCATTTATGATTGTAAAATTGTCTATCTATACTAATATTATAAAGCTGAAGAGTTTGTTTGTTTGGAGGTTTGAACGCGCTAATCTCAGGAACCACTGGTCCGATTTGAAAAATTCTTTCAGTGTTGGATAGTGCATTTATCGAGGAAGGCTATAGGCTATATTATATTATCATTAACATTAGGGATCCTTACTAAAAGTCCAATTTAGAATCAAATGCATTGGAGGGGGTTAGATACAACATGCAGTACACGTACGAAATGTGTGTTGCAGGAGCTAGAAGTTTATTAAGCGAAATACCTCTTACTGACTCACTCATCACGAGAACTCTAAAACTATACACCCGATTAACTTGAAATTTAGCATAGTTACTCATTTTGAGATGTAGACGCTCACTAAGAACGGATTATGCGGAAATCCGATCCCAAGGGGAGTTTCGGGGGCGTAATATATCAAAATTTCCAGTTTTTGGTAGGAAATCACCATGGCAACGGCTGTTGCTTTGTTGATGCTTCATTCGTCCCTATGGCAACGACTATTTCATTTTTAGTGCAGTCCTCATCACCGTTGAAATTGCGGGTACTTTAAATATCAAAAATTGCCCTTTTTTTCAAGTATATATATTTTACAGACTTGAAACTTCACAGTAATGTTCCTTATGTTACGCAGGATGACATTATCCGAAAATTAGATCCCATGAGTAGTTAAAACCAGGCAACAGTGGGTACTTTGTCTGCATGAGAACCGGATTTTGCGTTGTTCATGCCTTCTGCGTCTCCATGGCAACGGGCATCGCGCGGCAGTGGCGTACCCACAAGGAGGGACATGTATAATGAGCGGCGCAAGAATGATCTGCCTGTAGACTGCCGTAGCTAAGTACGGGTACATCAGTTGTACGTTGCGTGCACGAGTCGGGAAACCATCGGTGCTATTCATTTTCTCTCCGGTACATTATACAGCATTTTAATAAATTTTCACTGAATTTTTTTTTAATTACCATTACTGTAAATGGAAGATGTGGCTTATTTTTATTCCATTAGTATAGCCGTGCGAAGCCGGGTCGGGCAGCTAGTATAATATATAATTAAACTATCAATTTAAATATGTGGTTCCTCATTGCCCTAAATTACAAAGTTCTTTATTGACCTTTTTACTTCGTACTCTGGAAAAATTAAAAGGAAAATATGGTAACACGAAATTAAGAAACTCTTATTTCCTTATAGAAAAAATAAATAATTAGGAAATACGGGGAAAACGCATTATCCTATTAAAAATTATTGCATTAAAGCAGAAGTAAATAAAAGTATAGAAATAAACTTATTTTAACTCACTAAATGTATGTGTTTGCACGGAAACAAATCGAACTGTTGCATTCTTGTTTCCCTCTTTGTAATTTTCCTAAAATGCGCTCTCATTACTTTTGATAAGGAATCAGGAATTAGTTACAAGATGGCCAAAACAAAATAAAAGATTACGCAAGGTCCAACCTTATGAAACTTAAAATTAAAAATAGACGAAATATTTTTCCGCTCCAGATGATTAATGTTCTGTAGAAGTGAGTCAGTTCACTGAATTGCGCATGCCGCCAGTTGTTCTGCTCGCTGTAGAGTGAACTGTCGCTTCACACGGCAGAATAGCTGATGAACGCAAGCAGAGCTCAAAGCGAGTTGAAGCAGAGGCGCGCTCTTCAAACTTTTACGCCTGTAAAGTTTGTGTTGGCAAGTTGTCTCCAGTAAGTGAAGAAAGATTTTTAAGTCTTAGGTATTCATCAACTCGTTTTGTCCTTTTTTTAACACATACTTACCTTATGCCTTAAGATAATAAAGCGACATTGTATAGATAACTTCGTTTGAACTTCAACAATGTAACTTTGTTAATGCAAGTACTACACATAAATTACTTCAGATAGTATCAGATAAGTTATTGTCAAACTTCTAAATGTAATTAAAAACTTTTATCTTAAACAACTTTTTATATGACCAAACCTTACGGCAGGGGATAACCAAAATTTGGACATAGAATCATAAATTAATAACTCCCTTAAAATACACAGTAGGATCTTAATATAACTGGAATATTTTGTTAAAAAATATTTTTCATAGCTGAAATCCTTTGCGAAAGAGTTGAACGAATTTCTTTAGTGCTTATCTTATGGTAGCAAATGGGTATATTATTTTCATGGGAGTTATCACTTGCCGCAAAAGCACAGAGACTTCCTACCTTAGCTAGGCTAATTCCAAGCTCATGGCCTTGTTAATCTTATCAAGAATATTCTAGAAATTTACGAATTCTGGAGACATTTAATAGAAAACCATCGAAATTAAACATTTTTGCCGCGTGTAATATTCTAACATTTTCGATCGATACTTTGCAGTGAATATTTATGTGCATACAGTTTACATATGTTCCAGAAGTATTTATTAATTATTCCAAAAGTTTTCAGAATCTTGCAAAAGAAATATGAAATTTGGAAACTGTCTACGCCTGAAGACAAAGCCGAAAGGATATATATATATATAATATAATATATTGTACCAGTTATTATGACCAACAAATAACTTTAATAATTTTTACAAGCTATCTGTTTGTTCCTTACAAACCCAAAATAAACCACTAATTTAAAAAAGAAACACTCGGCACAAAAACGTCACCTGGTTCTCGGAGGAACGAGAACTCTCCGAGCAGCAGTAATAGTGACGTCAGCGTGCTCGTTAAACAAAACTGTAGACCGTAAATTTACGAAGCGTATACTGGTTTCAGTTTATGCAGAGATCTTGGCGCATTTACAAGTGCCGAGTTTACATAACTTTGAAAATAATATCGTAATAAAAATCTTGGTATTATTGGTAAAAGGTGAACAAAAAAAAGTGAGCGAGTCTCTCAGTACTCGCCAGAGATGTGTAACATCTAACCTCAGTAACAAACGAATTCATGTGTTCTCATGATAAAAAAAAAACACTTATAATACGAAACTCAGACACGAAATTGAACGTGGAATTCTTTAAAATATACGAAAATTGGTTTCGGCCATCAAAAAGTCTACATGTTTAACCGTTTTAAAGGTAAAAATAAAACAATGCCCTTTGACGGGACATGCACCACTCTGAAGCGTTGAGCAGTCTTCAGACCACATGGTTTCCTCTGTTTCCATAAATTCCAAATACATTTAAGTAAAGTAATAGACGCATTTTTTTTTCCTTTTTAGCTCAGCCTTTAGGCGTAGGTACATTTCAAATTATCTTATTTTTTTCGTTTGGTAAGTCCTGGAAACTTCTAGAAACGTCTAGAATAATGCAGGTGGTATTATTTAGAATTCTTTATTACCTAGAAATAGCGTCTAAAATTATTGTTTATACGTATTGTGTATAGGTATGTTGAACTTTATACTTGTCATATGCATATTTCTGTTACAACTATGAACGACGCTGATGTCGGCCGACTTCACGGAGCTGACTTGATGAGGGGGCCGTGTGTAGGCGGGGGCGACCCGCGCCGTATAGTAGCGCTGTTTTGATTCCAGCACGAGACGCATTATCCGTCGACGAGCCCCCTCACACAACAAGGTCGGCTGGCGTCTCGCCGAGAGGAGGGGTGTTTGCTCAGGCGCGACCCCGGCCGCTCGGTCCTGCTTCACCTCCCTTGCCAGGACGCACGCGACCCCACGCGGAGGAGAGATATCGGGGTGGAGGTCGTGTCGACCCGGGACACGGGCCCCTGATCAAGTCAGCTCCGTGAAGTCGGCCGACATCAGAGTCTCCGGACGTTAACAACAAAACAGTTCACAATTGTAACAGAAATACGCCCATGACAAGTATAATGTTCAACATACATATACACAATACGTATAAACAATAATTTTAGACGCTATTTCTAGGTAAAAAAAAAATTCTAAATCATACCACCTGCATTATTCTAGACGTATCTAGAAGTTTCCAGGACTTACCAAACGAAAAAAAAAAATTTAAATACTTTGAAATTTACTTGCGCCTAAAGGCTAAGCCAAAAGGGAATTTTTTTTGCGTCTATTACCTCTATTACCTTACTTAAATGTATTTGGAATTTATGGAAACAATTTTCTTCCAAAAAAGTTACAATATAAGCACTATCCTAATATTTGCGCAAGCAAAGCCGCGGGTGGTAAGCTAGATATTAATATTTTCACTTGTACACGGTAATAATAATAGTAGTAAACCAAACAAAAACATTCATACGTAAAAACAAATATTTGTTACAAAGAAAGTAAATAAACAGCGAAGCCACCAGCGCTCGCAGCGCTCACTGCGGGGAAGCGCAGCATTAACAGAACCTCCAAGCGGCCGTCTGATGACCCCAGCCCCCTGTCAACGTACATATTCGTGTGAGTGAAGAATTTGAGGTAGTTAAATGCCAGCATCTACCTTCATATGAAAGTTATGTTTCTTTTTTTCTAATTACTGATTTTCGTAAATAAATTTTTCTAAAATATGCCTACAGGAGGAGACACTTTGTTATACTTACCCTGTTTTGGTAATATAACTAATGAATCTCTAGTGAGTGACCCTTATTTTATCAGTCAGTCGCGGCTATTGTTAAAGGCCAAGATTACACAAACGTTTCGGTCAACCTCGCAGTCGCCATCTTCAGGGTTTCAGTTACCAACTGAGGTTCTTGGAAATTATCCTGCCTTTAAATATTCTCGCCTGAGAGGGAAATGTTTCCTGATTGGCTGCAGCTTGTCTGACGTTCTACAAATATCTGATGATTAACAACAACAAAAAATGATACCTCGCTTATGTAGTGATGTATCCGCAGGAATTGCACTAAAAGAAAAAAATGACGAGAATCACCCTCAGCAACACCTCGTCTGGTCTGCACTGGCCATGTATATTCATGGTGAATTAAAAACTTAATTCTCTTTGCCCACGTAGCGCTGAACGTGCCACCCCTCCCACTCACTCATCTCGTCACCTTCCACAGTCTCCATAATGACCCCCGACCGCTGACGAGATTGAACCGTATCTCGTCTCCTCTGCTGCAACTATGCAGGTCCACTCTCCGAGCCCGGCCGCGATGCCGTGCTCTGCCGACGCTCGTAAAGATAACTTCCCGGAACTGCCCGGAGCTGCCCGGAGTCGCCCGCCCCAGTTGGTCCGCGGGTCGCTCTCCGCTGAATAAACGAACTCCGCAGGTCGCGGGATAGGTTTTTACTCGCTGCTTCCCGCTCACTCGTAAAAGCAACGGCGTCGTAAACGTGGCAACGAAGGAACTACCCCCCGGGAAAAGGAGAAGAATAAAAAAAATGTTATCGTTTTCGTAACGTCCCACCCCTGGCTCGAAGGTCTACAAACCTATCGGAAATGGCTGAATTAGCTGCAGGGCAGCGCACAACGGCTTGAATACCACTGCAGGAGGTTTTGCTCGAAAGATCCGAGAGGAATTATATTTATAGGTCAGCTAGTGGGGTTTGCTTGTCAGTTACAATATGTTTATAAGGTTTATCTCGAAAAGCACCAAAATAAAATTACTAGTTTTTAAAAATTTAAATGAGAACAATTATACTAAAACATGTGTAACATATCATTAAAATAAGACTATTGATTCACTTTATCCTCATACAAAATAGGCAACCTTACAGCAAAATGTAAAAATTGTCTGAAATAATTTCTAAACACTGATAGACAAAATAAGAAGTCAAATAAATACTATTTTTGAAAAGTGCTTAAATGTTATATTTTACTAGCTGCAGTACCCAGCGTTGCCCGGGCTGAACACAGAGTTATTAAGCCTGAGAAACCAGATATTGTTACGAGGACGCTAGTGACGAGGATGGCCAGTCAGCCGTCGCACCAGCCTGCGGGAGGGGGCGTGATGCAGGTAGCGGCGGGCTCTCTGCGGTAATCCGAGTAGCACGGCGTCTCTCTCTCTCTCTCTCTCTTAGCACGTTCTCAGAGCCCCATCTGCGTGAAGGACGCCATTGTTCTCGGAGCTTCGAGTTTAAGTCGGGGATTCTGATGACGCGACAATTGGAAGGGCTACGATACCTTTCCAGGGCGGGACTGAGAGGTATACAGACGGAGTGAAGTGAAGAGGGTGAGTGACCCCTTGGCGAGATATAGCGGGCGACTAGTGACGGGCTTCATATGCTGAGACTGGAGTCACGGCATGGTGCGGCGGAACATAGAGTAGTGCGAAGCAGTGTGTTGGGACCGAGTCGCGTGGTAAGAGACGAACAGTAGAGAGAGCCAATGTCGAGCCGAGATCCATACGGGATATCAAATAGTGGACTTAACGAAAGTGTGATTCATTTGCGGACAGACATAATAGTATAGGTTGGCCTGTCCGGGCACAGGCTTCAAGCTGTGGTGTGTGGTGGGGTCAATGACCGATTTCTGACGTCACGGCGGCCATCTTGGACTCTTAAAATTCCTCATAATCCCTCAAAAATGACTCAAAATGACTCAAAATTTCCCGTTTTGAGGGGAAAATTCCCTTTTAGAGGGAAAATGTACCATTTTTAGTACTTAAAAATACTTGTGGCTAGAAATGTCCATATTGAGGCTTAAGCATCCATGTCTACAGCCTCCGATAAGCCTCTGACGTCATCATGGAATATGTCATCATGGAAAATGACGCAACCGTTGCATTTTCCTTTACGCCCGCCATCTTTAAAATCTTTATTTATTATCCGATTTTAATGGAAAATTTAAAATTAAAAAAATTTTAATAAAAAATATTTTAAAAAATATACATTTACGACATGGATCTCGGAGTCCTCGGTTCAAACCCGGTGACGGCAAAAAAATAAAAATGGCGACCGATCCTCCCCTCATGGTGGCTCCTGGCAGACTGACTCCCCACCACTTTGTTCAAAGCATATTATATCGTCAGCTAGTATGACGTCATGTCTGCCATCTTGAAAATCCGTAATTTTAATGCTAGAAATTCGGGAAAAAATCCAAAATTCATCAAACAATTAGTTCATTAAAGTAATGATTAATTCGATCAGTTCATATCCTCGGTTAGATCCCCGGGCAATGCAATAATTTTTAATTTTATGTAAAAAATATCAATTTCAATAAATCATGTCAAAGTCCTAAAATAGGCATAGTTTCCAAGTCAACCATCATCCTATAAGCCATTGCAACCGCCAGCTAAAAATAAATTTAATTAAAAATACCCTAAAAGGGTCAGGTTCGAGAAATAAAGCACCGAAAGTTATTTTACAAACGTAATATTTATTACATAATTTCTATTTTACTACTGGAACACTTGCGAAAGCCAGCAATCTTATAAACATTTAGCCCTGCATAGGCGTGAAATGTCTAATTCTTAGCTCCAATGGGTTTGTACTAGACAGAGACCAACCAGAACCTTTACAGACATAGTCATCCTCTTCTTGACAGAGTTTCTGGATACCGTGTTGAACAGTTTGCTTCACATCGTCAGAACTGTAAATTACTGCAGCCGATGTCTTGAATGCACACTTCTTCACTTTGTCATTGAACGGATATGACTTTCCATATATACAGTCCAGCCACAAGTTATATTTCAAATGTACGTTTGTTGCTACGTCATCAGTAAGCTGATTGATTATGTTCTGTCTGATATCGTCAACAAAAAAATAAAAATTGCTTTGGCTCCAAATGCTCAATCGGCTCCAAATGCTGAATCAGCTGCAAATGCTCCAACAGCACCAAAGCTCCAACAGCTCCAACAGCTCCAACAACGCCAAAGATTCAACAGCTCCAACAGCTCCAAATGCTCCAAAGTTGCAAAGCTGCCAAGCTCCAATGCTACAAAGCTCCAACAGCTCCAACAGCTGCAACAGCTACAAATGCTCCAAATCTGCAAAGCGACAAAGCTCCAACAGCTCCAACAGCTCCAAAGCCACAACAGCTCCAAAGCCACAACAGCTCCAAATGCTCCAAAGCTCCAAAGCTCCAAATTCCAACAGCTCCAAATTCTCCAAAGCTCCAACAGCTCCAACAGCTCCAAAGCTACAACAGCTCCAAATGCTCCAAATCTGCAAAGCGCCAAAGCTCCAACAGCTCCAACAGCTCCAAAGCTACAACAGCTCCAAATTCTCCAAAGCTCCAACAGCTCCAACTGCTCCAAAGCTCCAAATCTCGTACAGCGCCAAAGCTCCAAAGCTCCAAAGCTCCAAAGCTCCAACAGCTCCAAAGCTACAATGCTCCAACAGCTCCAAATCTCGTACAGCTCCAAATGCTCCAAAGCTCCAAATGCTCCAAAGCTCCAACAGCTCCAAAGCTCCAAATTCTCCAAAGCTCCGAAGCTCCAAAGGTTCCAAAGCTCCATCAACTCCAAAGCTCCAACAGCTCAAAAGCTCCATAGCTCCAAAGCTCCCAAGTTTAATAGTCATGGCTCTATCAGTCTATGACTACAACAGTCTTTTGGCTCCAAATCTCCAATTGCTCAAAGAGCTCCTAAGTTCCAATTGTTCCAAGTGCTTCAATTTCTCGAAGTGCTACATCTGCACCATCTACATTTGGCTCCAACTGATTTCAATTACTTTTTTTTATCGAACTTGACATGATACCTTGCATGACTTTATTAGTATGCTAGAACACTATACTTGTTCTACAAATGAGAAGTTCACAATCAGGCAGAATTTTTGTAATTTTTTCCATTTTTTTATTATAATAAATTTGTTTCTGTTATAATGTAAAACGTGTGATGGTTTTCTCCGTATACTTCCGATTATTCTTGTCAATATTATGATGGTTTTCTCCGTGCGCTCCCGATTATTCTTGTCAATATTTTGATGGTTTTCTCAGTGTCGTCCTGATTATTCCCGTGGTTTATCCAAGTGCTTCTGGTTGTTTCTGAGAAACCGATCTCTCCATGAAGGAGTGTTACTGTTAATGAGACATGTCATTGTATTCAATGTTGCAGTTAATTAGTGAATTTCTGCTACTAAATCATTACTTGCAATATTTCAGTTCGGCTGAAAGCAGACGTCAATACCATCTTGCGTCACTAAATTAATTAAAAAAATAATCCCTTTCGGCACAGCCTACAGGCGTAGGTAGATTTCAAAGTATCTATTTATTCTGGAAATATTTTGGAAACTTCTATAAACTTCTGGAACATTTTAAGAACTTAATGTATATAACATATATATGTTCTCCAATATTACAAAATAATGATAAAATATTTGCTCATTATCCATGCAACAAGAATATTACAAATATATTTAACTCGGTGTATTCAGTATTGAATAGCTTAGAAAGAATTTCATATTATATGACAACAAAGGTAATTCCATCAACGGCCCCGCCTACCAGGGTACACCACACACCCGGTGTGCAGAGCTTCAGGAGAAACCACACGATTGGAAAACTACTCCTCATATCATAGTTGTGTCAAGAATACGCTGAGGGAGTATGAATAAGACTGTTTACGGATTTAGTTTGTGAACTGTATTTCTAGAAGAGTGGAAATGGCTAATACGAGTGTTTTCACTCGGTGCAGATTCTTGAAAACACTCAAGGGACTTGAATTACAGCTTTATATCTCAATTTCCTGCCATATGACGTTATGGTTACCATTCAAATATTATAGTTGTCCTATGCACGACGTGAAGACTGCGCTTGGAATCACCAGCGAGCGGCGCTCTTACCATCCCGCCTCTCTAACACAAGTATATGTAGCTGGCGAGCCAGCCCAGATGCACCCGCCTGCTCACTGACAACACCTGCTGGATGCGCTACGGTCGCACGGCCAGGTCTTTGCACAGCGACCCCGCGCTGGCGTGGCTAGAGACTGAGCTCTCGGCGAGAGCATTCCACACAACATTTGAATTAATGAAAGAATGAATAAATGAACTCATGTATTGTAAGACTGACTGACGTCTCGTCGACATCGGGGTCATTGGTGACGATATTTTGAGGGGGGGGGGGGGTGGCGAAACGATGGAGGAGCTAAGACGGAATAAAATAACTCTCTGGCTGTTGACAACGTTCACCACGGTCTCGATATACGAAAAAAAAAAAAAAATAACAAATCGGGGTTCTTTGTGTGAGGCACGTAGTATTACCACCACACTTCAGAGCAAATGGACTTGCCCCAAATTGAAACCGCACACAAGCACTATAGTGTTACGGCTCCGGTATACGATGTATTTTTTTCACGATAAATTCCAATCTATTTTTTAATATGTTAACATCTTAGTTAAGATGGACGGAAATGTTACACTGAGATGGTGCACCCATGCGTAGCAACATGAACCCCCGTATATAGTCATTTTCGTAACACATTGGGGTACATACGAAACGTATTGGTCTTCCAAAAGAAACTTTATTTAAGTGAAACTACACTGGAATATATATGGTTAAGTAGTCATAGTAAATAGTAATCTCAAGTTTTAAAATACGTAAGAAAACTGGCGTTATAATGATTATTTAAACATTCTCCGCCTATATAAATATCCAACTCGCTTAATAGAACAGCGGTACAGCGTGCGCATGTTAACTTCATGGGATGTGAGTCAAATATCGCCACGGTAATATTATTCTTTTTTAATTACATTATAAAACAATACTATTATATTCTAATAATATTGTTTAATCAGCTCAATAATATCAAGGTTTGTTTGTAGTAATTATTTACAGATTGATTTCAGTCGTTTAAGCATAAAAAAATATACAAACATATACTTACTGTTATAATATGTGTTTTTAAATGTTTTAGGGTTAATATTTTAGTAACGCCATAGTAGAATAACGTGTAACTGATGCGGGAATATTAAAGTATTAACTAGTTAATGAATTTGAACAATATGGTCAGTATTTTAATAAAATTCCTTGTCGTAAATGAATACCAAAAATGGTGTTTACGATTTTTCAAGTCTTTTTCGCTTTCATCGGAGCAGTTTCTAATAGTTTAAAATTTCCGCTTGTTTCGTGCTGCCATCTGCGGGGTGATGGTGGCAAGCAACGTTTACGATTCAGGCAGCGGATTCTAGCGGCGGGTAGAGAAAGTATGTGTGTGGTTCGCGTCTAAAAATTTTTGGTATGTACTTGAAAAGCGAATATTTAATTTATCAGTTTATTTATCATGACTGGCATTATTATAAAGAACTCTGCTTAAAATCTTTAAATTTAGTGTTCAAGTATAGTATTATACGTAAATTTGCAACTCGAACAATACGAGAACACACGAATTTGCTCGTTACCTAGGTTAGATGTTTAAACATCACTGACGAGTACTGAAAGACTAGCTCACTTTTTTCTTGTCCGTCGAATAGGAGGTCACTTTCCTGGCTGCCATAAACTTCTCTCCCCCCCCCCCCCCCTTCGCCAGTACACGCCGGGCGACAGCTGACGGTGGGCTGTGACGCAAGATCGTGCGGCGCGACAGGTCTCGTGTTGACCGGCGCACGTGACCACGTGATCAGCGGCGCATGCGCAGTGCGCAGTGGGGAGTGTTCCCTCCCCTCGACACTACTAACCTTCCACACAGACACACACACACACTCTCTCTCTCTCTCTATCTCTCTCTGTACCCCCTGCCCCTTACCGACCCACGGCAGTTCAACAGGAAGCCTCACGACTTCGTTCCGGGGAAACAATAGTCGAGCTCTGACGTCACGTTTACACCGCATCTCACCAGAGTTAAATGTTTTGGAATCGACTTCTGACAATGAGTTACAGCTCGACCCATCGACACACGTAGGTTACATCGTATCTGATTTCTTTATGCTACCAACACTTCTGTTTGAGGTCAACATCGAACAGCTGAGAATTGTTTTTTGTTATTTCACTACAATTATTCAAGCTTTTGCTGTATAAATTTTGAAATGTGATTTTTTTCTTTGTACGCTTGTGAAATGATTTAGCACTCAAATAATTTTATTGTGTCATCACGAAGATGGTTTACCTTGAACGTTTCCATAAAATGTTTCAGTGTGTTCCAAGGGACACTGCCATAATTTTGAAACACATACAATTTATTTTCTACGTTATTACTGTTCTAAGTTATGTGGTTCTAACTTGTAACAGTTCTAAGTCATGTGGTACGGCGTTGTGTCTCCAAGATACATGTTTGTAAGTTATGTTCTAAGTTGCGACAAATATTAGTTTCCTTTTAAGTGATGATAGTAGCCTTAGCCTTACATATCCTTTGAAAGATTGATGACACTACTTCTTGTGATTTTGAATTAAACTAACTTACGATAGTGGAATATGGGTGAGTATCTATTTAAATGAAATAGAAGTATTTTAGTTACAAAGGAAGCGACGCTAGTAAACTTGATGTGTGTGTTCATTTAGTTTTAAAGGAAATTAGGTTCTACAACGAGCCACACAAGCAAAAAATTTCTTACTTTAAATCAATTTTTCTGAAAGCTCGTCTCAAACCAAAGACACCAAAAATCGCGGCTTGTAACACGTGACTACGATTCTTGGGCAAACGGCAGTGTGTAAGTAAACTGTGAGATAAAGTACAACCGCACACATATTCTCCTATGCCAACGTTAAGAGGAAGATATGGGAACGTCATCTTGGTTTCAAACGTTTTTATACTATAAAAACTGGCTTCGTTCAATCAGAATATTTTATTGAATGGAATGCCTGGGCCTATTCCACGAAGATATAACTGTACAAGCTACAAATATACAAATGCCCGTACGTACAATTTACAGGTATTCAACAAATAATTGTTATAAGTGGAACAATAACAATACGATAGTACAGGTTGGCAATATTTATATTTGTTTTCGTTTTAACCTAAACACGGTGTCGGAATAGATTTAATTTTTTAGATTTTTTTTGTTTGAAATGTCTTTGAAATCTACGAACAAGTTTTAAATGAGATGCGGGTCAAGAAAGACACAATTTTTGGTGCCTTCTATGATAAATGCACCAAATAAGTAAAATCAAAAGCTTAGGTACTGGTTAGCATTCCTCGGGATTAATCCCATTAGCCAAAGACTTAATGTACACGAGGGACACATTTTAGCAGAATATAAATAGAAACACCGCTATAAATAATATATCTCTAAAATGGATTATAGATAATTATATTTTTAAATACTCTTGTACATAACTTTATTTACAATTAAAACTTACTATTCCGAATAAGAAGACAGATTAATTTTAAAGGGCATCATAAAATATACAACATATCTCTAATGTTTAACTTAAAAACTAGAACCTTTGGTGGTTAGTGAAAAACCAGCAATTGTTAATTTTATAGTGATAATTGTTGCAAATCATTGGGTTCTAAAAGCCTACCGATACAATGTTTTGAGTAATTATGTTACATTTAATACTATCGGCCTTTTTTAACAAATAAGGAAACAATAATAAGGCTAGAGTACATTAAGATTGAGAATGATAGTTTAGGTTTGAAAAGAGTTCATTTTTGTACAATTAGTAAAGAGTAATAAAAATAGGTGTTTAGAAAATGTGTATATTTTTTGTTAAAGGTCCCAAACCAGAAAAATTAAATAAACCAGGAGAGATATATTTTAAAATATATTGAAACATATCGCATAGTATTATTTGTTAAAAATAAGATTTTATAATGTAAACATGAACTTAGTGAATGTTTTTAATATAATGTATTATGCTTAGTTCTATTAAAATATTTTAAACTAAACTAAATTCTTATGTTACTAGCTAAATATATTATTTCCTTCATCAGAAGACGTATCTCACACGTAAAAATTTATCACGTAACTAATAACCACAAAATAACTACTCAGTATTATTTCACCTACCCCAAGAGTTAGGTTAAATTGAAATTACATTTTAAAAGTTTATTTTACATACTTGTAATTTTTCTTCAAAACACGTGCGTAAAAATATGGAAAAACTCTTGTAACTTCTACAAATTCACAGGAATTTACAAGTGTTTTCTTGTACATTTTTGGAACACTATTTCGTTCATATTTTACAACTTGCAGGATAATTTACATGTAAGTTGTAACTTGTTCTTTTGTGGTATACTCCCCGGAAGTCTACAGTGTCTGGCTGCTACAATTAGTTTACAATAACGCTTAGTATCTATTTAATTAATTTTGGGATAATATGTACTGTCAACAGATACTATGTTCCTAGTTGTACATCTCTCTGTATGTAATCTTTTCTTAACAAAGAAATATTTTCAAAATTAAAAGATAAAAAAATCTAAACGGCATGAAAACTTCATGGCGTTTTAAGTTCCTATCCCTCCCTCTTAAGTATCACAGGAAACGAAAAACTGACGAATAATATTCTCCTTTTTTCTGTAACCTTTGTCGGCTGTACTAAGAAAACATGTTCGCCAAAATTTCGAAGTATAACCGTGAAAAATACTTTCCTCTTCGGGCGCCATAATTACGGGCGGTTCACTTGTAAAAAGCGAATTTTTTTTTTGCTCGCCGCTTCACTTCTCCCCCCCCCCCCCCCCTTCTCAACATTCCCGTTATACCCTTCTGTAAGGCTGTAACCACGATATAAATTCTGGTCCGGGAACTTTAATAATCTCCAACCGAGTGTGCGGTTTTAATGATGGCGGGCTCGAGTGTCGCTCTTTCACCTACCGCCCACGGGACCATACCCCCTCCCCTTCCCGCGCGGGGGGTGGGGGGTGGGGGTTGTTTGCAGAGCTCGCCTCGCTACCCCCTCCCCCACCCCCCGCCGCTCCGCGACGAGGCGCCGTGTGATTAACGCATCGCCAAGTCACGGCGCAGCGTGGCGCGCGGGAAGGCAACCCCCTCCCCCCTCCTGCAAACAACCCCGTACCACGAGACGAGACGAGGTTCTGGATGCACACCGCACACCGCTGACACTCCACAAGGAATGGGAGTGGGAGACAGAGACAGATGTAACTTACGCACTGCAATTTTTTTTTGTATATGGAACAGAAATATATCACGTATAATTACGGATATTTGTAAATTCACACATTTATTTAAAAAAAAAAAACTGTAATCAGGGTTCCGATACTTACATGGGAATTTATGCTTTGTGTTTGTTCCAATTCCTCTTACAGTTAAATTTATTTGTAAACCGTTCACTGGATAACTTTCCAGTATTAACTGCACACATAACAAGCATGATACCGACAAATAAAGTCAAAATGTTGAATATAAAATTATCATTACCGTGGTTTTAAAAAAATGCTTAAAGGGAACATCAATTTAAAATATAAAATTATGCGCTAATCTTCGTAAGAAATTCTCAGTAGTATTATCACGAAAAAAAACTTATTTTATGCATGCAGAAATAACCGTAGCCATGTGTTGTACGTACAAACTGTTTCTCGGCAACTGGTTTCCAAAGAAATCAATTTAAAATATCTAAAAAAAAAAAAATTCTGTGTGGGTGCATGGCCGCCACGTGCGTTAGAAGGTAAACTTCGCAGACTAGTTGGCAGTTCGCAGCATTCGCCCCCTGTGCGCTCTATTATCAAACAGCTGTGACAGTCAGTGGAAGAAAGTCTTCTTGAAGGGAGTACTGGTATTGGGGTCGCGCTGGATTATTCGGATGTAATAGCCATCTTCTCCACGGCAGAAAATCGAAGGCCACTGAAGATCATCACAGGGTAAGTCGTCTCACTGATTCGTGCTAATCTGTTGTCCTCGCTGTGGATAACGATGTCTCTTTTTTTTTTTTTTTTTTTTTCAAAATGCTGGCCGATAATGAAGACTGCCACTTATCCAGCTGGAGGGGGGAGAGTCATTAAACTAACTCGGTGTTCTTCGGGTTTCCTGACGGCGATAATCACGACTTGAAAGTCAGCTCTCTAACGGCGCTGCTGCCGCCATCTATGTTTTCGGCAAGTAACTTGATAGCTGCGATATGATACCAAATTTGTGATCCGAGAGGCTTTAGTGTTAATTCTACTACAGTATAATTATAGGTTGTGTATTACAATTTATAAAGACCTGATAATCCAGTTTATAGTAGTTTAAAGAGGCTTCAGTATCATACGTCTAGTGTGCAATAGACGTATCCGTAGCCACAAAGCCTCACCACACCCGATTACTCGGTGTCGCCATAGAACAAGTGCAACAAACATGGCGACAAATAGTGTTGCAGTCATGATCGTAACGATCTGAGAGGTTTTTTTTTAGCTTAGCTACTTTTCGTTACGGTCTGATTACGTCATTATCTCGACTGACCCTTCCGACTGTAAAGAAGTTTTGCCTAAAACCCTGCAGGCTCTGCTTCGCGTGACAACGCACAAAGAGCAGAGAGCTCGAAGCCGGGATCCACACGACGTAGAAAGTCACTACTTGGAACCACCTAGAGAAAAATAAAACACTTTTCTTAGAACTTCCACAAGTAAGACACCATAACTTAGTAAACACAAGTTATAACAATCATATAACATAGAAAGCCACTATTTAGAAACATAACTTAGAACTGTCATAAATTAGAAAAAAACACAACTTATGGATAATTTATTATATATATAGGCTATGATATTTAAAACAATGTGATAATCTTATAACACTGTATGGTCACTAATTTCATCGCACATTAACCTATCATTGTTCCACTAAATTCAAACATTGGTATTCAAATTATTAAGGTCACTTCAAATTCATTTATCTTCATCCATTGGTAAAAAGAGTATATTTGCATAACATAACTTAGCAATGTTTACTTAATAAATGTTACTAGTGTTCTCTTTTGATTATTTTATAACTAAGATACTTGTGTTCTCAAAACTATCCTTGTCACTAATACTTCTTTGCTTCTGACCACCTTAATTTAAGTCTTAAGAATGACCATAAGCTAGTAACTCAGCTTGGAATGATCACAAGTTAGAAGCAAATAATTTAGATAACTCTTTTTTTCTGTGTGTCTGTTTAAGTTATGTGTAGGGGCATTCAATTTTTCGCGAAATAATTAGCTCGCTCATTAGACTGAAATCAGGTATGCCTGTGCTAGCTACTGTTCCCTTGTGATTGGTGGCCGTCTGCAAGATAAGCCATTACCCTATTTGGCCGGGCCATTCAGGGCCCGTTTGCTTCCGCGCTGGATGGCTGTGTTTCGTGTGATGACAGTAGACGCGTACTTGAAGTAAACCCATCCAGCCACTAAACACAAACAGTGGCACAAAGTCTTAACACACAGCTGGTCTGGAAATCTCGCGAAAAGTACATAGCCCTAGTCATGCGTTTCTAAGTTACGACTACACCATATATCAAGTCGACGGGATTTACCTTTTTATTGATATTCTAACCACGCGGTGACAGGTTTCGCGAGTAGTGCCAAGGGGTGAGGTGAGATAGATCCATTTATCTTTCAGCGGAGAAAGCCTTCAAGTTAGGCACCTTTGATTCTGGTCGTTGCGGGGAAGTAGGAAAGTGTTACGACATCCGCCAAACGAAATAAGAGAACTCACAAACAGTTTTATCTTTGCTGCACAATCAACATAACAGTAGGTATTATTTTATATTGGATATGCACTTTTAGAAATTACAGTATTTTTACGGACTTTTGAACGAAGAATTTAACTGAAACAAAGGAAGAGATCTTCGTAATGTGAAAGAAATGAACATTCGTATAGGTAAACTACGCCATATTTAGATTTTATATTTGTAGTTTTCGTTCTAAACAAAGGTCACGTGTACAAAAGAAGAAAGTTCTTGCTGTGTAGACTTAACCAGTTTTTGAATGTTTTCTTAGTACACCAAGGATATTACTTTGGATTCGTGTTCAAAGTATGTAAACTCAGTTTCCGTAAATTTACCAAGTTAACCGTAAATTTACGATGATCCCTGGTTAATCTGTAACCAGCGTTCTTCGTCAATTGAAGGGGAAAATTTTTAACAGTGTGGAGTATCCCAATTAAATGCCAACGTCATAAGTAGTGTTCATAGTTATAACGAAGATACTCTCAAATAATCTCCCGGGTACACATACGGTGTGCAGAACTGCCTAAGGATAATTAAAATGGCTAAAAACGCGTATTTTCGGAATAATATTTAGGTTTAAAACTCTCGGTAAATATTCTTGAAAGCACTAGAGAGACTTGCAGTACACCTTTATCTTCACCACTCACTCTGATCTCATAGTTGTCCTAGGCACGACGAGAAGACTGCGCGCAAGTTCAGAGCAAATACCGCGCTAGAAACACCAGCGAGCGTCGCACTTATCATACCTCCTTACCAACATACATACACCCAAGATTAGGTGGGCCCTTTAGGAATGGATAAAAGGAAATTTATTTGAGCTGGGCTTAAGTCTCGTCGCAGAGAGCTAATTAGAGACACAAGCACTCCCTGGTCATGGCTTGATAAGAAAACGTCTCAGCATTATTTTGTCTAGGGTGATTTCGGGGAGCCATAGAAAACCCGGATTCGGGATGTGAGAAACTGGATTCGAACCCGCTTCCTCAGAAATGCGAGACCCGTTCCCAGTGTTCCAGCCAGTGCGCCGCCTCGCTCCGCGACCTGGCGAAGACAAGAACACGTCGCTCGTTGCGTGATATCCACGCCCGACTTCTCGCCCTCGAGGGGGCGCGGAAGACTGCCATACTGGAAAACTACCATAATGACAGTATTCCGCCTGGCCTCTTCGAAAAAGGCGGAAAAGTACCATAACGGAAAACTGCCATAACGAGACGGAATTCCGCCATATTTTCTTATACACTCCATGGAAAGAGTACAGCAGCATTGCTTTCGAAGTAGTGTATAGAATACTCGGTAGGTAGCGCTATCAACCCTCTAGCTGTTTCTCAGGTTATCTTTATAGCCTACAGATAACGCTTCTGACTGGCATAGTTGCAATCACAAATCACCGCATATATCGCGCACTAGTAGAAACAAATGTTTCCAAAATTTGTTATAGGGAGCAGTACTATATTCTTAACACGACGATTTGTAAAAAAAATTGTAGTTCTCCATTATGGCACTTTTCTTCCTGCTGTTTTGATGGAGGCGACGGAAAAGTACCATAATGGAAACTGACATAACTTAAAAAGGACAAAGGGGAATTCTGCCAAAACTTCTTATACATTCTACGGAATGAGGAAAACGGCCTAACTCGTAAAATCGTACTGTAACTAGCTTCATATAATTTACATTTTTCCACACTGGAATAATTAAAATTATTGTAGATCATTATTTAATGAGTACAAATCTAACGCAAATATTCAAAGGTTTTCTCATATAATGTTTTCATTATTAGGGTGATAGAACACAAAAAACTGAGATATTAAGTTTTTTAATATACATATTAAATTATTTAAAGTCTACAAATAAAATAATTTTTAAATACTGAAATGCGAGGAAAATATTTTTGTGTAGTGTAGAAGGCACAGGTCAAGCAGTACAGGCGCTCCAGGGGAGACATAGGCTCGTACATCGAATGTTGGTGGGCTTTGCACAGGCTTGCAGTCTTTTAAAAATAAAATCTGCTAAAATTTAAGTATTTTTTATATTAGGAAATAAAAGAAATATTACTATGAGCAGCATATTACTCTGCTTCATTTAAAATTGTCAGATCAAATTGAAATTCTATTTTTTTGTGCCTTACAGCACCTATAAACGAATTATGACACATAAAATAACAACAAAAAACATATTAACACAAGACATACACTGATAAATATCAATAAATTTGCGCCAAAACATGAAACAACAAAAAACACAGATAGATATAGATTGATAAAGTTCATGTTAACTAATTGGTTGCTTTGGTTTTCACAAAAATCTTAAACAGAAACTAAAATGGTATATAAAAATAAATATGTATATTACATAAGTTAAAAATAACTTTTTGCTTAAGTTTTTTACCAATGAATGTTACTATATTATTTAAAAAAAAAGTTATAATTGTACACATTTTATAGTTACTAATGGTTTCAAAAGTGTCACTAATTATGTAATTGCAAGTTGGAATTCTTAATCCAAATCGAGATATTATGTCTGAACCAACAAAAACGGTAATAAAATGTATATAATAAAACGTGCATCACTGATTGAACGTCTAATCAATAGAAAATGCAAATAGTTTATATAGGAATGTAGAATTTCAAAATAATTTAAATGCCTGAAATTTTTTAAATATTAATTTAAGAACTTTTTTCTGCATACTTTCAATTATATTCTAATTACAATTAGTTGATGCAGAGAAAGTTATAAATTGAATAAGACCTAAAGATCTTAATGTATTGCTAATAGTATTATCTACATGTTGGTGGAAAAAAAAAACTTGGCATCCAATATAATTCGAAGGTCTTAAAAGAGGACTCCACGTTTAATGTCATTACTTACTATGTGATTATTCTGATTAAATGAATTAGTTTTTTTTCTAAATGTTATACAATAAATGCTATCGTATTCCAGAAACGTTTGTTAACTTGAAAATCAGATCTGGACAGCTGAAATATCTTGTTGAATAGTTTCACAAACATATTTTCTAATTATATATTTTTTTATCAGCATCTTTTCTTGATCAATTTTGATTACAGTTGGAATATCGTTTATTAAATATTAAAAAGTAGTTGAGATAAACTACTACATGGCAGAAAACCTAACACCATGAAATTGCATTTGCAAATTTGACTGAAAATCGTATATTTGTAAGATAATTAAAACACATATATATACCACGCATTGCTTGATAAGGCCTAAAATTGATAATTTGTTTTAATTTGAAAACTATGTGGTTTTTCAGAAATAATATTTTTAATAAAAACATTCATTTGCCAATAAATATTTTTTTCGTCGAAATCTTCTAAAATGCTACTTAACAAAGGTATTGGTCAATAGTTTGTGACTAAAATTTACTTTTCAATATATATAGATACATGGTTGAACACACAACATCGGTATACAGCCACTCACTAACTAATACACACTTAATTCAAATATTTTATGTACAAAATCAAAAAAATTTGTATGTAGGTTTGAGCTTTATTTATAACATGGTGGGATGATAATTCTACAGTTACTAACAACAAAAACCCTACAAAACCTCAAATATATATATATATTTTTTTTGCAAAACTCCGCGACCCGGAGATACGCCCGGAATGGCCACCGCATGAGGAGCCCTAAGAAAAGAAACGGGCTCCCCATTTGGAAGCCACCCTAGAAGGTTTTATTTTACCACCAACCGTCTCTTTGGTAGCAGGACTTGTTGCAAGGGATTGTATTCCTTCAGACAAATGCTGCCATCTGCCTGAGGCAATCCGCCTTGGAGAAGCCGGGGCACGTACCCCGGTCCTACAAGTCACAAGGCAGCCGCTCTACCCCAGCTCCAGAGTGGTAGAGCGTATACTTGCAGTCTTATTAACACTGACATGACGTTATTCCACGAGTTTCGTGTGTCATTAACACGTGCAGTACATGCAGTAACATCTAACCTCGGTAACTAACAAATTTATGTGTTCTTATGTTGTTCGTTCAGCATGAATTAATTAATTTCATAACAGTTAAACATAATTTGTATTACTAGTCTGGCAATTTTAAGTTGATTTCCTGCTAACAAACTTTCTGTCCCGCTGAAAAATAATTATATATAAATATATACTAGAAAACATTTTGTAAGAGCTTTCACTGTCAATGGAAAAGTTATTTTGAAATAAATGTTAGACGTTAAAAGAGCGTGTTTATTAAAAATATGTGTGTGCTTACAAGCATGAAGTTATTATATAAAAATTTTATTTATTTGGTTTTAAAGTCACAGAAAAGATAAACATTTTTATATCAATTTGGGCTTTCTTTTGTTTTAGCCTACCGTATTAACTCAACGATGAAACTTAACAGATTAAAATTGAAAAAAAAAATAACGGATATACAGAGACGCACAGGTGAACCCAGTGATGTGAATAAACAGACAGAACAGACGAACACCGTAAGCAACAGTTAAGCGAAAAAACAGATATTTTCAAAACCACAACGATGATAGCGAAGACTAACACAATATATGATTCCTAAGAGAACAGTTGCGACGTTTCGGGAAAGAGATCTATTCCCTTCTTAAGGCACAAACAGACTGAGGTTTGTCATGACATACAGTTTAATGAGTAATGGCGTATGTCCGAAACTAAATCTGAATTAATTTATCTATTATTTAAAATGTTGTTTGTCAGTTGAAATTTTATTTAATGAACAACACTGAATTTGTTGAAATTTACATAGAGACTGACTTTCTAAAAAAAATTTTTGTGTTTTGTATGTTTTATGTGTATATTTGTTTACACTTCTGTTAACAATGCACAGGTATTAGTGCAGAGAAGCTTACTCAAAAGAGGAACATATTTCCGTAACATTAAGTGTCAAGAGAGTAGTAAAAAAAGGAGGGAGTAGGGTTGCCAGATTTATTTAGACAATGAATATTTTTTTACAAAAATTACAATGGCAGGAATTTCAAAAGTACTTAAGGGCTCTTCAACTAGACTAAAAATGTATTTCAAGCATTATCTTTGTAAAAGAGTTTCCGGAGGAGGGACTGGCTTCTGCCCTCCGGTTCCACAGATACATGTTAAATGTGTAAACAAAATCACATATAGTTACACGCACTAACTAGTACACGATATACTCAAAACTGGTGATTTTAAATTTTGGTGACTGTAATTTTTGAAAAAATAGTATTTGTACTTTATAATATTATATGGCAATAATTTTTCAAGACATGTGATGATATCCTACATGGAGTACTCTAGTCTGAAACTATGTATTTGTACTGTTATGGGGCATGTGTCGTTTTGCCTAAAGGCGTTTTGCCTAATTTTAGGCAAAACGCCGTTTAGGCAAAACGCCGTTAGGCAAAACGTCGTTAGGCATAACGCCGTTAGGGAAAACGCCGTTAGGCTAATCGCCATTAGGCAATTCACCGTTAGGCAAAACGCTTTTTCCTCTTTTAGGCAAAACGCCATTAGGCAATTCGACTTTAGGCTAAACGCCTTTAGGCGAAATGACTTTAGGCGAAATGACTTTAGGCGAATCGCCGTAACGAATTCATGTTTAGGCAAACCGCCTTTAGGCAAATCACCTGTTACTCCTGTTATGCAATGATCATACACTCACGCCTGTAGCATGGGGCATCAATACAAGGCAATCTGAAAATGAGTAAAGATATACTACCGAAGTTTATGGACCGAGTCGTAACACACTAGATTCATATTCCATTGTCATATCGTCTTAAAGTTTTAAAATTAACATTGAAACATAAGGTACCAGAACAGACGAATAGGTCTGTATCATCTTGCTTTAATATTTTCCTAACTATATAGGCTTCAGCCTGAGACGCACTTAAGAATGTTTCCTACCTAGACATCCCAAATAGGTGCATTTTGTTTTAATTGAAGTTAGGAAAAAAAATTATTTTCAGTGTAGCTCATGACTCAGACGTGATAGCGCGGTGATTCGTGTGTATAGAGAACCGACAACACTGGGCAGTACAGATTGTACGTTCACAAAAATAAAACATTAATGTTGATATTATTGCCTTCGATATCTCATATCACAGACCAATGTTCAATAAAATTTTCGTTGAATATTAATTGAAATTATTAGTAAGCTGCCAATTAGTGGATGTTTTGAATTAAATTTTTTAGTACGTAGTCACAGTCTCGGTTTTATTGTTTTTATTTTAAACCATTACACGAAAAGCGACTCACTGACAGACGTTTCACACAAAACCAACGGCCGCGAGTCCCGATACAGCCCCACCGATTTTTTCTGCTGATTCTTGAAATAATCCTAGAAAATTGGTAGGAAGCTTCCTTACTGTAGGTCATGGCCAATTCCTTTCACACTGTCGCTCTACTGTGGCGTTGTGTTTGGCCATCTGCATTGACCTCGCTATTAATCTGTTCACAGACAAGCAAGCATTTCAGAATAAGAAGAAATATAACATCGGAAAAAGGCTAGTCCTCTAGTAAATATACATAAAAATTATTTCAAGGCTTTTATGAATTAATATTCTGAAATATTTTTTTCTTAACCAGCTCATTTGAGTATTTCTAAATGATTTCGTAGTCATTGACGCAGTTAAAAAAATAGGCCTAATTTCACAACTACTAAATCATTAAAACTTAAAATAGCAAACGTGAATTGTTCTCAAGTAAAGTATAACAAATATTCCGTATTAACAGTTCTCAGGTTGGAAATATTGTGATTGTTTTTATCTATTCTACATGGCAATTGTTTTTCTTTAGATCTATATGTTAAAATACTCTTCTAGTTGTTTTCTCAGCACATGCTAAAAACATAATGCTGGAATCACAATATCCCGTGACAGCCCCGACATGACAAAAACAACACCACAGCCATTAAGAATTAAGGTCGTAGTGAAGTCAGACCACGAAAATTGAACCCTAACAGCCCATCAGAAACATAATGAGGGTATTATTAATGATGTAGTAACGTAAACATATTTTTCTGTGAAATCATTCATGCTTAAGTTCATTTTATTATTCTTTTGATATACATGACGTAAATTAAAATCAATTGAATTGCCACCTCAGTACTACAGATTGTTATACACCTGATGGTGACAATCTGTCGTGGCATTTTTAAGATATGATATAAATCATGCAATATTTTACTTACTTAGATTTTCGGTCACTAGATTGCATTTCATTTCAACTAGTGACCTGGAGTTAACACATTAATTATAATCACAAGACATTGTATGCTACTTATTTCTACAAATTCTTTCGAAGATAACATACATAATTTACTCATGTCGTTCGAGTATTAGGACTGTATGGTTGCATTTTAATTTATCGTAGTTTTCCATTATGGCAGTCTTCCGTCGCCCCGCCCTTGAGCATGCTTATTCCGACTGATGGAAGTCGGTTCGAAGTTGTGTGTGATTCGGCCGCTTTTTCGTTACGGCCCAGACTCATGCTGGACGTGTCAAAGTATCCGAGGTCCGACTTTAGATGTTGACAATAACCCCGCGTTATTTGAATTTGGACCTCGTCTCAAGATCAGTTCATGGTCATGAGCTATATCGGAGGGATTAGTAATTGTAAAGTTTTTTCCATAAATTCACACCGTCGAGTGAACGGGGTTATTCATAAAGGAAAGGTCCGAACTTTTTAAAAAGAAGTTTAAATAATAATGAAATGCGGTAATCACTAGGAGTTTGTAGATTTCGCAACAAAAACAAAACTGGTAGCTTATTAGACTGCAATAAGGTATATCTGCGCTAGCAGTTATTTCATTGTAATTTGCTGACGTCTTCAAGACGGGCCATTCCAGACTCGTCAACTTCCGCACTGGATGTCTATGATTGGCGCGCTGACAGTATACATGTACCTGAAATAATCCCAGCCAACCACGAAATACAGACAACGCTTCAAAGTTTCAACACACAGCTGATATGAAAATCTTTTCGCGAATAATACATGGTCCCAGTAAGCAATGTTTCCCTGGTGGGTACTGTGTTAGGCTTCACTCGTGCAGTAAAGTAATGTACTTACAAGGCCAACTTAAGGGGGAGCCGTCGCTTGCCGCGCGCAACTGTGGAGCGCGCACCTTCGCCGGCTTCTGTAAGCTACTCCGATCTCCGTAACTTCAGAAACTTACGTCTGCGGATTCTTGCTGTCGGGAGGTTGATTGGCCTTTCTATGTGGAATTTACTCGTATCTGCCCCTTTACTTTATCTCAATTTTTTTTATATAAATTTAAGAGCAAAGTAGGAATATCGTGGTAATTCAGGGTAAAAAAAATTTAAAATTTCTATGTAATCTTAAATTATTATAATTAGATTGTTAAATGACATGGTTAGTCTTTCCTGTAATTTGTGAATAATATTTTAAACAGTAGTTATTGTTAACCTTTTTGTTGTACTGTAAAATTTTTGGAATTTCGATTGAGAAGATTCAAATGTTAATGTTATTATTACACAGGCTGGAAAGGAGAAAAAACCAATTAATTACAGTTGTATTTATAAGCTAATATACACACACTATTAATTACATTAGAACAATTTAAATGCACGTCCACAAATTAATCACACTTTCATGAGTTCAAGTTTTTACTCTTCGCACTGGAGCTCGGCTCGACAGTGGCTCACTCTACTGTTCGTCTCTTACCGCGCACTTAGGTCTCAACACACTACTTTGCACTACTCACTCGTCCACCGCACACACAACACCTTCTCGGATGCTTTGGTCGCCGATGAACCGATCTTCGCTCACTAAACCCTTCGCTCGTCGCCCGCTATATCTCGCCACTTACCCTAGTCACTTCACTGCTCCATGCAGGTCGGCGTCCCCCCCCCCCCCCTTATATTCCACTCAGTTCCGCCTCGGTAAGGTCTCGTAGCCCTTAAAAAAATGTCGTTACATCAGAATATTCGACTTGACGCTCGCAGCTGCGAGAACAACGTCGTCATAGTTACGCTACTTCACGCAGACGAAGCTCTGGGGATATGATGAGTTCTCGAGAGATATGTAGGGAGGAGCCGTTGCTAACCGAACTACCGCAGAAGCACGGACGCTACCTGAATCGCGCCTGCAGGCTGGCCAGTCTCGTCGCTAGCGTCCTCGTAACAAGATTATTTATTTAGTAGCATATTGTTAATGATTTTTTTTAAAGTGGTTCACGCTTATGTAAAAATACAGCCACGCTATAGATGAACACAAACAAATAAGATAAAAGGGACCCCAGGATATAAGACTTTTTTATTGGATTTTTGATAGGAGTAATCATATGATCATATTTTGTGTTTTGATATAAATTGCAATTACTTATCGAGTCACCGTTTCAATGCTAAACTCACAGATTATTGTTTGTGTTTCTGATCGCGTTCATTTATTGCAGAAATACATAGTTTTTATTTATGTACACAGACATTAAATTGCAAACAGATCATATTTTCGTCTTTTGAATTATTAATATTATGTAATTT
The DNA here is from genome assembly GCF_032445375.1 of Bacillus rossius redtenbacheri. Lineage (NCBI taxonomy): Eukaryota > Metazoa > Arthropoda > Insecta > Phasmatodea > Bacillidae > Bacillus > Bacillus rossius. The sequence goes on from NC_086330.1 coordinate 52,329,857, forward strand.
AACGATCGTCCACCGATTTTCAGCACAATCGGTACGGTTATTTAAAAGTAATGTTGAATATTCAAATACGTTTTTAACGAACAATGGTGTTTTACAGTTACACATAATAATTCAAATTACACCCGGGATCTTTGCACAATGTTTTAAAAAATATTGTAACACATTATAAATAAGTTTGGTGTATTTGGGATGCGTATTTGTTATAAAATCGTATTATAAAAACGAAATAATATTATTCCCCTACAGTGCTGTCATCTACGGTGACGGACGCGAACCGAACGAATGGCGCAATATATCCGCTTCCACGGCAACAAGGCACTCGTTAATACATATTTTCCTTTGTTTATCGCGAGGGGCGTTATTATTAATGAATTATAAATAAAATTTCGTGCCCGGGGCCACAATTGCATATCATTTTGAGCACTGGAAAACATAAAAATGTAAAATATTCTCGACGAAAGTTTAATCTCGGCCCCAGCGCACCACGAGCGTCTGGGATCGATATTAAAGCCGAAATTCTTTCTTAAACTTACTAATGCTTATTTTATTAGCTGCAAGGGAATTTTTATTAAATTCTATTTTTAATTTCATGACGAACAAACTTCGTCGTTAAATGTGTAATTGCGAAAAAGCGTAAAACATTCTCGACGATCTTGAAGTTAAATTGCAAACATGTATCAAATTTATAGTTAAAATAATCTCTAAATTTATCAATTAAATTGTAGATTTCATTTCACTCCTTCTTTGTATCCATACAAAATAGTGACAATTCAATAAAAATGATTCAATTTTATTGATAAAAGTATGCAATCATTTCATCAATGTTTTGTTATGACGTTGTCACGTTAAACTATCGTCCGTAAACTGACTTTACAGACATCCAATTTTTTTTGTTGAAGATACATTCCAACACTTGTTAAGAATCTGGCAAATATTCATAGTTAACAATTTTGACCTGACTCGATTGCATTGCAGTTATGCACTAAGAGTTAATTTTATATACTCGTGGAGGTGGGTAGTGTGTACAAATTTTCTTCTTTAATCCAATTGCGAAACATTTCTTCGCAAAAATGTATGTAATGAGGAAAAAAAACCTTAAGTCTAAGATGGCGGGCGGGACAGTTCCAAGGGGTACTGCCATAACTTCAGTACCCCTTGGAACTGTCCCGCCCGCCAACACACAAGATAGAATTTTATACGTTATGACTGTTCTAAGTTATGTGGTTCTAACTTGTGAAAGTTCTAAGTCATGTGTTTCGGCGTTGTGTCTCTACACGTTTACAAGTTATGTCAGTTTTAGGTTGTGTGTTTCTAAGTTGCGATGTTTCAAAGTTGCGGGGCCTGGAGTTGTTTATTTGTAAGTTGTGCTAGTTCTAAGTTATAATTTTCTAGGTTACGTTTTTAAGTTAAGCTATTCTAAGTTATGTGGTTCATCGTCGTTTCTCTACGTTATGACAGTCCTAAGATGTGTGTTTCTAAGTTGTGATAGTTCTAAGTTACGTTAATCTAAGTTATTGTTCTAAATTGTGACAGTTGTAAGTTATGTGGATTTGTTTGGATAGTTCTAAGTTATGGCTGATCTCAGTTGTGTGGACGCCGAGCTCCCAGTGCAAGCCGCACGAGGCGGCGCGGGTGTTGTCTCTCGGACTGGTCGCGGCGCACGAGATGGCATCGATCCAGCAGGCGTCGACGGCCCGCGGCTCGCCATTGGCTCGGGGTTATTGGTGAGGGGGGGAGGGGTGTGTGTCCACAGCTCGCCACACGTGCGGAAACCACGTCCCCATCCACCGCCAACCCTTTCCAGCCAGTCACGTGACCACTGCGCTCCGACGTTCAACGTGTCGACCTCCCCCTCTTGTGGTAAAGCCGCACATCGCGGCTAGCTCCTTCCCTGACCTCTCACAAGAGCCTGCAGCGCGTAAAGCCCTCCTCCCAGAAGTTACAAGCTTCTAAAGCCGCTGCTCTCTCGAGGGAACGGCTTAGGGAACGCGCGTGTGTGTGTGTGGTTGAAGGAGTTGGAGAAAGTGGTCATAAGGTAATTTTTAACTAAGCAGGCTAGTTAATTGCATCTGTATGTTGTATGACATATTACTTAACAAACTGACTTTTGACTCAAGTACGCTTTGAGATGGGTAGCTATATTTCTTCTTTTTTCTCCCGTTACTTTTCCCGTTCATTTTATAGAATTAATACAAAGCAAACTATGGATTTAAAAAGAGATAAAAATGATAGTCACTCAACTAATGCCCGCTTGCAGATATCCTCCGCTTGGCTCAAAGTGCACTGTACTGAGCCTTCTCGCCGCGCCGGAAGCGTTGCATGGGACTGACACTCAACATGCACTACTTGGAGAGCACGTGGCCTCTGCTGTAGCCACTCTCAGCTATCCAACACCGCGTCGCGCCAGTGAGACGGATCTGGTGGCAGACGAACTTCCCCTACGCTCCCCCCCACCCTTTCCTAGGCTCCAGTCGGCCGGCTGAACTATACGCCGCGCCCCGGAGTAGACATCTCCTGCCAGAATAAATGCGCGAAAATATGATTAGTCGTAAGAAAGTTCTGGGAGTTTTACAGCGGCGACCTTTGTATTTCTATATACCATTTTATTCAAAATTTATACTCTGACTATGTTATTATTATTTTTGTATAAATTACGAGCCACAAAGCAGATGTGTAAAACCATACATTCGGGAAATGTTTTTCACATATGTTATGAAATTTTAAAACCATTATAAAATTTTAAGACTTGTTCATTCATCCTTTCCTTATCATCTCAAAAAAAACACGGTGGATTTATCTGTTATGGGAAGCTGTAAACGTTCCAAAACAAAAGTCCCTACAATCACATCCAGAAGACAGTCTCTATACGCCTCTTAACCTGAAACCATTAAAAACACATATCATAACGCTAAGCATACCTATTGTATAAATGTTCCCCCCCTTACTCGATTGAAATCAGTCTTTAAATAATCACCAAAAACAAACATTAAATTTATTGAGATGGTTAATTTTATTACCTATAACTATATTATCATATTACACTGCTATTGAAAAATTTCCAGTGACGAGATTCGAACCACGTCCCATGAGGTGGACAAGCGCGCTATCTACCGCTGTGCATCGAGCCCGCGTATGTATAGCAAGGAAAATATGTCGAATAATAATAATTGTAATGCCAAATTTCTTAGGTATTTTAAAACGTGCGATTACTTTTTACTAGGACTATTTTAGTTCACCAGATATATTCCGGGGTAGTTTCACTACAGTAAAGTTTCATTTGGTACACGATACGTATGTATGTACGGATCCTGATGTTTGCGAAAGTGGCTTTACGTCGCGATAAGTGGGTCCGCCATATTTGTGTACAATTTCCGTTCATCGACTTTCGTTCCATTTTCACAAAATTACCTAGAGCTAAGATGTTCACACATAAAAAAAAATATATATAACTATCTGGAGGCACCACTAGGTGAAGGAAAGGGAAACGTTCTTGCAATATATATTTATCTGTGTGTTTTTTCGGAACATTTGCGCCCAGCCAAATGGGAATTTTGACGCACGGATAACCGAAATGAATTGAAGCTGAAATGCGAGAAGGGAGAGACTCGGGTATTGGAAGATGCCACCCTTTCTTTCTTTCTTTACGCGTGTGGATGGTTAGGGCGAGGGGGTGCGGGGAGGGCGACTGCTAACTGGGTCGAACACGCGGGCAAGGAAGCGGCGCCCCGCGGGGTTGAAGAGGGGAGGGGAGGGGATTCGAGGCCACTCGGGGATCCCCGGGCGCCATCGACTTCTCGCAGCCTCTCGCTGCAGCCGGGAGTTCGCTTCGAGCCTTGGCCGAGGACGGACGCGTCAAGCGGAGCTGCGAGATTCCAGGAACAGCCTGTTTGCTCGCACACAGGCCAGGTGGTATTCCCAGGTTTTTTCTAAGAAGTGTAAGCGTGCAAAACAACCCGGGTTGTAGCTAACCCTACAGCCTAGCCACAACCCGGCTTAATACCGGGTGCGTGGTCAGTGGGTGTTAGTGCGTTGTAGGGTGTAACTAGTGACATGACTGACCAGTTAAGTGACGAGCAGGTGATGCAGGAGTGTATCGATGTGCCCCTGCCGAGCGACGACGAACAAGAAATGTCTAGTGACGACGGCTTTACAACAGTCGTCTCAAAAAAACAAAAAACGGGAGGAAAGGACGAAAGACTGCGCCCCCCACTGACGAACCCCGCGATCGCCAGGCAGCAGGCCGAGCGACTTCGCAAGCAGCCCGTCAGAAGGGCAAACAACTCGGCCAGTCAAACGGCCGCCAACACGCCCGCAGGTTCGAGCCCTGCCCCGCCAAACCCTGCCCCTCAGGCAAAGAAAATGCAGGTGAAACCCCTGTATGTATTTGTTGATTCTGGCCACAGCTACCCGGCCATTAAAACAGTGCTGGATGCAGCACTGCAGGAGCGCTGGTCGTGCGTCAGTCGCGGCCATGACCAGCTCATGATTCACACTGCCACTGTGGAGGAGTACCACAGGGCAGTGCGTGCACTGGAGCAGGCCGGAGTGCAACACTCTGTGCTGCTGCAACGGGACGAGATCCCGAACAAGTTTGTGTTTTGTCGAGTGCATAGCAGCACCGACAAACAATTCATTCAGGCCGAGTTCGCCGCAATGGGTCTTCCAGTGCAGAACTTCTGGTTTCTGTACAACAGGCAGACAAGGCAGCCTATAAATAAGTTAGTCGTAGAGCTCCCGAAGGCCGTAAATCCAGAAAGGATTTACGACCTGAAGTCATTCGGAGGCCTCAGCATTCGTGTTGAGGACTATCGACACCCCAAAGGCCCCCTCCAATGTGGCAACTGTCAGAGGTTTGGCCACCCCGCAAAAGGCTGCAGAGCCTCCCCTGTGTGCCGATGGTGCAGCCAAGGGCACAAAACCGAGGTTTGCCCCCAGGGAGGTGACAGGACGAAGGCAAAGTGCGCGCGATGTGAAGGCCCGCATTGCGCCAATTACAGAGGCTGCATGGCCTACAAGAGGGAGAACTGGCGTCACCTCCCGCAACAGGAGCGGAAAGACAGAGAGCTGCAGTCCAAACGCGCATTGCGCGAAAACAAGCGAGCAACAGCCGCGGCTCAAGTCCGCCCGCCCCCACAACAAGCCGGCCCCTCAGGCTACTGCCCCCAGCCCCCAAGGCAGCCGTGGCGAGCCCCGAGCTACCCCACCCCCCCGCAATGGCAGAGCCCTAACCAATATTCAGTGCTGAGCGATAGGCATGAACTGGAGTATCCTGTCTTGGCAAACCCACCCAGGCCTAGAGGCCAGCCCCTGCCCCAGAGGCTCCCGAAGAAACACCATTCGGGGCACAAAAACGGTAAAGGCCGGGCGCAAGGTCAAGTGATGGATCAGCCAGGTACTAAGGCGCCACCCAACTCCACCACTACCCCCAGTGATTCCAAGAAAGTCGCGCCTGGGCAACAACAAGCCAGCCCGTTGCAGACTGACTCACCAACAGTAATGCCAACTGCTTCACCGCAGCTAAATCCCGCGGAGAAGCCAGCGATGGACGCGAGCGACTTTCTGAAGCTCGTAGGCCAATCGGATGCCATTACACAGGACCCTAACCTGGCACACGTCCTGGAACCAATGTGCATTTTAATGGCTATTTGGTGTAATCCATCCAAGTCAATAGAGGACAAAATAAAAGCCACCACGGGCTTCGTGACAGCATTAGCGGCCAGCTTTAATGCCGCACACCCTTAATTTAGGTTCTGCCATTAATACTACCCCCGTAGACAGTAGATTAAGTACCATCCTTTACTGGAATGCACGAGGAATTAGAAATAAAATAATCGAATTTACCGATCATTTAATTAAACATAATATTAGAATCGCGGCGATAAACGAAACACACTTAATTCCAACAGATCGTCTAACTATCTTAAATTACACTATTTATAGGCGCGACCGCGATACCAGAAGTGGAGGGATTGCCCTACTAATCCACAGAAGTATACAACATAGTGAATTTCATTTACCTGAATTTAATAAATTAGAAGCTGTTGCAATTACTTTTAAAGTCAATAAACAACAAATAGTGCTTATTTCGATGTATGCACCACCGGGCAGGTCACTAACTGAAAACGAGCTGGACATCTTATATGGCTCAGCTCCCACATTCCTAGCAGTTGGCGATATTAATGCCAAACATAAAGACTGGAACTGTCGGAGCAATACAGCCAATGGCCTACTGCTGCAAAGACACGAGTCTAACAAAAATTATCAAGTACATGCTCCCTCAGAGCCCACTCACGATAGCGGAGTACTAAGGCACAACCCCGATATTTTAGATATTGCATTAAATAAGAGAGTTCAAACGGGATTCGAACTCAGAGTCTTTCACGAAATGTCGTCTGACCACTTTCCAGTACATATACTATTCGATGACGTGGACACTGACATCAGTCCTCCGAGAAAAATTAAAGACTACAAGAAAGCTGACTGGAGAGGCTTTCAGACGTATTTAGTCGATAATTTGCCTGCAGCCGATGCTGCCAACTTCAAAACAAAAGATAACATCGAATCAGCAGTCACTGAACTTACAGTTAAAATTCAAACTGCAATTAACTCGTGCATCCCAGAAAAGGTGGTTAGATTTAAGCAAGATGAACTGCCGGTGTATATTAGGGATTTAATTTCTCAGAAAAATAGATTAAGGCGCGAATATACTCGACGTAGGCAGCGCGACATTAAAGCGAGAATTAATGAATTACAGAAAATAATTTCCGATGAAATAACTCTATGGAGGAGCAGCCAATGGGAGACGAAAGTCTCTCAGCTACAGGTGCAAGATGGTAGCACCTGGAGTATGACAAAGCGATTCCTTCATAAGATAGATAAAATACCTCCGCTACAAACACGCACTGGGTTCGCTTTTACACCGACAGACAAAGCACAAGCCTTCGCGAATACCCTTGAATTAGCCTTTCAACCTAATATCGAACCCTGTGACCCGCAATTTAATGCCAGAATATACAGAGACCTTACAATTAAACTTAATCAGCCTTTAACCTCAAAACCTTACTTAACTCAATCTCAGGAAGTTAAACAGGCTATCAGGCGTATGAAACCACGTAAGGCACCGGGAAACGATGGCATTCAGGCAGTAGTCCTTAAGAAGCTGCCCGATGAAATTTTGGAATACCTAGCTCAATTAATAAATGGAATACTTAAACTACAGTATTTTCCATCGCAGTGGAAAGAAGCGAATGTGATAGTTTTTCATAAATCCGGAAAAGATAAGACACTGCCCCAAAATTATAGGCCCATTAGTCTGCTGAGTACATTGTCAAAAGTAGCTGAATGCATAATTCTACAGCGACTAAATACTCACATTAAAGAAAATGACGTACTGCCGGACGAACAATTTGGTTTTCGCAGCGCGCATTCAACAACGCATCAACTGGTCCGTATGACAGAACAAATAATAACTGCGTTCAATCAGAATAGCTATAATCTCGCAGCGTTTTTGGACATAGAAAAAGCCTTTGATAGAGTACTTCATGAAGGCTTAATTTATAAATTATATAAAACTGGCTTCCCCGATTGTTATATTAAATTACTGGCCTCGTATTTAGAAAATAGATCGTTTAGAGTCACGACAGAAGGAGCACAGTCCGATTTAAAAATAATTAAAGCAGGAGTCCCACAAGGCAGCATCTTGGGGCCGGTTTTATTCAATATTTATATCTACGATATGCCTAAGCCCGCACACCGATCAGTTCAGATTGGCTGCTACGCGGACGATACGGTATTGTTTAGCAGATCTAGTATTCTAGAACTCGCAGCAGACAGATTACAAACCGCGTTAAATTCAATAGAACAGTGGTGCACAAAATGGCGAATTAAGGTAAACCCTACTAAATCAGAAGCTATAGTTTTTACGCGTAAACATCTCCCGCCACTTGAAGATAGACCACGACTAGCACTTTTCAATGAGCAAATTCCTCACAAAAATGTGGTTAAATATTTAGGCGTACACATGGATAGGAAACTACTATGGCGCGATCACATAGAGGCGAAAAGAAAAACAGCTTTCACTAGGCTCATGACCCTCTACCCCGTCATGAGCAGACGTTTAGGTAGCTCTGTTAAAAACGGAATAATAATTTATAACGCACTAATAAAACCAATAATCACGTATGCAGCGCCGGTGTGGGCAACAGCAGCGGAATCTCACTTAATCAAGCTACAGAGAATTCAGAATAAGAGTATTCGTATTGCGACAGATGCGCCTGTGTATTGCCCCGTAAGGGCTATGCACAGAGAGCTCAAACTCGAACTTTTAAAACATTATTATTTCCGAACTGCGCAAAAATTCTATGATAAATGTGCCATAAGCAGAAACCCATATATTTCATCACTGGGCGAACAAGATCCAGAGTTGCATGGAAAATATAAAATGCCAAATTCAATCTTGGCTCACAGACCTCCGTAGTGTGCTGTGGCTGGCTGAGCGATCGGCCAATCAGTCTCCCGCGAGTTGAAACTTAAATTATAGACATTAACGAATAATTTGCTTATTCAAAATGGTCCGAAGCACGCAGGTGTAGGTTCGGCTCCCGGGAGTTCACTGCCTGTTGTGTTAGGGCTGACTCCCTATGTACGATGGGCATGGCCCGCCTGGCAGGCTTCACCTCCAGTGCCGGTTGTGTTTCTGAAAGACATGGGATTTTGAATTACAAGCTTGCAACAATGCCAGAATGCGAATAGGTCTTGACTTAATTCACCTGTAACTTTATACACCGACAGTTCCTCTATATTTAACTAGTAGTATAGTAGTAGATATTAGAGATTTGTAAATTAGTAATAAGTCCTAGATACTAAGTAATAGTCATCAAAAATATATATTTCTAAAATAATAATAAAAAATCTAAAAAAAAAACTATTAAAAAAAATTAAAAAAAATATATATTTTTAGTTCTTATTTTAGTTTTATCTTAAGCACTGCACGTCCATCCCTGAGTTGGGTGTTTGCATATTTCGTAACGAAATGCCTAGTTTGTAAGTCATTTATCTTTTTTCTGTTTTAGTTTCTTAGTTTTTTAGGTGCTGACTGGCGGCGGAGTGAGTGGTCAGTGCAACCACTCACCACCAGGGGCGCTTGCGTCCCTGGTCACTAAATCCAGTCCTGGATAAAAAGCAAAGCGGACTACGAGTCCAAGTTCCCAACCCCCGCATGGTAGACTCTTTTCTACTCTGTCCAACACTTCATCCAGACCATCCTCTGTCTCCTGTAAACTCCTACACGTAATGCATGCCAATTTGCATCCCGCATGAATGTGCCCAGGGTTTTCCCTGTGTCTATGCAGGTTTTACCTGGGCCCAACCTATCTCTAGTTATAGTCTAGATTTAAGAGTGAGGGGAGTTAGTCATGGCGCCAATCGCTGCCATAGCTGGCCAATCCCCTCCTAGCACATGATGCATGCGACCCTCTCCCTGCATGGCTAATCCCAGCATGACTAGGCGTATAGGCTTCGGCCTGAGACGCACCTAGGTCCCTCCCTAACCCGGACCCCTCCAAAATACACTTAGTTTTAGTTAGGTTAGGAAAAATAAAAATAAAAAAAAAAAAAAAGAAAATCGCTGCAGCCGGGGTCGGTGGTCGTCTCTCGGGGCGTGCGCATCTCTCTCGCGGGCTGTTGGCTGGGAGTTCCCTGCGACCTATTGGGTAACCGAAGGCTGGCAGTGCGTGTTGGTTTTGTGTGCGTGCTGGGGGCGGCCTAGCAGCGCCAACTGCTACCGACCGCGTCCCGCGGGTGGCGGATACGGGAGCCCAGCCCGAGAGTTGCAATCTCGCTGGGGTGGCTGTGAATAACCAATAGCAGTCCGCGGACCAATGGCCGGCCTGCGGAGTCGTTATTACGGCTGTCGGTGTGAAAGGTAGCCTGAATGCAGCTCGGCGCGTGGCAGGAAGCAGCTTCGTCGGCGAAGGCACCGCAGGGGAGCTCGATGTGCCATAGTAGCGAAGTGTAGACGAACTGCGGGCTGGAACTTGCGGAGCTGTGAACTGCTGCGCGCGCAACGGAATCGAAATGCATCGGAACTCTGAAGGAAGACATCAGGAACCTTCAGCTGGGGCTGCTGTAGGTGTGGCAGCAGTAGCCTCGAGCGGCGCGACCTTCAACCGTCTCGGGGATTTTGGGTGGCGAGGTTGGTTCCCTCCCCCCACCCTGGCTTGAAAAGTACTGCTGTTGACCTGAAGAAGGAAGATGAAGATGGCGCAACGTCAGGCTGCCTTTCGCACCGAGAGCCAGCAGTTCGAGCCGGTTTACTGGCTCGTCTGCCCGCTTCTGTCTTAACTGTGGCTGCCTGGGCAGCTGTGGCTGGGCTGACGTGAAGTCGCCCGCCCCTGGGGGCGCATGCGCCCCTGGCTAATAATAACCCAGGAGCTCCCAACTTTAAATGCGGGCCGCAAGGCCCAAGCACCCAACTCCACCAAGGTTGATTTTCAGCCCCTCCAACTCTTCTTACCTGGACCCTTCTTCCTCTTGTCCAGTAGTTACCTGCTTGCTTAATGCATGTTAATTGATCCCCGCATGAACCGGCCCAGGGTTTTCCCTGTGTCTATGCAGGTTTTACCTGGGCCACACTTAGCTAGCTTTTAAGCTAGGCGACCAATGGGGCGTCAGTCATGGCGCCAAATGCAGCCATGGCTGGCCAATAAACCCCAATAAGCACATGATGCACGCGCCCTTGTCCTGCATGGTTAAAAACCCGCATGGTAGAGTGTATAGGCTTCGGCCTGAGACACACTTAGGTCCTCCCCTAACCTGGACCCTCCCCTACACACTTAGAATTAACTTAGGCTAGGAAAAAAAAAAAAAATTGCTGCAGCCGGCCGCTGGCGTTCGTCTCGGGGGCACGCGACTCCAACCTGAAACTTTTAGTATATTTTAGAGCGTACCAAATGAAAAAAAAAAATTGAAAAAAGCCAATACAGTTGATACATAAAATTTAAAATAATGTTCTTAAATTTGTTTTTTAAATAATTAAAACTAGCAAATCGAATATTTGGGGGTGGGTGTCTAGAGACATAATAATTATTTGAGAAGTGACTACGAGATCTGGTACAGGCTATAATTTATTTTACCATGTAGCCCTATATAATTGAAAAGGGGGGTTGGGGAATAATTGTAACTGTGTTTATTTCTTAAGTTAATATGTAAGAATTTTTCTGAGACTTTAATTAATTTATTATTTTGATCAAACAATTTTGAATAAACTATTTTACTTTTTTTAAGTTTTAATTTTTTTTATTGTTTGGAAATTTTAACCAACAGGCGGTTTTCGGGTTGTTTAGTTTTACACGTTATGTCATGTTTAAAAATGGTAATTAGAAACTAAGATGGAGACCGTCGAATCGGAATAACAGTAGTAATAAGTAAAATGTAAAAGTAAAGCAAGTAAAAATAAAAATAAGTAAAATGGGCTTCCGCGGCATTTTACAGTGTTTGGGTAAACTATCCTGGATTGTGACGTCACGGCCTATATTATCTTGACATATTTCAAAATTAGCTCAAGATACCACAAAAAAGTTTTAAAATTTCCCAAAATGACTCAAAATCTCCCATTGTTGAGAGAAAATTCTTTCTCTTTGAGGAAAAATTTCCCATTTTGTTCCCCATAAATGTCAGTGGCTTGGAAGCGTTTTAAACGTCTCCCTTAGTTTAGAAAAATATTAATTAAAAATTTGTCAGAAATTATTAAGAATATAATCAAAATTTTAATTAATTTTTTTTAAATATACGTTATGGACTTTGGAGTCATTGGTTCGATTCCCGATGAATGTATTAAAGAGTGAACACATCCTTCCCCCACTACTTCTTCCCAGACATATGTTACTCTAACCAGTGTGATGTCACAGCAGCCAAGTTGAATTATATTTCCGTATTCTAGAGAGCGCTCCACAACATTGCTTCATTTTCTACCCGCTAGACGCACTATTGTCAATCCCCGGTAAATGTAACGACCGATATTTTATCGACCATTTTGGCCACCACATCAAAAAATCTTTAAAATTAACAAAAAATCGTCAAAAGTTCTAAAAAGTATTTTAAAAATTACTTGATTGAGATCTTTGGTCAATTCAAAAGGAATTTAGGCACAAAATACTAATAGTAATTTATTAAATTAAATATGACCTCAATTTGTGTAAATTTATTGCAATAAAAAAAAGTCCTATGTGAATTCAGGTAAGAACACAAGTGTAAATGTTTAGAAAAATCTTCTATGTCTGTTTCGACGAGAAAATTAATGAAACCCTTACAACGAACAAGAACCCTGTACAAGGCATTTACCAGATTGAATAAATATTTAACGTGGAAACCGTATTCGGCCCACCTTATGACTTCTACAGCACCAAATACGAGCATATAGGCCAAACATATGAAGCCTTTATTTTTAATCCGTGACATTCCTTTCAACCAATTCATGACAAATGTCGAACAATAGGAACGAGTGTGTTCCGAACTTCCACCTCTACACTGCGGCTGCATGGTGGATTTAGAGGGGGGGGGGCACGGGGGTACGTGCCCCCCCCCCCCCCGGAAGGGTAAAATATTCCCTGGATAATATGACTTCTGAAGTAATAAACAAGTATTCTACTAGGTCCAGACTACCGGTGCCCCCCCCCCCCCCAAGAAATCAATCCTGGGTCCACTCGAGTACGGGCATTACCTGATGTCCTTAAAACGAATACATTAAGGTGCATTACGAGAAATATTAATGATTTACAATAACACCCTTAGTAAGTATTGGACAAAAGTAATGTTACTGGATACATGTATGTTTATACCTGTGTATTATTTCTGTGTTAATGCTAAACAGCTGTGTGTGAGACGCTTTGTATCAACATTGTGAAAAATTAATAAATTCAGGAGTAAAAGTATTTTTTATAAAATGAGCGAATCATTACCAATTACTGTGAGGTAAACATTTACAACTAAATGTTTATTTTCAGTTTAGATTAAGTTCTAGTCACACTTCCATGTATTTTACGCACTAGACACGCAGAATAGTCTATCCCGCAGCAGTATATAGCTTGATTGAGAATAAAAGCTTCGTTATTTTGGACGTTAAGCTTCTTCAATTCATCCCTGAACACCAAAGTATACGATTGCGACCTATCCTGAGCAGTAGAGAATATTTTTGATTTACGGCGCCTACAAAACCTAGACATGTTGTCCGACAAAACAAAATCAAGAATACTTGCAGAATAAACGGACATTGTTTTCAAGCATAAATACCATAAAGACATAAATAAATGTGTACATTAACACGGCTTTAAAATTTATGATTTCATTTTATTTAAGCATTTCATAACTGAAAACTATATAAAAACGTCTAAACTTATGTGTCACAAACCTGGGGAAAAAAACCTTAATTTCACATACTTTGAAAGCCAATTCTAACTTTGGGGATCTTTTTATTGAGGACTATGTCTTAAAAATATTATTTAACGGCCCATAATACTATATCATCGTAACTCACTATAATTGTTTTTCTAAAGAATTATAAAGCGCTGTAGTAGTCATCAAAATGAGATCATGGGAAAAGGCAAAAATGAGATGATATGGCCATGTCCTGAAGCTGACTATAAAAATGATGGAGTTGAAGTACACAGGAAGAAGGTCCCAAGGACGACCAAGGAGGAGGTGTAAGAGTATATAGCTAAAGGAGAGCTGGAGAGAGGAGAAGAATGAAACAGAGTGAAGGATGATAAATGGCGTGTAGTGACAGAGAAATATGGAGGTGGTTTACTTTGCTGACCCGGCCGCAAGCTGGAAGCAGTTTATGATGATAATATATAGCAAGAGTAAAGCCCTCCACACACGATCAGTCTGAACTGTCAGTTCAGACTTATCTGAACAGTTGGAACTGTCATGTGTGAGCGGTGGACTGATCAGTCGGAACTGATGGCCTGACGAACTGATGGCTTTCCATCAAATCGGACTGTGGGCTCGAGCAACCTCAGTCTGAACTGACTTGTGTGGGAACAGCGTCTCACTAGTCCAAACCGTCAGTCCAAAATATCAACCCATCAGTCCATCAGCTGAGTGTCGTGGCAATTTCATCTTTGTTATCCTGTTTGGCTGTTTTTCTTTTTTTTTTAACTGAAATTGCATCATCCAAAGTTTCTTCCATATTACACGATGAAACGATAGATCATACAGCAACATCAACCAGAAGACTGATCGTGTGTGGGGGAGGCTTCAATTCGGTCCAAACTGTCATTCCGGACTGAGCATTTCGAACTGAGCACGTGAACTGATCGTGTGTGCGGCCTTTAAAGTCACATGACACTCCATGCAACAGGTATCCAGTACACGCCAAACTGCTCTGGCGATGAACGGACCTACGTAATCCTGCGTATGCACTCACTGTTTCGAGGTTTATTTGGGACACATCCTGTGCTCACTCACCGAGATTCTCTGTTCAAGGAGGGGTGGAGGGGGGGGGGGGTGTTCCTAAAGTGCGGGGGAAGTGTGTTAACAGGTTGCGCCCTTGTAGAGGATACTTGAGCCCGGCGGTTGTGCGCGTGAATTGTTCATGAGCCGGTCGATAGCTTCTGTTTCCACCCGTAGTCGTGTGTGCTGGCCGCCCGGGACGCAAGGTCGGAGGGCAGCAGTTACCGTGTAAACACGGATCTCCACCCTGGACCCGCAGCCCGCTCTTTACGTGGTGCAAGCTTCCGCGAGGAGGAAACGTTTTATTTTATGACAGAAACGCAAGGAGAATAAGAAAAATACGCGCGCGCGCGGTCTGGACTTACTGGTTGTTCCATAACTTAACTTTAACTTGAGAACAGTTGGTAGGCCAATTGATCACGGTTTTGAATATGAAAAAAAACAATTGTCGTAGTTTTCGAATTAAAATTATTTCTTCAAAAGTTTTTAAATTCCCACCCTGAACAAAAAAACAGTCAATAGCCATTCTATTGATAATTCAAAATGAAATAAAACATTTTATACTTTTGGAGACAAAAAAATCGTTTCGCGACTTATGCGGCAACAATTTTTAAGTGGATAAATTTGGCTATTCAAACTTTAAAAAAATATTACTTTGCTAACTTAGCAAGTTATTTTCTTTAATTATCAATATTTTAAAATAACGTGATAGGATACAAAGTAATTTTTATAGTATGAATATTAAAAGATATCCCGATAAAATTTATATTTTGCCACTCAAGTCATTCAATTAATATTTTTTCACCTTAATATGCCTCCACTGGACTAAAATAATTTCACCCTATAGAACTCTATCCTTGCTCAACAACGTAGTTCACAAGCTGGCAAAAGCTGTTTTTTTTTATTTTTTTATTTTTTTTGTGTTTTTTTTATTTTTATTATTTTCATTATTTATCTAATATTTTCTATTATTAAGGAAAATGAGCGTTATTTTTCTCCGTGTGCTCCTGATTAATCCAGCCGATATGCTGAAGGTATTCTCCGTGTGCTCTTGATTAATCCAGCCGATATGCTGACGGTATTCTCCGTGTGCTCCTGATTAATACAGCCGATATATTGACGGTATTCTTCGTGTGCTCCTTATTAATCCTGTCGAGACTTCTACTGATATTCTGCGTGTGCTTCTGGTTATTTATGAGAAATCGAACTCTGCACGAATTTTTTTTTACTTAATGAGCCACGTAATTGTATTTTGAGTTACATTTAAATTGTGAATTTCTGCTACCAAATTATCACTAAAAATATTTTTATCAGGTGGAATTCAAACAAAAATATCATTACTAAGTCCAATAATATGTGTTAAGACGTCTGAGAAACACGATAATGCAAGACGGACTTTTTCTCTTGTGAAGCCCAGTTCTCCTGTGAACGTGAGAGAGCATCCCGCATCCTACATAAAGAAGAAGAAGAATATTTGCTACTATGCAACACGTGACGCCATCTGTTGTTGCGACAAGTTTCTTGTATGAGATAAATAACTCACGCTGAAGAAAAATTAAAAAAAAATTCTATTTAAGAAATTGTTTCAATTGAAAACTCTCAATTTGCATCTGGCATTAGTCGCAGAAGCTAGTCTATCATGTACCCTGGTTCATTGTCTGTAGCTGTATCAAAACGCCATCGCTGTAAATACTGCAGAAAGGAGTTTACCTTGAGAAAAAATGCTAAACGTCATGAGAGAAGCGAGTGTATTTTTGATCCTTGCCAAAAACCATTTAGTTGCAGTGAGTGTCAAAAATCATTTGGTAGAAGATATTTTTTGAATAGACATTGTAAGACCTGTACAACTAAACTGAATAAAGATAACGAAGACTGGTGTACAACACCGAGGAAGAGGATCAAAGGCAAAATATTAGACGACTATAATAACTATGAAGAATGTAAAAATGCTATTGCTAAAAATATATATCTTAGATCACGATAGTAATTTCAAATTCAAAACTAATAAAGAAAGTAGCAACTTCATGATAAATAAAAGGATATTTACACCAAATTCTAGTTGTCTCCATGAAAATGTGAACAACGAAGAACGACCTGAAGCTGACAAGGACGAAGACTGTGATGAAACATCTGAAGCTGACATGATTGAAGACTATGATGACACATCTGAGGCTGACATGATCGAGGGCTGTGGTGACGTACCTGAAGATCACAAGTTCGAAGACTGTGATGAATCGATGAGACTAAAACGATGGAAACGAGGTGTTGAAATAAATTATTCTGACCAAGCTTGCGATGATCACTGTGTCGTTGACGACAGTGGCTATGAGACTGGTGTTCAGACGGAAGACTCCAGAGATTAAAAATAATATTTATTATAAGCATGCAAGGAAGATGACAGCAGAAGAGATTAATTACGCATCATGGGAAGATGACTTCTACATACATGTTTCGCTTTGTGGAGGAAACTATTCGCTCATCAAATATGTGTCCATCGTACTCAAAGAAATGATGGAAGCTGGCTACATACAATAATGTCTTGTATTACTTGCATGTGTATAAAATTGAAAAAAAAAATATATTTTGGATTTAAAAAGTGATTATTTCATTTCTCGAAATCTGATTTATATCTAATGCCGAGTTTTCGTAATACGACTTATAATTTAAAGATGTAAAAATCATCACCATTGACAGGCAAAATGGAGAGTAATAATAGTCATAACAGCAATCAGGAAAAGTTCGATGGAGCAGTTGCAACACTTGGAGCATTGAAGCATTGACTTTTGGAGCCAATGGCTGTTGGAGCATTGGAGGTCTTGGAGAAATTGAAGATTTGGAGCTCTTGGAGCAATTGGAGCATTGGAGCACTTGGACCTGTTGGAACTTTGGAGCATTGGAGCATTGACTTTTGGAGCCAATGACTGTTGAAGCAATTGGAGCCAATGGCTGTTGAAGCAATTAGAGCCAATGGTTGTTGAAGCAATTGGAGCTTTGGAGCACTTGGAGCTGTTGGCCAATTGGTGCATTGGAGCAATTGTAGCTGTTTGAACTTTGGAGCAATTGGAGCACATTAGAGCGATTTGAGTAATTGGAGCAGTTGGAGCGATTGGAGCTTTGAAGCTCTTGGAGCCCATTAGAGCGATTTGAGCATTGGAGCTGTTTGAACTTTGGAGCAGTTGGAGCACATTACAGCGATTGGAGAACTTGGAGCATTGGATCACTTGGAGCAGTTGGAACTTTGGAGCAGTTGGAACATATTAGAGAAATTTGAGCAATGGGAGATCTTGGAGAAGTTGGAGCAATTGGAGCTGTTGAAACTTTGGAGCAATTGGAGCTTTGAAGCTCTTGGAGCCCATTATAATTATAGCAATTTAGCATTGGAGCTCTTTGAGCAATTGGAGCAATTTAAGTAGTGGAGCATTGACCTTTGGAGTCAATGACAGTTGGAACCAACGACAGTTGAAGTTTAAGACTGATGGATCCAAAGTAATTTGTACTTTTCTTGACGACATCGGGCAGAACATTATCAAACAACTTACTGATGAAGTAGCTACATACGGACATTTAAAATATAACTTGTGGTTGGACTGTGTATATGACAAACCATATCCGCTAGAGGACAAAGTGAAGAAGTGTGCATTTAAGACAGTGAATACCCCCATTTACAATTCCGACAATGTGAAGCAATCTGTTAAACATTGTATCATTGAATATATATGATGTATATATATTCAATGATAGTATCAAGAACTCGTTCGGGAAGAAAAAGACTATGTAGGCAAAGGATCTGGCTGGTCTCTGTTTTCATTAAACCGATTGAAGCTAAGTTAATTAGTCAGTTCAAGCAAATGTAGAACTAATTGTTTAAAAGAATGCTAACTTTAACAAGTGTTCCTGTAGTAGTATAGGATCTGCGTAATAGACTGTATTTATAAAAAGTTTTGTTTTTCCCCCGAATTTATAGCTAATTAATTACGAATTTCCAAAATGGTGGTCATAACGGCTTACGGGTGGCTGGTACATGAGGAACTTAGGCTGGTTGGAGGAATTTCCACCATATGTTATTGAAATTATTATTTTTTACTAAAAATAAATATTTTGCATCATCCCAGGGATCGAACCAAGGACAGGAACTAATCGAATCAATCAGTACATTAAGTGCAAATATTTTTAATGAATTTTGGAACATTTCCCTCCGAATTTATAGCTAAATGATTACGGATTTCCAATATGGAGTCCAAATTTCAATATTTCGTTTGCCACAGTAATAATAAATAATTATTGCACTCTAGCGGGTAAAAATTAAACTAACATGGCAGTAATGCACTCTAGCAGACTAAAACAAGATGATGGCCTCCAGCAGTTGAAAACAAGATAGCGGACGTGACGACATACTAGCTGTCGATATATTCCTTGGCATTAGTGGTGGGAGGTCAGTCTGCCGGCGGCTTCAGTGGAGGAAGGATCTGTCGTAATTTTTTTTTTGCCCTCACTGTGTTCGAACCGAGGACGTCAGTGCTTTTTTAAAAAATAATATTTTATTAAAATTGGATAATTAAATATTTATATTTTTCCCATTAAAGTCTGATAATAAACATAGGTTTCAAGATGGCGACCGTGACGTCATAATGTATGATGGAGAAGTGATTTGTTTTACATTTTTATTATTTTTTATAATTTTTGAATTGTTTTCCGAATTTCTAACAAAAATTACTGTTTTCAAGATGGCAACCGTAACGATAATTGCAACGATTACGTCATAATTCAAGATGTCGGGTGTAATAAAAGAAATTTTTAACTTTTTAAATTTTTATTAGAATTTATTTTTAGGTTTTCATTAATATATTACATGTTTACTCTCCCCAGGAATCGAACCGAGTACCGAAATAGATTAAGTAACTAAACAATTGATGTAATCACTTTTTTTATATTTTTTGGAATTTTTTCGGAATTTTTTGGTTAAAATTGTATAGACTGAATGGTATGATCAAGGTCAAGGTCATCCAAGATGATCGCCAGAGGCTTAGGGTGGCTTGATTTTAGGAGTCTTAAGCTGCTTTTATGAATTTGTGTTTTTTCTAAGGCAAAAGTCTTTTGAGGCTTTTCGAATTCCAAAATTTTGAATTTTCGAGGAATAAAACGGAAAATTTTCCCTCAAAACAGGAATTTTTCATTCTAAATAGAGACATTTTTAGAAATTTTTAGTCAATTTGAATAATTTTTTAGTCATTTTGAGTCCAAGATGGCCACCGTGACGTCACAATCAAAGATGACGTTCAGCTCCTCCGGCTCAAAGCCTTAAAACCTGGGCCAAAAAATACATTTGTACACTACTAACATAAATGTTTCAACTGCAGGTTAAAACGCATATTTTGGTCTAATAAAGTCATATAACATTGTTATTTATGCAAATTGTATTTGAAGCTTGCGAATTAATGGAACTAGTCATCTAAGTCATACAAGGTGACGTTATTATGCTAAATCGGAATTATGTTCCACTGCCACTTTTCCCATTCTGTAACCTGAAGAGAATATACAGAAATAAGTGTGGCTTTTACGGCCAGTGAAACATGTTCACAGTTTTTATTCAAAACTTACACTTGTGAAGGTTTTTTTTTGTAATAATGAAGCGATTACTCAATATGTCATAATATGATGTAGATGTAGCCTTTTTTCTTAAGAAATATAAGTATAATAATTATTGATAGCAAATAAATATTTGTTGGTGAAAAAATGCATTAGATTTTTTTATAATTTATTAAATGAAATATTTTTATGCATTCCTTCCAATAACTGTCCAGATTAATTTAGTTGGATATACAGTTTCGTAAGCATGTCTTTTTTCGTATGTTAGTGGACATGCCGACTGTGTGCAAATTACACGAAAGATAAATAAATATTCTAAACAATTTTCCAGTAAATATTTTTAAAAATCAGTGACTGCTAAAAACATTTTGTAGTTGTAAAGTTTACTATCTACACTGCTCATCTTCATCTTAATGAAAATTGACTTCAGAGTAGTTATTTTCTTCATCTTAAATAACGTCATTTTCTCTGCTCTGGCTGTAAAGGTTACATCGTGGGTCTCTGCATACGGATTGTGATAACTGCTTAAAGTAGAAGTATTTTCCTGCTACGCAATATAAACGTTAGTTTTTTTAATACCTAGACTTCTTTATTTTGACGTGACAACGTCTAATAACTCGATGAACAACGGCTGCACGCACGAAAAAGTGTCCCGTTACGCACATTGTTCCGTTACGCTGTGCCCCGTTACGCTCATTGTACGCTTGCGCCGCATCTATCTCTCTTCCACTCGATTGGCCTATGCGTCCGAGGAGAAGAAAGACAGCGGCAGCACACAACTTACATCTACAGGTGAACTGTTCCATCGAATGTTTATAAAGTGAAGTGAAAAGTTAATGTGGTTTTCATTGCTTATTACAACAATTTCGGCAATATAGGCTAATTATTCTTGCATTTTAAAAATATGATCACTGGTATAATTTAAAGTATTTATTCTTTTATTATTAAATAAAAATTGGTTGTCTGTAAAGTCGGTTTACGGACGATAGTTTAACGTGACGTCATAACAAAACATTGATGAAATGATTGATCCAGAAGAAAATGAAATATCCAATTCGGCCTGAGACTGAGCCGTAATAGGTTTTTGCAACCAAACCATTTAGGCATTAAAAATATGTTATTCTTTGAGGAAGTAATTTTTTTAAATTTTTCTATCTTTTGTATGATAAAATCTACCTCTGCATACTTTTATGAATAAAATTGAATCACTGTTTTGTATGGATACAAAGAAGGAGTGAAATGAAATCTACAATTTAATTGATAAATTTACTTTTATTTGCACTCATTAATTCAAATATGTTTATTACGTTTGTAGTGTCGCGCGCGCCGTATTTATTTTCACAAGTACAAAAATGTGAGGAATCGCGGCGTCGGGGATTCGATCCGTCAACCTTTGGATTGGTAGCCAATTCAATTCATTTCAATAGGCTTTAATTATTCATATATTTCATTTTACAGCATTGGTATATACAAAAACACACTCCAGCACTCCGTGCTCTTTTGCCTAATATATGATGACAAATATTTACATTTCTAAATTGGTAATCGTAAAACATGAGTTGTATTAAAGGAAAATTTAAAAAAAAAACCTTTAGTAGTCAGCGATGCTACATCTTGGAAATTGTAATTTCAGATATTGTAAGTATATATGCTTATAAAAATTTTGTTTTGTGTTGTGTAAGTTTTAAAAACGTATGTAGTCTGCCATGTTTATTTCTTATAGTGGTAGGCGGGAAATTTAAATTTTATTGTCGGCTGCTAGTCGGCCGCCATGTTTATACTAACTTCAAGATCGTCGAGAATGTTTTACGCTTTTTCGCAATTACACATTTAACGACGAAGTTTGATCGTCGTGAAATTAAACATAGAATTTAATAAACATGCCCTTGCAGTTAATAAAATAAGGATTAGTAAGTTTAAGAAAGAATTTCGGCTTTAATCTCCAACCCAGACGCTCGTGGTGCGCTGGGGCCGAGATTAAAATTCGTCGAGAATATTTTACGTTTTTATATCTTCCAGTGCTCAAAATGATATGCAATTGTGGGCCCGGGCACCAAATTTTATTTATAATTCATTAATAATAACGCCCCTCGCGATAAACAAAAGAAAATATGTATTAACGAGTGCCTGGTTGCCGCGGAAGACAATGAGCGTAACGGGACACACTGTAGTGAAACAATGTGCGTAACGGGACACTTTTTCGTGCGTGCAGCCGGCGTTCATAGATTTATTAGACGTTATCACGTCAAAAAAGTAGCATCTGTCGGCGAGTGCAGTAATAATAGGTTATGTTAGATATTTGATTACAATTTATTTATTTGAAAACTTGTTCATAATTATATTTAAACGAAAAGTTAATGTGGTTTTCATTGTTTTTACAACAACAATTTCGGCAATAAAGGTTAATTATTCTAGCATTTTAAAAATCTGATTACTAGTATAATTTCAAGTATTTATTCTTTTATTATTAAAATAAAAATGATTCAATTTTATTCATAAAAGTATGCAATCATTTCATCAATGTTTTGTTATGACGTCACGTTAAATTATCGTCCGTAAACCGACTTTACAGACAACCAATTTTTTGTGCTATAAATTACACTACGCTAAAGAGCACAACATAATTATATGTTTTTGCCTAAACAGGAAATTTGTCCAATGTTATTAATCTCATGAAATGATCAGAAACTGTTTGTTATTGCTAATTTTATTATATCTAAAGTGATATATTTAAAAAAAAAAATAAAATATATGCAGTAACTCACTTTGCCTGACAGCCTTCTTCATGATAACAATAATACCTGCAATACGTATTTTCTTTTTTGATTAATGCTTTAAGTCTGCAGTGTTAGGTTCTTTATCTTCATTGCTTCTTAAATTGAATATTCAGTGCCAAATACAGATCCTACTTATATGTTATAAAATTTTCAAACATAAATAATTTAATATTTTCCATGACATTAGCGTAGCTTTCGCGAGATCAGGAAGAAATACTGGCACACATGATATGCATTGACTCTAAGGGTCTAAAGTGTTTATTTTTCCCAGATCACACCCCCTCATAAATTTTCAAGAGGGAGTTTAGCCTTTTTTTAATTATAAGTAATAAATGCATTAAATATATAGTTGCATAGACTATAATTAAAACTTCTTGATTCAATTTGCCGAAGTCCCAGTTTTTGTGAATTGTTTCGCTGAAAATAGGCTGAAGTAGTGGGAAAATTAAACAACGCTGCTGTACTTTGTCACCAATTCCAAGTTTGCTAACCTTCAAAATATCTACGCAATCTCGGTCTAGTTCGTTAATTGGTAAAATCGGCCCGATGGGGTGGAAATGGAGAGTCTTATTAGAAAACTGAGAAGAACACTGAAATATAACTACTATTCCTTATACTCCATTAGTTTGAATTTATTTCACCTTCTAAAACTACTACCAAACATATTAGTTTAACTTTATTTTGTGTTTGAAAATTAGGATTCAAAGGACAAGAACGCCGTAAATAGGCGCACTATCAAATCCGGTCAAAGTTATTTTTAACCTTTTAAACATTATTTTAAGGTGGAACACAGAGCGAGGCGTTGCGCTGGTTAGGGCACTGGACTCGCAGAACCATAGTTCACCATCCTGATCCTGATTACCCATGGTCCATGGTCCAGTCCTAGCTAATTATATTTTGTTTTGTTGTTTGTTCACGTGTATAACGACTTCGTTGTCAAGGAAATTTAAACAAAAAAGTTGTCGAGGAAATGTAAACAAAAAATTCTACAAATCTAAGAAATTTGTTTTCAGCAACGTTGGAGGGTTAACATTTAGGGTGTCAATGGGTGTGAAGTATTAGGAATTCTAATCCTTGGTCGTGATGCGTGTATTATTTTTTTGATGTGTAACATCTTATCTCTTGGTATACAGCATCTGGTAAGAGTAATTTGGTAAATGCAACGTAAGTGTGTAACCACGGTGCTGCTATCTGTGGTGGATAGCGCAAACCTAAAGCACCAAAAACAAAATGATACTTTATACCTAGTATTAACTGTTTACAGAATTTGAACCAGATGGGCAGTATTTTAATAAAAAATTCCTTGTCGAAAATCATGTCCAAAGCCGGATTTTAGTATTAGCTTTATCGGAGAAGTTTCATTATATTGTTTGAAATTTCGATCAGCTATTAAAATGATTCAATAGCCAACGTAGCTGCTCCAGCAATGAATGCTAGCGGTGGGTGTGGAAACTACGCGTGAGTCGCGTCAAGAAATTTTGTTTAAAACAACCGTTTGCGTATATTTATCATTCTTAGCATTATTTTAAATAATTCTGCGTTAAATGTCGTGTCCGAGTTTCGTATTGCAAGATTATTTGCAATTTGAGAACACTTGACCTTGCTCGTGACCGAGGTTAGGTGTTACACTTCATTGGCGAGTACTGAAAGACTCGCTCAAGTGTTCGCCCCCCCCCCCCCCCTTGGAGACTGTTAGGGTTGGCAGGGTGTAGCGTCGAATGGCTGCGCGCGGAGGCTGGAGGCGACGTGAACGCCGAGGTAATAGCGGGTTCCGAACCACTGGGTGGCCGACTCGGAGCTCGCGCTTGGGCATTGGGATCGAACCGACGGTTCTCGCCACGTTAGCGCAGCAAGTACCTAAGCGACAACACCGCCGAGGACTGTACTGGAACAGGTCTTTGAGAGGGGGGGGGGGGGTGTCTCTCCGTGTCCCGGGCACAGTTACGAGAGGGGAATTGGGAAAGGAAGAGCTGTGGATTTTCGAGATTTTTTTATTTATTTGTATTTTTGCGTGTGCAAAAATTGCAAGTCTAATGTTGATAACTTATTTAGTAACCTTACAAGTTACGCGATACGCGCAGATATCGCTTACAGTTATGGCCACGGTACACTGAAAGAAATGGTTGTCTGCCTCAACAACATATTTGTTTGTACCTATACGGCCAAATAAATACATAATGTTAATTCGAACGAATATGTTGCTGTAGGAAAGATTCGGTTGAATAAAAAAAAAAAAATTTTGACAATGTAACACAAAAATCAATTTTGCAAACACATATAATTTAGTATGGCCAACCAAATATTGTGTTATATCAAGTAAATATTTGTTTCACCATACACAAACAAATTTTTGAGTGTTTAAAATCTTTTTTTGACGTGACAACGTCCAATAAATCGATGAACGCCGGCTGCACGCACGGAAAAGTGTCCCGTAACGCACATTGTCCCGTTATGCACATTGTACGCTTGCGCCGCATCTATCTCTCTTCCACTCGATTGGAATAACCATCGATTTGACTTTTTCGAGGCACATTAAACTTGAAACACTCCCATTCGTTTCCTACTTTCTCCTATCATCGTCCTATCCTTAACAGAATAACACAGATTGAAAGAAGTTAAATAGCAATCATGTATAAAAGTTATAGTTAAAATAATCTCTTCGTTAAAGTAATAAACATATTTGAATTAATGAGTGCAAATAAAAGTAAATTTATCAATTAAATTTTAGATTTTATTTCACTCCTTCTTTGTATCCATACAAAATAGTGATAATTCAATAAAAATGATTCAATTTTATTCATGAAAGTATGCAATCATTTCATCAATGTTTTGTTATGACTTTGTCACGTTAAACTATCGTCCGTAAACCGACTTTACAGACAACCAATTTTTTTTCTCTGTTTTGCGTTTGCAGTATTTATATATATATATATATATATATATATATATATATATATATATATATATATATATATTGTCACTTAGTTTCTCTCGACGGCGCTGGTTGCTCTCCACCTCACGGGGGTAGCCTACCTCGCCGGGGCGGACAGGAGGACGGTCTCTCCGCCGGCGGCGCAGGTGGGCGAGTGTGGGTTTCGGCGGCTAATTACGCTCGTGTGTCGCCGGGAATGTGACCCACTTGCGCCCGCGTGGTCGATACCCGTTTACCCGCCCTCCGCGAGCCCTTCTGTACACAGACGCGCGGGGCGTCGCTTGCCGAAACCACTCCCCGATGCACAGCAGTCCCTTCCCAAGGGTGTTTTAAAACTCCATGTTGGTTTCAACAGTTTATACGATGAATAAATGTTTAGGGTTTACCTAATATTGAACATTTGCCTTCGTTTAGGCTGATATAACGCATTAAGAGATTTTCAAAGACCGTAAGTTCATTTTTTAGTCATTCCCATAACAATTATCTAGCACTTATTCAATATAAACGCGAGGTATTCCATTTAATTTTAAACTATTCTTTAACGAAGTCAAAGTTTTGAAAATATAAGATTTAAAATTGTTATGGCCTAAAAAATGTTGAAACCAAAATAACATCTGTTGGTTCCTAAACTGAAAGTTGTTTGTATATGGCTAGTTAAATACTTAATTCAAACAATTATTTTGTATTAAGAAAGAATTAGTTGACCCGACAAAATGATTTTGACAACTCAGCCATATATTTCGTTAGGGGTACAAAACAATTTTGCTGCACACAAAGTTTGGTATAGCCAACCAAATATTTTGTTACATCAAGTAAATATTTGTTTGTCTTAAACGTTTTTATCTGTGCATCCCTCCCTTTAAAAACACATCTAACGCACTTCGATAAGGGCCAGCTAGGCATCGCGGAGTATTGTATTGCCATTATGCAGTGAATGATTTACTAGTTAATTTGAATTTTACTGGATTTTTTGTTGATCCATGTCTGTATTTCAAGAGTGGATCATATCTTTTATTTATATTGATTATATTTTTTGTAATTTCTGCTGATGATGTATTGAATTGTATAAAGATGATTTAATGAGATCTTTCACGATCAAATAATTTGGAAATGATACACATCACCAATTTATGAAAATAAATGTAACTAAGAACAAGGTAAAATTACATCAGAAACAGTTTATGACAGACTCGAAGCCATTGTTTGTACAATAAGAGTCATATGTATCTCTCAGTAGATCAGGTACTGAAAATGACCTGTGTAAGGTACCACATAAATAATTGTTTGGAAGTTTCATGTGCATAATGCTAGGTAGTAGACCTGATTTTAATTTTATTGTCGCTTACTTCTCTAAATGCCGAAACTGATACAGTGAAATACACAGGAAACAATTTAAAAAGGGGTTTATATGCCTGAAATGTGCCAAGAACTTCAGCTTAATGTTTGTGAAAAAAAGATTAGCATTCCATTGTGTGCATATGTAGATTCAAACTTTGCTAGTGTCAATACAGACATCAGAAGTGTGACATTGTATTGTTTAAAGATTTTGGTCACTGTGTTGTTTAGAGGACAAATAAACAGAATACTGTCTTCAAGCAGCAGTGAAACTGAGTAGCTATCTGAATGTATCAAAGATTAAAAATATGTATTTAATTTACTTCAAGAGGCGTGTCATAACAAAGGAAAAACACAACCGAAGTTAGACAGCGAGTCACAATCCTAAAGAACCTGAATTTGCAACTAAAACGATCTGCTCAAATTATTTTTTAAAAAAAGGGGGGTGGGGGAGTTGCGCACGTGGTAAGGGAACTGAAGTTGCAAACCCTCGCTAATTAAGAACATAAAAGAAAAACAACTGCAGTCTTACAAGCTGACAAAACACCAGGTACTACATAATTTGGGAAGTTATAACGTACAAAGTTAACAAGTATTAAAAAAAACACCTTTATAACGTAAAATAAAAAAAGACAAGATGTTGCTGCTTAGCTGCTATAACTAATAAGACTATATTTTCCGCGAGACCAGTTGTTTCCCATAATGAAGTCTTGTTTCTCCTTTCCTTTAAGAGGAGAGTTTTGCGTTTTAACCTCAGTGACATTATTGTGAAATGAAACCGATATATTACATCGTAGATTTTAGTTCCACAGGTATATAGTGTATTTAAAATAAAACTTGGGTTTAAATAACATATTTAAAACTGACTCAGTCGGATTACAAATTTTACAATTATTAATTTTTTTAATAAAATTCTATTTAGTTTTAAAAAAGGGAACTTAAAATGTTATATAACACTGTTTGGAGCACTATAAATCTACACGAATGTGTGTTACATATTAGTATTTACCCTTCATATACCTACAATTCAAGCAGGCTAGGTTTGTAAACCAGTTAAAAATTACATAAAATTCATTAATAAAAACTGAAACATACTGTTATTATTGCTTTCTTTTAAGGGTTTGTAACATTTATTAAGTAGATAACGATGAGAGATTGGAGAAAAGCATATACGTGTTGTTTGGTCTTCTGTCCATGTGGTATTACACTCACCAAACATATAATTCACGCATATTTCTCAAATATTCCGACCACTGAATGATATTCCTTGTAGAAAGCACACACTATCACCATGCCTGTTGCCGTTTTCGTTTTGTCAAAGTTCAGTCCGTGAAAATTTTCATATTAAAATAAAATTCTTATTACTATTTTTAAAAGTAGGTAATAAGAATTTGAGAGTTTCATAAAATTTAAAATAAGTAAAGTAAAATGTTTAAAATCAGAATATCAGTTACATACCTTGGCATGATTTATTTTTCAAGTTTCTATTTAGCGTAGGTATGCCAACAAGAAACACTCGCTCACGGCTCACTGCAAAATTTACAGTGTCTCACTTCCCACCACTGTAATTTTTTTGTAAATAGAACAGAAATATTAATGTAAAATTACATTTTTTTTTTATTTCTACATTTACATCGAAACAACTATATCGCTACAAAACAGTGTTCATAGTGATACTCGTTTCGGATTTTTACCCGGGAATTTATGCTTTGTGTTGTCCCAATAGTTAAAGTTACTTGTAAACCGTTCCCCGAATGGTTTTCCAGTATTAACTGCGCACATTATTAAGCATAGCTAATAAAACAAAATAGAGTACAATTATTAAATACTCTATTATTTTTCCCATGGTTTATAAAAATATTCTTGAATGAATCATCAAGTAAAATATACAATTACGCGCCAATCTTCGTACGAAATACTCAGTATTATCGGGAAACGTATTTCATGTATGCAAAAATAACCATAGCCATGTGTTGTACAAAGTATCAAT
This sequence comes from Bacillus rossius redtenbacheri, assembly GCF_032445375.1. Lineage (NCBI taxonomy): Eukaryota > Metazoa > Arthropoda > Insecta > Phasmatodea > Bacillidae > Bacillus > Bacillus rossius. The sequence continues at coordinate 52,358,925 of NC_086330.1, forward strand.
ATATCTTTCTTGAGGTACTACAAACTATTCCCTGGCAACTGGTTCCCGAAGCAGTAGCGTAGCCAGGATTTGTGTATTGGAGGGGGGGGGGGGTTAAGAAGCATGGTCCCCCCCTCTTATTAAAGAGGTGGGTCGGGGGATCCTCCCCCGGAAAAATTTTAATTTTAAGGTGTAAAATAGTGCTTTTGAGCAGTTTTCGGTACTTAAATTTAAATATTGTAATGGTAAAAATATTATTAATTTTTTTAATAAAAAATCGTTTCAGTGATGAAGTAAGTAATTAATTAAAGATATTTTAATCAATCCAAGTGCCTTGTCCAAGTCCACTCAAAATCATAAATCATGCTCGAAGCTCTACACTACAAAAAAAAAAAGGAATAAAAATGGTTGGGTTTCGGCAGAACTGGCCTATTCCTGGAAACAATTAGCTTTAGCTTGAAGAATTACCCAGTCACCACCTGCTTATAACTACCGCGCTGGTTAAATACAATAGGTGTAAGATATTTGAAAGCAAGGGACCCGTCACGCCGTCACAACCTTATAGCTTCTGCTCGCGACAGGGGTAGGGGAAAGGAAGGAGAATCGGTAGGGCTCGCTTACTCTTCCCCGCCAGTGTGCAGTGGCCGGTGATAGCAGTAAAGACACCCAGGCTTTTAGCTAACCTGCTTTCAGATAAGAAAAAAAATGTTGCTAAAAGGGAAGGGGGGGTTAGAACCCCTAACCCCCCCCCCCCCGGCTACCCCCCTGTCCCGAAGGGATCTTTCGTAAAAGTATAAAAATAAAACGTATCTGTGTGCCGAGGACCGCAGGGTGCACTCGGCCTCTCACCGGGAAGTTAGGGGTTGGTGTCCACTCCAGACCGGGCTGATCTCGCGGGGGCGGGTTGTGGGCGTGTGGGAAGTGTTCATGGGAGCGTGGCAGCGGACTGATCCGACTATAGTGTGCTCAGATAACTTAACTCAAGTTCGTGATAAATATTTTTTGGATAATCATTCAGCTGAATTAACCTTTCAAACTTACGCCAGAAAAAAAAGTCAAAGCGTCTATACATCACGAATAAATTTGTTTTTTTCAAATATTTTAGAAAACAAATTTTTTTAAACATAGACCATAAAAGTATATACAGGAGTAAAATCTGTTTAAAATACAACGTTAAAACTCGTCTCTCTATCCGAAAAAAATTACGAAGGTTTGCAAGATTGTAGACTAATAATAACGAAATGTCTGCTGGTTTGCATGTCAGCTATTGGGACAATTAATCTTTCTGCGACAGAAAATTTGAAAACCGGTTAAAGAAAAAAGCAGTAAATCGTTTGAACTAAAAAAAAACCGTGAGCGAGTCTTTCAGTAGTCGTCAGTGATGTGTAACATCTAACCTCGGTAAAGAGCAAATTCTTGTGTTCTAATGTTGTCAATATACCTATAATACGAATATCGTTCATGAAATATAACGTTGAATTCTTAAAAAAAAAATTGCCGAGAATGATAAACATACTAAGCAAATTGTGTTTTCAATAAAATTCCCTGACGCGAATCACACGTAGTTTTCCCACCCGCCGCTAGAATTAGCTGCCGGAGCAGCTACGTCGACTATTGAATCATTTGATTAGCAGACCGAAATATTAAACTATATAATGAAACGGATCAGATAAAAATGAAAAACACATTTAAAAAATACTAAACCCTGAAATTGGACCTGGTTTGTCGAAAAGGCATTTTATTAAAATACTACCCATCTCGTTAAAATTCATTGAACAGTTAATAATATATAGTTTCCCTTTGCCTTTGTTAACTATGGTGTGCCGACTCGAATCACACGTAGTTTCCGCACCTTCCGCTAGAATTCGCTACCGAAGCAGCTACGTCAACTATCGAATCATTCTTTTGCAGACCAGAATTTAAAACAATCTAATGAAACGACTCCGATAAAACGAAAAAAGACTTGAAAGAAAGTACTAAATCCTGGCTTTGGACCTGATTTTCGACAACGAATTTTTTAAAGCACAGCTTATCCTGTAAAAAATACTTTAAACGGTTAATACTAATGAGTTTCCCTTTTGTCTTTGTGAACTTTGGTTTACGGCATCCACCACAGATGGCAGCACCGTGGTTATTACACATTTCCGTTCCTTGGCTTCCGTCGCATTCACGAAATTACGGCCACATAATAAGGGGCGCAAGAACTAAATTTCCAAAAGGGGGGGGGGGGCAATATACCTTTTTATAAAGAATAATCGATCCCCCCCTATTGATGCGGGGGGTCCGGGGGATCCTCCCCCGGGAAAAATTTGTATTTCAAGGTGGAAAATGGTGATATTTAAGCAGTTTTATCATCTAAAAATTGATTACACAGCACTTTTTTTTGCCTCCGTTTGCCTCCACTTCAAGGTTTCAGAGGGGGGGGGGGGGCAAAATACCTTTGCCCTCCCCCCCCCCCTGTTGTTGCGCCCCTGCACATAATACCGTGTACCAAGAGCTAAGATGATGTTACACATCAAGAACAGCCAGTAGTTATAATATGTATTAGTGTAATGACATGAGGCTGGGGAGAAGGCGGGAGAAGGCGCACCACTGACCAGGAGCTTCTTGACGAGGCTGCAGTCGCGCCTCCTGCGCGGGAGCCGCGGCAGCGAGCACAGGGACCCCGCGTCCTCCTCCGCGGAGGGCGGCCCCTGCTGGTGCTGCGAGGGCGGGCGCCGGTGGAGCAGCAGGCCGAGCGGCGTGTAGCTGGCCATCACTCACGGCGCGGCGGGACAGCCAGGACCGCGCGCGATCGACACCGCCGCCGCCGCCGCTGCTTCTGTTGTCGTCCCGTCGCCATGGCGACCCCGCGGCGTCCGACACGTGCACCCCGCGTGCTGTCCCCGCGGCGTCTGGGATGCTGCGCGCGCCCTCCCACAAGCACTCGGGGGTCATGCGCCCTGCCGACTAGTCGTCATGGCGACCGCTCGAGACACATCCGCTCTCTGGGTCACGATGGCCGAACCCAGCTGCAATCAACTTATTGCATACACCAAACGATCGCAATAGATTAGCGCGCAAACATTTACATACCTATACTTTTCTTAGTTTCCAGATATAACGGCGTGAATGTATGTGAACCCATTAGGCTACATGCGTGGATCGTACTACATAATAACTCCTGGAATTACACATTACAGACACCAAGTTTATTTAAACTCATTGTATTGAACAGATTTTTTATTTTATTTTATTGTTTATTTTAAAAATCTAAAAATTAGTTACCAATAATGTTTTTTGATAATGGAGACCTTATTGACTCATTATTTTAAAATTCAACAAGGTTTAAACAGAAAATTTAACCTCTTGTTGCAATGGTAGCATAGAAAATTAACAATATTGTACGGAAATGCTCACTCCTCTATATAGCAATTCAAACACCCATAGAAGCGGTACCTATAGCTTCTCTTCATCCCTGAAAGAGACATGAAATTAAATCCAACACGGCATGCAATAATAAGACGAAAATAAAAAAAACCTCAAGAAAAGCAACAAATTCAAGGCTACATCCAGCTCTAAAATATACGAATAACCCACCGGAGTTCGAACAGAGGTCGTCTTGGCTATAGACGAGAGGCCATCCTTGGACTCGCGTTCTGGAATTCCCGTATTCGATTCCGAATCCTGTCATTCTGATTTCAAATTTCTACTGATTCCTGAGATCATTTCAGATTGAGATGTCTTCTTACTATCGACATATGGCCAATTCCTTCCCCAATCTATGCACTGTATTGAGTGTTTCTGCAGGGCCGGTGCAAGGTAAATTGGCGCCCTAGGCGAAAAACCTTAATTAGCCCCCCCCCCCCCCCCTGGCCGGACACCCCAAAAAAATTTCCTTGCCTCAAAGTACATCACGTAAGCCTAAGATTTTGTCAACAATCAAATTTAAGCAGGCTTTTGTTTTGTTTTTTTACTTTTTTACTTATTACAAATCATAAACAGGTCACCGTGGACTTTAAATAATTACTTATATCAATATAAACATTCCAAACTGTTACAAAAATCCATTTTCATCTAGTTTCAATAATCGTTAAACATATTATATCAGCTGTTATGTGTCGTGCTGCGCCGCCCCCAGCTACTTGGCGCCCTAGGCGGTTGCCTAGTTCGCCTATATGGTCGCGCCGGCCCTGTGTTTCTGTTTACATGACTGCTGTTGAAGAGATGTTAAACTCAGTATTGTGAAGCCCCCGCTTGAACTCCTGGCTTCCGCAGAATTTAAAATATCACTCAAACTTTATTATTAGACTGTATATAGATAGACTAGCTGAAGTAGCTGGCATTTACTGGGTTTTAAACATCTTGAAGTGGCTTCTTTTAGTGAAATGTGTGTGTGTGTGTGTGTGTCCATATACTAGCTGAAGTATCCGGTGTTACCCGGGCTAAACACATAATAATATTAGGAACATCACTACCGAATTTCAAGTCTTTAGGACATACACTTGAGAAATGGGAAATCTTTATTTTAAATTCCAATTGATTGCACAATCTGGGTGCATTCAGACTACGCATCAGCAAAACCGGGACGCAAATCTTCAGCTTCATTTTTTGAGAAGGCAGATAACACCTAGGCAAGATGCACCAAAAGATAGCAAGTTATAAATTTGAAGTATCGTGGTGGGGCCGCCAAGGAGATAACTTAATATAACAAAAAAAAAATTAAAAAAATTGATATATATGGTTTTCTTACTCTCGCGATTCGGAGTTTTTGGTGTTTATAGATCGCTATCGGCCTCGTTTAGTGTGTGCATCGACTCCAGGACAACTGCTGCACACCTGAAAATAAATGTGTTTTCCTTCGGTAATTTCAACAGAAACTGCTTTTACAATTTTACAAATGTACATTTTTTGCCTTGTTAATATCTACTGCAATGGGTTAGTTTAGGTTAGTGTTTGCTTCAGTGTGGCCACTCCGCGGAATGCGTCGCTACATCTAACAGGCCTCTTATTTAATTTCTAACCTAAATAAACTGACTTCACAGCTTAAACTGTGCGCGATTTTAACAGGGTACTGTTCTTATAAATACAATACTCATCTTTATTCCTTATTCTACCTATATCATTCGGTTTTTTGAACTATTAAAGACCAGATACTTTTTAAATAATAATCGAAATTGTGAAAAATTATTTATTTATTTCATTATTCCGGACTTTTTACTTGTATAATGTACTCTTATATTATCTTAATTTAGTCCCATGTTCAGTTTTTCAATTTTAATTATCGTTCAGTGTTTGGTTTGGTCGTTTTTCGGTTTTAGTTGTGAACAAATTACCGCACATATACACACCGAGTTCGCAGGCGTCCCCCCAAGGAGAAAGAGTGCGCGCTGCTTGGTGCGCATAGAACAAGAACAACTCTGGTTTTTCACTCTAACGATAAATTAGTGACTTTACCAACTTTTTAAGATGCGGAACGACGAGGAGTATCCCTCTCTTCCCCTTTTGACCACCACACCACCAGGAAACTCTCCAATGCACATAAATGCCCATAACAACAGCGAAACTAGTATTGTTCTTGGCACTGTTTCACCGTCAAACAGTGACCACACCGACCCATCCTCGCGCCCAGTGACTCCGAACGAGAAACATAAAACACAAACAGCTTGTGTAAAGGTATCCGAACTGCGCCGACTTGATGGACTTATCCCCACATCATGCCTCCCATGCACCATGATAAAAACAACAACGATCACGACCTCGACATTAAGCAGCACACCAATCTTCAGCCACATGTGTACAGCCCCGAGCACTGACTACCAACAACACCAACAACACCAACAACACCACCAACAACAACACCAACAACACCAACACCAACAACACCAACACGAACTGCAGGAACAGATTAACTAGCAACTCCGACAGCTCCAGTTACAGCAACAACAGCGACAACAACTTCCTGCCCTGCTTGACCTGCCACTTGGACCACCACCACCAGCGCACCAAGCGCCACCGCCTCCCCAGGACATTATCATGGAGGATGGCTTCGTCAAGCCCAAAAAGACATGCAAACGCCCCAGGACAGTCTCAATCGGCTCCGTCTTATCTATCACATCCACCATCACCATCAGCAACTGCTTTGCGGACAACCTGAACCTGGATGCAGACGACAACGACGACGCCCCCACCCTCCCGACGACGCAACCGAAACCAAAACCACAAAGACAGCAACCACAGAAACACACTGTACGGAAAGACCACCAACAGCCTTCCACCTCCTCCGCCCCTGGCCCATCCTCTGCCCCAGCCCAGAACAACCCTCACCACTGCCCAAAATGCCACTCATCTCTTGTATCGTCCCAGCTCATGCCCAACCATTCCTTGCAGCAGCAAAACTCCAGAAACACCTGACTGACATCCTCACCATCACCGGCATAAAGGACAAGACCTCTTTCTACACATCAAACGCCACACCATACTGTACAACTCCCTGAGACAGAAAGGGTTCCAACCCTTCACTGGACTACGCCCCGATGAAAAATGCGACAGAGTGGTCATAAAGCGACTGCCCCTAGCAACCACTGCTGATGAACTCTGAGAACAACTCCAGCAAGATGGCTACCCAGTGTCGACAGTGGTCCCACTGAGGATGGGCCCGGACGCGGACACCAAGCCATTCTTGGTGTCCACGAATCAGACGGGGGAAGTCCCCCAACTCCTCCAGATCAGGAACCTTGGAGGCTGGATGGTCAAGGTGGAGAAGTACCGTGGATCTGGCAGAGTTCCGCAGTGCTATCGCTGCCAGACCCCCGGCCACCGCTCCAACAAGTGCGACCGCATTCTTCGATGCTTCAAGTGTGCTGGGGAGCACTGGTCCTGGGAGTGCACCGCCGGCCCTGAGAAGAGGAAGTGCTGCCTCTGAAACGGTGCCCACATCGCCACTACACCGGAATGCCCGACACTCATCGCCTACACGAAACGCCACCCACTCAGACCCACGACCGATGCTCCCACCCCCACTTCTGGACTCCCCCCCCCCCCCACCCAACACCACCTCCCCTCGAACATTTCCCCCTTCAAGGGAAACGCCTGGACCAAACCGCCCACCATCATACGCCTCCCCTCCCCCACCAATCACCACTCCCCCGGCCATGAACAACCCAACAACCCCTGCAGAAGCTTCCTCCCTCACCGAAACCTTCCACACCATCATCTCCTGGATAAAAAGCTACCTGCCCATCATCCGCCGCACCATGACTGCCCTCTCCCAAGCCCCCACCAAAAACCGAAATGTTTGAGATACTCCTTCAAGCCCTGCTCTCATTCTTCGAATTAATCCCACACCACCCCTTAAGATCATCATCTGGAACACCTTCTTCCTCCTCCCCAAGCTCCCAAACTTCCTCCACCTCATTCTACCCACTCCCCCGATGTCGTGTTCCTTTCAGAAACCTGGCTCTCTCCCACTGACGAACTCCTGATCCCCGGCTATGGCACCCACCGCTCCGACCGCGACGGGAGGGGCGGGGGGTGGCACTGCTCCTGCATTCCAGAATCTCCCACCATCGCCGCAACACCCAAACGTCCCCTACGACTGAGGCGGTCGCTGTGCGACTCCACAGAGGTCCCTATGCCCTCACCCTGGTATCCCTCTACCTCCCCACACAACACCCCCTCCCCACATCTGACATTGTGGCCCTCGGTAGGCTAGACGCACACGTCGTGCTTGCTGGGGACCTCAATGCCACGCACCCCTTCTGGGGCTGCATGATGGCCAACAGAAGGGGCCGTTCACTCCGTCAGCTCCTCCGCACCTCTCATCTCTCTCTTCATGGCCCCCCCCCCCACTCCCACGTTCTATCCCGCCCAGCAGAACAGGCACCCCAGCGTAATAGACCTCGCCCTTTCCTCGGCCCTCCCCCTCATCATGGATATCCACACCATCAACACCGGCACCTCAGACTACATCCCTGTCATCGGCTCACTCCATTACCTCTCCCACACCAATCCCCACCTCCATCGCTTCGACTTCCCGAAGGCGAACTGGTTCGCCTTCCAGAACTCCCTCTCCGACTCCCTCGATCTCACGACCCCCTTCAACTCCCCAGCCGATATTGACACCAACACCCTCACCCTCACCCATGCAATATCGGATGCGGCTCACGATCATGTCCCCCTCGCCCCCCACTGCTCCCACCTCATCCCATTCCCGCAGACCATCAGAGATGCTCTGTCCCTCCGGAACCGCTGTCGTGCTCGCTGGCAGGCCAACTGGTCCCTGCTCAGCAGGAGGATCTTCCTCCTGCTGCGGGGCTGGTGCCGCCGGCTGACGACGGAGTGGAAGGTACAGCAGGAAACACAGTGTCTCGCCTCCCTCTCCACAACCACTGGATCCCTCTGGTCCTAACTCAGGCGACTCAAAGCCACCCCATCCACCATCCCACCCATCACCACTCCCATAGGAGTGGCGGAAACTGCCAAGGAGAGATCCGAGGCAGTGGCTGCCTACCTGCAAACCACCTTCGCCTCAGCCACCAACACCTCCCTTTCATCAGACTCCTCCGATGATGAGGCTTCCCCCCTCTCTCATCACGCCACCCTCCCCCCACTCCCCGACACCCCCAACTTCCCCCTTGTCACCCCCGGGGAACTCCAAAAAGTCATTTCTCAATTCTGCCTCTCTGCGGCCCCTGGCTAAGACTAAATCCCCACCCCAATCCTATGCCACCTACCCCGGAAAGCCACCGTCTTCCTCACCATGCTCATCAATGTCATGTTCATCCACTGCCATGTCTCCTCCTCATGGAAGACAGCCATCGTCTGCCCCATCCCCAAACCTGGCAAACCACCGACCCTCCCCTCATCCTACCGACCAATCTCTCTCCTTCCAATCCTATCAAAGGTCATGGAGAGGACCATCCTGCAACGCCTCCTCCTTGTCATCACTGACCACAACCTTCTCCCCAATCACCAGTTCGGCTTCCGTCCCCACCACTCCACATCCCACGCCATCGCCCGGGTGGAACTGCTGGTGGTACAGGGCTTCTACCCGGCAGCAACACACGGGCATGGTGATCCTCGACCTCGCACGAGCCTTTGACTCTGTCCCACACGCTCAACTCATCCACCACCTATCCACCACCACAATCCCCCCGCACCTGACCCGCCTTCTCTGCTCTTTCCTGGAGGACCACTCTTTCCAGGTGAGAGTGGAGAACATCCTCTATGAAGCCCGACCCATCCAGGCTGGTGTCCCCCAAGGCACCATCCTGAGCCCCATCCTGTTCATCCTCCACATTTCAGACCTCACCCCTTTACCTGGCACCTACCTTGTCCAATATGCAGATGACACAGTCCTCCTCGCCTCCTCTGTTTCCGAGCCGTTGCTCAGGGATCGCCTCAGTCGCGGACTCACTTCCCTGAACACCCAATTCCTAGCGCACGGCGTCGGGATCAACCACGCCAAAACCAACGCCATCCTGTTCTCCAGATACCACCCACGTCATGACCATCCCCCCAGAATCACCCAACACAACTTCCCTTGGTCACCAACCATCCGCTACCTGGGAGTCACACTGGACACATAATTCAAATTCCTCCCGCATCTCAACAGTATCTGTGCCAAAACCAGAGCAGTCATGGGACAACTAGCCCCAGTCCTCCGCCCCACCTCCGGCACTTCCCTCCAGAACAGAATCACTGTCTATCACACCCACGTTATCTCCCACCTCACGTACGCCTGTCCCACCTGGTCTCACTCATCCCTATACAACCTATGACCTATCACCAGGACATACTTCCTTGGCACCCGTCTGATCCTGGGGCTTCCCTGCGCCACCGCCCAGCAAGAACTCTTACATGAAACCAGTCTTCCCCACATCCACGACACCATCTCCAAAACCACCAAGAAATTCGTCCAGAAATGCTCCCACAGCCTCAACCCCCTCATCAGACAGATCGCCTACCCTCCCCCCAACTCACCTCACCCCAGAAGACCGCTCTTCACGACGGATCATCTCCAGGCAGAGGACTCCACCGACGAGGACGACATCGACCCAGTGGAAAGGGCCGGCGGCTAACCCTGGGGACCAGCACAGCTACGAGAAGGCACCGTGGAACCAATCACACCACGGAACTACACCACTCTTTACCTGACCACCCCACCGAAACGCAGATCCCGATGCCGGCCGCAAGGACCGGGCCCGAGCCAATGGACCCAGCCACACCATCACATCAACACCACCCTCACCACCAAATGTAAATAGACACTTCACCTCACACGAAATATCGGCCCCCAAGGACTTGAATGTTGGAAGGGACCAAATGTTGTATGTATCAATTATTGTAAATATATTTTTCTTGTTTAATGTATTCAAATATTCTCCTCCATGTGTACATATTTTTGTACCTCTCATTGTCAATAAAATGAGTGAATTTTTTGGTTGGGGTGAACCCCTGGAGGGGGGGGGGGGGTTCCCCCATTTAATATAAAAAAAATATTGAATTTACTTGGCTGGGATGTACGGATTTCCTGATTTATATTTATGTTTTGGATATTAAAACTTAACGAGATTGCTTTGCTTCTTTCGATTGGTTTTTATATGAATTCCATCCTTTTCCAAATACTACCGCTAATTAATGCATTCAAAAACTATTTTGTGTCAAATTCCTATTTTGATTTATTGATTTGAACAAAACATTGCTGAGTATTGGTCGTACAAAAATCTACATTTCATTGTTTGCGTCATCTAAATTTAATAGTTATATTTGCAAATCGTAAACCAAAGTCGTACCTTGCGAAATACTACTCCCGGACTCACTGACATACCCATAACGAATTCTCCGGAACTATAAGACTTATATATCTAAGAAGGTATTTTACGAAAATCCTCTCCTAAGTTACAAGTTCCCATTTACAACAAAAAGTTATACAAAATTTAATTTTGACCCTTCCTTTGTGTCTGTGGCAACGAGTTTGAATTGTTGTATTTGTAAATCTTTATTTTACTAAGATAAGTCTCTTTACGATGTAGTAATTTCGACCAACACCGGATTTTTCAGCTAGTTTATAATAAGTTGCAGTTTGGGGGAGGTTTTAGCCAATAAACTAGTGTACATGATTTTGTTGGAAAAAAAAAGTACCTCAAAAATATAAAACATGCACGATTCTCCATTCTGACTTGTGAGAAAATAAAAATGTTTTCAGTGAGAAACCTAAAGCCAGAACTGTTGAAATACTTGTCAATAGGCCATTCAATGTTAATTTTACCAAATTTGTGAACTCACAGATACCTTGCACACTTTACTGTATATTGATTCTATGGTTATCTCGTGAAAAAAAAAAAAGTAAACAGTAAACACCACCAACGACAAAACTCGAAGCCAAACCGGGAAAACTGAAATGAGCCTTTGTTGACGTGGAATAACCTAGAGATTTGAGGACTTTAACATGATGGCCACAGAAATATTGGATACCTTAAGAAATTTTGATGCATATCCGAAAACTTTGGAAGATTTTAGAATTAAAACATTTGGTGGAGCAGCAGGTATAAAACCATTACGCTGTATTTGAAACTTAATTTTACTTCTACTGGTTGCATTCAAGATATTTTTGGTTATCGTAGTTGTGTTATAATTTGTAAATGGGATGTAAATATTTTCATTGCATACCAAACTATTACATTTCTTTGAATTAAAAATAACTAAAAACACATTAATGCGACGGAACGAAATATAATATTTAAACCGTAAGTCCTTATTAAAGATATCATTATCTTACTAAATTACAGTGTTCCATATATTAATGTGTCAGCATTTTTTCACACAGCTGTCTTCAACTTGAGAAACATAACATAGGATGAATGAATGTCAAGTGACTAATGCTAACTTATATTACTTGGCATAGCTTTCACAGGAATCACTGGCAACCTAATCTAAACGTTAATTGAATCACAGGTATGAGTATTAAATTAAACTAGCCTTACTGTATAAATATCAGGAAACTTTAACCTAACCTGCAAGGATGAATCACAGGGGGGCCACTGCTATTCTAACTCATTATTCATGAATGAATAACAGAGAAAGAGATATCACATATAATTTCAGCAGTTAGGAGCCAACTATGCTATACATCGTAATCTTACAAACACTCCTAATGTTTGGATAATTGTCATACATAGAAGTTAAATATACTGAATGGACCAATTCATTTACAAGCTAGCCTGGCTCAGGGCTGTACACAATGCAGAGGGTTCATCTAGGGGATGCAGGTAGCATTTTTTGAAATCTCAGGAAGTATTTTGGTCTAGGGTCAATTGTACATTAATTTTATAAAGCTCTAATAAAACAAGATTTAATTAGATAGAAAACAAATAACCAAGCATTTTTTGTTTTGTTTAGGAAATTCAATTGCAAAGTTTAAGGGTACCCAGTATTTTTGTTTGTTTGTCCGAAGCATCAAGAGATGTAGTCACTAATTTTACTCTTATTTTGAATGTCAAGCATGCCTAATTTCATCAGTAAGTACCGTAATTCAAATTTAAGGGGGGGGGGGGGGGGATAGGGGTATTTTTTTTAAAATCTCATGTAAATAGTGACCCTCTTGTTTGGAAGATCAAGTGTGAAAAGTTTTATCAAGCTCTGAATAAAACTATAGCCTTGTAGGTATCAAAAAGGAACTAAAGAAACTTTTCTTTATGTACATAGAAACTACCTATTTATATATTTTCAATTAATTCTTATTACCCTTTAGGTTTATTATTATTATTATTATTATTATTATTATTATTATTATTATTATTAATGTAAACATAGCCTCTGTGTAGAAAGCTAGTTTTAATATAGTACTTAAACCAGAGTTAAATGTTTCATTAACTTTTTTTTTTATTTTAAGCGTAAATATGCTATATTGGTGTTATAATGTATTATCCTGATTGGTAATGTCCTTCTCACAGTGACGATCATCAGTGGAATGATAATGGCTGCCTTGTTTCTGTCCGAACTGCGCGACTATTTAAACCCAAGTGTCACTGAAGAATTGTTTGTGGATACTTCAAGAGGGTCGAAACTCAAGATAAATTTTGATATCATCACTCCACATATATCGTGTGACTGTAAGTTCTAGTTGTAACCAGCAACAAATTGAAATCCAACTTATTATGCATCACAGCATTGAACTTTGACTCATTATCTTGTACTAATGCATGTTGACTTGTCCAACACCATGTGTAATGGTTCATAAATGAAAAAAAAATATCAATAATCATACCAAAAATATAAATAATGGTAAACCATGTAAATATATTTTGAATGTGTTTCTTCTTTCTCTCTGCTTGATTTTCTGACACTTAACATGCTCAGATATGGGAGGTTTCACTGTATATTTTGTACTGTTTTATTATGAAAATAGTCTCAAAATAATATACCACTCTGGAAGCATTAGTTACATAGCCACTTTCAAAATTAATTGTCTAGCATTGCATTAGCTTGTTGCTTAAGAAACGGGACTGCTGCTTCCCAAGTGGCCTAGAACATTTTTCTCTGTATTTCAGATTTGGCGATAGATGCCATGGATACATCGGGAGAGCAGCACTTGCAGATTGACCATAACGTGTTCAAGCGCAAACTAGACCTTGACTTGAAGCCTATTGAAGTACCAAAAAAAGAAGGTACCTTTGCAAAAGAAGTTTACCTTTTCATCGAAAAATATGTTCTATAAGATAAATTAATTTGAATTTGCTGCATATACACAAAAGATTGAACCAAATTTTTATCATTTTTAAATATTAATATGTCTGTATTTTGAATTCTAAAATATAGATGTTGAACTTAAATGAAGTCATTTAATTTTAAATAGTTTTATCATGTTAGGTAATGTTACAATGTTTGAAGAGGAAATAGCTAAGGAAAGTTACATATTATTTTCATTGATTTGTATAAGTGACTATGATAATTGACTTGGCAGTATCATGAAAAGTTACAACTTGTAAAACATTTTTTTTTTTTTTTTTGCTCTTCAAAGAATGTGTATACAACTATACAAGTTCATTTCTTCTGCACCTGGTGTTGCAGTGCAGGCATTCCATAGTAACGGGTGTTACATCCGGACAACAAAAAAAGTCAATATTAAATAAACTAAAAATGTTAAGAAATCATTTAACATACCTGTTAATAGGACTTTGCTAAATGAATATAAGTATTGCTGTAGAAGCAGTTTATTAGCATATCAAATGCAAAATAAAGTATGGAAAAAATGGTAATGGGTGTTACAGCAAATGGACATCTTACTTTAGTTCAGAGTGATTAATCTCAAAACTCTGAACTGAAATTTAAAAAAAAATTGGAAAAAAATTATGAATACAAGCCAAGCTTATAGGCTTCGCACTGATGTCAAGAAGTTGTTTGTAGACAAACTATTAACCAATCCATTAGTAAAATAGTAAAGTAACGGGTGTTACAAGGTTAGTAACGGGTGTTACACATCCTAAGTACCCATGGATATTGTCCAAGTTATATTTCCAAGATGACAAAATAATGAAATAAAAGTAAGGTGTAACTTGTCTATTCGCTAAAAAATATGTTTAATCTCAAAATAAGCATACATATTTACTTTTAGTTCTCACAGCTTAAACTAAATATATTTATATACATCTACTTATTCTTTTAAACATAACTTATCTAATAATTTCCAAATTTCAACATCATTGTTTCATTGTGTATGTATACTGTTTGGTTGGTTGGGTTATTTACTAATTAAGTACTTAAATTAAATGAACACATATAATATCCTCCTAATGACAATTTTCATTAGCCTAGTTCACAAGATTTCTGAAATATCACTGATGACATGCTCAAGTTTCCATTAAAAATTACACAATAGCAAAACAGAATTATAAACTGACTTATTACTACAAGTAAATGTCTACCTCAACTCTTTCAAACACATCTACTTTTTTTTTTCAAATTTTTACAGAATTGTGAAAGTAGCCTTTGGCTGTAAGTTTGGGTTTGGTAATTTACTAATTACTTGATTGAAATGTACATATGTAATGTCTCCATCATCGGCAATAAAGACAGTTTTGTCTGGTTCACGAGATTTCAAAAACATCACTATAGAGGTATTTGAGAAGCCCTCAATAGAAATGAATTTTATGTTTATTATTTTACTTCTTACCTCTATGACTTTGTCTTAGTCCTGTTATGAATTATATTTACCAGTATTGTATCTCTATGGTCAGGTCAATTTGGTTTTACTCTTTAAGTATTTTCATGTTTTATCTAAGTAATAATTTTATGAAATGTCTTTGCAAACATTTGTTAAACGGCGACGAATAGGAAATGAGCTTACACCTTTTAATATTGTTTTTGGGTCATTACTGAGGAAAGAGTATATGTGATTGGACGCTCGACTGCGCATATATTTTATTTAAAGAATTTAGTATTTCCAGTGTGATTTCGGAGAGTGTTCAATAGAGAAAGCTTTGACTGTTTGAAACAAATTGGAACTGGAGTTTCTGTTCTACTATCATGGGAGAAGGATTAGAGAGAAAGAGCTCCGTGATTTAGTCATAAATGAATGTAAGAATATCACGTAAAACATTGGTACGACGACTGAATAGCTAGAATCTACGTGAAATTGATGATTTTATAATAAATACCGGAACTACACAATGAAGAAGAGGTAGTTACCGATGTTCGAAGCTCTACTAAAGAATCGACGACGACGATAAGTTTTGACTAACAGCATAAATAGAACTGGATCAACGACGAATTAAGAAGAAAAGAAGAAAAGGAATATCAATCTTCGAGATGGAAGGAGTTCGACAGCGGTAGACGGCATCGTAGACGGTGTACCGGAGGACATCATCCTTCTAGACGACTCCAGGTGACCGACGCCAGTCCTGCTGGAGTACAAGCAGCACGAGAGGAGGTGCATCGAGACGGAGACCCAACCAGCGACATCGGAGGAGAGTGAGATCTAACCAGCAACATCGGAGGAGAGACAGGGGTTCGGAGAGGTTTTCCACAGCCTCTTGGTATTGTAACGACGCGACGAGGTTTGTTTGCCCCATCCCCGAATTAACAAGAACAGCGAGAAGTTACCTGTCCTATTTTAATGGCAAGATATCTTAAACTATGATGTTTACGATCAAGACCTAATTTGAAACTCGCAAAAACAACTTAATACTACTTAACTACGTAAAGACTTGTAGCTTGTACATACTGGACCTGGTTAACTGACATTGATCAGTAATATGTACGATATCAAAGTTAAAATCTGTTAAAGTCATTAATTGTCTTGAATGTTTAAAGAATAGCCCCAGGTCCAGAAGTCTTGAGACAGTTTGATCTACCGAAAGAGACTGAGCTAGTAAAAACAAAGAAAAGACTAATTTGCCAGTTAAAATGTGTTTCAATAATATTTTAAAATATTGACTGATAACCAAACTATTATTCAGTGATACAATTACGTAAAACGTAATTAGTTCTGAAAGACATTTAAGTATAACGGATATTGAAATTTTGTTTAATGAAAAACCTATTTAAACATGAATAATTGTCTCAAAGGTATTTGTATGTTGCTTGCTAATCATTGACTCTGTCACTTTTCATGTTACAGTTGGATATGTTGCAAAAGAGTATTGTCACCCATACAACCATGATTTTGACCCTAGTAAAAAGTTAAAGTTTCATTATATTTTATTTTTCCGATTGATAACCATACTTACATATCATGTGTATGTTAAACCAGATAGACAGAAATATTTAGCTTGGATTGTCTTGAAAGAATAATTAGTTTTTATTACACTGAGATCAGCAGTCATAGAGAAGTTAATGCTTTTAAACCCACTACTTATATTTGTTGATTTTAAGGTCAGAATACTTACACACAAAGAGAAGGAGACATACTGCTAAGGAATTATACGACATTTTATTGTTTGGTATTCACACTGAGTCAAACTACACCAGTACATACAACTTGAGAATAATTTATTTTCACTATCAACATAACAAGACATATTTTAGTTAATATTCTGTAGAGGTTAGTAGTTGTGCTACATACACAATCACAGCACTAGTACTTTATAGAGTTTTCACGGCGCCCAACTAGACCACATTTTACATTATAGATATTGGCATTTTAGGAAATATACTCCATAGAGTAATTCTGAAAATACTTATAGAATTTTTGATCACCCAACGGTGGCACACCCTTTTGAAATTTTGGTCGCTCATCCTTGGAGCTGTCTGAAAAATAACAGAAGAAAAGGGAAAATTTTGAAAACACTTCAGAATTTTGGCGCACAACGTGTAAGCCAACGTTAGGGACTATTTTATGATTTTTTTTTTGAACAACTCAAGACACTTTGAAAAATACAGACAGTAATTTTATTTTGTCAAGATGACAGACACAGGTAGGAAGTCATATTTTTTGAGAGGTAGCAATGACACTTCTGACTCTAGTCCTGAACGAGAACCTAGAGAAGTAGTACCAGAACAGCACATCGAGACTACTGGTATGGAGTCACAGCAGGAAATGGATTTGGGTCATTCGCCGCCGACACCAACTGTTACCCTAGATGCACTGTTCCAGTTCATGAATAAGGAGAAATTAGAACGGGAGCGTAAAGAACAGGAGGAGAAACTAGAACGGGAACGGGAGAAACAAGAACGGGAGCGTAAAGAACAGGAGGAGAAACTAGAACGGGAACGGGAGAAACAAGAACGGGAGCGTATAGAACAGGAGGAGAAGTTAGAAAGGGAACAAAAGGAGCGAGAAAACGCCGAAAGACTAGACAATTTAGTGCAAGTCTTAAATAACACTTTAGGCAGGATTGCAGATGAAACAGCAGAAATCAGGCATGACTTAACTGAAACACAGCACGAGATGCAACAGAAGTTTTCCAGTGTACACACTCGTATTGAAGGTGTAGAAATATTCAGTAAACGCACTGACGATAAAGTAGTACACTTAAGCGAGCGTCTAACAGGAAGGTTAGATATGGTAGAGGCGAAAATAGGGGAAATAGAAAGAGAATCCAGACACATCGCAACATTCTCGCCCCAACTAACGACTCACCACACTAGCGAATGTAATACCGACAAGGAAGACACGCCGGTAAACAAATCGATAACGATAGAAGCCGAGCGAAATCCCGCGAATATTAGTACTGCAATTATGTCAGCAGATCCGGTACTTACACTACACCACCCTTCTAAGAAATGGTTGGATGACGTTCCAACATATTCAGGGAAAAGTAATGAAAACCCTCGAAGATTCTTAAATCAGTTTGGAGAATATTGCTACACATTTAAGTTAACAGACGCAGAAAAATTGAAATGCGTTAGCCACTGCTTGAAAAACACGGCATATTATTGGTGGGAGTTGGCGAAAGATTCGGTACACGCATACGAATCGTTTCAGAAAGCTTTCATATCCCAATTTTGGAATACTCGTATCCAAAGCAATTTGCGAATACAGTTGCATTCTGAAAAATTCGAAAATCGTAAATTTCAAAATTTAGAGGCGCATATCAGCGATATGTACGAGAGAACTCGTTATCTTGATTGCCGTATGGAAGACGAAGAGTTTATTGCCATGATAATTTCGCAATTACCACTCAATTATCAATTACAACTTAGTGGACGGCAATACAGTAATATTGTAGATTTCAAGGAACAACTGTTAACGTATGAACGACTCGTTAAGCTCGATAAAACGGTAACGCACAAAGAAACTAACGAGCGCAAGAACACGAACCAACAGACACCGTTATACAATAACTGGCGCAACCGAAATGAAGGGCAGAACAGCGGACACAAACAACCTCAAATTCACACACTGAACGTTGAAAACTGCGGAAGTAATTGGTATCACAATAGATATCGAGGTCAGCGATATGGTAACGGATTTTATAAACCACAGTACTATCGTCGTAGAAACGAGAAGCGACAAGACAGACGCGAAAATGAATCACAGTGGGAGAATAAACGTCAGGAGGGGACAGTTAATTTCAGAGAGAATTCAGGCGAAAATCGAACAACGAAAGAACGATCGGCAAATTACAATAATCATTCCGGAGGTCAGTACAGCATAAATGCACAAACGTTTGTACCGTCTGAAAAAGGGAACAGCTTTAGCACCACCATTCACGACGCGCGACAAGGAGAAAGAAATTCATATTCTATAGCGCCAAGTCACGAGCAAAGCAACACGGAATGGCCGCGCATGCAATCTAGCAGAAGCTCAGATACAAACCAAGGAGGTAATAACACATTTTTGATTTCACCGAATGCAAATAATGGATTTGCTAATTTGTCACAAGAGCAAATTAGAGGATTTAAGGACAGTGCGGTAAACTAATTAGGGATGGCGAAAACCCGCTCCGCACGTCAGTCCCTAATTGTAAGTTAGACGGGGCTAGTATAAAATTGGATCCCGACGCAAATGACAAGAATAATTGTCGAAGCATACACACCATTATGTTCAAAGAAAACGAGCGTGAATTTTTACTCAGCGAGCCCACAGCAACCGAAGTTCAAGCGAAACAAGCACTATGTCCGGAGATATCGTTAACTTTAAACGGAGTTAAAGTGCCTGTACTATTAGACAGCGGCGCAGAGATATCCTGCATCAGCGAAGACTGCGTAGCCATGATAGAGAGCACCGGAATATCATTACCGAGAATGCCAGTACCAAGTTTAAAGATTCTAGGGGTTACATCAAGGGCTAGTCCCATCATTAATCGTCAGACCTTATTGGAAGTAGAAGGTTTAGGTAGCACCAAGTACATTAATGTATTAATCGTAAAAGGATTGGCTAAACCAGTAATTTTCGGTGTAGACTTTATAACTAGCCATAAAATAATTTTGAATTTTGCAGGTTGGATGGTAACTGCTATGGATGACACAGAAAATACGAAAACTACTGAAAATTGGGAAGTTTCGGAAAAATGCATTGCAATCATTCATAAGGAAACTTCGTGTATTAATAGTGACATAAATTTGATGGCGACCGGAGCTGATTTAATAGAAGCTGTAAAGGGAATTACCATGGTAAATGAAACCGGTAGAAATAATCTTCTTCATGTCTTAAGAAATTTTCAAAATATATTTTCCGAAAAACCTGGGTTAAACAAATTATATACAGCTAGTATTCAGGTCATACCCGGTGAACCATTCCATAAAAAGTCGTATCCCATCCCGGCGAAATATTTGAAAGAGGCTGAAGAATATCTAGACTTAATGTTGGAATGGAATGTAATAAAGCGAGCGCCTAGCCCATTCACGAATGCGATACTCTGTGTGCGAAAGAAAGACGGAACAGTACGTTTATGCCTTGACGCGAGGGAGATCAACAAAATTACTGTTCGAGATCGGGAAAGTCCGAGACCAACGAATGATATTCTGCGATTATATCAGGGTGTCAAGTTTCTAACCACACTTGATTTGTCGGCAGGGTACTGGCAAATACCCTTAGAAGAAAGATCTAGACAGTACACATCATTCCTATTCAAGAACTCGCAGTATGTGTTCCAAGTCATGCCGTTCGGCTTATGTAATGCGGTAGCTGAGTTTACTCGTTGTCTGGACGAAACGCTAGGATCTGAGTGCAAAGGATTCGCGCGAGCATATGTCGACGACATTTTGATTACATCGTCATCATTCGAAGAACACCTGGAGCATATCGGCATTGTCCTAACGAAACTACGTGACGCAGGAATGACGGTGAAACTGCGAAAATCCGTATTTTGCCGACAAGAGTTACCATTTCTAGGGCATATTCTGACACCGACCGGAATTCATACCGATCCTGAAAAATTGAACAGTATTTCCAACTTCCCTACACCAAAGAATGTTAAACAACTACGTACATTCCTGGGAGTTATCGGGTTTTACCGAAATTACAGCGACAAGATAGCCAAGATCGCAGTCCCATTGTTTGATCTACTCAAGAAGGACAAGCTGTGGAAATGGGAAGCAGAACAGCGGGAAGCTTTTGAAGAACTCAAGAAGGTCTTTCTCGAAGAACGAGTCATCTATCATCCCATGTTAGGTCGGGAATTTCTACTATACACAGACGCATCTGATTATGCCTTAGGGGCGAAGCTCGCGCAAATGGACGATGAGGGAGTAGAACGTACCGTAGCGATGGCGAGTAGAACATTGAATTCGGCAGAGCGAAATTACACGGTCACGGAGAAAGAGACACTAGCAATAATATGGGCTCTGCAGAAGTTTCGAGACCTGCTTCTGGGAGAACATATAAAGCTAATGACTGACCATCAAGCCCTGATGTGTCTAAAAGCAGGCAAAATTTTTGGTAGCAGGCTGACACGATGGTGCTTGCTGATGCAAGAGTTTGACTTGGAAATATGCCACATTAAAGGGAAAGAGAATGTAGTCGCCGATTACCTAAGTCGAATACCCGATGTATTGAATGATGAATTGACACCGAGGAAGAACTCCAAGGAATTTTTGGTAGCTAATCTTGTGACACAACAACTTAAAGATAACGCAACAATCAAGAATGTTTTTGACCAGATAGCTCAACTGCAACAGGAAGATGAATTCTGCAAGGTCATAATAGATAAATTGAAGGGTTCAGAGGTTCCAACTAGGTTAGAGGAGAGATACTGCATGTCGGAGGGAGTATTGTTCAATCATAGCAAGGGAAAAGCCAGATTTGAAGAGCCATGGAAGCCGGTAATACCGAAGCGAAACATCAACTCGATTATTTGGGAGGTTCATAGGAATTGCGGGCATATTGGTTCAAAGAAGCTGACACAGTCATTGATTAGGCAGCTATACTCTCCGAATCTGCACAAGTCAGTCGCCGCCATTACTCGATCGTGCGACTTGTGTCAGAAAGCGAAACATGCCCAACAAAATCTCGAAGGTGAGTTTAAACCTATCCTTCCGGAGAGACCACTGCAGTTGGTATCAGTGGATGTATTGGGACCATTACCTAGATCAACAGCCGGGGTGAAATATGTGTTCGTGATGGTAGATTTATTTACAAAATACACCAAGTTGTATCCCATAGTCAATGCCACCAGCAAGATAGTATTCCAGAAAGTCAAACAGTTTATCGCGGAAGTGGGTCGACCGGAGAAAATTATTTCGGATCATGCCACACAATTCATGAGTCAAGTTTGGCAAGAAGGACTCAGAAAACTGCAAATCGTACCCACCACGTCTTCGGTGAGACACCCGCAGAGTAATCCTGTGGAGAGACAAATGCGCACACTTGGTAATATGTTGCGGACATTCTGCCACGATACACAGCAGAACTGGATGAGTAAATTAACGTTCATTGAATGCATTTTGAATAATACTGTACACAGTTCTACCAGTGTTACTCCATATGAAGCGTTAACAGGAAAAAGATCATTGATAATACCGTCATCGTTACTACCGAGACATCACGATGAAGCTCTGGCCGCAGAAGATAAAGAATTAGTCGAGATACAGAAGGAAACTGAAGAGTTGGTCGCAGCCAAGTTGACATCCACGGCGGATCTTCGGAGAAAATACCAGAAAGATTCCAGCAAGATGAGTTTTAATTGTGGAGATTTAGTACTCAAGAGAACGAATCCAGTAAGCCAATTTTGGAAGTACGTTACTAAGAAGCTATTTCTACTCTTCGATGGACCATATATGATCACAAAGATTATTAGAAGTAACTGTTACGAACTGTCTGACATTAACACGAAACAAGTAATAGGACACTATAATATAACGCAGTTGAGGAAATATTACACTCCTGTAGAATAGTATACACTGTTACACATATGTCCGTTTGAAGACATATATCGGTGACAATACTCTATGTTTGCAAGTAAGTATGTAAATAAGGTCAATAATATGAAATGTAAATTTTCTGCAAATAATTAGAATATAGATGAGATGTTTGTATGATGAGAAATGGTCCTAAGACCTATATCAGAGTATAGTTCGTTAGTCACATTTTCACAATAGCAAAACAGAATTATAAACTGACTTATTACTACAAGTAAATGTCTACCTCAACTCTTTCAAACACATCTACTTTTTTTTTTCAAATTTTTACAGAATTGTGAAAGTAGCCTTTGGCTGTAAGTTTGGGTTTGGTAATTTACTAATTACTTGATTGAAATGTACATATGTAATGTCTCCATCATCGGCAATAAAGACAGTTTTGTCTGGTTCACGAGATTTCAAAAACATCACTGACAAACACTTTTCATCATCTAAGCTTCCTTGAGAAATTGCAGCATATCTATATACAGTTCCTTCTGAATTATTGCGACCTCGCAAGCTTGGAACATTTATTAAAAAAAATATACCAGACTGTTTATCTCCTGGGCTAACAATAGGAAAAGTTTCTATAAACTGGCAACTTTCAGGATTGTCCTCACTGTCTGAATCTGAGTACACATCATTGTAATGGAGACGACACCCAATCTCTGTCAACACAGATAAGGATGGTTCAAAATCAGATTCATCAATTTCAGCTCTAATCGTCTTTTGACATCAAACTTGATGATGTCTTCCCAACTAGAATGTTATTAAAATCGTACACCCTGAAGTGATGACTTGCTTGTTTTTGTGGAATTGGAAAAACACTTTTCCAGTAGTTATTTAGTACAGTTTCATTCTGTAACACCTCTGTCTTGTCAACATAAAAACTTTATATTCCAGTAACTTTCCTGTTTACGTGATCATGGAAATCTCTAGCAGTTTCAATGTGAATTCTTCTGTCTCCTTTTACTGTCATCCACACATGTCGTTTGACTGTAGATATTATATTAAAGTGTTCCCAGCAAAATAAACTAAGAGGTATTAAGGACTAAAGACAAGACATGAAAAAGAAGTTTCATGTTACTACCAAGTTTTAATTGAAACACACAACTAACTTTGGCATACACAGCCAGGAGAGTGTTACACTTTCTTTTACACATATTACTTAAAATAATTCAAGGTAAGCTACTTTACTATAATTACATTTATAATTTAAATATATTGTGAAAGTTTATGAGGCAGTTATTGTGGGACAGTATGGCAGATAAAATTCCAACTAACCATTTAAAACAAGAATTGGTTTCATAACACATCTACAAAATTCTTTTTGGTTAAGCTTTGTTTTCCATTACAATAATATGGTACCTGAACAATTTCTGTACACAAAATCAACATGTTAATAGCGCTTGTAACACCCGTTACCAATGCTACGTAACACCCGTTACCATATTTTTACTCCTTAAATTTTAATATTAATATTTTCTTTGGTAATCAAAATGCTACTGAGAGACATAATCTCACTTTTGTTAGACATTAATTTTATAAGTGTTATGGTTTAGTTATTATGTAAACTTTTATATGTTTTTGGTAACGGGTGTTACACAGATGATATCAAAATAAACTTGAGCTATATTGAAGCAATTTTAATTATCTTACTATTATTGAGAATGCTGCAGCAAAGTATAAACTTTCAACAAGGTCACTGCACTTAAATCAAAGGCATCAGCTGATTATCAATTTTAAAAACAATATTGCCAACTTAATTAACAATTTTACTCTTGATTCCCCACACAGATAGACAAAGTTAAACTGTAGAAAACAAAAGAAATAATTAATGAATCAAAATAATTTTTTGGACAATGGACTGTGAGACTTTTTTCTACAGTATTATGTGAATAAACATTGTTTATAATTTTTTTACATTTTTTGCACTTAGGCTCATTTTGGTATGGAATGGCCCAGTGGTACAAACATTAAACTGATCTTCATGAGCACTATCCAAGTTGCGTTGATTTTTTATATGTGTAACATCTTAGCTTTTAGCATATCACATTTGGTAGGAGTGCGTTTGTGAATGGAACGTAAGTCAGTTGGAACAGAAATATGTGCTTACGGTGCTGCTATCTGTGGAAGTCTCAGAAATCTTGAAAAGATGACGGACCCTCATCATTAACCTATATATATTGCTTTTGTGAACATCGCAGAATATTTATCGTGCATACCTAGGTATCAAAAAATAAAGCTTTATAATAATATACAACTATCCTTCAATACTTTATGTTATAACTAATCAAAATAAATAATTACAACTTAGAAATATGTTAGAAACCTGGCATTACAATTTTCAACCCTTATTTAACACAGTGGTGAGGCATGGGTTGATTGCATGTGTAAGCAATGCATTAAACCATTTTAACTTAAATTACTAAATCATTGCGAACTTACTACTAGGAGACAGTTCAGAAAACTAACATGCCTAAGGAATAGAGAATTTTGTTTTAGTAAAATGTTTATAATGTTTATTTACTAATTTATCACGAGTGGATGTAAATCCCTGCCTTAGTAGATGTAAACTCACCCTCAGATTTAATGAGCCTGGTACTGGTGGTGACTCGCTCCGCCAAGATGGACGACGCTCATGAACTTAATTCTCTGTGTCATGAAAGGAAAGCTATGCACTAATGTTTTTAGTTCTAAAAATACCAATCGTAACCCAGTGTTCAGTCACTACTTATACATAAGCTGATTTCGACGGCCCTGCTTCGCAAACATGTTGATCACATCGTCGTAAAACGTATTATTTTTTGTTAGGTCTTGCAATACCTTTTTTTTTCAATTCATAACAAAGACAATGCTGAGACCTGCAATTGCCCTTGAGAGTTACGGAAATACCTGTATATTTTATTCTCTTCAGGACAGAAGGATCTTTATGCAGATGAACTAGTGGTCGGAATCGTCAACACCAAACAAATAAGTTTCTATGCTTCGGGAAGAGTTTCGTGCAAATCATTCAAGTACAAATATTTATGTAACTCGGCCACGCTGTACTTGTGAAATTCTTTTGAAGAATAAACCACGGAAAGTTCACTTCTCAGTCTGGCAAAATCGAAGAATTGTCCAAAAGAAAATTTTAAGGACTGGAATAGTTTTTCGGGAAATGATCGTGAATAAACATAAAACTCAATGAAATTGAGCAAACCAATGAAGAAGAGACTGCCAATATCACCAAATCTTTGACTTATTTTTTCTTTAATTGTGTCTATGATTTCAAAATATAATTGTCTGTAACAAGTATTCTTGTCATCCAAAATGTTATCTATCTATTCTTTTTTTGGGCTGACTATCTTCTGTCAAGCTACCAAATTATCCTCAATTTTGCACCAGAAATCATAGAAACTATCACGTAGTTTCTCAAAATATTGCTGAAATTGTTCTACCCTTTCAATGCATTTTTAACACCACATAAAATAAAAAAATTTCTAAACCTTGTTCCTGATGCGTTTATAATATCTCGCACTTTAACCACGTTTCAATTATTGATAATCGCTGTACGTTACATGATTAAAACAAGAAAGCTGTTGACAGGCCAATCATGGCGCTAAGATCGTCGTAGAGGAGAGTTTCCCCTTTCCCCGCTTCGATAAGCGAAGTAATGCCTGTCGTGGTGTCTGAATTTCCAGTCGGCTGATAGTGGCTGCAAGCAGGAAACTATCTGCTTACAGCGTGCATGGCTGGGTTGTCAACTTACAGGCAGATGGTAATGGGATGCCCAGCTAAGCGGACCTTCGCCCTCCCTCTGGCAGGCACATTCGAGGGAGGGGGTGACGGTCTGGCCAATAAGAGCTACAGCTGCCTGTATTCAAGAGGAGAAGTGCTTACAGAGGGGTGTCCACGACGGGGAAACTAGCCATTGTTCGCGCTGCCGCAGAGTGGAGAGGGCTAGTAGGCAGCTTGGCCGGCTTCAGCCAGCCTGTAGGGATGACGTGCGGTTAGGGAGGTGTGTCCACTGTCTAACAATTACAAACAGCGAGGCGTCAATGAGGCGGTATGATAACAGACTGTGTGTTAGCTATTCAAGCGTTTATCATTGATAGATGCCACTTCAGAATGCATTATCACATATGTAGGACATTTTCAAACTGTAAGCACTGCTTACAATGCTTACGTAGAATATTCGCCCCTGATTTAACATTGAAATGGTGAGAGTGCACATCTTTCATCGTAGTGTAGAAACAACAAATTGTTTGCCTACATATTCGATACCATGAAAAATATAAGAATTTTATGATAAAATTTTTACTGTTAATTATTAAATTTGGAATCAGGTCAATAAGGTTAAGGTTGTTTGTAGGAAGTATTAACAGACTGATTTTAGTCATTTAAGCAAAAACAAATATACAACATAAATTCTTAGTGTTATAACATGTTTTAATTTGTTTCAAGTAAATATTTTAGCAATGCCATAGAAGTTTAACTTCTAACATGTGTACCTAAATACACACTCCTTTTTTTTTATACAAAAATAGTTTAATTATAACACATACATTCAATTTTTATTTTAAAATTATTGTTGTACAAAAGGTTAGAATATGTATCACTCAGGGATATGACAACTATTTGGATTTTGGGGGTGAGGTGGAAAACAAATTGTGATATCTTTGAATAATGTTTGTAGTTGGATTAAGTTAACTTATCGGTGAAGGGGTGACACTCCTCGCTCTGTTGAAACATCACTTGTATAATTTATGTTGTGTAACATCTTGGCTCTCAAAATACAACATTGGGTGGAAGTAATTTTGTGAATGCGATAGAAATCAAGGAACGGAAATGTGTAACAACCACAGTGCTGCCATCTGTGGTGAACCGAAGTTCACAAATCAAACGGGAAACTTTATAGTATTAACAGTTAATGAATTTTAACATGATGGGTAGTATTTTAATAAAGTTTCTTGTCAAAAATCAGGTCGAAAGTTGGGGTTTAATATTTTTTCATGTCTTTTTTGCTTTTATCGGAACCATTTCATTTAATACTTTAACCTTTCGCTCTGCAAATCGAATGATTCAATAGTCTATGTAGCTGCTCAGCAGCAAATTTTAGCAGCGGGTGCGGAAACTACGTGTGATTTGTGCCTAGAAATGTAGTTGAAAACACAACTTGGGTATATTCATCACGCTTTGCATTATTTTAAAGAATTCTACATTAAATTTGCTATCAAAGTTTTGTATTAAAAGTGTATTTGCAAAATGAGAACACATGAATTTTCTTGTTATTGAAGTTAGATGTTGCCTATCACTGGTGAGCACTGAAAGATATGCTCATTTTTATTTTTAAGTGAAACTTCTTTCAGAGTTTAACAAAAAGTACAACTGATAGAACTGAGAGGGGTATTGAACACCCCACTCCTCATTATCTGGCAAGTGTTTATGAAGTGAGGCTACAGTTCTGCATTTTTTATTATGCTGAAAATGACAAAAAAAATTTTTATTAAATTATTAAATCAATTTATTTATAATTGTGAAAATTTGTAAAAACATTTCCAAAAAAATGTAATATCCCTCAATCTATGAAGTTTCACTTCTAACATACATCATGGCCTCTCATTATATTTTTAATTAATTTTCTTTTCAGTTTGCCAAACAATAATTAATTAGAACGTGAGTTACAGGATAAATGTGATTTTTCAGTTCTAAACTGGTAAAAAATGTGTAGTCATAAAATAACATAGTTTAATGAGTAGAAAAATTACTAGAAAAATATTGTTTCATGTATAATTTGTGTTTAATTTTTGTTGCAAAGTTTTTAATTATTCAGCTTACATAAAATTAATCTTCACCCTCCAGTGAAACAATCTGAATTAAAATTTGTATGTGCTATAACTTAAGTGTTCCCTGAATTCTGTTACAGATGTTGGTGGAGTTGCGACTACAGTAACCGAGCAGGTTGGTTCATTAACGTTCCTAAGCTTAGGTTAATTTTGATTTATTGTAACATTTGTATAGCCAAAACTTTTTTGTGCAGTAATTTAGTTTGTATCATTCAGATTTGGTTGCGGAAGAGCGACACTTTAATTTATGGGTATGGTTTAGTTTTCCTGATCATTGTCCATTATTCTAATTTCAGTAGTATATTTTGAGGGTGACATTCATTTGAAAAATCATTTAACTCTTTTATAAATAATGTGTTTAGTATTTTCACAACTGAATAGTATAATTTTTGAGGATGAACATTTCTGAATAATTTCTAAATCAGGAGCAGTGCTCTAAAAATCCCAGGCACTAGGTCGCCAAGATGCTAACTTTTTCTTGCTGATGACTAATTTCTGACATAACACCAAGATATAACTATCCAGTGGTTTTGAAAACATCAACAAATATATTTGTTACAAAATCTTGTTGTACAGAAATGACTGGGTCCAAGAAACCGGGACGGTATTTAACTACTGTTCGTATAGTTTATAGTGGTGCGCTGAAATAAATAAAGCACTTGGTGTAGATCGGTTGGTCGGTATCTCCTATGTGGGACCCACTCACCACAAATACAGCAGCAGTGTGCCCCAAATGCTTGTCAACATCTCATATTTACAACTAGACACTGCAACCTAAAAACAGAAGTACATAATTTTTTTTATCACTGGCTCCTAAACTTTCAGGAGTGAAGTCTCATTCCAGTTAAGGTAAGAAATAAGTTATTGAAATATAAACAACAGTTTCATAATCATGCAAGTGCTTCCTGTGTATGGGTTACTATAGTCGCGCCGTTGTAGGAAAGGACTTGTCCCCTCCCTGCGAGACCTGCCAACGACGACGCACTTCGCGCAAAGAAGTGTAAAGATTGATTGGCGAGGTCAAGAGGGGTGGGAGGCAGTCCAGGTAGTCGTTGGACACAACAGGCAGCGTTGCCACGTCTTTGTGCCACCCCGACGTGACATAACACCCTGAGCCGCTACTGTTCTCGGGCACGTTCTACAATCACATTCACAGATGCAGACACGAACACGCAGCTGGTAATATAACGAACATATTAACCGACACGTAATAGTTCAACATTACCGAGGTTAGCCTTCATTTCCGCAAACGTTGCCCTCTCCCGTCTGGGGTATAGTTTAAAGAAAACAGAGTTTGTTGCGTTTCCGGGAATATGATCCGTTTCCGTATACGTGTGATTGTAGAACACGCCTTAGTCTGCATAACGTTCATCATAAACCACTATTTACCACTAAAAACAAAACAAGTAAGGCGTTTCCGTAGTTTATTGACAAATAATATTTAGGCTATATTGTGTATTAAATAATTGCATGATACACATTATGGCCAACTAAGTTACATTTTTGTTCACAAAAAAACAAATTTGTATTAATTTATGAACCAATATCTTTGCCATTTATACGCGTTGGTGGCGACTTATACAAACAAATTTGCAGATTACATGTAAAAGAAAAAGTAACAACGAAAATTGTTGTTGTGCATTGTTATGATAATACATATGCGTAACCGCATCAATTCATACTCATAGTGAACATTCAGTCACACAGTGGCGACACACCAAGATCGTCGTACTGCGAACTGGTACCAGCTGTAGGAGATTCATCAACAGAACTGACATCACTGTCGCTTTTGCTACTGCTGTCTTACTGCCCGAGGTTCACAATAATCGCCTCAACAGCAATGTCCCTCGCTCCTTCTTGCTCCCAGTTGTGAAGAATAGTTTGTTGGGTGTGTTCGACAGCTTTACGCCACTTGTCCGGAGTAATTTCATGAACAGCTTCTTGTAGCAGTTTTGATACTTTTGCCTGGGAAAATGGCGGCAAAGTATTACATCTTGCAACGAGCCCTTTGACGTGAGCCCAGATAAGTTCTATGGCATTGTAAACAGGGTGTTACGGTGGCAACCTGATGACTCGGTGCCCCGCAATGCGAGCCACTTCATCTACTTTGTAAATAGTGTGTTGCTGTTTGTGATGTTTCACTAATTGTAGTAGCTCAGCTTTCTTCCAATCACTGGTACAGGGTACATTGTGGCGATGTAGCCACTGGATAATGTCATCTTTTCTGTTGCGCTGATATCAACCTGACAGAATGATAGGAGGTGTTGTCCATGACAATTATAGACGCGGCGGGTATATTTGGCAAAAGTTTGCCATCGAACCACGACATGAAACCGGCGGAATCCAGTTCTTCGTGATAGTCCCCGTTTTCTTTGACTGGAACGCCCACAGTGCACCATTAACGAATCCATGAACGGAACCTGCATGACACACTATAACACGACTACCCTTGCCTGTCAGTTGTCGCAGCAGTGCGGATGACGTGTCATCGGTCCATATCTTCGAGACACCATGATTGCTGTTTACCCACGTTTCGTCAATGAATATCACTTTTTCAAAGTCAAAGTCTGACATTGCCCACAGAAACCTGCACCGCAATGCAATTACGTCTGTTTTTTCCATTAATATCTTAGTTCTGTTGTATTTCTTGTAATTTAACCCCAACAAATGTATTATTATCTTTAATCATGTCTTGCCTCCAGAAAATAAACCTGCCTCAGCCAACGATGCAAGTAGTTTCGTTACGGTTGGTATCTCTCCACGTGTGTAGTACTGATATATGTGCCGTCGAATAGCATCTTGATCGAAGTTGTCAATGCTGGTCACAGGCTTGCGTCTATTACGATGTTTCCCTGGCGTCGACAGTCTTTGGTTTAGAGTATCGGCATAATCTTTCTCGTTGCAGATCCGTATAACAGTCGTCTTTTGCAATTCCAACTGCTTCTGATGTTCTGTTTACTGCTTGCAAAACAGGTAACAACGGCCCATTGTTTGCTTTCTCACGCTCGAAATACTCGCGCACTCAATTTACCACCTCTCTATTTTGCGACCGCAAAACGCACCGTTTTCTACCACCTTCCATCCTTGTGTGTCAGCACACAGCAACTGGCCGTACGCCCATGACACTGCATGGAGCGTTACTGCTGGACGTGGCAACGCTGCGCCGTGGCCAGCCAACGGGTCGTCGCCGGTTGGCTCTTGCACGCGTCACTCTGTCTCTCTCGTTCACTGCTGCAGGCGGAGCCAAGTCCGTTCCTACAACGGCGCAACTATAGTAGGTAGTTGTTGGGGTGTTTGCTCTTCAGGTGGTGCCTACCTGCTTGGTGTCTGCAGGTTGGCAGTGCCTGTGCACTTGCAATGACTGCTTTATGTCTGTATTTGTATTTTTCGTGTCCACCGCTAAAGTCTGTAGACTGTTGGTGGACATGGAACAAAATTTAAATAAATAAAATAAATTTGTAATAAAAAAACTTGTAATAGCTATTGAGCTATTGTACCATCAGAGCTAGTGTATCATCAGAATGACCGGCTTTCCGATTGTCTTGTCACTGCATCGGGGCAACATGGAGAGTTTACTGGAGTAATATAAAACCTTGATTTATCGAAGATAGGTTAATCGAGACACTACTGCATGTACTTGTGCAGTGTGTGTGGAGATTAAGAACAGCATGGAGGTAGTGCAAACATGTGCAGGTACTCTCAATTATACTGTCAACAAGCAGTCTGTAAACTGACCAGACAGCAGTGGACGAATGAGAACAGCTTGATGATGCAGTGATGATGGCTGTAAATTGTTAATTCAGGTGCCTCCTGACATGTTTCTACCTCATTTGATAATGACAACTTCCTCCGTTGCTTCGAAGGAGAAATGAATCTGAAAAGCTGATAACTAATTTCCTTTCAAATTCTTACTTGCAGAATTTTTCTACAGTAATACACCATAAACATTTAATGCTTTGAATAGACACATGGTTGCAAGTTCTCAAGCCAGCCATTAAACCGTTATAAAACATGTTAATTCAATCCTGTGATGCAAGCCATTCGGTACACTATGACAAAATATCATTACAACATGCCTGAAGGAACCCACATATTTCGTACTTAATATTGAAAGTATTTTATACTGAAGTGTTACCTAGCGTAAAACACCTTGCAGGTATCCTTTAAAAAAAGAACTTTTTTAAATGAGGTATCCTTTAAAATAGCATACCGTACTTTGTAATGAGATTAAATCATACTGTACCAATTTAGCAGTCAGTTGAAAATGTACTTTGTTTATTCATAAATTTAACCAGTTTTCACTAAATATGACACTTATTTGTTGAATGATACTTCACCATAACACTTCATTATAACTGATTCATGATGCACTTTAACAATATAATAATTTGTAATAAGCATTTCTAACTACTGGTAACAATAAAAATAAATCAACAAGTATATGTGCATTTATAAAACTTTCCAATTTTGCAATGTAAATATTAGTTACTAAAAACTGTTGCAATATAAAAAAAAGGAAACATTTTATCCCCATACATTTTGATTGTTCTAACTCCATGCTAAATAATTTACATTCATTGAATTTAATATATTAAAAGATTACATTTTTGTAATCTGAGTTGAAAAATGACAGTGGACCCAAACGTGCTGTATTTAAGACCTTTCACCATATTAGTTTTGTTTATGGTGAGGCCTATCAGCATAGAGGACAACAGCTCCCAAAGGTATGTAATCTGAGTTGAAACAAGGGGATGCATTCTACAGGTGGGTGAGAGATTTGGAATAGAAGAGGGAGGTGCCATTAAAGTGCAAAAGAGTGTTGTACAATACCCATAGTCACTTACGGAGCAGAGACTTGGACAGTTGACAAGATAGATTGTGGGAAGATCAGAGCAATAGGAATGAAGTTTATGAGGAGTATGTTGTCAGTTGCGAGGTGAGACATTTCAGGAATGAGATGGTGGAAGCAAGAGCAGGAGTACAGGACTTGACTAACATAATTAAAAAAGCGAGAATGAGTTTGTATGGCTGTGTCCAGAAAATGATGGCGTTGAAGTACACAGGAAGAAGACCCCCAAGGAAGACCAAGGAGGAGGTGGGGAGAGCAGATAGGTAAAGGAGTGCAGGAGAGAGGAGAAGTATGGAATAAAGTGAAGAATGAGGACTAGTGGAAGGACAGAGGAAGATGGAGGCATTTTACTTGGCTGACTCGGCTACAGGCTGGAAACAGTTGATGATGATGAATCTGAGTTGAGTTTTGATTAAATATGCTGATTAATTTAATGATTTTTTGTTTTATTAAGGTGTTTTATGGTGTATTATCTTGCATTTTGGTTTTATATGGTGCATTGACTTGCTGTTTGGTGTTATTTTGGTTTTATTAATTTATTGCTGTGGTGTAACAGAGTTTGGGCTTTGCACTTGGCTACCAGGCTAATAAAGGTTTATCTGGAATAATAAATACAGCATGCTGCATCATTGGATAATAGAAACTAAAATATATTGAATATGTGGATGACTGGATTTTAAATGAAAATAAATTAATGATGAATGGTTTTCTTGACATCAGGAAAGCCAAAGTGGCATAAATTGCTATAAATGTATTCAAAGTATGTGAATCTGGAGTGGTTTGCTGTTGATGATTGTGGTATGGAGGTTTGGTGTCTAGGAATCTGGACCAGGTCCATTTGTTGCAAACCTTTGAGCACCCTAATAATTCTCATGCCTTTATTATTTATAAAATATGTGGTGTATGGATAATTAAGTAGAATGCTGGAAAAGATCATGTTCATTGTTATGCAAAGTAATATTTTGGTAAAATTTAATGGCATCTTGTAACAATTTTTGTTTTTTTTTGTCCTCTTTCTGAAAAAGTACATTTTTATAAAACTACAATAAAACCCTCTTATGAAAATTCCACTTAAAAATGTTTCCTGCTTAATAAGTTTAGAAAGTGAAGCACTTGACCTATAACTACATTCAATTTCACCCTTTTAATAGGTCTAAATTACTTGGTACCTTGAGAAACTTCACTTCTTAACAGGCTTTATTGTAATAATAATTCTTCTCATTTTGTACGTGGGATAAGTGTGGAAGTCTAAAACATAAAAAAAAAATAAGATGTACTAGAAAGGTAGTCATCTGAAATGGGTTAGTACAGGTACAGTTTGTGTTAAAATGTGTGGACCACGTGGATGCAGACTGTGTGATAATACTAATATTTTGCCATGAATCCTCCCCGCAGGCTGTGGATACGACTCCAAGTACGACAGAGGCGTGCGGGAGCTGTTATGGCGCAGAGACGGCTCAGATAAAGTAATTCAGTGTGGCAATAGTTGTTACAGTAGGTTAAACGAAACCAGTAGTTGGAGCAAGTCGTAAAGTCAAAGGTCTTTTTCTATCATTCTACGGTTCTGCACATTCTGTGATCCGGCACCAATTGAGCTGTTTGCGTTAGGATATTTTCAGCTGGAGTCCAGCTGTTGACCACATTACAGCACTGAGAGCATTTGATAGTTCGCTCTCTGTTTTTATTTCATACAGTGTTTCCTGTTTTACAGCCGTTTACATTCCATAACTATTTTTTTCAAGAATACCAATGCCCCTCTGTATTTTGTCTTTTTATAGTTAGCGACAAGATTATATGGTGAATTGCAGTAAAACCGAAATAACAACGAAAAGCTGGTCATTACAACATACAATACCTAAATGCAAGATAATTCACTCCATAAAGCACCAAAATACAACCAAAATCATGAAATTAATCAGTCTTTATAACCAAAAATTATCTCCAATCGCAAAAACCTAATCTTTTAAATAGTAAATTCAATTAATGTGATTTGTTTGGCAGGAAGTTTGTACCAAAATGTATGTACTGAAAAGATTGAAAAATTTTTTTAATCTTGCAACTGCTATTAGTTACTCAGTTTTAATTATGACGTTGGTGCATTTTCCAAACACACAAATACTTGCCAATTTATTTTTATTGTTTCAAATAGTTAAAATGATTATTAAAAATTATATTGTAAAAGTGCAATATACAATAGTCAAAGTCATTTAAGTGTCATTTATTTAATAATATGCTACAGTTACAATAAACAGAATTCATAAAAAATAAAAACAATAACATCAAAATCTTCTGTTTTTAAAAACAAAATTAGCCTAAAAATAAAACCATATAATCTTGTCCCTATTTATAGAGCAGGATATTAGAACTTGTTATAAATACCATTGTACTGTATATTAATTTTTCTTTGGTATTCGCACTGAAACTATATTAAAATGTGATAATCTGGCAAAACTGCTAATCTGGCTTGGCCGTGGACCTGAATGTACTGTATTTAAGACCTTTCACTGTATTAGTTTTGGTTATGGTGGGGCCTAACAGCATCGAGCCATCAGCACCCGAAGGTAAGTTGTAATCTGAATTAATATGACAATTAGTGAATTCACTACAAACCAGTAGGCCCGTGCTAATACTAGTTTTTTTGATGCAAAATGAATATCAAATTGAATGTTTAAAGTATTTGTTAAGTCAAATCAAATTGTGAATATTGTTTGTAATCTTTGAACTGATTGATTAATCGATTGGGCTATATATATAAAATTCAAAAAATTATAAAATAACTATGCATAATATTAATATTGAGCAGTCATAAAAGTAAATGGAGTGCCACCTTTTGATTTTTTTTAAGTAACCAACTTTATTCAAGCCAAACATACGCAACACACAAAAAAAACTAAATATTTTCATAAAGGAATCTTAGGCGTCAAGTGTTTTAAAGATTTGCAACCAATGCGTAGCTTCATATCAGTTGCAAAGCTTTGCACCACAACCAAAGCTACATATAAAACGAATGGCAGATTTCCTGGCAAAGTCAAATTGAATATTAAAAAGAGCTTTGATTAATTGCCTTAGTTGAAACTTTGCACATGCCTAAATACCAGTGCATGTCGGATATTTGCTCCCTAGAAAACCGTTAAAGCTTGATTTTGCTTTGGTATTACTGATGTGATCATCCTATGTCACATGTGTAGAACTCTACGCATAGTACATATTAACAAAAACAACTGTAACAGGATGGCCAGTAATATTCTATTTTCCAAACCAAATTAAAAGAATTTAATTTTTGAGCAAGGTGGCACAATAGCAAAAGGTTTTTAGTTAGGATCCTGAACCATTTTTCCTGGTTTCGATATTCCACAGTGTCTCAAAATCATCACAGGCGAATACTGGTTTGGATCCATGTTGTAGACTGTGACCTTTCACTTGCATGATTTCAGCCTGTACCTAATGACAGTTCCTTTTTATTTATTTATTCATTTGTACATTCCTTTGGGCCTTTGATTACAGTAGGTACCATAAGGTTATGGAACAAGCCATTTGTACAGTAGTTACAGTTTAATATCCAAAAGCATACTAATATCAAAGTGAGACACTGAGTAACTGACACACCATTTGCAACAAAATAAAATGTACGTACATACCTTTAAAATATAACAAGATAATTATTTACATTTAGTTTGTACAGATTTAAACATTTATTTTTAGAATACACAAAACTGTTATAAACTTATTTATTTTTAACTATAATAGAATGTATACAGGTGGAATAAAAACAAATATGAAATACTAATTACTATTTACTTACATACTATAGACCAGGGGTCGGCAAGTAGTTTTAGGTGGGGTCTGGATACTGTGGGAAAATTTTAACGAGGTCCAGAAAAAAAACTGGTAATAATTAAGTGCTACCTATTTATTGTATGGTTTCAAATAAAATTCTGAATTATAAAACACAAGACCTAAAATTAATGTGAGAAACTGTACCGACGGTCTTGAGCCAGTTTTTTATAGTTTAGTTCTCGAGAAGAACAGCAAATTCGAAGTGTGTCTTCTAAGTGGGCGTCCGTTAATCTTGAATGATATTTGTTTTTCAAAATATTAATCTTTGAGAAAGATGATTCACATACGTATGTTGAGCCA
Organism: Bacillus rossius redtenbacheri; assembly: GCF_032445375.1. NCBI lineage: Eukaryota > Metazoa > Arthropoda > Insecta > Phasmatodea > Bacillidae > Bacillus > Bacillus rossius. The sequence goes on from NC_086330.1 coordinate 52,396,479, forward strand.
AACATAGTGGCCAAATTGATAGCTAGTTTTTTGCAATTTTCATATTTTTCTGGGACATGTTTGGCCCAAAATTCTTCAGTGGATACAGTTTTATATATTTGCAAAGACACATCTTCTTGCATATCAATTATTTACATTTGAAGTGATGGCTTTGACAAATTAAACAACTTGGCAGCCACATCTGTCCATTCTGCCACTACATCAATTTCAAATGGCGATTTAAGAAACGGAGATAGCTTGCCCATCTCTGCAGTCTTGGAATCTTGTAGCAAATTCGTTCCTAAGATCGGCCAAAAATTTTACAAACACTGCAATGTCTTCTTCAGAGTTCTCCTTTTTATATTCATTCAAGAATTGTCGGAAAATGAATAAATTCTTGTTTTGCAATATCTTTTTCAAAGATATCCAGCTTACAACGTAAAGCAGACATGCTTTGTATCAGATCACATATTAATTTTCCATTTTCTTGTAACTCTGTGTTGAGCGCATTTAAATATTTCAAAATTTCTTTTAGAAAAGCCACAACCAGCATATTGCGCTTATTTGTTACGAACTCAAAGTGCTTCCTGGCTCCCTGCATATCTAAGTTTTGCAAGAAGGTGGTTACTTGTTCTTTTATTAGCCAGAAATGTTCAATAACTTGACCTTTACTTAGCCAACAAACATTGTTTTGTTGCAGTAAGTCAGAATACGCTGAATCACATTCAGAAAGTAACTCCTTGAAATGTCGGTGCTGAAGAGCAGAATGAGATCTCATAAAATTAATTAACTTGACCAATCTGTCCATCACTTCTTTCAGTGTAGCACTAAGTTTTCCACAAAAGGCTGCATGGTAAATTATGCACTGATACGATATTAGACCTGAATTTTTAGCCCTGATTCTCTTTATACACCTTTTTCTTTGCCAATCATTGCTGGGGCTCCGTCAGTTGAACGCGACACCATGTTATCGTAACTGATGTTAGATTTAGTAATAAATTCATCAATGACCTTGAATAAATCTTCTCCTCGAGTGTTACCTTTCAACGGCAATATTGCTAGCAACTCTTCCCTAAAAATTTGACACTCAATGTCAAGAAATCTGACGAAAATAGACATTTGTTCATCATCAACAATGTCACATGATTCATCAAGTGCTATGGCGTAGCAAGATGCCTTTTGCAGAAGTTTGAGAAGAGTGTTTTTAATATCAGCAGCTAAAATTTCAGTTCTTCGTGTCTTACTTCTCGCTGACAATGGAATACTTTGAACTGCAGTGAAATCTTTTTTTCTTCATAAAATGCTGTGACTACTGCCAACATAAATTCCTTCACTATCTTAGAATCTGAAAATGGTTTCTGGTGTTTATTAAGCGTCCAGCACACACGTAACGCTGCTCCTGTGGATTTTTCTTGCTCACTCATGCAACGAACTAGTAATTTTGTGCTTTTATTGTAAGAACTGGGATATGTCTGAAGATTTTATATACCAGCCTCACTGCCAAGAGGAAAGTTTTATTGCATATAAGGTACACTGTAACGGCTTGAGGCCTATCAGGCAGCGTAAAACAATATTGTTCAGTCCTTTCTGCCAGAAACCTATTTTCACTGTCCACTTTTCGCTTTTTAGGATCCATATTAACATAGGTACAAAAAGATTTTTTACTAAACAAACAAAAACGCGACAAATCACAAAACAAATGAACGATTGCTCCGCGGTTTGCGCTGCGACTGACCGACTGGCAGTCTGCTTTCCCCCGCTCACACGCCCGCACCCCTGATTTCAATACTAGCTCGCACTTGTTTCAACAAAACAAAACAGTCGCAAGCACGCCGCAGTAAGGTAAGTACGCAGGGCGCTGTGTAATGCTTCCGCACATATTTCCATAAAAAATGTACATAGTTCAATCTATGGATGTTTCGTGTGCATAACAAAGATTTAAAAATATTTAAATTACATCAGTTATAACTAATTCGCACAAACACATACACACAGGCTAGATAGGAAAATAATCAAACCATATCAGTTGTAGGTACACTTGTAAAACAGGTTAACTAGGCAACTTAAAATAGAATAAGTATTAAGTTAGATTCTATGTGGCTTAAAAATATTATTTCAATTAATAAAGGTATAAGTATACCTTATTTACGTATTAATTTATACTACTTGGTATACAATAATTACAATATTTGGCGGTCCGAGGTTCGACCTTTCGCGGTTCGCCTGTTGCTGACCGTTGCTATAGACTCTATATAGAATGTTTGCAAACAATGAGGCATAAATTTAATTGGTGGCTGGGAATTTCAAAACAAGCAATTTTTGCTACTGAAAATGTCCCAAAAAGCAATCCTGGTGCAAATAGCAGCGCACAAATTTGTATTTCTTGTGCAAAAGGCGGCACTCTAATGGCTGAGAGGACGCTCAATTGCAGCAGCGTACTTACTAAAAAACACTGCACTGATTGTCCAAAGCTAAACATATAAATGTAACACAGTCAACTATTCACAGTATTGTACAACAAACTGCTGTACTCTCAACATCTGTGCCTTGCTCGTCTGCTTACCGTGGAGCACATGAACATGATACGTCATGGCTCTGTGATTGCACATCCTCTAAGCCACTGGGATTGTGCCCTAGTTGGGTGCAAAATTCAAATTTTGGTGCTACTGTTTGTGTCTGAAACTTTGCAAGGTTGCGTTTCTGAACCTATGTTAATTTTAAAAAATTGGTTGTCTGTAAAGTCGGTTTACGGACGATAGTTTAACGTGACAACGTCATAACAAAACATTGATGAAATGATTGCATACTTTTATGAATAAAATTGAATCATTTTTATTGAATTATCACTATTTTGTATGGATACAAAGAAGGAGTGAAATGAAATCTACAATTTAATTGATAAATTTACTTTTATTTGCACTCATTAATTCAAATATGTTTATTACTTTAACGAAGAGATTATTTTAACTATAACTTTTATACATGTTTGATATTTAACTTCTTCCAATCTGTGTTATTCTGTTAAGGATAGGACGATGATAGGAAAAGTAGGAAACGAATGGGAGTGTTTTAATTTGATGTGAAGGAAAATGGCTTACCCAACACCAAGATGCAGTCAAAAATAATATATTTGCGCCACGGACTCTGTAGCAATGCTAGGAGGAACGGGTTAGCAAAGAGCAATGAAAATGTTACATTGAAATGCATGAAAACAGAATTACGCCACGGACTCTGTCGCAATGCTAGGAGGTTCAGGTTAGCAAAGAGCAATATAAAATGAGTGTAATGGGACACAGCAAAATGGGACTATGTGTGTAACGGGACACTTTTTCGTGCGTGCAGCAGGCGTTCATAGATTTATTAGACGTCACGTCAAAAAGAATTGCTTGTTTTTGACATTTCCTGCTACCCATTAAATTTATGCTCAATTATTCACGATCACCCTGTATCTACTTCATGTATACTACTAGCTGTTAACTTTAACTAAAGCACCGGTCAAGTATTAGTCGTATTCATGCACCAAGGGTTCCGTACCACCACACTATGCAATGCTTAGCTAGAGTCAGACTCACACTTGGCCAAATTTTATTATTTGTTGTTATACTGTAAAGTTTGGACTATAATCACACTAAGTTTGACTTTTGTTGCATGTATTACCATTTTTACGGTACAGCTAAAACAAAACAAGTTGAAAATAATTCATTAATTTAGCTTAATCCAAAAAACAAACAGAGTCAATTGTTAAATAAAGATATAACACAAACCTATCCGAAAAGAAAATATTAAAATCCTAGAAAGGTAGCCCAGCGCTATAAATTGACATGCAAAGGAACCTCAGTTTGACTCATGATTTAAAGTAACTGCATGTTTTAAGGATTGTCAGTGTCATCTAGTTTTGTCTGTGTGTGTATGTCTCCATGTGTGTGCTGTGTGTTTGGGCGTGCACGTGAGGGCGGGTGGGTGTGTGCGAACGTGGGGACATATGCACACGCATATGTGTTTGTGAGACTTGCTGGCCTATGTTGGTACAGAGTTTAGTGATAATACTATCCTACAGGAATCTTCTTTTTTCCCTGGATGAAATTATTTAGTTTGTTAAAACAGGTTAGAATCAACCTCTACCATAAATGTAAGGCAGTCACATTTTAATGTGCCAAGTGATAGCCCGTTTAAAATTCAAGGCAATGCCATCTATTGACGATGTTCTAAACCAAATTGCTATTAGCGCCATTAGTTCGCTAGTTTGTATGTCTATGACCTATGATTTTCTGTTATAAAAATGAATTTAGCCCTTTTTCACTCCATTAGGGATATAATTTTGTAGTAATTGTAGCTTATGTGTTAATCCAGTTATGAGCTAGTAATATCATTCAGATCCATTCTGTGGTTCAGGTGTAATTGAGTAACAAACATAATCACTCATAAAAACTTTCATATTTATAATATTAGTGTGATATACAGATTGTTCTGAATTGTTATTTTTTTTTAAGGTGCTGCAACACGTGTGAGGCTGTGAAGGAAGCCTACAGGCGTAAGAAGTGGGCCATCTCAGACCTCTCCAACATAAAGCAGTGTAGCGACGACAGTTCTTCAGAGAAGATGAGCAAAGCCTTCAAGGAAGCCTGCCAGATTTACGGCACCATGGAAGTGAACAGGGTGCGTTTGAAGCTTGGTCCGTGATGGCTAATGCAGTAACGTAATTATTAAGCTCATTAGTACAGATGAGTGGTGGCCAGTTTTAGTCTTTTCGAAGGGCAGATATAATTTTTGAAACTTATCCAAGGGCCAGACACACATTAATTAATATTAAATTTCAGTCAACATTTCTTTAATATCATATAATTCTGTATAATAACTAGTATATATAGGATGTAACATGTGATGAAGAAGAAGAAAAAAAGAACGCTCTTGCAAATAGTATTTACAACAAAAAAAAAATTGGTTGTCTGTAGTCGGTTTACGGACGATAGTTTAACGTGACAACGTCATAACAAAACATTGATGAAATGATTGATCCAGAAGAAAATAAAATATCATATTCGGCCTGAGACTGAGCCGTTATTCGGCCTGAGACTGAGCCGTAATAGGTTTTTGCAACCAAACCATTTAGGCATTCAAAATATTATATTCTTTGAGGAAGAAATTTTTTTTTAAATTTTTCTATCTTTTGTATGATAAAATCTACCTCTGCATACTTTTATGAATAAAATTGAATCATCACTATTTTGTATGGATTCAAAGAAGGAGTGAAATGAAATGTACAATTTAATTAATAAATTTACTTTTATTTGCATTCATTAATTCAAATATATTTATTACTTTTGTAGTGTCGCACGCGCCGTATTTATTTTTACAAGTACAAAAATGAAAGTATTGCAGCGGCCGGGATCCGATCCGTCAACCTTTGGATTGGTAGTCAGCGATGCTAACCGCACGGCCACGAGACCATATTGGAAACAATTGTTTCAGATGTTATATTTATTTATAAAAATTTTGTTTTGTGTTGTGGAAGTTTTAAAAACGTATGTAGTTCGCCATGTTTATTTCTTATAGTGGTAGGTGGGAAATTAATAACCACACCGATTTTGCTGAAAATCGGTGGACAATCATCAAATTACATAATATTAATAATTCAAACGACAAAAATATGATTGAAAAGTCAAATCGATGGTTGTTCCAATCGAGTGGAAGAGAGATGCCACGCATGGCTACAATGAGCATAACAGGACACATCCGTAGTGGGACATCCGTAGTGGGACAATGTGCGTTACGGGACACTTTTTCATGTGTGCAGCCGGCGTTCATCGATTTATTAGACGTCACGTCTAAATAAATAAATAAACTTTAAAAATCATAAAAGAGTTCCTAAGAAACAATGTATAGATTACAAAACTATAAATAACTTTTTTAAATTTTTCTGCGAATATAATTGGTCTTAATAACAGTGTGTGCCGACACCGTCTTCTACATTAATGCAATTGGTTGGAAGATTCTTTAAGGGGCAGATCCAGCCACTGGCTGCCAGTTGGCCATCACTGGTATAGACTAAATAAAATGAATCAATGCGTCTGAGCTTTCCACCTTGTTAAGTTTGCTTGAATGCACTCAAAGATCTTTAATTTCTGCCTTAATTTTCTGGGTGTTTTATTGTCTCGTTAAATCAATATTGAAAGCTATTATAATGAAAATTCAAAACCAACAGTAATTATGACTTGTTTTGGATACCACCTGCTAATCTGCTGCCGCCTGCTAATCTGGTATGACCGTGGACCCAAGTGTCCTGAATTAAAGACTTTCACTGTATGTATGTTTGTCTGTGCGAAACATTGGTAAATACAGCACACCCTGCTGCTGTTTCAGGTTGGGGGCAGTTTCCACATTGCTCCAGGTCAGAGCTTCTCAATTAATCATGTTCATGGTGAGTCTCTTACATAATTATCTACTTCGTGATTTATTTTTTAATTTATACTTATGTTATGTGTCTCGTCTACGAGGTAATTGGAGACGGACATACACCATGCTAATAAAGGAATTGGCCAGTGTCTATAGCAAAAAAATCATCTCGGCATTTGCCTAATGTGACAAATTTAATGTTTTATTTTTCATAGAGTTTAATTTTATTAATATATGATTGTACATGGAATTTTTTAATTTTTGAGTTTTAATTTCATTCCTGCTTGAAAAGGTTTCCTATGAGCAACCAGTTCACCATCCTAGGCATCGCTAGCTCTTTTTCTCCAGCACCAGTTAGATATTCCATGCAGTACTTAATGCCAGTATCACTAGGGCATTAAAATTTTTGTAGTTGTTTGAATAAGAAACTGAAAAATCAAATAGGCCTACCTATATTTTTTTCATTGGCCAGTTCATAACACATTACCCATGATTCCTGCAGTAAACAATTCAAGCTGTATGATAAGCTAAAAGTTTAAATGAATTTAATAAGTACTGTGGTAAGTTTGGAATGTACAACAGTAAATAGTACGTATATGTTGTAAATATCTCCCTTCTCTATTATGAGCCACTACTCACTTACCAAAAAATTGATCAGAGCATGTCCTTGTGTATTGAAGACTTTATATAGACAAACTCATTTAACAGATTGAACTCACAATAATCTTCTTTTAGTTGATTGACATTTCTTTCTCCAACTTCAAAACTGCCAGAAATCTGAAGAAAAACTTCATTTTTGTCTGTAATGTTTCTATTTGAACCACATACTGCACACAATACATACAACTAGTGATGTCTTTGTGAACTGCCAAATGGATGAGACTTGTGCATTCACATATGATGCTGTCCTTCCTTGTTGCTTAAGCAGTCAGTGCAGACAGAAATTTAGTCTTGGCTTATAACTCATACGACCTTAAAGTTAAATTTATACTATGCACTGTGTTGATTTCCTGAGCTTCTTCCATCAGAACAAAAGTGTACCAAAAGGTGAAAAAGCAAACACTAGTATGCAATAAAGAACTAGACATCACATATGGTATAAGTTTCTTAGCTTGTAGTTACACTCTTGTACTTAATTTTATTTAAGGTACATCTTTCAATTTTTGTTCCAGCATGTGACATTTTGGCTGAAAATTTTTATTATCATTACAAAGAGATAGTCAATAGTTCAAACAGTTAAAAATAATATACTTATTAAAACAAATGTTAAAATATACCTAATAATGTAACAAGTAGTTTGAAATTTGTTTACACTCAGCACTTGCACAAGAAAGTTGGTGGAAATTAGAAGAGTCCCAATATCACATTTTGTTAGTACAGTAAAACTTTGATTAACTGTCAGTTTCTAAAAATCTAAAACAAATTGTGTACCAACAAACAGATATCCTTAAAACTGTCCATGGATTACTTTTACACCCTACTGTGTAAAGCTGGAAGTCACTAATTGTTAGTGCACCGCAAACCCATTACAATTGTGTTTACATACAATACTGGTCTGTCATGACATGATTACTTTTACACCCTACTGTGTAAAGCTGGAAGTCACTAATCGTTAGTGCACAACAAACCCATCACAATTTTGTTTACATACAATACTGGTCTGTCATGACTGAGTAGCCCATATCTTCAAACGATTGTTATTTCATAGTGCTCTGATTAACTTTTTCAGCATAACGTTTAAATAGTGCTACTCTTATGTACGTAGCTTTAAGCTGTGTGCATTCAGAGATTATTGTTATTTGTCTGTTCAGTTAACCATCCCAGCCCTGGTCCGGACGGTGATGGTTAATGAAAGTTTTAGTATATGCAATTCCTTGTATACTAGTTGTTGGCATACTCAGTGGCCATTCTCATTTCCAGTCGAGGTAACAATAAACTTTGCACACTCTCGTTTATGAAATATGCTCAGGTACTAGGCTTAAGATCTCTGAAGATTTCATGTATGCGAAGAAACATTTATTTGGAACCCAGATGCTGTCCAGCAATACATCACTTACTTGTGATATTTATTGAATGTGTGTGCATTTATCAGTACTCTTCATTTGTTTGGTGTTGTTTAGTGCACGATGTCCAGCCATTCTCATCATCTTCCTTCAACACTTCACATCATATCCGGCACCTGTCATTCGGCAGGAACATTGCAGGGGTCACCGACCCCATGGATGGCACAGAGAGCATCGCTTCTGAAGGTAACAAACTTTAACAACACACTAATGATATGTTTCAACCTTTCAAGGCATGTTGCGTACTTTTCTCTCGGTAAACCACTCTGGGATTTAGACTAGGGCTGTGCGGTTCTGGTTTTTGTTGCTCAGTTTCGGTTTCAGTTCAAATAAAGAAACCTGTGTGCTACAATAAATATATATATGAAATAGGTGAAAACAATTCAAAAACACAGAAAAAAAGGAGTATATACTCTTTGCAGTAGCGTAACACTTTTCTTCATTTAAGTATTTTTAAGCTAACTTCAAACCTTGAAATAACATGCTGTAATCAAAATCCTGATGACAAATGTACATTTTGATTTTCTGGTTCAGCATTTTTACCACTTATTTATATATCTTTCTTACAATTTTATGTTATTTATTCTTTATAATCTACAGTTTTAACATACTTTGTTTTATAATGAAATATTTTTTGCTTGCATGCTTTGTTTAAGTTGAAGTTGGCCTTTAACGTATGAACAGTCAGAAATCTTAACATTGCAAGGGAAAGAAACAGCACAACCAATATATGACAGGAACTGTAAAATGCCATATTGATTTGAACTGTGTTTGTGCCATAGCATTTCACTCTCCCCCCCCCCCCCCTTCCGTAATTTATTGAATTTTTCTTTGTTAAAGCAGAGATCACACAGGAAAATATTTGCAGCAGCCATTCATTATAAACTTCAGGAATACTGTTTTAATATATCATGCTTTAATGAAGGCAAAATTTAACTCAACAAAATTATGGCCTAAAAATTGATAGAACTAAGATGGCATCTTTTGGTTCTGTCTCTCCCAAAATTTGTTGTGACACATAAAAGAGACTCCGTGAAATACATTTTTCATACGTATTACATTGAAATAATTTATTTGTTTACCTTTCCCACAGAATATACGTTTTGTTAACGTGAAATAAGAAGTTACAGAAACTTACAAAAAATACCTGACCTGAAACCAAAGATTTGAAAAGTTAGTTTAAGGTCTGGTATTATAAAGGAACCAAACTGAACCAAAAAATGAGGAATCGTACAGGCCTATAGCTGTGTAGACTAGTCTTCATAAAAATAAATATACCTTTATCTTTTCTTTAACTATATTTGCATGCTAGTATGATTATATTCAAAGTACATGATGTAAATGGAGTCACCTCTAGCTTTAAATATTGGTGCAAACATTTGTGTGAGCAAAGATAATACATAGTTGATAAGTTTGGTTTTTACTGTTTTATAATGTTAATAATTTACCGTGCCAATTTCTCAAGTAGCGGGTCTTGAAATTCTTTGTTAATGGAGGCTTGGGTGTAGTGTCTTTGATCCACAGTTAACAAGTAGAGTGATTGAACACTTGGTTTGTCATTTATAATCTTGTCTCATCCCCCGAAGGATGAAATGATAGCACATAGCAGAGAGAAGGGATAGCTCATGGCATTGAAACACACAATACACCCTTATCTCACTCCTTTACCTACATTGTCAACTGAAGCATAGAAGATAGTCTACCTTAACTTTGTTGTGAAGAGGAGGAAGGGGTCCCATGCCTTGGGAACCACACTTTAACTGTGACATCTTTTACATATACAATCTAACTTGAGAAAATTGCTTACTCTTTTTTCATCAGTCAACATATTTCACAAAACTGAATTTTTTTACTCAACATAATGCATAGTTTTAAATCATTTAGTACCTTAAAGTGAAAACTAAGCAACAATTATAGAACCTACTAAGGTTTTCATAAAGTAATGTTGACAACTATGAAGTAACCTTTGCAAAAAAATTGTACTTACTAGTAATGAAATTTGCTGTCTACTAGAGCAGAGCACACTTGTGCAATGACTCACCACTCAGACAGTGCTGCTCTAATCACGCACTCAGGCCAGGTTTTTAAACCACTCAAGAAACGCAGTGATACAAGCAATACAAGAGGCAAAAACTTAAATAGGTAATAACTTTTCAGATATTATGCAGAATGCAAAAATGCAGTGCTTCAAAAACTTACAAAGATACAGACATCATGTATAGAAGGTTAAAGTTTTAATTTTTATCACACACATTTCACGTAATAGTTTTACTTTTTTTATTGTGTTTTGACATTAATTTCCAACAGGAATATGAATGTCTTTAATCTCGGGTTGGGTGTCACTTCGGCTGAGGATTTGACATCGCTTAAAACTCGTAAACTATGAAAGCTACAATGTTTAAGTAAATATATCTTAGTAGAGCAGACTTTGCTCGTGGTCGTTACGTATGACTCACCTGGTTAACATTTGGTGGGGAGCATCAAATTGAAGTTAGTCTGAGCTTTAACTCAGAAAATAATAGACCAATTTTCGTGATTTCAACTTTAAGTTGCTCATGAGTGGGAACCGAGTTGTGCTAGTTGAGTGAATTAACTATTGAGTTACTAACTTTAGTTTTAGAGCCATTAATCTAAGTTACACCAAGTTGCATTTGCTGCCTACCACTGTAATTCAGAAAAAGGTTTGGTTTAACCAGAAATCTAATAATTTGATTGGTCTCTGTCCTGATAAGTTGGAATCATTGTAAGTGCAATGTGCTAGAAATTAATTGGTGAGTTAATTATTATGTACATTCACTGAGTCTTGCAAATAGCATAGTTCACTGCCAATGAATTAGATCATGTGTCAGGCCAGGGTATAAATAAATACCCTCTTTTATAGCATAATCGTCGCACCTGTATATTAGGGCGTCAAAATTTGAATAAAAAAAAACCTCTTGCGTAAACGTCGCATGATGTTTTTGGTCCCGCTATTAGATTCTGAGCGCTTTGTGTGGGAATTTTTTCCGTATAAAAAAATGTATTTTAAAGTATAAATCTAATATTTATTCGGACATTACCACTTACTTATTTAATTAACGGAAATACGAAGCTGTCTGATGTGTAAATTTTCTTTTAAAGACTTTTTAAACGTTATGTCTTTAATCTGTACGTCTGCATCACCGTGGTGTGTCGCTTATAAAAATGTAGCCAGTGCAAGTTGGCATCATTCGCGTTTGGTTATGTTGCTTGTATAGAGTGCGCACACGTAGTTGAATATTGATATTCCGCCGATTGCATGCAACACGCGCTCTCTGTTAAGTGCCGAGTTAACTACATTTGATGACCCGCACTCTTTTGTGGTAACTGTATACTACGACAATAGTTACGCGTTAGTTCACGTCACAGATTCAAGTTTGTTCGCGTTCGGGTCACAGATTTTGTTTTTCTATTTAAAGTTGAAGAAAGGTTTTTGTTGCATCACTTATTAATTTAAATTGTTTGGCGTGCTCTTTATACTTATATTTTTTAAATAAACGTACTTTTCATGAATGGGTTTTGTTTTTATGAATAATTTAACAAAAAAAAATTTTTCTTCGCATCAATGTCGCACCTCTACTTTTCAAACTTGATTTTAATATAAAATGTGTGACGATTATGTGATAAACACAGTAGTGACTTTAAAGAGTCACAACAATACTAACCATACTCTACAGCATTGGCATGAAATGTCTCTTAGTTGGAAGTCACAATGTGTACAAGTACGTATTATAAAATTTTGTATTCAAATTGAGTATTTTTTATATTAGATTCATTTGAAATAAATATATATTTAATATGTTGCCCCAAGTTAAGGTCAAGCTCACTGTGAAAACCCTATGAAAATTCATCTAGTAGTTTTGGAGATTAGTTTGTTCAAACAGACAAACAAAGTTTTTAAAGGTAGTCTTATTGTATTGTTACACTCCTTAAATCATCCACAATCAGTTTTTGTCAAATATTTTCAATGTACAGACATGACAGTTCTACAGTTTTATCATATAGATAAGGTAGCTTAAGAAAAAGGCTACCAATATCCCTAAACTTTTGTTCTAGATTTTACTGCCAATAAATAAAAAAAAATGAAATAATATTTTGAAAGCTGTCTTAAAAACTGTCTATAAAGGAAAAACGAGCTAATTAATAAGTTTTGCAAAACATTGTGAATTATAGGTAATTAAAATAATACATTTTGGTAAAATAATGCATCTTTTTGACGAATAAACACTACTCATTTAGAGTTTTCAAACCTTTATGCAAGGCATGCACCAAGGTTTTATCTTCACTCTTGTCAAAAAGAAAAATTACATTTTATTCATGAAATTTTGAGACTGTTTGCTTGTAGGCACCTACTGGGAATATCAGGATTGTCTTCATGATCACACTTACATACTACTTGTATTACGTCCATTGTAACCAGTTACAAGCACATAATCAGACTGATATTACGGAGCTTATGGATTAATACATTTTCTATCTGAAGCAACAAACCACCAATGCAGCGTCGCGTTTACTTACGGAGAAAAAAACTGCAGCCACTCAGCCAGTTTTGATGTTAAACAAATTCTAACAACCAAATATGCAGTACCTGCACATTAGCCACACTGAAATTAGTTTGGCATTGTTCACGTGCCAATTTCGACATAGGTTCCAGAAATTCATGAATTTAAACTCTGAAAACTACATTTTGGAGATTTTGAGTTGTTCCATGTGAGTCACTTAACTTTGCAAAAAGAAGCAAACAAACCATGTATTCACCACTACATTAACCTAACTTTTTAACATAACAATTTGAAACTATTCAAAATCTGTTTTATAATCAAACCCAAATCAACATTTATATAATCTAAAATTGATTCATAAATTTGGCTACATTCATAAGCTCACCGGACAAAAAATTAGTCACTCCTGGAGAAATCATTACAAGAATAATTTAATACCATGTAACTCCACCTCTGGACTTGATAACTGCCTGGATTCAGTTAGGAAGTGAGCACACAAGGTTGTGCAGGTACATCGCAACCAGGTTTAAGCCACTAGCTGAGGATTTGATCGCGTGATTCCACAAAAATTCAGGAATGCTGAAATTGGTGTTTTACCCACTGTTCCAACATGTCCCACAGATTTTCAATGGGGTTCAAGTCAGGTTATTTGCAGACCAATAGAGATGAAATAGGGTAGGGTAATGTTCATAAATCTGGTTACAAATGTCTCCAGCCCAATGAACTTTGCTGTTGTCATCTTGAAAAATCAGGGTATCAAAAGCATACTCATCATGCAGATGTTGACTGAAAGGCAACACCTGACATCCAAAATGTTTAAATAAACATGCTGGTTCAAGTTAGTAGTTACCAAAATGAGTGGGCCCAATCCAGCTTGAATCCAAGATGAATTTGGCCTTTGGTGCACTCAACAACGTGCATCTATGAAATATAGGCAAAAACGTGATTCTTCAGACCACATTACCTTCCGCCAATCGCTACTGTCCACATTCTATGATTTTCTAGTCCATTGAAGGTGCAGAGCTTAATGTGCCTGTGTGAGCAATGACTTTTTGCGAGGTGATCGATTAGAAATGTTCATTGCATGCAGTTCCCGTTTCAATGTTCTCTTATTAACAGGTTGGGATGGACCTTCGTTCACTGTTTGCAGCAATTCCTGTCAGGTTTGGAAGCCATTTTGATTTACAAACCGTGAAACGTAACTCTCCGACCACAATTCTGACATGTTTCGTGGCCACGTGTAGTACACCACTGCTTGTAGAGACAGTCCGCTGCGAAACACCAACAAATCCAGCAGCTTCACACACCGTATGGCCATGGGCATGGCCAAACATGATTGCTCCTTTTTGCCACGTGTCACATCCTTACAGCTAGCTATCCATGTTGACGTATGCTATCCTTGTTAAAATGTAAATGAATAATTCACAAACATAGAGTTATTATCTATCATATTTCACCATATACTCTTTTACATGAGTTAAGCATGTATTTGAAATCTTCTGTGTGTATCCTGTTATCACATGATGAGTCAAGCTACCATGTAGGTGCAAAGGCAACAGACCAGTCAACATACTTACTCTATATTTACACTAGGGAATAAACTATTAACACTGATGCAGCTATATATAGCCATTGAAACATATAATTTATTTCTATGATAATAGAGTCTACAAACCAATTTATTTATTTTATACTCTATTGTTTCACTTCAAACAAAAAAAAATATTTGTATGTACAAAAATTTCTGCATCTGAAATTATATATTTAAAAAAAAAACATCAATTTAATGCTTTCATACAGTTAAGCAGCGTAACTTTGTAACTACACTAACAATATGTTTGCCTAGAGATGTTCACATCAGTCTTGGAGAGTGTTTCCTTCAAAACATGTGGCTACACTAAGGAGCAGCAGCAGGTGTTGCTAGCACCGTATGCCAGTCCCGATAGCCATGAAGGTGCCGAAGGTGCCCCCACCTTGGACCATGGTCTTCCCCACGTTGGTGACCAGGTCCCTTCCCCTCAGGCCGTACCTGCACACATTCAGTCAATATGCATACAGTGATTTACTATCATAAATATCTTAAAACTATACTATATATATATACTATACTGTAACTATAATATACATAACTATCATAAAAGGCATGGCGGGGGAACACAGGCACTGTTAGATTAACAGTGTTACCCCAACCATTACAGAACATACATGTTCATGTATTAACTGTGCCCACGAATTTTTTTGTGTGTAATAAATTAAAGGGCACACATATTGTGTGCAGAGCATTAAAAAAAAAACATACAATTTTAAAACTGCTCGAAGATCGCTGTTAATAAAGCATTTAAGAATATGCTGAGGGCGGATGAGTGGTGGTGTTCCCGGATTTGTCTTAAAACAATATGTTAAGAAAAGTGAAGATACCTAGTATGTTTATTTTCAAAGAATTTTTGGCATGAAACAGATTGTACAGATGGTACAGATTCTTGAAAGCACTCAAGACTTACATTACAGCTTATCTTCATTTCTCCACCACATAATGTTATGATTACCACTCAAATCTCAGTTTCCCAATGCATGATGATAAGACCACGGTACCAGTTCAGAACCTTTCTCTTAAAGGTGATCTAAATGTTAATCACAACTTAATGTGTGTATCAGCAAAATTAATCCATTTGACAGTTTTGTGTGATATTGTAAAAAATAAAAAATAAAATAATAATTTTTAAATATTGTTGTTGCCCTTTAAACCACACTTCTTATTATCAGTCACTTATTTTATTTTTGAAGTGTTTACTGATATGCTGAAGAAACTGTGGGCACCTGAGACCTCACCATGCATATTTACTTCTGCAAAAGGCTGGTTGTCTGTTAGTACCAGAACACACTTTCGTTATTAGTCATCTCATAGATAGTGGAACATTGCACTGCATAATAAACTGAATTGTGATTATGTTTTTGCTTGATTTTATATTTATTAGTTATTACATCTGAACTTTTGATTAATTTAACAAGAACAACACTTTAAAATAACATAATATATTATATTTAGAGATGGTGATTTATAGCATTTAAAATAATATTTAGCATTCTGAATTTGAAATTTAGCATTTTGTAGCATTTTTAAAAACAAGATTTAGCCAATTCTCTCATTTTACACTACTGAAGAAAAGTATATTTTTAAAAAGCATTAAATAGTACACATATTAATTATTAACAACCACAGAAATAAAGATCTAGCACAACTACAAAGATAGCCTATCTTGGCAGGTTTCCAAACAACTTTTTAGCACTTATGAGTGCAATAAATTGAATACTTAAAATTACAATAAATATTTTTTAGCCGTGTTCAGGGCCATAGTTGATGTAGAGTGCACAAATAATGTTACTGAAACTTGTTTTTTTCAATTATATTTTTTTGTTTTTTCAATTTTCGCCTTCTTTTGGTTTTTGATCATGCCAGAAACCGTTGCTTGCAGTTTTACCAAATTTTTTTCTTCATCCAATTTCTCGGTGAATCTTTTTTTTTTTTTTTTTTTTGCAGCCTGATGTCCCTCAGATTTAATGTGCTTTTCAAGTGCATCTTTTTTTTTCCACTCCAGGCGGCGATTACAGAAAGTGCACATTAAAATATTTTTATTATTTTCGTAGAACTGTTCACTTTTGTATTCATTTATGCGATCGCGAATGGAAATTACGTTTTGTCCCATTTTTACCACGAGAAATAACAGTATACAACACATTCACGAGTATGCACGTATTTGTAAACACACCACCTTCCTCAGACTACACAAGAACGCGGCTTTCATGTGAAACACAGCCAGAAAATGGGACTTACAATTGTTAGCGCGGCGAAGCAGAGATGTCGCAATATGGTGGCCTAAAAACTTGTACTCTGCAAGATGACGGACAATCTTCCAGCTAGTTGTTCTTTGCTTTGTTTACAATCACGAGGCACAGATGGCCATTCTTCATTCAATATTTACGAACAATAGTAGTTGTGAATGACGTGACAATAAGATACTTGTGCTGAATACGCCATAAAATGATGGTTTCTTTTGATACTGAACTGAAACAAAATACAATCGGTAAATAAATTGTGTAGAGTGAAGACGAATCTACGTTTTTTACCTTGATTTCGTATTTTATGGTGGAAAGAATATAATTTAGCATATTTTTGCATCTACTTTGCGAAAACGAAAAATCACCATCCATAATTATATTGTTTCATTATTGAAAATGGTAATATTTTTAGTTACCACTAAAAAAAAAATAGGACCTACGTTGCAGGCCATGGCTTGATTTTATGCTAATTTTATTCAGTTCTTGCTTAACATATTTACAGAAACACATCTCTGTAAGTGAAAACAGCATATTTTCTTTTCAGACAATGGATGTTTTTTTTCCCTTCAAATCAATTTATATGGTGTCATGCTTTTTTTTTAATGTCACATATTATCAACTTTATTTAGTACTTGCATGAAACAAAGCATAGATTTTTTGTGTGCTGCATGTTAATGGTTTCAATAAATTAAGCAGAGTGTACCTTTGTAACAGGAATAGTTTTCTCTTTCAATTATCATCTGTACAGAAAGTAAAAACCTACTGTTTCTTTTAGACTTGACCCACCCTTTTGTAGCAACAGGAACATATATTGGTGCATTTAATTTTATTATTTTTAATGTGTCCTGGTCATAAAACCAGTCTATGATAAGATTGTGTATCCTACCTGTCTTTAAATGGTCTCTGATCATAAAAACTCTTTGTTACATACAATCTTAATTGCAAATCCAGAGTAGATGGGCTGGGACCATGTTCAGGTCAGAGATAGTCCGGGTCAAACAAATCTTGCCTTAACATACATGTAAAATAATTTTTGGGTGAATAAAACTATAAAAATTTATGTTTGTTGATTTTTTCATTCCTAAATACAACTTTTGTTACAACTTAATTTTGTGTTTAATACTGCTGTATACGTACACCTAAGTTTCTAACCTACCAACTGATGTAGGATTTTTTTTAATGTCTAGATTAACCAGACGTTGGGACAAACAGGAGCCGGGTTTGTGAGACTATACTGTACTTAAAGCCATCCAACTAACATAGCAAAATTTGCAGACATGATCTCAAAGCTTTTTTTTTAATTTTCCTCGGCAACCTAAAGAAAACTTAACATCTTTTAAGTTATACTTACGGCCTGTACAATAAATATTTCAACAATGAATATGCTATGCCAAGGGATACAGAGAAACGCCTCACTTTTCAGATTCCTAAAAGGATTTGTACCTTATATGTTAAAAAGAGCATGAATATGACTTGCATACTTGCTATTTTAAGGTGAACATGAGACACCTTTATTGAGAAAAAAAGTAATGTAACATATAAACCACGGAAAATAGAAAAATTTATATTTAATCATAAAATTACTTAACTTATTATAAGTGGGAAGAAATATTGCATGTACCTGAGAGCAGAAAAGCCTCCAAACAAAGCCCCAGATGCCATCCCCACACAGAATCCAATCATAAAACCCATCTTCATTTTGTCCCAACAGGTAGGACCGCCAGTCTGATACGCCCCCACGGGAACAGGCATGTTTCACACAACTTGCTGTTGGAAGAAATGTGCATTGGTAACAAGTCTGACAGTCTGTTTCATTGCTGCACTTAAAACTTTCATCAGTTAGGTAAATGTAACAACTTAAAAATAATGTGGGTGCACTCCAATTCAAATACCAATAACAGGCCCTACACAAAGGTATATGCATTCATTTCCTCACCCTGCTAAACACAAGTGTCTGAAACAAGTTTCAGATGAGTTGGGAAGAAGAGTAATATGTGTGTATTACAGTATTTGCCAAGACCTACACTAAACCAAGTTATAGCCTTAAAATTAGCATCTGCTTGGCTGAAATTATATCTGTCCTGGTAGAACCATAAATTATACACTTGTTCAAGTAACAGTGATCTCTCAGTACTGGCCAGTAGGTTCAGGCAGTGTTCCAATCTGCTCTTTTCATATACAAATTTTTTTCTACAAAATCTTTGGTATGTTTTTTTTTGTTATTTGCATTTTGCCAACTTTGAAGCTTACAAATTACAAATGATAAAATTACTGAAATGTTAGTTGAACCTCATACAAGTGCTAAATACACCAATCAAGTTATTGGTTTGAAAACTTTGTCTTCATAAATGATACGAAAGTGTTGGTTAAATCCTGGGTATTAATGTACTAAGTTATAGTGTGTCTCTTAGATTGCAGTACATAGTAAATTGTGCCCACTGTTGTCATATTGATACTACTTGGCTTTTTAATATTATAAATTTTATTTTGTTTGTTATCATTAATGATAATAAAATATTATATATATATATATATATATATATATATATATATATATATATATATATTTAAAAATGGTATTAGTGATTTTGATAAGGCCATAAAATAGTGTGTACTGACAGTATGACAGCTGTATTCATTCTGAAATAAAAAAAGATAATAATTTAGTGCTAAAAATCAATTATTATTTCACAGGAGAAACTTTGTATCAGTCAGTCACTATTAATAACAAAGTAAAAAACAAGTAGGGTGGAAAACAAGTCTCTGCCCCAGCCATAAACGTACTGACATCAAAAATCCCTGCCATTTTGATAACAGCCTGTTATACTGTATTCCTATGAATCTTTGGAGAACCATGGGATAAAGTTGCAGCTAGTATCAAGTAAACAATTAGGCCAATCTATCGTGGAAAAAAATCTTGGCTACTTTAACAAAAAAAATAAAGCACAACACAGTGATGGCTGCATCATTGCACAGGCTACCTAACGTAACCTCTATAAACTGCAATTTCTCAGAAGTCAGTCAGAATTTTGAAACCCCCTTTTCAGAGTAACTAGAGGAATGTCTGTAGTGTTAAAAAAACAACAATCAGAATATTATAATTTTTTTATGAAAAAGTTGCGACCCTTACAATTTACCAAAACCCAGAAGTTAAAATAATCCAGACATATAATTATATTACCTACCATCGTATTGTGACTATGCTATAATTTTGCAACCTGTTAATTTCTAGAGTTGCGGCATTTCCGTAAATACAACAATAAAAGTACAAATGTGTTGTTTTTCAACACTACAGACCAACCTAAAAAGAAAGTTTCAAATTTCCTATTAGATTCCGAGAAACTACCGTCTAAAGTGATGCGGCCGCTGCCATGTTGTTATTGAATAGCACAGCTGAGACTGTTTTCAACTAGAGAGATACCTGATCCTGTTGTTGCCAACCTATTGTTTACTTGATACTAGCTGCAACATGATCCTGTGGTTCTCCAGTGATCCTTAAGAATATAGCATAGCCAAGTCTGTTTTCTAAAAGACAGGAATGTTTAATGTCAGTAAGTTACGGTCGGGGCCAAGACTGTTTTCCACCCTAATTGTACCTTAAGGGCCTGCCACATTTGCACAGGCGCATGTCTGATGCGTTGGAGCTGATGATGCAGATGCAGATATGCCATTTGATTGGTTCATGTGACCAATAATGTCAGTGCTGATGGTAAAGTCAGGCGGAGTGAATCTGTCGTACCATTGCTGGTGAACTTGAACTTAGACAGGTCAGACAGTACCATCTGACATCATGAACAATATTCACCATTGATTAGCATGATGAGTAAGTAAACCAAGTAAAACTTTTAACTAAAGGTCTTATCACTATCCCAGGGCACTATTTTGTTGAATTTGTTTTCCATTAATTTGCTTTGAAATGGAAACAATATACCCAAGAATGTAAAAAAAAAAAATACATATGCAGGCATGAAAATAACAGGTTTTACCCAAATGTATAATAAACTCTTATATAAATTTTTAAAAACTATCAAAATTCCATTAATAAATGTTTACTTAATCTCAATTTTGTACAAAGCTTTCAAGTAAAGCCAAGATAAATATCTATATCATTGTACCTATTATGTGAACCAAATGCATCTGACAAGTGAATGTGGCATGCTGCTACAGAATATCCATAAGACAGAATGGCCATAGATCAGATGCGACTGCACGAATGTGGTAGGTCCTTTATTGTGAATAATACATTGCAGCTAACTTGAAATCCACATGATTTTACAAGTCCCAAACAAAAATTATTTATATATTTAACGTTACTTTAATAACACGGTTGATGATAAAACAATATTTTAAAAATAAACAGTTTTATATAAATTTGGTTAGAATTTTTAACGCTGTTTCAGGATTAAAAAGAGGAATGGCTAGTGCTGGAATACACAATTTTTGTAATAATACGACTTAATTTACTAAAAGAAAAACAGTTACACTAGAAATTTGTATTTGTGTACGCATGTAGGCCCTAGACAACGTTTACACAATATAACATAAAGAGATAATTTTCTCTGAGAGTTACGTGTTTTTATTGTTGTATAAATGTGACTTACTTGTATGTTTCAAACAATATTTAACGAGCGTTCGTAAACGTTTCCGAATAATTCTTATTTAATTTTGCATCATCCAAAGAGATAAATTTGATCTTAATCCTTGATAAACAGTATCAACCGATTCCGCCATGCGTGTTTACAACTACGTCACGTAAACGCAGAGAAGTTGTGCCAACCTGAAAAATAAAAAAGTAAATTATAAAAACATTGTGCACAATTGAATCGACCGTTTCACGCAATCAAAATAAGTTTATTAAATTCTATGACTTGAAATATTTCAGTTTTAAAAGTTCGTTAACAATAATTTTACTGATATTGATTTGTTTTTTGTTTGTTTCTATTAGCATTTTCCAGTAAAAGTGCAAGTGGCATGTGACTGCACTAAAGTCCCATTTGCTCATACGTCAGCAACTGGAAAACATTACATATCCTAATGAAAATGCAAACTTTGGGGGCACTATTTAAATTTTAGCATTAATAAGTGAAAATATTTCCATTTAAAGTTTTGATAAAGAGTGGGGAAATGAAATGAAAATGCTGCTGCAGAAATCTCTCATCCCCGTCCCCCCTTATACACCTTTTACAGGTACGGTAACAATCAATGTGTGTCTTTCCAGTTATGTGGGTTGATTCAAAATGCATCGTATTGGGCACTCCCGTATTACTTTCAATTAATTTAAAATCTCGGTATTATTCATTTAAAGTCGCAGGCGCCAGGTCACTGTGCTGAAGTTCGCTCTATCCGCTGGCTCTATCCGGCCGCCCGGGTGCGTCATACAACAGCGAGCTTGGACCAACAACGGCCTAAGTCATTTCATGCAAGTACGGAAATTCTAATAAACATGACTATATTAATTCAATAGAATATGAGATAGCTGGTATATAGAAACCTTCCTACATGTGTATACTATAAATTAAAAATATAATTGAAGGTAAAAATGCCGTACCAGACGCACTAGGGCCTCTCAGTGCCTCCAATGTGTGGTTTTCAGGGTATCTTTCACAAACAATTTATTTTACCCTGTTTGGCCATCGCTACCGATAGAGATGACATATAGGGACCTTCCTACAAGTATATACAATAAATAAAATTTATTACATGTGAGCAAACTATTGTAGCGGTTGCACAAGGGCCTCTGAGGGCCTCCAAAATGTGGTTCTAAAGGCATATGCTATAAACATGATTTTTTTTCACCCCTTTTGGCCATCCATACCGATAGAGCTGATATATAGAAACCTTCCTACAAGTATATACAATAAATAAAAATTAATACATGTGAGCAAACTATCGTAGCGGTTGCACCAGGGCCTCTGTGGGCCTCCAAAGTGTGGTTTGAAAGGCATATGCTATAAACATGATTTTTTTCCACCCCTTTTGGCCATCCATACCGATAGAGCTGATATACAGGGACCTTCCTACAAGTATATACAATAAATAAAAATTATTACATGTGAGCAAACTATCGTAGCCGTTGCACCGGGGCCTCTGAGGGCCTCCAAAGTTTGGTTTTAAAGGCATATCGTCCCTTAACAGCCAGAAGGGCCAACATCACACTTTTTTAAAAATTGAGGTTTTGTTATGGCAGTAATCATGGCCGTTCGTAGTATGTCCTGGCATATCACAGAAAATTGTATATTTATATTAAATAAAAAAGCATCTTTGTAAATACACCATAAATTATTTATATTTTCTAAATAGGATTTTTTTAAATGTTTTAATTTGATCCTGAACAATTTGACATTTGTGATGTTGGCCCTTCTGGCTGTTAAGGGACGATATGCTGTTAACATGATTTTTTTTTCACCCCTTTTGGCCATCCATACCGATAGAGCTAACATATAGGGACCTTCCTACAAGTATGTACAATAAATAAAAATTATTACATGTGAGCAAACTATTGTAGCGGTTGCACCAGGGCCTCTGAGGTCCTCCAAAGTGTGTTTTTAAAGGCATATGCTATAAACATGATTTTCTTTCTCCCCTTTTGGCCATCCATACCGATAGAGCAGGATATACAGGGACCTTCCTACAAGTATATACAATAAATAAAAATTATTACATGTGAGCAAACTATCGTAGCGGTTGCACCAGGGCCTCTGAGGGCCTCAAAAGTGTGGTTTTAAAGGCATGAAGGGGTGAAAAAAAAATCATGTTTATAGCATATGCCTTTAAAACCACACTTTGGAGGCCCTCAGAGGCCCTGGTGCAACCGCTACGATAGTTTGCTCACATGTAATATTTTTTTTTTATTGAATATACTTTTAGGAAGGTCCCTATATGTCAGCTCTATCGGCATGGATTGCCAAAAGGGGTGAAAAAAATCATGTTTATAGCATAAGCCTTTAAAACCACACTTTGGAGGCCCTGAGTGGCATTTGTGCATCTGGTAAGGCATTTTTCCCTTCAATTATAATTTTAATTGATAGTATACATATGTAGGAAAGTTTATATATACCATCTATCTCATATTTTATTGAATTAATATAGTCATGTTGATATAAATTTCCGTACCTGCATGAAATGACTTAGGCCGTTGTTGTTCCAAGTGCGCTGATGTATGACGCACACAGGCGGCCGGATAGTGCCAGGGGATAGAGCGAACTTCAGCTCAGTGCGAGGACAGTATCCTCCCCTCCTATTTGTTCTTTTCCCCTCTTGCCAGCCACATCTGCGCATGAGGGCGGGACGATAGTACTTAAGAGCTTGAGCCCCTATTATTTGCCTTGTTCCATTGTTTATTTCACTTTTGAATTTTAATGCACAGTAAAGACAGGGTCTTTAGGTGATATGAGCTGGTGTGTAAGATTGGCAGTGTAAATACCTGTTACTTTTGATAACTTGGCTACAGTTGAAATGCATTCACTTTTGATTTTGCATTTTGATTAAATAGTTAGGTATGCTTTAAATTATACTGAGACACATCTTTGTTGAGTGTCATCGCTGAGTTTGATATTGCCATACCTTGTATCATTGTCAATTGGACAATAACTATAGGCTTTTGATATTTGATTCAAAGCCATGTTTCATGTCAGTATTGCAGGCGACAGAAGTGTGCATTTATTCGAGTCATGAATAAATGTTTTGTAAGCAATTGATTTTTAATATTGTGTTGCCGGAGAGTAGGTAGGGGATTTTTGCATGAGTCACCTTTATTTAATTTTGTAGAGCCATGTACTCAGGTTCCTTTGACTCTGGAGTATGCTTTCTCGTTCGTTTACGAGCCACTGCATTGAGTAGGAACACTTACACTTGGTAATGCCTGGAGCACTTAAGGAATTAAACTCTCACTGTTGTTTGCTCCGGGATTCCTCTCAGAGCCTGTAGTAGAGAATTTTATGTTTATTTGAAACTTGTATAGATATTGATATTTGCCAATGCAGTATTTAACCATTCCAGTGATTGTAATATAGTCTTAAAAATTTCATTAGTGTCTAATAATCACATAAGTTAGGTAGTGTGTATAGAATTGAAACTCACACACACAACGGTGTCTTAATGAATTGGGCACCAAGATAAATATTGAAAGAAGCTGTGCTCAGGCTGATAACAGCTCTTTATTGTATTTAAAGACTTAATATTTGTTAGTTAGTTTTCCTACATCGTAGAATCATTTAGCGTGTGATATTTATAACATTAGTTACTCTTTTATATATAATGTACCTATTACTTGTTGCAGGTGCCACCATGTTTCAGTATTATATAAAAATTGTACCAACTACCTATGTAAGAAGAGATGGAGCCATTTTGCAAACTAATCAGTTTTCTGTGACAATGCACCAGAAGGTAAGAAAATAACATTTTAAAATTAGATTGTTATAAAAAATTTATTGTAGCACAACCAGACAAATAATGTTAAACATTTGTTTTTTGAATGAATTATATGTTAGTTTAACCATTTGCCATATTCCAAGATTATTGTTTATGAACTGTAGATGATTAAAACTTTTTTAAAATTAAATTATGCAAAAATTCCAAATGCATATAACTAATTTTTAAGAGCATTTTCTTATACATAAGGTTTGTGTTTACTGTACATGTGTTTGTACCTTATTTTCAATTCTTTTGTTCTGAATTTTTTATTTGTGCCACATATTTAGCATTTTAAAAAATATGTTGTAAACAAGACCTAGCCTAGATGTATTTTAATGTCATTTTGAAATTGAGTTATTCATATGTTAAACATTGTATTGTGAGTACCACAGCTGTTTGGTATAGCATATGACCAACTTATGTAAAATAATCACATGTTTCAGGCTGTGTCAATCCTCACAGGCGAGTCTGGTATGCCAGGAATTTTTTTTAGCTATGAGCTTGCTCCAGTCATGGTCAAGATATCAGAGAAAGAAAAGTAAGTACAGCTAATTTGGTGAAAAATGATTGAAGATTTAGCTGTCATTCCTAATCACTAATATTTTATGATGCAATAGTTCTAAACATAAATTTTAAAAATTAAAATACATATTTTACAATTTCTTTATCCATCACTTTGAAGAGTCAAAATATAAAGTGTTGTCACGGTTCTGGTTTCGTGAGAGTCGCTACAGTGTTGATTGATAATGGGCGCCACCACGTGGAAGGGCACGTGAACCCGGCTAAGATCCGTCTCAGGGCGTGACGTCGCCCGTGTGAGGCAAGACTGGACCCTCGGTTAACTCCCGTAGTACGTTCAGACCTGGCCCGTTCTCAGCGTCAGGCACGCTTATGTTATACCAAGTAATAGTGGGCTCTCCAGGCGTCCCACACGCCTGCGCACGAGGTATAGGTCGCCACGTGTTCGTTGAAAAAATACACGAAGACAATTATAATTAAGATGTTTAATACGTGCGAATACTCCCATACACGGCCTCACGAGGGTGCGTTTCCAAGAACCAAGGCTCTTAATCGGAACACAGGAATAAGGCCCACGCATGTGGCCTGCACAAGCGATTACTTAAGAACGTTAAAAGTCTGGTTAAGAGTTAAAAAATGATTAAGTTAAACAGTTCCCCGACCGAGGCAAGCCTCGGGGATAACGTGAAAGAGATTGGAAGTAATTAAGCAAAAATGGAATTAATGGTCAGCGAACAAAGAGTGAAGTCCCCGGGTGCGGAAGGCAGCGTCTTACCTCGGTCATTGGTGGCGTGGAACTGACCGAGCGAAGGGCTCCCTCGGAACAACATGGCGCCTTCCCGCCTTGCCAGATTACCATTACGCCTTTCCGATGAAGTGCCTTGCAATCTTACATAAAGAAATACAAGAACACTCCTAAAATTAAGACACGCTCTCCCACGGCTCTATTTCTATTTAACATAGAGTTATTAGTTACTTAAATTTAAATACATATCGACTATGTTCATGTTCGGGCCCGCCCGGCAATGTCTTTAACTTACACACTAAAACTTACATGCTAAACAAAACAAAAGCCCTCCCGCCTTTCAGAGGCGACACAAATAAATGGGGAAAAAATAAAAAGCTATATAATATAATTATTACAAATTTAGAGGGACGTCGCACTGCCGCTACAGCGCCCTCTTGAGGTAGTTCGTGGCACGCTATTCAAACACACACACGTGACTACGTACTCGTGACGGTGCGACTGCCAGTGCGGGAAGTGGGACGGTTGGCGAGGGGAAAGGTGGCAGAGGCTGACCAGGCTTCTGGGGCGCAGGCCCGGTTGACGTCAATGTTTGTTTGTGTACACCCAATATTTTAATTATAATATTTTCTCCCAGATTAAGTGTGGCCTGCATTAAAACCATTAAGATATATCTTGTTAGTTTGCATTTCCCAGCCATAGAAACACAGAAAATGCACTCCTAGTTAGTGATCATGATATTATTAGTCAAACAAAATGTTTAAATTGGAATGCTTATGCCTGACTTACCACAAACAACAGATAACACATTTCATGTACAGTGGAATCCGTTTATAATGACATCGAAGGGAATTGACAAACACGTCATAATAAGCGGACGTCATACAAAGCGTTTTGTGAAGAAAAAAAAAACTTTTTTAGGTGAATACTTTTGTATTTTAATAGAGGAACTTAGCATAGAAACACGTGTACCAACATGATACATATATGTATATATTTTTCATTTTTAAGTTAAGAAATCTGTAATTTTTGTCTGCTTTTGTTTTTTCATTTTATTGTAATAACAGTCTCTAATACTATTGTGTATAGAAGACATTGCCATGGTCAAATTACTATAATTTTCAATATTGCTATGAACAAATCGTGATAATTCTGCAGCCTTTAATGCCTCTTCTGCGGTAGGTAATGGTGCTTCCTCGACTTCCTCTTCTCATTCCCCATCACTTTCGAGGTGTTCCCTAGCATTAATGTTCTGTACAATATTTTCATCGGTGGGTTCTTCGGATGTGAGAAGAGCACTATCAATGTCAACATTATCTTCCCACATTTCCGGTGCTGCTAAAGAATCTGAATTTAGGTTTCGTGACCATAAAGATAAAGGGATGTCATCTTCTTCATCAAATTCATGTTTTGCTGTTTGAACAGGAAAACCGTCATGGTTTCCAATGAATCCAGCATGTTTGAAACAGTTGTGAATGGTACTTTGTGACAATTTATTCCAGGCATCATTAACCATCAGAATTGCATCTAGCACAGTTATTTTCATAGAAGAATTGTTTTCATTAGCATCAAGACAATTAATCATTTTGAGCACAAGGTTTTTTCTCAAATTAGTTTTGAGTGATCGTATTATTCCCTGATCCATTGGCTGTAGTACTGATGTTGTATTCGGCGGAAGGAAAGCAAGTGTTATAGACTTTAAATCAGTAACTTTTGGATGCGCCTGGAAATTATCAACCAGCAATAAAATCTTTTTCTTCTTCTTCACCAAATCACGATCCCAATTTCGAAGCCATTTTTCAAAAAGCTCTGACGTTATCCAAGCTCTACGATTGTTAGCATAATCGACAGGTAACCATTTGACGCTGCTAAAACATCTTGGTTTTTGTGACTTTCCAATAACGAGCAATTTCTTTTTCTCTGTGCCACTCATATTTGCTGCTACCATTACAGTTATTCTGTTTTTCGACAACTTGCCTCCACACCAATTCTCATCTTTAAATTTCAAAGTTTTGTCCAGCATTAATTTGTAAAACAGTCCAGTTTCATCAGCATTAAAAAGCTCATCATCAGAAAATTGTCTTCGTAGATTCGGCCACACAGACGTCAAACAGTTTGTTGTTGAATTTTGATCAACAGACGAAGATTCACAGACAATTTTTCCCGCCACAATGTTATGTCTAACTTTAAAACGACTGATCAAGCTTGCAGAACAATTGAAGTCGAGAATACCAAAACGCGTGGCAAAAATATTTGCCTTTTCCTGTAGCATAGGGCCGCTGACAGGTATTCCCTTGTTTCTCGTGATTTTAAACCACTGAATTAATGCTTGATCAACATTTTCTTGTCGCGATTTTAGAAGCCTCTTCGGTTTCAAAACATTTGAATTGAACGATTGCTTAATCCGGTTCTTGTTTTGAAAATCATCGAGATTGTCGAATGACCCACGCCAAATTCCTTTGCCAGAGAAGAGTTTGATTTTCCATTTTCTAATCTGCATATAATTGTACCTTTCTCCTCAATCGTAAATGCTTTACGGTGTTGAGATGACATTTTTTCCACAGGATATCACGAACAACAATGCGTGACCTTCAAGTGTCAATTACTCACAGAGGTTCAAAACAAAAACGAACCACGTGCCACGTCATTGGGAATTAACAAACATTGCCGAAGGTGTAAAGAATCATGTCAGTCATTATAACCGGACATAATTTATTAAAAATGGGTCACAATAAGCGACATGTCACTGTAAGCAAAGTCATTATATTATATCCGACTTATTTACATAGAATTTTATATGAAAACCAAATTTTGTTGTGTTATTACGTCATAATAGGCAATTTGTCAATTCATAATAAACGGATTCTACTGTGTTTGGAGACAAAATTTGCAACTAAACATAAACCTCTTTCATGAGCAGGGCCTACCCAGTTATCATTCCCACCAACAAATGGAAAGACTTTTAGGGCAAATTAGTGGCAAAAGCGGTTCTATCCCCCGCCCCTCATTGAAATTCTGTGCACGCTCCTTTTGTAGTGCCATATACCATATTTACCTGACTGTAACAAGACTCTGAATATAATTATAAACTACTTCTTGATTATGTGTTTAGGAAAAATTATTAATGGGGGTAACAATCAAAATTCAAACATACAAAAATTAGAAATTATTTAAATTAAGAAACGTTTTACCATTTTTACTACAGCTTTTCTGGTGTCACTTTTATCAGTTTTGAAATAACAAGCTGAAATTAAAAGAGAGAAAAAAAAAGATGGCTGTAGTTCAAAAGCCATCTGCCCGAAAGCAAAGAATGCTGCGATATACGGTGATCGTTTGGGAGGGTGTAAGAGGAGACGGAGGGGATACCTTGGCTAGCAGTTACAGTGAACTGTCTCCCTTTCTCCTCTGAGGTATCTGTTGCCTGCTGACACTCCCCTTCCCTCCCAGAGGTTCAGAAATCAGTAAATAAGAGCGGACTAAAGTGGCTTAAGTGACACAGGAGGCAGAGCGTGTTGTTGAACTAAACTCATCCCATCGATTTTAATTGACCTTTTCCAAGGGGAAGATAGCAGTTGTGGTAAATATCATATTATATTCAGGTAAATACTGTAGTAATAAATACATTTAAGAGTATCCTTTAAATAAAAAAAGGTTATTTGAAAATAAGTTTGTGAGAATTAGTTTTAAATATTCTAACAGCTGTTGTTCATCTATGTTTTGTTATTTTTATTTTCCACTTCAGAAAAGTGTGTGGGGTGGGGGCAGCTGGCCCCTGGAAACGCCCTTACTACTATGCTTGTACAGCGAATGCACACTAATATTATTGTTTATTTAATATTTTGTTTGCAGATCACTTGGACATCTGGCAACCAATGTGTGTGCTATCATTGGTGGAGTGTTCACAGTGGCTAGTCTTATTGATGCGTTCATCTACCGTTCAGTGAAAGCCATCCAAAAAAAAATTGAGCTGGGAAAAGTGAACTGAAAACTATTTCCTCTTTCAGTGGACTTTATGCACAGAACATCACTTCTAAAAATTGTTTGTAAACTTTGTTTAAACTTGTTAAACAAGTGGAAGGGCTGAAGCTCGGTTTATCTGTAATTTTTTTTAAATGATACAATTAATTTGGTTACTCTTTTATTTTGAACTCAGTAATCTGTTCTTAAATTACAGAACTTTTGATAATTTTTGTTTAAAGATAATAACTACATATTTGGGATTTCAAAATACAGTAATAAATACTGCTTTCCATGCTAGCACAAAGCTGTATGAAGACAACTTTTGAAATGTTTATAAATTACAAGACGTAATAAATACAGTACTTTAAGTTTTTAATTTCTTAGGAAAGAAAACATAAAATAAAAGTGGTATGTGTAATGTGTGTAAAAGTATTGAGCTTTAAAAGAATATTACTATATTACTGCTCCTGCCGTGCACATGGTGGATTGTGGCTACAATATGTAGATGAAAATCATTATGCTGATGGTGAAGGAAACAGTAAAAATGAAGGGAGCTAGGCAAAAGACTGCAGAGTTATTTTTTCAGTGCATCAAATAGCAAAGCTGCAACACATTCATTTCTTACCTTGGTGAAACAGTTGCAGGTAATAACTTTTTCATAAAGTGTTAACCTGAAGCTTTTAACAAGTAAGGTACCTCACTGTGCA
The DNA here is from genome assembly GCF_032445375.1 of Bacillus rossius redtenbacheri. NCBI lineage: Eukaryota > Metazoa > Arthropoda > Insecta > Phasmatodea > Bacillidae > Bacillus > Bacillus rossius. Next base: position 52,427,614 of record NC_086330.1, read on the forward strand.
CATACCATATTTACCTGCAAAATGGTAGCCCCTGCGTGTGAGTCACACCTTTAATTTGGGCCATAAAAATCCAACTTTTTCGCAGTTAGGGTCACCCTTGAATATGGGTAGCACCATATATCACTGTCTCTCAGCTTATTGGTATGTAAGAAATACAGCACTGGGACACAATTCTTGACATTGTCGGAATAATATCGCTAGAGGGATGATCCGCTAGTTTCATTCTGATAGACAGCTAAATGTGTATTCTTGAAACTAGCAGCTATCAGAATCAACATTGTCAGGTTGATGAAAAATTTCTGGAAGTGTGGCAACATTTTTTATTTTTTTTTATTTGATGTCACTAGTAGGAGGCCAATCACAATGAGGGAAGGACCATTTCTAATGAAATTGTATTAATTTTTTTAATGATGTTCATCTTATTTCTCTAGTTGATGGATGTTGAAGTGGTGTGTATAAGTACATAACTAATAATTAACAATTAGTCGTAAAGTTATGCCAGAAAAATCAAAAATTTTATGACTTACCTATATAGGAAAAAAAATTGTTTTAAGCAGGGAAAAATAATAGTGTGTAATGCAGTTGTCAACTTTATTTCTTGTTAGAAAAAGTACTACAAAAAATGAATATTTATGAAAATGTGTACAGATTCATGGTTTTTTTTTTTGTATATAAAAAGTTCTTATCGCCTACGGGACTTTTTTCTTTTCTTCTTCTCTGCTCTGCGTAATTGGCTCCAACTTTTATCATATTTTTGTGAATACTTTGATGTGGAAATAAATTTTATGCACTGTTTCTTGATTCAGCAAATCATCTATGATTGTGTACATTAAGATTTTTATAACCACTGCAAGTAATTACAAAATGATAACTCTTATGGACAATATCTTGTCAATTATTTCGGGAAGAAATTTTGTAATTTTTGGAGTAAGGGCTTCTTGGAAACAATCTATCTATTTATCGAAAATTCTTTCAGCAACTTTCTTCTGGCATTATTTATTTAATAATACTTGTGTGTATTTTTATGGGTGTATGTTGTTGTCTTCAAAAATATTTTCTGCTTGGCAGGAATGTGCTAGGTTTGCAAGATAGGAAGGGGTCAAAAGGATAACCTTTATTTTCACAATCAATTGTAATTGAGCAAAATTCATATATAAATGGACTCATTTCGAGTGCATTTCAATCCCATAATAGATGTCCTTTTTAACGAATAAATGTGCATAGCCTATGTAAGCCTGCTACTCTAGTTCTGATCCAATCAAAACATGACACATTTTTGCAATATTTAGTGTGAAAAACTAATTACATTATACGTAAACTATGCAATAATAGTACCTATTTATAACAAAACACAACAAATAAATATCAAATTTCTACACCGATAATTTCCATATTTTTCACGTAAAATGTTAAGTAATGAAATGTAAATATAATATTCTTACACTTCCAAATGTAGTTCAATTACAAGCTATTTCTCGTCACGAACACACTAATTTTAAAGGTTAGATGACACTCGTGTTGTAATTTTTAAATACAGTAAATTAGATATAATCTTAAACCCATCGCATGTGAGTTTTTTATAAATAATGTTTTTGTTTCCTTTAGGAATAAATTAAATTTCAATCAAATAATCTACGACTCGATAGGCCTGCCTACTGTATTACGTTGCCTATTTTTATCTGAATATATATCACATAATGTAATGAGGTGAATAAGTTATTTCTGGTTTTAAATGTAGCTAACCTAAAATAACTAGTTATCCACACTATTTTTACAATATTTATAAGTAGCTAACTTAACCAACCACCCACACAATTTTAAACATTTCAGAACCATAACAGTGTCCATTTTGAACCAATCAAAGATCCAAAGAACAACAAACTCTCAAATCTCTATCGAAATTATTTCGCCAGCAAGGAAGTGGCGGAATGATTCTGGCGGAATTCCGCCAGTGCGTGTTCAAGAATAGGGTTTAGAAAAAATCCGTCGGAATTAAGCAATTCCGCTAGCATAATTATTACAACAGTGTTAAGAATAGCATCCCTAGTGTTAACTGTCATCTTTTTGTCTGCTTTCTGTGACACTTTATTACTGTAGGAGGGAGTGAGACATCACTTTACTCCCACTCCCCTAATGGTTTATGACCCCTCCTAATAACTAAGACACCCTTGTATCCCTTCCCAGCTATTGTATCTCTCTCTTTTTTTTTTTAACCAGTCCTAAAATGTTAGATTGTATATACTTGTGGTTTACTATAGCTAACAATAGAAATATAACTGTTCCCCAGAAACAAATTTATGCATCATTCAATCAATACAGCTTTGTTGAGAGTTTCTGGCGGGTGAGTCAAAGGTTGTGGATGTAATGTTGACCGGATAGGGGGATTTCACATTGGAGGGAAGAATATATCTTCCCAGGTTCAGGACGAGAGGTACTGTGGAAGGCATTGGCAATCCATTGCAGATTAACCTCGTCTAGTCTTACCTAGCTGTGCCATGGCCGTTACCTTGCCTTAATGACTAGATGTTTAAAAAAAAAAAAAAAAAAAAAAAAAAGCAGCTTAAAGCTGATAAAACTCTTCATGACATAGTTAAGCAACATAATTTAACTGGTGGTTGGGGCTACAAAGTACTATTTTTTTAATTGAAGCAATATTGTAAAAACATGTGCATATTTACCTTTTGAAACTTTTGATTGTATAAAAATGCCAACAGTTTTTTTCTCAGTCCAACTCCAAGAGCTGTCCAACTGCATAGCTGCTGTGATTCCAATAAGACTTCTGTACATTCTAATACTTCATATTTGTATTGTTTAATGTGATATTGAAACAAATATCCAGAATATATGCATAAAAAAATTTTAATTATTAAAACAATATCATAGGATGTTCTTAATTTGAAGGAAAAAATAAGTAGACACTTTAAAAAAATATATGAAAATTTAACTTTTTTTTAATCACCTTTTAAAGAAAGTACTTGCTGTTAAGAGAATATTTACTGCCACTGTCAACTCTCGTTCTATATTATTCAAACAACAAAGATTTAATTTTTGTAGACAATAAGGTTATCAAGAGATGGCAGGATTTGAATTGCAATTCAAGGAATCTGGGAACGACCCATGGCCTGTGATGAAAAATTTGGCCAAGGATTTGCTATAACACGCAGCTTTATGAATAAAGAGCGCTGTCGTGAAATTACAACTCCTTCCTTAAACTATAACCACATAACAGTTTCCCTTCTTATTCATCTCAGATTTGGCCACCTATTTGAGTTAGTTTCCTGAAGTAGATCCACAGCACTCATAGGGTAGGATGTTACTAAGATTGTCAAATCTTGTTTAACCTAAATCATAATGGTTGGAAAAAGATAAAAACACAGGTCCTTAGAATTGCAACTCTGATGTTTACAGTGGTTTTACCCTAAAAGCACAAAATTGCACATCTACATTTAACAGAATTCATTGGAAACCTTACGGCCCTCTTACGTTCTGGTTTTTGTCCGTACGATACAGGATGGGCGAAATTGGACATACAGTAACATATTGCATTGTATGCAATTTTTCAAACTGTCCGGCCACGAAATAACCAGACCGGCTCCATGTAGCACCCAGACAAACCTTGATTGTGTCAGGTATTGGATGGATGAAAACCAGAATGTAAGAGGCCTACCAGTTATGCTATACATACAGATCAAGTTTAGAGTTATAGACACAGTAACACTTACAGACTAGAATTTGTTTTTGTATTGTGGGTTTTGAAAATATTGTACAAAATTATTTGCCCTCCGACCCTTGGTTTCTTTTGATGGCCCTGTTAACTATGATGGTTGTATGATTATTCTGCTCCTCTTAGGTAATTCTTGTAGTTTTAAACAAATAATTGGACACAACATATCTTTCTATATCACAGCATAACACAAAAACACAGCATTATAATAAAATAACTTTTATTTATCTTGTTATAATGTCTTGAGGAAAATGTTGAAAGTATCTACGGAAGTCTTTGCAACATTCTCACAGAACTGAGCGTCTGTCCCATCAACCAAACTTCCCAGAGAAACATAGCATTCTAATGCTGGGTTATACTGCGCTCGTCCCAAAGAATGTAGAAAGAGGTGGCGCTGTTTGATGCGGAAGGCTCGGCTACTCAAAACCCTTGGACATTGTGCAATGTGTTCGTGAGGGATCTTCATCTCATTGTGGACAAACTCAAACCTCTCCAACAACCCATGCTGACCTGAAAGAAGTTCAACATTTGGTCAATTCACTGTGTATATATATTTACGAGTTGTTGCTTATCAACGTTTTCCACTCAAAGCTTAGCTGTGAACAGTTTTCATAATGATTATAGTAAAGCATCTTTCAGAAACCTAAAATCTCTTAAAATATGCATCTGTTTCGAGATTACTTTTCTTTAATTGTGATCGTAAAATACACAAAATGATAATTCAGTATTATAAACTGTTTGGAAAACAAAGACTATTCCATGCCAGTGGGATGTAATGCAATATATTACATAGTTGTACAATCTCTCAGTTATTTTCACATTAAAGGTTTTAAACGTGCTCATATATATATATATATATATATATATATATATATATATATATATACATACATATATATATATACACACACACACACACACACACACTAGCAGACCCGGCCACGCGTTGCTGTGGCTGAGTGATTTAGAAAGGATTTAAAAGACAAAATTTAACACAGATTAACGTAACATTTCAATTCTATTTTATTATTAAATACTCTGAATACCTTTACTTATAATAAATCACAGTTCATTTTATTAATAAATACAGTAAACTCTAGAATTATTCGTGTTAATTGGGACCTTCCGATGCCCGGATAATTGAATGCCCATAAAAACCCCCGGATAATCCGTTTCACCACTTAAAAATGGTGTATTTACTGGCAAAAGAGTGTCTCTTCAGTAGAATTCTTTGAGTACAAGCAAAGGCTTTGTATACAGTGTCCCAGCTTATTGGACAGTAAACAATACTGGCACTATGTTGCCGCCATTGGCACTATGTTGCCGCCATCCTTCTCCTGTCCCCTTTATTGCTACGGTAGGGAGAGCGGCGGCAGTCCCAACTCAGCATCTCCCTCCACCCTTTTAATGACCTATTATCCGGGGTCACTACAAAATAAGTGTCTGAACCACAGCACAATATTATACACCTTTTTTCCCCCTTCCAGCTATTGCATTTTATTTTTCTACCTCGCACGGCAAGAGATTGTTTCTTGTTGATTCCGCCTATTAAAATTAGGATGCACTTTACAGTCATAACTACGAGTATGGGATACTACGAGACCTTCGAAGTTACGAGAGTTTAGAAATGCACCGTCAGTTTGACTACGTAAATAGTAATCCTAAACTAATTTGGTTATTACGAGTGCTTACTTGTTGGCTCTTTCGTAAGAAAGAGTGATTTAAATGACATCTTCAAACAAGGAAAGATACCGTTAGTTGGAAGGAAAAAAAGGTTCACGCAGTAAACCAAGGCTGCAAAGCGAGAGAGGGCCGTGGCTATGCTGGCGCCGGGGCTGTCGAGAAAGAATGAATGCTGTTGTTGGGTGGTGGTGTGGGGTGAGGAAGGGATGTCTGGTGGCGAACAACATGCTCCCTTTCTCTCTCTCTCTCTCTCTCTCTCTCTCTCTCGGCAGTTTCAAGAAGCTCTCCCCCTTCCTTTGTGTTACTGGCTGCTTCGGCCGGTGGAGGGGAAATTCCTAAACCACCCCTCTCTCCGCCCCCCCCCCCCCCCCCCATGTGTGTATGTGTGTTTTCAATTTCAAAAAGCTTTTTATTATGTCTTTTTCATACATTAGCACTTTTACATGATATACTTGACATGCCAGCACTCTGTGCTCTTTTGCCAAAAATTATATACAATTTAAAAGGTAAACATTGGTTTTACATATTATATACAGATGAACAGAAGTTTCAATTGATTGTCTTTGAAGGAAAAAGTTTAAAAACCTGAGAGCCCTGTTCCTTTTGTGTGTGTGTGTGTGAGACCTCGTTGCGTAGGTGTGCGTGGCAAAAAAAAACACATGCACTCTTCTTGTGTAACTTTACAGGTTTTAATGATGCAATATTCCAATAGGTAATGGAGGTAGAGGGACCTTTTTTTTTTTAAGCGTGGCGGGATGCTGTGAAAAGAACGCTTGAAAAGAAAAAGAAAATGGTGGGGGGGGGGGGGGGGGGAGGGGGGTGTTGAGCCGGAAGGCAGCAGTCAAGGCATTCCTTTTTGGTTTAAAGTGTGGCAAATTGACGGGTGAAGGTGTCCGGGGAACAAGGGTCTGAAGGTTCAGGTAAATAGCTTTCTGACATGTCAGTAAATAATAAAAAAAAAATGCAGCGCAATCACGGCGTAGCTACACCTTGTCATTTTTTTTACAACTTCATAAAAAAAATCAAGCACGGATAACCCGAAAACAGGATAATCCAGGCCCGGATAATAGTTTACTGTACTTTGATTAGTTCTAACTATAATAAATCACAGTTAAAGTTTAATGAAGCGCCAATCGGTGTACAATATTTTTGGTCCGGGCATTGTTGAGATTCGATTTTTTTGGTGGCATTTTACTAAAAATAATAATTAAGTTAGTAAAAATTCAATCAAAATGAGAAAATAAAAAGCAAGCACTTATACATAAAATTTTTTTATTTTTATAAACTTAGATTTTAAATTTGCAGGAAAGGTAGAATTAATTAATACTTACAAATTTAATGAACTCTGATTCTCTAGCTAATATTATTTGTTTTATTATTATATCTGTAGATTGACAGCTGAAGATATAAATAATATTAAACACGTGAGAATAAAATCAAAAATAATACAAAAAAAGCGAGGTTATGTAGTACATTGATCAACGAAAATGTGCACAACATGGAGAAAAATAAAATTTGAATTGAAATGTAGCACCATCTATGAGATATTTATGTCAGACAGTACAACAGTTGTCTGTAAAGAACTTATTTAAGGCGCCATCTGTTTGAGACTTATGAAACTTACGATTAATAACACCAATCAACATTGATAATCAGTTTATTATTAATTATAAATTATTAAGACCATTAATCGAAATAAAAACTATCCTATCTCTCAAGTTGGAAAAATTACACATAAGGTAAGTGCGCCGGTACTCGTCACTGCTCCAATGGTCGTCACTAGCAACTTCAAATGTAAATAATAGAGAAGTAGCTCAATATATCGCCAACTTAAATATTGACAAAAATTTGGTCGACGTTCTAGCTGAAATTACCACAATAGTTTTCGGAACAAACACTATTTTCAATCAAAAAAGTCCGTGCATCAAAAGTTTGTAGAGCAGTGAAGATAAATAGGGGAATTCCTATACTAAAACACTAAGGACGTACGTGCACATTTTTAATTTTAATTCTGTAATTTTTCATGTTTATTCGTGATGTTTTGTGCTGAATATGTTAGTTAAATGTTCTTGAAGAGGTGAAAGTGTTTATTTTAAAAAATTCGTTTTCTTTGTATGATTTAGTTAGGGTGACGAAAACTGGATCAATAAAAACCTTGTATTGCTAGTGTTCGTCATATCTGATGAGCACTGGTACATTTAATATTTTATTTAAAGTTGTGCTAAGTTACACCCTAGAGTTCTTAAATAATATTGGTTCTTTGTTGCTGATAGACAAAAGTACATTATTATGATCAGATCCAGTAGTCGTCACCTATGACGACTTCCGATGCATGTGTATGACGACTTCTGGGTCGGAAATTACTTTACTTTATTGATTGCAGAAATTGTGTAGGCATTATTGTTTACATTAATTTAGGGGTCATTCGATATATATTTTGACATTAATAAGTAAATTAAACATTGTAATGTGTCTCGTTCTTTAATTACAGGGCAAAATGCCAAAATGGAAAATACTGTTGTATGAAGAGTCAGCCATGGAAGCTGCTCTTAAAGATGTAGCGAATTGTATGAGTATAAAACGAGCAGAGGTAAAAAATAGTGTACCAAGAAACACATTGTCCAATAAACACAAAGGCAAATCGCCCTTGGGTAGGAAGATGGGCCCTGATTCATTTTTAAAGTTTACTTCTGATACCGCATACCATGCTGTTATGTTGCAGCAACGAATCGAGTCGTATTGTGCACGTGTACAGTATGACGTCGCATAAATAATAATAAATAGAATATAAACAATTAACAATATTTGATAATTAAACAGTTTTTGTTAACCAAGAAACAATTAAATCTTATTAGAGCGGCTTTATTATATCTCTTTTAAGATAAGAACAAAAAAAAATGTGAAAATACATGATATTGAAAAACAAAAACATACATATTTCTAATTTGTAAAAAAATACTTTGTTACGTTGTTTCTGTTCCAATCTCAAACTTTGTCTACACACATAATACCTTTAATAAACAGTAAAAAAACTTAGACGAGGAATTTCCATATTATACTTTACTTAAAAAACAAACATTGTTCTTTGTAACGTAAATTCATCGAATATGCACACGCATGCATAAAATATACGAGAAATGCGAGTAACAAAATGCAGCCGTGTGTAACGTTTCATTACTCGTTACTAGACGGCGCACCCGTTACTCAGTAACGAATACATACGGTTTGCTATAGCTCTATATATTTTCATGTTAGTTGTGCTGTCCCTCTTTGTTCCGTGAGTGCTGTAAGTAAATTCAAAATTTAATGAGGATTATTCATTATATTACTAAACGATCATTATGAATTGCCATTTTGATGTTTAAAATATAGTATCAAATAAAATTTGAAGCCCAAATAGTACAATACTATCATTCTGGATCCATGAATTAAAACTAATGCAGCCGAAATCGCACATGACGACTACTGGCACAAACATGTGACGAACACTGGCAAACACGAAAATTTGCATGACGACTACTGGCTCGAAATCACACTATTTTCAAAATTATAAATCTACAAAAATAATTTGTTTTTATCGAAGAGTGTTGGATAGCATTGTAGAGTAAAGTTTGAGGTTAAAAACAAACATGTAGGGGCAGTAATACACCTACGAGGTTATGTACACAATTTTTTTTTCTAAAACTCGTCTTAGCATGACGACTACTGGTACATTTACCTTAAATGCCAATTTTCATCAAAATCGGTTGACTTGGTGAAGAGTCCACTGGAAACAAACCTCAGGACACTGGATTTATGTATCTGTGTGTTTTGTGTGTGCGTTTTTTGGCACTGCGGTGTTGCATATCTTATGTGATATGATGCCAGCGTGTGTTCTTATTTCAGTTCCCTTAAGTATTAGTAGCCCAAGTGACCATACACCCTAGCATACTACTAATAAATAAAGCTTGTATTGATTCACTTACTTATCATCCACAATTTTGGCTGTTTCAACAATATGTTCTTCATTTCTTTTGCTTCAAAACCCAGTTCTTCCTTGATGACAAAAGTATTAACCTGATGTGTCAAAAAAAAAACCTTAAATCAATTGCATAATCAGAATTAAGATTATAGTACAAAACACTAGTAGCAAGACGTACCTTTATGTGATTCATGCTGTAGGTGATGAGACGTGGTTGCTTAGTCGCAAGGAATCTCACTTCATTGCCGGTCAGGGAGAAGTTCTTCTGGAAGTGGCCCAGCCGGCTGTCTATGGTGTCTGTACTGTTGACAAACACCATTCACCATAGAAATATATAACACATGACTGCAGTTTACTGATGCAAGTTCTTTCAAAGCTTAAAAGAAATTGTTCTCTCCCAATACTCCCCCATGTTCATGCCAGATGCAGGTCCACCATCTGGACGAAATTACAGAAAAAGTGATCTATGCACAGTAATGTGGGCACAGACTGGTCACGGGATAGGACACCAAAATCCTTTCTCTAAAATTAAGGGACTGGCCACGACCTGTCTAAGGGTTTGGGAGCGGTACTGTGCACAGGGAATACGGTTAGGGTACAGTTATAACATATTCAACACCTAAACCCTTATTTTAGTGTCTTGAAATACCACTCGGAGTAAGCCATCAGTTAAGCTACAATCAGCAATCACACAATAATGTACAGCAAAATTGTTATGTCTTACATAAAGAAATCATCACTGCCAAAAGGCATAACACTTTGTCACCCTTTCAAGGTATTCTTTATAAAATAGGCTATATTTAAACTAAATAAAACATTGCATAGAATAAATAAATATGTGTGTGTGTGTGTGTGTATGTATATATGTGTGTGTGTGTATATATATATATATATAACATATATATATATATATATATATATATATATATATATATATATATATATAACAAATATAACTTCAAGTTAAAATAAACCATTCGCTTTTCAGTGCAAATGTCTAATGTATTACATAGTTGGGAAATAAGGTGAATATTAAATAAAGTGAGATGTTTTATTGTAAAGGTGTAGCCATTTCTTTGACAGGCTATTGCAGTTTATTTAATAGCCTATATATGAGCAGGAAATTATATTCTAATATCTACTCATATTTGCAAGCATTTAGTTTAAAAGATTTGTTTTATTAAAGTCCATTTGACCATACCTGTAGAAAAGCAATCTGCAAAAATTAATAATATTATCAATAAATGTTTAAGCCCTTGAAAATAGGCTGTAATTTGGTTTATTGCCTCCATTAAGTTTTTTTGTCCAAGTCATGTTAACTCTATGGTATAATAACGAATTTTTTAATGAGTTCACAAAAACTCATATTTAAAAAATTACATAACCTTTAATTATTGAGTTAAAACCTAGGCCATGTAGGTGTGATATGTAAATCGTATAATAATTTAGGATGTTTTTGTGCTGATTATGGATAGTATGTTTTAAAAAAATAATAAACATGAAAATAATTTGTAAACTTCTTAACACTTTTTATGTCTTAGTACATAACTGTTTAAATTAACGAATAAGCAGTATGTACCGGCCGTTAGGTTTATGCTACCCGTACAAATTTGTGATTTATAGTGTTTAACTTTCTTTAATCTCCCGTACAAAAATATTTAAAAAGGTAATATCTTTCATTATTGATTAGTTCTCAGGCATGTGAGCGCAATCATGTTTACGGCCTACTTACATATGTAATGAAGCTTTCTGCGTGGGGGTTTCAATTTCCTTGGAGACGTGAAAGTAAAAACGCTAGGCACTGCAGTCTTCTTTAAAAATTTACCGCCACATTCTACTTTCTATAATCTGCAGCGACAAAATGTTTTGAGCATACACGCATGTGCGCTGAGACTGGACATTTTCGATCGTCCCTGCGAACTTTTATTTTCCATAATTTTAAACGTTCTGGATTTTTTGGAAAGGCGTGGAATGCTATTCCGGGCATTAAACTTGAGCTCCTACAATGAAGAACAGAACAATACTGCACCATTATTAAACAATTTAACGAATAACCATCACTTGATGCGCCTTTGTAGGTTCCAGCCATATACAACAATAAAGAGACCATACAAAGGTACAACAAAATATCAGAAGTTGATGTTGCAAGTATATGCTTACCTATTTCCTAGAGAAAGACAGTTACATAACACTTTTCTGTCCTATGGCATGCTAAGCTCATTCACAATCATAATGTCCAATCACTTACGTGAATTAAATAACTAAAAAGCTGATGCAGTGTGTCAATTTTATATTTTTAATTTTCACACCTACCTGAACGACAGCCAGTAGGGGTTCTTTGAAATCACTTTCAACACCATGTCTCCCGAGAACCTCTTTGATTCCAAATAGTTAATTCGTACTTGAAGATCATCCAAATCTTCCTTGAAAATTTCTGGATTTTTTGTCAAAAACCATCCCAATGCATCAGGGAGAATGCCTTTGTCAACCAGGAACCTGACAAGTACACAAACCAATAAAATTGCATTAACATGTTGAGAAAATATGAATTCATTATTTTATAGCAACAACTACATGTTAAAGTCAAGTAATTAAGTACATTAGCTTCATTTCAAAGCATAATTTTCCAAATATGTAAATTTCACAACTATTCTATATGAATTCTTAGAGTATATGGTGTAGTTAATAGCTAAAGTATCCCGTTTTAGTGATTTATTGCTTTGAAATATGTTGGGAATTGTAATAACGTAAATATGTAATCCTCAGTTTTTCGTTTCGTAGTTAGACCATAATTGTTTTTGTTGTCACCTGCCGAAATCAAGTGTGTACATGTAAAAGTGCCTTTTGACTAGAGTAGTAGGTGACATGATGGCGGCGGAAGGTCGTGTTTCGTTTAGTGTGTATACAGTAAAAATACAAGTGAAACGGTAAATAAAAGCATTGTTTGTCTGAAAACTTAAACTGGGTTTATTATGTAATCAGTTTGGCAAAATCTAAATACGACTTACAACAGGTTATGGGCCCAGTGTGGCGCAAAACAGTGTGGATGCATTAAAAGGTCGCTGCGACGATACAAAAATGGCTCACTCCGAAATGAACGAACTTTCATTGGTGGAAAAATTAAAGGAACCTTGTGATTTTCAGCTGTGGAAGTTCAAAGTGAATATACTATTCAAGTCACAAGGTTTGTACGACATCGTAACTGGAGAAACAAAATTACCAGAGCGAGACAGTGCAAATTATGCGGAGTACATCAAAAAGGATGCGAAAGCACAAATGATAATAATAGCCACTGTCGACAGGATTCCTCTGACGCATATTCTTACGTGTGAAAATGCGTACAGCATGTTCAAAAAACTGTGCGACGTATATGAACGGGACGCATCGCAGCAGAAGTTCGATCTAATGCAGGAATTTTTTGCTTACAAATACACAGCAGGGGTAGACTTGGCGACGCATGTAAGTAAGCTTGAAAACCTGGTGTTCAGGTTGAAGGCGTTGGGAAACGATGTTCCAGAACATATGTTGATTTCTAGGATCCTGATGACTTTACCTGAAAGGTACAGCTATTTTATTAGTGCATGGGAATCTACTCCAATGGAAAGTAAAACTCTGGCAAATTTGGCAACACGATTGGTGGCGGAGGAAAAAAGATGCACTGACACCAGGGCCGAAACTGATGCAGTAGTATTCAAAGCTGAAGCAAGAAGATGCTACGAGTGTGGTTCAGACAAACATTTAGCGGGGTTTCACAGAGCCAGTGCAGTGAATAAAAGGCAAGGTACCTCCACCATTAGATGTTTCTCATGTCACAAAACCGGACATATGGCTAGGGAGTGTCCGAGCAAAGTGAAGAACTGTAGCATATGCAAAAGAACCAACCATGAAGAAAAGGACTGCTATTTTCGAAATAAGGCGAACAAGGAGCCACCAGTTTCCTTCATGACAGCGAGCTGTGACTTAGCAGACACTGAATGGATCCTGGATTCAGGGTCGTCATGCCACATGACCTACGACAAAAGCATACTGGAAGAAACGAGAGCTGCTAGGATGAATATAGGCCTTGCGAAAAATTCTGTGAGCATGAGTGCAGAGGGTGTAGGGAAAGTAGTGACAGAGTGTTGTGAACTGAAGCAAGTACTGTATGTACCTCAGCTCAGTAAGAACATATTGTCAGTGGGGTCAATCACAGGAAATGGGGGAGAAGTGAATTTTTCAAAGAATGAAGTGAGAGTGATCAAAAATAATGAAGTGATGCTAAGGGGCGAAAGAAGTGCAAATGGACTGTATGTGACAAAAATTCCCAAAGACACACCATCAGAAGCTCTGGTGGCCGAAAGTACAAATCCTGACATAAATTGGCACAGAAGAATGGGTCACATCAGTCAAGATCGTCTCAAAGCTACATCAAAGGTTGTGAAAGGAATGACGTTGAGGAGTGGAGATCTGAACCATGAACCATGTGTAATATGCATACAAGCAAAACAGACAAGGGCTCCATTCGTGAAAGAACGGGCACAAGCCAGCAAGCCCCTGGAAATATTACACTCCGACTTGGTGGGGCCAATTACACCACATAGTTGGAATAAGAAGAAATATATCCTGACTTTCATTGATGGATTCACACACTTTGCTGAAATCCGCTTGCTCGAATCAAAGGCGGAGGTCCCTGAACTAGTGATTCAGCATGTGAAGAAAATAGAAAGGCAATGGAATCTGAAAGTTCACAAACTGCGAACAGACAATGGCAAGGAGTATGTGAATGAGAAGCTCAGAGCCTGGATTGAAGCTGAAGGTATTGTTGCTGACACATCTGCTCCATACACACCTCAACACCAAGGAATGGCCGAACGTTTCAACCGAACCTTGATGGACAAGATTAGAGCACTAATGCTGGACTCCTGCATGCCGGAAGAACTGTGGAGTGAGGCTGCATATACAGCAACCTATCTCATCAACAGAAGCCCAACAACAGGCCGGAGTGAAACCCCGGCAGAGCTGTGGTATGGAAGAAAACCTGACGTTTCTAACCTACGAATATTTGGATGCGCAGCTTATGCAAAGATTAACAAGTACCAGTTAAAACTGAAGTCAAGAAGTGAAAAACTGCTGTTCGTGGGCTACACGGGAACGGGTTACCGGCTGTGGGATGAAAATAGAAGAGAAATTGTGGTTAGAAGAGATGTGGTGTGCATAGAAGGCTGGGACACTCATAAAGAAGCAAGCGACCCTCCGCTGATGCTGCCAGTGCTGCAGAAAGAAAATGATGAAGACAAAACAGATAGGATGTCAAATTATGATGAAAACACAGACAGTGATGAATCATTTCATGGATTTGAAATTAGTGAGGAAACTGACGAAAATGCTGTGCATGAACAGGGGAGAGCACATGGAAGGAACAGAAGGATCCCTGCGAGATTTGAAGATTATGTGATGCTGACATATGAAGAAGCTGTTTCTTCCTGCACCGAAGGAAAGCATTGGAAAGCAGCAGTTGAAGAAGAGAAGAGATCGCTGCTGGAAAATGGGACATGGACAGTTGTGGAAAAGAAAAATGTTCCAACCGGACAAAAGATACTGACCAGTAAATGGGTTTTTAAAAGGAAGGAGGATGGGAATGGAAATTAGCAGAAATGAAAGAGGTCTTCATCTCAACCAGACAGGGACTGTGATTCAGCTCATGAAAGCCTACAACATGTCTGAAGCAAAGCCTGTCCCAACTCCAGCGGTGGAGAAAAAAGGAGAAGAAAAAGAAAGACGAAACAAGATTTTTCCATATAGAGAGTTGTTAGGGAGTCTCATGTATCTGTCCAATAAGACAAGGCCAGATATAGCGTTTGCAGTGAATCGCTGCAGCAGAAGTGTTGAGAAACCAACCGAAGAAGACATTATCTCAATCAAGCGAATTGTGAGGTACTTGCGAGGCACTGCAAATCTGGGTATCAAATTTGAAGGTTGCAGTCCTGTGAATAAATTGGTTGGATTCTGTGATGCTGACTTTGCTGGGGACGAAGAATCCAGAAGGAGCACCACAGGGTACGTCATCTTCTACTGTGGAGGCCCCATCAGCTGGTGCACCAGGAAGCAGCCAGTGGTCGCACTTTCCACTGCAGAGGCGGAGTACATTGCAGCAGCTGAGTGTACGAAAGAGCTGATGTATATGAAAGCTGTGTTGGAGGAGATCCTGGGTGAAGAGGTGACAGCAGAACTACATGTGGACAATCAGAGTGCATTGAGTTTGATGAAGAACGGGGTGGTGAACCGCAGGTCTAAACACATAGATGTGCGGTTCCACTAAATTCATGAGAAGGTGAGCGAAGGCCTAGTAAAAGTATATTACTGCTCCAGTGACAAACAGACAGCAGACATCTTTACGAAGCCCCTGCAAAGTGTAAAATTTAAAACACATGCAAGTAAAATAGTCTCCTGAGAACTGAAAGGGACACAAAAACTGAGAATTAAGGGGGAGTGTTGGGAATTGTAATAACGTAAATATGTAATCCTCAGTTTTTCGTTTCGTAGTTAGACCATAATTGTTTTTGTTGTCACCTGCCGAAATCAAGTGTGTACATGTAAAAGTGCCTGTTGACTAGAGTAGTAGGTGACATGATGGCGGCGGAAGGTCGTGTTTCGTTTAGTGTGTATACAGAAAAAATACAAGTGAAACGGTAAATAAAAGCATTGTTTGTCTGAAAACTTAAACTGGGTTTATTATGTAATCAGTTTGGCAAAATCTAAATACGACTTACAACAAAATATATACATTAACTCCCTTTGACTTACATAACAAAGTGATCATTATTTTATTTTATTCAAAAAACAAACTTGAATCACTGAATGACAGCTTTTTGGTTTTAGTCAGGGCTGGAAATAGGAGATTCGTTAGGGGGGGCAAAGCTTAATTTGCCGCCCCTCCTTACCAACATTATAAAATACCCTTTTTCGTTAGAAGCGGTGGTTGAAATGATACCATTCACTTATACATAATTGAGAACTTTTATTTATCAAGTACGCTAATTGAAAAACTAATACAATTACATTTTTTATTATAATGAAATAGACTGTTATCAAACTATTGTTTATTGTTTGCACAACAGTGAAAATTAATGTCTTACCAATAAGTTTATTAATTACTAAAATTACATAAGGAATATGTGATTCTGAATTAAGTATAATATTGTATTGATAACCATACAAAGAAATTCAATTCAAAATTTAATTTTTCGAGCATGATTAGCTGCAAATAATATCATCAAAATTTATCAAAGCAGCTCGTTTGTGTTCAATAGATATAATACTTAGATTTGTTAATCTCTGCTGGCCCATCGTGCTTCTCAAATAGCTTTTAATAAGTATAAGTTTACTAAAACTTCTTTCACCTAACGCAATTGTAACTGGAAGGGTGAGAAACATTCTCAGAGCAGGATGTGCCTCCTCCAGTTTATTTTTGCAGATAAGGCTCAACATTGTTGATGCTGCAGCATCTTTTAATCCATAGTCTACTGTTAATGCATGGTGCTTAAAACTTTCAATTTCAAATACGAATTCTTCTTTGTTAAGATCGGCACTGTGTTTCCTAATTCTGCTGCTTTCACTTTTAAATCTTCTACTTCCATTTTATGAATTTGAACACCACTTAAAAAACCAAACTTATTGTTAATGTTCTCCAAAGCCTTAAACCTGTTAATCAGTTCCATAATTAATCTTACAATGATTCCAACATTACTTGATGTAAGTTTTTTTGACATACGCCATTTCTAAGCACTTTTTCTGTAGAAGAAAACTAAAAACTAAAATAAATAAATAAGCAAAAATAAACAAAAGACCAAAAACACAAATTAAGCAAAAAATTGCTGTTATCAACAGGATATAAACATCATAAAATATTCCGTAACAGGAATATCGTCAACAAACAAAGAAAAACAAAGAAAAATGTACTAAGAGAACAAAAAAACCCAAAAATGATGACACAAAAATATTGAACCCAAAAAAATTCAGCACAATGGTTTAAACGAGAAAAAAACATGACAAAACGAAAAGACGAAACAAACACAATAGTTTTTCCAAAACAGAAACAAGCGACGTTTCGGGAACTGCTATCTGCTCCCGTCCTCAGGCAGAGATGCACATGGTACGAAAACACAGGTGCGACTGAGTAGGGGCTGGAAAAATGAGGGTATTTATCAGAGAAAGGGCTACATCTTGCTCAGCCACATGATCACCCGCGCAACGGGTCCTTGAGATGCCAGCTCTCATCGCAGTGGTTTTACTCACTCCAGACCACGAATTATGGTAATACTTGTTTCTTAGAGTGAAGTAACGCATTTGAAGTACGAATATATTTACAAATTATGCATAATTAAGTTGAATAGAATTTCTTAATTTCTTGGCTAAATTATTGGTTGCGATATGTAAACTTTCAAAACTTTTTTTAATGACTAGTTTAATTTTGTTTTAGTAACCACTTTTCATATTTTGCTGCCCCCTGATATTTGCCGCCCGGGGCACATGCCCCCCATGCCCCCCCTTAGTTCCGGCCCTGGTTTTAGTTGACCTCAAATAACCAACATATGGCTCCACATACATATTGTAAAAAGAAAAAAAATTAAAAAGTAGCCAGGATTTAAAATAAAATCTGCTTTTGCAAAATAATAAGCTAAAATGAATTACACGAAAATGCACAACCATTTGGCATAACATCACACTTCCTCCCATCAAAGTGATACAATTTCGAACCCCAGCAGGATAAAATCCATATTTCTTGGGAAAACAAGGGTGGAAGATGCATAGAGCCAATTTTTGGTAAATCTGTATTGTACGGATTAGCGCCAAAAAAAATCGTACAAATATAAAATAACTTTCATTATATGCTATCTTACGTCCTCTTTTCAGAACCGCCTGCGGAGATAAAAAATTCCAATTACTTTTGGAGATATCGAATTTTTTAATATTCATTTTTTGGCGATTTTTTCAAAAAAAAATTTTAAAAATCCGAAAATACATTTATTCTGTGCTCTTTAACTTCCTCTTTTCATTAAACCCGGCGGAGATCAGAAATTCCAAATACTTTAGGAGATATGGAATTTTTTAATTTTCATGATGTGCACTGATGCGGCGTTGAGCGGGAAGCCTACGATTCACACATCCTTCTGGACATACCCGAATTCTCACGTTGGCAAGCCTTCTTTTCTTAAAATTAGCAAGAAGTAATTAAAAATACTTTAAAACACTGTGGATGGTTGGTTATATTAGGTGAGTATAGCTACATTAAAAAAACTGTAAAATCATTTTATTGTTGCTTAGCAAATAACTTTTTAATATGTAGCTATCCAGCGCTAGGAAACCGTTTACATGATTTCACAGTATTTTTAATGTAGCTATCCTAACCAAATCAACCATCCACAATGTTTTGAAGTACGTATTTATAATGTAGCTAACATAACCTAATTGACCATTAGTTTTCATGAGTTGCATATTTATTTACAATAAACAAAAAAAACAAAAAAACAGAAGATGCACGATCAGGCGTTTGCCTCTCGTCTGTTGAAAGAAAGCTTGCCAACGTGAGTATTCGGGTATGTCCAGAAAGATGAGTGAATCGTAGGCTTCCCGCGTTCACCATTGTTGCTTGTTTACAAGTATGATTTTTTTTTTTTCGCGACGTAGTTGAACGACTACATCACGTAAAATGAAAATTACGTGAGTTCCTACTGTTCATCCTTTTTCCCGGTTTGTTAGGTCAGGTCAGCTACATTATAAATACTTTAAAACTAAACAACCATTAAAATTAATTTTTATTATTTTTAATGTCCGTTCAGTTTCAAAGTATTTATACTGTAGCTGACCTGACCTAATCTACCTTTGTCCCGTTTTGTTAGGTCAGGTCAGTTACATTATAAATACTCAAAACTATACAAGTACAATTAATTGATATTATTTTTAATTTCCGTTTATTTTGAAGTATTTATCATGTAACTAACCTTACCTAATGGAAAATTTCTGTTATTTAGGCATTCACGCACACACGGCAAAATATAAAATGGCGTCTGTTGAATGATTACATAGGGCTTGTATTGCAAAATAAGAACGGCGATATCTCCAAAAGTAATTGGAATTTTTAATCTCCGCAGGCGGTTTTGAAAAGAGGACGTAAAAGAGCATATAATGAAAGTTATTTCATATTTGTACGATTTTTTTTGGCGCTAATCCGTACAATACAGATTTACCCAATTTTTTTTAGTGTACTTTGTTTCCCCCACCCATTTGTTCTGTCAATGCTCCCAACTCATATCATCTCTATTGACCCCAGTGTCATATTATTAAGTCTCAATTTGTTAATTAAATATTTCACTTATTAATTATGTGTGCTAAAAACCATCACTCTTTCTCATACAGAGCGCAAACAGTTCCAATTAAAGTTCCCTCTCATGTCATACCTTCAGTAGGAAAAAAATTAATCATATAATTTCATACCTAATGTGTTCTTTCATGTCTCTTTCAAAATCTAATGTTAAAATAAACTCTGCAATCCCCTTCCTTTTCTCAAGTTTATGTAAATCAACACCCAATTTTACAAGCTGCTGAAGACTAGGCGACTTATTTATATAGGCAGCAAAGTTGAATGTAGGCTTAAAAAAAGGTGCAAAATGAGTCAAGTCTGTCTCATCACTGGGTGGTTGCAATACAGAGCGACAGCTTTCATCGCTTATTACACAGGATTCTACTTCAGAAACTTGAGAATCCCTTTCCAATGTACCATTCAAATTGGTCGCATTATCATCTCCATCGCCAAACTTCGATTTTTCTGCTTCCGATGACTGACTTTCCGCACTTGAAATTCTTGTAAAAAATCTGTCTCCAGAACAGCGCAACGACTGTCTAGAAGGTATTCGCGTGAATCGGTATACACACGCAACAACTGAAAACATTTTAGCATTCTTAAAACCAAATTTCAAGCCCACGAAAAATCATGCACTTGCGTTTTCTAAACAAAAAACATTTAAATAAACCAGCGGTGCCAACATTTTATGACAAAAATTTCAAGTGGAATACGGAAAAAAACCCTCTCAGCTTAATAAAAAATCCCTCAGTATAGAACTCCGTGGGTGTCTTTTATTGCTAGCTGCAGTACCGAGTGGCGTTGCCCAAAAGATAAATCAAATTGTTTAGAGCGTTGCCCAGGCTGAACACAGGGTGATGTATTGTCTGTTAATTAAAGCAAAATTGATAACGTTATATGACAGTGTGGTGGACATGACACACAATTGTTGTTTGTATGTCTATGACATGATTTTCAGTGTACCCATGGCGATCGGTTAAACGGCTTAGGGCCGGTTTTATGTCCCCCGGCTAAACCTCCGGCTAAAATTTAACCGCAGGCTAGCTCTTATTTCGAATTTATGACTCCCTGTTAACGTCTGCCTTCCAGTTAAAGTCCCGGCTAAACTAGCAGGTAGATGAACCGACCGCTAGCTGCTTAACCGTTAGCTAAGCGACAGGAAATAAAATAGCGATGTATCAGGCGAGGTTAGTTGTTGATAGTGATGATGACTATTTGAGGAATTCTATTGAATATTTGCAAGATGCGATGGAATAATTTATTACTAAATATGAAATGATTCGCCATATTCGTCAAAGTTTTATTAAAAATTACATGAAAGTGTAGTCACACGATTCGATTCTCGTTGAGTCGTATATTATTATTTGACTTTAATTGATCACGAAGTACATAAACTGACGTTGACGCCATCCCCACTACCTCCATTGATTTTTACGTGATTTTTATATGGTTCGTGATCTCAGGGTAGGTTCGGCCTTGTGGCTAGAGGTAGGGGTTAACGCAGTAGGGCCCCCCGAGCTGTTATGGCCACTTGGGATGCCTGAAGAAGAACACAAAATTACTGTTTGATGCCTGATGAATTTATTACAGCACAGCCCTATACATAGTGCTGCCTTTCCTGGCCGTAACGGTTGTCCCAAATTGAATAGTCACACGCGCAGCCACTTTCTCAGTGGCGGCTCACGATTTTACTACGCGTGAAGGACATACTCTTGCACATGATGCGACGGTTACAGAATAAACCCTAACATGACATATTATACCCTGACGAATAAAACACTTCACTATTATATAATAAGTATTACACTGGGCTAATGACACGTAGGCCCGTAACTCCGGCGACTCTACCTGACTCTTAGACTTGTCCCAGATATTGACTCGTTAGTACGTTTGGTGGCACAATACCGTGCGGCGGTTACAGAATCAAAACCCTTGACGACAGTCGTCGTACCCTCCTAGATGCAGAGACCGTACCTGTCCGCCGACGTGGGCCTAAGGGAGGTATGTTCCCCCCAGTGCACCGGCTGTGAAGTGCTACGAGCAGGGACGCACCCGCGTGCGCCCTGGTACGTCAGCGGACGTCAGGGGTGTTGTAAATAGTTATGTTTTGTATACACATTTTAAATAACCACGAGCCTCCACAGTTAAATATAACTCTCACGTATGAAATAGTGTATGTAAATGTTGTGTAAATACTTCGTTTGTCTTTAATCTGTAACTTATTAATAATTCATTTGTGTTTGCATTTCATTAACTAATTAATTTTTATATCGTTATTATAATTCTTTAATGCATTCGAGTGCTATGTTAGTCATGTAATCGCAGCCTGGCGCACCGCAAGGCGGGCCTCTCCCACGCCGGCCGATTTCCCCTCCCCTCCTCCGCGGCCCGCGGGCCTCGGCTCGCTAGCGGGCGGAGGAGGGCAGTGGCGAACCAGACGCGGAAACGAGCAGACGTGCGCCCGCTCCGCTCCGTTCGGGAGACGCGTTTCTTTGCTCTGAGTTCGCAGTCAGTGAAAACGTCACGGGATTGCCTCTGCAGTCGAGCTGCTTTATATCAGTATTCGTTTTACTACTGGGCATTTCCCAGTCATTACATATCATTTCGGGACTTTAGTTACATACATCATAGGCCGTGAATGTGCCTCTTCGAACCACCGAACTCTCTCGGTCAGTACGTGTATTTACTGGATCTTTTCCGTTTACGTGACGGGTCGCGTATGTGCTGTGTAGCACTGCTGAACTTTCGTAACCGGTGCGATTCGCTATGGAGTTCCCTTCTTTGTCTTTTTGGGTCGCATCTTGAGGCCGAGACTTATTTCCAGGAGTCCGGGTCGTGGCGGGGAGGACGCTCTTTCCGCGACGTGCCGGCCAGACTGCGGCAGGATTCTTTACGGAATAAAAGGGGCTCGTGAAAACGGACATCATCGCATTATCCTTGGTACCATCTACCGTTCCTCCTACCTACGTAACGTTCCCTCCAGATCCCGTATTTTCCGGTCCCGGCCACATTGGCCTGAACTCACTTTCTCACCGACGAGAGCTACATGGGCAAATCAGCACAGTTCACCACAGGAAATTAGGGACCATAGGCCGAGGGACGTCACTCTAACATGACATATTGTACCCTGACGAATAAAACACTTCACTATTAAAAACTACGTATTACACTGGGCTAATGACACGTAGGCCCGTAAATCCGGCGACTCTACCTGACTCTTAGACTTGTCCCAGATATTGACTCGTTAGTAATTTTGGTGGCACGTGTCGCCTACTGGCTGCCCCGTGCGGGCTGAAACTATTTAGACGGTCGGCTAGATTATTGCGTGAAGCGCCGACGTAACTTCTCGTAGATTCCCCACAGTACTTACGTATAATGCTGAACACTCGTCTTGGAGCACTGAATAATTGAAGTGAAATACCACATGGTAAATTGAGGCCGACCATGGAACTGTACGAAAAAGATAGAGAAAGTTTACGACTGCTGTAAGGGGAGCTAACCAATTTTTATCACGAGTGTTGTGTAGTGTTATGTTTTTGCGTGTATCAATTTCCGCCCAAGTGCCGGTCGGCCAGCGTGCGTGTAGAATCGTCTAGCGCCTGTTCAGTAATAAATATGTGTAACCACGTTTCAAGAGAGTCCAATGAGTGTTTTCTTTGTTTGTAGTTAGGCATCAGCCCCTTACGCTGTCTAGGGAGTGCACCCAACTTCATTAGCATATAGTTTCACGTAATTCCAAGTCAAGCCACAGAGTCTAGGGGACACGCTGGGGCCGATCGACCCACTCACGGTTAGACGACAGAGCTAGCCTGGCGCCCTCCCGGAAAACACCCCAATTTTCACGCACAGCTCCTTAGACTCGCCGCGGGAATCGCACCCGAAACCCCGGCCAATGGCAACCTGAGGGCTAGCTAACCTTTAGATTTAGCCGGGGGTCGTAAAACCAGCCCTTAGAAGGTGATGCGCTGCAGCGCCATCTAGCGGCGAGTAACAAGAAATGGATAGCTTAAAGCGATTTCATAAAAAAAAAATTAATGTGCACACACACATATGCATAGATAAATGTGTGTGTATATACCCAGTCAATTCGTCGAGTACTAACCAAATCTTATCTTATATTGTTTTGAAATTTAAAAAAAATAGTAAATAATGAATTTAATGGAATTATGAAATAATTCTGCAATCATTGTTTTTATAACCATTTTTTGATGTTTTTAATGCATTCATTGCAATATATATGTAAAATAGTAAACTGACGCCAACCACCGGTGCTCCCTCTGGGTCGCACAGGCCGTTACATCCCAACAACACTTACTCGTAAGTGCAATGAACACGCCCGAGCGTGATGTCCGCCGTGTGAGTTTGACGTCGTCCGGCCGACGACCACCCCAGAGCCCGAACTGCACCCGCCAGTATACGCTCCCGCTAACGGAACACATCCCTGGCCATGGCCCACCCAAGTCAGGCGAGCCGAACAGCGATTAAAGGCAAACCCGTGAAAACCTGAGTAGACAAGAGAAGAACCGTACCCAATCCTCCTGGAACATTAAATTAGGATTTTAGCGACAATAAAGTCTCTTCCAGACACACCCATTTAGAGTCTAGCGTAATGAGGTCAAACCTGGCGCAAGAGAGGCCGAGCCTCCCTCGGACGCCATGCCAGTTCGGGAGTTCAGCACAGCTCACGGACCGGGGTGGACCTACGTCCCACGGAGGGGCAACAGCCTTTGTCTTCACCGAAAGTAACGTCCGGTAAATATAGTCACTAATTAACAGAACCCCTTTTTTTACTTAACCTCTCCGTGAGTACCCGGTCCCCCTTTTCGGTCCAGGACCTAATCCGACCGCATCAGTTTAAAGACACCCCGCACCACACTTGGTCAGCAGGGTTGATCTTCAGTATACGGCACGGGCCGCCTCCCGCAACTCACAGAACTTTACTTAAGGTCACGCGCACAGTGCTGACCACAAACCCGCAAGGGAACTTGGACAAACTTAATTGCGGTGCGTGTTTCACCACAGTGGGCACAACACCCGCGCAGAGACATTCGTATACGAGATTGGCCGTCTCCAACCGCCCACCCCTTAACTCAGTGTATTTTTGTGTCCCGTATTTTGTATTACTAACTTACGTTACCCGAGTAACGAGTGCCACGTAACTTGTGCGCGCCCCCTTAATTCAGTGTATTTTTGTGTCCCGTATTTTGTATTACTAACTTACGTTACCCGAGTAACGAGTGCCACGTAACTTGTGCGCGCCCCCTTAATTCAGTGTATTTTTGTGTCCCGTATTTTGTATTACTAACTTACGTTACCCGAGTAACGAGTGCCACGTAATTTGTGCGCACCCCCTTAATTCAGTGTATTTATGTGTCCCGTATTTTGTATTACTAACTTACATTACCCGAGTAACGAGTGCCACGTAACTTGTGCACACCCCCTTAATTCAGTGTATTTTTGTGTCCCGTATTTTGTATTACTAACTTACGTTACCCGAGTAACGAGTGCCACGTAACTTGTGCGCACCCCCTTAATTCAGTGTACTTTTGTGTCCCGCCTTTGTGTTACGAAATTACGTTACCCGCGTAACCAGTGAGACGTATGAGACGTAACAGCGTCCGAGGCCCACTTAACGCGGAACACAAACAATACGGCGCCACGGAATAACGAGTAAACCCCCCCCCCCCCCGGGGACCTCTGTAGAGTGTTGTATTGTGTACGACTCGCTCCTATGAATAAAAGGTACGACACCACCACCTCAACTCCACGTCTCTTATTTAAACATCATCTCACGCAACACCGCCGCCGGCCCTAGTGGGCCACGCAGGGGCACATACATCCACGACCCCAAACTCACGACTAGAGCCGAGCTAGTCTGGCGCCCACCCGGACAATACGTATCAAGAACCGCCTTTTCCCACCAGGAGCCACACCGGGACTCGAGCCCGAGACCCCGGACGACGGCAAGTTAAAGTGCGCCGCGACGAACAGCAAGTCAACTACAGCACCCAGCCGGGTGTTGCAATACGCTAGTGTGTAATTAAATAAGTAATTCTTCTTTTTAAAACCAAAATAATAACAATTAAAAGATACTGAAAAAATATGAGAAATATGTGCAATTGTTGTAACCGTGGTGCTGTGCTCAAAACAAAACCATAATTATTGATAATAAATGTCCGGTGGAAGCGTCAGGCTAATTATCTAAAAGAACTTGCCAGAGGGGCACAGCCCCACTTACAAACACAATTTAAAATTAACCTCCCTGACAGTAGGAAAGGTTACGTGGATTGTGGTTTCAAGTAGCAGCAAATGAAAACACTCGTATGGTTTGGTTTCATTAGAGGCTTTTACTGTTGATTAGTAGTTTAGTATCTTTTCATTGATTATGTTTCTTACATTAGAAAATATCTTACGGCATTACAGCCATTACAAACAAAACTGCTAACAATGTCAGATTCTTATTTTTGATACATTACATTGAGTAACTAATGAATAAAAAAGAAGAAAGAGGGGCCGGGGGGGGGAACACCATTTCATACTATGCTAAGTTAAACTGTTTAGGAACATTGAGCTCGCAGGCTCATAAAACAAATATACGTGTTTAAAATACAATATTTTATAATAATATGGGAAACGTCCTAAAACTGGCGGAGTTATAAACTGTTCTTCACTTCTTTTTGAGGGGTGCCGAAAGATGGAGGGAGACTCCGTTATAGAGGCTCACGAGTTACAGGTTGAGGTGCAAAATGTGGCGCCGGAACTGGGCCGCCATCTTGAACTGGTCTGGGGTCCTTGAAGTACTCTGGGATTCTGGAACCCTCTGGGATTCTGGAACCCTGCCTGTAACCAATAATCCACCTGGATTAGCTTGGTTAGCAGGCAGTTTATGACGGGCGAAGTTAAGCCCAAAAAAAAAAATGCAACCTAACAGGTTTGTGTGGGACGAAGTGCAGCTTACCTTAGCTGGCAGGGTGAAGTAGATAGTGGCTGTCCCTGGGGGTGATCCGGGGATGCGCGGCACGGGAGCTCGCGGTAGCCATAGAAGATATAGTTAAGACGAAATCCAAAAAAAAACTAAAGTTAGACTTGACTAATTGGGCAGCTACTAAGAAAAATAAAAAAATCTAGGCGACATGGCCTGGCTCAGAAGCAACTACATTATTGCCGAAAGCGGATCACGATAGCTGCTGGTCGTTACTGCGACCTGTTGCGAAGATGCGCGCTGGACGAGAGCTGCCCTCAAAATCCCTGAAATGGCGCCGGGATGCTAACTTAAAATTAAGTCCGGTCGTCTGTTCCTCTGGAGGAGGGGATCGGGAAACCCGAAGTGCTCCGAAGGGCTCCGAAAGAAAAAAAAGGGCTCCGGCGACCTATCGACTGAGTGTGAGGTCGACTGTTTCTTCTGGAGGGGATAGGGGATAGCTGGTTCGTCCTTTCGCCGCTAGATGGCGTGGGCATGCAGATCGGAGTCTCGCAGAGACCATCGCGGCACTTGGTGGCCGCCATTTTGCAAGTGGGGGGGATTTTGGCCTTGAAGTTGGTCACTGCCCCGGCTGGCCGATGACCGCTGTGGACCAGGGAGGGGTGGGGGGTATGTCCGGTGAATGACCTGCCCTGGGAGACTTCGCCGGCCAGGCGTCGGGACGTGCGGCGGAGCTTGAAAAAAGGACACCAAAACGTGTTAGAGACCGCAAACTTCAGCACACCTCCGAGAAGGGGTTGGGGTGACCATGGGAAGCTTAGGGTGGCTACTTTCGTCACGCGTAGCGCTAAACTCGTGACGAGACGCGACGGCCAGTGGATACCGTTGCTGATGATAGCCCTGTAGTCGGCTAGACCCAGCAAATTTGGTGGGAAACGGTGGTGAGAGCACTATGCTGCTCAACAAGGTAACCTGCCGGTACACTTGACCGAACAAGTTTGGATGGGGCGAAAGCGTAAAATTAAAGTTATAAAAAAATTTAAAATTTTGTAAAACCAAAAAAATAAAAAAAATCGTGCCTAAAGTAGCACTGATTCGGCACATACTCCCCCGCTTGAATGCGGAGCATATAGGGAAAAAAATAAACTTACACTTCTTAGTAAAACTAGTACCAGGTTCGCCTGTATCTTACTACTTATAAAAAAAATATTTTTACGGTCAATTCGAAGGTGTATCATAATTATTTAAATTACCCTTAACGGTGAATGATGTCATGAGGAAAGTTGATCTCAGATGTTGGGAATGGTGTCACTTGACAAAAACTCTAAATATGGGCGCTGTGAGGCGGGCCTAAAACACTGGGCCGGAACCGGAACTTGGTCCGTCGGGTGCCAGTAAAGAAAGGTGGGGATTTGTGTACCCCTGAAAATAATGAAAGTGGGAATGTAAACCCCTGTACAATAGTCTTTCCATAAGAAGCCGAAGGCATTGGGACTCAGCCCTGCACAGTCAGGCGATGGAGAAGACAGTCGAATTTGCTGCTTGCTCGAAGGCGAAACAGAGCCTCAGTTCCAGAGTGACACATGGCCTAAGGGTGGAATTCCCTTGGCGGAATTTTAAATGGTTGGGGATGAAAACCCCAAAAGATCAACAATTCGTATGAACGAATGAATTTAAAAATATTAAATATTCGATAAATTAAGAAATTTCAGTGCATACCACTCTGATGTTTATTATTATTAACTAATATTTATTATTTAAAAGTATTCTGCAAACAAAACGATAAATTAACGACTCTTCGCACTCAAATTTAAATTATTTAAAGAAATGTAAAATTCAATAAACCAACAATTATAAATCAAAAAGGGATAAATTATAATGGAGCGGTCAGATCTTCCATGACTGCTGATAGGCTTCGCACTGCCTGAGAGGGGGTTTGAACATAGGCCTTCCAAAGATGAGTGGTGGAAATGTAACCCAAAGAACACTCGAAAATGGTCATGAGATTTTTCACTCAGAGGACCTTGGTCATGGCTCGTTGGCTCAGAGGACCCTAACTTTTGCGCCGCTCGTTGGCTAGCTTGACCTAGCTCCTATTTTAGAAAAACACATAAAAGAAACCAGTTTGCCGTCTGGAAGTCACGTAGCTCTTACTTAAATAAACAATCTCATCGATAACGATGTAAAAGAAATACAACTTTGGGGTAGAATGCAAAAGAAAAAAGAAAAATGGCTAGATGTGACAGCTTCAGTGCTCAGACTCTATGTACGTCACTGTACATCACATTTACGTACAAGGGAAATAAAGGAATAAACATGTACAAGTATTAACGCAAAATCAGTACAAAAAAAACACTACAAACATTATTCTTGCTTACTTTACGAATTATGAATATTAAAAAAAAGTAACGTAATAAGAAATTAAATATATGAAATCGTGGAACAAGATTCATGAAGATTCAAAAAAATATCAGAGAGGTATTTCTGAGTAAAAAACAATTAAAACTATTTACGTCAGGTGGCTTGTTAAAGACTGAACTTACGTATGTAAAAATTAAAAATTAAAATATCTTAAATTACCTAGCTTGTGCTAGCCTAGAAACGGGATGCTCAAACATACCCAAATTAATTAAGTGGACCTCTCGTTGGGGGTTGAAAGTATTTCACCCTTCTCGGTGATTACCTTAAATATTAAAATGAGACTAGTCACCTCGTAGCTGCTTAATTTAGGGGGAATACTTATTTTTATATGCGTGATTATATTATTATTATTATTATTATTGAGCTAAAAGAAAAGATAAAAGAAAATATGTCTGTTGCCCTACCACTTGTAATAGAAGCCGAATTAATTCCATGTCCTTTGACTGTAACATTTCCTGAGTCAAACACAAGGTTGATAATTAAATAGGGTCCATTTAAACTTGGTTTGAATTATTCAAAATAAATCCTTAAAATCATTTAATAAATAAAAAATATTAAATTCAGAGCTTAAATTTAACGTACCTGTATGCTTACAACTATTTATGTTTTTACTATATTAATGAAATGAAATTCATCCAGTTGATCTCAGATTTTGGATATCGTGTAGGAACACAAAATGGGCGCTGTGAGGGAGGCCGAAAAGCACTGAGGCCGAAACAAGGGAAATGGTCCTTGAGCACTCAGTGAGTAATGGGGATTGTAACCCTTGTATATGGGTATGGTAACCCGTAACTTACAAACTAAATTTGGGAATATAACCCCTGTACATAATTGTTTCGCTGTCCATAAGAAGTCGAAGGCATTGAGTCATAGCTCTGCACAATCTGACGATGGATCAGACGAAATGATGAATTTAATACTTGCTTAAAAAGCGAAGCACACCTCGGTCCCGGATACCTACATTTATTAACTCACATAGGCTCAATATGTTCAAGCTCCGACGGTTGATCAGACCATCAGGCTGAAGCAGAGAGACCTACGAGGGAATTTCACCCCTGAGTTAGTTCGGGTTCGAAACCCGAAAGATCAACAAATTTGGATGAAAAATGGATAATGAAAAAAATTTAGATGTTTAAAATTACCTAGCTGTACACCACCTTGTAAAGGAAATGAACACCGATCCAAAAAAATATAAAAGTTAATAAATTGTTTACTCAAAATTCATAATTACAAAAATATTATTTATCCTTTACTTAGTATTCTTAGAATAATTGGTAAATTGTTTATAGAAAACTCGACGTTAAAAAAAAAGGTATAGTACTCTATCTTACAATAAATTCCTCACCTCATGACTAGCGTAAAAAGTATTGGGGATTCAACCCGTGTATATAAACAATTTAATTCAGGCCTTTTCTTAAAGGCACGAGTGATTGCACCTCTCGTTGGGTGATCACGAAATAAATCTAAACAAAAGCTAGGCACATGGATGTGTATGGTGACACCATGAAATGGTACGTCGAAGTATATTCACTTTGCTTGTGAACGATGCAATATGATTAGAGTACTTGTTAAAATTACTTATGAACATATTCTTATTTTATGTTACTTAATGAATGGACCCTTTTTTAGATTTATTTTATGTATTATTAAAATACTTAATCGTTAATTTTAAGATACTTAGAAATAGTAAACAATGGAAGTTTCTTAACATTAGCTAAAACAAAAGGTTTATATTATCATATTATTTGTATTGTTAATATTATTTTAAGTTATATAAACATATTATGTTATAATTTACGTTTCCCTAGATTAAGAAAATACTTTGCTGCTATATTTAATGCAGTATTATTTATAGTGCTTGTTTTGTGACATAAAAATTATATTATTAGGACATACAAAGCATGGGTAGTTTGTTTACAAATTAAGTGTTACGTGGGTGGAGTAGAGAAGAGTTCCGCGCGGTTGGCGGCCCTGCCATGTGGTGAAGAGATAACATGTCGGCGCGCGCAAGGCGCCGAGAGACAAAACAAAAAAATACCACGATGTCCGAAAGGACTTCTATGATGAGTTTTTTTTTACAAAGATGGCCTGGTTTACAGGCGGATGTGTTATAAAAAAACACAGATAAAGGGAGGAATTTAGACAAACTTAGTGCACTGTCGGCCGTGAGGAACAAACTAGTCCGCAACGCATTGTTTCGCTGCCGGACACGGGGGCAACGACATGACCTTGTCTCCTCCAGCCGGTGAGGCGTGTAGGGGAGGGGTGAAGAGGATGACAGGGAGAATGACACGCGCGCTGATAAAGCACGCTGCATGAAGGACGGGGCCGCGCGGTGTCTCACCGCGCGCAAACACAGTCACAGCGGGACGTAAAATACGAGAGAATTTTAATTTAACTCACTTTGGGTGAATCAGATTGGGTGCCAGTTTTAGGACTTACAATAATACTATATATAGAAAATCTTAGTGACAAACAAAAAAAATATTTATACCAAATAAATTTAAAGCATTCTCATAAATCAAACCAAAATACAGTTAACAATTTAAGAGTAACCATATCACACAAACTGCTACCACATTGTAACCGTAACCATGCTAACTGCTACCAATTTGTAACCGTGGTGCTGTGCTCAAAACAAAACCATAATTATTGATAATAAATGTCCGGTGGAAGCGTCAGGCTAATTATCTAAAAGAACTTGCCAGAGGGGCACAGCCCCACTTACAAACACAATTTAAAATTAACCTCCCTGACAGTAGGAAAGGTTACGTGGATTGTGGTTTCAAGTAGCAGCAAATGAAAACACTCGTATGGTTTGGTTTCATTAGAGGCTTTTACTGTTGATTAGTAGTTTAGTATCTTTTCATTGATTATGTTTCTTACATTAGAAAATATCTTACGGCATTACAGCCATTACAAACAAAACTGCTAACAATGTCAGATTCTTATTTTTGATACATTACATTGAGTAACTAATGAATAAAAAAGAAGAAAGAGGGGCCGGGGGGGGGGGGGGAACACCATTTCATACTATGCTAAGTTAAACTGTTTAGGAACATTGAGCTCGCAGGCTCATAAAACAAATATACGTGTTTAAAATACAATATTTTATAATAATATGGAAAACGTTCTAAAACTGGCGGAGTTATAAACTGTTCTTCACTTCTTTTTGAGGGGTGCCGAAAGATGGAGGGAGACTCCGTTATAGAGGCTCACGAGTTACAGGTTGAGGTGCAAAATGTGGCGCCGGAACTGGGCCGCCATCTTGAACTGGTCTGGGGTCCTTGAAGTACTCTGGGATTCTGGAACCCTCTGGGATTCTGGAACCCTGCCTGTAACCAATAATCCACCTGGATTAGCTTGGTTAGCAGGCAGTTTATGACGGGCGAAGTTAAGCCCAAAAAAAAAAATGCAACCTAACAGGTTTGTGTGGGACGAAGTGCAGCTTACCTTAGCTGGCAGGGTGAAGTAGATAGTGGCTGTCCCTGGGGGGTGATCCGGGGATGCGCGGCACGGGAGCTCGCGGTAGCCATAGAAGATATAGTTAAGACGAAAACCAAAAAAAAACTAAAGTTAGACTTGACTAATTGGGCAGCTACTAAGAAAAATAAAAAAATCTAGGCGACATGGCCTGGCTCAGAAGCAACTACATTATTGCCGAAAGCGGATCACGATAGCTGCTGGTCGTTACTGCGACCTGTTGCGAAGATGCGCGCTGGACGAGAGCTGCCCTCAAAATCCCTGAAATGGCGCCGGGATGCTAACTTAAAATTAAGTCCGGTCGTCTGTTCCTCTGGAGGAGGGGATCGGGAAACCCGAAGTGCTCCGAAGGGCTCCGAAAGAAAAAAAAGGGCTCCGGCGACCTATCGACTGAGTGTGAGGTCGACTGTTTCTTCTGGAGGGGATAGGGGATAGCTGGTTCGTCCTTTCGCCGCTAGATGGCGTGGGCATGCAGATCGGAGTCTCGCAGAGACCATCGCGGCACTTGGTGGCCGCCATTTTGCAAGTGGGGGGGATTTTGGCCTTGAAGTTGGTCACTGCCCCGGCTGGCCGATGACCGCTGTGGACCAGGGAGGGGTGGGGGGTATGTCCGGTGAATGACCTGCCCTGGGAGACTTCGCCGGCCAGGCGTCGGGACGTGCGGCGGAGCTTGAAAAAAGGACACCAAAACGTGTTAGAGACCGCAAACTTCAGCACACCTCCGAGAAGGGGTTGGGGTGACCATGGGAAGCTTAGGGTGGCTACTTTCGTCACGCATAGCGCTAAACTCGTGACGAGACGCGACGGCCAGTGGATACCGTTGCTGATGATAGCCCTGTAGTCGGCTAGACCCAGCAAATTTGGTGGGAAACAGTGGTGAGAGCACTATGCTGCTCAACAAGGTAACCTGCCGGTACACTTGACCGAACAAGTTTGGATGGGGCGAAAGCGTAAAATTAAAGTTATAAAAAAATTTAAAATTTTGTAAAACCAAAAAAATAAAAAAAATCGTGCCTAAAGTAGCACTGATTCGGCACATTGTAAAATAATCATGTAATATCAAATTTAACATTTAAGTCCAAAACTGGTCGAAGCAGTTTTCCCGCGCTACACGTGTCTTGGCGCGAGGTCGCGCGGCTATCTAGCACCATTTGCCGCCGGGAGCTCACAGGGGTCGGTCGCTCTGCGAACGTAGAGCCTACGGTTTTCGCGCCATGTCCAGTTCATCGCCATAGTTTACCAAATCTTTTCAATTAGCTCTGCACCCGACACCACTTAGCCATTAATTCTTACGTGCGGCACTTCGCATAATCATTTGAAATCCCAACAGGGATATTGTGGCATTTTATGTAAATTTTACGTTCAAAGTACTCGGACAGCGGACTTAAGCCTTACACATTTTTCCAGGCTTCGATGCCAGTTAATCATTATTTGTTAAGGGCTTCTGGCAAGCCTTGAGTGTCATGGTGTACTAACTCTTTAATACGTGTCTTGGATTTAGCTAATTTTTACTGTGTAATGTATGTATTTGCAATCTAACCAAGCATTAACTTGACTTGTCCCGGGCTTCTGCGGGGGACCCTGGAATGGTTCAGGTGGGGGTAAAAAACCCCGATGAGAGACGCGATCAGGCGTCTGGGCCGAAGAGCTCTTGCAGCCTTGCAGCAAGTCTGGCCGAAATGGGCTGCGGCCGCGGGTCCCGAGGGCTGTCACCGGTCGTATAGGGCTTCGGGGGGGCGGCGGTCGGGGAGAGGAGGAACTTTGATGGGGATGAGGGGAGGAGCGGGAGAGCCGGTGGGTGAGACTGGGGTAGGGGGATGAGGGAACAGGAATTGAGCAGAGGGCGAGTGCCCTGGGGAGTACGGAACAGGGGAGTATTGTCCAAGGGATTCGGGATGGTAGGTAGGGCTGGGTTCCGCCAGCCCAGTGAAGTAGCCCAGCTGGTACGGCTTCAGCAGCTCCTCTGATGTCTCCTTCCGGGGTCATCCCTGCTGGCGAGAGCGCTTGCGGCCGGCCCTTTTTGGCATGGAGGGGCAGAGGGGAGGAGCGGGAGCGGTCCCCGAGCAGGGGTCGCTGCCCAAGTGCAGGGAGAGGTAGGAGTGGTCCCCCAGAGAGGTCGCTGCCTACCAGAGGAGGTAGGAGCAGGAGCGGTCCTTCAGAAAGGTCACTGTCTACTACCAGAGGAGGTAGGAGTAGGAGTGGTCCTCCAGGGAGGTTGCTACCTAAATAACACTGTTCAAGTATTATGCCGAATTTATTTATTCACTTGTATAATTCAATGGCTTCTTGTTACAACACTGGGTATTTACATATTTGTCCTGAATTATGCTGGGCAGGTTGACAAAGTTTCCTTAATTTACATTCTCCTTTGTCTGCCATCTAGGGGCGGGTGGCGAACTAACTTTCCTCCCCATAGATTATGTAGGATGGGTGGCGCACTTGGGGCTTGCGCTATCATAACAGCCGAGGCCAAACTGGTGGACATGACAAACTATGTCAACCTTTAAAAAGCTACTGTGTCTCGCGTATGATTTTCATCTAGCCGGGCTTACGCACAATTCGAAACATTCGCATTGCAGTGGGTTAGATTGCAATCACCTTTAAGAACGTTTGATAATATACCGCTGTCAGTGTATGTTTAACTTAATTTACCATATAAACAGTTGCAATCTAACATCTCTACAATAATTTGCCACAGCCTTCGTGTTGTTAGTAACAGTCACAGGATAGAACATTATACACGAGTTTGCAACCTATCCTGTTCGCGCGCAACGTCAATGTGTTGAACCAATCGTGAAGCACGGTCTGACAACAGACTCGGCCAGGCGTTGGACAAGCAAGTGCATCAGTCTAAATAAAGTGGAGTATCTTTTCAGTCAGTTTCCCTTTTATTTCAAGGCGTCCTGTGTTGCCTGAAAAGCCCAGGAAGTTCACGTGGACAACGCACTCCTGCCTGCAGCCACGAGGTCGAACCCCTGTTTTTGCCCCCTGAGATCATTTTCAATTTAATATTTATTCAAAACTTAATCAGGCAGCGGGAGTGGCGTCAAAACAAATTCATGTAGGAGCCTCGGTGAAACGCTGTGTGATGTGTTTGTGTATGTATTGTGTGATGCAGTCGAAATATAATTTACCTTAAAAGTTGGGTTGAAACCTCGTTTTTCGATCATATTAGCTCCAAACAATGTAATTTGAAAAGAATTGTTCTTTCGTATATTCTGCTATAAATGTTTCGATAGAGTTTCTTGACCAGAAAGCAATGATTCCAGTGGCCCCCCAGGGGTTGTTTTAATTGTAGTAATTGGACCTTTCCGCTTGCAAAAAATAATCTTGGTTGTTCATGTGGAAATATCAAAGCATTCGTGATGTTGACAAACAGTGCTCATTATTCTGAAGTTGACCGATACATCCGCGGCCTAATTGACTGCTTGGATCATATCTGAAATGTTTATGTCATAATGGCACACTTGGCAATCTTTTTTGTCGCTGTTCCAAATTATTTTGTGTGTATGCTCAAACTGAGCGAGTCAAACTCGATTTTGGAGTTGTTCTGGAGTCATAATTGATCGCGCTTGAGAAATTATTATTCAGTTTGCTTTCAAACGATGTCTACAGCAGGTCCACGGACTTAGCGCAGAGGGACAGGTCATGGATAAACATAGTTGCTGTAAAGGGAGTGCAACACTAAATCATTTATAATCATTTATAACAGTGTTCTGAGTGATTCCGTAGTGTTAGTGGCATCCTGGTGGGTTGTAACACCCTGGGGTAATTCTGTTTGATCAAAGACTTGACTTCGTACCGCCTGTGACAGTGAAGTCCGGTCTGCACCCCACCAGTTATGGACCCCGCTGCGAGACCGCACCCCTAGCCAGGCCTATGCAAGCTGACACTGCCGCCCCTCCTCGGCCGGCCGCGGTCAACAGCAGTCGAGAACGGGTCATCAACTAGAACTTACGTGCCTTTCCCCGCGTTTCCTATCCGATCAAGTAACAACCATCAGTAATATCGTGCGTGTGTGTATTGTGTTCAGCCATCATACCCTAATCAATAGCCTAGGAGCTTAGTAGTGCACACTGGGGCCGACGACCCACCACAGCAATGGCTAGACGCTTTAAGACTAGCCTGGCGCCCTCCCGGAGAACTAACACCTCAACAGAGACACCAGCAACTTCTAGGCTCACCCCGGGTATCGAGCTCAAGACCCCGGGTGATGGCAGACTTTACTGCCTGCATGGCATGTCGCATCATGCCCAGATTTCTCAGTCTCATCGCTCTGTTGGTTGGCACACATGATTATAGAATTCTGGAGAGTTTCTCCCTGGGGTATATTTGTTTGTACCTTCGCTTACCACAGATGCACAGGTAAACCACCCACCAACAGGTGCCTGGCATTTTCACCCTTACCGAAAGTGTAGCAAGGCAGCTGTCAATTCTTCTATTGGTATCTGTATATTTTTTCTACTTTAATGCTCTTGTATATGCTTTAATCTCCATGTTTATATTATCTCTTTTCCATTAGCTCTAGTTTCACATCAGTCATCAATTGTTTTTTTTCGGATAGACTACAGTTCTCAAGGGATGTAAGTATAACCGAAATGCGAGCAGCTCTGAATTTCATCTTAGTAAACGTTATGCTAGGTACATTTTGTGTAATAATTAATTGTTCTTAATTTTGTTTTACGTGAGGGTTGGTTAAGATAAGTAAGCATTAATTAAAATATATTAATCTTTGCAGGATGGTGTTTTTCACGAGTAATGAGCAAATTTCGTAGAATTTTTAAAACTGCTCCTTTGTGACTCGCATCTCAGTGAACTGTAAGGTTCCCGGTCTTTTTTAACTTCCCTTTTTGTGGGATACTTTTGCTTGTACTTATTAATGTTATTTTCAGAGATTTGCAATTTTCTTTAAATGTCTTCCTTGTACTTAAATAAAATAAAGATTTATTTGGAAACTCAAGCTTAATTTGTTTACTTCCGCACACTTGCCAATGATAATGCCAACAAAATACATTTGTAAAATCTGCCATCACCCGGCCTCTGTAGAAGGCCCGGGAAGTACGGGCTCTACGGGCATCGCGGTGCTGCTATTGTCCTAGGGTAGGGAAGGGGGGGCAGGCTAGTGAGACACTAGGCCGTTGGTGATGGGTCGTGGGTACTATGCCCCCGCGTGCCCCACTAGGTACACAGCTTGAAATCTATCCTGAACTTCCCTACTTGGTTGTGAATCCGCTCGGCCGTGTGGAGGACGGAGTGGTGCGAAATAATCGTAAGTGACACCGTTTATTTTAATTTGCATTTAATTCACGGACTTCTCCAGTGGTACGCATGGGTACGCGGTACTCCCTATACATACTCTATGCGGTGTTAGAACCGCTACAAAAACTATGCGAATGCGCTATGCTGAATCTGAGCCGTTGTACAGTTACATTAACACACGCTGATTACAGAACAAAACACGACACTAACATATTACTGTGAATTTTCCGCGGCAGTCTCGTGGGGGCGCGGTTACTAGTGCTCTGGAGACGGCCAGCACCGAAAGTTACCTGTCTTAGGGGGGCTCAGTGAGCGTGATCTTAAATTACACTTTACACTTACTTGAGATTGCAGCCGGCAGGCATATGGGCAGCGATCTTAGCGAAAGGGAAGGTTCGGCCTTGTGGCTAGAGGTAGGGGTTAACGCAGTAGGGCCCCCCGAGCTGTTATGGCCACTCGGGACGCCTGAAGAGTAACACAAAGTTTAGTTGGTGAATTTAATACAGCACAGCCCAATACATGGTGCTGCCCGTTCTGGCCGTAACGGTTTGCCCGACGCGACTAGTCACACGCGCAGCTCACTTCCTCAGTGGCGGCTCACGATTTTAATGCGCGTGAGGGGCGGACTTGTACACGTGATGCGAAAGTTACAAAATACACTCTGACATGGCACACGATATCTTGACGAACAATACACTACACTATTACCTAGCTCTTAGTAAACTGGGCTAGCAGCACGTAGGCCCGTGTCTCCGGCGACTCTACGTGGTGTCTAGGTGTGTCCCAGGGACTGACTCGTTATAAAGTTCGATGGCACGCGTCGCCTGCTGGCTGCCCCGTGCGGGCCAAAACTATGTAGCCGGTAGGCTAGGTTGGGGCGTGAAGCGCCGACGTAAATTCACATAAACTCCCCACAGTACTTACGTATGATGTAGAACACTCATCTCGGAGCACTAATTTAATTAAGTTAAGTACCTCATGGTAAAATTAGGCCGACCGCGTAACTGTACGTGAAAGGTTGAAAAGAAATTACACTATTGAAAAGTACATGTCGGTGAAAGCAAAAGTTGAAGGTTCCGCGTTGCGCGCAGGCTGCCGGCCTCGTTGAGCTCTCGAAGGACACTACCGGTGTCGCCGCGCGCGACCTCCCTCCCCCGCCAGCCCTCCCGCGGAAACGTGTGAATTTCGCGGGAAACTGAACCGGTCAGGTTCGGGACAAATCGCACAGTGAAACATGATTTCGCAAAGACTGAATTATTAATTAATGAAAAATAATGTTTAATAAAAACCTGTGGAAAACATAATTAAAATAATTTGTTGTAGTGCGGCGGAGGGATACGCCACACCTGGCCGGATTTTTCCGCCGGCGCAGCACTCGTTGCATGGCGTTCGCCTCGTCGCACGCACTACACTTTGCTGCGCGCACGAGCGCGTTCGGTGCACACGTTTTTACGAGACGTTGATGAGGCATAGCGGTCTATGCGACAGAGGAGCATTGGCG
Source organism: Bacillus rossius redtenbacheri (assembly GCF_032445375.1). NCBI lineage: Eukaryota > Metazoa > Arthropoda > Insecta > Phasmatodea > Bacillidae > Bacillus > Bacillus rossius. Next base: position 52,466,907 of record NC_086330.1, read on the forward strand.
GTCGGCGTCAGCTGCTCACGGACACACGTCTTGACCCCGCGCGGAGTGGTTGGAGACTGCCGAACATGGCCGCATCGCAAGGGAGGGAAACTTTCACCTCCTTTGTGAGTCAGCGCCAAAAACTTACATGAACTTAATTTGCTTTATTATAAGCTAAAAACACGTTCCAGGTGACCAATTAAAAGTTATCACCTGGTAATTGGGTGCTTAAGGATTAACAATTGTTTTAGAGTATATAATTATTTGAATTGTGGCATCAAGTTGGCAACAGTAAATTAATTAACATATTGTCTCCCTGTGAACTGTATTAGTGGGATTTCTCCTAATCCGATTTGATCATTGTCACGGGCACTTTAATTAAGGTCAGTGGCCGCTTGACTGTTAATGAGGTTCGTTGTCTGCTCCGTGCATGCTGTGCTCGCACGGAGTGGCTACAACGCACTTGTTTAATACAGAGGTGCCCACCCCCCCCCCCAAACACTATGCCCCTCCTCCTTAACCTAATGATGCGCCACCCCCCCCCCCCCCCGAAATTTTTTATGCCATTTTCTCAATGATATACTCAATTATTTTATAATATTATACTTTTTTAGTATTATATTTTATCACATTTTGCATTAATTTAAACTGATTTTCTAATAATAATTTTGGTCATATCAGGTAATATTTCCATCCTGAACCGACAGATAACTGCTTTTGTTAAGGAAAGTGCGGGGTTGCCAATTTGATTTACAAGATCCCTTTCAATTATCAAAGCACCAGAAACGGGCACCCCTGTTTAATACCTGTGAATTAATAATTGTGTCCTAGTGTCTTGTCTTTTAATTGTTTTATGGGGTCGAGCCCCCGGGGTTCCGTGGCCTTAAGTTTATTTGAGTCCAATGGGGTCACGCCCGATCGCTCGCCTGACTCATTCTTGCTGGGCTAGGGGTGCGCTCCGAAAACTGGATCTGGTATTAGTGGTGCGGAGCACGGGCCAAGAGGCCATGGTCGGGACGACGTTAAATCATTGTTAAATTTTGCAATACATAATTATTTACTTATTATGAGAAAAACTAGTGTAGATAGAATTGTTTAAAAAAAAAATTTCTTGAGAATTCTTTCTTAAAACGTTTGCAGCTGAAAATTTATGAAATATTGTTGCAAACCTGAAACATTCAACATATTGTTTTGCTTTCTTACTTTGTTTACGTCTGTACTTGCTGTGTTTTGTTGTGTTTAGATGGAGAATTAAATTAAAGTAAATTACATTTTGCGTTTATATTGGGATATGCCTTACGCTAATCAACCATCTGTTCATATTTCTGAGCTAACAGAGGAAAATGTGAAGTTTCAAGTGGAGGATACAGAGTTAAGGTATATTATAGATGTTTTTGCATTTTTGTACATCATGATTTATTCAATATAGTTGTGCAAACCTGTTCATAAAAATATCTAAAAATGCAATCATCCAAAATAAAGAATACAATAAGTGATGCGTTTAATGGGCAATTTTAGTGACAGCCATAGTATTCCTTCCCTTTTCCATCTTTCGCTCCTTAAATATCTTTCTAGTGTTTTCTCTTCGACGTCTAGGAATCCCTATCGCAACTCGTCTTCCCAGTTCTCCCTACTCTTACCTCTCCACCCAGCACTGGGTACATCCTAACTAGCATCACCTTCTGCCTTCTGTCCATTAGGTCTCTCACCCCATTTCCTTCATCAGCTCCGGTGTGCTATTAAAACTCTCTCCCTTTTCATCACTCAATTCTAGCCGCCTTCCACTGCACCCCCTCCAGCTTCCTCTAAAGCACTGCTGTATTTGGGTCACACACTGCTGCTGTGTACTCCAGCGTGGCGCAAACCATTGTTGAATAGGCCTTTTCCTTTAAATTACTGCTTTCTTTCGTAAGCACTTGTCTCAGCCTGCCCAGAGTCTGTGTGCTCTTCTTAGCAACCTTCATCACTTGCTCTTCCCACCCCAGATTTCCTTGCAGTCCTATAACTTTATGCCTCACCTACTATAACTCCCCTTCAGTGGTAGACCTTCTTAACAACAGTCTTCTTCCTAGTCCTCCCCCAAATTGTTAACCATGATAGTGGAAAACAGTGGGCCAATTACACTGCCCTGTGGCACCCCCAAGATTACACTTTCCTCCTCAGACATCTCACCCTCCATATGTACCCTCTGTGTCCTGTTCCTGAGGAAATCGCTAATCTACTCCACCAGCCTTCTGTCCCTTATGACCCCCTACAGTTTCTTCATTAATTTCTAATGGGGAACCTTCTTATTGGAGGCCTTTTCAAAATCTATGAAACAGGCATCGATCTGCTGTCCATGTCTACTCTACTTCACTAACTTCTTCAGCAGGTCTGTCAGCTGTGTGCCGCATGAGTAGCTCCTCTGAAAACCATCTTGCCTGTTGTCTAGCCACTGCTTCCTCTCCATCTCCCCTACTACATACCTGTGCACTAGTCTCTCCATGACCTTTCCTTCTACTGATGTAATTTTAAATTATAAAATAATTATTTTTCCTTATTTGCATCCTGTATTTTTTTAATAAAATACTTTAAAAGTAGAATTTTTTTTTTTGTGATTTGAAGCAAAGCTGTAAAATTATCCAAATATATTTGATTTTGAAAATATATATAAAACTTTGAGGAACATTGTTCTTGGGAGCAATTTTAACTAAAATATTAAAATAAAGTAAGAAGTATGCGGTGTTTGTGATTGTTCCAGAAAACGTATCAATTTTTATTTTAACGCAAAATATCAAAATTAATTAAGCAGTTAAATGTGTGATGTGAAACTGTACCATAACCAAAATATATTTTATTTTGAAAATGTGTGTTATAAAACTTTGATATAAACTGGATACCTAGTAAGGAACCATTATGGGCAGTGAAATTCTGGGAAATTGTAGGGTAAAAACAATTTAACAAACAAAATTGAAAAAAAGATTTTAGCTCAGAACCCTAAAAACAGATCTGTACTGCTCCTGTAGCACACTAGCATTTTTCTTATCCAGATGTGGCCTCATATTGTATGTTATTTTGTGCTCTTTATGTTCTAAGTTATTTTGTTCTTTCTGGCAGTACCACAGGAAGTCTCCTTTTTATGTTCAAGGTAGTGATTAATCACTATGTTGTGGTATATTTTATTATCTCATTCAGTACAGCTTTTCACCACTAAAGAGGTTTCCATAATCCAGCCTTAATAAAAAAAATGTGATTTTTCAAGAATTCATACATTTTTAAGAATTCACAATATTTTTTATGTCACTGACCTAACCTAACGAACCTTTCAATTAGTTAAGGTCACCTACAAGTGTGAAAACCTGACCTTCCAGGCAAACAAAATGAATACAAATTTTGCAGTAGTTTTGATACTTAGGGAACAATTTTACAAATTATTTGTGAAACTGACCTTAATAAAGAGTCTTTTACTTAATTTATGATCACCTAGAACTAGAAATCATATTTTGGGGGAAAATTTTAAAAGTAAATTCTTGTGTTATGTAATATTTTAACAACAATTTTACATATTATTTATTTGGCTGACGTAATGTAACCACTCATTTACTTTAGCTATGATCATAAAAAGTTCAAACACCTAGCCTTATAAAAAAACTAAAACCATACCCTATTTGAAATGTTAAAACAAACTTGCAATATCACTTTCACACAGTAAATGTTGCATAAAATCATTATAAAGTACACCATTGTGTCTCACAACCTTACAAAAACTAATATAATATTAAATGGCTACAACAATTTCAATTTCATGATCATCTAGCACTAGAGATTAAATTGATGAATGTTAACATCACAAACATTTGTGTACATATTACTTACTCCCAGTAACCATGTTAGGATTTATACATCTTACTAGCTGTAATATTTAGCCTACTTCATTGCAGAATGAGGGGGATCCAAACAAATTGGACTGATAGCGCCGTGCCATTTTTAGATGTAGTAGAGAGTTCTCCCGTTAGAAGGGGTTAGTAGATACCTTCACTAAACAGCTGCCCAGATGGCATCAGTTTGTAGGTTAACGTTGATCGTAGTATTGTTTTTATCTTACTGTTCTTGTGTTCCACCTGCGAAGTCGTTTTGGCAGATTTAAAAGAACAAATAGTGTGTTTGAAATTTTGTTTCCTGCTTGAAAAATCAGCAACAGAATCTTACCAAATGCTTCAATAGGCTTTCTAGGAGTGGTTTGGGCACTTTAAACATGGTAAGATGAGTGTTGAAAGCCATGCTCGTTTTGGGCTAGCTTCAACATCTCGAAATGATGAAAACATTGAAAAAAATCCGCCAAAAATAAACAAGGATCGTCGTTTCACAATCGACGAGATTTCAGAAGAGACAGGAGTGAGTTGGAGCTAGTGCCAACGGATTTTGACTGAGGATTTGCAAATGAGATGTGTTGCCGCTAAATTTGTTCCTTGTCTTCTCAAACATGATCAAAAAAACATACAATTGAATTTGAGCCAGGACTTGAAAAAGATTGAAAGTGATCCAAACTTTTTGACCAAAGTCATTACAAGTGAGAGTTGGTGTTACAGGTATGACCCAAAAACCAAGCAAGCACCAATCCAGTGGAAGTCTCCCAACTTCCTCAGAGCAAAGAAAGCAAGACAAGTGAGGTCGAATGTTAAGACAATGATCATTGTCTTTTTTGATGTTCGTGGAATTACACACCGGGAATTTGTTCCCACTAACCAGACTGTTAACCAGCACTTTTATTTGGAAGTTTTAAGACGTTTGCGAGAGTATGTGCGGAGGAAACGCCCGGAACTTTGGCGATCAGGTGACTGGTTCCTTCATCGGGACAATGTCCCCGCACACACGGACTTACGAGCGAACAGCTATTTGGCCTCTCAGGGGTGGACTGTCAATCCCCACCCTCCGTATTCACCAGACCTGGCCCTGTACGATTTTTTCCTGTTCTAGAGAATTAAGAAAAATCTTAAAGGGAAGCGTTTCGATGATATGGAGGTGGTAAAAACAGCTTTGTAAAGGGCACTGGAGGAATCAAAGTTGAAGAGTTCTAGAGGTGCTTCAAGTAGTGGGGAAAAAGACTTGACTAGTGCATTGCATCTAATGGAGAGTACTTTGAAAGTGACTGAAGGAATTTTGTAAAAAAAAGTAATAAATAATTTTTTTGTATATTTGTGCCCAGTTTTTGAAATAGCCTACACAAATTTCAGTAAGTTAGTATCTTTCTATTTTTCAGTGTTGCGAACAGCATGAGGCGGGTATTTATTGCTGAAACTCCTACTTTAGCCATCGACTGGGTACAACTTGAAGCCAATTCAACAGTATTGAGTGATGAGTTTTTGGCTCATCGGATTGGACTTATTCCGCTGACATCAGATGAAGTTGTGGAACGTTTGCATTACACACGAGTAAGATAACATTTTAGTTACATTATCATTACTCTCATATATTAAATATTATTTAAAATAATTATGATTTAGATTTATTCCAAAGCACTTTTCTTTGTGTGTAACTTGTAAAATATTGTAAAAAAAAATTCTTATGAGTTTTATGGGAATTGAGCATGACCTCTTACAGGGAAGCATTACTATAAGATTGACCTACATGTTTTCACTTTCCATATCTTTGCCTTTGTTACTTGTGTGAGCGGATGTTTTCCACTTAAAGTGTTACCTAACTTTTAAAATCAGTTAGAGCACATTTTCATTGCAACAGAGCTCATTAGACTTGAGTTTTGTCATATTTCATAGTTTATCCAAATGTTTATGTTGTACTAAAAAAAAAAGTTAGAATTATTTAAAAACTTATTTTTTTCAATTTTTTTAATGAGACTTTTTTGCAGCTGGTAGGGTAAGTTGAGACGATGACTCATCAGAGTATAACGAAAAGTACAATGCTCAGGACTGGTGGAGAGGGGGAGCGGAAGTATTGAATGTCCCACTCCCACTCTCCGGCAAACATTAGTAGGTTAAAGAGATTATTAAGTGCCGCATATTTAGTTATGCTCCAAAGATAAGCTTTTTCTTTAAAACTTCATTTGCATTGTATTAAAATAATAAAAAAATTATGTAGTCATTTCCAATTGACTTCTTAGATGACCAATTGAAATTGAAAATGAATAATTATATATCAATATTGACTACAGGATCCGGAGCATTTATTAACACAGTATTTGGTAGATTTTATGGTGATTGTGATTCTTGAAGTTATTTACCATATTTTAGTTATTATAAAGACATCATTTCATTCTTAAATTTTGCTGATGCTGACATTTGCTGACATTAGTGAATAAAGATCTATTTTTAGCACACAATTGCACGTGTTTCAAATATTTGTGTGTCTAAATTTCTTATCGCTCCATCTGTGAAATTTCCCTTCTAATGTGTGTGGTGGTCATGTTAATATTTTTTCTTCAAAACAGTTCAATACCAATATTGGTACAATGGACCCCTATGGCCCTAGTGGCAGCTTTTTCTCATTATTGAGTAAAGAGGAACAAAATGTCTTAGTAAACTTTGTTTTGGTTGTAGAAATTTACAGTGCTTGCATAAATTACATTTTTGGGCCTGCCTACAATTATCATAAGATTCAATTGCTTTTTCCAGATACAAAGTATCCTTGAAAAATGCATCTTAAAGGATGTAAGCTATGTTTGTCGACCTTTTGAATAGTTGCAAGGCGTCTTACAAAATTACTCATGTAACCCTTTGTGAAAGGATGCATTTTTTTCATCTGTGTATGCACCCTTGTGGCATTTAAGGGGTTTGTAGTGCTCTTTTTGTAATAAATCTAATAAAAGTCTGGCTTAGCCAGCCAGCTAGCTGTTGTCTATGCCCTTTCTTTTTGTTTACTACTGTCACATGATTAAATTAAATGTGTAAGAATTCAAAATTGAAAATAGTGTGTGAAATTTTTTTACACAAATGAGTGCAGAAGTAATTAATTTTTTTGTTGATAAACAGGGTCGTGTTAGTTCCAAAAGAATTGTGTTAGTTTCAAAAGAATTCTGATATTCTTTCAGTGCTAGTTTCTCACTGAGTACAGCCTGTGACAGTAAAGGACACGTAGGAGTATTTACTATTCAGAAACAGCAAGTTCCTGTTAAGTGGATGTGATGTTTTATTTATGTATCTATACATGTTCCATAAATGGTGTGGCTCATATCTCCTAAAAAACTTTTTCTATGCAAAAAATAACAGTAACTAGATACTAGTTATAATGATTTTTTTGTGGTAACATTTTAATGAAATTTTTCTGATGTTTTGAAATGGTTACTCCAATAAGGACTTGAATTTAACAGTGTAGTTTGTATATGTTGCAGGACTGTACGTGTGTTGATTTTTGCCAAGACTGTAGCGTGGAGTTCACCCTGGATGTGAAGTGCACAGACGAACAAACGATACACGTCACGACCGCCGACCTGAAGTCGAATGACCCCAGAGTGGTCCCTGTGACGTCCAGACACAGAGAAGAAGATGCATCTGGTTACGGCGAAACAGATGGTAATGTTGTTACTTAGTTTTGTTGAGAATCATATTTGCAATTTTAGAGTGGTATGATTGGGGCAGTCTTCTCCTTTTTGAATCCAACCAAGCTTAAGCACAGGTCTGTAGGTGAAGGAATCTGTCGTCAAACAAACATGAGAATAATTATGAACTTATTGTTACATGCTGGCTTTTCTTTTTTAAAAATTTTTTATAGTTAATCCAAAGAAAATGTTGTGTAGGGCCAAGGTGCTTGAATAGTACAAAATAATTTACGCAGTTAAAAAAAAAGTTAATGAGGTGGGTATGGGTGTTGAAAAAAAATATTTAGTTGGTTAATGTTTAATGAAGTGTACAACTGGTGTATTGTGCAATGTCGTGCGAGAGAGCATTCCTGCTTGTTTCAGAAATACTGATAATAAAGTTACGAAAGGGTCAGGAACTAAAGTTGAGGGCATACGCTAAGAAGGGCTTCGGCAAGGAACATGCCAAGTGGAACCCAACAACTGGGGTGTGCTTTGAGTACGACCCAGACAATGCAATGCGACACACACTCTTCCCGAAGCCAGAAGAATGGCCCAAGAGTGAATACACGGAACTGGAAGATGACCAACGTAAGTTGTTCACTTGGAGGGTAGGAGAATCTGCTTTCTTAAGACAGTAAAAAATCTTAACTTTCTGAATTCCTTGATTTGTTGGAAGCTGGAATCACAATAGTACTATGGATGCAACATGATGGATGTGATGCTAATAATATAATATTCTAACCAGTCACGCTTGACACTTCTACAACGCCAGTGCGACAAAATTCATTCACGACATACTTTTCAATTGAAAGATTTCCGTTGTGTTGCGAGTGTGTTGATGCAGAAATAAGCATGACATTTTTGTTTATGAATGTTTTTTTTAACTAGTACATTGGTAATACAGTTATTATGTGTGAATTTCCAATGTTTTGTGTACTAAATTAGTATGTAAAATAAAATTAAAAAATACTAAATTTGGATTACACATTGTTTTCAAACAGGTCCATTAAAACAAACTTGTAAATATTGATGGCTGTTGTGCATGGGTTGTGCATATAATAGCAAGAAACATTTTATATAGTATACAGTAGATTTTCGTTAATCCGGACGCGATTAAAAACTGAGTAGGATTTGTAGATTAAAATTTTATGTCTATGTATACTTTAATATTAAAACTAAAACTAATCTTTAGGAAAAGTTGTATTTATAATAAAAGAAAGCATTTATTGTTAAATTTTTATCCATCTAAAACTTTTATTAATGTCCATTTTAAGGTAAATTATGTTTAATCCAAACTTCTGGATTAGCAAAACTCTGATGTAGTTTTTTTCTATTTGTTGCCTGGTTATAAACCACATGTTCACAATAGTGCAGTATTTTTCTATTACATACTTTGCATCCTTCGCGTTCCATCTGTTGCACAGTTGTGATGCCAGTACTTTGGGGTTTGTGACATCATGATGCACAGAGGCCCACAGAGGCACAGAGGACCACCAAGATTATGGCTGACTCCGAATCACTTGGCTACTGACTCGGTGCTCATAAATATGACCCATGCCAGGGTGTTGATATTGAATCCATACCTGTGCCACATAAGCATTATTCGTTGGAGTTCACGCCCACCGAGGTCCCTATATTTATTGTGTTTCATGAGCTATGTAGTTGTATTATATGAATACCTTATCTTAATTATGATGTGTAAATTTAATTTTGTCTGGTTAGACCATATTATGAGTAAGCTTCTTTTTTAGTTTAGGATATAAAGCAAAGTGACAATAATACATTAAGGGACTCTGTTCTGTATTTTTGTCCAAACATTGTTAGTTTGTTCTTACATGTTCTACTGAAATACCAAGCGAAATATGTGGCCAATTACTTCTTCATTTCTATTGATTTGTATGATGCTAAAAATTCACTGTTACATGATGTAATTCCATATACTCCAACTAATGATGTGTACTCTCTTGTTAAAAATTTTTATTTGCAACATACTGGGTCTACTCCAAACCTAGTAGGTTACAAATTCTGCTTTAGTCAGATACACTAGACAATTAATCGGCATAGGATTGAAACCACGTTCTGATACGTGAAATGGACAGTATATGTTTTAATGTTTAAATGCTTGAAAATTAACCAGTATAATGAATTTCAAAGCACTAGTATACAAGAGTTATTTCATCAAAACAAGAGCAGTGGTTGTTACATTCCAGGTTGGTCCTGCTAAGCAACCCAGAATCTTAACACGACACTTAAATAACTTGAAAAGTTTACATGAATGATTTTGAAGTTTTGTTTTTAAGTTAGTTTTGCTGCCAATATCAAGGATGAATTAAAGTTTGTATTTAGTTATTTAAAATAAAAGAGTTTTTACTTTAAGGTAGTCTTTTATTTTATTATTACTTCTAAAAAAACACAACGTAGATCACAACTTATATGTCCAGATGATTTGCCACACATTCACTGCAGGCTTAGCTCGTCGCTCGATTACAAAAAATATTAAAGTCCCGTTGTTTATATGTTTAACAAAGATACCAATAACCCGTGGAAAAAGAATTCCAGGAGGGTGACAATGTTCACCCTGGGACGATGCAGACATCTGGAGTCGTAATTTCTAATTAAACGTCCAAAAACCAACCAACAAAAAGTTACCTTTGGCCTGGCCCTGACCAGCAGGCGTGAAATTGGCTAATAGCAGCTTTTACATTGTTTTTCGGCGAGCTGCCGACGACATAACTGTACGTGGCGACGATTGACAACTAACTGAACAATGAAGTTGTCTTCCCTTACAAATGTAAAAACAAAGGGAAGGCAACCCCATGCCAACTGACCAATCACAATACAGAATGAGGTACATGACCATATAAGGAGAAATACTGGAATAACATTTTTCTCTGAAAGTCTGGAAAGACACATCACACCACCTCAAGGCTCGCTCTGATTGGCTGGCGAGATAGCACCCAGTGAAAGTTATAGACCACTGCGGTGCAGCCGCGCGCCCATGTGTTGGGTTTTCCCTCTAATTTGAGGCGTGAAAATAACTTAAGGGTGACAGAGTGTCATGCCCGTGTCATCCTTTCTTTTTAAACTTTCTAGAATGTTAGTCTTACTGGCCATAGGCTGCTAAATCGCAAAAACGTAATTAATAGACATACTAATTTTAACTGGCCAAACAAATTAGAGTAAAAAAATAATAATAAATCACTACATTCAGCTTTATGTAAAACCTAACCAAAATTAATAATATTAAATCACAAACAATGTGTCTTAAATGCCTATACATAATAAAAGAAATATGAGTATAAATTAATTATGAAACATTAAGTAAAACATCATTAACATAACACATTCTCATTCCAAATGTTATAAGTAGCAGGGGGCAGGAATTATGCAATGTTACATGGTTAACAAAACTGTTGCATAATAATGTGACACCATTTAATTTATGTGCATTATGAGCATAACAAAACAATGACTGTGATAATTATGCATCACTCGTTTAACCTAAAGATTAAATAGAATTTGGATACATACTCTGAAAACTCACAAAAAAATGTTATAGAGGGGTTTCTTCCTTAATAAAAATTTACGTTAATAAATTACGTAATGAATGATATGCACTTAAAATACGTGAACAACAGAGATTAATTATACTACGTGCGTGCATGCATCATCCAGGGGAAAAAAAAAACTAGATTTCCAAAAGATACTTTACGAAAAATAGCTATCACAGTAGGGATCAACAAACAATGCTCAATAGTTAACTCAGATGGTTAACTCAGGTAACTGTTTAAGCGAACCAAGCAGAATTAGGCTGCAATTCAAACATGTGAGGGCAACCAGAGAGGCATGCCCAGGCTCACCATGGCAGAGAAAAAGCAGTAAGTAGTTATATTAACGGCAACGTGGGCACAAAAAACTCTAAGCCAAACTAAAATTTGGAAGGTGGAAACAAAACAAAATTTAGACAAGACACAAGTGGCATTAACAGTTACGTTACGGGCATTTCCGCCACATGCCAGACTGCAAACTAACTTTGACTGAAGGCACTGCCATGACCTCGGGACCCTTACAAAACTAGAAATCAACTATAAATCTAAATCCAAATGAAGATTGAACAATGCCTAACGCAGCCTTTTATAGGCCAACATGACACTCAGTATGCATGTGCTAAGCCAGAAGAAGGGAGGGAAAAAACAACAGAGGGATGACGGCAAGGCTGGTGGGGGGGGGGGGGGGGGGGAATGCAGGGAGGACGGAAAGACGCCACCGAGAACACATCTTCGATCTTTAGCACTTCGCGCTCGGTGCAAATTTCTCTTCCTTGAGTTGACGCAGTGATATTTACTGATATGAATTGGTTGTAATATACAAGATTATATATTAAACATGATCTAACATTCAATTGTGAAGAGGGCCATGAATTGACAACGTTTTAATGTATGTTCTTTGATTTTTAATGAAACTTCAGAGATTTTTGTAACTAATGTAGGTATAGTAAATGTATATTTTATCAGTTCTGGTTCTGACATTGCATACATTAGTTTCATACAAATTCTTTTTTTTTTTTTATCTTTTAAAATTTATTTAGGGATAGCTGAATATAAATTGATTATTACATATTGCTTTTACAGTGACGTGTCTTTAATCCGGCATTCTATGGTTTGGCACATTCTGTAATCAAGCACAAATTGAGCCACTCACATTGTGATATTTGCAAGTGGATTTTGGCTGTTTACCTTGGCTGCCAGGTTGCATTAATTCTCTATTGTCTTTTATTATTATTATTATTATTATTATTATTAGTAGTAGTAGAATACATTTTATTGTACGTACATTGAAATATCTAAGCTTGTTATTCTGTTTAAGCAGAGATATAACAAAAATATTCCATTCCAGAAATTTTCTGATACACAACCACATACTTAACATAAAATTTGCCTTTTATTTCCATTACCTACATAGATTTCACAATTTAAGATAGGTTGATATATGTTGTACAATAATTTTTTCCAGATTGGCAGGTACTGTTTAAACAATTTTGTTTTTGTTTTTAATAGTTGGTAGAGGGTAGCATGGGTCCTACCCATCTCTCAAATGTTAAGTGAGCCATTACATTGTAAAGAAAGACAAAATATATGCTTTATTTTGTTCTGTTTGTATACAAATATTGATGGAATTTAATTTTGTGTTTCTGTGAAAGTATAACTTGGAATATTTTCGCAAAAACACTTTCCCAGAAATCTAACAACTCTATTTGAGACTGTCTAATAGTCATTGTAACGTTACATTGAAGATTGGTTTACACTAAAAATTCTTTATTCAAGTTAGTTTTGTGTTGAATTCATATTATAGTTGAGCAATTTTATAGTTGAAGCCTTTTCATACCCTAGAATGTTGTGTGTTCAAAGTTTTCTTATAATCTACGTAGTACCAGTTTATGTCTTTATGAGTGTTATTTAATTATGGAAATATATGGCTTAAAATTACAATTATTTGATACCAGTTTGATTATAGTCTTGAATGGAAGAGTAGGTGTGTCAAAGAATTGATTCAACCTGTCACTAATTAGAATTATACCACATGGTTGACCGTAATTTTGCAGATGAAGCACCATACACTTGGGAAGCAAAACCCAACAAGTTCTACTTCAACGTGGAGAGCTCTGGAGCTTTGCGTCCAGAAAACATCGTGATGATGGGTATATCGATCTTGAAGAACAAACTGTCGAACCTGCAGACCCAGTTGAGCCATGAGCTGAGCAGCGAAGCTCTTGCCATCAATTAGAGCATTTCCTTGGAATTTACGTTTTGCAGTTTCATTTTTGTTTGTCTGTGTACTTAGAATATTTTTATATGATACATGAAACATTTTTACTGAAAAGAATTCAAACTTATTTACAATCAATTGTATTAGTTCTGAGGTTCGGTTCCAAATGGCAATGTAATAAAAATTTCAACGAACTGCAAATGTGTTATGTTTTTATGATTTACAAATAATTATCATCATACATATTTTTCACATGTGTTGCTGTGTAGTGAATATGACTATTTATGCCATTAATGTACTACAGAAATGTTATAGTATCAAAGCGGCTGTTTTCAAAAAACGCACATCTCTACTTGGGATGCATTGTGGAACTGTTAGGTAAGGAAAAAAACAATTTTATTAAGATATAAACTTAGTTTGCCCTCTGCTTGGTTAAGTTGCACACAAGGGAATGTTGTATGTAAAAAAAAAAGGCCAAGTGAAGGGGCTAATACCGTATTTACCCAAAAATAAAGCGACTCTGAATATAATGTGACCCCCAAAATTTTTGTTTATGATTTTATGATAAAGACTTTATGGAGTAGAATTTACAATTAAAGTCCTGAGCACTTTAAATAATAAATTATTAAAATTTTAAAGTTTATTTCTTATTTACTAAACCTTTTCTGGTGCCACTGTCATCAGTAGTGTACACGACCTGGTTTGAAACGCCAAGGAAAAAAATGTTTTATGACTGTAGTTCAAAAGCAGCCATTCTGAAAGCGTAAAAAATGCAATGGTCATCTGGGAGGGTGAAAGAGTAGGGGGAGGGAGTTTCTTTGCCTCAGTGAAGAGAAGCAAAAGGAACCCTGGACAAACTCCATTGTCCTCATCCCACTTTTCAAGTGTTACTCTCTCTGTCACGTCTGTGCATAAGACTAAACTGGCAGTTTATAGTTTGGTTTTCCAACTAAGCAGAGCAGGGGGGCGCAACTGAACAGGCGGAATATGGCCACTAAACAATCTGTGCGGTTGAAAAATGCCAACATCAAAAATTAAGTTTTAAATTTAAGGAAAATGTCTCAAACAGAACTTAAAAAATAGTAATTTTTCAAACATTATTAGTGCAGAATTTATGGAATGGTGTACTAACAGAGTGGCATTTTGAATATAATGGCAAAATATTATATACTTTGGAATAAATTTTGACCATATTGAATTATCTTGGCAGCAATGAAATAAACATGGCTGTCATGTGCAGACGTGTGCATGTGTGTATTTTATTCCAACTAAACTGGTTTTCATCATTCATACTTTTCAGCCATGCAGTTTTTAAAAGTTTTTTAGAAAATAGTGTTTTGGTTGTTCCATACAGCAAAAAAAAAAAATTGAACATTAATGGCGAATGTTCTTAGCAACGAACGACCACAAAATAAAATCAAGGTTGACAACATTTACTTTCGAAATGTTAACTTTCAAGGTTTTTAGGTTGCCTTTAAATACAGCACAGTTCGCTGTTTAAGTGTTGCGTAGCCATTGCTGTCACACTCATTCGTGAAAATGACAATTAATTTAAAAAAATCTTGAAACTCCTCTTCAATTCAAAATATTGTTTTACTTATCCCAATATTACGTGTGTACCTATATTTGCCCGATTTCAAAGCTGTTAACATTTACTATTCATAAATATTAAATAAATAAATATTAAATACAAAAACAATTGAAATAAAACAAATTATGTTTTAAAACTTGTGTTTTGTATTTCAATACTGCAAAATAATTATGTGAGCTTTTTATGTATTCAAACATCAGCTAGGGATAAACCTAAGCAACACACATTGCAATAAAATGTCAGATTACTTATTTGTATACTCTGTAAACTCTTTGAACAGTTATTACTTACATGCAGGACGACCCATTTATAAACTAATATAAAATTTGCGTTCATCATGAGAATAGGTATCAGCCTCAAATGTATATACGGTTTACGTGGATATACGTATGTACTCTGCGTAACTCAGGGATAGGGTGGACGAAACTCTGGTATTTCAGGACCCCTGATGATGTTCTTTGCCGGATCAGGATAGAGGCCAACTCGCTGTGTATAAAAAAATCTACAACTACGAGACTGTAGAATATACGACGGCTGGAACAATGCTCTCTTCTGTCAGGTTGGGCTGCAAATTGCTATAAAGGGTTGGTCTCACCCATGGCGACATATGTAAACACTGCTCTGCTTGGACTGGAGTCTTTAAACACACGATGGCGGACAATAATTGACACGGATGTGCTACGGAAGCGACTACGACTACCTAAGTCTGTGTGAAGAAAACAGACTTCCTCAACATGCACTGCCAGCAGAGCTACATAAACTCATGGTCGCTGGGCAGCTTCATGTCCTCGGTGCGGGATTCCTGGATCAGCAGGACCGGCCCTCACACTGGAGACGTCTTGAATGTGCAGAACCCAAGCTCATTTTCTCCTTATTGCCTAATGCTATTCTCTTATTCCGCCGGACGCGAAACTAGGAAGAACAATGGAAGAACCTCAACTTCCGACTTGACGAGCGGATAAGTTACTGGAAAACTGTATTATAATATGCACTGATGCAAACCATAGCAGGAAACGGAATAAAAAAATCTTTAGTAGGATATACAGCAAAGACTAAATAAATCCCAATATAAATACCATATGAACTACTATGAATTAACCTTGGGTTATCCCACAGGTGCAAACTCAATGCTAAAAAAAACACATGGAAAAGATACTTTAACATATTTACAGACATGTTGATGCGCAAGATTTGTAGATAGTAGAATAAAATTGGCTATGCTATGATGCATTTGTTTAGTTTAGTCTCAAATTTTCTTAATATATATTTACTAAAGATTGTCTAATAGCTGTAAAATATCACAGAAGTGTTCATATAACTTGTGTGACCTTTTGCAGCTTGAAAATAATGTTCAGTAAATATTGGGTGAGAAACTTAGTGACCCAATGACAAATACGAGAGAGCTATTAGAATAAATTAACAGGAAAATCCCTTTAACTGATAGAAACATCCAGAAAATGATACACAAACTCAGCATGCAAGATGGAGCCTTATGCACATTGTGGCACGGATAAGGCTGTAACATTGCATGACCACTTAAGAGAATTAACCATACTGTAACTAGGATGGTGCGTCAGGGTTTTGCAAAGTTTTGATGAATTGTCAAAATTTTTACAAGTAAAAATAGGAAGTTGCCCATTCATTTAAGGGGAAATAATGGAAACTGTCACTAAGGTGAACATGCTCGTTGATTCAGGTGAAAATGGTTACAGCTGTCTGAATATTGTTTGTTTTGGGCGAAGAACAATAAACAGTAAAGGCATAATTTAAAAAAAAAAACTTTTAATTCATGCAAAAAATTACTAATCCTAAATCTTAGATTAAAAAAACTTCAAAAATAAAGACAAATTTTTTTCACACTGCTGTGTTTCTTCATATTTCAAGTGTTTAACAAATCCAACTGTCAGGTTACCTAGCGTGTCCTACTTTAACATGTAAAAGGTAAGAAAACTCATAAATTTACTAATATCAAGTAACTAGTTAAAAAACCCTTATAAATATTGTTACGATTTACCGGGTTCGTAAAGGATAGCCCAATTAAAGATTTTTATCACAGTTTTATTTATTGCCACTACTTATGTCACTTACAAATAAAATGGCAAATAATTATCAACACTTAAAGAAATGTCTATTCCCCAGTCACTCGTTTTTCCAATCCACACACCTCGCTGGGCCGCACCTCTGGCGCAACTCTCACCGCAGCACCCCTCGTGGATTTCCGCCGAGGGACTTCGTCGCCGCACTCCACCACCGCCAATGCACTTGCCTTCGCTGAGGACCCACTTGACGCCTCACTCGGAACTTCGCTCGGGACTCCGCCACGCCCGCGACACTATCCCCAGAACTGAACTCTTTGCCCTGGAACCTTCGTCCAGGGACTTCGCAGCTTTATCGCCCGGAAACTCAGTCGCAGGAAAACTCCCGACTCCACTGAACTCCTGCCCTGGAACCTTCGTCCAAGGACTTCGCCACTCTGCCACACCCGCGGCACTATCGCCCCGGAAACTCTGCCTCGGGAAAGCTCCCACCTGAACTTTCTCTGACTCTCTGAGGCCGGCATCCTCATCTTATATATCAGAGACGCCATTTCTAGAATGCATGAGCATGGCTGGGGCCTGTCGTGTCATTCCGCGCCGACCCGACGGCAGGAATCTCTCGAAACACGTGTCGGCAGCTGCCAGGTGGCGTGCGGGACTCCGCAGCTATGAGGTGTAAGGTGTCTATCAGCGCCGCGCAGGGAGCGGTGGGCTGGAGGGAGGGGAAGCGGCACTCCTTGTAATCTACCGCGCGTCTCATGTTGCGGCGGCCTCATGTGATGTCAGCCAGCTGTGCACCTGCACTTGTCGTGGCCTTGCTCACGTTCATAACAATATTAATTCCTTTCTTAAGTCTTATGCTTAACGCTTTGCACGAAGCTACAGGAAGAATCATGATAAAGGCAGTTGTGGTAACTGCTAGTTTTATGTGATGATAATTATAATTTATCTATTTTGTAAGCTTGGGCTTCTTTCTCTAACCTTTTTTTCTGTTCAAGGTAAACATTGTAACACCAATAATTCATCCATGCAAATAAGTAATATTGAATAAGACAGATTACTTTTTTTTTGTGGTAATATTGCAATTCAGTTACAACTGCAAATACAAATATGAGTGCATTCTCACACACAGCTTTGCAGTAGTCTTAGGTGTTACGTTTTTTTTACATCCATTAATTTTAGTTTTAAAAGACTGCCGCACAAAAAAAGGTAAGCCATTAGTAGACAACTAAACCCACACCTGACTGTCAGCAATTCAAAAAATTTACTACTACGGGGCTCCATCTAGCCGGGGGTCTATTAGTGAGGTGAGATGATACTGCGATGCTTGCTGGTGCTTCTAGCATGGTATCACCTCTAAGAGCAAAGTTTTGAACTGGCACGCAGTCTTATCGTTGCGTAAGACAACTATGAGATGAGAGCGGTGACCATAACATTAGTATATATGGCGAATAAATGGAGATAAAGGTGTCATGCCAGTCTTCATTGATTTCAAGAATCTTTGGCTCACAATTTAATATTTTTCACTCACCGGAAAAGAACAGTGTAAAAAAAATACGGGAACAGAACTATGAGTGTCATTCTAAAAGTAAAGAATGTTTGCGTATCTAGATATTTTTTCAAGATAATAAAACAACATATTTTAAAACACATATGTTACCTTAGCTATTTTTCTACCTGGTCACCATTAATATTTAAATATTTTTCATAGTATTATCACCAGCTTTTCTATGCCTTCTGTATACTCAAGTAACCGCCAAGTTGTTGAACCAGTCATTAACATTCTCTTTCAGTTCATTGTCACGTCCATAGTGGTTCCTGGCCAAAAAATCCTTCAGTTTGGGGAAAACACTTGGGAGCCATAGGGAGGAGTTTATAAACTTACCACTGAAACTGGTGAAGCAAGTTGTTCATCAATGCAGCAACATGCGGACTTGCCTCATTATGAAGAAGCACAATAATTGTGCTCTGGGCAACAATCCGCTGCTTTTACGGTCTCCCCTCTTGGCCTGTGGTCGATGAGCAGGACATCCATTTGATCCCATGTAGCCATAACGCCATAACCTTTTTTGGTCTTATTGGGGATTGGGAATTATGCCATTCCATTGAATGGCATTTTGTTTCTGGAGTTTTATGTGGTTTCAAAACTCCTCGCCATCCTTGTACCTACTCAGAAAAGTCAGTTAGCTGCCATCCATTTTTGTGTGTGTTCATCTGTCAAAACTCGAGGAACCTACCTGGCACACAATTTTTTCTAGCCCAAATCATTACTAACAAACAATTTGATTATGAATTGTTCTTGAAATGTCAGGAAAGAAAGGACCGAGTCCATCTATAGCGAAACATCTATCCTGTTGAATTTTTTCCTCAATCCTTGATTTGAGTTTGTCAGTTACAACTGCAGGTTGGCTTGAGTGTTCTTTGTTGTGAACATTAGTTTGCCCGCTATTAAGAATGATACACCATTTTCGAACTGAAGCTTAATTCATCTCATTGTCATAAACATCAGTTAGTACATCTAAAAATTTTGATAGGGTCGACTTTTTTTCCTTTTTTTTTTTTTTTTTTTTTTGCATTCAAAAAGGGTATAACAATATGAACCTCACACTTGGCGGGATCTTTAATTTTGTCACACATTTCAGTGTCTCACTATAAACAATAAACGACCGTTGCGGCTAGCTGTTAACGTGAAGACTGGTACGAAGGAATGTTAAGGTCCATGATGCGGCGGTGGGAGAAGTGTGCAGCTCATCAAATCAAAATTTTCTTTACTTTTAGATGTTCTTTAATAATCCGACCTCAGTGTATTATTAAATACTTTTCACACATGCACTAATAGGATATCTTAAGGAGTTTTTAAATCACATTTTTTCTTAAGCTCTGCACACTGTATGTGTGTACAGGGCCCCTCAATGCCATTTAAACTTGGAACCATGCCTCCTGTCCACTGAAACTTTGTAATTCAAGGTAGGCAAGCAGTTAAGGACAGAGATTTCTTCTGAATCAGTTGTGGCATGAACATTTTATATACCTTGGTACTAATATAAAGTTATTAAATTTTTATTGAATGTGCTACATTCTTATTTTTAAGAAAAAAATATGTTGTTTCTAGATGGCTTGATTTGGTCCCATAAAGATTGAATTTGAGTTCATGCCTGATTTTGAGCAATTTATGATAAGTACATTCTGCTTGTTCAACTCTGCAATGTCCCTGATATTCTCAAAACCTAATCACTTTAAAAAAAAAAAAAAAAAAAAAAGTTCACCCCAGAAATTACTCTTCTTGATACTGAGCATTTACGGATTTTATAAAACTAAAAACTACCTTGGTATGTTTTGGTAGGTAATTACATTTGCTTATAAGTGACTATGATTAACTTGAGCGTTCTTTGTCCTGAATACTCGTTTGCCCGCTATTAAGCATGATGCACCATTTTCGAACTGAAGTTACGAAAACAAATTTTAACACTGATAAGATAACACAATTTTTGTGTTTGAAAAATACAGATTCTTAAGATGTCTATTGAGTGGATTCACGGATGTCACAAAAGGCCTATATTTATTTTATATCCTTTTAATCTTGTGGTATAAACTTATACAACAAATTAACATCCATAGTCACAATTTATTGTAAACAATTCTCCCTCATCAATGTCATACATAAAAAGCACCGACAGTAACCAAACATACTTTAGATTCTATACATATTATTTAGGTCATTTCTATATAAATTTACATGCCTTCTGCCAATGAAACTAATATTAAAGGTAAGTTTAGTATGATGCTAGGGTGAATGCAAACTGAATTTTTGTAATATGTATAGCCAATGTTACATGCAATACAATGTCATTTTCCATGCAAAAGACAAGCCATTTTTACATCAACTTCTACTATGATAACATAAGATTTGTTTTACTCAAAGTTTCTTTTTGACCTTTTAACGCTTGGGACCCTTTTGCACATTTTACTTGTCTGAAACAGTTTAGTAGATGGCCGTTTTACTAGAAGGGGTAAGATGCTCTCTGGTCCCTCGGGCCATTCCCTCGATGCTCTTCCTCTCGAGGAAGAATTGCGAGGGCAAGTCGTCTGCTGGTTGTTTCGGCACAATCATCTCTCTGCATTGTTCATAATGTTCAGTGTGTTGTGATTCTTAGGAAAATAAATAAACAATGTATCACGTTCAAATTACAATGATTATCATATATTTATATATATCATGATATTTTGAATAGTGTTTTTTGTTATCATGTAGTTATTAACTACTAAAGGTTATGTGGAGTATATTCGAATTGAGATCCTACGTTAAAAAACATACAACATAATTTAATTATGCTCTCATCATTTGTAGGAAGATATTGGTATTGCCTAAGCAGTTTCAGCTTCAGATGAACCTCCTTTCGCAATTGTATATTTCAAGATGTCTGCTTTTGTCAGGAAAAAAACAAACAAAAAAAAAAACAAGTCATTCTCTTTGCCTATATGAGAGTTAGGTATCATCTCTTTTTGACCTAGGTTCATTTGCTTCTAACTCTTAGCTACAATTCCTAGGGAGCACAAGAGATGGTGAGTAGAACAAACCTAAACATATGTGTAAAACTAAAACATTCCTATAGAGTAGTTCTACAGTGTTTCAAAAACTTTCTGTTGTATCAGATAGAAAACCATAACTTAAATCTCACTGAACTTTGACTCAAAAATTTATTAAATTTAAAAAAGGTTTTATATGGTTCTTAGTTCTTACACAATAAATGCAATGATGAAAGATAAATATTAATTAATAATTGCAATAAAAGAGTCTACATAAAGCAAGTTATAATAACCATTATTTTACAGACTGGCAAAATTATTTCAAACAACAATAACTAACTACTTTAATCTTTCTTGAACATAAAAAATATAAATGAGAAACACTAACACAAACTCCACAAACACATGTGTCTGACATGATGCAACTGAAACTGAGCAGTCAGTTGCAAATGGTTTACCGGAACTGCAGCTGTGATATGCGCAGTCCAATGGTCTCCTTGCCAACCTCTGCCACGGTGCATACTTGACATATGGTGCCCTTGAACTGCGGGAAGTAGCTGGCACCACACAAGGGACACTTCTCTTCCGCCTTGCCACGGTAGATCGGCCTGTACGTTTGGCCGCAGATTGCAAACGGGTTGTGTTCGTCGTACTGTAGCTGGTGTTCATCTGTCGGGTTCTTGTCGCATGCTTGAAGGATCTTGCGAGCCTGTTGGGAGACTTCTGGACGGGGTCCCAATTCCAGGAGGCGGCGTGCAAAGGACGCAGCTGTCTTGAAGTTCTTGAGCTTGAAGAACAGGTTGAGAGCAGTGCGCAGTGTCAAGATCTGATGGATAGGTTGCAAATTACAGTGGGTGAAATAGGCTGCCATTTCGCAAACCCTCTTCTGCTCTTCCAGCGTTGATTTCGGCAATTCTTTGCGAGCTGACTCCATGTTCAGTCCGAGTATGTACTCTCGACAGATCTGCAACAGCTGTTGTGCTTCGCTGATCTCCTGTCTCGTATCCACCACCAACAACGGGATGCTGAGCAACAGACCTCTAAGTCTGTCCACGGCTTCCCCAAACTTCCCTGCTGTCGTCAGCTGGTAGCAAAGCTGCAATCGCTGCACTAAGTCTGCCAGTTTCATGCCTACAGCTGGAAGACCGTTCCTGGGGCCAGCTTCCTTCCAGTTACGATGCGGGTACCCATACAGTGATGGTAACGAGGGCAATGCAGAGAATGACGTACGGGAACGACTGTAAGTATTCATAAACAGTGACTGGTACTGAGAGAAGTCCACCACACCAACTTGATCGTGCAAAAGTCGAAATGCTGTCTCAAAGGAGCCAGCAAGGATGTGATCCACTGGAAGTTGTGAATTGTTGGTCCAAACCTGTGACTGTGGCACACCCTTAGTTGGTGGGACAAAGTACCCTTCCTCTCCCGTGGACCCTGCCGCTCCCTCTAGCTCAGGAGGCAGCTCGAGATCCTCGTCACCTACATCCCAGCCACCTCCCTCGGCATCACCAGGTGTTAGTGTGTCTCTTTCTTCATCCCCACCCAGACCACCATCATCTTCCAAGCCGAGCTCAGCATCTGCACCCCATCCTTCAGCACTCGTATCTTCTGGAACATCTGCAGCTAGCACAGAGCTCACTGGCCCTTTTCCGCGGGCTGCCATCGCACCTTCGAAGAAACCTTTAGATACAGTTAGAAGAGGCCAGTTGCTCTCTGCTTGGCGGATGGGCACAGGAGGTTTAAGAAATACTGCATTGGGGTTCACCTCTGGGAGGCAATCCTTCTCTGGGTCGAACTGGCTTTTTAATGCCTCTGCTTCTTCAACAAGTCCATGAGTTGCAGCTGTCAAATATGCCAAGGAATTCTGGTTGCAGTTCTTCAGAATTTTTACTCTCTCTGCTACATTTCCCAAGAGCAGGGCTCCTTGATATTGTCCAGAGACATCTTTGCGTATCTCTGCAATCTTGATCATTTTGCGAAGTTTATCCAAATTGCCTGTGATGAGGTACAAAAAGGAGAGTTTATCAAAGTTTTTGGTCCGCTGGTAGCACATTTCCACCACCTGATGATTTCCTTGCATGAGCGCAGCTTGTCCAAGCCTCTCCCAGCACAATTTATCATCCAGAGCCCGAGCAGCATCCAGGGCCACATCGATATTGCCACACTCAAGTGCTAGCCCAAACCTAGTTTTCTCATCCTTCACAAAGTGCAGCGCAACTTCAGGGTACCCCTTCTTTTGCAAGTACGCAATGATAGACTGACCCACCAACCTGGCATTGCGCACCATCTGAAGAACTTCTTCATATTTGCGGTTAATGAGCGCCAACTTGAACTTGTACTCAGTGGGATCGATGTTGAGGATGCGAGGTTTGCATTCACGGTCCAAGCAGAACACTTGATTCGACTTGATGCGAGTCACATAGATTGGCAGGTCTAGGGTGCGGATAATGCCATGATCTCCATTTGAAATTGCATACTTGATGTGATTACTTGTAGTGTAAATAAACACTCCACTATCATCCCAGGTGCCCGATTTGACACGAGTGTTCTCGTGAATGGAGCAAAGCGAGTCCAAACGACGGTTGCAGATGTTGACAGTGTGCTTGGCGAGGAGAGCTACATGGGACATATCTGATGACCACACAACATATCTGCATTTTGCAATCTTCACTTGTGCCAATGTTCTTTTCTGCTGCACATCAAACAGAGTCACACCATCAGCATCACGCAGAAGCAACATTCCTGTGCCTGCATAGAATATTTCATCACAACTTGGAGTTTGGACTTTCTTGGTAACTTCATTCTTCAAATTTTTGATAACTAGAGAATGTGTGCGATCGAGGACAGCAAATCTATTCCTTGCCACCCAAATTGCAGTGATTCCTGATGATCTCTTACTCTCGGGAGAGTCTGGATTTTGACTATCAGAGTCCTTTGGAATAGCATACAAGTCATATGAACTGTTTTCTACATTTCCAGTGCGTGTACACAGGAGAACAGCATTTTCTGCTGGATTGTACGACATGCTGTACACAGGGCTACGACTACCCCCACGGAGCTGCATCACAGCTGTATCTTTAGATGTAGTCAGATCAAGCTTTCTAAGAAAACGATCCTTCACGTAGAAAAGCAAGTTGCCATGCACAGAGTATGCAGGGCGTTCTCTTTCTAGTTTGAAGATAATCATACCTGAATCATGTCCGGCAGCAAACAGATTCAGCGATGGATGAGCAGCAAGCACCCAGAATCGTTCGTGTTCACGCCTGAAGGTGTGGAGACACGTGCGCTTGGTCATGTCCCACACCCGAATGCTCTTGTCCTCAGAGTCGGACAAGATGAGCTCCTGGCGAGGGTGGAAAAGAACGCAGGAGACGTTATTGTAGTGGCCACGGCAGGTGTCCACCTCCCAAGCCTTGGCCTCGTTCATCCTCCACAGCTTGATCTGCCTGTCGTCGGCCCCTGACACGATCAGCGGCAGCGTGGGGTGGAAGCAGGCCCAGTTCACG
This sequence comes from Bacillus rossius redtenbacheri, assembly GCF_032445375.1. Lineage (NCBI taxonomy): Eukaryota > Metazoa > Arthropoda > Insecta > Phasmatodea > Bacillidae > Bacillus > Bacillus rossius. Next base: position 52,491,825 of record NC_086330.1, read on the forward strand.
CCCCGGTCGTGGCCCTCCAATACGTGCTTCACCACTGCATCCGCCTGGCCGAACAGGTCCGTGGCGCCGGGGTTCTTCAGGTGTTCATCCAAGCCACCCGGGCCCGGTGCCACGTTCTTCTTACGCAGCCCCGAGATGTCCCACACGCGGACCGTCTGGTCCAGCGAAGCGGACACCACGATGTCGTCTGTCACGTGGAACTGCGCGCACATCACGTAGTGGTTGTGGCCCGTGAGCACGCATATGCACGTCCTGCTCTGCCAGTTCCAGATGCGAATGGTCTGGTCATCGGAAGCGCTCAAGATCCAGGGGTACTCGTGATGGAACATGGTCGTGCGAATGTAGTCCAGGTGGCCGAGGAGAGTAAATATGCACCGGCGTTGCTTGTAATTCCATACTTTGATCTTGTAGTCGTCACCCCCAGATACGAACAACGGTTGCTGGCTGTGGAAACAAATTCCACGTACGGGTCCGTCGTGCTCGTCAAACTTATCCAATAACGTGCACATTCGATAATCCCATAGCTGGATCACACCATTGTGTAAACTTGCCAGAACCCACGGGCGTTTAGGGTGAAACGACAGACCCTTTACCCGAGCAGACTTGGTTTCAAATTTTGTTAACATTATTTCTTACACTTTCGCCCCACTCCTAAATAAATAACTTCCATAAAACCACCAACTTTAACAACTCAAGCACGGCAACAAAACAATGCCACATCAGCAAAACAAGTGCTTGATAGAAAATGTTGGCAGTATTTATTATTGATTATTATTCAGAAAATAAATGTTCTGTTAAACATCACTTGCATTCATCGTGATAATTTGAAGCAAATTATATCAATTTAATTTGATAATACAAATAAAATTAATAATTAAGTTGATCTTAATCATTTATTCTCTACAGTTGGTATGCTGCTTGTCAAATGTGATTATTGTTTCGCTACACAGGTGTGCGTTGAAACTGTTCTGTTTACGTTCTGGAAGAGTAAAAGTACTGATTAATTTTGTTGTATTACTTGTTACGATGAATGTTGTTGCAGCTGTAAAAATGTATATAACAAAAATGACAGAAGAAAGTGGCCCAGGAATGAAAGTTCTTTTAATGGATAAAAACACGGTGAGAATCGGCGAGAGGGTTACAATATAGTTTGCAAGAGTGGCCTGCAAGAAATAGTATATGGATAGACATGGGTAAAAAACGAGTGTAGTAAAATAACGGGTTACAAGTACAAGAGTATACTACTAGAGGGAAGAAGAAAGAAGTCACCAGCTAAAAATGAGGATTGCAGTGGCAGACTTCTTTTGAATTTTTGGGGAGTATGAATGACCGAAGAATTTCAGGTGGTATGGATTACCTCCCAGTTAAATGGGGAGTCAGAAATTTTTGGGGGAAAAAAATTTACTTAAACAGCTAGTATAACACATTTTTGACATCATGAAAAGGCATCAAAACTAGTTTTACCTGATCTTTAAGAAAACTAAGAAAATAAATTACATACAGCTAAGAAGCACTAAAAAAATTTTAATACATTTTTACATAAAAATATTGAACATGCTTCAAAGGTCCAGTGCGGACTTGTGTAGTTTACCTTTGGTATTGTCTACAATTTTTTTTAGTTCTTAGAGAGTTTATGGAGGATGGTGGAGGGGCAGTCACCGGGTGGAGGGGGTTGATCACCCCTACCATAGGCCTGCCATTGTCGGATTGTGGGTAGCAAGTTTAGTAAACAGCAGAGAAAGGTAAGTAGGGTGTACAGGTTATTCAGGGGAGAAAGAAGCTTACTGAAGGAGACGGCATACAGCATGCAGTGTTGGGTCTGTACACAGTGGTGTCAGAGGGAACTGGTGAAGCTACTAATAAGCGTAAGTAGGTGGTTGTAGAGTAAGTGGAGGAGACTATAAAAGTAGGAAAAGTGTGAGCATTTCATTAGTCCATTAGAACTAATGAAGTACATGGAGTGGAGATGTTTAAGGACCAGAGGCTACAGAAAGGCTAGTAAAAATTGTATCAGTGGTGTATGTGTGGTGTGGGAGGGTATAGGACTCTTAAGTGACAGGACAAAGAAAGAACTTTAAAAGAGCAGGAGAGAAAACTACAGAAAAGTTGTGCTGTGAGGAGAATAGAGAGGAAAATATCTGATGCTATTAAGAGTTCTTGGATGAAAAGAGAATGTTACAGAAATTTAATTGACTATTACGCTTGCAATTGGGCTTTCACGCGGTGGCAAGGAGTCCTCCCTTTTCGCTCACTTCCCCTCCCCCTTAGTATTCTCCTCAGATCCTTTGCTTCTTTCACCCCTACCATCTCTTCAACCCATTCCACTCCCTTCCTGTCCTGCCAAGAAAAGTGTTCCTACCCCTTTCTGTTCGCCTGCAGTCGGGACAGTTCAGGACATGAAAATTTCAATTTTCCTACATTCAAAGTAATTTAGTAGTGAAATGTAATAGATAAAATTTAATTTAAATAGCAGTGACAAAAATATAATGTGGCTATTTATCGAGAATAGTGACATGCAGTAAAAATACATTTAAAAAAAAAATATATATATATATATATATATATATGTATATATAAAAATGTTTATTAATCTTTGTGAGTTGCATTATGAAGCAGTCACTAGTTTTGAAATATTAAATAAATAAGTCAGTTTTAAAATATCCATATTTTACACTGTTAAAAAAAATTGTATAATTTATTGTTAAATATAAACATTTGTTGTAATATATAGTATGCAATTTGGTTAATTTTACGGAGGTACAGTATTTCTTTTTTTGTCACGTCTGTTATTCGGTTTCCCACAGTCGTACGGAGCTAGTGATGAGGGCATATCCTTATACCTACTGATTTTTACGGAGCAAGGTGGCGCAGTAGTAAGACTGTATTTGCATTATGCTGGTATGGTTCCTTCTCATAATATTCCTGCTTTGTTGTTGTTTCTTAATCGTCTCTAACGATCTGGCTGTCGATTAGACTTTAAACCATAATAAAATAACAAAATCTACTGCTTGATATTATGTGCCATTTTTTACTTCGATGGCCATGGTAGGTTAGGTTGGCTGTGATCCCAGATCAGATGAGTTATTTACAATATGGGATAAAATAAAGCACTCGTTCAGAAGTACCCTCCGAGCTTGCTTCGCTCTTGATTTGTGATATTGTGGGTGCAAATTTTGCCATAACAGTTTAAAAATAGCATATTTTATTCTAAAGAGAAAAAAATTGGATTCATAACCTACACATACCACTTATATTTTAAAGTCAAAACTGGTATATCCTGCTGTCAAACACATCCAAATATAGCATACATTTTGTTACGAGTGGGGAAAACTGGTTTGTAAGGATAGCCCAATTAATTTTATACAGTTTTATTTGCTCTTAATATTTACATTACTAATTAAATCACAACACTTAAAGTATGTTCACAAATCACTAAATATCTGTCCAGTCCACAGTTCACACTCCTCACTGGAGCTAGGCTCAACAGTGGTTCACCCCTTATCTCGCACCTGTCCACACATGTAGTCTCGCGCCACTCGGTCACACACGCACAGTCCTATCGCTCTGCATCTGCGCCGCTCGCTGAACTTTCACTTCACTCAACTCGCCTGTTGGAACTCACGCGGAGGCCGGCGTCGCCTCTTTTATACCCGTTGGACATTTTTCTGGAACTGACTGGCGTGGTTGTGATGTGTCACATCTTCCTGGGCCAAACCGACAATCGAAGCATCCAGAACAATGGTGCTTATTCACGCCACTCCACGCGGCGGTCTCAGCAAGCCCGTGGAATTCTCAGGCCGCTAACAGTGCCCAGGAAGGAGGGCACGGGGGTGGGGATGTGGTGAGGTCGGCCCACTCTAATGAAGGTACGCATGCATGTCGTCAGTGGCCGTGTGGGCCCGCCAGGCTTCCTGGGTATCTGGGACACGTCGCAGCCCTGTCTCCCGCGTTCGTAAGAATATCTTTCTGTATGTACATTTCCCCCCTTTTTTTACAAAATAATAAAAGTATTTTGTTGCAATTAAATTCAGCTTCAAATATTAATTATTAATAGGATACACATTTTTTTCTATGTTTATATTTTGTAGGTTATAGAGAATTACTATTTTAATTATATTTTTATCAAACAACTTTCAAAATTGATTTTTTATATATGTACCTCAGTATTTATTTTTTGCAAAAATTTCTACATATTGAATTAGTAAACCTTATTTGGAATTTTTTTTTGATTTATTGAGACATTTTTTTATATTTTATCAGTTACAGGCAAGGGCAGATCCAGAATTTTTTTCTAGGGGGGGGGGGGGAACTTGCCTATGGTTACATGTTTGCATATGCTATGTGCCAAAGAAAGCTATGTACATACATACATACATACACCAATTGGAGGTTGTAAATCCATCTTTAGAATAGCTGCTAATCAGGACTTTGGATTTTGGTTGTTTGATATTTAATCTATTTTGGCCTTTAGGGTTAGTGAATATTGTAACATATAGCATGACCTTATTAAGGCTCTGTCAACAAGAGGGGAGTAGTAAACCTCATGAAAGTTAGCTAAGAGAATACAATGAGTTAGGAAGAGTTTCGAAAGATATCTTTCATAAGAAAAAATTAAGAAGTTGTAATGAAATTGTACTGTATTTTGTCAATAGACAATTTAATAAGTGTAATTTTTTTTTGATAACACCAGTTATACTCTTTTATTATAAATTACAGCATTATTCTATGATTGTCCATAAAATCTCTGTGGAAACTTGTATGATGAAATGTTAGTTTTAAAACAAGGGCAGGAAAAAAAATAATGAATGTGATTATTAAGAACAGGGAGTTTTGGAACATATATTGAATTCAGAAGGCTGAAAAGGACGGTCAATTTTAATGTGATAATATATTTTATTAATTAAAGTCCTACACCGAATTCAAAGGAATATCTACGGATCAAGATTGAAGAATGTGAATTTAACACTTGTAAAAAAAAACATTAATAGACGATTAGCTAGATTAAGATTTGCTGCTTTTAAAATAACTCTTAACGTATACTACTACAGGACTGAATCATCATTCTTCGAGTTAATCAGTTTCTGTTCACTGCTATGAAAGACTACATTAATTAATATTTTGAAGATTTTGTTTTGATTGGATATTTCTACAATTGTATGTATGGTGATGATGTGTTGTTGCTTCAGGTATATGTGTGTTTAGTTAGTAATAGATTAATATTGAGAAATAGGTTAGTTGTATCCAAAATTCTTCATATTATCATTGATTTCTGTTAAAGTTTGTATAAATTCCTAATTAAAATTTAACTTTGATTAACTTTGAATATTGCAAACTATTCCTGATAATCTTAGTATTTTCCCTCAGAAGTCCTGACCATTTTTGTTTAATTAGTCTTAGTGCTATTTTAAATGAGCTAACTTTGTTTACTGAGGTTATGGCAAATTTAATTTTTTTTTTTTAATTTTCGTATTATTTAACTACAAGCATTAATTTTGGATACAAGTAATTAATTAGTTGTAAATTGCTTAACATTTAATTATTTTTCTTGAAATATTTTCCTTTTTAATATTACATTATTTAATTGGAATATTTTGGTATATACAACTAAATTAATTTGGCGCTCATTTCAGTTAAGTGGTTATATTGCCTGAACAGTAATTTTAGATCAGTACTCTTTTACCTTACTGGGCATTTTGGTTATTGAGACACATACAGAAAGATACCTCTTAGTTATTAAAGTGTAATATAAAAAAAAAATTGAAATATCATTATATATGAAAAATAAGAATTTCAAAGTTTTAGAACATATTATGTGAGATTGTAATCCATATCAGTTTTTGTTTTAAAGATTTTTTCCTCAAACATTCTTTTGATATTTTGATATAATATGCAAAAAAAAACCTTGTAGCTCGAGCTTTAAAAATTAATGACACACTCTAATGTCTTTTTCAAATTTTTATTTTTTGGTCCAATTTTAATTATATTTTTATTATTAGAAATTAGTCAGAAATTTGATAATCTTATTCTTTTGTAGCCCTGTTTTAGTTTTCTGTATTCTGTGGGAGTGATTTATGTTGTTGCACTCTCACGGTTGTAGTTCTTTCATGTAATGTCACAATAGCAGAATTGTTATAGTTTGCTTGTTTGTTCTCTGCTTTGTCCAGACAAGTATCGTGAGTATGGTATATGGCCAGTCTGAAATTCTGCAGAAAGAAGTTTATTTGTTTGAACGTATAGACTCTGGAGGACAGCAGGAACCAATGAGACATTTGAAGTGCATAACATTCATTCGGCCAACAAAGGAAAATATAGCACTACTCTCAAGAGAGTTGCGATATCCTCGTTATGGAATGTATTATATATGTGAGTTTTAAACAAATTTACTTCCTGCATTGCACATTTCTTAGCAGTTCTGTAGACAAGGAATTTATTTAGCCTTTATAACTGAAATCCTATTTATGAGTAGATATAATTTTTTCTTACATGTGTGTGTGTGTCTATACAGTAGAACTCCAATTATCCGAATTAATGGGGACCGGGACCCATTCGGATAATCAAATATTCGGATAATCGGATTTTTTTTAAAAAAATTGCCATTGGAGAGAATAAAAGCTACGTTTTGATATTGCACTATTTTTTTATTGAATTAAATGAAAGAAACATGAAATTTTCACATGTTTTAAATATAAATAAAATGTACTTATGTACAAGTTTAGAAATAAAAATCATTGTTTTTTAAACATCTCCGTCAATGTAAGCTGTTTTGCTGTCTTCAACCGTTTTCGGGCAGCCAGGTCACGCATTCGCTTGACGGTGAGCAGTTGCAAGTGGTCACACTCGGGCTGACGCTCCATCCACTTCAAAGCAGTCTCGAGGCCGGCAAATGCTTCACTAGCTGATGGTCCAGCGTCTACTTCAACATCAGCAGAAAGTTCTTCTTCCACTTCCACTTCAACATCTTCTCTCACACTTACAACAATTTCATCGTCATTGAGAATTTGAAAACCAGGGTCAGACGTGTCACAAGCCATCCACTCTCCTACATCTTCAGCACTTACTTCTGTACAACCAGGAATTTTTACAATCATTTTTCTTATTTCCTCTAGTGACAACGCATCTTTATCATCATCATCCTCTCCATATTCTTGTTTCTCATTTTCTTCAGATTCTTTTTTTTTGTTCTTCTCAGACGGTAGGCCTTTCAGTTTATTCCACGCACGTCTTAGCGTCAGTGCCGTAACCAAACTCCAAGCTTCCGCTACCATGTAACAGCAGTCCTTTAAATTTATTTTGCTATGATTTGCCAAAACCAATTCTTCATCTTCAGCACCTTCGATCAGCAGTTTTCTCAGCAGTTGCCTTCTGTAATGGCGCTTCATTGTTTCAATAACAGACTGGTCCATGGGTTGCAGCAAACTTGTAACATTGGGAGGCAAAAACGTCGTTTTAAACTGCCCATTCTCTCTTTCCAACAGTTCTGCTGTAGGATGAGTGGGTGCGTTATCAACAATTAAAAGCACCTTACTGCCTTCTTTTCCCACCGATTTTTGGTGCTTTTTCACTTCAGGAATAAACACTTCATCATACCATTCGGTAAACAAAGCTGCAGTCATCCAGGCCTTGGGTTGACTTTTGTAGAAGAGTGGAAGTTTTTTTACGTTTTTAAATGCTCTTGGATTTCTTGATTTTCCTATCAAAAGAAGTGGCAGTTTATGATTTCCAGTGGAGTTGGCACAGTTAAGCACTGTAACACGTTCTTTACTGACCTTATGTCCAGGGGCACTAGATTCCCTTTTAGAAGCCAAAGTGGTTTTTGGTAATGCTTTCCAAACAAGGCCAGTTTCATCGGCATTATAAACAAACTCCGGATCATAGGATTCTGATGCAGTTTTAAATTTTTCAATAAAATTTTCAGCAGCTGCAGAGTCTGCTGAAAGCTTCTCACCAGCCAAATCTAACTCGCGTACACCATGCCTGAATTTAAAATTCCTTAGCCAGCCGTTACTAGCCTTAAAATATGAATAACCAAGCTTTTCTGCTAAGATTTTGGCTTTTTCACAAAGGATTGGACCTGAAATCGGATTTCCCATAGAACGTTGCTGCAAAAACCATTTAAACACGGCATCTTCCAAATTTTTGTTGGTTGCTGTCTTCATTGTTTTCCTGGAGGAACTTCCATCTTCATTTTCAAGCACCGAAACAAAGTTTAAAAGTGTTGACTTACTGTTTTTAATGTCAGAAATTGTTGCTTGTCCAACACCATAAATCTCAGACAACTTCTTACCCGTTACACCTTTATCGAGTTGCTCTATAATTTTCAGTTTGTCCGCTAACGATAGCACAACACGTTTTCTTTTCGAAGCCATGGTATAAAAACAATACAGTACATACGTATTGTACACGCACAAACAAAAGTAAGCCGTAGCGAAAGAGTAGCGTCCTCGAGCAAGGTCAATAGCACACTGGCTAATCAAAACAAACAATGACAGGTGCGCCGTGACTGCAATGCGCCGGAACTTGTCTTAACTTGCCGTTGTGCCTACACACGCGGGAGGAAGTCAGTGTAGGCACAACGGCAAGTTAAGACAAGTCAAGTCAAGACTTGTTTGTGATTCGGATAATCGGCGATTCGGATAGTCGGAGTTCGGATAATTGGAGTTCTACTGTATATATAAATTTCATCTGACAACCTTCTCTACTTGTGTGCTCTCTTAATTTTATGAACCAATTTGTATTTAAAATCACAAAAATGTGTTATTATATGTTAATAGTTTTTATTAACAATTTTGACTTTGAAAATTAGTCTATGAATTGCTTAAATATATATTGACGTGGACCAGGGCTACGCCCTCCCTTAGCCCGATGTGCCACGTCACGTCGCAACTGACCCCCCTCTCCTCCCACCACCAACCCTCTATTCAAACCTCCCGCCCCGTGCGTGTGTGTGTGTGTGTGTGTGTTGGGCGCCCGGCAAGAGGCAGTGCTAGAGTCTGTGCGACGACCGCTTTTATTAAAATAAACATAATGTATAAACCTTTTTATGTAATAAAATATCCCTAATTGTCACGCCTCAAGTTTTAGTAAGTAAGGACGGCGCAGCGCCCCATGCGGGCATCTGCAGAACTACCCGCCAATAGTTTTTAAACTTTAATAAGAAATAACACCATAACAAAAGGTTGTTAATTATAAATAAGTGTACTTAAATTATGTTTGTTTTTTAAATAATATTTAAGTATGTTACCAGACAGCTGCCCGGTAACAAAGCGGGAACTTAACCCTTCCCGGCGGCCATGATGCTTTGGTCTCGGCAGTCCGTTTCCGTTCGCCGCCTGGAGAAGGGGCGGCCCGCGCACCTCGTCGACTTCATCTCTTTTGTTCACTGATCCATTAGTTTCCGTCACATCTTTAAATAAATCTAAAACCTTCTAACTTCTTCGAGGCCTGCTCCAGGTGGTAGACTCTTTCGCCTAAATATTTGTTTTCCATTTACGGATATTTCGTACGTGTAATACGTGATTGAATCTCAAGGCCAGGCCACGCGGTGACCTGGTCAGCCTATAAACTGGTTATCACCCGCAACGGTGTTTTTTAGTACTTTACGTAAAACTCTTTTACCATTTTTGTAACGTGCCTTGTAATAATTCGCCTCTGCAAGTTCGCTGGTAATAAAATCACTAGCTCAGAATGTGTGGTTCAGTGGTCACGTGTATAATTCCCTGAGTTCCGAGGCGTGTGGGACGCCTCAAGAGCCCACGAACACGACACACGAGGGGGGAGATTAGCCTAGCCCCACACCGGTCACGTCACGGCCCTGAGCCGAGAGTTCGTAGCTGGGTCCACGTGCCCTTCCACGTGGTGGCGCCCAAATTACTCCTTTTCGTCCATCTGAAAACCACCCCCTACGACAATATATGTATATATATGTGTGTGTGTATGTATATATATGTATGTATGTATATGTATGTTTGGGGCAACAGAATTTACATAACCCAAATTATGCAAATTCAGTATACCAAAAAATATGTGTGATCTATTACTTTTAACACGAAGGGGGAATTTAGGTGAGGACTATAAGCCGCACAAAACTTGAAGGTGCAAAAATTATTCCATTGCAATCTGTAATTTGCAATCTGTACTTTGCAATCCTTAATAGTAAATATCTTAAATTCAGGAATGGCTCAACATTTATTCTATAAAATAAAAACAAGATAAAATGAAATCTATAACTATTGAAAATATTTGAACCAAACATTTTCAGCTAATATTGAAATATGGGTGTATCTGAAGGATTTTTTTTATAAATTACTTGTAAATTAAGTTTTTAAATTTTAATAGTGGTTTAGATTAATGTTTTGCTAATCTCTACCCAAGCAAAAATACAATACTGCAGAACAGGCTGCTAAGTATTTCATTATAATATTTTAAACAGATTATACCGATCTTAGTTCAACAGACTTAAATACAATTGTTGTAATTGTGTTTGTAAGATAAAACATTATCATCCCATTTTATAAAAGATGCCTGTGTACCCTTTCTCTTTTTTTTTTTTTTTTTTTTGCCTGTCACACAGTAATGGTGGGTACTTGCTGTCAGATTTCAGCAACATAATAGCCAAAGCCGACATCAAGACGCTGGCGGAAAGTGACGAGCAGGAAGTGGTCAGGGAGGTGCAGGAGTTCTACGGCGACTTCCTCGCCGTCAGTCCCCACCTCTTCTCCCTCAACATAACGGGTTGCGTTCAAGGTGAGCGAGGCTCGTTTCTGTCCGCAAATTGAATGTGGCTCCATTATTCACCCACTTGAAAGCATTTCACCCATTACAGGTATCTTAGGGGGTAATTTATTTAATTATTTTGTTAATAATTCTGTTTTTTTTTTTTTTACTGTGGCTGCTGGGGAAGGCCCCCTCCCCGGACCCCTTCTCTTTCCCCCTCCTGAGGGACCACAGTCTGTCACCACATTCTTTGCTTTCTGAACAGTTGCCTTTGAACTATAGTCATAAAACAAAACACAATTTGTTTTGTAACTGTGGCTTGGTGTTTCAAAAGCATTCATGTAAATCACTCTACTGACAAAAGTAGCTCCAGAAAGTCTAGTAAATTTGCAATAAATTTAATAATTTGAATAATTTTCAAGTACTTAAATTGCAATTTCCAATCCATAAAACCTTTTTCACAAACTCATAATCAAAAAGTTTGGTTGTCGCATTATGTTCAGAGTCATGTTAATTTTGGGGTAAATAAGATTTTTGTGTCCCCATCTCTCTTCCGTTCGACCTCACCATTACAGGGCTATACCTTCTACCTGCAAACCACTCAGTCCAGGTGCTTTCTTTTTGAATGAATATCTTTTGTTTACAAATTGTCATTGCTACTGCAATCTTTCGTTGAAAGCTTGAACTGTTTGAAGTTTGTTGCCAGGTTCAGTTTCGACAATTACCAACAGATCCAATACTAAAAAATATACCTGGTGACTACTATGGAAACTATCGCCTTAATGCAACCACATATTGAAATTTCATTGTTGATGGATACTGATGCTTGTAGTCTAATTCTGCTTTCCTCTTAAACTCCAACATTTAGGGGAATATTTTTTAGTATGACCACCATGCAGTACTAACCATAACTGACATGTTTTTTTCTCTTTTAGCACTAGGTAGCTGCACTTAAAAAGCAATCATGACTAATGTATGTAACTATAGTTCATATGCTTCGACAAAAGCTTTTTGTTAAGATTTTGTGGGAACCATAAACCATTGATGGTTTCCAATGCTATGGCGTGGGTGAAATTTAATGACCCTTGTGTCTCCTTAATGGGATGATTTGTTATTTTAGTTTTAAAAAACTATTCCAATGTACTATTTACTTTGATTTACCTGAAAACAATGAGTAGTCTGCATTTATGTTGACATGTGGCTGTCATAGTGTACCAACCATCCAATTTTAGCCCAGTTCCAACCCTTCAATTATAGCCTAGGTCCAACTATAATATTTCAGAAAATTTCTGTGTCTGGAAGCTTTTAAAAAGCTTACATTTACTATGAATAGCAAGATCATTTTGGAAAAAAAAAAATAATTACTGCAACCTGTGTGTTCTCTTCCTGAGAGAGGAATTTTAAAAATGTAGCGTATCTTGACAAATGACAAAACCATAAACATCATTTGACTTGGAAAAAAAACTATTTTATATAAACACTAATTCAACCAGTGTTTTCCATGCTTCATCTTTGTCAAATACATTTTGGTTACAAGAAAAGGCATATGTTGTGGTTGCACAATGAAAAAAACTCTTACGTGGCATACAAATAGGTGCTAAAAAATTTTTTTTTAAGATAGGGAAAGTGGTTTTGAACTTGGACTTCAAAAAACTGCTACTTTCCTATCTGAAGTTGCTTGGCTACTGGATTGTAGCAGCGTTGAAGGCGATTTTCACCAACGTTTCGGTTGATCTGGCATTAGCCATCATCGGGTTAGCTACAACCCAGAAGCCAAGCAACTCCAGATAATGTTTGCGAAAGCCTGCGATCCTTATTAATTGTCCATCTCTCAGAACAAGGAACTAACCCCTAGTTTGAATTGTGTTTGTGAGAAACTAGCCAAATAATTGTAAGTATACGTAGATTGTTTCCACTTGCATTGTTTGAACGGCTGTTTATAGTTCACATTTAGCTGTGAAGGAAATAACTAAATAACATTTGCCCAATGGCATGAACTGATCTTACATTTTATGGCATAGCAGTTATAGGAACTAAGACATGGTGGTATCTATTAAGTCAAGGGAGATTAGTTATGTTAAGAATGACTAACGATTGTGAAGGCAATAGCCTGATATAGAAAACTTTATATATGTTCTCGTTCATTTGATCTTTCATGAGGGTGTGTGTTAGGAGTTCCCACAAGTTTCTCTTGTGTGATTGTCATTAATTTCTATTTCCAGGTTTGAATTGGGACCATGCTCATTTACTAAGAAGTATTCAAGGTATAACAGCTGTTCTCCTGTCACTTAAGAAACACCCCTTTATAAGATACCAAGGATCTTCAGAGATGGCCAAAAGACTGGCAGAGAAAATCAGGGTAACTTTTTACTATTTATTATTATTATTATTATTAAAAAGTTTTACAGTAACAGGCTAACCTTCTTTCGTGATTTAAGTGTTATATAATTTTGGGTGGACATTTTCCATTCAAAAGATTCAAATGATACCTATATATTACAATAATTGTGGTCACGTTTTTTTTATATGCCTATTTCCCTATAATTAATTCTTTATTTTTGATGTATTTACCATAACTACCATACCTATTTAACATATCTACAGTTTCATTACTTATCCCACTTTTTTGTGAACTGTTAAAAAAATGTCCTTGTGTGGCTTTGATGTTAGGTCGAGCCGCAACTAGGTTTTTCAATTAAATTGACTTTCCCAGTGGCTGTATGTGTGTACAGTAGACGTCTGATGATCCGACAAGTTCGTAACTTGCAGGTGCCAGGTTACCAGCACACTTGACTTTTGAAACACGAGGAAGATCACTGTCAAGATGAGATTTTTATAAAGTTAACCATTTAAGCATAATTTAATTATTCTTGATGATACTTCACTATTTCATTGTTCAGGCATCATTCAGCCAATCTCTATGAAATTTCGCACACTTGACCTTTGATTTGAAACATGAGGAAGGTTACTGTGTAAGTGAGATAACGTACAATTGGTGGCGTGCGAGTCTTATCCATGGAGGTATTATTCTATGGAGGGGGTGTCTGTTCTGAAATTAAAGTCAACTGGATAGCAAAACATATTGTAGCGGTATAAAGGCAAATATATATGAATGTTTGTTTGTTTGTCCCATATGCGTTCTTATACCATTCATCCGATTGCAGTGAAACTTTGGTGAGTTATTATGCGCATGCCCACGATGGTTTCTGAGTTAGTACAACCATTTTACAATAGGTGGCTTGCAAATTGTTTTAAAAAATGTGTGTATTTCATGTAGTTTAGTGACAGTTCGTTTGTTTTCGGTGTATGAGGGCACACACATTACAGAATAAAAATGAAACAAGTAGAAACAGTGGCAACTCACAGAATTGAATTGAATCAAATTCAAACAGAGGCATTTCAGTTTGTGTGTGATATAAACAATAGGTGGCGCATGAGTTGTTTCAATCAGTGTGTGTATTTCATATAGTTTAGTGGCATTTTGTATTTTTTTGTTGTATAAGTACGTACTCATGACAAAATTAAATTTAATAAAATATAAAAATGAGATAGAGATAATGATTTAGAAAGATAGAGAGATGTAAAAAAAATATTGAGAATGAGATTTGAGTGAGGTATAGAGAATGAGATAAATCAATAGATAAAAATATACTATATAAAGAGAATAGGTATATAGTTTGTGTGTGTGTTGTGTGTGTGTGTTTTGTGTGTGTATATAAATGTACATTTATATTTGTACCTACTTCAAACAAATTACAAAAAAAAAATTAAATGAGGCAGTAGCTAGTATTTTATAAAACAAGGTAAAACATTGTCATGTACACTTAACTAAGAGCTATGTGGTCAACATTTTGACAAACAATATTTGAGTAGTACCTAATATATTCAACTAAACTGTACTGTTTTATGAATCTCTGCAATTATTAAGTGTAGGGTATGACACTCTTTGAAATTGTCCTGTGTTTTGCTTTGTGACTTTGTGACTAGGAGATATGTTCTTCGTAAGTAGTGATTTTTCAGTCTAGTCTTTGTCCTTAACAATTTTGTGAATTTTTTAATTTGAAGAGATTAGAGGGGTGTGTTTGGTAGGAAGTGCTGACGAAAGAGGCTGCTCTCTTCAATTTTCGGCAGACGGAAACATCTCCGTTGTTGCTCATACTCGATCGGAGAGATGATCCAGTTACTCCACTGCTCAGCCAGGTATTGCAACTCCAGACTTTCAGTTGCTAAGTTTCGTAGCTGACCTCTGAAGTGCAGTTCGTTGGAGTGCCGGCCAGCTACTTTGATGCACACTGGGTCTGGGTTAAGATCCTGTGTAAGGCATGAGTGTGTGTGTGGTGTAGTAGCATCTCTGTAACATTAAGTTTATGGGAGATTGTAAGGCACTCTAAAATTAACTTGCCAGATTAAAAGTGAGGGCAGCAGTAAGCCCAAAAAAATTTTAAAAGTTAACTTTCATTTTAATATTACAAAGTGATGCTTGTTTACATGTGTGTGCTTGAAAAATGGTTATCCTGTACATAGTTTTATAATTAGAGAGCCACAATTATATTGGGGATTCATTGGGAAGCAAAGAAAACTTCAAGCACATATACATTTGCTTCAAGTTGTTGATTGGACTACAGTGCTCTTCACACGCCTTTGGAGTCCCGGAGTCGGTTATAAACAAGACAAAGAACTGGTTAACAAATCCCGTGTAACCCGCCAAAAGACTTGACCTTGTGTTAACCAGAGTCTCTGAGCATTCTAAAAAGGCTTGAATATATATAGGCATGATGAGTCTAGCCTGGAGTGAAACAAATTTTCAAAATAATCATGGCTCTATCCATATGCTATTGGAAAGTAGAGAGAAAAATTCCATAGCTTTATTTCATTGAGTTTTTCAGTGAGCTAGTTAGCGAATACCTTAACAAAACAGTAGCATGTGGTTCATGCCGATGGTTCCAGCAAGAATGTAGCGAGGGGGAATTTTCGTGGGGTCGGACCCCTTCTGTTCAGGAATTAAAATTTAAATAACAAAAAAAAAAGACAGACTAAGAAAATTATAGCAAATTAGCTACATAAGTTTACAGAGAGATAATTTTGGAAGAATATTTGTAATCCTTAGTGGGCTATGTATTTCTTCCCCATTATATCCTGACATGTCTCATTCATAGAAGTGGCAGGAATTGTTCTACCAAGTAGTCTTTATTTAATGCTGGTTTGCACACGTGTTACTGTAATCATTTGTTTCATACAAACTTGACATGTGTGTTTCATGTATTTACTAACATTAATATGTATGTATTCATGACTTGTTTAAACAAAATCACCAAACAGTTGACTTATGGACTAAGTATCAAAAAACAAATAAAAACCTAAAGATATTATGATTTAAGTTTTGTTTTCTCAAGCAAAATCATTACTTAAATCTCTCTCTATGTGTAAATGTTGGAGTTCTATAGTAGTGTAAAAATAATTATTTTTGAAATTCAATTAAATATAATGAATACCAACTCGTAAAACAACAAATGTAATGGTTGTACTGGACCTCCTCCTTCACGAGAGATCATGGTCAATGCCGATGGTTCCAGTGGACGTACCAGGCCATGGTCCACGAGCTGCTCACCATCAGCAACAACCGGGTGAACCTGTCGAGCGTGCCCGGAGTGCCCAAGGACCTGCAGGAGGTGGTGCTGTCTGCGGAACAGGACCAGTTCTACGCCGACGTGCGTATGTTTGCAGGCGTTCTGCTCATAGTTGCATGCCGGGACCCGCTGGCCACAGCGACGGCTTTCTTCGCTGGCATGGTCCCCACCCTCTTTTCAACAACCAGATTATATTTTTCAAACCGGTCTGAGGGCCCAACACATTAATTAACATTAGTAAATTTCTAAAACAATTTTTGTTCTTGTATGTTACTTACAATAAACAAATACAGTATCTTGCACGTAATGAAATGAAGTAACGAAAAATAAGTATTTGAAAAATAGTATTTAAAATGATTAAAAAGTAGAAAAATTTAAAAACATACTTTACATTGCATAGCCTCAATAGAAATAATATTTTATAGTAGGTAGCCTATTTGTGTTCGCATTGTGTTGGCTTCTTAACCCTGATGTTGGCAACTTTATTCTACAATAGCTTAAAAACAACGCGACTTTTCTCGCATAATTTCAGAGTATTGCTAAAATCTTAGCATTTAAGAAAAGTATGTTGTTAATACCAAACATTATTAATAAATAGACATAACAAACTTGTCAGGTGCATAAAAAATTTATTTCATATCAAAACTGTTTAAGAATGATTTTTTTTAAGTGAATATGTGAAGGCCTTTTTAATTTTTAGTATATATCAAGTATCTGATTTTAAAACTTAAGTTTTAAAGTGTTTGAGTATGTATTTTATTTGATGAATTCACACTTGCCTCCTTTTCATTTCATGAGGTAAACAATTAAAAAAATTGTTAAATATGCACCTACTTCATTTTAATTATGTTTATACAATCGCTTACACTAATACTTTCAATTACTATGGTTAAAGCAATGCTTATAAATATTAAGTAATATCACTTCATTACAAATACCTCTCATTATTTAAGGATATTTGATACAATCACATCTTTATTTGAAATAATGAGTACAGATATAAAATTTCTTATCCAACATATTAGTTGATTCTTAGTTTGCTTAGTATTAATTACTTAAATAAAATCACCAAATTTTTTACCCCTCTCATCTTTTCCTACACGAATGCCAATGTAAAAATTTAGAATTATGTAAATATGGCAATATCCATTAACAAAAATAATAAACTAACCACTTTTTTTACAGCCGATGTGATTTCCAAAATAAATATAATAAACCTATATTTATATTACGATTAAATTTATCTTGCCTATACTGATTTAATGGATTACATATTTATTTTTTATTTTTTAAATAATATCAACTCCCTGATCATTGCAGCGCTCCCCCTGCATCCTAGTTTGTCCAGAACTCTGGTGTTCCCCCTACTCATAAATATATGTGTATTGTGTAAAATATTTTCTTTTTTTTTCTTTTTTCTTTTTGGTTAGTGTTAATTTAATTGAACTCTTAATATTTCAGAATTTGTACTTGAACTTTGGTGAAATCGGACAGACTATAAAGCAGTTGATGGAGGACTTCCAGAAAAAGGCAAAGAGTCACCAAAAAGTTGAGAGCATAGCTGATATGAAACATTTTGTTGAAGCATATCCCCAGTTCAAGGTAAGCATTTTATTCAAACAATGGAAGGTGCTTATTTGATATCTTTATTCAGTAGACGTAGTGATGGTGATAATAATTATTTTTGTTATAAATTCAATATACTGTTTATATCTATATTTATCCAGATTGTAGTACAATTATATTTCGCCTATTTTGCTGCCTCTTGGCAGTAATCATGATGACTGTATAGTTATCTTACTAAGTACCTTTCTAACATCATTTGGAATAAAAACCATTTAGTTTGCAAGAAAACTTTGGGAAGCGAGACACATTTCATTTGATGCTGATCACATATCACGCATAGTTTATGCACCCCCACCATACATATTGCAAGCTTAATAGAATTATTTTCGTAGAAGGAAAAGTTAAGAATACTGTTTTAATCTTTATGACATGATTTCAAAGACATTTAAATAATGCTTAATTTTAATATTCCTACAACATTATTTTAAGAAATTGAGTATCAAATGTTTTGTTTACGTGAAAATGTACTGAAATCAGCTTGTACAGTAAATGCTGCGGTTTAACCTTAGAAGTGGATAATCCATCAACAGTTAGCTAAGAGTCAACTGTACTAATACATTTGTATTAAGATGTGTTTGTGTCTAAACAAAGCAAATATTAAAATGCAAACATGTGAATGAAGTATTAATGTGCATTAGTCACTAGGGTTGTGTCTGTATCTTCACCATAAAAAATTGAAAAATTAATTTTCATTTCAACGAGAAATTTTTGGGTGTCATACGAAAATGAATGGTTGTTCAGTTTATAAGAATGCTAGTTACGTATAACTAAAATTAATTTTTTCCAAGAATCAGTATTAGGACAATAATTGTGTAGAAGCAGTGGTGGTAGCATGGTCACATCACCCATCTCTTGACATGTTATCCAAGTTTGATTCTAGGATTATTCACTAGTAGTAAACAAGGCAGACATTCATTGCCATGAGTCAAGACTTTCACTGTGTGCTCAAGTCAATGCATTCTGTCACCTCTCCATTCTCGTCTCGTCACCACTCATTGATGTTGACGAAACATGAAGCATTTATACCTTTCATAATTTTGTGAACAGTTTTCATCATGAAGCAAATCTTAATTTTAGTTTAATTTTCGTGAAAAACCTTAAACTGAATTTTTTTTTTGTTTTAACATTTTTTTTGTATTTATTTTATAATTTAATCCTATGGTTGAAAGAAAACACCTTAAGCAAAAAAACAGTGGCATTAATTGATGAAGAGAGTAAAAGATAATTAATAGCAGGTGTGGCACAACCGTACAGGTCGGTGGCGTGTGGGTGTCGTGTTATGCAGAAAATGTCGGGCACGGTGGCGAAGCACGTGACGGTGGTGGGGGAGCTCTCCGCGCAAGTGGCACGGCACAGCCTGCTGGAGGTGTCGGAGATGGAGCAGATGCTGGCCTGCCAGAGCGACCACTCCACGCAGCTGCAGGTGAGCGCTCGCTTCTCCCCGTTTCTCCTGCAGCCCCGCCCCTAGTTCATTATCAAGCTTCAGCAAATACACTTTTTTTTTAATTCAAAGCAAACATAAAATTATTCACGAATATCAAATATTTTTTTAATTATTGTACCGCATGGCTAGGGCCTGGAATTTTTCGCGATCACGAATTTTGCGAAAATTTGCACGAAAACGCGAAAAGTAAGTACATTTGCGAAAACCACAACATTTCTATATTACACTGCGAATATATCCCTGAAAAGTACCATTACAGTAGAATCCCGCCGATGCGACCCCCCTCTGATGCGTCCATTCCGTTTATATGACCGTTTTTTGAGAAACCGTGAAAAGTTTGAGCAGAGAAAGTCGAAAATTTGAGTAAAGTCGGCTGAAAAACAAGTCTGTTACACTTTGTTGGGCGCTATGTGTTCACGTTTATCTTGGCAAGAGCTGTACTGTAAGCAGGCAGGCATACAAAAGACGGCTAAAAATAGATACCACCCCTCTAGACTGTCCACGCGGCAGTGTCTAGCCGAGCTCGGCGCGTCCACTATCGCATGAAAAGCTGTCACAACTGTCATGTTATCTTACCCGCCCGCACGAAAAGCAGCTGTGGTAGCTTCTGTGAGAGCGTAAGAAACTCGTCCGGCCAGATTGGCGGTAGCGGCGGCTTGACGTCATACGTGACGTGACGCTTACCTCTCCCATTCCCTGCTAATTCTTCAAGGATCATCCCTTCCAGAGCCACAAACCATGTAACCCCCTCCCCCCCTCTTTTTCCAACTAACATTTCAACCTTCTGCGTGAGAAACAGTCAGCATCCCTCTCCCCTCCCACACTGCGTGCGACAAAAGCCAGGTTGTATAGTCCATTCTCGGTAAAATAAATATTTTTATGGGCTTATACGACTGTCCTTCGCCGTTAATAAATACTTTATAAGTTTAAGTTATTATGATACAATTTGTTTATTAGTCACACAGCAGTTTCAGCTGAAAAATCACTAATACCTAGAATTTTATTGAATAGAAAAATTTAGCAGGGCCGTAAATATATTTATTTTACTGCATAGGTACTTTTCCATCTGCATTCCAACGTGTTTTTTTTTCTTTTTTTTTATGCTGTGAAGGGACGTGGAAAAGATAATTGCTTGAGCTGTCAAAATAAACATCGCTGACGGCAAGGGTGGGAGTGCATCATGTCGGTCTGTTGCTGTGATTATCTGCTCCAAAATTGTCACAGCATTTCAGGATAGCATTGTTCTTAAATCCTTCGTTTATAGCTGAATTTTTTCTACCTGATCCACACAAGTTCCTTCGCCACGTTTTGAACGAAAATAACCACCAGCAGGCTAGCATAGCCCAACTCGTGTGACGCGAATTCACTTAGCGCGAGTATTTATCGGAACCCATTGTTTGGGGTATGCGAGTCCGAGGTGTAATATGAATTTAAAAAGTTGTCTTTTTTACACCATAGACTATTTGAATATGATATCTATGCGAACAAAAGGTGATTTTTTATGTATTTGGATATATTTGGGGGGGGGGGGGGGGGAGGTAAAAATTGGCCCGAATTCTCTTTTGCGACCATTCCGTTTATAAGTCCGTTTTTCGGAAAACCGAGAGGGGTCGCATCAGCGGGATTCTACGTATTTGCAGATCACTAATACTCACGCAAGGTTAAAGTATCCTTTAACCCAAGTCTTGTGTTTCAGCATAATTACCTTATTTTTACATAAGCCGTGTTCGTGTATGGTTTTGATGCTCAAAATTGATCTCGGCTATAGTTCGCACTTAGTTTCTCCTCATTTGTGCACCGGGGTTTGTTCAAGTGGCAACTTCGTGTTCCTCCACTCCATTATGCCAATACCGTATTTATTGAATGCAAGCAAACTCAAACTTTTGCACTCTACGAAAAATAAAAGTAATATGATGCCGAATTCTAAACTACCGTGCACACTTGGCCGGATATGAGAACGCGTTTATTGTATTTTGCGAAAAGTTTATAAAATATAAAAATATTATATCAAAGCAAAAGAATAACCTAATATCTTGTATTTATCCAAGTTGCGTCATATACGGTAAAATGTAAACAAAACAAACCTGGTTTGTCCAGGTTAGCCTAACATAGCTTCTACTAACTTCTCACGTAAGCGAATGCTTCCTTACGAAGATCATATATTTCCCAGACTGTGAGAAGTTTTGTTTTGTGTAAAGCTAAACACATATGTTAGAGGCTAACAAATTTATCTTACCGTAGTTGTTTATTTTGTGTAACTTCGTAAATAGCAAGAGAATTAGCAAATAATGATTATGCAGGTACGAAATTAGTCTGCGCAGCGAGCCTGGTAGTGTGCAGGCATGCGTGACTATCATGCAGCCAGCATCTGTTGTTGACGTCACGAGCCGCGACAGCGTTTCCAACGTAGTGACATTCCACTGCTGATATTTATTCACGTGCCAAGTTTAGTTTAGTTGATTGTTTTCGTAACAGCCTGTATGTAGTATGTTGCAACATATTTCTGTCTAGAGTTTGAAAATGCCGAATAATACTTTGAGTGCTCGAGACCGAGCATATCAGTATCAGAAACATGGGTTTTATTGTACTGACAATAGTACAGTGATGTGCAAATTTTGCAACTGTAAAGTTTCATGGGAAAGAAAAGATTCCATTGACAAACACCTAAAGTCGGCTAAGCATGTGGCATCGGCAGCCAAAAAAAAAGAAAATTTGTAGTTGCAGACATCTATAGCAACGTGTCTGTTTTGTGTAACTGTTTGGGATTTAATTGGCTGTTATTATGCATATTAGTCTATTCCTAGTATACATGGATTGTTTATTAAATATGTAAACTATTATATTCAATAAATGCACAATTTAGTCAACATTTAAAATACCAGTAAAATTTCCATTACATAACGAAAATACCGACTTTAAACCACCGCTTTTCTAATTTGAAAGTACCGCTTTTTGCATACTGAAAACACCGAAATTTTCCAGGCCCTACGCATGGCCAATGTGCACACTACCTCTGTCTTGTTTCCCAAACACCGGTTACATACCGCAGTGGCACTGCCAGCATTCAGACAGTTCAAAATTGAAGACTTCGGGGTGTAGATAGTGATAGTAAACGTTCTTATGGATTGTGTCCAAAAGGAAATTGGTGAGAAAAAAAAATTATTCTTTGGTAATGAAACTGTGGATAATGTACACATCTCACAATCAACACCTAAAACTAGAATTACATTGTTTTGATGTAATCTGTATTTACACCCCAGAGGTCCTCAGTTTTGACAAGCGGCCGATTTACACCTGAGATCACTGAACTCATTGGTTCTCTGCTGTTCTGCATCATCCTTCATTAAGAAAGCGACTTCTTCCATAAAAGGATAATTAACCATCAAAAAATTATTTTTTGTGTTCTACTATTATCATTTTTTAATTTTCCAATAGAGCATTGTGGTTTTACAAATAGTTTTTTTTTTTACTGTAAACACATTTATTTTCTATTGTACTCCTTATGTTACTTAAATACTAATTCATACATGTTCACTGGTTCGTAATAGTTCTTTACATAGTATAAAAATGCTTGGTTATTTATCTTTGGTTATTTCCAGAGGATACGAAGGCTTTTAGACAGCAACAAGCTGCGGGAGTTTGATGCTGTCAGATTGGTCATGCTGTATGCCCTACGGTATGAAAAACACACCAACAATGATATTGTGGGGCTGGTAGAACTCCTGAAGAAAAAAAACATCCCAGAGAACCTTACTAAGGTTGTGTGTTGTGTATTTGTGTTGTAAGTAGTTATAAGAACCTTGCATGGCATTAGATCCAGGGAATGAATTGATGTGATAGAGTATTTCAATTAAATTCCGCCCACCAAGATGATCTGGGTTCAATTCCTGGCGAACCCAAATTGTTTTGCTAGTTTTGAATGTGGTGGGCACTGCCGTGAACGAATGCAGGGTCATTTTATTCCGGGTACCCCCTATTTCTCCCACCAATACGTTCTGTCATGCATTATCAGGGTGTTCACATTCTGGAAAGTAAGGAAAAATCAGGGAAAAGTCATGGATAGTAATAGTAATTAGAGGTTAAAATGTCATGCTCCAGTCTGCCATCACCCAGACTGTAAAATCTTTTTTTTTTTGTTTTTGATGTATAGTTTTTATTCATAGTCATACACACTATAAAATGGACATATCCAAGGTTCTGTTTGAACTAGGCCAGCTGTGGGAATGTTTGGAGACTGGATTTTCTTTATTTCTTTCAGAAAATTACAGAGTAGGTCAGTTATTTAAAAAAAAAAAAATGTCAGGGAAATTTGTACATTTGGTCATGGAAAGTAAATTAAATTTTATTGAAATTTTTAATGGACAGCCTGTTGCTCATGATGCAAGAAGGCGGAGCTTGTGATGGTGTCCACATCACCTCTATACCACCAGTATTGTATTAGAACCGTGTTTTCTTAGTTCGTTGGACTCTTGCAGTCTCAGGTCTCACAGTGTCTAATAACTGTGCGACACTAAAGCATGAATCCTTTGCTTTACTAAACCTCACATGTAATTAATTCGGCGTCCAAAATGCTATTCACCTGTGAAAAGTGATTCTCTTAAGTAGGCTCCTAATGAGCAACGTGGTGCATTAATCTAGAACAATTGGCTGTTATTAGTTTTCATGTGTAACATGATAAGAGGCTTGTGAGCACATTATTACGATACGGATACAGTATAAATGATAGTTTGATTGATATTTTAAGGTGGAATCAATTCACTTTAATTCAGTTCAAGAAGTTTATATTTTAATGAAATTCTTTATGCCATCCTGTTTGTTGTTTTTTCAGGCTGTACTAAACGTGTTGGAATATGGAGGTAGTCATGCTCGTCAGAGTGATCTGTTCGGAACGCAAGATGCAGTCGTTAAGATCACCAAAAATATTTTCAAAGTGAGAAACTATTGCAGTTTTACTCTGCTTGTTTTCAAATAGTTGTTAAGATTTGCAGGAAATGTAGGGAACAATACCAATGTACAAAGTGTTGCCCATTAATAATGTTTCTTTTAACTTATCACAGGTACCTATTTACAACTAACTGCATACCTACGTATTGCAAGAAAGAGCTTGCAAAATTTAAGAAATCAGTTATTTGACAACTACTTGTGTTTTAAGAGCATTAAGCAGAGTTGAAAGTGCATTACTGTATGTGTGTTAGTTATTAATTTTCAGTACTGTTCACTAAAATTTTTTGTGAGCAGTAAAAACAGGTGCTAACAATTTTTTTAATGAGTTTGTAACATTGCAATACCCTGCCCTACCCAGCTTTTACAAGTATTTGTAAAAATAATTAATATTGTTACAATTTACCGCGTTTTCGTAAATGATACCCCAATTAAATATTTTTATCACAAACACAGTTTTATTTATTGCCACTACTTATGTCACTTACAAATAATCTAAAATGGCAAATAATCAATTGCACTTAGAAAATATTGCTTCCCCAGTCACTCGTTTTCACACACCTCGCTGGGCCGCACCTCTGGCGCAACTCTCGCCGCAGCACCCCTCGTGGGTATCCGCCGCGGGACTCCGTCGCCGCACTCCACCGCCGCCGACACTTGCCTTCACCGAGGATCCGCCCAATGCCTCGCTCGGAACTTTGCTTGGGACTCCGCCGTGCCCGCGACACTATTGCCCGGAAACTCCGCCGCGGGAGAACTCCTGACTGAACACTCCGAACTGACTCACTCCCTGCCCTGGAACCTTCGTCCAAGGACTTCGCCACTCTGCCGCACCCCCGGCACTATCACCCGGAAACTCCGCCACGGGAGAACTCCCGACTCCACTGAACTCTCTCTCTCTACTCTCTGACTCTCTACTCAGGCATATATATATATATATAGGCCCCAGCGCAATTCCAGAACTCACGAGAGCGGCCGGGGCCAATCGCGTCATCGCGAGCCATCCCGACGGCAGAAATCTCTCGAAAACACGTGTCGGCGGCTCGCGCAACTCCCAGCTGTCCGGTGTCAGTTATGTCTCAAAGGCAGGGCGCCGCACGGGGAGTGGTGGGAAGGAGGGGGGAAAGTGTCAATCCTTGTTATCTTCCAGGCGCGTGCGGCACATATCATATTGCGGCAGTCGCCAGCCTGCTCTGCACCTGCACGTGTCCCGGCCAATGTCACATTCGTAACAATATTATGGTTTCTCAGTATTGCAGAAGATCAACTTATTATTTTTAATATTCTTGTAATTAATTTTGATGTTTAAGTAATTTATTTAGAAAAGCCTCTTACCATCATTTTATTGGCTTTAATTTTGCTAGCTTGGTTATTATTTGTATAAGTGTGAATTTCAGTAATCTGTTGCATTTAAATATTATTTTGTAATAATAATCTTGTGTATGTGTTTTATTGTGGTTTTAAAACAGAGAGTATTGTGTAGAAGGAAAGAAAGACGTGACGTGACACAGTGGCGCCAGGTGCCGAAATACGATAGTTTATTACATCAGGTATAAGAGAGACAGACGTTAGCCGAGACCGTGGGAATATCTGACAGGGGAACCCCAGAACTCAGTGTTATATTAAAAAGACAGAAGGTTTAAGTAAAGTCAGAGACATGTGACAGAGTGAGGGGAAACCTTCAAAGAGGGGAGTTACTTAATGGTTTTTGTAAGAAAAAATTTTGTAGCCAATGGGAAGGCAGTATTTCAGGGAAGCCCCCAGCTAACTGAATTGTCCTATGTGTTTGGTGATGTGCTGAGTTTTGTCAGTCGTTGTTCAAGTACTGTGCCGACAGGATGTGCGGGGTCGACGGCTCATAAAATCACAGGAGCATGTAAGGATGGATAACTTCATGTCTGGGTTCCGGGGCCGTGCCGCAGTTAAATATTAACCTTCTTTTTTTCATCAAGTTTCGGACTTTTGACTAGAATTTGTAGGTCCCAGACGTGCTGCATAAGCACGGGTAGTCCTCTGGCCCGTCTGGATTTATTTCAAATGTATCTGCATACCTAGATGATGGGAGTTGCTAGGGATATTTATTCATGAAGGCTCAGAACAGTAACGATAGGCTAAAGTGAGTGTTTTCTGCCAGATCTATGGTACTATAAAGAACATTAAATAATTTAGTCGTCAAGAAGAGTAAAAGTATAAATTAATGTGAGACTTTTTATTGAGTAATTATCAACAGTTTCAAACAAATCCATAGTCATAAACTTACACAGTACTAGTATAGTAGTATATAGATTTTTCAATTTTTTTTTTTTGTGCAAGGAACAGTCGTCATCTTATCCCGGCATGATTGTGACTTGTTTCAAGTTTTAATAGAAATTTAGTGTTTTTTTTTTCCTTTAAATTTTTATCAATCTGAGCATCACTCTGTGAACTGCCCTTCCCCATCATGTTCAGTCTAGGTATAGGTTAAGAGAAACATTGCAATTTCATCTTATGCTATATTTGAATTTTGTTTACTATTCCCAGCGATTCTTAAACTGTGAATTTTAAACCATTGATTCTGATTCTCATAATTTTATTTTACCAGATAAGAAATAAACTCACATATTGGCACCACAGTATTTTGAAGGATTGACTGTAAAATGGCTTAGAGTGCTTTACAAATACTATTTACTTCATTTCAGAAGTTAATTGTTTATACAATATTGTATGTTTTTGAGTTTTTGAAGAATGATTATGTTGAGCTGGAATTAATAAACCAAGAAAATGACTAAAAATGGTGGTTTGAGACTCAACAAGTACCTTGGCAGAGCTGTGTCTGAAAGTTTGCACCACCGGGGGTGTCTCTCCACCAATCGAGAGTGTGTGATGTCACGCTCTGACTTGTGGCAGGGCCTGTCGGGCGTGGAGAACATCTACACCCAACACACACCGTTGCTGAAGGAGACCCTGGAAGACCTGATCAAAGGCAAGATGAGGGATGGGGCGTTCCCCTTCCTCGGAGGCGGCTACATGAACCGCAGGTCAGCGCTTCAACTGGTCTTTACACTAGTGGACCTTCAGTGTGGTTGCCGTATTTACTCTCTTAAAGCGCCAGCTACAGTTTGGCCGAATTTCCACCCTAAAAAAATAGGTTCTGAACAGGGGGTGGCCTTACTGTTATGTCCGCCAAGTAAAATACGTGAAGCCTTGGATTTAAGCTGTTTTTGCTCCAATGGCAAGGCATGTGGTAGTTATAAATTCAAAAACCTTAGGATTTCCATATGATTACATGCTGAAATAGCATGATTTTCTTTGCTACTGCAATAATAATTGCTTAGTCCAGTGATTTGTTTGACTTACCAGTACTATAATATACAGTCTGATGCAGCATGCAATGTAATTGACTCATGCAGTTATGAATCGTACCACAAATAAACAAAAGATAAAATATATTAAATATTATAGAATAGTTTAAATTATATTAAAATGTGTTTAATCACTCTTGTGTAGTGACCTTGAAACTTTACAGTGCACATCTCTTTATGCTCCTATCTCCAAAGGTAAATGTACTTATTTGAATTGAGCACATACTGTAACCTCCGTTAGGGCCAAATAAACAACATTAAAAATTATTCAGAACAAATTGCAAACAAATGAGAAACAGCAAAAATACCCTTATTGTTTACCAGACATAGTCACAGAGGCATTGCAAGACCCTTAATCCAAAACGTGGTTTACTCAAGGTTAGTGAAAAAGTACAATTCAAATTCAGAAGAAGAAGAATAAATAGGACAAAGAATATTTAAATAACACTTAAATTCTGGTCAGTGGATTTTCATAACAATGCCAATGCACGTGCAAAATTCAGAAACTATTTATAAATTTCAGCAGTCAAATAGTCATGCTGCAGTTCCATTACTAATCAGGTGCTGGTAAGTTTACATGTGAAAACTGCTTGATGTTTAATAAAGGGCATGGGAACAGAATTCCGCATGCTATGCTCTTCGTTCCATAACTAGCACTAGCTGACAGTTTAATGACAGGGCTGTGTTTAGGTTAAAGACTAATTGGCAGCAATGGCAACTTCCTCCTGTCCTCAGACTCTGGCCAAACATGCATTACTTGCTGTATAGATATGTTCAGTTTGTACATCACACAGTTTTTAAAAACAAGTGTGTGGCCATTATTCAATGTTGTAGCTTATACAAGTATAGTTTTAATCCCATGTAATAACTTTTGCATTCCTGTATTTTTTAATGATCGTACATTGAAAGGTCTGAATTAGGCACATTTGGGACTACAGTACAGCCATGCCAGATTATCGAATGTCATCATAGTTTTAACAGGAATACCAAGTGTGAAATTGTGATACCTATGTGAAATGCAATGCACCAAAAAACAGGAAACACTGTACTGAAATGAAAACTAACGGTAATGATAAACTCTGAGCAAACTAAAATTGCCAGTGACTGGCCAAGGTCAGCAGTCAAAATCAACTTTAAAATTTTGAACATGAGCGGTTCGATTGGTGCTGGATTACAGAATGTGCCCAACTATAGAATGCAGGATTAAAGACATTTAACTGTACTTTTTGTTATTTCCATATTTAATACGCAGAACGTGTTGTTTATTGTGATTTTACCAAAATGTATCAGAAGCAGTAATTAATGTACATGTATTTAACTTTCTTCAGACCACTCATGCTAAGTATGTATTGGAAGTGTATAGTATACTCTATACTGTATTCATCTCAACTTTCAGGAAGTGGCTAGTCGACTGTAGTAAGTCATATTAAGATAAAATGCTTATTATTATAAGCACACCACGTAAGCGAGGCTCATGTTTACTTCAGAACGACGCATAGCACTTAACATGCCAGAGAAAATTTTTTCCCTACTTTAAGTTTGAAGCAGCTGATTAATTGAAAGGTTGACTATTGCAGCCTGATCAGTGCTTAGGGTTTAGTAAACTACCTAGAACTAGGTTACAGTATTAACAATTATCTGTTGAAATTATATGTACAACTCGCGCAGGCTAGGAAGGGCTTTGAGACGCGCAGGTTGTGATACCGCCCCCCTCGGCGGTCAAAGCGGCGCCTGTGCTCTAATTGGCTGTGCCTGCGAAGGCCATCGATAGCGCACGGCTGTCTAGTAGACTACTACCGTGCGTGAATATATCAGTCTTCCTCTTTCCGTGGTTGTGTTGTGTACGTATTTAACAGAGTAGGCTACCGCGAGAATTGTCGGATTATGTGTGCACGTTCTCTTGAGGTATATACGTAACAATGCCTCCAATACATTCGAAGCTGAAACACAAGGTTCTGCATAGTCAAACGCGAGAAGTTATTGCGAATGTGATTGAGTTCATGAACAATGAAAAAGCGGCTCAAGAGCCTATCATCCCTTTTGCCGAAGCACGAAGACGTGTTGCTGTGGCTACAGGCGTGTCTACAAATGTAGTTACCCAGATTACCAAAGAGATGCAGCGTATTGCAGTCGGCGAGGGCACACGTTTCGAAACACCAAACAAGCATAGGACGCGTACGAAGCATGTTACGGGACTTGACGATTTTGATAAGTGTGTTGTGCGACGAAGTATTCACAATTTTTATATAAATCAGAAAATCGCCCCTACTATCCCAAGACTACTACAAGAACTACGAAAGAGTATTGGTTTTAAGGTAGGAGCAACAAGCTTACGAAAAATCGTACGAGAATTGGGATTTAGATGGAAGAAAACGAGAACAAATCGTTCTGTACTTACAGAGAGACAAGAAATAAGATACAAACGGATTGCGTATCTAAGAGAGATAAAGGAAGCTAGGCAGCAAGGCAGGCCTATAGTGTACATGGACGAGACGTATTTACTGAGCTCGCACTGTACAGAAAAATCATGGAGTGACGAAAGCAATGCAGGCCTGTTGAAACCCGTATCTAAAGGCGAGCGAGTGATAATTGTTCACGCAGGTGGCGAAATGGGTTTTATCAAGGATGCGTTGTTAATGTGGCGTTCAAAGCAAGCTACGGGTGACTATCACAATGAAATGAACGCCACTAATTACGAGAAGTGGGTATTAGAGAAGCTTATACCTAATCTTCCAGAAAACAGTGTTCTGGTAATAGACAACGCACCGTATCACAATAAACTCCGTGAAAAGTGTCCTAACTCCAACTCCAAGAAAGAGGACATGAAGACATGGCTACGTGAAAAAGGTATTTCATTCCGGCCCGACATGTTGAAACCAGAGTTGTACGAAATAATAAAAAAACACAAAGAACTACATAAGAGTTACGTTATTGACGAGCTTATGTCACAGCACTCTCACCGAGTTTTACGTCTTCCTCCATACCACCCTGATTTAAATCCCATCGAACTCATCTGGGCGGACGTTAAACAGTGGGTTGCGCAACGAAATGTTGATTTTAACATTAAAAGTGTTATCGCTTTGTGCAATCAACGGTTCTCCGAGATAGATCAGGACAAATGGAAGTCAGTATGTGCACACGTACAAACAATTGAAAACGGATATAGAACACAGGAAGGGGCAATTGATATCGCTGTGGAAGAAGTGATAATTAACTTAGGCGAAGAAACTGACACTTCAAGTGAAGCTGATAGCTACAGTGATGACAGAAATCACTCTGAAAGGGACAGCGAGTTGTCGGGCATTGAAGAACTGCAGTAGGTAAGTAACCTGGAAAATGTATTTTGGTTTCAGTGTAATGTATACTGTATATACGTGTTTTGCTGTGCCGAAAGTAACCACTCTGAAAGGGATAGTAAATCAAGTATTACAGTAGGCGAACCAACTACATAACAGCCGCATGATGTTTTCAGTATGGTGTGTACCGTACACGTGTTTTCTTTCCTTTACACTCCCCTCTTCGTCACCAAGAAGGGGGGGTACTTCAGCTGCGCAGTAGAAGCTAGTTTTCGTCCGTTTTTAATCTCCATCAAAACCTTTCCTACAGCGAGCCTGGTGTATGTATGTTGAATTACAGTGCATCTTATATTGGTAGGTAATGTTGAGGATGACAAGAGGGCGGCAACTTAGAATTGATGGTGTCTTATATTTAACATCTTCATATATATATGTAATTTTACCCATTGGAAATGTTACTGTGTGGTTGCTGATGATTGCTCGGCTTTGTTGGACTGGCAGGCCGCAGGAGATCATAGTGTTCATGGTGGGCGGGACCACTTACGAAGAGTCGCTGGCAGTGCACCAGTTGAACAGGAGCAACCTGGGGGTGAGCATCGTGCTGGGAGGAACCACGGTTCACAACTCGGCCAGCTTCCTCGAGGAGGTGCACACAGCGACACAGGGCGTGATACGAAGGCACGTCCGCCTGCGCAACATGTGAGCTCGCAAGCTCACGTTCGTGTCCACTCGCATCCACTCGCTCATCGGCACTTCACGTTGATACTTGTATGTATCCATTGATGTACAGTATTACTTCACCCAGATATGTTTCATACCAAGTACATCCAGTGTTTTTTTGGTATTGTGGTAGTACTCTCAAATGACTTGGCAATTTTTTTTAGGAACCCTTACACTTCCCCAACTTTAATCCCCTTATTCCATTGTTGCTATGTACTTGGAAAAGAAAATAATAGCAACTCCCATTTTGTTACAACACACATATTATGAGCAGGACCTAATAAATCACATAAACTGAAAAAATAATGCAATGTTTGATGCTTTGAAGTTTAAATGGGATTTCATAATTTTTTTCATCTTTTACACAAATTTATACAATATAAGGCTTTCAATTTAACAAATGTTACGTTTTTTTAACATTCTCGGCCAAAGTATCTCAAAAAATTACACTGTAAAAAAATGCATAGAATAAAACAATTGCAGGAATTTTGAACGAAAAGTTACTATGGTAGGCTTCGATTATCTGTGGGCAGGTTATCCAGTTTGCAGGTTAACTGTGCCATGTTTCTCTTTAATAAACCATAAAAACAAAAATAATTTTTTACTTATTTCCGTGTACGCACAAGGCACTTGTGTAGCAATAAATACAATGCAATGAATTAGTAATGGAAAAAAAATTAATAATGTGGTGAAACAATAAACAATATTTTGCTCTTTCCTCAATAGCTATTTGCTCCCTTCATTGCATAATTTTTGATGACGCCCAAGTGTTCAGCAAATGTTTATATCCCGCCATCCTGTATGTCAACAGCAGCTCTGGAGAGGAAAGCCAGAAGCTTTCAGGGCTAGTAAACTCAATTTTGTTTTAGGTATTTATATCAGTCTTTTCCGGTTTTAAAAGCACTGTTCACTATGCTGTCTTTTGATGACTAAATAGATCATTGACAAAACTTTTCTGCACCTTAAGAGATAAGACATTTATAAAATACTAATTCTGTAAAGTTGTTATTAAGCAATAGCAATACGTTATTTATTTATTTTTTTTTTGGATTATAAGCAGTGGCGAGGCGTGAGGTTTACATGAGGGGAAGCAATAACTCCATTCACACCAAAACATGATGAGGTTGGGGGGGGGGGGGGGTCTGGAGGCCCTCCGCCGGGAAAATATGGATTTCAAGGTACAAAATGGTGCTATTTAAGTAGTTTTCTTAACTGAACATTGACTATTCCACAGGTAGAAAAATTGACATTTTTTTTAAATACATTATTTTTGAAAAATAATGATTGACTTACATTATTCTGATAGTAAAATACCTACTCTACATTACTTATATACTAAGTGGGAGTGGAGTATCATCGTACGCCCACAAATCCCCCACGCACTGCCAGCCAACAGCCCACGGGAGAGATGCGCGCGCCCCGAGAGAC
This sequence comes from Bacillus rossius redtenbacheri, assembly GCF_032445375.1. Lineage (NCBI taxonomy): Eukaryota > Metazoa > Arthropoda > Insecta > Phasmatodea > Bacillidae > Bacillus > Bacillus rossius. The sequence goes on from NC_086330.1 coordinate 52,524,961, forward strand.
GACCGCCGACTGAAACGCGACATCGCCACCTGCCCTGCCGAACTGTGGCGGACATAGCCGAAGCAGTCGGCGGAAAAATTCCACAGTCTGCTTCGGCCATGTTCGCTCCAGTTCGGCAAGAAAGCGTTACCTTCGTAGCTTCTACCGCGTATTTTTCCAGCCAATCCCCTCCCTGAACCTTTGTACCATGCCACCCCCCCCTCCCGAAAGGAAACTACTGCGGCAGCCTTCCTGCTGAAAGCGGTCCTGCCAGCGCTTCTAAACCTAGCAACGCTTCTAAAACAGCATGTTTTTGTGTCAACGAGTTCTTTTTTTATAGCGCACAGCGCACAGTATTGGGTCCCAAGAAGATAGTGTAAAAAATACATACACCTAACTGCACGAGCCAAAGTAAAATACTATTCTGAATAAAATATTTATTTAAAAAATACAATGTCTGGAAACTGCCTGGGCAAGCACTGCTTGCCTTGCTTGCCCTGACGAGACGCCACTGATTATAAGTCATCAATCAAAAGCATACTTACGGTTCAAAGAACGCATAAAATAGCATTGTTTCTTGTTTAAATTTTGCAAAAAATAACCTCCCCTTTTTCAGGTATTTACTTACAAGTTTACCAATGCTATGCTCTAACAGCATCAGATTAAAAAAATAATCAAGCACTATGCCAGGGAGAGGAAGCAAAGAATATACATAATACAGTGTGTGCTCTTAACTACTACACACGTGTACATAATGATGGGATATTACCGTATTTACCCGAATAACCCATGCACAATTTTTCACAAAATGTGAGTTGGAAAAGCATGGTGTGCAGCTAATTCTAAACTCAACAGTGCCACATGGCAATGCTGCACAGCACAAGTTCCATCAAGCTCCAAGGTTGGTTAACCTGTTATTGCTTAATGGATGAATGACATCTTGCATGTTGTTTGTGTGTTTTTCTATTAGAATTATGTTGCAATAATTACTGACTGCAGTTGCGGTCACACATGGTTGCTGAAAAACTTAAAACCGTTAAAAGGGTTCAGGAAATGATAAATTGTGCTGCGGGAAGAAAGTACATTGTCGTGGAAAGTCGTATGTGTGTCTGGATGGAAAAAAAAAATTTCGTTTGAGTGATAGTGTATTGCAAAATAATTTTTATTTTAAAGGTGAGGATTTCTTGTGTGTGTTGCTTCAGCAAGTTGCCATTTTATTTTGTTATAATATTTGTAACATAGCATTTTTCGGTCATTGTGGCCAGGATGTTAATGGCGCTTCACAGCAATAATCAGCTGCAGTCGGTGACCATTTTAAACTCATGATGCTTTTTCCTCACATCCCTAAATAAAATATTTATTTCTTAATATCTGAAAGATGTGTATTTGGAAAAAGATTTTTACTGGAAATATTAATGCATTTAATAGAACTCTTGTGGTAAGAATAGAATACCAAAAACAATAATTGGCTGACATCAACACCAACACCCATACTAAGAATGCTATTAGACTTACTGAAAACATTAAAGGCAATTTATATTACCGTATTTACTCGTGTATAGCGCGCCCTCGTGTATAACGCGCACCACGATTTTTGCAACAAATTCTAAAGAAAAAAATTTTTTTCCCCATAAATAAATTTTACTAACATTTTGTGGTACCTGTTAGGTAATTACCTATGAAACAAATGATTTAAATTGATGTGTGGTGATGCGTCAGGAAAATACGTAAACTCTGCTGTGTAGACGGAAGATAATGAAGCGCTGTATCGTCACAACTGCAACGGGGGAGTGCGGGAGGGAGGCAGGCAGGAACGTGACGCGAAGGACTAGATGACTCACCGGTAGCAGCTGCGACAAGGAAGCGGTAGGGGGAGGGGGAATGGAGACAACATTCTCTCTCTCTCTTTTATTTTACTAGCTGCGCTGGCTTACTGTAGAGGGGGAGGTATAAAAATAAACAAGAGACCTGCGAGCTTGCGCGCGCACGTGTGTGTGTGTGTGTGTGTGTGCTGTTAGCGTGTGTGCGAGACCAGGTTGTGTGTGTGCGTGCGTGCGTGTGAAAGAAAGGCCTTGTTGCTTGTGCGTATGTGTGGGGGCTGGCCAGAAACGTCACCCGTCACCCGGCAGTTAACGACTTCCACTCCTCCTCCCCGCCGGCCCCCTCATTTTTTTTTCCCGTGTATAGGCGCATCCTTATTTTTTTCCTTTACTTGAGGGGAAAAAAGGGCGCGCTATACACGAGTATATACGGTATTACTTTCAATATTTTACAAAGTCATGAATAGACATTTAATAGAAGTTTGAAATATAGTCATAAGTGGTTTATTTTAATGTGAGGCTTATTCTTAATAACAAATATTTATTGTTACAAAATTAGGGGTGTAAGACTTATTCGAGAGTGCGGTTTATATAGGTGAATATGGTGGTATTCGAAATGATGTAAAAAATTTGTCCTGCAAAATATGTTGGTCAAAAGAAATGCTTATTGAAATGTAAGTTAAAAGGTAATTGTTAAATTATGATGGAAAAAGTATGTATTTTTTTAAGCATCTGCTTTTAAGGCTGTTAACTACCTTTATTTGAATTGTTAATGCATTGATATTGTGAGTGTGTGTGTGTATGTATATATATATATATGTATGTGTGTGTATTAGTGATGCACAAGATGACTTACCAATTGAAAACTTATAACCGGCCATTACTTGGTTGATTACCGACTACCACAGCATACCTATTTCCAACACGTATTACCATGAATATTTTATTTAAAAATCAGTTAATATCCTAGTTAGGACTTAATAATAATTGTTTAATAGTGCTGGATAATTGTTATTCAAGAAGGCAAGCTTTCTCAATAGTATGTTTTGTAAGTAGCTTACCCATATAGATATATAGCTAGAATGTATTCAGTGGCACCACACACAACTCAGCAGTACCATAATTTTTTTTTTAATCTACATGAACTGTGCAAGGATTATGCTAGTAATAATGAGAACTACATTTATGCTGCAATTAAGTTGCAACTGGATTATTGGATGGCAAGTACATGATATTTTTATGGTCACTTCCAGCTTGGCAAAACAAAAATTTTTAATATTTTCTAGAAATATTTGAGGGTTTTCTTTAGTTTCTTGAGTCCTACACATTGCAAATTATGTGTATAATTGCTGCCACAGTTGTTCACCATGGGTGAAAAATGGAAGAAAAAAAGAAGCAAAACAGAAAAATCTTAAGGCAGGCATGTGTTTGTGATCACCAGTTAATAATAATCTGTAATTAGCATCAATTACCAGTTACAAGTGTTTGTGCACCATTATATTTTGTTTGGTATTCTTGCCTGTATTCCGAAGGGAATTTTATCAGCATGTTAAATTTGAGCAAATATGAGGTACTTTCACTTGCGATTTTTTAAATTAACGAAAGATTATACATAAAAACATTATATACTGTACATAAACAAACTTTTGTATGTAGTAAATTTTATCGTAGATTCATATTGTAATACATGTACAAACAGGGTGTCCGGCGACCGGGAAAACCTGGAAAACCTGAAAAAGTCAGGGAATTTTGGTGGTCAGGGAAAAGTCAGGGAAAATTGTGAAAGTTCTGGAAATGACCAAAACCACTAACCACTCTCTTATTATGAAGGTTTTTCTCAAAGTTTTACAGAATACACTATTTAGTTTTACTATTTTACAAATCAAATCATATTTAAACCAATGTTTTCCTTTACGTATCTGGACTTGCGACATACAAGCGTGCTGCTTTCATGAAGTCTATAAATACCTACCGTATGTATGACATGCATACCGTATTTTGATGATAATACCGCACACAACGTTTGGAAGGGGGCAGATAATACCATAGTTTGTAAACTTGTAAGCTACTGTTCATAGTTAGTCTGCCTAATATATTGCTACTGTACCATATTTTTGGTTACAACATACCATACTTTTGGCTTTCTCGAGTGTACCCGAAGGTTACCGAAGCTGACCAAACCGACCACCGGCGCCATTACTGCAGTTTCCTCCGTTTGTTTACACGTTTCGTCAGTTCTCTCAGATTGCCAAATATAATTTTCTTTGAAAGATACGAATATTATTTTGGAAATAAAATACTTACGAATTTTAGTGCTGTGATCTTAGGACAAGTTATAAAATGTAGCATATTTCTTTACACTGTAGCGATGTGCATACAAACTTACGCTTTGTTTATTGCGTATCTTTCGCGGTCTTTCTGCTAGATTTTACTGAAGCTGCGACTAGGCCACTACAATTTCGGTGAATAATGTCTAAATTCAAGAAAACATCGTTCAATCCGACATGGTTACTTGACCCAGCATTTAGTTGGTGCGCGGAAGTGCCGGGCGATAAATTTAATTTTTTTTGTAAATTATGCAAGACTGTCGTTTCCCTCAGTAATATGGGCAAACAAGCTCTTTCAAGCCACATGAAAGGCCAAAAACACCAACGTGCAAATAATGCAGTGAATTCTTCCAAGTCAGTTGGTATTTTTTTCAAATCGGTTACTGCTGTGTCTAAAGTTACCACAAGCAAATTCGATGGACAAGTTGCTGATGGACAAGCCTCTAATGAACAACTTCATTCGTCAGGTAACGTCAAATCATCTCAAACCTCTTTGTCACATAATAGTGATTTGCCTAGCAGATCCCAGTCTGTGAGTTCTCGAGGTGTTGAACAATATTTCAGGAAAGACAGTGTTACAAAATCAGAAATTTTGTGGTGTTTGAATGCCATTATGCAGCATTCTTCTCTTAGGTCTGCTGCCAATAGTGTATCTTTATTCAAAATAATGTTTCCAGATAGTGAAATAGCTGCAGGAATGCAATTACAGAAAACCAAATTAGCATACACAATTGTGTCAGGCCTTGCTCCTTACTTTCAAAAGGAAATGTTAAATAATGTTGTTGACTGTCATCATATTGTTGTTGCTTTTGATGAAAGTTTAAACAAAGTTGCTCAAATGCAACAAATGGATATTTACGTCAGATTCTGGGACAAGGAAAGGGAAGCTGTTACTACACGATATTACAACTCTGCATTTCTGGGTCACACAACTGCAAATGATTTGTTACTTTCATTTAAGAAATCTCTGGAAGATATCAATCTGAAAAATGTTGTACAAATTTCCATGGACGGCCCCAATGTTAACAAAAAATTGTTGGTAGATTTTAAGAAGCAGATGGCAGAAGATAACCAAGATGCTGGCATTTTGCTGGATATTGGCAGTTGTGGGCTGCACACCCTCCACTGTGCTTTTAAAGGTGGCGTGAAAAGTGCAAGCTGGAAAGTTGTCGAATTTTTAAGAGCTTTGCATAACTTGTGGCACCATGTACCTGCCAGGAGAGCTGATTTTATATCCATTACAGGCTCTTCATTGTTTCCTCTCAAGTTCTGCTCGATTCGTTGGCTTGAGAATGCTGAGGTGGCAGACAGAGCTTTGAAAATATTTCCAAGTGTACAGAAGTATGTTGCGCACGTTTCTGTTACAAAAAAAGTACCAACATGTAATAGTTTTCAAATAATTGCAGAATCTGTTAAAGACAAGGCATTGACAGTGAAATTGGCATTTTTTAAGTCTGTTTCTTTAGAACTTGAACCGTTTTTAAGGGAATTTCAGTCAGATGCTCCTTTAGCTCCATTCCTGTACAGCAGTATTTCATCACTTGTAAAAAACTTCATGGAAAAGATAGTGAAGCCAGATGTTTTAAAAAATTCACCCTGCCTCACAATTGATGTAACTAAAAAGGAAAATCTTATGTCTCCAAAATTAGTGGAACTTGGTTATGAGACAAGAATTGCTCTCTCGCAGGCAAAATTGTCAGAGCGAGAAATACTGGAGTTCAAAAATGAGTGCCGTACATTTTTGCAAACTATGATTTCAAAAATAATGTTGCGTTCTCCTCTTCACTTCAAGTTGACCAAAGCTATTTCATGCTTTGACCCTCTGGTAGCTACGCAAGCAGTAGTTGCCCAGAAGCGTTTGTCAGACGCCTTAGAAATATACTGCAAAAACCAATGGATATCTGGTAATTTAGCTGACAAAGTACACAGGGAGTACAAAGACCTCTGTGCTTTGGAATGTGTACAGTATAAACTGGCCTCTTATAGAAGAAATTCTATGACACTGGACAAGTTTTGGTTGGAGCTACTGGCATTTGGTAGTTTCGAGCATTTGACACAATTCCTTAAACTGGTGCTGATATTATCTCATGGAAATGCCTCATTAGAGAGAGGCTTTTCAGTCAACAAAGAGTGCCTCGTTGAAAATATGAGAAATGAGTCTCTGGTTGCACAGCGTAGGATTTTTGATGCAGTGATTGCTGCAGGTGGTTTGGACAAAGTGGAAATATCAAAACAGATGATCCATGCTGCGCGAAATTCTTATGCCTGTTACAAAGATACTACAGAGAAGAAAAGGAAAGATCGGGAAGAAGAAGTAAACAGAAAACAAGAGAAACGAAGACAAGTTGTAGCTTTAGCTGAATTAGAAGCTCAGAAGCAATCAATTCTTGAACATGCTGCCAAGGAAGCAGCCCTAATAGATAAGAAGATGCTGAGCCTCAAGAACTGAAAATATTCTTATCATTAAGGGCAAGAATTAAAATTATATATAATGTTAAGTGCATAAACAATTTTTTGTCTCTGTATATTTTGATATAGGCTTATGTTAGGATTATGCAGTATTGATATGATGGACTTGACTATGCTCATTCATGAAGTGCAAGCTGAAACCTTATTATTTGAAGTGCTACGTTTTTTTTATAAATAGTCTGGTCCAGTAAAGAAAACTTTTTAGAAGATTTCACAGCCTGGAATATATACTGGTAAGTTTATGGTCAATATGTTTTAAGATCATCCCTTTTTTTAGTGCTGTGATGTCATTTACAATTTTTCTGGAAAAAATTTCATTTTTGTCTGGAAAACCTGGAAAAGTCAGGGAATTTTTCTATCCTGGTTTGCTGGACACCCTGACAAATTTTTCTTTATATTTAATAAATATTGTAAGAATTTGTGTCTGTATTAATACTTATTGTTTTATAGGCACATTAAAAATAAATGTTTACAATATCGCAAGATAATACTATCGTACAATATATTCCACAAACAAGAGCACTTTTATGGCAGGTAAATTCAATTTTTTTTTTGTTAATATGCATCTCTATCTGAGAAATGGAAGGCTAGCCTAGTTTGTTTAATTTAAAGACATGGTACAGAATTTACGTGAATGCTGGATAAGGCTTTTTCCCAAGCTTAAGAGCACTCAAAATTGATATTCATCTTGCTTGGGGGTATCATGAGATTCACGTTATTCGTTTCCTGCTTGCCACGTAAGTGAATGCAAAAACATACCATGGACCAATTATTTATGTAACTTTAACAATAATTGTGATATTGTTAATTAAAGTAAACTACTATTTGAAATCAGACACAAAATATTAACCTCACACACAACATAGACTGCCATGTTACACACAACCTGCATAGACTTGCCATTAGTCTTGTGTAGTACATGTACTATGTACTGTTAAGAATGTATTCCTTCTGCTGTACTAGTACGAACTATTCTATGTCACTTTGCTTAATAGTTCATACTTAATAGTACACTAGTTTCCAAACAGGATGCTTTCGTACTGATGGACGTTTGTTGTTTACCTCCTTCTCGTTCTCGTCATCCCTTCCCTTGCGGCTGTGCTTTGCGTGCGTACATACTGCGCAGTGCGCACTGCGCAGCTCCAGGGTTCACAGTCGGGCAGTGCGCATGCGTGTTTCTTAGCTGCTGTCCTTTACAGGGGTAATGTTGTCTCTTTCCCTCTCCTTGGTTCCTGCTTCTTTCTTATTGCTTATCACCGCCTCTTCTTTATTTTGCCGTGTCACGGACAGGGTGGAAACGGAACGAATGACGTACTAGTACCTACGGCTTCGAGTTCGAACGACTGAACGAGACAATAACGTGGTGTGCGCGGCACGAGTCCGGCAACAAAATTTAGTACTAGTATTGTTGCGTTTATTCAAATGTATAGCAGTGTAACACTACATTATTTTTATTGTTTTGTATGATTCATAAGATTAGGTAATGTGTGCTCTTGATTATTGAAGTGACATTCTAATTAATTGTTCATTGGATTTATTTTCAAATGCTTGCTTTTATGGAAAAAAAAGTTTTTATGCATAGAAAAATTACATTAATATCTTTGTAAATCTAATTAGAAATGCTTATTGCAGGTCTCAAAATATCTGATAAGATATTCATACTTATAACATTTAGGTTAACTGATATCAGTGTAAAAAAAGGTTTTGTCAGTGTCCTTTAACCTAGCGTACTAGTTGAACTATTAGCACTAAAAGACCGAACTAGTACCTAACATGGATCGAACTAGTTCGGAGCGCTCTCTTAAATGTCCGAGCAGGCACAAGACTACTTGCCATGTTGGTTTTCTTCAAAACATCATATATAAATATGAGATGCACAGAGATTGAAAGTAGCCTTTTTTTTTTATTTACTAACATGGTGGCCACTCACAGGCACCAAAAATATTCCCTGATTTACCCTGATTAAAAATTCAAAATTTCCCTGATATTTACAATTACAAAAAAAAACATACTTTTGAAGAAATAATATATTATAGAAAGAGATTACTCACATTTTAGCACCCTACTGTATTTTCTTCATTATAGACATACGGAAGTTCGTTAAATAACATAATACATTTTAAATATGTCACTTTACATTATAGAGTCCCTTTTAATGACCTGCAGTCTGTGTTTTGTTTTATGTCTCTTCACAAATAACAAATAAAAATTAATTAAATACACACTAGCATATCATGTTACAAATTGCAGCAATTTCAAATGCACACTACAGTTTTAATTTATGATAATGAAGCTCTTTCAGCTGGTAAGTGTTTTCAGTTCCTCATCTATCAGTTCTACTTCTTTTCTTGCTTCATCAATTATTCTTTGTTTCTTGGCAGTAAGCTCTTTTGCAGATATTGCTGCCCTCTTCTTTGCCATTTCGCTTTCGTTCTTTGATTCATAATCCTCCTTTTGTTGAGCCATAGCTTCCTTATACCGTGCATGTGAATTACGAGCAGCGTGTATTATGTCCTTGGAAATATTGGACACAAAACTGTCTAAGCCACCAGATGCAACAATTCCATTGTCGTACTAGGGATGTAAGGGAACGAACAAATTAAATGTCGGAGTGGGCGCCACCACGTGATGTGGGCACGTGGACCCGGCAGAGACTCCCTTCAGGGTGTGACCTGGCCCGTGTAGGGCTAGGCCCGGTTCCCTTAACACGCGATACCGCTCCAGTGGGCTCTTAAGGCGTCCCACACGCCTCGAGGTTTGGGAGCAGGGACACGTGGTCACTCGACTAAAAATCACAAGTTCGACGTATTCCTTTTATTTCAGCAACGTTACAACACGCCTCCAATTGCGCTACACCTACATACACTCAATGAAACTGTTAATAACGCCAACGGCGGGAGAGAATTAGCTTACGGGCTGACCAGGTCACCTCGTGGCCTGGCCTCGTGAGTTTAAGACGCGGTTCGTGATTAAAAGTTCGAAATGAACTTAAATATTTATTAAAACGAGTCGGCCACCCGGAGTAGGCCTCGCAGATACAAAAAGGTTTTAAGAATCATAAAAAGTCCGGCGGATGTTAAAATATCAGTTGATTAAGAAAAATATGAAGTTGCGCGGTGCTCACCAAGCATCCTACCCCGGGTGACGAACGGAAGCGACTGAAGAGGCCAGGGCAGCATGGCGGCCGGAAAGCGCTGGATTTACCGTTAGTCTCTCCTGTTATTTATTAATACATTTTTAACTAAAATAATTACACAAAAAATTCTATAATAAAATTATACCCAGGTTTTCTTAATTATTTAAGTTGAGTACTGATTATTTTAATTAGAAATATGGTTCAAACTAGTTGCGGGTAGTTCCATTGCCTGCCGCGTGGGGCGCTGCGCCGTCCTTACCAACTAGCACTTAAAACATAAACACTTAGGGAATATTATTTAAAGAAAAGACAGGTAGCAATTACGTAAACATAAAATTTGAATAATGGAAATAAAAGTGGTCGTGGCACAGACTCTAATCTCGCCTCTTGTCGGCAGCCTCACACGCGCACACACACACACACACACACCTGCACATGGGGCAGGAGGTTTGAAATAGAGGGTGGTGTTGGGAGGAGAGGGGTGGCGACGGCGTGAGGCACATCGGGCTTAGGGAGGGCGTAGCCCCAGTCGACGTCACCATCATACACTTGCCGTTGAGCTACTAGGGACTCCTCTTTAAGATTCTCTACTAAACACTCACGGTTGATGGAGAAACCTCGTTCTACGTTAGCGTTTCCATAAGATAAAATTAATATAAGTTTTACAAAAGACAAAAGTTCCGTGGAATCCTGCACCAAGAGTAACTGTTTCATCCAGAAGCTGTCAAGTCTTATCATCTTTCTGGTACCGGTTTCGGTAACTTTCTTCATTGTTTAGTTAGTTGTTGCCTACGTGAGTTTATTTTCTTTGAAGAAGTATTTATTTTTGTGTTTAACTAGAAAATATTAATTTTTTTTTGTTTTTGCCATTTTGTTAACGTAATTGCGTTTGGATGCTAAAATGAAACTGAAGTTGTTTGCTAAATGGACGCCAAGTGTTGAGTGGGTATTGGGTGTTCCGAGCAATCCCGAGGACGGTCGAAGATGCACGACGATAACGTGGCGGAGTGACGCGCAGAGATGTGGCGCGCGAGCGTGAGAGAAGGGGACTTGCAAGCCAGCGATGATGACAGCAACATGGGCCGGCGAGAGCTGGCGGCCGCGACCCACGTGGATGACCAGCTGGGGCCCCAGTCGACGCACATACACCTTGTTGCCAGAATAGGCGAAGGGCGGATCCGTGTCTTACTAGTTTTTGAAGTGGACGTACTTCTTTTTTGGATGCCTTTTACGAGAGGTGCAACGTTACCCACCTAGACCGTGATTGCTCGAGATTAGGCGTGAGCCGATGCCGATTGCCGATTATTAAGATAGGCCAATTTTGGTCATTTTACCATTTGCATGATTGGCTTCATGCATGCCGATCCTTTTTGCCGATTACCGCTTTCTGAAGACCAAAAAAAAATCTCTTTACGTAACACAAAAGCGCCGACATATTTTTTGCTTCAGAACTGTTGCTTGACATTTTTAAGTAACATTTACGTTACTTACGTGTTTTAATCTTTTCTGCAGAAAAAAAAATTAAGTAAAGTTATTCTTAAAAATAAACATATTCATGAAAAGTAAGTTTTTTAAAAAGAGTAAACAAAAGCACACCAAACCATTTAATAATTCATGCAACAAAAACATTTTGTTCAACTTAAAATAGAAAAAAGAAAACACATTTCGTTGTTGTGTTATCCATACTAGTTGTTTATTTTCATTGTTATGTTCATATGTTTGCTACGTTGTCCAGGTTTGTTTTCTGAACTATCGTCGTAGTACACACTTACCACGAAAAAGTGCGGGTTATTAAATTTAGTTAACTTGACAAGAGAAAGAGTGCGCACTTTGCATGCGTACGGCGAGCTATCAATATTGATATTCGACTACGTGCGCTTGCTCTACATTGGAATAAACATAATTAAATATGAATAATGCCAACCAGCTACATTTTTATCTGCGATACATAGCGGCGACGAAGACGAACAGATAAAGGTTAAAACATTTAAAAACATTTCTAAAAGAAAATTTACACATCAGACAACTTCATATTTCTGTAAATTTAATACATAAACGGTAAAATCCAAATGATTTCAACTATAAAATACATTGTTTTATATGGGAAAACTACATACACAAAGCAGTTAGAATCTAACAGCGGGACCAAAAGATATTGCGACTTTTTTTCCCTCCAAATTTGGACGTCTTAAAATAACGGTTCAACGATTATGCGATAAAACACGGGTATGTATATGGACGACTCAATTGAAAACAATCCATCACTAATCAATTGTGTAACAAACTGCGATAATTGACCTCAACTGTCTGGCGTGTTTACAACAGTATTTTCATCATGTTTTTCGTTTAGTCATTTTGTTAATGTTTTGAAAGTCAGAGTTAAAAATTGGAGTTTATATTTTCCAGTTAAATATTGCATTTTGATTGTAAATGTCAAAGAAAAGCAGCTTTGTTTGGAAACATTTTACCGTTGTTGTAGGTGATGAGGGCAAAGCAATATGCAACCTTTGCAAAGCCGAAATTTCACGTGGTGGAAATTCGACACGTGGCTTCAACACCACAAATTTGTCGAGACATTTAATGTCATTTCATGACCGTGAAATATATGCAAATATATTGAAAATGGAAACTATGACAGACAGTGATGCAAGTCATGAAAGTATGTCGGATGCAACTACTTCTGGTGCCAGAATTAAAATACACAGTACGCCTGCCAAGCTACACAGGTCTGACTGACTGAAACAAACTTCGGTGTTAGAACTCTTTGCAAAGAAAACACCACTTCCACAAACTAGCCCAAAAGCTGTTAAAATTACGCGACTTATAACCAAAATGGTGTGCAAGGACTTACTTACAGCCCTTCAGTTTCGTTGAAGATCCCGGTAAGAATAGTTTTTCTATTAATTTTGTTTATGCAATACAATAAAATTTAGCTTAAGTTGCATAAAAAAAATTCATATATTTTTTTTACCAACAGTGATCACATTTGTATCTTTATGCAATACTTTTCAAGTAATTTGGAGCATATTTTACAACCAACTTAAAAAAGCACTAATCAGTCAAAAAAATCGGCATGATCGGTACCACATTTCTGGCATCGGCATGATCGGCAAATGTGGTGATCGGCTCACCCCTACTCGAGATAGACAGCAGGCAAACCAGTTCCTGCATAATACCGTAAAAGTGCGTGCACAGGAACTATAGAGACTCAAGGACCTTTCATTTAATAGTTTGTTTTGTCAATCAAATATAGAGTTATAGTTTAATGTTCTTAGGAGTTAGTTTGAATCATGCTATTCAGTAACAGCCATGAGATAAATAAAGAATTTTTGTATCCTGCTCTTACATTGTTTGGATTTAAAGCTTCACACACTTGCAGAATGAAAAGAAAAACTATATTTTGTACTGTCACGTGCGGCAGGATCGTGCCACCCGCACAAAGTTTGACCCTCCTTGAGGCAACAGTGTGAGGACAGATTGTTGACCGCGGTGTTGTTGGAGTAAAGCAACAGGGTGGCTACATTTCATAGAAAAAAATTTTCATGCAGCCTGAAAATCATCTTTTTCACACAGTGACCTGAACTGACAATCAATTTTGTCTGCCTTGAGACCAGATATCAGGTTTTTGTCAACAAGTATGTTTAAGATGCCTTCTTTGCACAGCTGGTCGTGCTGTAACAGCGGGATCCAAACACGAAATACCTTCAGTAATGTGGTATTTCAGTGGCGAGCGCTCAAACATTTTTTAACACAACTTTTGATAACTGTTCTTACATTCATTTTTGAAGTGTAACATTTCTAGTTGTGAAATATTATTCTTTTGTAGGGCATTCCTTGTACCATAACCTATGTCAGTATGTTTAGAACTCAAGAACACATTCTTATCCAACAGATCAACAGAAGTGGCTTAGGTAGAAGACTCCAGCACATCTTTCTTTACAAATTTCGACATGATTCTGAGAACCACTGAATTTAGTGATTCATATAGTAAAGGAGCCATGGGTGCATCTGATTGAAAGTCAATCAAAAATGGCTCTATGGTTGCAGCAAGTGAATGAAAAAAAGTCAATTTTGCTAGCAATAATTTGTCCTTCAATGCTTCAGACACAACTGTAAAGCTACTGCACTGAGGAGATTTCATTTTGGAAATCTCATCAACATATTTTCCAATACTAGAAAATATTGCTACTGCCCTTTCTGCCACTTTTGTATTTTCTAACCAGTGCACCGGGCAGAACTTCAATGGAAACAAAGTGCAACCTGTCAGTGAAGTATAATCACTTCTTCATGCTGGAACATTTGTAAACAAAAAATATAATGCCCTCAAAAATTCCACTATTTTCCAATCTGTGGCTTTTATTGCAGTTTTTAAGGCACCATTTAGAGTATGCAGCCCACAACTTCCTATGTCCAAAATCGAAGCTTCTCCAGGACCCCTCACTAGTGTCTCTTTTATATCCCTTAAGGGGCCCGCCTCATCAGGGGTGTATGTGTGTTAGTGAGGCGGGATGATAAGCGCGACGCTCGCTGGTGCTTCCAGCGCTGTATAGCGTCTAAGCGCAAGTCTCTGAACTGGCGCGCATTCGTCTCGTCGTCACAGGATAACTGTGAAATTTGAGCGGTGACTGTAACATTATATGGCGGAGAAATGGAGATAAAGGTGTTATGCAAGCCCCTTAAGTGCTTTCAAGAATCTGTACTGATTGTTTTATGCCTAAAAATTACTCTGAAAACACGCATTTTAGGCATTTTAACGCTTCTAAAAATACAGTTTAAAAACTTAATCCAAAATTAAAAGTACTTTTCGGCCCTCAGCGAACTCTTAAATGCTATTCGTAAATAGGCCCCACTCAGATATCTTGAGTAGTTTTGAAATCGCGTTGTTTTTCCTGAAGCTCTGCACACCGTATGTGTGCCCAGGTAGGCAGGCCCCTTAAGAGCTTAACATTCACATTATAGGCCCGTCCATTGAAAACTAAATATCTTATTCATGTATATTCCAACTAATCCTGTGGTAAGAGCCTTCAAAAGATCTCCTGATGTACTATGCCCCAGAAATGCAAAAGAAAAGTATCTTGTGATCACACAGCTATTTTGCTTGTCCCAAATCCTAATAAACACATCCATTTGACCCTTCTGAGCGACTTTATTTAGAGACTCGTCAAATCCAACTACTACTATATGTGAGGCACTAGAACATATGTTTACTAGATTATGACGAAAGTATGGTGCCAAACCAAATATTAATAGGTACGAAATTTTCATCCTATGTAACTGTATTTTACTTGCTATGTGTGAGTCTGGGAACATTATCTTAAATAATGACACATTTTTTTCGGCACTGCGCAAAGAGTTGTGCGACATAACTGTTGAGGCACACCAAATAATTTCAGCCCGAGTGGTGTAATCATTTAAAAGAAATCGATTCAAGCCACGTAACTCTTTGGTTGTTTCATGTATAATGTGAACTTGTGCAGGATTACTTATAGTTTCTTCAACTGTAGATGTCGAAGGTGTGCTTATGTCAGAAACTTCACTTGTTTGTAACGATTTGTTCTGACTCATAAATATTCTTTGAAAGTGCTGCAACTGCCGCTTGATGTTTTTTCTCCTTCATGTGGCTTCTAACTGCTGTTTTTTCCATATTGCTCAAAGAAAAGACACTTTTACAGACACTGCACTGTGTCAAAAACGAGTTTCCACGATCGTCTTGAAGCCATTCCTTAAATTGACCATCGAGCAGCCATTCTCGCGAAAATAAACACTTTGAATATAGCTCATTTTAATACAAATTAACAGTGATTATTGGACCCGCAAAATTAAACACCATGGAAAGACACTCATTACAGTTACGCAAATAGTCCTTGCTTTGTCACAAAATTCCTATAGGCACAGAGGCAGCGTGGCACCAAGCAGACACTCAATTCTCGAATCAAAACAAAGCACTAACTGCGTTTTTCACTTGAAATTGGCAGTGACGAACACAGAACATCTTCTGGCAAACGCCATTCTCATGTTCGTTAATGAAAGACACGAAAACTGGCTGCGATATAACGGTCAAAACTGGAAAACATCCTCATTATGGCGACGAGCGACGGCAGCTACAGCTAGCACTGCTCGGCACGGTCCGGGCAGCGTAGCGCTAATCGGCACATTTCGGCGCGGCGTTGGCTTGATGCTACTCGGCACAGTTCGGCGCAACTTAAGAAAAGAAATTACGGACGTTCAAAGGGCCACTGCCAAAACACTCACGGAAATATACATGACACAAAAAATTCCCGGTTATTAAAAAAATTCTCTGACATTTCCCTGATAAATCCCGGTTTTCCCGGCGAGTGGCTACCCTGCTAAATAACAGTTACTTAAACCAAAATAATCATGTTTTACTAACTGTGAGTGATACTGGTAAAGAAAATTCATTATCACATAAGATATAAATAAACATTTAACTCGAACCATTCCAACTTTATTTCTGTTCAAATTTTAAAAAAAATTTAATTTTTAATTGATACTAGCATTGCCACTATGCTGGACACAAAACAAAAGTTCTTATATTGCCAACAACTGTGCTTAGGTATGAAGAAATAATTTTAATTCTGCCTGATTCAATGTTGTTAATAATTTGAATCAGGTCTCAGACTAAATCAACTCTGTAGACATAGGAGAACTTCTAGTCTGAAGAGTTAGTATATCTTGATTTGAATATAAGGTTAATTAATACATAACCAGAATATTCCTTAAACTCAAACATAAAATATTACCTTTGGGGTTTTAGGAACAGTTTGAACACAATTTCACATGCATCGGTACGTGACAAAACCCTTAAATATGATCAGCGTCACAAAAATTAATTTTAACTGTTGTTCATATGGCGTACCTTTTCAACCTAAGAGATTGACCACTATATTTATAACGATAATAGTCTGCTGTTACAGTATACATCACTTTTTATGTACACTTCACACATATGAACTACAGCAACTTCTCACATTTTGTCTCTCCTTACACACTTCATGCAGCATTATAAGTCCTTAATAGCCTCACTGTCATCAGGTGAGACAAGCTCACCATCTACAATGGACCAACAGACAGGCGGTGTTCTAAATCCCATCATGCAACAAGTCTGATGCCTCCAAGATTCAAACAAAGTAATTGTTTTAAACTTTAAAGTTTGAAGCACCGCACCATCAGAGTGATGGCCAATCACATGATGCAATTCAGAAACACAGCTTGAGACCTTATAACTATAAGTTATTAAAAATTTGGGTGTGCTATAAAGTATTAATAGAAATGTCAATTAAGTGCACCAGAATTCATTTCAAATATTATTTTGATATCTTTATATATTTACTTCAGCTATGGTAATATATATATATTATATATATATTTTATATATATATTAGGGATCTGTGAGCATAGGATTTTCACTTCGAGTCGAGCTCGAGCGAGTTTGCTAAAATACTCGCGAGTATCGAGTCGAGTTCAAGTTTTTTTTTTAAGTTTATTGCACATAAACTGACTGTGATGGAGTAAT
This sequence comes from Bacillus rossius redtenbacheri, assembly GCF_032445375.1. Taxonomy (NCBI): domain Eukaryota; kingdom Metazoa; phylum Arthropoda; class Insecta; order Phasmatodea; family Bacillidae; genus Bacillus; species Bacillus rossius. Next base: position 52,542,226 of record NC_086330.1, read on the forward strand.
AAAATGTAAGAACTTTTGAGAAAAATAAGGAAATAAAAAAAAAAGAAACCATCATCATTGTTAGCCTACTAAAGAGATAGTACATTTTTATTATGGTTGTTCTTATATTTGGTTTACATGGCTACAAAGACACAAACACTTTAGGCCTGTTTGGTAAGTTGGTCATGCAAAAAAAATTAGTTGTTCTGCATGCCCTGGGAGCAAGTTTTCTCTTCAACGGGTGATGGTATTTCCTGCTGAAGAAAAAAGTCTCTCGCTTGCTACCTGAGTGGCAGGTATTGCAAGGTAATGCCTAGCTACTAGAGGTCTGCGAGCCTAAGAATTTTACTTCGAGCCGAGCTCGAGCGAGCCTACTTGAAAGTTCTCGAGCTTTTATGGTACAGTTGCACTTTTTGGAAGTTATTTTTATCTTAAACTTAGTATAATGTTTGAATAGTGTTAAAATGAAGTGGGCTTATTAATTTTGGTAACTATTTACAGTGTGCATTTACATTTTGCACTGCTAGAAAGAAATTTAAAAAACATTTTTGGATTTTTGCCATTGAATCTTACCTGTTTACATTGGTTCATCACTTGCAAAAAGAAAAACATATGCACAATAGACATACAAGGAAATTAAAGTCTTTTTCAGTATCCTGAAAGCTAAAATATGTTTACTCATGCCATCAAATGTAGAGCTGTACCGATATGAATCGGCAGAAGCCGATTTTGCCGATATTTAGTTGAATCTGCAATTTTGCCTATTTCCGATACGCTTGTTAATTTTTGGCCGATATTACTGAAAAATGAAAGAGTACCATAACCTAAAAATCCACGAGTACCCTTTTCACTTTTCATAGTAGTACTGCATTCTTTCAACTTACGTTTTTTCTTAGCAATATGTGCCAACCGTACATATCAAAATTTAACATCATATTTTTTTTTTTCAATAATATTCTTTAATTTTAATACGTCACAAATAAATAAATTACCACCACTGTAAAAAAATACCTCTGTTGTAACAGTAACTATAGTGAAAATATGGTAGCTATCATGCTTCTGTAGTAATTATGGTATCTACAAAGAATCTTTAGTTCTTTTTATTGTAACTATATTGGACTTCTACTGTAGGTATGGTACATCATCCATATTTCTTCGTAAGTTGTTGTTCATTTGTCTTTTATTCACATTTACGTGCCCCATTACTATTGGAGACAGGAACTTCCGAAAAAATTGTAAACAGTACTTTATATCACACATTTATTGGCATAATTGAAGAGACCCCGGACAATTTTAACGCTTTATACAGAAAAACTTACCATGCAGGACCGTCGTAAGAGAGTTTTACTGTATTTTCTTCTGTAAATAGTAAAACACTGTCACAATGCTTTCCGGCCAAATAACCTGCTGCTGTTGGATGCTCGAAATTATCGAGTCTACTAACAATTTTTTCGAGTACTCGCAGACCTCTAATAAATATTATAAATATTATATATATATTATATATATATATATATATAAACACATCCAATTCAATTTCCATGAGATGCAGAAATAATTTTCTCCCGATTAAAAGAGTGAAATGTTGGACTTGACTTGCATGAGTAGTTTTTGAGTAAATGTATTTGTGCAATGACAGCTTAATGTCTTACATGAATCTGTCATAAAAGAGCACTCATTCAGAGGATTAACTAGTACATCCATATTATCACAACCATAAAGTAAAATTGTTTTATAAAGTTGTCGTCCCCAGGCCGTGGCTCCTTCCCGATCCCCGACGTGCGACTATGAATTTAGGTTGTAATTATTTTGGCCGACTAACTCAGTGAGAGGTGGGGGTTCGTGCCTACTGTGGCCGGGACCGGGAGCTGGGAAGAGGGGTAGGTGATGAACCAGGCAGGCGTATGGGAGTGGAGATCGAACCAGGCAGGAAACGTCCGCTGTTAGTCTACAAGATGTTTTATTTAGTCCTTTTCCCTGAGCGCGCCTGACCCACAACGATGTTACGGGACACGTCCCCCGCCGCGCCGGGAACGAACGCAAATTGCAGGTCAACCACGAAGGTGCACTACTCCGCGACTGAAAATGTCAAACGTGGGAGCTAACCGAAACGACGGTAGCGATGCTAGCAACGCGCGTGGCAGAGGGCCTACGGACTCGCGGAGCGCAGCGATACAGGACCTCCCTTGACGGCAGCCAAGCGGCGACTGACGACTCCCCGCCCCGCGCGGCCGCAGCGCCGCGCGAGAGGAGAAGGGGGGAAGGGGGGAAAGCGGCACGGAGGGTCGCGTGTCCACTGCGGGCCAGGCGCGGCCCCTGTACAAAGCTACACGATTCAAACAAAACACATAACTACCCTATTTGAATACACAATTACAAGTTAAGTTTTTACAAATAATTATACAAAGATGTCCGTCCTTGAGCGGTCCAGAAGCGAAGTTAGGGCGCACGCGGGTGCGTCCCTAGCATGGAGCACTCACTGCACTGCACAGAGGGGTTTGGGGGAAATAGCCCCCCTCAGGTACCCGGCGGTGGGCAGAAACGGCCTCTAAGTCTATGAGGGCACGACGACTGTCATATGCCCCCCCTCTCCCCGAGGCCGCTCTGCCCACCGACGTCGGCTCAGGCCGGCAGGCGCTGTCGAGTCTGGTTGTTAGTTCGGTCAGGTGTGTGCTCATCGCTCGTCTGAGGTCGAGCGAACTGCGGCAGCAGCTGCATGACGCTGCATGACGCTGCAGCGCAGTCCACCCCTGTCCGTCCGTCGTAGGTCGCGGTATTTGTACTGCCCCTCCCACTCATAGTCCCGGAGATAGCGAGGGGCCGTCACGCAGCGCGTGGACCGGCGTACCTCGGGCCCGTCTCCCGCGTGCACCACCATCGTCGTCTCCTCAGGGGGCATGTCAAGCACCACGGGCTGCGCCCGGTCCACGTCACTCTCCCGCTGAGGAGTCGCACCATCACTTCGTCGGCCGTCGTGTCGCTCGTAGTCACCGGCCCGCCCCCCGGCCGTCGCTCCCATGGGCGGGTGCACCCCTGTCGGCGTCTCGTACCATGGTCAGGAGGGGTCACCGTCGGGTCGTTCAGGTCGACCGGGTCCCCGGGGACGGTGTCGTCGGCGGACACCTCCTCGATGGTGACGTCTGACCTGCGCGTTCCGTTATCGTCGTCGTCCCGGAATATCGTGTCCACGAGGCGCTCCAGCTCGTCCAGGCTCGAACCCCGTGGTCTCCCTCCGTCTGACGCATCAGATGTCATCGCTCCCCCCTTTGGCTCCTGAATTAGGCCGACGTCCCCCACCTGGTCACCCTCAGGGATCGCCTGGTACTGCAAGGCCCGGTCAGGCTCTTTCGCCGGGTCGTCGGCGGGTACGGGGGTCGGTAGGTCGTCATCGTCGGTCTGTTCCGCCAAACAGAGGTTGTCCCTGTGAACCTTCGTCGTGCGCCGATCAGCGCGACGGACGAGGTACGTCGTGCTCCCCAGACGAGCGACCACCTCCTGCGGCCCCGTCCACTTGGGCGCGAGTCCAGCGCAGAACCCTCTGTCGCCCGACGACAGATGGTGGCACCGGACGTAAACCCACTGTCCTGTCTCGAGCCGACCAGGGGGCCGGGTCGTCTGGGGTGTTCGTCGTGCCAGGAAGAGCTCCTGGTGTCGTCGGGCATCGTCACGTAGCTCGTCAACAGATGTTACGTCGGTGTCGGCGAGTGCTTGCGCCTCCCCGGGCAGGGCGAGGTTGCGCCCCTGCACCAGTTCGGCGGAGGAATGGCCCGTGACCACGTTCGTCTGTCGGCGCAGGCAGTACAGCAACGTCGGCAGGTGCAGGTCCCACTTGGTGTGGTCCTCGTCCAACCGTATGCGAAGCTGAGTCTTTATGTCCTGGTTCCGCCTCTCGGTCGGATTCGCGCGCGGGTGGTAGGTGGGCGTCGTGCGATGCTCCACCCCCCACCGCTCACAGGACATTCGCCAGTGTCTCCCCACGAACTGCGCCCCGTTGTCCGTCAGCAGGACCGCCGGGTACCCGTATCGCGGGAAGAACTCGCGCTCGAGCAGGGCAATCACGGTGCCGGCCTTCACGTTTGGCACTGCGAACGCCTCCGCCCAGCGGGTGAAGACGTCCGTGACCACCACGATAAAGCGCCGGCCGCGGGACGTGCGAGGATACGGCCCCATGATATCCACCGCCACAGTGTGGAAGGGATCCCGGGGCCGTCGTGGGACCTGCTGCTCCTCGCCGTCGGGTCTCCGGGACTTCCGCTCCTGGCAACGTTGGCAGGCCCTGACATAACGACGTACCTCCGCCGCGTCCCCCGGCCAGCGGAACGTCCGTCGGATCTCCTGCAGTGTCTGCTCTGCACCGGGATGTCCAGCCAGGGGGTGGTCGTGCAGGTACCACAGTGCCCACCGCCTGGCCTCTGGCAGCACGTGGGTCCGCCACCTGCCCGACTTGTGCGGCCCCCTGGTCTAGAGCACGCTGTCAAGACTCCGGTGGCCCGGTACCTCTTTCTCCCCGCACTCGGCCAGCCGGGACTGGGTGTCTGGGTCCCGGAGCACCTCCTCCCAGCCCTGGTCGTTGCGGAACACACTCGTGGGATCCGGATTCCTGGACAGCTCGTCGGCCAGCTGATTTTCCCGTCCCGGGACGTGTTCCACCGAGAACGAGAACTCCTGAATCAGCATGGCCCAGCGAGTGAACTTGGACTTCCGGCCCTGAGCAGAGTCCAACCAGCGAAGGCACTGGCTGTCGGTCCTAAGCGTGAACGAGCGGCCTTCGAGGTGGTGCCGATAGCGCTGAAGAGCCCAGATGACTGCCAGGCACTCCTGCTCGTTCACGTGGTACCTCCACTCAGCCAACCCAAACTTCGCACTGGCGTACTCAATCACACGCCGGACACCGTCGCCGTCCATCTGGTACAGCACCGCACCCATCCCCTCCTGACTGGTGTCCGTCTGGACGAAGATGGGTTGGTCAGGTTTCAGTCGCGACAGCGTGTGACAGTTCCGGAAACGGTCTTTGACCTGGCGCAGGGCCTTGTCCGCGGCGGGCGTCCACCGGAACTTGGCCTTCGGCGACAACAGGTCAGTCATCGGGGCCGTGATCGTCGCGAAGTCAGGCACAAAAGACCGCAGCCAGTTCAGCAGTCCCATAAGCTTTTGGAGCTGCTTCCTAGTCTTCGGCGCCTGCTTCTCCTCGATGAGTTCCAGCTGGGCAGGACGCGGACGGCACCCCTCCGCCGTCACCAGGTGCCCCAGGAACACAATCTCCTCAGCCCCGATGTGACACTTGTTCGGGGCACAAGTCAGTCCGTGTCTGGCCAGCCTTTCCAGGACCAGCACCAGGTGGTGCGCATGGTCCTCCTACGTCCCAGAATAGACGATGACGTCGTCCAGATAGGCACTGGCGAAGACGCCGATGTACCCATCCAGGACGCGCACCATCATAGACTGGAACGTGGCCGGGGCGTCCATGAGCCCGAACGGCATGGCACAGAACTGGTACCGCCGACCGTCTGGCGCAGTGAACGCCGTCTTCGGACGGTCGGCGGGGCATACCAGCACCTGCCAGTAGCCCGACTTCAGGTCCAGGGTCGTGAAAATTTTTGCGCCCCCCAGCCCGGCCAAGGCGTCAGTGATGTTGATCTGCAGAGGGGGAGCGGGGATCGTCAGTCTGTTGACGGCCTTAAAGTTTACGCAGGAGCGTAAACTCCCGTCCTTCTTAGTGGCCAGCACCACCCTCGAGTTGTATGGGGAGGTGCTGGGCTCGATGACCCCGTCGTGCAGCATCTCGTCCACCTGGGACTGGATCGCCTCGCGCTCCCGGGGCCCGAACCCATGCACCCTCTCAAACGGCGGGCGGTGCGGCACCATAGGGATACTGTGCTCCGTCATCGTCGTGCGCCTTAACCGGTCCGCCGCCGCAAATACCTGAGGTCGGGACTCGAGGGCCCGACTGATGGCGTCAGCATACTCTGCCGGGACGTTGTGCCGGAGGTCCTCCAGGCGGGTGACTGAGGAGGGGGAGGGGGGCTCTGGTGGATGCCGTACACCGTCCAGCGCCCGCGGGTGCCGAAGTGCATCCGTTCGGCCCGCACCTCCACAGCGGCATCGACCTCGTGCAGCCATGGTGCACCCAAATTCAGCCCCTCGCGCAGGTCGGGGACCACCCAGGCCTCGATGCGACTGACATGACCAACAATGTTCAGTGTTACCTGGGTTGTGCCCCTCGCCGTCGTGCTGGTGTCCCTGATGGCCAGCTGCACCTGCTCCGGGCGCGGTACCACCGCCTCCTCGGCGACCAGGTGAGCCGCGACGAAGGATCGGCTGGCTGCGGTGTCCACCAGCGCCAGCATCTCCCGGTCGTCGGCACGAACTGGTATCCGCAGCAGCTCTGGTTCCTCGGGTCCAACTCGCCCTAAGTGGACTGGCACCTGGCCCACCTCGCTCGCGAGTTTCATGTCCTCCGGACGTGGGGAGCCCAGGAGGGGCTCCGCTGGCAGCTCCGGCACCAGCACGTTGTCCCCTCGGTGAGCTCCTCCGCCGGCGGCAGGCCGTCGGAGAGACACGTCTGGCTCCTGGACGGCTGGTGACGAGGCCATGGGAGTCGGAATGGCACTCCTCTGTCCCGATGGCGAGCCCGGCACGGGGGCGTTTGGCTCAGGCCGCGCCTGATCCCCGCCGTCGTCCGACGGCGCTTGATCCTGCTCCGCAGGCGGTGTCCGGGTCTCCGACGGATGCCATAATCGGTGGATTAGTTCTGTTGATGGTTCCGCTGGTGGTTGACGCCCCGGGGCGCGGCGCCCAGCCGTCTGCCCACCCCCGGCTCCACGTTTCCCGCCGACGGCGCGCCTCCTTTGCGCGCTCCCTCCAGCGCGGCCTTTGTGGGGCACAAGCGGTGCCAGTGTCGCTCCTCTGTCGGGCAGTAACGGCAGCGTGGTGGCCGCTCATCGCTCTCCTCCCGACCCGTCTGGCGCCACGACAGGTCTGAGGGGGCCGACTGTGATGAGCCCCCTCCTCGTGATGGTCCTGCTGCGGGTCTCTTCTGCGGGGGTGGGCGGACGTAAGGCACGACAGCACGTGCGTCCTCTAGTGGTAAGGGTGCGGGAGGCGGTGCTGCATGCCGGGAGTGTACCGGGCCGCGCGTGTACTGCGCAGCCTTGAGGTCCCCTTCTATGTCCCGTGCTAGTGTGAGGAAACTGTCCAGGCTTCCCCCGGCTGCCCCCCGCAGAAACGGGCGTAACTCCGGTGTTAGCAACTCGAAAATACTGGACAGCATGTCCCCAAACCGGCTGCCCGTCGCGAAGCGTCTGTGGAGGCGGAGCTTTTCGTGCACGAAGGCTTCCACGCTCTCTCCGCGGGTCTGAGCACAACAAAACAGTTCGCGCTGGCATCGCGCGCGCGCGCGAGAGTCGTTGAACCGCGACTCGAGGCGGTAAGTGAAGTCGCTCCATTCCATGTTTTATTCGCCCGTCTGCTGCCACCAGGCGTGGGCTTCGCCTCGCAATTGGCCGCTGACGCGCTCCGTCCACTCGTCAGCCGCGACGCTGTAGCGCGTCAGTTTTTCCTGACACACACATGTGAATAAACACGGGTCCTCGTGTGTCTGCCCAGCGAACTCTGGAAGAGTGATTGGTCCTCTTGCGATGCGGGAGATCGGCAACACTTGTCCGTGAACCGCCTTGCTTGTGCGTTCCTCGCACCCTCCGCACATAAACAGGCCGTCACGAAAGTTCAAAAACTCTCGTGCGTCAGTGCATGCACGAAGTTTCATGACGCCGCATTGGTGACAGCGTGCGGTCTCGTCGGGTCGCCCGTGTCACTGTACTGCTGCGCATCGCGCACTAGCTCTGTCCTCTACAATGTCCGCCTGGTGTTCGGCTTTGATGCGTTGCTGGCACATGCAGTATAGGTAACAATATTCCTCGGCCGGGCAGATGGCCGTGCGCGGTTTCCGGCAGTCCCGGCATAAGTCCTCCATGTTAATAGTTATGTGCGCGCCGTCTTGCATTACGCGATTCGTGGTTCCGACCCGGGCGGCGGGCCGTAGCGTCGGCGGCGGGCGGGACAAGTCGGGAGGGAGGGTGAAAAAAGACTGCCCCTTGTTTGGAGAGCACTACCCGAAAAAAAAAAAAGTGGGGGAAGAGCGTGCGGCCAAGTCACTGGAATGCCGCACTTTCACCTCGCAAATTAAGGGTGCGGGTTCTGCCGCCCCTTTCCGTTATGCCGCCCCTATCGCTTTCCCTAGCGAAGCCGGGCGCGATTCCTGTCGTACGTACTCACTACTCCAGCCTACGCCGAGCTACTCAACGAATTTGGCGAATTTTAGTTACACCTTGGCCACTCTAGTTGGGCGCCATATGTCGTCCCCAGGCCGTGGCTCCTTCCCGATCCCCGACGTGCGACTATGAATTTAGGTTGTAATTATTTTGGTCGACTAACTCAGTGAGAGGTGGGGTTCGTGCCTACTGTGGCCGGGACCGGGAGCTGGGAGAGGGGGAGGTGATGAACAAGGCAGGAGTACGGCAGTGGAGATCGAACCAGGAAACGTCCGCTGTTAGCCTACAAGATGTTTTATTTAGTCCTTTTCCCTGAGCGCGCCTGACCCACAACGATGTTACGGGACACGTCCCCCGCCGCGCCGGGAACGAACGCAAATTGCAGGTCAACCACGAAGGTGCACTACTCCGCGACTGAAGATGTCGAACGTGGGAGCTAACCGAAACGACGGTAGCGATGCTAGCAACGCGCGTGGCAGAGGGCCTACGGACTCGCGGAGCGCAGCGATACAGGACCTCCCTTGACGGCAGCCAAGCGGCGACTGACGACTCCCCGCCCCGCGCGGCGCGGCCGCAGCGCCGCGCGAGAGGAGGAGGGGTAGAAGGGGGGAAAGCGGCACGGAGGGTCGCGTGTCCACTGCGGGCCAGGCGCGGCCCCTGTACAAAGCTACACGATTCAAACAAAACACATAACTACCCTATTTGAATACACAATTACAAGTTAAGTTTTTACAAATAATTATACAAAGATGTCCGTCCTTGAGCAGTCCAGAAGCGAAGTTAGGGCGCACGCGGGTGCGTCCCTAGCACGGAGCACTCACTGCACTGCACAGAGGGGTTTGGGGGAAATAGCCCCCCTCAGGTACCCAGCGGTGGGCAGAAACGGCCTCTAAGTCTATGAGGGCACGACGACTGTCGTCAAAGTATCAGCAAATACTGGTGACATGAGTTAGCCAAAGCGTAGAAAAATTTTATGAAGTAAATTTAGTTACATAAAATACTTTATGACTGGAAGGTAAATTTTTGTATGTAAAGGTCAATTTTGCACTGAACCATATGTTTTGTTTGAACACCTGAAACAACATTCAAATGTTTTTTCTTGGTAATGGTGCGCTTAGCCAGTCATTGTTTCGAGGATCACACATGTACCAGTTTAAATAATTGATATTTATATACTATAATAATACAATTTTATATTTTCCATTGAGTTGACAAAATAACTTTGGCTTTGTGGTTCTAAATTGTAGTGAAAATGTGCTCAAGAAAACAGCTTTGGCCACACTTGTCAGGATACACTAGAGTCCCGTTATAGCGAGGTGTCACGGTTCCGGGTTTGTTCCTCGCTATAACCGAATTGGACAGATTTTGGCCCCCAAAAAATAAAAATTGTCTTTAAACCTGTATAATTGGAAGATAACAGGTTATATTAACGAAATCTTAATTTATGTGAGCAGATGTGTGAATTATCTTTAAAACTATACCCCACAAGTACGGATGCGATCACCGATTGCGTCAAAATAACCAGAATACCCTACCACGCCACGTAAGTATAGCATCTCAGCCCGCAATCCGCGGCCGACACAGTATTGTCCTGCTATCTATTGTCGACACGGGCTGTCTGCTGTCGGCCATGTTGGTTCGGGATGTTTTTTAACAGACAGCACTAGTGTAGCGCGACGATTTAATCCCTTGCAAAAAAAACAGGAGTGCGGCAAAGCACGTACGCCTCAAACTAAATAGTCGCTGGAAAACTATACTTTTTTCATTTAAAGAAAAATGTAAACTTTTTTTGAAAATAAATTTGGGATTAAACTCAAACCATCACCACCCCCTCCCCGGACAGCTACCCCAACAACTGACAGAAACAAAAGTTACATAAAAACTGTCCTAGCTATTCGGAAATAAATTTGGTAGTACCTGCTATTTGTCAGATAATAAAATAAAAAACCTGACGTGTTTGTAAACGTGTCACGACTGAAATAATTCCAAACAAGTTTATAAATATTTGTGTATTATTAACGCGATCAATTAGCAACAAGTATAAAGACGACTCTGACTTTTTTGGCCTAACATAGTTATAAACAATGTTATTATTTGTTAATGAAAAGGTCCCAACAAATTAATTAAGAGCATTTATATTTTTTTTAAAAAAAAGTGCACATTGTAATGTTTAATGGCATGAAAAAAATAGATTTTGTCTATTTTCTAAATAATAAGAAATGCGTACAAGTATAAAGTATATTCAAAGGCTTGGTTTATTCGAGTCGAGCATACCTTGGCCTTAAAGCCAAGCGGAAGTTTGATAAAAGAAAGAAAGGACGAGATTCTATTTTTAAAGCCACGCACTTAGATGGCGACTGCAAGGCTGAAGAATGTGACAGGTGTCAACGGCAAGATGTCTAGCGGCGAGCGAGAGGGGTGGAGATAAAGCAGACAAACAACAAAGGTGCGCTTCACGCAATCACGCCGTAAATTCCTCAAAAAGACCTCGTTATAGCCGTGTTATCGCTATTACCGTGCTCGCTATAATGGGATTCTCCTGTATTTCCAAGATTTCAAAGAAACAGTTTTTATAAGAAAAGGCTATCTCCCCAGTTGAACACACATGAATTTGTACTAAAATTCTTAACATTGTATCAAATATATACAGAATCAAATTAAACCAGTTTCAACATACTAAACTGAATTAATACAGTAAAACCTCAGTATAACAAACTCGAAGGGACTGATTTCGGGTGTTTGTTATAGTGAGGTTTCTTTATAACGAGGTGAATTCAATGCATGATGCTAAGGGCCGATTGCAGAGTAAGGTAAGTAAATCCAAGCAAAAACTTTGACCGTTAAATGAAATGGAGAAATACTTTATTTTGCATCAAAGTGACAACTATGCAAGCCTGTATAATTTTTTTTTTACTAAGACAAACTTTTTTGCCTCCCTAACCAACACCATAGGCTACAGAATTTTTATTTTTGTGGTAAAATATATTGCATTCTTCTTTTTAAATCCATTATTGTAAACAAAAAATAATTATAGCACCGAAAGAAGTTAAAATGCGTCCTAATCATCGCACATGGTTTTGTGCATCCATAACCTAATTCGTATATAAACAAAAGTAATTGGTAAATATGTATTGTACGGATTAGCGCCAAAAAAAATCGTACAAATATGAAATAACTTTCATTATATGCTCTTTTACGTCCTCTTTTCAAAACCGCCTGCGGAGATTAAAAATTCCAATTACTTTTGGAGATATCGCCGTTCTTATTTTGCAATACAAGCCCTATGTAATCATTCAACAGACGCCATTTTATATTTTGCCGTGTGTGCGTGAATGCCTAAATAACAGAAATTTTCCATTAGGTAAGGTTAGTTACATGATAAATACTTCAAAATAAACGGAAATTAAAAATAATATCAATTAATTTTACTTGTATAGTTTTAAGTATTTATAATGTAACTGACCTGACCTAACAAAACGGGACAAAGGTAGATTAGGTCAGGTCAGCTACAGTATAAATACTTTGAAACTGAACGGACATAGCCTACGATTCACTCATCCTTCTGGACATACCCGAATACTCACGTTGGCAAGCCTTCTTTCAACAGTCGAGAGGTGAACGCCCGATCGTGCATCTTCGGTTTTTTTTTGTTTATTGTAAATAAATATGCAACTCATGAAAACTAATGGTCAATTAGGTTATGTTAGCTACATTATAAATACTTCAAAACATTGTGGATGGTTGATTTGGTTAGGATAGCTACATTAAAAATACTGTGAAATCATGTAAACGGTTTCCTAGCGCTGGATAGCTACATATTAAAAAGTTATTTGCTAAGCAACCATAAAATGATTTTACAGTTTTTTTAATGTAGCTATACTTACCTAATATAACCAACCATCCACAGTCTTTTAAAGTATTTTTAATTACTTCTTGCTAATTTTAAGAAAAGAAGGCTTGCCAACGTGAGTATTCGGGTATGTCCAGAAGGATGTGTGAATTGTAGGCTTCCCGCTCAACGCCGCATCAGTGCACATCATGAAAATTAAAAAATTCCATACCTCCTAAAGTATTTGGAATTTCTGATCTCCGCCGGGTTTAATGAAAAGAGGAAGTTAAAGAGCACAGAATAAAGGTATTTTCTGATTTTAAAAAAAATCGCCAAAAAATGAATATTAAAAAATTCGATATCTCCAAAAGTAATTGGAATTTTTTTATCTCCGCAGGCGGTTCTGAAAAGAGGACGTAAAAGAGCATATAATGGAAGTTATTTCATATTTGTAAGATTTTTTTTGGCGCTAATCCGTACAATACATATTTACCAAGTAATTCATCAAAGCTAACCTCCAAACAACAATATACGCTAAATATATTGCCTTCCTTTTTTTTTAAATATATTATTGTAAAATAAAAAATAATTATAGCACCGAAAGAAGATAAAATTCGTCATAATCATGGCATATGGTTTTGTCCATCCATAACCTAATTTGTATGTAAACAAAAGTAATTCATCAAAGCTAATCTCCAAACAATAAAATACTCTAAGTAGAATTTATTTTACCACAATCAGAAAACAACTCTTAGACTCCTGCAAATTTTAGATAAGAAAAACTTCCACAGAATCTAAAATAAATATCGGCATTCATGACAACAAACGAACGAATGTGTATTTCCACAGAAACAGATGTAACTTTTGTAGGTGGGATTTGTGACCAATTTTCTTGGCGAAGTTGGAAACATTGATTAATCGAAGTGAATTTTTTTTCCCGCTAGTGGTAGTGCAATGTGTTAGCTTCGAAGTGCGTTTCAGTACGTCAATATTTCTATGGTCAGTCAGCCAATATTATAAGATGCGGGAATATTTGTGTTTGTTTACCGAAACGTAATATTAACAAAGCAAATTGTATAAATATGAAAATTCTAAGGAATTTTTTTTGAAAATTTTTAATTGTGCTTTCGCTTTAGCGGGAGTTTTTGGTGGAAATATGAAATAATACTTCGTTATTTTGAGGTACAAATACATAGGGTTATATGGCGTTTTGGTGGGACCAAACAACTGATTCGTTATGAGGATTTTGTTATTAAGGAGTTCGTTGTAAGATGTTTTACTGTACACAGATGGTTAGCTTTAACAGTTTAAGCATAAAAGTTACTAAATACAGAAAACTGTGTGAAGCTTTAAAAAAATCTTTAACCTGCCTTCAAATTTTGTCTGCCAATTTTTCTAACCTTTGGTTTTACACAAAAATATTCAAAGTTTATGCCAAATGCTACTATTGACCCCTTTTTTTTTTACGCACTATAATTTAAGAGAGACCTTTTGTGAGTTTGCATTGAAACACTGAATGCTCAATTATCTTTGAACACACTAACCCTTTTAAAATGCTTCAATATCACAAAGTTGCAAATATTTTGTGAGATAGTGAGCACCTCCAGCCTCAAAGTCATGTTTTATGTCTTTGATATTCGGCGTGTTTTCTTCCTTCCTGGGATTAATACAACTATAATTCTGTAGTATCAGTAACTTCTGGATTCACAAACCTTTCCATTAGACACCTAAGCTGTATTTTCCACCTGGCAACATGTGGAATGTGCGTATTTTTCCGTGTAGTTCTTTTCATTTTTTTCAAACCCTTAGCATTGTATTGTTTCAATCACATTAAGTGTTTGAATTCTTATTATTCTTTAACTGTTACGTGGTAACCGAAATAGCTTTGTGTGTTAATAAAACACTGAATTTCCATGGGAAACAACACTTAAACATGAGACAGTCAAGCAGCTCCAACTTTTAAAGAAACAAAAGTAAAAAAAAATGCTTACAGGCTTTATTTAACTTTATTTAAGACAAAACCTTTCTAGTGAACAACATTTATTTAGCCTGTGCTTGGGCCTTCCTCATCTGCGTAAGAATGTTGCTCAGTTCTTCTCGCTTCCTCTTGGCACGGATGTGCGTGCCCAGCTGGAAGAAACAAATACCACTGGTTAGTTATTACACATGCACACTGTGAATGACTCCAGGTACTTCATACATAAATTTAATTATGTAGGTAAATCTTTATCAAGGGGTTTACATTACGTTTATAAATCACTAGTGATCCGCCCTGACTTCACAGTGTGATCTACATTAATTTTATGTATCAGTCATAATATAAGTCAGCATAAGACATGTAAGTAGCCTAAACATTGAGATATCTCTACTATCTTTAAATTTAATATGAATTTGCTAACCTTATGGAAGAATTTCTCTAAATGATGAAAACCACATAAAAATCCATTGTGCAGTTTAGAAGAATTAAGCTAACAGACAGACGTGGATCGCCACTATTTTACACCCATTAATTATTTAATTTGTAGCATAATTTAATACAGAGGGACATTTTTCACCAAACTTAATTTAAGAAACTATTTCTAGCAAAGCACAGACAAAGCAGTCCACTTAAACTCATTGACTTCAAAGCGTTTCTATAAATGACGTAACTCACCCTTCTCTTGAGGAACTTGAGGGCTCGCTTGTCCTTGGATACCTTCAGCAACTCCATGGCTCGCTTCTCGTAAGGGGCATGGCCACACACCTCACGCACCAGGTCGCGCACAAACTTTGTGTGCTTTGTCTGGATCTGCATGGGAGGTAACACACAAAATATTAAACAATCAAATAAATTTATTTGTTTATTGATAATATACAAAAGTTTAAATATGCCTGTATTATAAAATATGACCTACTTGTTTTAGAATTGTTGTAAACATTATAATAAAATAATAATAATATGGTAAAATAACAAAAATATAATTATTTAGAATTACTTTTGTACAAAATATAATCTGTCAAAGTGCAAAAGTGTAAAACAAATTTATCCAAAATACCTGGTGAACCAATTTCAAGACATTTTAATCACGTTTTCAATTACAACATTTTTGTCTCATCTATTCGCAGACCTTGCCTTTTTCATGCCTGCCAACTTGGCGATAACACCATCAGTGGGATTAGAAAAAAAACTAAATTTTTGCTTAAATCATATATGATTCAATTGCCATTACTGAAACATGCACCATTAATCCTGCATTATTCTAAATACATCAATAGTTTAATGCATTAATATCAAAATAAAAACTACGAAATACCTAAGGGTTATTTAAAGGTCACTTTTGAAAAATAACAATAACACAATCAATTAAAAATTTTCCACTATTGGGACTTTTTTGTGACTTTCTTAGGCAATTTTTAGTTAAGTTAGTTTTACCTGGTTAAAACCACGTAATTTAAACACTATTTGAACATAGTGTGAATACAGGCTGCTATCTAAAATGCATGTTAAAACTGTGACATGTAGGTGAGAACTATGCAAGTTTGGCATGTTGTGTAACATCATGCAACTACAATTTTTTTTTTAAATTAAAATGAATCATGTGTACATGGTACAGTGAAAGCTCAATCGAGCATGTTCGAGACCATGGCCATGGATGCGATTATTCCTGATAATTGAACATCAATATAGTTTCGGCTGGAAAATGTGAAGTGTAGGAACTGAAATGAAAAAAGACTGCAATAGGCTCTGAGTCATGGTTCGTACCCTCTTGACCCATCAAAAATTAAGTTCTTAAGGACACCTTACTTCATTGCCTTCACCACACACTATCAAGAGGTAGAACCATATGTAATACCACTAATGAATTTAATGCAAATAACAATGTTAAATAAGTTAATGCAAAAAAATTTAAGTTATTTGGTTCAATTCTTACAGATAAGCCTGTAATGTCTAGGATTATCTCTAAAACACATCTATCCCAATCCGTGAATCTGATTTTGTACATCATCCAATAACTATGATATTAATTATATTTACTTTTAAAGTTATAAGACAACAAAAAAAATTCTGTTTAGTTTAAAGGTGAGAAACATGCTACATAAAATTCAATGTTATCAACATATTTTAACAATATATTTTTACTTTTGACAAACGTAAACATCTTTACCATATCACTAGGTTATGTTTGAAAATGAACTTCACAAGAGCAGCAATGAACAATGTTGCAAAACACATCACATTTGAAAACAAAACTCCATTTTTAACAAGAAACTGAAAGACGCCATCTTGGTTTCAAATATTTAAGACATAAATTTATCTTTCCTTCAGAAAATTAGAGTAGTTTTAAGTTTTTGCAAATGATCATGTATGACCAAAAGTAAATTATGGAAATGAGTAGGGAAAAAGATGTTTGTTTTATTTCTATTGTGTGTAACTCATTATTTGTACTTATAAACCTATAAATATTTTCTGTGAAATTGAAATCATTTGGACTACTACTGGTTTATGGGATGGATGAGATGTTTTTGAGACACATATTAATGTTAAATATTTTCCCCTGTATACCAAGTTAAATGACATAATTTTAATAATGTTGCTCCTGATACTCATCATCCAATATCTTTCCTGATTGAATCATGTGCCAAAGTAAAAATGCCATTCCGACCACCTCTACTAAAAGGTTTAGAAATTGTGATAGTTTTATTATACAGAAACTGTTACTCTGAGTTTTAACTTTAAGACCAGCCTGTAATAGACTTTTTTACCAACTGAAGCAATAAATCAGTCCCAAATACTTATGAAAACTGGTCATCGGATCACAGAAGCATACAAGAATTTCAGGAAGGAAGGAACTTCTTTGCCTGCTGTTTGCACTTAAATTTTTCCTTTTGTTGGTGGGAATCAGTGATTATGGGGGAAGGGCAATATACCCCCTTCTCCCCCCCATTGTGCCACCAGTCAGATCACACAAGCCGATGTCTGCAGAAGCTCGCGGAGGGACAACCAACTTACACCCTTCAGCCTGGCCGGCCGGATGGTGTGCTTGCGGTCGTGCACTGTCTTGCTCTTGCTGATGCGGATCTTGGTGGTCCTGTGGCCCTTGTGGAGCCCCACTGCTATCTCGTACCTGGGGGCCATCCTGGACACACAACAAGTCGCCACTACCCCTGACCCCAAATAGGAAACAAACACAACGTCTGTCATACAAGCATTACACAAAATTCAATTTCTAAAATATAATCAAATATTTATTATTTTTACCATATAATTCACTGCCAATACTCCCAGCACCTTTAATTTCAGGACTTGTAAGTAACCAGTCCTTGGTTGTTACTCTTTTATGACTTTTGTAACTTCTGGATATCCTGTTTTGTTGACAGTAAACTTATACAAAAGCTAATAAAAAAAAAAACCTTACTTTTGCAAAAAAAAAAAAAAATTTCAACCTACAATCATAATTCTTTTTTATTTCAATTTCTTTGTATGCAGGATCTTTCGAAGTACTGATTAAAACAGCAAGCATCATGTCTCATGTACCACAGGATACAGGGATAAACTTGGATACATGAAACACCAGCCATAACAAAGAATATACAACAGCTGTAATTAAAGAATTCCATGGAAAGACTGCAAAATTCAAGGTGTCAGCTACTTCAGTGCACAACACATAAACCTCTCAGAAAATGAACGATATTAACAATTCAATTCAAATTTTAGGTTCCCATTAGACAAGTTTGTTACATGACTCAAAATAGTACGTACTTTAAATGCAATGTAACAAAACAAACATTTTGTAATACCATTACTTATTCTAATAAAACAACAAACATTAAATAAAAGCATTAAAAATTCCTTACAAATGCAATAGTCATTATTTAAAAGAATTTCATTAATACAACACCACCTAAATTTTCATAAAGTTACCAAAAAAATTTAAAATAAACCCACATGGGTAGGTAAACATTCAAAATGAATGTCTGTGATTGCGTGACTACATAGGTATTGTAGGTAGTGTAAGCTGTTATTTTTTTAACAAAATAGTAGGAATTAAGAAACCTTTTCTTTTGGGTTAATCTTGGAATGTCTCAAGTATATGGAAAACATATAAAGTGCATTTCCAATTATCCGCAAAATTAAGTGGCAGGGCCACCGTGGATAGTGAAAATTGTGGATAATCCGCAAAAGAGCCGAAAATGGGAAACAAAAAAAAAAAAGGAAACATTAATTTCAACTTAAAAATATGAATATTTCTGTACTGTAAAAGATACAATTAACGGTAAAAAACATTTTAAATGATGCTAAAATTTTAGTATTTTACTGAATAATTAAAATATAATACATTTCAGTAATGTTAACATAAAAGAGCTCAACCATACGACTAGAAACACAGCACGACAGAGACAAATAGCAACGGTAAATATGTAGTGTACGGATTAGCGCCAAAAAAAATCGTACAAATATAAAATAACTTTCATTATATGCTCTTTTACGTCCTCTTTTCATAACTGCCTGCGGAGATAAAAAATTCCAATTACTTTTGGAGATATCGCCGTTCTTATTTTGCAATACAAGCCCTATGTAATCATTCAACAGACGCCATTTTATATTTTGCCGTGTGTGCGTGAATGCCTAAATAACAGAAATTTTTCCATTAGGTAAGGTTAGTTACATTATAAATACTTCAAAATAAACGGAAATTAAAAATACTATCAATTAATTTTACTTGTATAGTTTTAAGTATTTATAATGTAACTGACCTGACCTAACAAAACGGGACAAAGGTAGATTAGGTCAGGTCAGCTACAGTATAAATACTTTGAAACTGAACGGACATAGCCTACGATTCACTCATCCTTCTGGACATACCCGAATACTCACGTTGGCAAGCCTTCTTTCAACAGACGAGAGGCAAACGCCCGTTCGTGCATCTTCGTTTTTTTTTTGTTTATTGTAAATAAATATGCAACTCATGAAAACTAATGGTCAATTAGGTTATGTTAGCTACATTATAAATACTTTAAAACATTGTGGATGGTTGATTTGGTTAGGATAGCTACATTAAAAATACTGTGAAATCATGTAAACGGTTTCCTAGCGCTGGATAGGTACATATTAAAAAGTTATTTGCTAAGCAACCATAAAATGATTTTACAGTTTTTTTAATGTAGCTATACTTACCTAATATAACCAACCATCCACAGTCTTTTAAAGTATTTTTAATTACTTCTTGCTAATTTAAGAAAAGAAGGCTTGCCAACGTGAGTATTCGGGTATGTCCAGAAGGATGAGTGAATCGTAGGCTTCCCGCTGAAAGCCGCATCAGTGCACAGCATGAAAATTAAAAAATTCCATATCTCCTAAAGTATTTGGAATTTCTGATCTCCGCCGGGTTTAATGAAAAGAGGAAGTTAAAGAGCACAGAAAAAAGGTATTTTTGAAATTTTAAATTTTTTTTAAACAAATATTGCCCAAATATGAACATTAAAAAATTTGATATCTCCTAAAGTATTTGTAATTTCTTATTTCCGCAGGCGGTTATGAAAAGAGGACGTAAAAGAGCATATAATGAAAGTTATTTTATATTTGTACAATTTTTTTTTGGCGCTAATCCGTACACTACATATTTACCATAGTAACGCATGCCAGCCTACTGCGTGAGTTCCGAGAAGTCCTGTGGTGTTTTACTGTATACTGCACACAATACACTTGTCCGTATAGTTCAAATTTGCTCACTTGTAATAAAATACAGATTTACATATGTTCTGTATTTTTTCGTAGCATGCGCGCATAATAGGGAGTTAGTTTACTGTATTCTTATTTATCACAAATAAACAATGAACAGCGGCAGCAGCGTAAAAGCACAGGTACGGTAATTTAAGATGTAAATATTTATATTTTCACAAAATATAACGACTTACGAAACCATTCCTTCAGAATAATTTTAGGGGTGTGTGTAGTGTGTGTAGTGCGTGAAAACAAGTTTTTCTATTTTTTTTCTTTCCGTTCTATAAAGCCGCACTGTCTGATAATTACCCTGACAAGTACTGAAAGACACAGTTTTTCCTCTTAATTCGTTTAATATGATACTCTGTTGTAGTGAATACTAATTCAACACTTCAAGAAGGATACTTCATATAGTGACATAAATTTGTTTTGTGCTTTAACAGTGTTGAAGGGACTTTTCCATGAGGGGGGCTAGACCAACATAATGTACTGACAAACATCCCTGTCTTTAATAAATAAGTAAAGGCTATACTGTATTCCTAGGAAACTCTGAAGAACCACGATATTTAGTTGTTATTAGTACATATCATGCAAACAATAGGACAGTAACAAGTTCAGGGATCTCGCTTGTGGAAAAGAGGTTCCGCTACACTAATAAAGCACAACATGGGATCAGCCGCATTACTGACCACTATCTCTCATAAACAGTACAGCAGGACAAACAGGCTAATCTCTCGTGGAAAGCAGTCCTGGCTACGCTTCCTTAGCACAATGGCAGTCACTGCCCAGGCTACATAATCTAGCCTATTTGTATATTTTATAATAGTTTTCAGGGTAAGAAGAGAAAAGTCTGTAGTATTCAAAAATACATTTCGAAATTTCCGTTTTTTTTTGTTTGTTTTTTACGTAAAAGCCTTGCATCTTACAATTTCCCGAAATGAAAAAAAAAAAGAACACTGAATAATTCCATTTTTCATTTTTTTTTTTTTACGATAAGGGACGCTACAATGGTACCTTCAATTCAAATCCACATTTAAATTGTTACATTGGAAAACAAAATTCAACAAACGACAGCATAAGTCTACTTCACCAATTTAAAAATTATAAACCAACATGCTTGAGAACTTAACCTAGATGAAAACACACCCCACGAATAAACACAATCCTAAAAACAAAATATGCTATATTCATTGCAAAAAAAAATACTACACAAATCCCATCAAATTTTACTACAATTAAATTGCTTAATATTTTTAAAATAATCTAATATTCAACATACCTCCCAAACACAAGTCACAGTATACTGATTATCAAAGGAAATGGTTATAACTACAAGGAAATAAGAGCCTCTTATTTTCAACTATAGCCAAATTGTACTTTTCCTACTTCAACAAAAATAAAGAAAGAAACCGAAATCGTAAGAATAATTTAAGAAGAAATTTAGACCATCAATAAAAAAACAATCATATAGTTCTTAAATTATTCTAAATACAATCGTAAATTTTTTATTTTAAATAAAATAATAACATCCCAAAACAATATATGTGAAGTTGCGTTTCATAGAAATTGTTCTAATACGTGATTATCTTATTTAACGAAATGATTTTGGACAAGGTGGAAATTTAATCAAAACAGAAAAAAGTAGTAGTGGGGCCCCTATTAAAAAAATAATTTTGGTAGATTTAAGTGTTTTAATTGTTGAAATGAAAAGATGTGACATGTGGTCTGACACAAGAAAACATAAAATCTCTGATGTCTATTAAAACTGTTGGGGCGGCATTCCAAGACGTTTGAGTAAAGTAGCGAATATGCACTGCCTTGTTGGGCAACTGCCGTACCCTAACTCTCGGGTCATATTCCAAAACGTATCCTAACTGAACCCCTGTATGGTATCAGATCGGCAGCTGTTTTAATAAACGAGGACTTGTGCGAGGCTATAAACAGTTGTACTTCGTGGAATCCATCGTAATTTTAGCTTATTTTTTTAAAACTATGGAATTATAATGTGAAATAAAATATTTAATTTTGGTTGTACAAGAATAAACAATGAATTTTTGGACGTAGTTATGTTTGCTGTTTTTAAGATATTAGGGGGGGATTGTAATCGTAAAAGTTCCGTTTAAGTTCATTAAAAAGGAAAAAATACATATACAGTTATGGATCAAATCGGACAAAGATAGGACACCAAAAATCAGTGCCCTAAAAATAAGGGACTGGCTGTGTCCTATCATGCACTTGGAATATGGTTAGGGTACGGGTATTGCATATTCAACACCTAAACCCTAATTTTTGTGTCTTGGAATACGGCCCTTAGGGACACTGGCAGCGGGTACATGAGGTCTTGAGAAGGATAGATAGGGCAGGATTTCGGCTGAAAAAGTCAAAATGCAGGTTTGCTATACACAGTGTTGTGTTTTTGGGGTACAGAATTGATGAAGAAGGTTTGCATCCAACACAGGAGAAGATCGAAGCGATCCACAAGGCTTCAGAACCGACATCCCATAAAGAGCTTCAGTCATTTCTGGGTCTTTTAAACTTTTACGAGAGGTTCCTGAAGGATAAAGCTTCTGTACTAGAACCCCTTCAATGCTTATTGGATCATAGGACCCTTTGGAAATGGGCCCATGAACATAGTGAGGCGTTTGGCAAAGCGAAATAACTGTTGCAGTCGGATGTGGTGCTGACGTACTATGATCCACAAAATCATCTCATTCTCGCCTGTGATGCTTCGGAATATGGAGTGGGCGCAGTCTTGGCCCATGTAATGGAAGATGGGTGTGAGGCACCTATTGCTTTTGGATCACGAACCTTGCATAAGCAGGAAAGAAACTACTCACAACTGTATAAAGAAGTACTAGCTATTATGTTTGGAGTCACGAAATTCCACCAGTATGTGACAAGAAGACCATTTATTATTTTGAGCGACCATAAGCCCTTACTGCGCCTATTGGATCCCACTAAGCAAACACCAGACATACTGTCTCCCCGGATGTTCCGTTGGAGTTTGTGGCTACGACTACCAGCTAGTTAAAAAGGCAGGGACCAAGATTGGCCATGCTGATGCATTTAGTCGGTTGCCTATGCAGTCAGAGATGTTTAAAATTCCAGTAGTGGGTGATGTGTTGATGTTGGAAGAAATGTCAGACTTGCCAGTAAGAGCAGACAAAATAGCACAAGATACAGAAGAGGATCCTACATTGGCTCAAGTTAAACAAAACACTTGTATAGGTTGGCCAGAGGGAGATGTTGCAGAAGATCTTCGTCCATATGTTCGTCGTAAAGAACAATTGTTTGTCTACAAGGGATGCATCTTGTGGGGGAACCATGTGATTATTCCACCATCTTTAAGGTCACATTTGTTACAGGTACTGCATGCATCACATGATGGAGTTGTCAGGTCCAAGGCGTTAGCCCGCAGCTACATGTGAAGGCCTAAGATGGACAACGACATTGAAGCAATTGTTGGACAATGTGTGGAATGTCAGCAGCAATGCGCAAACCCCCCAAAAGTGAAAGAGGTTTCTTGGGTTGCAGAAACAAAACCATGGCAAAGAATACACATAGATATTTTTGGCCCCATTTCAAGGGCAAGTGTTCCTAATGGTTGTTGATGCATATTCCAGGTGGCCAGAAGTCAGGAGGGTGCAGTCTATGACCTCTACATCAGTCATCAGAGAACTTAGAGACATACTCAGCTCGCATGGCCTACCACATAATATAGTGAGTGACAATGGAACAGCTTTTGTGTTTGCATAAATGAAAATTTTTCTAACAAAGAATGGGATTTGTCTAATATGAACAAAATCTTTTCACCTATCTACAAACGGCCAGACTGAAAGAATGGTACAAACTATTAAAGGGAAACTTAAGAAACTTTCATTGTGTACAACTTTGGAACAGATACGCCCAAAGGCTTGCGAGGATCGTCAAACTTTGAACATCACTGAAACTGTGAGATGTTTTGATATTGGAGATCCAGTGCTGTACAGGAATCACAATGGGGCTAAAAAAAATGGCTGTTGGGCATCATCAAGGCAAAGGAAGGGCCCTTGACATATGTAGTGTCAAGTAGTAGTGGACAATAAAATATGCATCACACTGATCAGTTACTCCGAATAGCATGGCCACAAGTTGCGGAGGGTTATTCAAAAGGGGAGACGTCTAGCATCGCAGTCAATTCGGCTGGCCAGAGACAAGGGGATAATAGCAAGCAAGCAGTGCATAAGGATGTGGCAGTGGTACACTGGAAGCCTGGCTGTTCAGCTAAAGAGTCAAGACCAAGATCACCACCTCGAGAACAATCACCACCTCCTGAGGCTCAAAACTGGGAACCTTTCAGAGGTTTCGGAGAGTGTCCTTCAGCACTACCATCTCGAGTGCAGACACCATCTATAGGGGTAGAATAATCCGAAGACATGTTGGCATCCAGGATGAGAAATGGCTGTCGCTGGCAACAAGATAATGAGACACTTAGAACTTCAAAGAGAGTAACATGATTACCAAACAGACTAAATACTTTTGTAGTGTACTAAGTTAATGGGAAAGATATGTTATTTATTTAGGTTAAGATAATTTGTATGACAAGGTTGGCATTATCTGGGTTAAGATAGTTGTGTTGTCTGGTTGGTATTATGTATGTGACAATTGAACTGTAGCCATGTTTGTGAAAGAGAACCTACAATGTTAAGAGTTGTGTCTTTAATAAATTAAGACATGTGCAGAACATAATAGTCAGACTGTTGACAGTTCTTAGTTTATTATTTTTATTATTGTTTTAAAGATCTGTAATATAGATAACATGGACACTTAAACTGAAGTTGCATTCTATAGAATAGGCAGTTGCATGGTGCTTTTACAAGTACTAGTAGTTTTGGTAGTAAGGTCGTCAGTAATAAAACTGTTTCAGAGTCTCAATGTGAGTGTTGTCAGTGTGGTGTTCCAGTGGCCAGAACAGCCAGATTTAAACTGTTTTGCATTTGTGGTGATATTGGTTAGCAACCTCTTAGCAACCTTTTTGCATGAACATTGTTTAACCTTCGATATTACCTCTTATTCAAATCTATGTATTGATTCATGTAAATATCTAAGTCATGTTTTGTGCTTAATAAAGCCTTAGTTTCTGAAGATAAGGTTTATTATGTCGTGGATAGAGAAACAACTGACTTGGACCCAGCCGCCTGGGTCACATGTGGTCACGTTTTCCGCACGAAGTATGCAGAGCATGAGAACGACACGGGCTGAGATTCGCGAAGTAGTCGCACAGTGAATAATATCATTTCATGTAGGATGTACGGTTAACAATTAGTGATTAAATCGATACTTAACAGTGTTGGTTATATATATAATCTAGTGGAAGAGTACATGCACTACAGCAAGGGATGAATACTCAATACTTATAATTAGCCACGCAGGCGGGGTCGTTCCCTTTGCTGCACTAAGTCACACCACCGATATGTTCGTTGTATGCACAAGCTGACGTCGACCCAAGTGCCGCCTTGGCTTCCTACAGGCTGTTATGACGCGACGACGCCCCTCCTGCCAGTTATGCGTGTGCGGGCAGTGTAGCCATGGGTGGGGGGGGGGGGGCAGGCAAGGAGCGGGCACCCGGTGCATCAGTCGGCCGCGAGCGAGCAGAGCGATTAGATGTGCGAGTGTGCGTGGCGGAGTTGGAAGAACACGGCCATATAGCTCGAACCCCTCTAATCCAGAGCAGCCAGAGTACCTAGTACGCCACAGGGGCATAGCCTGGACGACGACAAGTGGTGCCAAACTAGTGTGGCCACAATCTTTACCCAGTGTAACGTACAAAAGTGCATAATTGCAGTGGCGTACAGAGTCGTAGGACCGTCCGTTAACCACGCAGGAAAAGGGTGGCATGGTGTAGAAGCAGGCGCGACAGGGCGGCGCGACAATGGGCGAGACCACGTCGTGTCCCACGCCGGGATCGGATCGCGAGGCGAGATAGCGAGCCACGGGAGGAGTGTCATACAACAGTGTCGAGTGTCGCCGCGTCTTCGCGTAAGAGCTTAGTGTGCGGGGGATAATATTCGAGCTCGCCGATGGGCTCTGCGGTATCGGGTGAAGAGTGACACCCTAAACTCCGATGTAAAAGGGACGGGAAGGAAAGGCAGGTGCGAGTGGTGCGGACTGGTTTTTACCGCGAAACCGGAAGGTGCGAAATTAGAGGACAGTGAAGTGTGCACCTGTCCGTGGAACACGACAGCGAAGCAGACAGGGACACGGGAAAGTCACAGACAATGCCACGGCCTTTCACCAATAGTGATGCGAGTGACAGAGAGTGCGATCATGTTGCCGGAATTATCGGGGGAAGAGCACGAGTGTCCGCGGTCGTACCTAGCTGCATCTCGGGACAAATTGGCGAGGGCACAGCGGGATAGTTGGGTGTCCAGAGTGAGTGGAGAACTGCGGGGCCGCGCACGGACTTGGTGGACATTCATCAGAGATTACCTCACGTCCTGGGAGGAATAGGTGCAGACATATTTGAGAGGCATTTCGACGGGCCACAGGCGCGGGCCAGCTGTCATCAGCAGCTGTACTGCACGTCACAGGCAGACGTCGAAGTCTTTATTTACAGTAAACTGCGTCTCTATCGCCGTTTGGGCAATGGAAAACCGCATAGCGAGATACTGTCACTCATCTGCCAGCAGCTGTCACCGGACTTGAAACCATTCCTGCGTGGCGCAACCAAATTGGAGCTGTCCGAGTTTGTCGAACGGGCAAGGGAGATTGAAGGCGACTTGTGTACCGCACAGGAAGTGAGGACGCCGTCACTCCCGAGACACGAGGTGCGTGTTCAGTGGCAGGTGGGACCAGAGGCCGCCTTGCCCTATGTGCCAACAACCTCTCTCACGTCACTCAAGGCCGCAACTCGAGGCCAGACCGAAAGAAGCCACACGGTGGGACGAACGCCGCACGGACAGAAGCACGAGTTACAGCAGGCCACTGCGGTGTCACTATTGCCCCTCTGAGCAATACCACTGGCACATGGACTGTCCGACATGGGAGCAGGTATGGAGGAAGATGGAGGTCGAAGTACACCTGCTGGGAAACTTCCGGTAGGGGTAGTGATCTAGCCGGCCACTGTCCCCAACACACCCGCCCGACTGACCAGCACCAGCCACCACCGGTGAACCGAGGTAAAGGTTGCCAACTAGCAACTCCATCCAGATTCATAGCAGATAGGAACGACCAGCCAGCGGACGTCAGCAGCGTGCCAGCGCTGGCAGCCGCCTGCGTCACATCACTGGAAGGCGCGACCAGATCCACCCAGTCGGCGGCGCCCCAACAAACCCTGCGACGAGTGGAGGCACACCTGCCCGCCTTGGACGGCAGGGTGACAACGAGGCCATGCTGATCCGGGTCCCGATGCTCCTGAATGGGCATCCTGTACATGCCCCTGTTGACACGGCGGCGAGTCACTTATTCATTTCCACCCATCTGGTGCCGGAGGGGGACCTGAAACTATACGACGGGACCGTCCTACTGGCCACCGAGGGGACCTGCGAGCCCACGGCTGGGTGCGCCCAGGTAACCATCGACGTATGTGACCAGTCTAGTCAGACGAGCACCCTGGTTGTGTGAGGACTCCGAGATGAGCTAATCCTGGGCCTACCATGGTTGGTCCAGGAAGATGCCACCATCGACATCCGGCAAGGTAGGCTGCACGTGGGTCACCAGAGTCATCGAACAATGTATGGCGTGGGTCGAGCGACTCCCGCCCTTCCCTCCAATCTGGTCCGACTGGAAGACATCGCCAATGACGTGCCCCCTGAGTACGTCTCCCTGTTCAAGGACATGCTGTCGCAGCATCCCCAAGTCTTCGCCACCACGGATATGCTGAGACAAAAGACGATGGCAGAGCACTCTATCCCGACCCAGCCCCATCAACCCGTCTTCGTGAAGCCCCATAGTTTTGGACCTGTCGAGCGGAAAGCCATTCAGGAGTAGATTGCGGAGATGCTCCAGGATGGGTTGATAGAGCCTAGTAAATCCCCCTATAATAGCCGAGTGGTTATGGCCACCAAGAAAGACGGTTCTCTCCGCTTCTATGTGAACTTTAAGCCCATAAACTTGGTGACTATTCCCGCACCCCCAACCATCATAAACATTGCAGATGCCCTTGCGGTGCTGGGGGATGCCACCTTATTCACATAATTGGACCTAAAGAGCGGCTAGCAGGTCACAGTCAAACCCAAGGACAGCCCCAAAACAGCCTTCACTGTCCAGGATGGCCGCAGATTCCAGTTCTGCACCACGCCGTTTGGGCTGATCGACACCCCCACGATGTTTCAGACCATGATAATCCGCTCTCCTGGACGGGTTCATGGGCGAATTTGTCACAGCCTACCTGGACGATGTGATCGTCTGGTCCAAGTGGTGGGAGGACTACGCGCGACACCTCGTGATGGTCCTCGAACGGGTAGCCAGGCATGGCCTAATTTGTGCGCCCCATAAGTGCTACAGGCACTACCTCGAAGGCAAAGAGTTCACCCTGAAGACGGACAAACAATGCCTCAGATGGCTGAATACCATGCAGGGGTGTAAGTTCAAATTTACTAGGTGGGTCATGACCCTCTATAACTACGCCTTCCAAGTTGAGCATGTGCCAGGGAAGGCGAACCAGCTCGCTGATGAGCTTTCCCTGCATCCTGACCCGACCAATGTGTATGAGAATTAAGGGTCCTGGGAGGACCTGGTCCCACCTTAGGGCCATTCCTCCTCCATAGGGGAGTCGTCCGGGTAAGCGGCCCTGTATACGGTGACACACCTGCCCAAGAACCCCAGCCCCAAACAAGTAGACACCCTAGCCGACCTCATCAGTGTGGTTCAGCAGGTGCAGCAGGGAGACGCTGCCACCCAGGACACTGTGGAGGTGTGTGGCACCCAGATGTTGCCGTACCAGAGGGTATAACCAATAGGGTCCTGCAGAGTAGAGCACCTGCAGACATGGAGTAATAGCGAATCTATGTACCGGAGAGGGTTCGAACTGCCATCCTCGCGTACTTCCACGACCACCAGCTCGCGGGGCACCCCAGCACGGAGCAGATAGCAGAGGCGCTGCGCACCAAATTCCACTGGCTGGGGTTGACCCGGGACATCAGGGAGTACGTGGTGTCGGACACCGCCCCACGTTGACGGGCCACTTTCTATCGGACCCACTTTGTAATATCACTTTCTATGTAACACCACAACTTCAACTTTGCTATCGATACGTATCAAAGTTGAAAAGTCAAAGCCCATAGAAACCAACACCTACTTCTAACTTATAATTGGTTGGTTTAATGTAATATTTAAATGTATTCTGAATATTAAAATTTGAGAATAGTGTAATATATTGCTTCTGTATTCTAGGGCGCCAATTAACCTTCATAAACTGTATATCACTGACCTGTCCAGCCAAACCTAACATGAAATATAAATATTAACTTTGTTAGATCTATATTTATAACGAATATCTGACCAGGTTTCATTACAAAAATATGAATATAAATTCCTGCATCATAGTCGATCAGTCGTCGGGCGTGTTCTTTACATTACAGACTTGTTCAAGACAATAGCGGCGACTTCTCTTCAAAGACAATTGTGGTACCTACCATTTCTTGTAGAGTGCAGTTAAATTGTTGTAATTCAAATTTTGTCAGCTACTTCTTGAAGTTCTCCGTCGAATTAGAATTAAACGTCTTTGTAGTTCATCAGCCATATGCAGAGATCTCACTTTATCTTTAAGGGTCCCTCAAACGCAAAAAGTGGCCCTAAGTACCGTGCAAGAACCTCCCTTCTACTTCACTTCATCACGGCACCCTAGATTTCAAGTGAAGGAAGCTGTCATACTTTAGGCCGCCCGATCCGAGCCTTAAGGGACCCTAAATTAAGATGGCGGTCATTATTTGAAAAAAATAACTCATTTAATTAAACTTCTACTGTAATATAAAGAGGAATTGGGCTTGCGCTGCTTGTAAATAATGATAATTATTTAAAATGAATGTGTAGGAAGAGTTTTGTTGCATATGCGACTCTTTTAAATATTCTAGTGTTAAAACAACTTATCCCATATCCACCCAGACCATCTTTGTTTACATTTTGAAGTGCTTACTTTATTTACTAGAAAATAGCCGTTTCGTAAGTGATTTCTAAACATTATTGTGTGTTCTTAGAGTAAATAAAGTACTGTGTGAGTTTATATTTGCTCTGATGGATGACCCGAGATTGTTTGACGAAGAATATTTAGATTTTATTCAACGGGTCGAAAATAGAGAAAACCATCATCCCCGACGGTATTTACGTGATGGTCAAAATCCTTGCGAATTCTTCTCCGACATCGAATTCGTCAAACGTTTTCGATTTTCTAAACAGATTGTGATGGACACTATTGTGCCTCTTGTTGCTGCCGACAACAATGATAGGAGAGGATTGCCATTGCCACCAGTTCTTAAAGTTGTAATAGCCTTGCGATTTTATGGCAGCAATAGTTTTCAGGTATGTACATACAACATTATTTTAGTGTGTGTTTAATTGCCCAATTAAATTTTAACTCAATGGGTAATTTGGCGGAGTAGATTTGCTGGATAATAATTATGTATATTAATAAAAGGTAGGTTGTGTCAGCTATTGTAATAATATTTTTAAAAAGTAGTGAAAGATATATTAATTTAATCGATGTGATTTATTAATTCCAAAAAACCTTATTGTTCATCTAGTTTTCCTGAAGCCACTACTTTGTACAATTACTTTTTTTTTATGTACAGTATGAGTAATCTCATGTGTTTCCCTTGCAGAATGTATGTGGTGACCTATGCCATGTCAATCAAGCAACAGTGTCAAGGATTGTAAAGGTAATGCAATGTTAACACATGTAAGATAATTTTATGTGAGTAGTTTAATGAATTTTGGTAAAATTCTAGTTTAACCCCGTTTTCTTTAAAAAAAAAAAAAAAAAAGATTAAAATGTCAAACAAATGTAATTTAGTGCTATTAAAACTCCTCTATATTTTTCAAAATCCTGACATAAGAAATACCTAATAGTTTCAGAGAAATTACCGTTAATTGTTTACATTAGAAAGCCTAGTTGATTACTGATTTAAACAATATCTTGCTAGACTTAAATAACCATCCTCAGTAGTTTATAGTATATTTAAATTAGCTAACCTAACCTACTAATTGTATTTATAATAAAGCCTACCTAGCCTAGACTGCCATTATCTCTTATTTCAATTTCAAAGCATTTGTAACATATCGTACCTAACCTAAGTTAGTTTCTTACTCAGCCTTTATTTTATTATTTTATTTTTGCAGGGACTTAAGTTTTACCTATATTTAAGTAGTGGAATATATATACCTACTTTTTGAAAAAAAACTGACTAATCTGGTAACTTTGTAATAGGTTGTTTCTGCACAATTGGCCGAGCACCTTTTGGAGTATGTTTATTTTCCTGGACGGCAGCAACTTCAAGAATACCATAGGCAGTTCTATGTAAATGGTGGCTTTCCTGGTGTAACTGGGTGCATAGACTGCACTCACATTGGCATTAGAAGCCCTGGTGGCCAGTTTGCAGAACTCTACCGTAATAGGAAGGGTTACATGTCTCTCAATGTTCAGGTATGTTTTCTGAGATATTTATTATAGTACTGTTATTGAAAAAAGATGGAACGATGATAATAAATATCTATGACAGTTTTTTGAAACTGGTATTTACTTGCAATTTTAACAGTATGCAAATATGGTGTTTGTCCATTTTTTTTATAGGTTGTCTCAGGTCCTAACCTTGAGATTCTTGATATTGTGACAAGGTGGCCTGGCAGTACACATGACTCAAGGATTTTCAGCAACAGCCGGGTGATGACTCGTTTTGAAAATAGAGTTCTGCCAGGAGTACTGCTGGGAGACAATGGCTATCCTCAACTGCATTTTCTTTTTACTCCAATACTGGTGCCAAATACAGTTGAGGAAACTCGCTACAATGTAGCCCACAAGCGGACCCGGAATACAGTAGAAAGACTGTTTGGAGTATGGAAGCGGAGGTTCTCATGCTTGGGACACAAGCTACGCTCAAGTCTCCATACTACCAGCAGGGTCATCGCTGCATGTGCTGTTTTGCATAATATAGCTGTTGCACGTGGTGAGCCACTGCCACCTCCTCCAGCTGACGAGGAGCACTTCATGCCTGCTGTTCCTGTTGCAAATGCGGCACCACGAAATAATCGTGGAGTTGAAGTGCGTGCAGATTTTATTCAGCGAAACTTTTTCTGAATTTCGTTGATTTATTTTGAGTAGATTGAAAACCCTGTCTTACCACCAATGTTATTTTTTAATCAACATGTAATCACAAAAGCAAACGGCGTAGAATCTATACTAATATTATAAAACTGAAGAGTTTGTTTGTTTGGACGCGCTAATCTCAGGAACCACTGGTCCGAATTGAAAAATTATTTCAGTGTTGGATAGTACATTTATTGAGGAAGGCTATAGGCTATATTATATTATCAATAACATTAGGGATTCTTACTAAAAGTCCAATTTAGAATCAAATGTGTTGGAGGGGGTTAGATACAACATGCAGTACACGTACGAAGTGTGTGTTGACAATGCCGCAGGCGCTAGAAGTTTATTTCCTATTGCATATTAACATTGTTGCCACGCACTAGATGCCTTATCATTCTTAATTTTCCCATACAAGTAAAAAACACCCGTGTGATATTAACAACGAAGCAATCAGTACCGTCATAAGAGTTTTTTAGTATTTAAATACTTTTTATCACTTTAAATCACAAACCTAAACTATTGTTTTTTTTCCTCTCTCTGTGTTTAATTTGATTTTTTTATTAACATTTTTTTTTCAAGTATATACATTTTACAGACTTGAAACTTCACAGTAATGTTCCTTATGTTACGCAGGATGACATTTTCCGAAAATTAGATCCCATGGGTGGTTAAAACCAGGAAACAGTGGGTACTTTGTCTGCATGAGAACAAGATTTTGCATTGTTGATGCCTTCTGCATCTCCATGGCAACGGGCATCGCGCGGCAGTGGTGTACCCACAAGGAGGGGCATGTATAATGAGTGGCGCAAGAGTGATCTGCCTGTAGACTGCCGTAGCGAAGTACGGGTACATCAGTTGTACGTTGCGTGCACGAGTCGGGAAACCATCGGTGCTATTCATTTTCTCTCCGGTACATTATACAGCATTGTAATAAATTTTCACTGAATTTTTTTTACAATTACTGTAAATGGGAGCTGTGGCTTAATTTTTTTCCATTAGTATAGCCGTGCGAAGCCGGGTCGGGCAGCTAGTTTTAAACATAATTCCTTAAGTTATTTTTAATATAATGCGTTGTTTGCTTTGTAGTGACATGGTAATAGGCCTCCTGGGGAACTCGCCATGTAAAATAAAGAGTAACGAGTTGAGTGCTGTACCTCCGGATGTTTACCACCCATGGTAGACCTCTAGGGTCTAACACTTGTGGTAGATATCCAAGGTGATTTGGAAACTGGCACAGACAGGTAAGTAGTGCCTTTTTTGTTTCATTTTTGCTACTTATTGTGTATCTATGCTTCTTAAAGGTATTCCTAGAATGAATGTGTTTGTAGCACAAGGAATTTTAACCTTGCTGCATTATACATTCAAAGATGCTTTAAAACATGATCAGTCTTGTTAATTCCTACATTTACACAATAATACCTGAATATGGAAGTTACATGATTATCTTTCGATACTTCTCTGTATTAGCTTATTGTCTCACAAGATATATTCAGGAATTAAAATTTCATTTTAAATCATTCACTTTTACAAAGAGTAATGTGTAGAAAGTAAAATTCTTAAATAAAATTTGGAACTATTATGTATTTTGTTGTTTTTTGTGTTTAAACTTTTAATAAAATTGGAATGAGCTAAAGCCTTTGTTTAGTTATGAAACTGAACATGCAGAATATTTACTGACATTAATGCATACAGTACCATCAAGTAATTCAGCTGATGATAAATTATAAAAAAAATAATAATTTAATTCCTTCTACACATCAGATGAGTTCTTAACCCAGAGTAGAGTATTTTGTTGTGTATTTATAATGTCTAATAAGTTCTCACTAGTATGCATTTAAAATTAACATTTTTCAAAACATTCCATATGCCACATCACAATGTTTTAAATGAAATTTACAGAAAAGTGGCTTCTGGGAAGTAAGACAAGTAATAAGTGAAAGGTTGATTAGGTTACTCATATTATTACATATTAAAGTATTACTTACATATTAAATACTTATTATTAATGTTTCTGACTTAACTTTATAAACCTTTTACATAAGTAGGTATTACCCTTATTTCCCAGAAGCTGCTTCTCTACAAAAATTACCATATTGTGAACCAGTCCTAAATTATGTCATCCAATTTAGCTTCATACTCCTTGTGAACCATTTATGAATCCTAATTCAATGCCCATAAGTTCACCTATGAGTACTACATTTTCTGTATGGCTAGGTTTACTATTCCTTGTAAACTGTGTTATGAATTTTAATAGGATATGTCTTAACTGTATAACCAGTTATTGTGAATAGCTTATTGTTTTACCAGCAACCTTGTTTTACTGTAGAAAAACAATTGTAAGGATGTTTTTGGATATTATGCAGTCATCACTTAGGTAAATTGTTGCAAGGGTGATTTTGACTACACACTAAATGCTACGTAATTGGAGAGAAAGTAAAAACTAAGTTTATTTATGCATAAACAATTTGTATTGATGGTTAGTTATATTTGATTATCTTTATTAAAAATAAGTAGTGTGCTTAGAATATAATTGGAAATCATTTCTGGAATAAAGAATATGACCCAGATTTACCCCAGATTAATATTTAGTAGCAATGATGCTACAAATTGACCTAATTTGGTAAATAAAATGAATTATATAGACACCAAAAATTTCACTTTGTAATAAATAAGAACAATACCCAATTTATAAGGTGTACAGGAGACATTTGCAACCACACATTGCAAGTAGTGTCACAGATAACTTTAATTGAAATAGATCAGTAAGAGAAGCTAAAGGACACTTTTTTACCATTAAAAAATATTGGCATGCACATTTAGCATAATTGGAACAAGACGATACTTACCTGACTGTGCCAGTTTCCAAATCACCTTAGATGTCTACCACGTGTGGTAAACATCTGGAGGTATAACACTCAACTCGTTACTCTTTATTTTAAATGGCGAGTTCCCCAGGAGGCCTATTACCATGTTAATGCGAAGCAAACAATGCAGTATCTTAAAAACAAAAAAAAAAAATTGTTTTTAAAACACTACATCATTTGCTTCCGTGAGGATCTTGATGCGCAGCTTATGTAGCTCGTCAGCGTGTCGCATTTGCTGTGCGTGCAGCTCAGCCCTACGCTGTTCTGCCATGAGCTCAAATTTAATAGCTCGTTTCTCAGCTTCCACTGCTCGAGCCGCTTCTGCCTGCTCGTTTGCAAGGCGCTGCTCTTCTGCCTCTGCCATTGCCTTACTTGCTCTCAACTTAAGCCTGTGCTCAGCCTGTTGCATTGCGAGAACTCTCCGTGCACGCTTGTCGGCTCGCTCAAGGTTTAAAAACCTGCGCTCCACCTCCACATCAATTGCTGGTTTATTTCTAGCACGAAAACCAGAAACAGGTGTTGGTAGAACAATACTATGAGGTTCTTCTTGTGATGCATTCACAAGTAAGCTGCCAGTACTGAGTGCACCAGAGCCAGTATTGTTAGACTGTGGCATCACAATTTCTACAGAAGCTGAAGCTTCTGAAGGAAAAGTCATGTCACAGTCTACAGCATCATCCACACAATGCAACACACCGCCCAATGCTATTTCCAGCTCAGGATCTGTGGGAGGATCTTTAACAAAAGGTCCTCCACCAGTTGCCATTCGCTGTCTTGTGGCAAGAGCAAGGGCTTTCTTCTGCTTGGTCTTGACATTTTCCCAGCATTTCTTCAGCTGGGCACTGGAGCGCTGCAAGTTAAAATTAATTTAGCTGTGATATAATTATTATATGCGAATTACAAATGTAGTGCTAAATGTACACACATTAAGTTAAAAAGATAGTTCTGTCTATAAAGTATAAATCAATGTTTGGTGGTAAGAAAATAATCAAAATTAAAACAACTTGTATTTATTTAGGTGCTCAGCCAGCTGTTGAGTCCATAGTTTGTTCTGCACACCAATAGAGAAAACTACTTATTTTGTATAACAAATAACCTGTCACTGATGGTTAAGAACAATCATTTAGCGATCTTTTTTTTCCTAATATATATCTAAACCAAATTATATTGTAATATATATATAAGAATAACTATCACATGGATTTACTTCAATATGATAATGCAAATAACGTACCTTGATGACATCAGGTTGGGAATTGAACTCGCATTCAATTCGCGCCCAGGCATCTTTCTTGGCAGCCAAGTTGCTGAAGTCTGTCTTCTTACATTCGATGACATGTGCCCAGGAACGAACAAGCCCTAACAAAATGCTTCGTTCGATAGATGAAAATCGCTCGGATTTTTGAGAGGACGTCATGATGTATTCTCAAGGTAGATTTGAATATAAATCTAACAAATACAAACCAACTACAATCAACGTGTTATCAAAAAAGTAAACAAGTCAATCGTGGGTCAGTTCCTATTGGCTGTTAACCATGACGTATTCGTGACGTCACGGAAGTTCGGTTAACTTCGGACACGATCGGCCTCACTCGCAATTTAGTAAGAGGCGAACCTTCACTTTATAAAGTAAAGGAACGGGCTGTACTTCAAGCGACTCTGCACGATACTTAAACTATAAGGACGGCGCCTCCCTTCATGAAGTATCCCTTAAAGTTAAAGTAAAGGATGACCTCTGCATATGGCTGCATCTCCTTGAAAAAGAGTTAGTTTACTAACTTCAACATATCTTGAGTTTCAACTAGTTTCATATATCACATCGTAGCAAACTATAATTGTATTTCACAATTTCTTGATGTGCATTCATATTTACTTACATAGTCAGTACTTTTGAATAATATTTCATTTCATTACCTCAATGTCTTATTAACAGTAATTCATTTTCATTACACTTCTAATATTTCATAATAATAAATAAAGTCAAATAATTTTTTCTCATATACTTAATCTTATTTTAACTGCTGTCTTCAAGTCCGAATATTATTTTGTAACGTAAAATAATCCATGCCCGCCTTTAAGGACTTCAAAGATTTTTCAGTGTCTATCTCAGTCTGTGTAAGTTATTGTCTCGTGAAATCGCCACACAAACAGACCGAGTTCGCGATGCCGCCACCAGGGCCACGCGCGCGCCGTCTGATCTGCGCGCCTATCCCGGCCGCCCCGTGAACTGAGGGCGGTTTAGTGGTAAACTCGAGTGTGTGTAAACACCAAACCACCAAAAACTGAAAAAATGAAAAACTTGTGTACATTATATTATTACCTTTTATAGCTTATTATAAACAATTATTTATATTCCTTAGTGCATAGTTTAATGTATTTGTGCGGTATTTACTTTCGCCATAAAGCGCCCACCTCTATTTTAATTGTGATCTTACTTGTACTTTTACTTTGTTTTATTCTAATCAAACTTTTAAGTGAACAATGGCAGAATCAGCAACACCAGACAATTACCCCTCACTCCCGGAAATAGCATCTTCACCGCTGAAAAGGACATATGGGCGGAAAATTACACAAAACACAGACGAACAAATGGCCACGCGTGCCATATCAAACCAGACAAAATTGAAAGCACCAGACAGCAAACTAGGCCCCAGAAGCCAAAAAACGTGTGTAAAAACATTGTCGCTGCGTCTCCTTGACGAGTTCATAGGGACAGCGACTACCACCACCACAACCATGACAACCACAACCACAGCCACAACCATGACCTCCTCTTCACTGAACCCACCACCCATCACCAGTGCCAGCGTCATTCCCTCCCTGCTGGACCTCCACCAC
Source organism: Bacillus rossius redtenbacheri (assembly GCF_032445375.1). Taxonomy (NCBI): domain Eukaryota; kingdom Metazoa; phylum Arthropoda; class Insecta; order Phasmatodea; family Bacillidae; genus Bacillus; species Bacillus rossius. The sequence goes on from NC_086330.1 coordinate 52,579,988, forward strand.
TCACCGCCAGCTCCAGTATCCCCGCACGACATTGACATGGCTCCGACGGATTTCAAAATCCCCAGAAAGACCTTCAAGCGCCGCCGAGCTAACTCCACCACATCGGACAACTCCCCACCAGCAACAGGTTTGCCTACACCCTCAGCCTGGACGACATGGGCGACGACGATGCCACACCACCATCGACAAAGACAGCACCAGAAACAAAAACTAAGACAAAATGGACCCACTTCCCCAAGACGACCAACAACCATCTACCTCCCGAGCCCCCACTGCAACTCGCCCCCTTCCCAGACCACCACCAGAATGCCTCCCATCTCCTGCATCGTCTCCACCACCAGCCAACCCTTCCTGACTGAAGCCAGGCTCCAGAAAGCATTGAACGGCCCCCTTTCCATCTCCACATCCGTGAAAGGACGTCCTTCTACACGACGAACGCACGCAACCACGACTATCTCTACAAAAAACTGTCAGCAGCTGGATACCAACCATTCACCTCCCTCCACCCCGACGAAAGACAGGACAGGGTAGTCATTAAACGACTACCCCTCACCAACACCCCCGAAGAGCTCCTCCAGCAGCTACAGGACGACGGGTACCCCGTGTATTCCGTGCTCCCACTAAGAATGCCCCCCGACGCCGACAACAAGCCCTTCCTGGTTGCCACCAACCACCAGGGAGAGGCCAACCAGTTCCTCACCCCTTGGCGGCTGGGTCGTGAAAGTTGAGCGGTATCGCGGGTCCGGCAGAGTCCCGCAGTGCTACCGCTACCAACTGCCCGGCCACAACTCCGTCAAATGCGACTGTGCCCTCCGCAGCTTCAAGTACGCAGGGGAGCATCGGTCGCGCGACTGCACCGCCCCCCCCCCCACCCCGAGGCAAGGAAGTACTGCCTCTGCGCCGGCCCCCACATCGCCACCTCCCCAGACTGCCCCAACCTTATCGCCTTCCAACGCCGCCACCCCCCACGCACATCCGACACCACCCCTACCGCAACCACTGCCCCGCCACCTGACACCACCTCCTGCGCTCCTTCCCTGCCATGAAGGGCAACGCGTGGGCAAGGCCACTCTACACCACCCAACCCAGTGCCCCACCCAACACCACATCCAATGCCCCACCAAACCCCACACCCCGCTCACCACCCACCACCGACCCTGACACCACCTTCCTCGGCGACACCGTCCGAGACATCCTCAACCTTTTCCGCACCTACCTACCCGTTATCCGCCGCACCATGACAGCCCTATCCTGCGGCCGCACCCCAGCTGACAAAATCGAAGTCATCATACAAGCCGTCCTGTCCCTCTTCGATGACTCAAGACCCTCCCATTAAATTCCTCATCTGGAACTCCTTCTCCCTCCTTCCCAAGCTCCCTGACCTCCTCTTCCAGATCCAAACCCACTCCCCAGATGCTGTGTTCCTCTCCGAAACCTGGCTCACCCCCACAGACCAACTCCACATACCAGGGTACACCACCCACCGCACAGACCTTGATGGGAGGGGCGGTGGAGTGGCACTCCTGCTCCACTCCTGCATCACCCACCACCACCGCCACATCCACACCTCCCCCGCGACCGAGGCAGTCGCCGTGAGGCTGCACGGTGGTCCCTATGCCCTCACCCTCGTCTCCCTCTACCTCCCCCCACAACACCCTTTCCCCACCGCCGACGTGATCGCCCTCGGCCGGCTCGATGCCCACGTCATGCTGGCCGGGGATTTAAACCCCACCCATCCCTTCTGGGGCTGCATTACCGCAAACCGGTGGGGCAGCTCCCTCCGTCAACTGCTCCGAACCTCCCACCTCTCCCTCCACGCCCAGCCCACTCCCACCCTTTACCAGGCCCAACGGAACCGGCACCCAAGCATCATTGACTTCGCCCTCTCATCTCACCTCCCCATCATGCCGACCTCCGCACCATCACCTCCGGCACCTCAGACCACTCGGCTCTCTACACTACCATCCCCACACCGACCCCCACCGCCCCCGTTTCGACTTCCCAAAGGCTGACTGTCGAGCCTTTCGCACCACCCTCTCCCACTCCCTCGACCTAACTGTCTCCTTCAACTCCCCTGCCGATATTGACGCCCACACCACTACTCTTACCCAGGCCATATCGGCAGCTGCCCACTCCCACATCCCCATGGCTCCCCTCCAATCCTGCATCATCCCATTCCCCCCACACATACGAGAGGCCATGTCCCTGAGGAACCGCTTCCGCGCATGCTTGCAGGCCACCAGATCCCCAATCAGCAGGAGAATCTACATCCTGCTGCAGGGCTGGTGCAGTCGGTTGGCAGCTGGTTGGAAGGCTCTACAGGAGACAAAGCGCCTCGCAGCCCTCTCCTCCTCCACAGGCTCTCTCTGGGCCTACCTCCGAATACTGAGAGCCACCCCCACCACCATCCAACCCATCACCACTCTCACAGGAGTGGCGGAAACTTCCCAGGAGAGATCCGAAGCAGTGGCCGCCTAACTTCAAACCACTTTCACACCCGCCATCAACACCTCCCTATCATCTGACTCATCAGACGACGAGGCTAACCACCTATCCCGCCACACCACACTCCCCATCCTACCAGAGTCTCCACCATTCCCCCTGGTCACGCCGAAGGAGCTGCAATTCATCATCTCCCACTTCCGACTCAACGCAGCCCCGGGCTCCGACTCCATCCCAACCCCCCTCCTGCGCTACCTACCCCGCAAAGCACTAATCCTCCTCACCAAAATCACCAACGCCATGTTTCTCCAATGCCACTTCCCATCCTCATGGAAGAACGCCATCATCTGCCCCATCCCCAAGCCAGCCAAACCACCCACCCTCCCCTCCTCCTACCGACCCATATCTCTCCTACCCATCCTCTCCAAAGTGGCAGAGAAGGCCATCCTCCAATGCCTCCTCCCCATCATCGACCACCACCTACTCCCAAACCACCAGTTTGGCTTCCACCCACACCACTCCACCTCCCACGCCATCGCCCGGGTGGAGCTCCTGGTGGTCCAAGGATTCTCCAGGCGGCAACACACGGGCATGGTGCTCCTGGACCTCGCCAAAGCCTTTGACTCAGTCCCACATGCCCAATTGATCCACTGACTCGCTGCCACCAACATCCCCCCCCCCCCACCCGATATGACTCCTGTGCTCCTTCCTGGAAGACCGCTCCTTCCAAGTCCGAGTAGAGGGCCAACTCTCCTAACCACGACCAATCCACGCCGGTGTCCCCCAAGGAGCCATCTTCAGCCCCCTCCTTTTTACCCTTCACATTGCCGACCTCACCCCTCCCCCAGGCACCTACCTAGTCCAGTATGCAGATGACACCTGCATACTGAACTCCTCTGCCTCGGAGCAGATGCTTGGCGACCGTCTGAGCCACGGCCTAAACTCCCTCCAGACCCAATTCCTCACGCACGGCATCGCCCTAAACCCCACCCAAAACCTCCTCCATCCTCTTCTCCCGATACCACCCCACTCGCGACCACCCACCCAAGATCCGCAATCACGTCATCCCCTGGACCCCCACCACTCGCTTCCTCGGGGTAGCCCTAGGATTCTAACTTCACCTTCCTACCCCATCTCAACTCCATCCAGACAAAAACCCGCGCTGTCATGGGGCAACTGGCACATGTCCTCCGTCCCATGTCAGGCACATCACTCCCAAACCGCATCACCGTCTACCGCTCCCATATCATATCTCACCTCACCTATGCCTGCCCGACCTGGGCACACTCCTCCCTCTTCAACCTTCGCCCGATCACCCGCTCATTCTTCCTCGGCACATGCCTAATCCTTGGCCTCCCACGCGCCACTCTCCGCCAATACCTCCTCGATCAAACCGGCCTTCCCCACCTTCACCACAACATCTCCCACATCACACAAAAATTCATACACAAATACTGCACCAATCTCAACCCTCTCATTCGACTTCTCGCTGAACCCCCCCCCCTTATCACCCCACATCCCAGACGCCCCCTCTTCACCACTGCCCACCTCCCCCTGGGTGATGCCGTAGACGAAGATGCCACCGCCGATGCCAGGGGGGCCGACGGATAACATCGGTGGCCCGCAACTCTACGGTAAAGCACTGTGGGACAAATCATCTACTCCGCTGCCCCCTCCCACAAGTACCACTGACCATAAGACACGGCCGCCAATCTTCAGGCCAGACCCGAGCCAAACGGGCCTGGCCTCCCCTGCAGATCATCATCAACATCACCACCAACAAACCAACGACACCACTACACAACACCACCAGCCTACAAGGACTCATATGTCGGAAGAGGCCCAGTTCCAGGTATTGTAATTTATTGTAAATATCTTTTCTGTTTTCATGTATTAATTTTTCTCCTCCATATAACATATTTGTACACTCTTTTTAAAATAAAGAGACAATTTTTGGCGGGGAGGACCCCCTAGGAGGGGTCACCCATTTTAAAAAAAAAAAATTCTGAGATCATAAAACGTTCTACCATTAATAAAATTTTCTTACAATAAATAATTCCAATCAACAGATTGTCTTTTTACTTTACATCATAAAGTCATAGCACTATTGCATAGAGCAATTAATATAAATGTTATTTACAAAGAATATGGTTGGGAGAAACAATAAAATATTCATTTATGTGAGATGTAATATCACAGTGGGGAGGTGTCTTCACTGTCAGCACTGCAAGGCGAGGAGGTCGGATGGCGAGAAGCAGCAGCATCCCAGACGACCCCAGTACCCCTTCCACACCATAGCGCTGCCAGGCGAGTGCCGCGTGGTGGCGGCTGCTACAGCAGGCAGGTGGGGCGAGTCGATGTGGGCGGATCTGGCAGGGAAGCAGGAGAAGGCCAGGCTGCGGCAGGAGTTCTACCTCCACCTGCACACGCCACAGACGGGCAGGCCACCGCCCACGCTGACGCCCGGCGAGCAGGTGTATGTGCGCCAACATCCCCTGTCATCAGGCACCAAGAAGTTCTGCACGGGGTTGGCGCCAAAATAGGCAGGTCCCCGACCGGTTCTGCATCAGGCTGGACCTACGTCCTACCTTGTACAGACGCCAAGTGGTAGACTGGAAAAGATACACAGGGACAACCAAAGACACATGACGGACCCTGAGGCGGACACAGGGCTGTCCAGAGGGGAGGACAAGCCACCAATTGTACCATTGACATCTCATTCTGCAGAAACCAGGGCTCCAAAATCGCGTAGGGGGAGACATCCACAGGCCCCTAGGGAGACATGGGACTCCCAAACGGACCCATCGCCCACTGACACAGACATTGCGGAACACGTGGACTTGTCGGACTCGGCCCCAGTTGACACCACACCGGATTTGACACCACTTGACACAACAACCGACTCGACGCCCATGGCTGCGGGAGTGGGAGTGCCCAGTAGGCCCAGAAGGGAGGGGGCATGTCATGGCCTAATGTCCCGGACTTTTGGCAGGGACTAGAAGCGACCCTGAACTATGTGGAGATGGGATTGTGAGGAGGGGCTGACAGCGACGGGGTGTGGCGGAAGTATAGGGAGCCATCAGTAGCAGAGCCCAGGGACAGTGAGTGTGAGGGGCGGATAGCTGAGGCGCCTCTTCGCCTTCAGAGCCTCTGGACGGGAACGAACGAGTCCTGGGTGACTGTCGTGCAGCCGGACTCGGAGGTCGATGGAGAGGAGTCCGAGGAAGGACATGGCATCTCGCGTCCAATCTCTGAGAATGGCAACGACATCTCCGAGTGTTACTGTCAGATGGCGAGACAAATCTAAAGGACGAGGAGGGGTAATACCCGAAGCCAGAGAGGCAGCAGGCCGTAAGCGAGTGCATCGCTGAAGACCCGACCCCCATACTGTTTGACTTGTATCCGCAGGCGACGCCCACCCCTAGGGCGCGGCTCCCGTCCTAGTTCCTCAACTCGCACGCAGCACCCACAAGTTCAGCGGGGAGCGAACTCGACCCTTCAAGGTGTCCCTTAAGGTCACGTAGGATCCCATACTACCTGAGCGAATGTGTGTCCCAACCTAACAATGTCAGTATGCCACAACAAGCCGAGACCCAGGTGCAGTGTTATGAACTTGCTACCCTCCTGGAAGCAGTGTGAAGTAGGTCCCCCGGATCCGACTCCCATAGTGTTAGACGATTACCCACGTGTGGTGTGTTGTGCCTGAGAGACGTCGGTGTACATAGCGTACTCATGAGAAAGGGGGGGACATTTGACGTCGACCCAAGTGCCGCCCTGGCTTACTACAGGCTGTTATGACGCACTGACGCCCCTCCTGCCAGGTATCCTTGTGCAGGGCAGTGTAATTGTGAGGGGGGAAGGGGGGCAGGCAAGGAGCGGGCGCACGGTGCAGCAGTCGGCCGCGAGCGAGTGGTTGTGCGAGTGAGCGAGGCAGAATTGGGAGGACAATGTCCACATGACTCGAACCCCATAGGCATGCGCACGGTAGGTGCCACAGGTGCCTTGGCACCACCATTAGGGTTAACGTTATTTTATTTTTTACAAGCAGAAATAATACATACTAACAAACAACCGTATTAATTCCAAAAAAAATATGTTTTCCAATCGTGTCGAGTTACAGATATGTACTCATAACACTATCAGTACTTATATCAATTATCAATCGAACCAACTATACACACGGAAACAAGCCAGGTGCAATTACTTGTGTTGTAAACACGGACCGCGGCTACGAAACTTCTGAAATGTAAATACTTCTAGTTCTCCTCGAATTACATATAATGCATGCTCTGTGTCCACTGTTCACTCCACACGGCAGGCGCACAGAATAATAGCCGCCGTCTGCCAGGTAGCACTACTGTGTAGTGTTTACTCTTACTGTTTACTCATCAGTTTACTGTTCTAATGAGTACACGAGTACAGCCTGTGTTTGTTACGTGGATCACTCATTAATTAATTATCATTTTATTTTCACTAGTTGACAGTTGTTATGGTTCGTTAATTGCTGTTTATATCTGTCTGTATGATGTATAAATGGGTGATTAAAATTAAAAAGCCAGATCCCGAGAAGGATTACTCGATGACTTATATGTAGTCGCCGACAAAACATTTTTGTTGTATTCCAAAAGTTAAAACTTTTGCCCACTCTTATTTGTGTATTTTTATTATTTTAATATTTAACATATTTGAGGTATGTTACAAAAACTCCCTTGTTTTTTCTAGCATTTATTTGGCGTCTTCAGAAAACATGTAAGTACGGTTTTTCAAAGCCACCAGCATGAATTCCGTGCAAACAATTTGTGCAATTTACTTTATGGCTCAACAAAGCTTAAAACTGTAAATAGTTTAGTAGTTATCCTGGCGATTAAAACTTTCAAAGCCATAATTATTCATAAAAAAATGTTAAAATTTTTACATCTGTGGATTTAATGTTTTTTTCGGAAACACCTTCAATAGCACCATTTTGCGCTTTCAAATCCAAATTTTTCCGGGAGAGGACCCCCGGACCACCCGCTTTAGGCTCGGGTCCGTGAATGATAGGGCTGTTGTGTAATCTGGCACCACCAAGGCTGAAGTCCTGCGCACGCCTATGTCGAACCCCTCTACCCAAGAGCAGCCGGAGCACCTAGTACGCCACAGGGGCTCAGCCTGGACGACGACAAAGCCAATGGGGCAGGTGTCGATGTGGCATAATCGTCTGTGCGAAAGAGCACCGATGGTTGACATAAAATTATATTTCAGTCAAATAACATACGACTCTGTGATAGGCCTACCTACATTACCAGATAGCATATTTTTATCTGAATATATATATATATATATATATATATATATATATATATATATCACAACCAATACAGTAATTTTGGTAAATAAATGCAGCTTAGGTAGTGTACATATTTTAATAGTGAACTTGTTCAACATCCAACTGCCTCGAGCCTAGTGTAACAAACTAGGGCTAATGACCAATGCAAACAGAATTGGTTAGTTTGCAAGATAGCCTGGCTCCCTCCCAGATAGATTTCAACTAGTTAGTACTAGTAATCCAAAGCCCAACCATGGTTTCAACCACTAAACCGCGAGTGACAGCATGTTTATCTATGACATAGTAAAAACCAGCAATGGTAACTAGTATAAGAATGTTTTAATGTTTCGAAACGCTTTTAGGACGGTATTTAAATACGTTTGAGTAAGGTAGCGAATATGCACTGCCTTGTTGGGCAACTGCCGTATCCTAACTCTCGTGTCATATTCCAAAACGTGTCCTAACTGAACCCCTATAAGGTATCAGATCGGCAGCCGTTTTAAAATGTGGACTTGTGCGAGGCTATAAACAGTTGTACTTAGTGGAAACTATGGAATTATAATGTGAAATAAAATATTTAATTATGGTTGTACAAGAATAAACGATGAATTTTTGGCCGTATTTATGTTTGCTGTTTTTTAAGATATAAGGTGGGAGGGATTGTAATTGTAAAAGTTCCGTTAAAGTTAATTAAAAAGGAAAAAATATATATACAGTTATGGATCAAATCGGCAACAGATAGGACACCAAAAATCAGTGCCCTAAAAATAAGGGATTGGCAGTGTCCTATCGAGCAATTGTAATATTGTTGGGGTACAGGTATTGCATATTCAACATATAAACCCTTATTTATGTGTCTTGGAATACGACCCTTAATGTTATTTAATAGACTACACAACATTCATACCTACCACTAAAACTTTAGTAGCCAAAGCATTGTCACTAAAAGTCTACCTTTCTGAATTTAGATACTGTACTTACCAGAAAATGGGCAGCACATTTTATACCAATTTGCAGTCACCTGTCCTCTGTGGAAGGCCCGGGAAGTACCTGACGAGCTCTACTGTTGTCGCGGTGCTGCTTTGGCCGTGGAGATTTAAGGGGGGGGGAGCAGGCTAGTGACGAGACACTGCCCCCGCATGACCCGCCAGGTACGCGGCTTGAAGTCTTCCCTGAAATCCCCTGAGGCCGCTCGACCGTGTGGAGGACGGGGTGGCACGAAATAATTGTACGCGACACCGGTTACGCTGATTTACTTTTATGATAGTTTGCTATGCGGCGTCTGAGCCATCGTACAGTTACATGAAGATACATTACTTACAGAACAACACACAACACTAATCTCACACAATGAACTCGCCGCGGCAGTCTCACGGGACGCGGTTAAGAGTGTTCTGGAGATGGCCAGTACCGAAAGTCTTAGGGTGGCACAGTGAGCGTGTCCTTAAATAACACTTACTTGTGGTTGCAGCGGGCAGGCATAGGCGAGGCGGTTTATGAAAAGCGTGTTGGCTGGAGTCGGCCAGTGCCGTACGTAACGTGGTCCGCTACGTGGTGTGGAACCACTAACAAAGGCGGTCGGAATAAACCCGGGCCCGTAAAATACACGCCGAGTCGATGTGAGCAGCGATGAAATAAAAGAAAAGTTTTAGGTATTAAAAATGACTGCAGAATGACTTGTCTGTGAAACAAAGTGAAAGGCTGCTCACGGACACACATCTTGACCCAACGCGGAGTGGTTGGCCACCTCGCAATGGAGAGAAACTTTCCCTTCTGTGTCAGTCGGCGCCAAAAAACATAGATTAACTTAATTTACTCTATTATAAGTTAAACAAATTCCAGGTGCCCAATTAAAAGGTAGCACCTGGTAATTGGGTGCTTAATGCTTAACAATGGTTTTAATGTATTTAATTATTTAAATTGTGACATCAAGATGGCGACTGTAAATTTAGTAACATATTGTCCCGCTTGGAATTATTTTAGAGGGATTTCTCGTAGTCTGACTTGATCATTGTCACGGGCACTTTAATTAAGGCCAGTGGCCGCGGTGTATGTTAATAAGGTTTGTTGTTTGCTCCGTGCATGCGGTACCCGCACGGAGTGGCTACGACACATTGTATCATGTCGGGTAATTAGTCATTTTGTACTAATGGCGTTTCCCTTAATTGAATAATGGGTCCGAGCCCCCGGGGTTCCATGCCATTTAGTTTCATTACGTCTATTGGGGTCACACCCGAGGCGCTCGCCTGACTCAATCCCGCGGGCCTATGGGTTCGCTCCGAAAATGGAATCGGGTACTAACAGTCTGGAGCACGGGCTTATAGGCCATGGTCGGTACATCAACTTGCCGTCACCCGACCTCTGATTAAGGCCCGGGAGGTACCTGACGGGTGCTATGGGCGTCGTGGTGCTGCTGATGTCCGGGGGCCCCAGGCTAGTGCGATACTAGGCCGTTGATGATGGGTCGTTGGAACTCCGCCCCCGCGTGCCCTGCCAGGTACGCGGCTTGAAACCTATCCTGAGTTGCAGCGCTCGGCCGTGTGGAGGACGGAAGGGTGCAGAATGACGGTAGACGTACAGTTTGTAGTAAACGGGGTTTAATTCACGTACTTTCCGGTGCTACGCGTGGGTACCTTGTACGCCCTACACGTACACAACGCGGTGCAAAGTCACTTTGACGACGACCGCCAATTCTCCTCTATGTCGCATAGACCGCTATTCTTCATCAATGTCTCGCAAAAGCGTGTGCACCGAACGCGCTCGTGCGCGCAGCAAAGTGTAGTTCGTGCGACGAGGCGAACGCCATGCAACGAGTGCTGCGCCGGCAGAAGGATCCGGCCGGGTGTGGCATATTACCTCCGCCGCACTACAACAAATTAATTTATGTATATTTTTCCACAGGTTTTTATTAAACTTTTTTCTTCATCAATTAATATTTCAGTCCTTGCAAAATCATGTTTCCCGCGAAATTCACACGTTTCCGCGGGAGGGCTGGCGGGGGAGGGGGATCGCGCGCGGCGACACCGGCAGTGTCCTTCGAGAACTCAACCAGGCCGGCAGCCTGCGCGCAACGCGGAACCTTCAACCTTTGCTTTCACCGACATGTAGTTTTCAATAGTGTAATATCTTCTTAAACTTTTACGTACAGTTCCGCGGTCGGCCTCAATCTACCATGAGGTATTTAACTTAATTAAATCATTGCTCCAATATGAGTGTTCTACATAATACGTAAGTACTGTGGGGAGGCAACGAGACTTTACGTCGGCGCTTCACGCCCCAACTTAGCTTGCCGGCTACTAAGTTTTGGCCCGCACGGGGCAGCCAGAAGGCGACACGTGCCACCGAACGTAATTACGAATCTGTCCCTGGGACACATCTAGGTACCACTTAGAGTCGCCGGAGACACGGGCCTATGTGCCACTAGCCCAGTTTATTAAGTGTTATGTAGTAGTGAAATATTTGCTCGTCAAAGTGTAATCTGTCATGTTAGAGTTTAGGTATCACCGCTGCAAGGCATCGTGCCGCCAAATGTACTAACGAATCAGTCCCTGGGACACATCTAGGTACCACGTAGAGTCGCCGGAGACATGGGCCTACGTGCCACTAGCCCAATTTATTAACTGTTAGGTAGGAGTGAAGTGATTGTTCGTCAAGATATCGTTCGTCATGTTAGAGTGTATTTTAGTAACTGTCGCATCACGTGTACAAGTCCGCCCCTCACGCGCATTAAAATAGTGAGCCGCCACTGAGAAAGTGAGCTGCGCGTGTGACTAGTCGCGTCGGGAAAACCATTACTGCCAGAACGGGCAGCACCTGTATAGGGCTGTGCCGTAATAAATTCATCAAGTATCTTCCAGAAACTTTGTGTTATTATTCAGGTGTCCCGAGTGGCCATAACAGCTCGGGGGGCACTACTGCGTTAACCCCTACCTCTAGCCACAAGGCCGAACCCTCCCTGAGATCTCGAACCCAAGCAAAAATCACGTCAGAATAGTAAGAGGTAGCGGGGACGGCGTAAAAATGGCGCCCGACTAGTGTGGATTTCGTTTTCTTAAAAATTAACTTTCAAATTTTTCAAATTTATGGTGCTTCAAAATTAGTGTACCAGTATGGGGTTGTGTAGGAACAAAGGAATCGCGCGGAAATGGACGCGACGCGCAGACGGCCAAAGAGCGGGCACCTGACGATAGGCGCACGTCGAGGTACGCGCCAGGCGCGATAAAGGCGCGCATCAAGTTACGTGCCATGCGCGATAATGGCTGCGGGAGCGGAAGTCTGCGTGCCTCACACAGAGATCGGGTTGTGCAGCTGCGCAGCTGCTACGTGCATGAACATGAGCCGTGATGGAGCCGTGAGCATAGACTTGGAAGGGGTATGCCATGCATGCCTTCTGCCAGGCTTGCCGGTAAATCATGCCGCGGCGGGAACTTATGCCACCTGTACCTGCGACACGGAGAAGAAGCCCAAAACGGACATTGACGACGGAAAACCAGGACCGACGTCTACACATTTAAGTGCGGCGCAAGGGGGTGTCATCGGCGGCCCGATGAGGTGGCGTTCTGCCATGAGTGCGGCACCGTGAGGCACCGCTCGTGCACCGAGGCCCGGGTGTTCCTCAAATTTAGGAATGGGGTGTTCAGGTGCTGCGCGTGCGAGCTCGCGCTGGACAGACCGTCAGCGATGCCGGCGCCTCCTATCGCACCGCACTCTGGCAGCACTCTCAAACTACTGGAGTTCGGAGGGCAGGAGCACGAAGACCCCATAAATTTCCTACAGCGATACCGGGACAGGCTGGCTCGATATGCGGTCCCCACATTCGCACCAGCGCGCCCCGTCAGGACGGACGGGCGCGGCTTACACCGCCCGTCAACTGCCCGCACCGGGTCGTCGGCGAGCCGCACCGTACCCCAGGTGGCCTCGGCGACACCGTCAGCTCCTGTGGTACCCAGGTACGCACCATGGCCCCCGTCAGGACGGACGGGCTCGACTCACACAGCCCATCAGCAGCCCGCACCGGGACGTCGGCGAGCCGCACCGTACCCCAGGTGGCCCGGCGACACCGGCAGCACCTGCGGTACCCACATAGACAACAGCGCGCCCCGTGAGGTAAGACGGGCATTGCTCGTACCGCCCGTCAACGGCCCGCACCGGGTCATCGGCGACCTGCACCGGACAACAGGTGGCCCCGGCGACACCGGCAGCACCTGCGGTGTCCGCTGACACACCGGCACGCCCCGTCAGGACGGACGGGCGTGGCTCACCCGACTCGTCAGAGGCTCGCACCGGGTCGTCGGCGAGCCGCACCGGACACCAGGTGGCCCCGGCGACACCGGCAGCACCTGCAGTGTACGCTGACACACCGGCACGCCCCGTCAGGACGGACGGGCGCGGCTCACCCGACTCGTCAGAGGCTCGCACCGGGTCGTCGGCGAGCCGCACCGGACACCAGGTGGCCCCGGCGACACCGGCAGCACCTGCAGTGTACGCTGACACACCGGCACGCCCCGTCAGGACGGACGGGCGCGGCTCACCCGACTCGTCAGCGGCCCGCAAAAGGTCGTCGGCGTGCTGCACTGAACACCAGGTAGCCCCGGCGACATCGGCAGCACCTGCGGACCGCCTGACGGCAGCGGCAGCGCCCCTGGAGCAGTGTGGGTAGTCGTTCCAATTAGGGCAGTTGGGACCTGGGGCTGATCATTTACTCAGGATTCCCGTCAGGATGGATGGACAGCCAGTGCATGCCCTTGTCGACACGGCCGCCAGCCACACGTATGTGTCGGCGCAGTTCTCCAGCGTACGGAGGAGGTACAGTTAGCGACGAAGGGGGCAACAGCTCGTATTGTCGGTCGCACGAACATCATCCTCTCCATCAGGGACCACGTCAGCCACACAATTGCACTAGTAGTAGATGGGCTACGGGAGACGCTAATCCTAGGACTGCCTTGGCTAGCGCAGGAAGACGCCACTGTGATGGTCAGGGAGGGGAGACTACACGTTGGCCATCACGAGCGGCGCACGGTTTAAAGCCTGGGCTATCGGCCACCTGCCGAACAGGGGACACCCATCACGCTCGCGGACCTGAGGAATGGTGTGCCCGCTGCCCATGTAGAGCTCATAAACAGTGTCCTGTCCCAAAAGCCACAGGTGTTTGCGGCCACAGACATGCTCCGCCGTACCACAACCACGGAACACACCATCCCCACCCAACCTCACCAACCCCAGTTCGTAAAACTGTACGGGTTCGGACCCACTGAGAGGCACGTCATCCAGACCCATATCACAGAGATGCTACGCGATGGAGTCATCGAGCCCAGTCAGTCGCCATACAACTGCCAGAATGTCATGGTGAACAAAAAAGATGGCTCCATGCGTTTCTGTGTTAATTTCAAACCAGTCAATTCAGTAACCATACCCGCCCCACCACCGCTTATCAACATAACGGACGCTTTGGCAGGGCTGGGCGACGCCCGCATCTTCACGTCCCTGGACCTCAAGTCCGGGTACTGGCAGGTGCCCGTACATCCAGAGGACCGCCCGAAGACCGCGTTCACTGCCCCTGACGGCCGACGTTTCCAGTTCTGTGCCATGCCATTCGGGCTGATGGACGCCCCCGCGACCTTCCAGGCCATGATGGTGCTTGTGTTAGACGGGTACGCGGGCGAGTTCGCCGCCGCGTACTTGGATGACGTCATCATTTGGTCACGGTCGTGGGAGGACCACGCCCGGCACCTCGGCCTGGTCCTTGAGCGGCTGGCCAGACACGGCCTCACGTGCGCCCCCCAGAAATGCCACGTGGGCGCGGTTGAACTGAAGTACTTAGGGCACATAGTGGACGCGGAGGGTTGCTGCCCTCTGCCAAAGACCTGAACATTATTGAGTCCAAACCCGCCCCACGAACCCGCAAGCAGCTGCAGAAGTTGATGGGCCTTCTCAACTGGCTGCGCTCTTTCATCCCGCATTTCGCCAGCATCATAGCCCTGATGACGGACTTGCTGTCAACCAAGCTCCGGTTTCAGTGAACCAGCGAGGCAGACGCCGCCCTGGACGCGGTAAAATGACAGTTTCGCGAGTGCCACCAGCTCGCCCGACTGCAGCCTGACCTTCCCCTGTTCCTTCAGACAGATGCCAGTCAGGAGGGGATGGGGGCTGTCCTGTACCAGGTGGGGGACAAAGGCGTGTGCCGGGTGGTGGAATACACCAGCACCAAGTTCGGCCAGCCCGAACGGCGGTCGTTTGGGCTATGCGCCGCTACCGCCACCACTTGGAGGGCCGCCGGTTCACGCTGCGGACGGACAGCCATGTCTCTGCTGGCTGGACTCCGCCCAGGGCCGCAAGTCGAAGTTCATGAGGTGGGCGCTGATACTCCAGAACTTCGACTTCGCGGTCGAGCATGTCCCTGGACGGGACAACCAGTTCGCCGACGAGTTGTCGCGCCATCCCGACCCACACAACACGTTTCAGGATGACCAGGACTGGGAGAAGCTGTTGCCGCCAGAGGGAGTCGCGCCGCCAGTCACTCCGGGGGAGGCGCCCGCAACCTTATTTCACATCCCAAGGATCCCCGACCACCCCGCCGTCTTGCCTGTGGAGACCCTGAGCGAAATAGTGGAATTCGTGAAACAGGCCCAGCGGACAGACGACCCCACACAGGCCCAGGTGCGGTCATGTGGTGAGCAGGCTCACCCCTACCACAGGTGCGTGGACGGGGTGTTGGAGACCCGGGTACCAGGGGACATGGACGCCTGGCGCCTTCATGTGCCGCTTGGTGCCCATAAGCAGGTCATGGGCTTCCACCACACGCACGAACTGGCGGGACACCCAGGTACGCACCAAACACAGTTAGATGTCCGTAAGACCTTCCATTGGCCGGGGGTGACGCTGGACATACGGGACCTCGTGCGGCGCTGCCAGCAGTGCCAGCAGAGGAAGACGAGGCGGTATGACGGGGTGGAGCAGCAGCGCCCCCGACGGCCCCGCGACCCGTTTCACACCCTGGCCCTGGACATAATGGGGCCCTACCCGCGGACCACCCGGGAAAAGAGGTTCTTGGTCGTCATCACCGACATTTTCACCCGGTGGGTCGAGGCCTTCCCGATGTCCACCGTGGGCGCCGGAAACATAGCCGCCCTGCTGGACCACGAGATATACCCGCCGTATGGTTTCGCGTGCGTGCTGTTGACGGACAATAGCTGTCAGTTCAGCAGGAGGCGCTGGAGAGCTGACTTTCGCCGATGGGGTCTCGACCACCACACCACCCCCATTTACCATCCCCAGGACAACCCCACTGAGAGGAGGAACCAGGAGGTCAAGGCGCAGTTGTGGATAAGGTTGGGGGACGACCACTCCAAGTGAGACGTCCACCTGCCGAAACAGTTGTATTGCTTCCGGCACCGCACCAACGCAGTCACCAGTCATTCCCCTGCCGAACTCCTGTATGGGAAAAACTTGGCGTTGCCCGGGGAAAGCAGGGTGGCCAACGTCGCCATGGGCACGGTGGTGCGCTACAATCGTGAGGAGGGGAGGGAGCACACCAGACAACAACAGGCCCAATTCCTGGCGGCCCACACGCCCATGAGTAGTCACCCCCCACCCCCGATCCAGCCAGGTCAGCTGGTGTACGTCAGGCAGCACCACTTGTCGTCCGAGGCGCGTAACTTTTGTGCTGGGCTAGCGCCCCGATGGTCGGAGCCGCGGGAGGTCCTGTGGTGGACGGGCCCCTCATCCTATGCGGTCCGGACGCCAAGGGGGCCGCCCGCTAAGGTGCACCGGGACGACCTGCGCGTAGTCGCTAACGGGGTCAGAGTTGGCCCAACGACCCCCTCTTCACCATCCCCCACACTCCAGGAAGCCACAGATACACCGCGGGAACGAGCAGAACCTGAACTCACCACCCGGGGGGACACACACACGGGAGACCCAGATGGGGGTAGCCCCGATTAGGCACTTGAATGCTCCCAACCCGACCTCCGGGATACCCCGAGCAGGTCCCTGGTGCCGTTGGCCACAGTTCCGCACATACCCGAGGAGGTGGGGAGTCCGTTGGTCTGGTTTTCTGACGAGGAGGGGGAAGAGGTCTGTGAGGAGGAGGATGACGAGCCACTGTGGCCGCTGGACCTCAGCCTGGCGGACGCCACGTTCCGGGTGTCCGTAGACGAGCCCGAGGACGGGGAGGAGGCACCTAACAGTAGGGATAGGTGCCCCACCCGCAGACGTCGGGTCCGGTCAGGACGTGCTGCGCGGACGACAGCGAGCTGGTAGAGTTCTTTCCTGTCCCCGCCGTGGAGGCGAGTTGCCCGACCACCGAACCGGACAGGAGGGAACCTACCACACTCTGCCCAGTAGAGACCCCTACCAGCACAGTCCCCACCACATGACCACAGAGGGCCCGCCGACCCCCGGCCTACCTGGTGGAGTACGAGTGGTCCAGGTCCCCGTCGAGCTACTCCACCCGGGCGCAGCCCAGTGGTGCCAACACTCGTAGCCGGACCCATATCATCCCCCCCATCCACGTCGTCCATTCCACCACCACGCCACACCCCGACCACACTGACCCCCCCCACCCACTTGTCACCATATTGCGCTAGGAGAGGCTCACGTCGCCGCCCAGTCCCAGGGGGGTAACGGACACGGGTCAGGGCATACCCCCTTGTCATTCATTGAGTGGGTGAGGTATTCAGGGCAGAATCCTTGCATCACCACACACCACCACTCCACCACGTACTGCAGGGCTCGCAGTGCGGCAAACGTCATTGAAGTGCTCAGCGTGTGAAACGAGGCGTTGATGCACATAGCGGACTCAGAGAAGGGGTGGCATTTGACGCCGACCGCCAATGCTCCTCTATGTCGCATAGACCGCTATGCCTCATCAATGTCTCGCAAAAGCGTGTGCACCGAACGCGCTCGTGCGCGCAGCAAAGTGTAGTTCGTGCGACGAGGCGAACACCATGCAACGAGTGCTGCGCCGGCGGAAGGATCCGGCCGGGTGTGGCATATTCCTCCGCTGCACTACAACAAATTAATTTATGTATATTTTTCCACAGGTTTTTATTAAACACTTTTCTTCATCAATTAATATTTCAGTCCTTGCAAAATCATGTTTCACTGTGCGATTTGCCCCGAACCTGGCCGGTTCAGTTTCCCGCGAAATTTACACGTTTCCGCGGGAGGGCTGGCGGGGGAGGGGGGTCGCGCGCGGCGACACCGGCAGTATCCTAGAGGAGCTCCGACAGGCCGGCAGCCTGCGCGCAACGTGGAACCATCAACCTTTGCTTTCACCGACATGTAGTTTTCAATAGTGTAATATCTTCTTAAACTTTTACGTACAGTTCCGCGGTCGGCCTCAATCTACCATGTGGTATTTAACTTAATTAAATCAGTGCTCCAAGATGAGTGTTCTACATAATACGTAAGTACTGTGGGGAGGCAACGAGACTTTACGTCGGCGCTTCACGCCCCAACTTAGCTTGCCGGCTACTAAGTTTTGGCGCGCACGGGGCAGCCAGAAGGCGACACGTGCCACAGAACATAATAACGAATCAGTCCCTGGGACACATCTAGGTATCACGTAGAGTCGCCGGAGACACGGGCCTATGTGCCACTAGCCCAGTTTATTAAGTGTTATGTAGTAGTGAAATATTTGCTCGTCAAAGTGTAATCTGTCATGTTAGAGTTTAGGTATCACCGCTGCACGGCATCGTGCCGCCAAATGTACTAGCGAATCAGTCCCTGGGGCACATCTAGGTACCACGTAGAGTCGCCGGAGACACGGGCCATCGTGCCACTAGCCCAGTTTATTAAGTTTAGGTAGTAGTGAAGTGTATTGTTCGTCAAGATATCGTTCGTCATGTTAAAGTGTATTTTTGTAACTGTCGCATCACATGTACAAGTCCGCCCATCACGCGCATTAAAATCGTGAGCCGCCACTGAGAAAGTGAGCTGCGCATGTGACTAGTCGCGTCGGGAAAACCGTTACGGCCAGAACGGGCAGCACCTGTATAGGGCTGTGCCGTAATAAATTCATCAAGTATCTTCCAGAAACTTTGTGTTATTATTCAGGCGTCCCGAGTGGCCATAACAGCTCGGGGGGCCCTACTGCATTAACCCCTACCTCTAGCCACAAGGCCGAACCCTCCCTGAGATCTCGAACCCAAGCAAAAATCACGTCAGACTAGTAAGAGGTAGCGGGGACCTCGTCAACTTTACAAACCACTCTAATGTGCTGTGCGGCATCTACGCCGTATTACATTTACACTTTAAAACAAAACACAACACTACAGCAACCCTTGGATTTTACCGTGGCAGTCTCGCGGGAACGTGATTAATGTTTGCTGGAAACGGCCAGGGCCGAGAGTTAATGAGTCTGGGAGGGCTTGACGAACGTGACCCTAAATTAACTGTAATATTTCCGTGACGTTGGAGCCGGCAGGCATATGCGCGGCGAATTAACTAAAAAATAATGTGGCTGGGGTCGGCCAGTATCGTAAGTGGCAAGACTCGCGATGCTGAATCACTAAAAAGACGTCGGGATAGGCCCGATTTTGCGGAATACACCCCGAGTCGTTGTGAGCAGCAGCGAATTAGAAGGTTACGTGATTACATTACTTACAGAAGGAGCGATCGGTGAGCACAAAGGTGAAGGCTGCTCACAGACGAATACATCTTGACCCGGCGGGGAGTGGTTCGAGACTGCCGAACATGGCCACCTCGCTTTGGGGGCGGGGGGAAACATTCACTTCTCTTGTGAGACGGCACCAAAAACTTATATTATATTAATTGGTTGAATTATAACAAAAAACACAATCCTTGAGCTTAAATAAAATCTAGCACCTGGTAATTGGGTGCTTAAGGCTTAACAACTGTTTTGTATTATTTAATAATTTGAAATGTCACACCAAGTTGGCGACTTTCAATATAGCGACAAATTGTCTCCGTGTAAATGTGTTTAGGTTGGATTTCTCCTAACCTGACATGATCAGGTTGATGGGCACTGTAATTAAGGCCAGTGGCCGCGGCGACTGGTAATGAGGTTCATTGCCCACTCCGTGTGTGCGGTGCTCGCACGGATTATCTACGACGCACTCTCTTAATGCTTATGAATAATTACTATCGTTCTAGTGTATCATTCATTGTTTTATGAAATCGAGCACCGTGGTCTCATGTCATGAAGTTTATTCGAGTTTACTGAGGTCACACCTGGGGCGCTTGTTTGACTCATTCCGGCTGGGCTAGGGGTGCTCCCCGAAAACGGAATCCGGTACTGGCGGTGCGGAGTATGGGCCTAGAGGCCATGGTCGGTACATCAAACTTTTTAGTTTAAAAAATAGTGTGCGATTGTGTAATGGACATGGCCGTGGGTTGTATGTGAATACATGTACATAACAGTTGTATTTTCTGTACAAATGATAAAATACGCTAATTAATGTATTTTACAATCATGTCTGAACACCAAGAAGTCGTTCGGGTTCCAATGTCTTTATTTTAACACTATATATTAACTGTATTTTACACGGTGTTATATATGCAATCGATTTAGACAAGAGCTGATTATTGAAACATAAACGAATGTCGTAGCCTATCCGAATCAAAAGTTATACTAAAAGAATACCTCGAAATGCAAAAAATGGTGGCGCTTCCCCCTCAACCGTGCGTGATGCATCAGTCCTCACTTACCGTAAAGAATCCTTTGATCCTTTGGCTATCCAGTGGTGTGATTAAATTTTGGATGAAGATAATATATATGTATCTGCAACACCAAACTGTACCCCCCGATTTTGTCATTTGATTTTTGAATTGCCTCCCACTATGGTATCAATTTGAAGATATGTTCACATCAAAATGTAGGATAACCATTACACGAGTTTTCCATAGTAATTTTTTTTTTATAATTGCAGTGTTGTGTGCGTGCATTAACAACTGTTGGTTTCTTACACATACATCATGAGGAGTTAAGGCACCACGAATGCCCCAGTTGTGCTACCTTAACTTCTGCTGGTTGCCTGCCTAGCTGGCTCCAGCAAGAGATACAAATAGCTGAGCTTGCAATTTGGTGAAGGAGGGGAAATCTACAAATAAACCAGCCAGTGTGTGCATTCTGAATGTGTGGGGCCATGTAGCGGTGTTGATGGTTCTCTAAAGCTATCAGCTGTATCTACAGGGGCCTTTTATTTCATCTAGTAGTCTCGAAGTCGAAGACACCGATAGTTCTGACTGCTACCCAACTTCATATCCTGTTCGCAGTGGAAGTTCTCCTAAAGCTATTTATTGTACATCTGGGAAGCAAAGTAGATGATGGCATGGTAAACTATGACATTGGTAATTGCGTTGGTGTTAAAATTGATGACTTTACGAAAAGACAACTTCTACTTAATCACTGGAAACCTCCCAAAAATTACACTTTTCCTTTCTCGGAGCACAACAAAATGGGCAAACTTGAGAGAAGATTTGCAGGGCAGAAACACCTCGATAACAATCCCTGGCTTGTACTTTCTGATGTACAAAAAGGTTTGACGCCACTCTCGCTGCCTGTTTAAGTTTTTAATTAAATATTAGCGTTGGAAAAGGTCTCAGGGTTTTTAACGGGGGTTCGGCCTCGTGGCTGCAGGCAGGAGCGCGTCGTGGTTCGGAACCTACCTGGGCTGTTCAGGCCACCCAGGACGCCTTGTAAATGATTGGTTAACGAGTTACAGAACACTGCACTTTATTCAGTATTGATACACTTCTTGGTCCCGGTACTGGCCGCGTCCGTTATCGGACCGCTGTGACACGCGTATCTCTGAACGTAAACTACACGCGCGACCAGGATAGGTTGCAAAGTAATATCGACAAGCTGAAACGGTGAGTACACGTCCCTATGAAGGATTTGGCGGATAGTCGCGGAACTTATGTTGCTACGACTTAGGCTGACACGGAAACACGAAGAGAAATCCCTATGTTCAGGATTGTTTGCAATCTAGCCTGCGACGAAATATTAACGTCTCTAAAAATTATGTAGATACGCCAGCTGGGGACGTACGCGTCAAAGTCTCTTGAAATTGAAAGTTATACAGTTAAATCACACGTTAAAAATTACACATTTAAGATGGTGAAAATTAAAAGGCGAAAGTTAGTCAGTAGCATCAACACTCGTTACAACGAGCCTACGGTAATAACAATTAGCTGGCTGTGAAGCCGAAACTGCGTACCACTCTATGCTGTCCTTAAACTGGACATGGAATTACGTAGAATATGAGAAAACTCCCTGTCGGGATAAAACTTAATAAGTTACGAGTCGCGTGAAATATCGTGCGACTGGGGTGGGGTCGGCGCCGAGCTAGTAAAAGGATTTTAAAAGACTTACACTATTGCTGATATGGAGATGAAGCGCGAAAGTTGATGGCCCGACATTCGCGGAGCGCCCGACCCCTGCGAGCTCCCGACGGTAACTCAGTTCGAGACCGCCCTGCGGCCTCGCGCCTAAACGCGTGGAGCGCGGGAAAACAGACCCGGCCAGTTTTGGACTTAAAAACAGGTTACACAATATATGCTTATAAGACAATTAGACATAATTTCCCTTACATGAATCCTCTTTTAAATTGTTATTAATTTAGTTGTTTTAATTTGACAGAATAATTACGTATTTAATTCGGCGCATTGTCACACCTGGCCGGGCGCTGACGTCGCTTTGGTGTTCGTCGCGGCGCACTTTCACACACTCGGCGGACATCACGCTCGGGCGTGTTCGGCGCACTTAAGAGTAAGTGTTGTTGTGGCATAACGGCCTGTGCGAACCAGAGGGAGCACCGGCGGTCGGCGTCAGGTTATTACTGCAAATTTTGTCCTATGTTTATCACGAGCAATATAGGTTAACTTTGACAAAACTGTTCAACTAAAAACCACGATGACAGCCTCACAAGAACTTTGCCAAAATCTTAGGAAAGGAAGCTGTTCTGGAGTCCCACAAAAGAAATGAATACCACATTTTGGCTGTTGAGTCTGGAAAGCAATTCCACCAGTGTATGGAAAATCCTTAAATTAATGTGGCAAATCAAATAAACAGTCACTGTCTTGACGCCGACCGCCGATGCTCCCTCTGGTTCGCACAGGCCGTTATGTCACAACAACACTTACTCTAAAGTTTATCAAACACGCCCGAGCGTGATGTCCGCCGAGTGTATAAAAGTGCGCCGCGACGAACACCAAAGCGACGACAGCGTCCGGCCGGGCGTGGCAATACGCCGAATTAAATACGTAATTTTTATGTTCAAATCAAAAACAACCAATTTAATAACAATTTAAAACATAATTAACGTAAGGGAAATCATGTCTAATTATTATATAATCATATATTGTGTAACATGTCTTTTAAACCCAAAACTGGCCGGATCTGTTTTCTCGCGCTCCACGCGTTTAGGCGCGAGGCCGCAGGGCGGTCTCGAACCGAATTACCGTCGGGAGCTCGCAGGGGTCGGACACATCCGCGAACGTCGAGCCATCAACTTTCGCGCTTCACCGACATATCAGCAATAGTGTAAGTTTTAAAATCCTTCTTTCAGCTAGGCGCCGACCCCACCCAGTCGCACGATATTTCGTGCGACTTTTAACTTATTAATTTTTATCGCAACAGGGAATTTCACATATTTTACGTAATTCCATGTCCAGCTTAAGGACAGCGTAATAGTGGTAAGCAGTTTCGGCTTCATAGCCAATTCATTGTCATCATCGAAGACTCTTTGTAACGAGTGTTGAATGCTTACTGACTAACTTTCGCCTTTTAATTTTCACCATCTTAAACGTGTAACTTATAATGTGTAATCTAACCGAATAACTTGCAATTCCAAAAGAGACTATAACGTGTACGTCTCCAGCTTACCGTATCTACGTATTTTCGAGACATTAATATTGCGCCACATGTTCGATTGCAAACAATCTTGAACAGAAGTGCTACTCTTCATGTTAACGTGTCTGCCTAAGTTGTTGCAATACAAAGCTCCGCGACTATCCGCCAAATCCTTCATATGGATAAGTAACCACTGTATCAGTTCGTAGATATTACTTTGCAACCTATCCTGGTCGCGCGCACCGTTTACGTTCACAGATACGCGTGTCGCAGCGGTCAGACAACGGACGCGGCCAGTACCGGGACCAATAAGTGTATCGATACTGAATAAAGTGCAGTGTCCTGTTAATTCGTTGACCAGTTATTTACAAGGCGTCCTGGGTGGCCTGAACAGCCCAGGTAGGTTCCGAACCACGACGCGCTCCGGCCTGCAGCCACGAGGCCGAAACCCCGTTAAAACCCCTGAGATCTTTTCCAACGCTAATATTTAATTAAAAACTTAAACAGGCAGCGGAAGTGGTGTCAGTATCAAAAAAATGGAAGAAAACCGTCATAGATTATTACATATAATTGACACTGTAATCTTTCTTGGAAGGCAAGATATTGCATTCAGAGGACATCGTGATGATGGTTTACTAACAGAGTATTACTGCAAATGAAGGTAACTTCAGTGCCCTTCTTCGATATCGTATCCAGTGTGGTGACAATGAACTAAAAGACCATCTACAAACAGCATCATCTAGAGCAACTTTTATCAGCAAAACCATGCAGAATGAGTTGATTGTTAGCTGTGGGGAAGAGATTATTTTACAAATTATTAAACGTGTGCAGGATTCCACATTTTATAGCATCATATTCGACGACACTACTGCTGCTTCACACGAGTCCGAGTTAACACTTGTTTTGAGGTGACGTCGTCTGACCGAAGGCCACCCTAAAGCCCGACCTGCAAATGCCAGTATCCAACCCCGCTAACGGAACGCGCCCCTAGCCATGGACCACCCGAGTCAGGCGAGCGCCGCGGTACTTAGGTATTTCAACGCCCTTCATTAATTGGCAAGACAAACCAAGCCAGGTATACAGTAAATTCACCAAACATTAACGAACCCGCCACATTGAATTAGTAACATCATGCAACACAAGTGCGACATAGGAGTGCCCGGGTCACTCACGTGTAGCTTTCTACTAAAACAGCTGAGAGTGCAACCCTTGCGGCCTTCAGCCTAAATTCAGTAGGTAGTGAAATATGTGACGTAACTCAAACCGCCACAAATTAGCATTATCATTCGCCACTGGAGTAGTTATCAAGAAACAGTCAGTCTCCAGCTTGACTCTAATATTCAAACTTATTTTAAACAAATTCATTAAATGTCATTTCTAAAACATATATAGATATTAAATTAATCATTAGGTTTTATTATGTGAATTTAGAGCCACTTAAATTTAGTTAATTATATAGATTTTTACGAATGACAGAACTTTGGAAACTGACGCGACAGGGAGCTCATCCCTCCCCTCGCGTCAGGGCCAGACGCCAGTACAGCGCGACTTGCGGACCGGGACGGACGCACGTCCCACGGGGAGCCATCATCTTTCGCATTCATCGAACTTCAATCTGGTAATTATAGTCACACCGAAACATTTTCTTAAATACTCCCCGTGTGCGCCCAGTCCTTTTCCGGTGTAGGGCCTAACCCAGCCGCGTCAATTAAACACGCCCCACACAACGCATTACGTGGGGCCGTGCAATATACGGCACGGGCCGACTCCCGCCACCACAGAACTTTAATTGCTTAGTGCACAGGCACTAGCTACATCAAAGCGTAGACGTGTTCTTAATTTAATAGCGAGCCACAGTCCGCACAGGTGGGCCCACGCGTCGCAGCTTACCTATTACGGGATTAGCCGACTCTAATCGAACACTCTCCCTCAGCTGTAACTGGAGTGACAGCGCGTCAGAGCGCATAGTGTGTAATGGACAGTGTATTTTGTATTAGGGAATTCGTGAGACTGTAAGTGCAGTGTAGTTTACCAACGTAATTAAAGCACACTCCGCACCCTCTGTGCGAGACGTGTGAACGACTGCAAAATCATGTACATTATTTCTAAAACCTCACTAATCCAGTTAGGGTTCAGTGTCCTATGCTGTGTAGGGCCAGTGGGGCAACAAGCATTAGGGATCCCTAGCTTCATCACCACCGCCGCAGTTCCTAGTGGGCCACGCAGGGTCCTTCGAACCTCACGACCCACCTCGTGGCTAACCACCGCGTTAGCCTGGCGCCCTCCCGGACACGTTTCCCCGCAACAGAACAGCCTTCCCGCTAGGAACACGAGTACCCGGGTGACGGCAGAGGTATGTACACAAAGGTTTTTTCCAATTTTTAAATGTTCGACAATTTGTGAACAGTGAGGACAAGGCCCAAGATGAACTATATGAACCAACTGTAAGTGGCAAAGATATTGGGCAAGTAGTACTTTCTGCTCTAAAGCATCACTGTCTTGACCTAAGCCATTGTGTTGGCATATGCACAGATGGGTGCAGTGTCATGGTGTCAAGAAATTCGTGGTGCTGTTGCTGAAGTCAGGCAAGAAGCTGTGAATGCTGTTCACTGTCCATGTCACAATCTTGCTCTTAATTTGGCCATTTCAAAATCTTCCAGCGTCCAAGCAGTTCGAAACATTATTGCAACAATGAAAACAATCTCATTCTTCACTGCATCATCAAAATGCTCAGCTTTGCTCAAGAAAGTTTTATGTCACCAACTCTCTGGACTGTGTGAAACTCGTTGGATCGAAAGACACAATGGCGTTTTGCAGTTCCGAACATCTGTTCTGAAAGTAGCTCAGGCTTTAGTCTCACATCTTAGAAAGATGCTGAAAGTGCTGCAAAAGTAAAGACTTTATTGACTACACTTTGTGAGAGTGAAGTTGATTGTCACAGTCATCTGCTTATCTGATATGCTGGGAGACACACTTCCCTTGAGTAGACTATCAGAAGACTTCCATGGGTCTCCACTTACCAAATAAGCACACACACTCAAGATTCAACCTCACACACTGATGGTTATCTCATTTTTTGTCATTACCTTTATTTGAGGGCACTTCCTGAAAATTCATTACATTAGCACTCTTGCATTTCGTTTATTTTAAATCATGTCAATGTTTATAAATAATTACAATCACACACACAATTAACTTTAAAAAACATTGATTATAATTCTGGTAAGAAAATTTGTGACCCAGCCATAAAGGCAAGATAGCAATCTGAATAAATTATCAGGAAAAGTTATTTGATTAATAGTAATGACATAACCATCTAGGCATGCAAGATCATGCCTTAAGGGTCAAGCAAAATAATGATGCTCCTCAAAGGATAAATTTGTACAGGGTACTTTATACATCTAAGCATAAAGATATTACTCATTCAGTACTAAATTTTAGCTTTAACAGAGATATTGGGCAATTATTTCAGGCAAAATACACTTTGCACTATGTAAAAATTCAATATCATAACCTTTCACAAATAAAATCTTATTAAAGTATCAATTTCCAACAATCAAATATAAAACTCAATTGGGTTACAACAACAGATCACTTTACTCCAACATCAATGCATAACTTAATTACCAAGGGTTGGAGAAGCTTTAAAAATATAAATTTGGGTATAATTTTATATGCTTAGAACCCCCCCCCCCCCCCTTTAAATGGTCCATCAAAATGGTACTCTGGTAGTGTGCATAATGCCTAACACAAACAGACCACAAATCAAAGTACACTAGACTATTACATAAGAACTTGTAAACAAGTTAGTGTATCATGTGCAGGCACTTAATTATTGCAATTAAAATTTATCCTACTTTATAACAAAATATTCAGAGATTTACTTTGCTAGCTTATGATGTTTGAAGATGAATTAAAAAATACTCAAGTGGAAAATTTTTTACTAAGGGAAGTGTTTAACCCTTTCAGTCTCACTTATTACAAAATTTAATATTATGTATTTAAAGACTTTGATTGGTGAATTTTTTATTATATATAAAACTAAAATTATCATAATTAAAGTTAATTTTTTTAACAGTGAGTGCTATGCACGTAAATTTACGTCCGATTTATTTAGAGAAATGCGACAGACGTACTGGTACGTCCATGATCTAAAAATACTTTCCTTTGGCTAGTTGTAGTATTATGTCCGCCGTTTTACCATTAAAAGTTCTTTGTTCATTTTAGTTTTGAATTCCACCACTACATCGCATAGGAATCGAAACCGTGGGCCGATATAATCGACTGTTTTTCTTCGGCCAACCTGACAGTTCATTCTACAGGCTATGCTTAGAACTACGATGTGTTTTGTGGCAAAGACAATGTAGTTAACGATGTTGTCATGCAACTACTGGATGATATGGCAGGAAAAGGTCACACTCTATTTACTGACCGGTATTACACAAGCCCTTCCCTAGCTGTGCAGCTAGAAAAAGTGCAGACTGGACTGGTCGGAACTGTTAAAAAAAAACCGGCTTGGAATGCCTCGTGCACTTCGTACTCCAACTTTACAAAGAGGGGAGCAAATTTTTCATAGGAAAGGAAACTTGATAGTGCTTTGTTGGAAGGATAAAAGGGATGTGTACATGTTCACCACACGACATGAGACTAAGATGATAACATGACAGGAGGGGAAACGAGAAAATAAAACCTGCTGCTGTTGTCAGTTACAATGCTAAGAAGTTTGGTGTTGACCTTTCAGATCAGCACATGTCATGAAGCTTTCAACAACAGATCTGTCAAATGGTGGAGGAAGTTGGCATTTCACATGATCCTTATTGGCATATCTAATGCGTGTATTATGTACAACCAGGTAAAACCAAGAAAATGATTAATTACATCTTTTATGAAGCAGATTGCCAGTGACTTGGCTGTGTTCGAAGAGGACCCACAAGATGAGCCAAGTTGTTCTGGAGCTAGTTTGGCTAGACTCACGGGTAAACATTTTCTGGAGAAAATTCCAGTTCAAGGAGGACAGAAAAAGAAACAAAAGAAGTGTAGTGTGTGCGCAGAAACAGGTATATCAGACTGGCACAGCAATTCGCAAGGACACAACATGGCAGTGTAGTGTGTACAAACTTGCAATGTGTATTGAACCATGTTTTTCTCTAACATTCAAGAAAAAAACTATACATCATAATGTATTAATATAATACAATTCTGTAGGTGACTATAAAGAAATATTTTGAAGTGGAAAACAGTGAAATTCAATAGACACATTGTGAATAGTGAAAATTATTACTATAATTTATTTTTTTTATTTTCTAAAAAAAGGTTTTATTCAGACATGTCTCTAAAAAGAAAACATTCAATATGTGTACCCATATACAGTACAACCCTGTTATAACATTCTCCAAGGGATCTACATAAAAAAATGTTATAAGCAGGAAAATGTTATAAGCATGAAATCATCTTCACTTTGTAAAAATTACGCGTGGATTGATTAAATTAAAAAGTATAGGTAAAACAACACAAAATACAGGAGTATTACACTAAGTACAGCAATTGTGTGGAAAATTGGTTGATTTTATTTATAGGTAATACCTAATAATATGCTAAAGAAAAAAAATGTTTTGTACGATACAGTTCAGAGTCGAAACAGAAATATTCAACTCTTTTGCAATCACAACACGCGTTTTGTTGGGGTTCCTGTCCACTTGGTTAATAAACTGAATTTTTTCAGCTACAGAATATATTTTCGCTTATATTTATCGGCCATCATAACCGTACAAAAACCTGAATAAAATTTCAATACGGCGTATTTTAATTAAATACGACCGTGACTACAATAAGTAAAAAAAAATAATAATAATTACGGTAAAGGTTAACCACAAACAAAAGCCGTGAATATATCCATAGAACAGTTAACCATCTCAAGGTGTTAAACCTTTGAAACAAAAACCAGCACCATAGACTATAGTAGCACTGTTTCCGACCATGTATCAGTGCACAAAATGCGCATCATAAGTATAAAGGAACAAGTCATAGGCTAATAAGCGCGAACAGGACGCCATATTGATAGTCGATCCGGTGCAAGTTGTGGAGTGCGTGTGTACCACGTCTATGGTGAACTACTCGAATGTAAACATCTGATGTTTGTATATGCGTGCTGTATTTTCTAGCTATGGTTTCGCTCTAAATTATGACTTTGAAGGAAGGGATACTGCAAATTGTGGCAGTTATCAAAGCAAATTTGAACGTTAAAGGCGGGAATGTAGAAATTTTAATATTGTTACAGGCGGGAAATTAAAGCATTGTGATAAATGGAGAAATGACGGGACCATGAAATTATGGTGTTATAGGCGGGAAAATGTTAAAAACGGGAATGTTATAACCGGGTTGTACTGTATATTGTTTTGTAGAAGAAGGTACAAACTTTCAAAAAAAGTTTAGTGCCCAATTATAATTAAAATAATTTTTCATTAAAAATTTATAAAAAAAGCTTAAAATGGCCAGTCTTTCTAGAAGGGAATCCATCATTAAGCCCAGCACTCAAAGTGTTAATAATAAAATTGATTTCATAGCCACAATATAGTATCATTACTAGAATAAACACAATGGATCACACATTCAATTTTTTGCTAAAACTATAGTGAGATACAAATTGTTACTTCAGTGGACAAATAGAAAGGGTTAAACAGGAATCCACTTGATAAATAAGAAAGAATAAATAAGATATTATGCATAATACAGTAAGTGTTAAAAACAATCAAGAATAAAATACTTTAAGGAAGGCAAGAGAAAATTTTATATACAATAATTATCACCAGACACTCTTATTAAATTTTTTAACACCATTTCAAATAGATTTTTTTTTTTTTTTTTTTTTTTTTTGGATTTTGCTGTGACTACCCATCAAAATTAAATATAAAGCTTTGCGCACCTCTATCACAGAGCCAGTTGAGACAGGTGGGCCAGTAGGATGTGGGTGACAAGTTTATTCAATAAAGAAATATATTAATAAAATTTATATTGCTTACTATATACAAAATAATTTCTCCAAGAATCTTTATTCACCAAATTTCATCTTGGCCAAACAAAACAAGCTATTATTCCACCTCCCCAGCCGCAATCTTCTTTTTCCAAGAAGCCTTCTTCTGAGCCACCCTGTTCTTACGCTCAGAGAGGGTCAACTTGGCCCTATTCCACCTCTTCTTCACGATCTTAGACGGGTCCTTGGTCTTGGGCACGTGTACAGGGTCAGCTCTGATGGCAGCGTGAGCCTTCTTGTACAGCTCTTCCACCTACAAAAATAAACAACTGTTACCACACCTACAGCACAGCTCAGCGTAACGATAACAACCCACGTTACATGATGCTCAGTTTTAAAAAGCTCGATTTCTTGTCAACACAAGTTCATCAGAAGCAATAATTTCATCATAGCACAACACATGCACCAATAGCCTAAATCGATCTGCTGATTTAAAAAAATTTTAAGATTCAAAATAATGCAATAAATATTTGTTCACTATCAATTTTTGTTATATTCATTAATATATATTTTATGTAGTCCTCTGTGGCCACATAGAACTTACAATGGTGGAAGGACAGAGGAAGAGTGATTCACTTGGCCAACTTTACTGGCTGGAAAAGTTATGATGATTAAGACAGCTGTTTTCATAAAAACAATATAGCATTAAAAATATAAGATGTAGCCATGGAAATTTATAAATGTTCTAATGTTGGCTGTGGCTCCTACCTTTATCAGAACACATGTTTTACTCATACTTGGTACAAATTTTCTATTAGAAAATAAAGTAATTTTTTAAATACACAATCACAAGTATGTGATACTAAAATACCTTCGAAGTTACGTAAATTGTGTAATGCAATTTTATTCAGTTTGATTAAATGACATTTCAATTATACTGGAAATTACATGCTTCTTTGTTGGCCTTTTTCTAATTATGAATATTTAAATGGCATCTTTAAACAAAAAAAGCTAGTGGAAAAAAAAAGGTCATGCAACAAACGCAAAAAAATGCTAAGCCAGTGCATGGTTAGATCGGTGGACTGGATCACTAGCAGGTAGTATCCAGGGGGAAAGAAGTGGGTAGGACTGATGACTAGCAACATGCCCTATCTTTTGTTTGGCTGCATTCACTAGAACTCATGCGAGTAGAAAAAAGGAAGTGGGTGGAGAATCTAGTGACAAACAACATGCACTCTCTCTTAGGGCTGGTTTCACCACCTTCAGTTAAACCTAGGGTGCAAACGTAACTACTAGATAGCTCTTATTTTCATCTTACAACCTTCAGTTAAGGTGGCTGCAAAACATTTTAATAAGCTTCAAGAGGCAACACACCATTTACAAACTGCTGAAGATTGATTAAAAGTGTGATCAAGAATTGCATTTAAAAGCTATTGCATATTTATACAAAAGTTTCATGCCATGGTTTAATCTATAACCTGTATTTTTTGACAGTGAAAAAGCCTATAACGGGTGTTTTTAGTGATGTTTTTAAGTATGAAAAATTTAACACACAGCATCTTCCAATATTCCATCATATACGATCAACTAGGCATCTTTCTATTTAAGTTTACAGCGCATGAAATATTTAACATGGAGCTAACCATTAAAAAAACTGAGATATCAGGCAAGATTAGTTGTTGACAGTGATGTTAAGCTGAGAAATTCCAGTTTATAAGATCCGTTGAACTTAATGCTTTGCCTCAATTTCGGTCAAACATTACGTGATATGATAATAAAGGCATGCCTATCGCTGAGCTGTACATTATATTTTCTTGAACATTATTAATTCAAAAAGCAATAAATAAAAGCAGTGTGTATTTCACCGCATTTAAAAATTGCAAAACGAGTTGTCATTCCAACCTATAAAATTTTCATGTTTGTGAGAAATGACTTGCAAATGAACTACTAACACTTAAAAGATGAAGTTTTTAAGAATATATAACTTTCTGTGAGTGAGTGACCAATTACATTTTTCTTTTATGCCACATCATTTGATATTCTCTGGATTTCATAGCAGACATCTTGTGGAAGGTTCACGAATCACTCCAACAGGCCTATCACAACTTACCCCTTGACAAGAAAAATTGTTTCCAGCAATTTAATGCACAATTAAGGCAATTCAATAGTATCAGGTTAGCCTATTTATAACATTTATGGAAATTCTACCCAGTTCAAATTGGTTAGTAACCTATGTATATTATATATTAAGTTCTTATGAATAGCTTAGTATGCGAGTACTTAAAACAACAATACAGTCAAACCTCTATCTATCGAACTCGCATGTATCAATTGTCCGTGTTTATCGTATACTTTCTACGGTCCCGGCAAAATTGCCATACAACTAAGGTTAGAAAAGTCCGCTTGTACCGATGTTCGAATTATCGTTTTGTCCGCATTGATCGTACAAAATATGTGGTCCCGTCAATAAATTATAATAGATGATCGTTTAACCATAAATATTTTGCAGAAATAACCATTTCTTAGACAGAAACCGTCATAAAAACATTAACGATTGTATACAGAAGTAGTAAAAATCACCTTAAATCTGCAGCCAAGTAATGGAGCACGTAAACATGAAGAAAAGACAAATGAACAACAACTTACGAAGAAATATGGATGATGTACCATAACTACAGTACAAACCCAATTGTTATCTTACGATAATTACCATAAAAAGAACTAAAGATTCTTTGTAGATACCATAATACTACAGAAGCACGATAGGTACCACATTTGCACTATAGTTACCGTAACAACTGAGATGTATATTTACCGTGATGGTAATGTATTTATTTATAACATATTAAAATTAAAGAACATTATTGAGAAAAAAAAGCATGTTAAATTTTTATATGTACGGTTGGCACATGTTGCGAAGAAATAATGCAATCTGAAAGAATGCAGTACTACTACGAAAAGTGAAAAGGGTACTCGTGGATTTTTAGGTTATGGCAGTCTCTCTTGTTTTTTCGGTAATATAGGCAGAAAATTAACAAGTGTACCGGAAGTCGGCAGAAATGCCGGTTCAAATAAATATTGGCAAAATCGGCTTCTTCAGTACAGCTCTACATTTGATGACATGAGTAAACATATTTCAGACTTCAAGATATTGAAAAAGACTAATTTCCATGTAGGTTTATTGTGCGTATGTTTTTTTGCAAGTGTAAATTGAATTAAGTAAAATGCTTCCATTTTTATTTTTTTTCAACTGATTAAACTTTAATGACAAGTAACTGATATATTTCTGACACTAATTTTGAGGTTGAAATATTTTTTTCAAAATCTAAGAGTGAAGTCCACATCTATTGAATGTCCGCATCTACTGAATTTTTTTGTTGGTCCCCTGAAAAACGATAGAGGTTTGACTGTATTGATATCACAGAGAAATTAAGTTACTTAATTTTTAAAGAAATGGTGTACATAATTAAATTAACAGCACTCAACTCATGCCACTGTTTTATGCCACATATTTCATGAACCTTAAATGATCACAAAATGAAATGTAACAAATAAAATAAATTTGGTACAATCTTTTTTTTAAAAAAAATGTATATCAATTTTTTGAGAAAAACCAATTTGCAATATTCGCTCATTTTTTGTATTTAATAATCAACCGCTATCAAATTATATAATATATGAAATCTTATTACAAGATCTGTCAAATGGGACCACTGGGCCCAAGTGACAATTTTGGAGAATTAAAAACATTCAAAATTTAAGATTTTTATTCAAGTTCTGAAATTTTTTTCATTTATTTTATGTATGCAGAGCTGCCAACCATTACGGATTTTCCGTAATTATTACGGATTTTAACCCCGAATTACGGAATTACGGAACATCGCTGGTTTATTACGGAAACGAGGCTTTGTGCTGCGAGGTAACGGAGAAAATTCCGTTTCTGCTGTGCTTGTTTCGTGAACGCAGTTTGAATACATCGCTTGGTTGCACAAATAACGGAACTAGTAAGTGTGCGCATGTACGATGTACTGTCGAAATAAGTAAATTAATTCTCGTGTTTACAAATAATAATGGGATGGTATTACGTCCGTTGTACGATACAACTAGTACATATTCTCAGACTTATCGTTTGAAGGCTACTTAAATCACGATAATTTTTGTACGGTACTTTGGCTAACCTGTGTTGTTAATTTATTTCTTGAAAGCCATTTTTTTTTCATCATAGTGTTTTTGTCGTGTCTACAGACGTGAAATTTGTTTATGTTTTTCGATAGTGTTGTGTTCTTCAGTGCCGGTTTTAGAAATGAAGCGTGTGACAGAATAATGTGTATCTGGAAAAAAAAAACACGCAAGTCTTCAGAGCTTTCGACTTAAATATTCAAAAGAATGGCCATGCTTGTCGTTTTCAAATGTTTGGAACGCCACGGTTTTGTAATGTATGCACGTGTGACTTTTCGATTGCACATGGTGGAAGGGATGACTGTAGACGGCATATTGAATCATAGAAACATGCAGAACATTTTAAAGCCGTGACGAGCAATAAATCTACTATATCTTCGTTTTTTCGCTACATCTGAAGAAACGAAAGTAACGAACGCAGTTATTGTTTACAAGTCCTTGTGTTTGTCTTGTTTGTTTACATGACATTTCTTATCCAACCAGGATAAAAAAAAAGCAAATAAAAAGACAGTTGCTTTAAAGTTTAACTTTGAATTGAAGATTCAAAATATCCAGTAAAATTATTAATATTTCTTACATATTCAGATGATTGTATTGTTCAAATATATTTTTTTTATTCATTAATTTGCATTGTATTCATATTTTTCTTTTTCTTTTGCATATTATTGTCCTTGTTTTATCTTGAGTGTGTGTTATAATGCCCCAGGAAAAATTTATCGTGCATGATTTACGCGTACTTTTTTCATATACCTAATTGCCATTACTGATAGGTGTGATTTGAGGTTGGCAGCTCTGTGTATGCACGCTGTAATCCAAAAATAATCAAAATCTGAAAGGGTAAGATACGTCTGTGCTGATTTTATATGGAAATCACACGTAAACAGAATATATCTTAAAATCAGTTTTTAATGCCAATATACATGTTCACGGATGTAAATCAAGTGAAACACATCAATCAGGATTGTTAAGATCATGATGGAGAGAGGAATCGCTAAACATTTGCCAAAATAATTTATCAATTACAGACTCCACATATTTCATTTCATTATTACGTGAAGTATGGTTTAGTGTTCTGAAAAAATAGGGGGGGGGGGGGGGGGGTGGAAGAAGGAAATAAATACTATCAATACAAACAAAATTTTCAAAGATACATTATTTACCCAAATATGTGACGATTTTTACGAAAACTGTTGAACCTCAAAGCAAGGTTATATTATTAAAGAAAATTTGTATCTTGCTACTAGTGATGGGTCAATTCCTGATTTTCCCGGTTCTCGGTTCGGTACCGGTTCTTAAAAATCGGTTCTCGGTTCTGACAAACAATAAAAAAAATATTATTCATACATTATTTATGAGGTGTTTTAAGTAATAAACTATTTATTGTTTTGGCTACAAAAAAAGCACTGTTTCAAGCTACAGTAAACACACCAACCTATTAAAAATGTAATATGTATTAATAAAAAAATTAATTCGAAATAATATAGAGAACACTTAATAAAACTAAAATTTACTACCTATATCAATCTGTTAATTACCTTAAGAAATCTACATACACCCTCCTTTAAAACATAGGAATAAAAAGAAAATGTTACAATAATGGAAATAAAGACAATGATGGTGAACTTTCAAAGAATTGAACTATTAAAATGTCCATCAAACTTATTACCTACATTGAATTCAGTTTGTTTGCACAGTCAACAGTAAATTACTACTACACTTCTGATGCCATTTCTTACACAATTTGCTCTATTTGGCCAGAATAATTATACTTTAGAAGTGTCAACAAGCATTTTGTTTGACCAGCCAATAGTAAAATACCTACATCAACACATCCATACACCACTTTACTTATATATATATATATATATATATATATATATATATATATATATAAAAAAAAAAACCCCTTCCCCCTTCAAAGCAATTCCGTTTACCTAAAAGAGAAAGTTACTAGCCATTACATTAGACGGCTGCAGATGCAGTGAACTTACAGTCCAAAGCACTACACAAAAAGCATAAAATTTTAGAATGCCGAAAATTATTACAAAAAATTTTAAATCAGTCATTAATTAAATTATATGTTAAACAAATATACTGTGGAATTTTGAACTTTTAATTATTCTTTATATACCACTCACCCTTATTTACGTCTCAAGAACTCAATTAACTACCTATTTTTAAAAACAAATTGAAACAAACATGGCGTCTTTCTGTTCTCACATCTCTGCTGAGGCACGTTATAGAGTTGCACACATCTATGAACTACATGTATCTATGGCACCTTCAACTGTTATGTTTGGGAAGCCTACAACTCACATAGTTACGGTTCCCTACCACGTTCGTGCAACTTCGGATTTCTCTCAAAAATTGAAATTAAAAAAAATCGAAGGGTTAGTCACAACATGCTTGTTTTCATTGGAAACTTCTGATTTAGCGGCTGAAGTGGCGTTAATACCAAAACGCAAAACTTCGGAAATCTTCGGAAATTCTTGCAGGGAACCGAAACTATGCGAGTTGTTTTGATTGTATAACGTGCTTTGTTTACAGATGTGACGAGAACATTAAAATTTTCACGTGTAATTGAATTTATAGCTAGAGATGAATATTATTCCACAGAAGTCCAAAAAAATAATTCATATGTGAATTGAACATGAGTTGAGCCATTTCATGCTGCATTTAAGTTGTAGTGGAGGACTATTTTTGTAAAGGGTTTTGCTATACTGCCGGTGCCGGTGCCGGTACCGGTACCCACATTTTAGCTGCGGTTCTCGGTGCCGGTTAAAATGCCGAGAACCGTAGGAACCGAGAACCGGTACCGACCCATCCCTACTTGCTACTTTAACTGACTAAACAGCGATGGGACCAACTTAATTGAACAACCGCACATTCAGCCCTGTAACTGTGTCACTTATGCCACTTTAGACCACTGTTAATTACTGCCTCCTGAACATCCACTTAGTTGAAAAACTACATTACTTGCTTGTGAACTGTATCACTTATGCCACTTAGTACATTCTTGCTTACTGCTTTCCAAAGCTCTCGGAGGGAAGAGGGGTGTGTCAGCAGGCCACAGATGAGACAGCCTAACACTTTGGAATGCCACAAAGGGGAGGGTGGAGTCAGTTCACAGCTGTTAGCCAAGGCACCTAACCATCCCAGGGGACCATCGTATTTTGTATATACAGCTTTCTTTGCTTTCTGACAGATGACTTTTTAACTACAGTGAAACCTCGTTTATTCGTTCCCGCATTGTAGAATTTCCCGGTTTTATTGTTAAATGTCCGTGGTCCCGAAAAAATCCCGCAAGAACAATGTTAAAAAAATCCCGTTTCCATCGTTTACGAATATTTTAGGGATGGGATTTTCGAATCTTGGATTCGTCGAATATACCGAATCCTATGGATTCGAGGATTCGTAGGATCCGAGGTGGGATTCGAGGTGGGTTTTTAAGAGTTTTAGGTAGTAATTGAAAATTGTAGTGCTGGGCGAAGTTTGAAAATTTCGAACCGAACCGAACCCTTACGTTCGGTTCGGTTCGAAACCTCTTAAAATATATTCGAAAAACCGAAAGTTCGTTTAAAAAAAATTACGTTTTTCTAATTTTCTAACCCCCATTTGAGACCATTCACAAAACAGCTCAACAAAATTCTATTACTTGTAATATTCCGACTTTTATCGCATAGTCGTCGCCTCAACAGTTTCAAGAGCAAACAAAATAAAGAAAAAATTATTAATAGTCGCATAACTCGCATAGCATTTTTTCATATAGGCGCGCTTTGTTTTTTGTTTGCTTTAGAGAATTTTGTATGCATTTGTCGTACTAGGTAATATAACCTATCGTACAAATGCCAAAGGTATTGTACATTATACCTTTAACTATAGTGCGTGTACGAGAAGTGTTGTAAAATCACCAAAGATTGCGTACCCCATACGTTAAACTAAAGCGCATGTACGAGAACTCTCGTATTTCGGCAAAACTAACATGATCAGGTTAACACAAGACAAATGCGATAGGAAATGATTACGTAAATTACGTATTTTAAATTACTGGGATGTATTTATTTTCTTTTGCCTTTTTGGTTATAACAGTCAGGTAATGAAAATATTAATTTAATCTTGTGTATTAAAAGTACTGGTCCAGTAAATTTTACAGTACGGTACTAAGTTGACTTGCGTAGTCGCGGCAGCCATCATTATTTCTCGTGTTTTCTTTTTTCCGACGCAAATTTCTATAACCACACTTTTTACGTTACGTTTACAATATTATTGTTCTTGAGGTGAATTGCGATGAGCAGGCTAACGTCGTTTAAGTTTTCCAAATTGAGAAAAGATAATGACGACCCGGATGACCCAGAACCACCCCAAAAAACCGTCTAAAGTTTCTTCTGACGAGCAACATTCTTCCAAGAAAACAGCAACTGCAGTCAGCGGGTTTTGTAATGTAGATAGGTAACTTAATTCACATTCGCCTTTTTCTTATGTTTTATTAAAAAGTTTTACTTATTAAAAATGTTAGGTTATGTCTACCACAAAAATATGTAGAT
Organism: Bacillus rossius redtenbacheri; assembly: GCF_032445375.1. Lineage (NCBI taxonomy): Eukaryota > Metazoa > Arthropoda > Insecta > Phasmatodea > Bacillidae > Bacillus > Bacillus rossius. Next base: position 52,619,242 of record NC_086330.1, read on the forward strand.
AGGTAACTTAATTCACATTCGCCTTTTTTTTGATGTCCTATTAAAAAGTTTTACTTATTAAAAATGTTAGGTTATGTCTACCACAAAAATATGTTATGTGGCCTTATGCTGAATGTTCGTCATCTTTATATTTTTTTTAAATGAAGGTTAGTGTACACTGAAAAAGGAAGATAGTCTTTTTGAAATTTAGATGTAACTTCTTCATTAATTAAAAATTTGTATATATATAAGCTAAGCTATATAATGTTTTAATTTTACAATTTTAATTAATTAAAAATTTGTATATATATAAGCTAAGCTATATAATGTTTTAATTTTACATATGGCTGGAGAACCTTTCTTTTTCACCACTCAGTTAAAGACCAAAATGCTGGTCATCGGTTCATTTTAATTCAAAACAATTATTTCTGTATGAGGTTCAGTTCGGCTCGGTTCGAAACCAGAGAACTGAGGTTCGTCCAGCTCTAGAAAATTGTATACCTAAACTATATTATAAAGGTAACGGAAATAGCACAAACTTAAGATAAAATACGCTGCATTTTGTCAATTAGCATAACTACTCTTATCATTTCCAACCTTCAATAATATACTTAACATTGCAGAAAAAAACGTAACTTTTTTTAAATGGTGTTCGTTATACAAACATATTTTATTGAAAACATAGGAAGGATTAATTTAACAGAGAATTAGACAGATGCACACTTACATGTGTGGTTTTTGAGGTTATTTGTCTCTATTTTATATCTGGTGTATACACTATGCACTTATTTTATAATTTTATAAATACACATATGATTTTTTTTTAATACATAGGCCTATGTAATTTTTTAAAATAAATGTGTGATTTTTTTAATAACATGTGGTGAAGTTTAGTGTGGGACTGGGATTCGAGATTCGATGACAAACACTGAGGATTCGAACAAGGATTCGGATTCGACCAAAATGTGGATTCGTCCCATCCCTAGAATATTTTTTAACCCGGTTTAACGGGTTGAACTTTACAGGTTTTTTACCGATTTCACATTCAAATTCCCGAGAAATATTCCAGTTTACGCGTGTCTACACGACACGCAATACCAATATTTACATATGGCGGCCATTACTAAAAGAAAACGAATAAAGGGAGCATGACGCTGTTGCTAACAGGTTCACCAACTTCGATAAAACAACAGATGAAAGCTAACGCTCGCACGATAGTTCTTGCTTTGTGCGATAATCGACACAACAATATAACCGTGGTCGATATACTGTACATACTAGCCCAACGTAAACACGTTTCTATTTAGCGGCAGTGAAATCCTGCGAGAAACATAGACAAAATTGTTCATCCTAGCGTTTCCGTGGCCGGCCGTATATGCGCGAGATTTTCTTTGTTTACGGTAAATTAGCTTTACGCATTTAACTCTAATGCACGTGTGAAATTTGTAAAGGTTCATTGATATGTATCGGCCTACAAAAGAGGTTAAAACCATTAAAGAGCGTTTAGAAATTATAAATGCCGTTGAAAAAAATCCAGGCGAAAAACGGGTTGATTTGGCAAAGCGCTATGGTATTCCTCCATCGAATCTTAATTCTATCTTCGCTAGAAGAAATGAGATTCGGAAACAAGCAAGTCAGTTCGGCCAGTCTTCAAAAAAATGGAAAATGGCAAGACAGTCGAAATACAGTGAGCTTGAGAAAGTTTTGTTTTCTTGGTTCCAGCAAGTTCGGGCATCAAACATCCCAGTGGATGGCACATTTTGTTCATTTAAAAAAATTAAGGAAGTAGTGAAACCCCTTATTTACGTTTTCCCGTTATTTGCACTATATTCTTCAGGTCCCGTTTGGTTCCCATTTAATCCAATACAATAATTTCACGCGAATTACGTCTCAAAAATCTAATCCATCCTGCTATTTACATCACGTAACAACGATAGTAGGCCTAAAAACATTGTGAAAAACGTAACTTTTATAGTCGGCAGTGAACATTTTAAATCGCAAAATAAACATATTTTATAACATGTAAAGTTGCTTTTATTTCTAAACATATAATAATTTAAGCCTAGGCGTGTAAAAGTCCGAGTAATTATAGCAGGAGGCAATCTAAAATGTACTCGGGAAAAACGTAAACTCACGAATGCATAAACGTTCTGTTACTATATTTATGTCACAACTTAGCCGAAATGCTGGTACGAGACATAAACCTCACTAGATAAAATGAGCGGAGTCTTGGTAACTGTTTTAAACGTATTTTATAATTTCGGAAGTATTGTACAGTTGACACATATTTTTTAAACTAACCATTTATATCTGGGGATCGTAAATAATTCCGCTAAGCTCGCATCTATTGGCTGACTGCTGATGGAACGTCACGAGTCTGGGCGGAGTGTCGAGTGAGTTATACTGCGCATGCGCAGCTCAAACAGAGAGAGCCAGCCGGCGGGTACGTCGCTCCATAACAGCTGATTGAGTACGATGACCTTTCTCCACGCACGGCACGCTATTGACGGTAAATGTCCAATTTGCGGGCCTTTTATTTAAAATTTTTTTACTGTGGTGCAATGCGTATGTGTAATGTAGCCCGCATTTGTTATGAACGCTGCAGGATGCGACTGTATTTTAATTAACTTTTATTTCTTACTTTTCCCTTTATTTACACTTTCCCCCTTTTACACTTTTTTACTTTGTCCCCATGAAAAGTGTATTTATGGAAATACCTAACTGATTCACTGAAAGTTTTTGCAATAGTACATACATTGTGCATTTGGTAACTTTAGAGTGTGTTCCCACATTGTAGGATTCCTTGATTATCCGTTTTTTACTCATGGTTCATTGGAAAACGGATAATCAGGGTTTCACTGTATAGCCATAACTCATACCACCACAAAAGAGACACTAGGAATGCTGTAGAAAATATGGCATTAATATTAATTAAAAAAATTATGAATTTGCGTATTTGAATTGAGATTTTAATTTTTAAACCAATAGTACATTTTTCATAAACTGAATCAAACAATTTGGTTGCCTTATATTATCACATTATTTTCAGGTAAATATATTTTATATTTTGTTGTGTCATACCAGAAGACCAAATCCAGAGGTAATTTAGGTAAATTGTGTTAAGTACAAAAACTATTACTAGAGGAAATAATATGTTTACGGCTCATTATGCTCAATTTATGCCAGAAAAGTATGTATTTGAGACGTCTTAAGTGTTATTCTACAGGTTAACCTTATACTTGAATTCCCATAATTTCACTCAGAAAATAATATTTTAAATTTGGAATTGGAATCCAAACCTGGAATAAAGGATATTTATGGAATTGACCCATCCCGACATTGTTTGTTTATGAATTCAGCAACTATCTTGTTCTGTGTATGTGACTATGAATATTGTTAATTTGTACAACATTTTACATATAACAAGTACATTATATGATGCTCAGTATTAAAAAGCTCGATTTCTTGTCAACACAAGTACATCAGAAACTATAATAATTTCATCACAGCATCTCTGTAGACAAAATAAAAATACATACATATCCACCTAGTAGCATTGCAGGGCCCTGCCATTCCCAGCTTTAAGTATTATTTGAGATGAATAAATATGTTTTACCTCATTCAGGTGGTGTACCAGCTGGTTAAATAGCCTCAAGGTCAGAGTAACCTAGTTTTCCATACTTGTATTATATAATTCTTAATTTTCTTGTAATTAATTTTGATGATTGATGTTTTCTTCAGAAAAGCAATTTAACTACGTTTTTACTGGTTTTCACATTGTTTGCTAGGTTAATGATTGCAATTGCATTTTTTGGTATGTCACTTACTCACGTTTTTAAGCCAGCCAATCATAGAGAATTTTGTGATTATGTATGTTTTATTTTTTGCAGAAAAGCCTAAATGCTAGGGCAAGGACAAGGAAATTTGTAAACTGTTGTGTTGTGATTGGACACTTACCCGCATAATGGATACGTAGTTTCGTCAGCCCATGTGGAAAGGTCGCGGTTATTGGCAGTTCATCAAAAAACAGTATGTGATTAGAGGCAAATAACTTCATGTCTGGGTTCTGTGGCCATGATTAAGTTTAAACCATTGTTTTTTTACCATTTTTTGAACTCTTTCAATTAGAAATTAGAACTCATACGTTTGGGTGCAGGCCCGGGTGGTCCGTTGGTACACCGGGATGCTAGTTCCATTTAATTTTGTACGTAGACTATGAAGTTACTAGGGAAATTAGGGTATTTTGTGAAGGCACAGGACTGAGGAGCAATTTACAAACTTGAGTGTTTTCTTTTGGACAAATCATATGACATTTTTCGCTGGGAGAAGAATAATTTCGAAATCAATTTTATTTTTATTTAAATTCAACCAGTATATATTATTTAAATTAACCAGTAACAGTTTTCATATAATTGAATAATCATAAGACAGAAAATAACAACTACCTGCAACTTCAACTGAAATATGGTTATGTACGTACGTACAAGGAACGATCGTAGTCTTAGCCAAACAAGAGTGACTTTTAACAACCTTTTACGTACCATATTAACCCAAAAACGAGACTGAATTCAATGCCACCCAAATTTTTTAGATTATGAGTTTATGAAAATTACTTTATGGTGTAAAAAGCTCAATTAAAACACACAGAAATGAAAAAAAAAAAAAAAAATGAAATTAGTACATTTATACCATAAATAGGACATTTTTCTGGCACCTCTTGTCAGTAGTGATTTATATGTCCTTTAAATAACTGCAATTAAATGTTATCCTGTCTCATTTGTCACCTGCTTCCCCCCCAAACACAAAGGTTCAGAAAACCATAAACAAGAGCAGACTAAAGTAGCATAAGTGATGCAGGTCACAGGCAGATAGTGTGGTTTTTCAATTAAGAAAATGTTCAAGACACAGTAATTAGCAGCATCTGGAGTTACAAGGCAGAGCATATGGTTGTGTTTTATTCCTATCGCTGTTAATACAGTTTTTCTAGCAACAAGATACAAGTTTACGATGATAATGCCACCACCTCTGTTAGAGGTTAAGCAGTTTTGGTAAAAATCATAAAATTATATTCGGGTAAATATAACAGTGCCAAAATTCAAAACAATTAAATAATGTTGGTTTAGAGTACTAAATGGTTGAAATAGGGAAATAAAGTTAATTAAGAATTTCAACACTGGTAACCTCTGAAAAATATTAAATCTATTTTTTCCCCCCTTCATACCTATCTTGTTACAATTCCCCAAGATATTGTAATTTTGTAATTTAACATGTACACCAATCATTAACTTAGCATGTCATCATATTGTGCAAATTCATTTAGGGCAATGTTCATTTTACTGCACCAGTCTTGAATAACACATACGCAAATTTCAGTTAGAGAAATTTCCACCAGAAAAAAAAATTGGGCATGACGCCACAAAGTCTCAACTCGGTAAATAAGAAATGTACCGTGGCATACAGTTAGCCATACTAGGGAGGAAGAGATGCGTGTGCAGGTCAGACTACTCTATCTGATGTACAAAAATCAGCTATGGCAAGTTCAGTTACAGCTATGGAGTTTAAAGGATCACATTTTTTTTAACGTCCGCATGCCGATGTGCTGTACCATGGTCGCATTGACACAGACCGGGTCCTGTTGAACTTCATTCTAGTCAACAAGAACCAACACAAGCAAAATCTACCCATTCGTCTGCCAGAAACTGTACGTGCGCAAGCAACTGCCGTTCAAATCACAGTGGAATCATGTCTTCCAAGTGAGAGCACAATGAATGTATCATGTTCAAGTATTTGAGACCAAAATTAAAAGTATTACGGGACACAGAATGAATCAAGCAGCGATACATGAATAAGCACTTTTATTTCTGAAAAACATGAAAATGTAAATGGTTCGCGGAAAGGTACGTGACGTAAGTCACACCCGGGCGGGCAAGTCAATCAGCCAACCGAAGATAACTATCTTCTGGTACACGTGTCGTATTTGTCATACAAAGTATTCTACAGTAGGCTTATAAAGGTAAATTGTGCAACATATTTATTGTTTTGTGTTATTCTACACATTTATAATATGTAAAGAACTAGTAATGGTTCGAATCCCATTTTTCTCGAATCCGAATCCCAAACAGTACCTCGAATCCACCCCTCAAATCCGAATCCAGTTCTCAAGGGTTAAATATAAAATAATTTATAATTTAAGAGAAAAATTAAACATTATGCAGAATTATTTAACCCTTTAAATTTTTCATTTAAAAAAACAAGGATTTTGACACGGTCTGGATCAAGACGATTCCGTTTTTGGTCACATATGTTTCCTGCAGTGCTGAACAAACGTTCAGTGAACACTGTCGCAGGTGGTGAACACAAATATTTTTTGGACAGTTTATGTAGCCTGGGTGAACACACAGACTGAGTTTTCCAGTATTCGAGAATGTTTATTTCTGGGTTAACTGTAGGATCACGTAAGAATCTGGTCACTTCATCAATTGCTGTAGAATCCGACTTGGTGGATTTAAGGCATTCAGGCATTATCTGTGAGTACAGTGATTCATGTATCCACGGAAATCGGAAAATGAAATTCAACATCCGACGGAACAATATTTTGTAGTTACCAACTTGACATTAATTTGTTTAAAGTACCAAATGAAGGTAAACGCTTTCCTGAAATATTTAATGGAAACTGAAAGGCGCCATCTTGGCTTGAATGGTTTTAGGCCATAAGAAATATGTCGTGCGTCTTTTAAAATTAAACCTCACTAAAGCATAGTGATTAATATGCCCGAAGTTAAAAGTAATGGTGTGTTTTCTCTAGTTTATCCATTAAATTTTTTATATTAATATTAGTTATTTTTTATGTTGCTCAAAATGATTGGCTAACAAATTCATTGGTTGACCATCATGGAATTCTCAGATAATACATATTTTAACGTTGGTAGTCTACACAAACCAAACTTGGTCCTAACAAAATTCATCAATAGAACGTGTATCAGAATATTTAAAATTGAATTGCGATTAAAATAATAATTGTATAATGTATTAATTTTTGTCATTCATTATTTCATTGTTATTACTACATGTGCGACCATAACTTGTGATGAAGTCGACATTTTTGTTGCATTACTAAGTAACAGATTTATCGGTAAAGTTATTAAAAAAAATAAAAAAAAAAATTCATATTTAGTCTAGATCCTAAATGTGCTTTATTTTATTTTTTAGCATATTCTGAGAATACATATGTGATTTATGCCTTATTTAATGCCAATGTAGCGACAATGCATCCATGTTCATGAATATAAAGTAAGTTTCCCAAATCAGTACATGCTTCATAATAATTTTCTATATAATAACGAATTAAAAGTACAATACAGTAGAACCTCGTTAATCCGTGATGCGCTAATTCGGGAACCGGATAATCCGGGACGATTTAAAAGAGAAGAAAAAAAAGAGAAGTAAAAATTGTCAGCGCTTAAATTTAACGTCACGTGGGCCGGCGGCCGGCTAACACTACAAGCCATCGTGTGGGCCGCCAAACTCTGCAACGCTGTTCGTACTGACCCTCTGTGTCGCCCCCCTTTCAGCTGTCACATTTGTCACTCTTTAAACTTGAGGGGGATGTCCTGACTTCTGCTTCCCATCTCCCTTTGTTTGTTTCCACCCGCCAACGCTGGCGAGTGACGTGTCTGGCTGGCATTCCGCTGTACGAGGAGGAGGGGAGGGGGGGGGGGGGGGGGGGGTGCAAGGTCAGCATGATCTTATCTTTCTCTCTTCGGCTGTTGTAAATGACCGAGAACTAATGGCTAGGCAGTGCTGTATTTTTTTAAGCCGAGACACTAATTCGAAGACGGCCGGCCCTTACCGTGAATGGCCTTAACCCAGCTGCACCCCGGTGTTGCTTGACAAGACTTTCCGGGCGTTTAATCGCTAGTCCGTGAAATTCTGTAATCCGTGATTATCTCGGTCCTGACCATCACGTATCAACGAGGTTCTACTGTACCTCAATAGGATGTGTTCCAAGGAAAACGTAAACAGTCCAAGTAAATTGTAAGCATTTAAGTTTTTAAAGTACTGCATTTACATCAATATTTTCCCTCGAATCCCGAATCTTTTCCCTCGAATTTCGAATCTTTCGAATACTAGAGATTCGGTGGGATTCGAGGATTCGACCGGCCCATCCCTATAAAGAACATTTTCCTACACATTTTGGAGCACAGTAAGTAAATCAGCCTAGCTATTTATGGAGACCAATGCTTCAGATTACACAATTTTGGATACCACAAACATTTTTAGGAACACATTAGTCGTGCTAAGTGAGGGATTGGTGTAATTATATAATTAAAATATTACAACATGTATTGATTCTGGAAACTTAAGTTTGTAAAACCACATTGAAACAGTTAAATGTTTCAAAACCATAGTTTTAACATTTTTATTTCAAGTGCATTATTTTATTTTTTATCCTTGAGACCAAGAATCAGATTCGAAGGGCAAGTTTGAGGTACTCTTAGGGATTCGAATTTGAGATTCGGATTGAAGAAAAAATGTATATGGCCCATCACTAGTTTTAAAACTATAATTCATACTTATTTGTAGTAGTACTCTATGCTCACAATTACAAATCTCAGAAAGACAAACCAACTGTTTACATGAACACATACTACACATTTTTGTGAACAGAAAAAAATTAACATATCTGAAGAGATGGGAAGAAGTTTAAATCACTTTCCATGACAATAACAAATAAAGCATACTGTTAGTATTCATTTAACAGACAAAAGAATCTCAATCTGACATGGATTATCCCACACCACCCCTTAAAGAACTATTAACATCTTAAAAAACTACGAGCCAAATTAATGAATTATTAAATTAAAAACGAGCAAATACTCACAGCATCAGCATTAACTCCCAGCTTGATGTACTGAGAAAACTGTTTCTTATAGGCCTCATCATCCTCTTCAGCAAGCTGTCTCATGTAATCTGCAACGTGCTGCCCAAAAATGTGTTTCCTATGCACTTCCGCATTGAATTCTTTGCTTTCAGTATCATAACCAGGGAAACGCTTGGTGCTGAAAAAAAAGTCTTTGATGGACGTCCCATTACAGTTGCAACCTAAAGCTAATGGATTTTAATGTTAAAGATTATTTTTATGAATGTTAACACACACATAGTTAATTTTTAATGTTACACACACACCCTTTGAAGTACTGTGTTTTATCGCATAATCGTCGCACATTTCATCCTAAAATCAAGTTTGACCCCATTCATGGAATGTGCGTTTATTTAAAAAAGTGGAGAATACAAGAGCACGCCAAACAAATTAAATTAAGAAGACATGCAACAAAAACATTTTGTTCATCTTTAAATAGAAAAACCAAAACTGTGACGCGAACGTGAGTCGGAGCGCATAACTATCGTAGTACACACCACAAAAAGCATTGACTATCAAATGTAGTTAACTTGGCACCAGAGTGCACACGTCACATGCAATCAATGAGCTATCTATCGACATTCGGATACGTGCTCGCTCTCTATATGGGAATCAACATAACCAAACATGAATGATGCCAACTAGTGCTGGCTACATTTTTATAAGCGGTACACAACGGTGACAAAGACGAAAAGATAAAGTTTATAATGTTTGAAAATGTCTTTAAAAGAAAATTTACTTATCAGACAACTTTGTATTTCTGTTAATTAAATATGTAAGCGATAAAATCCGAAGGAGTATTGGATTTCAACTTTAAAATACATTGTTTTATACGGGAAAACTACCTACAAAAAGTGCTCGGAATCTAAAAACATAATTCGACATTTATGTGAGAAATTTTTATGTCCTAAAATAACAGTGCAACCAATATGCAATAAAACACGGTAATTCAATAATCTTATTACAATTGAAACATATCATCTATATTAAGAACCATTTTATTTTGAAACATTTTAATGCAGTAACATTTGCTTAAGACATTCCCGCATAATACGTTTTCCCGCCTATTGGGTTCAGAAAATTATTCCAAACTTTTAAACTACATTTATCATTAAACTTTCAAACATTTATTTTCAAATACGAACAAAGATAACAATCGTCAAAACCCAGTCACATGCTGCACACTGATCATCTGCTTTCATTGATATTAATTTTATGAGGCTGTTTCATTTGTACATTTCCCTAATTCAAAGCATAACACCTGACAAATACACAGAACATCACTAGCCATTCATTTGCCTGTTGGTGTGACATGCCACAACTTGCAAAGCAATTTGAGGAACTAAACAGTTTCATTCTTTGTTGAGCACTGTAGTAAAAACTTTTATATGGCAGACGTAATGGTGAACATTTCAATTTGTCTTGCTACGATTTCCATTTTTTGCTACTTTTTTTAAACAAAAAGTACACTATTTACCCGTAAATACTGCACAATTTTTCAATCTCCAAAGTTGTTTAACTTACTATTTCTTAAAGGATCAAAGGACATCTTGCACGTGGTTTGAGTGTGTTTTTATGTGGGAAGTCATTGCAATGATTACCAAAGGTTAGAGGTGGCAATCATCTATGGCTACTGAAAAAACCTAATTAAAAATGCTTAGGATATAAAAACTTGTTCCTTGGGAAGAAATAAACATAATCATGGAAAATCATAAACAAGATCAAAGGAAAAAAAAAAAATTATTTTTATTTTAGCAATGGTAGTACTGCAACAAAAATTTTGTTTGAAAGTTGAGAATCTGTTGTGTGTGCTTTCTCAGCAATTCCCTCATGTTGTTTATAATTTTTTTTAACACAACATTGATCAGTGGTGCTTCACTGTTGTAACCACAACAGAAGCAATCAATACCCATTACCATGTTTTATCGCATAATCGTCACACACTTTATACTAAAATAAAGTTTGAAAAGTAGGGGTGCAATGATTATGTGAAAAAAGCATTTTTTGTTAGGTAAAGTTATTCATAAAAACAAAACCTATTCAAGGAAAGTATGTCCATTTAAAAAGTACAGTATATAAAAGCATGCCAAACAATTTAAATTAATAAGTCACGCAACAAAATCATCAGTGTTCAACTTTAAATAGAAAAACCAAAACTGTGACGCGAACGTCGAGTCGGAGCGCACAACTATCGCAGTACACACGACGAACGAGTGAGGGCCTTAAAATGTAGCTAACTCGGCACCAGACGGTGCGCGCATTGCATGCAATCGATGAGCCATCTATATCGGTATTCAATTATGTGCATGCGCTCTGTACGGGAAACCACATAACCAAACATGAATGATGCCAACTAGCGCTGGCCAATTTTTATAAGTGGTACACAGTGGCGACAAAGACGAAAAGATAAAAGTTATAACGTTTGAAACGTCTTTAAAAAAAAATAATTTACAAATCAGACAACTTCGTATTTCTGTTAATTAAATAAGTAAGCGATAACATCCAAATGAATATTAGATTTCAACATTGTTTTATACGGAAAAACTACCTGCACAAAGCGCTCGGAATGTTCAATGTCCCAACTCTGACCATGTGCTGATGAAGCAGTGCCTGTGCATTACCTATGAGGAATGTTGAGACCCCCGTCCACAGCCCCCTTCATGGCGCCGAACACCCTGGCGCCGGTGGTGGTGCGCATGAGCCCCACGTCCAGGTAGCAGCGGAACGCTCCGGGCCCGTTGTCCACGGCCTCCACGTTGTACTCCTCGCCCGTCACCTCCGTGCAGCCCGCGTACAGCTCGTCCAGGCCAAACTTCTTCAGCAGCTGCAAGCACGGCCGCGACACGTCCCCACTGCAGTTTCTGTTCACACCACTCTCACGTGGCACTCATTTTCTGGCCAATTCTGTTTTTAAAAACAGGAGATTTGGGTCTTATTGGTTAAAAATGATAACATATACACAAGATGCCACTATAACAGTATCATGATTCATAATAACATGTCTTAAATGATTTGGAACAAATACAATAAATCTGTTTAAGTATTTTTGTGTTTAAAAATATATTAATGTTGGAATGAAAAAATTTGTAACTAATAGCAGTGGAAAAATTAAGAAAGTTAATTTTTTTGTATAAAATGTGGTACCTTTATGCTAAATAAATTATTTTCATTGAATTTAATATTTAAATGATTACATATTTGTCATTGGAGTTAAGTTTTGATTGAAAATAGACTAGTTTCACAATTTTTATTGCATTTTGGTGTTTGGTGGTGTATTAATTTGAATTTTTGTACAACATGGTGTATTGACACGCTTTTCGGAGTTATTTCAGTTTTATCAAAATCACCAAAAAATCTTGTCCCCAGTAATCTGGCACCATTCAAGCACTTGTATTTAGATTTTTCGGGCAGATTTTGCCTGCTTACCTTTGTTTCTGATGTTTGAAATCCCGTCAGAAACAAAAGAAATTGCTTTAAAATGGTTTGAACATATTTTTAAATAAGTAACTACTACCCATTTTACAGGCTGTATTGCCACTGCCCTTGACCTTAACTTATACACCCCAGTACGCAAAGAACAGAATTGAACAATTTTGGATCAGTTTAAAATCTACAGTCGCGGTAGTTAAGAAAGTCTCAGACAACTATTTGTGCCACCCTTCATCGAGAAGGCAGGTTTGAGCGTGGCATCGCAGGACAATGGCTTCTTTGTTCTACTCTCACCCTTTCCGAACCCTTGTTGGTAGAGATGATTTTACACTGTTCATCCCTCCTTTATCACTCAAGTTGCACATAACTGTGAGAAGCAAATCTAAAATATATTTATTTAAATTTGTGACACTGAATTCTTTTTTAATTCACAATGCTTAAATTTCCCTTCAATGAAAAACAAATAGATACTTCTTATATATGGCTGATCAGATTACATATTAACATCAGAGAAACATTCTTAGCAACAAAGGCCAGGTAAGCATAGCAAAGAACTTGCCACAAAAACCAGACCTCCAACCAGAAATGTCCTCAGTCTCGTCATCAGATCATCATTCCAACCATACTATTACTAGACTGTTACACCTCGTCAGTCTCTCCTGATGACTGGGGGTAACTTGTGGATCTTTTGGTTTCAGCAGGCAAAATAATGATTTCGGCCAGACATTAAAGTTTCTCTGTTTTTATTTTAATTTTGGTTATTTTCCATTATATAATTATATAATATGAGTTTATTAACAGAAAACATATACAGCATGGGTTTAAGATCACATTATTGAAAGAATGGGCCGGACCTTATTAGACAATTAACACAATTTAAATAAATTCGTGACAATAAACATGTTAAAGAGTCGTAGGATGCTTCTGCATGTCTACTCTGAGAAACGTCGTGGTTGGATGCTAGTCCGAAAAGGTTACGATAAACTGAAGGGCTGGCGGTTTGAACATTGCTAAGCGAAGTGGAACAGCTGACAGGATGTCAGGGGGCCTTAGTCATCCGCCCCATGGAGACTGATCTGGTCCTTGGAAAAGTACTTGGGTCCGGTACTTGGTCCCTGTCTGTGAACAGATCCAAAACACAATTGTTCAGGACTGATTCACAGACAGTTGGTGAAATAGGCAGAAAATGCCTTCTAGTCACGATGATGGTCGGGGAGTGATGGTAGTAAGAACTCACCAAACAGGGCGATGTCTTCCAGGGTCTGCCCGATTGTTGAGCACCCAAAACCGCCGCTGACGATTCAAATTTTGAAAAAATTAATTATATACGATGACTTATACAGGACAATTTTTATGAGCTAGGTCTATACGGACTGACTAACGCCTAAAAACTACTGTTGTGGGAACATCCCTTGTCTAATTTGATCACATCTTAAAAGAAAAACAGAGAGGCATCCCAATGATGTAGATACGATGCAGACAGTCCCGAATCGTGGCGCGCGCAGCTAGTTTGGAGCGGCCGAGACTTGCAATTAAAAAGGTGACGTTAAAGGAAGATAGGGGGGAAGGCTTTGGCTTTCAGACCGAAAGGTTCCGAAGATTACAGAGGTTCTTGTCAAGAAAGGCAGACTTCGATATCTCTGAAGTTGGTGGTACTGCCCGATGTCAGTGCGACCTACTGAGGTGTGGCTGAACCGATTAGAGGTCATCTTGCACGAGGCGGCTGCTACAGCATTGAGCATTGGGCATACAGGGCAGACTAGGCCAGCGCTCTGGTGGCCTGGAAAGGAACTTCGGGGTACTGGTTACTGCGGGAGATGCCAGAGGGCAGGCATTCAAACTCCCAGGGGAAGTGATTCGCAAAACTACTGCTAGGTGGCATAAGCATGTACATTTGAGACTAGTGTGGTGGCCTTGGGGAGAGGCCGACCATGGCCAGGGTTAGAGGCCGACCATGGCCAGGGTTAGTGGCCGGTCATCGCTCTGGTCCAGCGTTCCCAGGAAAACTTGGAGAGGTGGGGGTGTGGGGCTGCTGATGACAGTGGGAAAGATGCTCTACAGGGCCCAGAGGCATGACTATAGTTTGGCGAAGATGATTCGCGATCATGTCAAGGAGTGCTTGCGTCAGGCGAGGTCTTGGAAGTGGCCTGCCCTAAGAGCTTGCAAGTCATAGCAGTTCTAGTCACGGATCGGAGGCGAATTCCAGGCGACCTCCGTGCACCAAGGCGGGGATAAAGCGATACTGAGTCTGACTGGCAAACGACTCGGCAAAAATCGGATCTAGGGCTGGAAAAATTTGGGGAGACAGGTCTGACAAAGGTTGAATGAGAGTGTACAGGAGGAGGAACAAGTTTAAGTTCTTGAAGCAAAGGTTGACTGGTGACAATTTAAATTTAAAAAATTCAAATTTAAAGTTGTGCCAAAAATACTAGTTGGCGGCACAAGACATACATCACATGTTTAAAAGAAAATGAGAAAAAAATGGTAAAAATATAGGTACTAAAATTAGAGAAAACGTACCTACGTAAAATTTGTAGCAAGTTAAAAATCAGCAGTACTACATTTCTAGTTATAAGGCATAAATAATTACAGTTTCAAGTGCTAGTACTATGAATTTAATAACAAATTTTATTGAACTCTGTTTTTTTAAATATTTTTATAATAGTTTCCAAAATTTATTTAGTTTTATTTAGAAAAGCATGATTATGTTTATAGTGGTTATCACATTGTTTGCTAGGTTAATAATTGTGCAAATGCATTTTTTTAGTATCTTATTTTACTTTGAAAGTTATTCTTGCTAAATATAATTATTACTCATTTTACCTATGCTAAAAATTTGGCTGAAATCTAAGTACAATTGCAATAAATATTTTAACTTATAATGAATTTAAATTACTTAATATTTTGATTAACACCACCAGAAAAAGAAACAATGATACTAGCTTATAAAAAAACATACACTATAATTAAATATTCCCTTCAATGTAAAACAAATATATACTTCTTGTATAAGGCTGATCAGATTACATATTAACATCAGAGAAACATTCTTAGCAACAAAGGCCAGGTAAGTATAGCAAAGAACTTGCCACAAAAACCAGACCTCCAACCAGAAATGTCCTCAGTCTCGTCATCAGATCATCATTCCAGCCATGCTATAAATAAACATCACAAAACCTTAATACTGAACTGACGTGACTTCAAAGTTTCTAAATGCTAGGTTCCAGTTTCGTTAGGAAAACATCTATTGCACAAAAATAAGTGTGTATTTTTTACAGGAAAAAATCAAGGCTTTATTCACAAATTCAGAATAATAGAATTGACTACAAACAATTAAAAACTATTTAAATAATATATTATGGAAGGGGTTTCTTAGACATTAAAAAAATATATTTATAAATTTATACTTCTTATTCAAAGGATACAAAAAATTTATGTGTAATGCAAATTTAATAATCACCCGTGCTCAGCATTTTGAAAATTTTAACAGATTTGTTCAATATTTTTAAAAAATATATCACTGTATGCACCAATGGAATGATATTACAATTTGTGAAGATAATCAGATACAAGAACACAAGAACTAGTTATACGATAATCTAATAACCACCATATCTTGAAAAAGTTGGCAACCGGTTCTTGCAGGATTTAAAACACAATAACAACTTTTGTCACAAAATAGATTCAAAAGATATATCAAGAATCTAAACAGGGTGTCTAGTGCCAAGCATTTTTAAAATTCCCAGACATTTCCAGGTTTTCCAGACTAATTCAAAATTTTCCAGACATACTTAAAAATAATAATAAATACCACATGTGAAAACAATTAACTCGCCAACTTAAATACAGTAGTACTGTTTGATTTTGGTTCTCAAGTATTTTATGAATAATGCACACAGACTTACGATACACAATGTAAGACAGACACACAGGCATATGTATTCTAATTAAATTTAAATTTTCATTGCTCAAAAAGTCTAGACTCACCTCTTTATCGTAGTGCTACATTCAGTCATAATAAAACTATCCAAATGTCAAGATGTGTTCTGCTGATAAGAATTTGCTACACAATTAGCCTTCAAATCCTGTCTCTAAACACAGAGTCTTCAAATTCACAAAATTGCATCATTAATCTTAAAAAACTTGTATATAGTAAATTGTAACTGTAAGTACATATAAATGAATATAAAAATATAAGAAATGGATCTTAAAGAAATATAAAATTACGGCATAAATATTAAATACTGTCTTTTTGTGAAAATTATGATAGAATTTAGTAGGCCTAAACACTACAAAATGGGCTCTATTATCACTGCACTACGTTTTAAGAGCTTCTATTCGAGAATCAAGAATTGCACTTTCATTTTAGTTATCTTCTAAAATTTTCTTTTTTCTTGCCTGAAGCTCTGCAAGTTCAGCAGCAATTTTACATTTCAAGATATTAGTTTCTGCTTTCCTTGAGAAAGCTCCTTCTGCTTTTGCAAATAGTCTTTAAAGTTGGAGTGTGCATTACGAACTGCATGTATAAGCTGCTTTGTTACAGGAAAATCATAAATTCCCCCAGCTGCAGAGACACTATCATGAATTCTCCTTTGAGCTACGAGAGATATTTCTTGTTGATTTTCCACCAGACATTCCTTGTTTACAGAAAATCCTCTTTCCAGAGCAGCATTGCCATTTGAAAAGATTAAAATCATCATCAGGAAAGATGCCAAATTTTTTTGTTTCCTCAAAGGAACAAATTTTCAACCGATCAAACCAAAACTGATCAAGGCGAAATTTACTGCGTGTGTATATCTTCACATTTTCTTGCACCAACTTTACAGCACACACTTGCTTGAATTCTCTACAAATTTTATCAGCTTGCACTCCAGAAATCCAGTTATTGCATACAAAATGTTCTAGTGCAGCTGCCACCTCTTATTTGCCAAATTTGGAATACAAACTACTAAAGGGTCAATGAAAGAAATGCTCCTAGTCAAACTGAGATAAGTGGAGAGCGATTCAAAATCTTCTTCACAAGTTCTTGTAGGCAAGAACATTCATGTCTGAATAACTCAATGTCTTTCTGTGTTAAGTTTTTTTTAGAACGCAATGCTGCTTTTGTTCCAAAACCCAGGTCAACGTTTTTGTGAGACATAAGATATGTTCCCGACAAAATCAAAGGCAGACAAGGGCATGGATTCAATTACTTCAGGTTTGACAAACCTTATCATAAGATTTTTAACAACAGCACAAAAATCTGAATAAAGTGAATAAAGAAAGGAGCCATTTTATCAGTCTGAAATTCTTTCAGAAAAGGTTCAATTTCAGTTGCCACAGAAGAAAAAAGTGCAAGATTAGGACCAAGCAATTTATCACGAAGAGCATTCTTTACCACCATAAAGCTTGCACACTTTGGTTCAGACTTTGAACAAAGTGACAATGTATTTGTGCAAATGGGGCAGTAATTCCAAGGCTCTGTTTGCTACACACACATTATCTAACCAACGAACTGCACAAAATTTCAAAGGAAACCAATCTGATCCTGTTATGCGGATAAAATCTGCACGATGACTAGGGATATTGTAAAAATGATTGTGAATTGCACTAGTGATGGCCCGATATCCAAAAACCTGATACCGATACTTCCAAATTTACCGAACCAATACCCGATATTCCGATAATAGGCCTATCTCATTTCTAACACTGATTCTATAAAATTGTGGTTCTGGAGTACTGTTAAGAGACAATAATGAAAAATGTTAAATATTTAATAACACATCCTTATGTGAATGTATATTATTTTTATTAATTGTAAAATATTGTATATTATTTTTATTAATGGTAAAATATTGTAAATTCACATTAAATGAAAGCTAATAATGAAATTATCATAATGGCCTACAAATAAGCTCTCTAAATTCAAGGTCATAAAAAATTAAATTGTTTTTCAAGGCCAGATAAAGCAATATTCTGGTGTAGGTATTACCTACAGTATGCAAAAAACATATTGGAACTACAAGGAAACCAATTTCAGTCTCGGAAAGGTACAATTTGCCTTCCAGTAAGCCAGTGGGCTGTCATTCCATTGTTCAAGTGTATCACTCCATATATTGGTGCGTAAACACGTAAAAATACATGAAAAGTAATTTCAATACAACTTTGAAATGTACTGCGGAGTTTATAAAACCACACATCTTTATTTATGTTGTTGGCAATGCACTCAATATAGCCAACATAATACCTGCAGCTTTCCCTACTTAAACACGTTTCATATTTTAGCTTCTGTAAAACTTACGTAACGTCTTTGTATAGAACAGCGGTTGGCGACCATGAAACGACACGGAAAGAAAATGCCTGTTATATCAAGCAGCAACTTTATTCTTCTTCATGTTTACTTACAGCTATACCACTTATTAAATTAAATATCTTAATAATTTTTGTTTATGCAGGGTGGCCACTCTTCTGGGATGATAAAATTCCTGGTTTTTTCCAGGTTTTTTCAAGGGTGGTTTTTATCAATATTTGCCTACAATTTGCATTTTTGTTACACAAAGCACACACAATATGATGTTTTATTGGCGTTAAACAATAGACAACTTAACTATAGGCTTAAAAATTAAATCAATGAACTTGCTTAAAACAAAACCTACCACCAACAAAAAATTTATAATCTCACGTCACAAAAATTACTTGACACCAAACGCACGTGTTTTGCCTCTCTTGCGTGGCTGGCTAATGCTGTTCTTCCCATCCATGCTACCGATATTGATTTTAACATTACACAAATTGCAAATAGCGTGTGTCCTGCACTTTGGATCTTTCTCCACCCATTCAAACTCTTCCGTATATTTGTCATTGTACGTGGTGACCGAACTCGTTCACATTTTGATAGTCTGCGCCAATTACATGTTAGTTTAAAAAATTCAAAACAACGTCCCGCACAACTAAACTTTTTAAAAAAACTCGAGAAAAGTATCCGTGATACCGTGACGCAACAACATGAGCGCAAAGTAGAAACAAATATACATACAAAACTAGTGCTACCAACATGCAGTGCGAGAAATTACTACCACCCTACAACAACGTTTTCAGCCAAAATGCTGTTGCTTTTGAATACAGAAACATAATAAGTATGGAAGTCTGAATTGTTAACGGTTTCTTACGTACTACAAAAGTTTTTAAATGCAATATGAACAAATTAACTTTCACAAAATATAGCACACGAGCACGCTGTCGTGCTTCGACGGGTGGTGAACGTGATCATTTAACAGCCGTATGTTATTGTAACCGTTACTTCATAAAAAAATTCCTGGTTGATTCCCGGTATTCCTGGTTTTTTTTAAGAAATCCTGGCTATTTCCCGTATTTCCCGATTTCCCGGTTGGCTGGCCACCCTGGTTTATGTTTTCAATTTTTGTACACTTAGAGAACTTTGAAATCAAGCGAAAACATTTTGCAAATTTCTGAAACGAATAAATATGCACTAATGACTGGGATTTGTGTACACATGGAAGAATTGTACCGTCGGAATGCAAAACAGTATCAGAAAAAAGAAATAGGCTTGAAATTGTTTCAGTGGAAAATATGCTTGGAATTACTAGGTAATATGGTGACGTGAAGAAAGATAAATTACGCCCGCGGAAAATAAGCTTGTAATTAAGGTTAAAGTTATGTGAGAAGTATTATTGGCGAGAACAAACATCGGTTATCAAAATATTGCCAGTATTTACCGATGTCAGATATTGTAAAATGTGTGTATATTACCGATCTCCGATACTGAATATCGGGCCATCACTAAATTGCACGCAAAAATGGAATAATTTCCCATCCTGTTCCTTTCATTGCTGTCTTGAAAGCACAGTGCAATGAATGCAGACCACAAGTGCCAATATCCAAAATTACACCATGTGGACGGCCTTCTTTTAAATCTTCTCTTAGATCTTTTAAAAAGCATAAGTTCTCATTCGGACCATCCATAGACACTTGAAGTATCTTGTGTAAAAGAGCAGAAGTTAACGCACTTTAAAATGCATTAAGTAAATCTGCTGCAGTTGAGTGACCCAAGAAAACAGAGGTTAAGTAGTGAGTACAAGTCACATTCTTGACATTGTCCCAATACCGCACTGTTAAATCCATCTGCTGTTTTTGCACAACCTTATTTAAACTTTCATCAAAACCAACGGCAATATGTGAACAATTTGATATAGCAGCTTTGAGATCTCACTCGAGTTGTGGCGCCAAGCCATGAACAATAGGATAAGATACTTTTGCTTTGCTCATAATCTTGCGGTGGATTGAAACACTACTTTCAGCATTCTGTAACGAGTTATGTGATGTTACACAAAACAAAAACCACATGACCTCTGCTCTTGTTACACAAAACAAAAACCACATGACCTCTGCTCTTGTCACACCATCATTCAACAAATATGTTTTCAATAACTTTTATTCCTTTTCTACAGATGTGCATGTGCAAATACACGAGTATGCTGAGCCAGCAACTGCATTTTCTAACTTCGGTACATTAGGTGATGGTGATAACTCTGAACCCTCAGAAACTGATGAATTCTGAATAGATTCTGATGATACTTCAGGTAAATCTGTTGACTTTACTTGTGAAGTTGTTTTTGATGGCCCTGTCTGGCCAAAATTTGTATTTGGGACCGATTTACTGGCTGCCTGTAATCTTTTTCTATGCTTTGCCCCAGACGCATGACTTGTGAGAGCTTGTTTCCCCATGTTGCTAAGCTCAAACTTTTGCTTGCACACATCACACCATGCAGAATAGGGATTTTCTTTCAATACCCTTCACCCATGCATACATTGGGTCCTGGTTCCATTCAGCTCTGAATACCGTTTTGTTTTTTAATTTTGAAGGCGGCATGACACCTTGAGATGGGAACAAAACACAGCTGTTAAAAATTAATACTTTCTAAAAATGACAGCTTACATACAGAAAGTACATTTTGAGTTGATACAGAGTAACCAAAACCCTATCAAATATCTGCAATCTTATCAACATACCACATCCTTACTGGTTAGTGCCTACTTCATATGAGAGTAACAGCTGAATTAATGTAACCTTATTAAAAGTTATATATATTCCTGTATCAAGTGTATATTCACAGGCAGCCTGTATCACAAACTTAATCACAGCTATAATTAAAAAAAGGTTTGTTCTTTCACAGCAAAAAAAAAGTTCTTTGTTGATAATTACTGTCCAAAATAGACTACAGTTAATTTAAACAAGTTTCATTTTTTACCTGATGGTACTTTGTAATATCATTAAGTATGTTAGGTTATGTGTTGTTCGAAGAACAGGTAAGTTATACAAAAAATGTTCACTTTTGGAAAAACCCACCCATTCTCACGGTTTAAAAATAATTTTATTTCCAGTTAAACATAATCCAGTAGGCAATTATGCAAAATAACTGTTTACAAACAAAAAAATAATTGCATTCATACCTAAAAAGATTAAAATGACATCATGCTGAAGTGATTATTATAAATACTGGTATTTACTTCATAACCTAATTAATTGAAGAAAAGGTTCTGTGAAATCACACACATACAGTGACATCAGATAAGGCTCACTTACCTGTTAAATAAACAAAGCAGATTGTCGAGAAACTCAGTATAATCAACTACCATTTGGCCTCCGGAACGTTCCAGGATTATAACACGAATAAAAAGAGATATAAACAATTACAAAAAAAATATTTACAAAATCATTTTAAAGTCGGAAAGCATGAAGCAAAACCGTAGCATTTCAAAGCACTGGGTGGTAGTTGCCGCCTAGATAGAAAGTAACAAGATAATTATCAAATGCATGACTATAAGTACGTAACCTAAATTCACCAAAACAAATAACCACAATAAATAAAATGAAAGAAACAAGTACAATAAATGCTAGCGAAAAATTGTGACGGCGTGGCTTGGCTAGCCAGGAATCGACCAAAACAACCGAGAAGCGAGATGTAGAACACGCAGTTTAAGTAAATTACCGTAACTGCAGAAATGTTTAAAACTCATCTGCTGTGAGATACCTAGACTAATTTAAAGATACAGCAGAAAAAATTCCACGTGTTTTTTAAAATTTCCGACTCAAAATTCCCTGACAATTCCGGTTTTCCCGGTCGCTAGACACCCTGCTAAAGTATGTAACAGAACTGTTACATGAAAAAAGGTTATTTTTGACCACAATTTCAATATCAATTGTAGGTGAGGGAAAAAAACATTACGTAAATTCAGTTCTTGATGGCTTAAAAAAGTAGAGTACTTCATGAATAACTACTTTGTAAAAGTAGCAAGATGCTAAAAACAAATATCTCAAGATTACTTACATTATTACTTTATGTATCTTAAAACCCATGCAGGCCACCAAGTGCTACCTGCTAGCGAATGTCTATGAATACTCACCCTTCTGGCCAGCAGCAGCCCAGTGCAGTACGCAGAAGCATAATTCGTAAGGCCAGCCTTGATTCCGTAATGAGGCAACTCATGGCTGTAAGCTGCACACACTATTTTATCTCCCTCTATGCGAGAATATGCAATCTGCAAAATATCAAATTCAGAAAAAAATATTTAAATATCTTCGCAAGAATCTTGCTGTCACTCTCCAAATATATTTCACACTAACCTATTTATAGATTTGGTTACATTTTAAACTTACTATTACTTTAAAGGCTAATTTAAAAACCAAGTTACGGTAATTATCAGACATCGCGGCTTTTAGGAATGGAAAGAAAAATAGGAAAACATGGTTTTTACACACTACACACGTCCCTTAATTTACTAAGGAATAGTTTCGTAATCACTACTAGTTTGTGAAAAAATTATAATTTCATACCTTACATTAAAATACCGGAGCTTTTATGCTGCCGCTGCCATTCGTTGTGCACCTGCGATAAATATAAATATATGTTTTCCATATAATAGGGATGTTCCTGAATTAACCTGGCAAAGGTTTCTTAATTACCACTAGTTTGTGAAAACTTAACAGCTTACATTAAGATACCTACGTTGACACGCAATCTCAGAAATTCATTGTTAATGTTTACCCATGTGGGTTTATTTTTAATTTTTATGAGAACTTAAGACAATGTAGGTAGTGGTGTAATAATGAAATTATTTTAAATAATGACTATTACAGTTGTGAGGAATTTTTAATGCTTATATTTCATGTTTGTTTTATTAGAATACGTACTTAACGGTATAACAAAATGTTTGTTTTGTTAAATTGCATTTAAAGTACGTACTATCTCAAGTCATGATGTAACGAAGAAGTGTAATGGGAGCCTAAAGTTTGAATTGAATTGTTAACATTGTTCATTTTCTGTGAGGATTATGTGCTGTGCACTGAAGTAGCTGACACATTGAATTTTGCAGTCTTTCTAAGGAGATCTTTAATTACAGCTGTCATATATTGTGTTTGTTATGGCTGGTGTATCATGTATCCAAGTTTATCCAAGGATCTTGAAGCCTTGATCCAGATGGCATGATCTTGTGGAACATGATGCTTGTTGTTTTAGTTCAGTACCGTAACTTCCCTGAACCTAAACAAAAATTGTGAAATAAGAAAGAATTATGATTTTAGGTTGGGTAAAAAATTATTTTTATTCTACTTATGATAATTTATTATTATACAATAATTTTTTTATGTACAGGATCTTCCAATGTACAATATTAAAACAGCCAGCATCTTGTACCACAGGATCAACAGAATCATGCCATCATGATCTTCCGACATACTGAATTAAAACAGCAAGCATCATGTACCACAGTTTAATGCTAATAGGTTCCAGGGATAAATTTAATATATGAAATGGAAGAATAGCATATTTTTAATTCTCCACAGTTGGCTACAGTTGTGCTAAACAAAGATATACACAATTGTAGCAGCAGTGTGAAAACACATGTATTGTAATGCAAGCTTTGAACTATTATTTTTCACAAACCAGAAGGAATTAAGAAACCATATTTCCAAGGTAAATTTATGGATGTCTAGTACTTGAAAAACATATTTTCCATTTTTTATTTACTTTTCTTTCAACAAAACCTTGACGTCTGATGCTGGTATAGCAATGTAAGCTATGATCTATTACTTTTTCCATTCTAAAAAGCAGCGACATCCGATAATTACCCAAGTTACAAATTTTGTCATTACAAGAATGTCTTAGTTTACCAAGGTAATGTGGACTGCAGGAACATTATATATGCAAAATTCTGAAAACCTTAACACAGATATAATACGAAAATCACGTTTTTCAGTTGGCCCAGTGGTCTCATTCGGGGTAACATTTTCCCAGCTTTTCTTCAAAATAAGTTCTTACACGTCACTTATTTTTGGTTATCCAGTAAATTGCATCATTGAGGCTAATTTAATTAAGACCTTTGACAATGGTTAGATCAAATTCTAGGTCCTCACTCAAAAGTTTTCAACCGTCTTTAGCTCCGGTAAAACAGAACCTCGGTTAAGTGAGACACAACAGTACAATTTGCAAATGAAGAAAACAGTAAAATAAAACCTTAGCAAGAATAATAAAGCAAATTTATTTTAAATTTACCTGACATGTTATGTCCTTATTGGAAAACCTCACAATTAGACGGTACTTCGGTGTGTTATATTTATTCTTATCTTGTCTTGTAAGTCGCAAGCGGGCATAGTAATCAGTCTTGCCTTCACGTCGCCTCTTAAACTTTACCTGGTATCTTTTGAAATACTGCTTATTCTTGACCACTTTTACGAAACCCTATAAAAAGAATGACATACATTTGTTACAATAACAATTCTTCAAAAGATCAACAAAAAATAACCTGAAACCATAAAGCCATTTATGGCTGCGACATGCATTTGTGTGCTGAAAGTGTAATTTTAAAAGCTATTTTGTACATTCACATCAATTTTTACCCAAATATTAACATATATTTTCCCTAATGCCAAATCATGTAATTTAGACAGCACTGAAGCTTATCTCTTAACACAAACAGTACACGAAATACACGCACAGAAAAATTATACCTACATATACTAAAGTAGACTCCCAATTATCCGTGTGTGGGTTATCCAGGTTGCAGATTAACCGTGCCACATTTCACTTTTGTAAACCATAAAAACAAAAATAATTTCTCACTATTTCTGCGCAAACACAATGGCACTTATGCAGCATTAAATACAATGCAATAGCCTAATAATACGACGAATCAACAACTATTCGCTTCCTTCATTGCATAATTATTTCTAACTGCCCAAGTGTTCAGCAAACGTTAATATTTCGCCATCTTGCATGATAACAGCATCTCTGGAGAGAAAAGCCAGAAGATCTGAGGTCTAGTTTACTTCGAGGTACTAGGATCGCTAGTGGCAAATCATGGCATACACGTATTTAGTTAACAGTCTGGAATTATGTTAACAGGTTAAATAATCTTTCTAATAGAAAATGTTAAGTTTATGGTTTTTAAATTCTTATTAAAATAGAAATATATCTTCTATATCAATAAAATTATTATTTTGTAACTAAGAAATGTTGGTAGTATTTTCATAGGAAAAAAAAATGTTATGCTCAAGCCCTAATATGTAAAAAAAAAAACATGTGAATTTTTTAATTTAATTTTAAATTGTTTAATCTCTAAATTTTATTCAACATGTATTTAAAGGTACTTCCAATTTGTTTACATACAAATTATTCATTATAACTGGAGTGTCTTGATAAAAATGGTAGTCAGCAATCGAACTTCCCTTTTCAGAAAATGAATTATTTTGTTTAAAATACTCTTATATGGGAAAAAAAAAGTGACTAGCACAGTTTTGATTAGCGCTGTTTTACTGGAACGAATTAGGGCATTACCTTGAGGGACAGACGTTACAGTGTTTTGTCTAAATAGCCGGGATAAATTTTTTTTTTACATTGCTTTAACAGTGTTTTTCGGTTATCCGTGGACCCCTTGCCTGTCATTACCCCAGATAATCAGGAGTCTACTGAGTAATACAATAAAAAAGTCTGACTACATTTCGCTTCAGAATGCAAAATTTGATATTTTTGGAGAATTTATTTGGTACAAGGCAAACGTATTTATGTGAAAAGAAGCCAATGAATGAATTTTATAATATTACTTGAAGCTTGAAGAACAAGTAAAACCTCTATGCAGTGTATTTCACGGAAACAGCACAAAATTAAGATGTGTAGAGGAAAGCAACATGTGTGGCCTTTGGTTTAAGAACACTTATCATAAAAATTGATGTCATTTCATTTATAACAGAAATTTTGTTTTATTCAGACATTTGAAAGTGAATTGTTTAATTTTTTTTAAATTCACAGTTTATCAAAAAAATCTTAAAAAATTTGCATTATCGCAAATGTGATAAATGCATATCCCCATTTTGGCTACTTTAATTTTGTTATATTTATTAATAGGATTATAAGAGTTTTTTACATGTTAGATAATTATAAATAAACATGATTGACAATTAATTTGCAAGATGGATGAGAGTTTGAAAACCACAACTGTTAAAAACAGAAGCTTTTGTCTGTTATGTACAGGGTTTCCCAAGTTTCAGCAGCAAAGAAACAAGTTTGTTTTACAAATTTTACAAACGCGGTTGACAAACCATTTTTACGATTGAGAATTATTTAAGACAAGATATGTTAATACACTTTACAAGTTTTTTTACATGTAGACATTTTATTTTTCAGTGGATTATTTATGACCCACTATACCAAAGACTAAATGTAAAATATGACTAATTCTCTAATATTCTTTTTGTAAAATCCAAAATGCATTTAGTTACTTCTTAACGTGTTTTCTAATTATTCTGTAAAAGTGAACTGCATTTTAACAAGTCGTTCCACAGTAATAACCATTTAGAGTAGAGGTTAGGTTAGCCACATGAGAAAAATTATATTTTCAGGTTAACAGTTGGTGTAAAATTATTGTGAACTAGCAGTGTGTCCAATGGGAAAGTACATGATTCTCAATTTTGATGAATTATGAAAAATGCTGATACAAACAACTTTTAATAATAAACAGCAGTCTAATAAAACACAAATTTCCTTTTTTTTTTTAACTTCAAAAATCCTTTCTTAGTGCTCACATACTTAATTTAAGAAAACTTCTATGCATAATTCCATGCTTCCAGACATACCGGGTGGTGTCTGTCAGTCAGTGTTAAAAGTTTTAGTAAGAAAATATTAAACCCCCTTAGAAAATTCTTCAAAAACATGTTAGAAATTTTTTATTTATTTTAAACAATGTGAGTCATCAGGCTTCAAAATTCCCTTTCAATGTTTAAGAAAGCATTATTCAGTTTCTTCCTTTACTCCCATGCTCAGGTTTAGCTATGGTATCAATCATGGCCCCCACAAGGGCGGGGCTGGGTGGACCCCTGGGTCCAGGGCCCGAACCCATCACAGTTTAGTTTTATCTCAGTGTGTGGAATTAAATATACATAATCCCTGTGGTTATTTTAAAGTAAAATAATTTTATAAATAAAGCTTAGTTTGGACTTACAAATAGTAACCATAATTTTACCCTGAATTTTCAGGTTAAACAACATTTAAAAAGAATATAGGTAAGAAATAACCATGCAATTATAATGTACCATGTGACTATAAAATTGTGTGTGTTTGTTAAGAGGGGGGGGGGGGGGGGGGGCACCTCTCCGATCCTGGGTCCAGGGCCAGTAATCGAATGGTGGGAGCCATGGTATCAATGATATGTGTGAATGTGTTTAATATTATTAGAAGAATTAGTATTTTACACAAAAGTGGCTCTCCATCAGAATTACCCAGATAAATATCCATTGCAATATACCAAGCTGCCCTCTATGCAGTATATTGTGAACCACAACCATCAGACAAGTGAATGTAGCACGCTGCTACAAAATACTAATCAACGGCCTGCCACATTTACAGCCACATCTGACTGATGCGTTGAGTGGATCTGTTACGACCAGACTGGAAAACTTAAGGCAAATTATAGGCCCTGCCATCTTGGATTTTTCCATCTTTTTGCTAAGAATCTAATTCTGAACTATTTATCACAATGTTTTGGCA
The DNA here is from genome assembly GCF_032445375.1 of Bacillus rossius redtenbacheri. Lineage (NCBI taxonomy): Eukaryota > Metazoa > Arthropoda > Insecta > Phasmatodea > Bacillidae > Bacillus > Bacillus rossius. The sequence continues at coordinate 52,647,607 of NC_086330.1, forward strand.
TGTAAAGGCATCAATCAAATCTCCCAGACATTATGTACCTTGTTGCAGCTGCATATTTACTGACAGGTTCTAATATGTAAGTGCTTTGATGTAATAAGTTATTATTTAACATGGGCAACTACAACTATAATTACCTATAATCACACCAGTTCACAAGTGTTGACTTCAATAATTGGCCAAAGCTAAGTCCTATGCCATGTTGACTAAAAATAATTAACACTGGAAGCTTTATTCCAAGCAGTATGAAAATATTTGAAATTGCAAAATGGCAAGGCCTAATTCCCCTTGAAGTTCAGAGGATAGACATCAGTCAGCATCATCTGATGTCACAAACAATATTTGGCAATAAGAAACATAATTGTAATGAACTATAAAATTGCATAAAAATAATTTCTTAACAAATGATTTAATGAATTTTTTTTTTTTTGGTGCAACATTTCTTAAATTTTTTCATTTATGTTACTTTGAAACAGAAAAAAAAAATACCCGAAAAAGTACATCAAATGGAAAATGTTTATAGGTTTGCTAGAAATATATATTAAACTTTTAGTTAAAATTTAAAAAGTCCTGAAATTGCATTAATTTATTAACAGTAATTTCTCTTTAGTATAAAGTTCTAGAGGAAACCTTAGATAAATATACATAGTAAGGTAGATGTACCAGTAGTCGTCATGCTAAGAAGAGTTTTATAAAAAAAAAAAAATTGTGTACATAACCTTGTAGGTGTATTACTGCCCCTACATGTTTGTTTTTAACCTCAAACTTTACTCTACAATGCTATCCAACACTCTTCGATAAACACAAATTATTTTTGTAGATTTATAATTTTGAAAAAAGTGTGATTTCGAGCCAGTAGTCGTCATGCAAATTTTCGTGTTTGCCAGTGTTCGTCACATGTTTGTGCCAGTAGTCGTCATGTGCGATTTCGGCTGCATTAGTTTTAATTCATGGATCCAGAATGGTAGTATTGTACTATTTGGGCTTCAAATTTTATTTGGTACTATATTTTAAACATCAAAATGGCATTTCATAAAGATCGTTCAGTAATATAATGAATAATCCTCATTAAATTTTGAATTTACTTACAGCACTCACGGAACAAAGAGGGACAGCACATAGAGCTGTAGCAAACCGAATGTATTCGTTACTGAGTAACGGGTGTGCCGTCTAGTAACGAGTAACGAAACGTTACACACGGCTGCATTTTGTTACTCGCATTTCTTGTATATTTTACGCATGTGCGCGCATATTCAATGAATTTACGATACAAAGAACGATGTTTGTTTATTAATAAAGTATAATTTGGAAATTCCTCGTCTAAGTTTTTTTACTGTTTATTAAAGGTATTATGTGTGTAGACAAAGTTTGAGATTGGAACAGAAACAACGTAACAAAGTATTTTTTTACAAATTAGAAATATGTATGTTTTTGTTTTTCACTATCGCGTATTTTCACGTTTTTTTTTGTTCTTATCTTAAAAGAGATATAATAAAGCCGCTCTAATGAGATTTAATTGTTTCTTGGTTAACAAAAACTGTTTAATTATCAAATATTGTTAATTGTTTATATTATATTTATTATTATTTACGCGACGTCATACTGTACGTGTACGCAATACGACTCAATTCGTTGCTGCAACATAACATAGCATGTTATGCGGTATCACAAGTAAAATATAAAAATGAATCAGGGCCCGCCCATCTTCCTACCCAAGGGCGATTTGCCTTTGTGTTTATCGGACAATGTGTTCCTTGGCACACTATTTTTTTCCGCTGCACATTTTATACTCATACCATTCGCTACATCTTTAAGAGCAGCTTCCATGGCTGACTCTTCATACAACAGTATTTTCCGTTTTGGCATTTTGCCCTGTAATTAAAGAACGAGACACATTACAATGTTTAGTTTACTTATTAATGTCAAAATATATATCGAATGACCCCTAAATTAATGTAAACAACAATGCCTACACAATTTTTGCAATCAATAAAGTAAAGTAATTTCCGACCCAGAAGTCGTCATACACATGCATCGGAAGTCGTCATAGGTGACGACTACTGGATCTGATCATAATAACGTACTTTGTCTATTAACAACAAAGAACCAATATTATTTAAGAACTTTAGGGTGTAACTTAGCACAACTTTAAATAAAATATTAAATGTACCAGTGCTCGTCAGGTATGACGAACACTAGCAATACAAGGTTTTTATTGATCCGGTTTTCGTCACCCTAACTAAATCATACAAAGAAAACGAATTTTTTTAAATAAACACTTTCACCTCTTCAAGAACATTTAACAAACACATTCAGCCCAAAACATCACGAATAAACATAAAAAATTACAGAATTAGAAGTAAAAATGTGCACTAACGTCCTTAGTGTTTTAGTATAGGAATTCCCCTATTTATCTTCACTGCTCTACGAACTTTTGATGCACGGACTTTTTTTGATTGAAAATAGTGTTTGTTCCGAAAACTATTGTGGTAATTTCAGCTAGAACGTCGACTAAATTTTTGTCAATATTTAAGTTGGCGATATATTGAGCTACTTCTCTATTATTTACATTTGAAGTTGCTAGTGACGACCATTGGAGCAGTGACGAGTACTGGGGCACTTACCTTAATCTACTGAGCTTCCCTCTATGAATGATCACGTGAACCAAATGCATCAGACCAGTTAAAGTAGCACATTGCTACAGAAAATCTACCGGACAACATGGCTACAAAACACAGTCAGGCAGATTAGAAAGACGGGACTGTGCAAATGTGGCTGGGCCTTAATTTGTAAGTGTAAATTACCATATGGTTAGGAAATATTGACAAAATAAAATTATGAGTCCAAAATGCAATCACCAACATATATTAACATTTTCAACAAATTACCAAAATAAAGTAACCTCACAATTCTTACAAAAAAAAAAAAAAACTAGCAAAAATGTTCACACAAACTCAAAAATATGAATATGAAATGCTAATATTAAAAAGGCAGCACCGCCGTCTTTACATTTAAAATGATTATTAGGTATTTCAAAATGTGTTTGCTATTTACATTATCTATAATTAGGGGTATGCACTTTTCGTGTTTATTTGTTCACAGAATTCGAGGTTATTTTTCTGGAAAATCGGTGTTATTTTTCTCTGAAAGGGAGGTTATTTTGACTACCAAAATGGATAACAGTAATACCAATTTCCTATCTCAAGTCTAGTGAAAATTATTTTAACACTTAATACACACCAAATACTAACAATTTAATATTAAAAAAGATGACATTTAAAGAGGTATAATTAAAATTGAATGTCTTTCTCAATTCTTATTTAAATACTTACTGTACTCACTGAATTGTTCACTTCAAACCATTGGCAAACTGCTTACTGTAAATTACCGCTTCAAAATTATTACAACACTTAATCAACACAGCAAACAATATTTTAAATGAAAGTTAACTTAAAATAAATGAATATCAATTAAAAACAACACAGTAAGTAGGCTACGCTCACCAAGTTATTCACACTTTCTGTTGCCCGTTTCTTATGTTTTTCACCACCAATATGCTTCGCACATGAGTCTTTGCGGTCCCATGTCACAGACACATTACAAAAACGACAGAAAATGGTTTTTTCATCGCTTGCATACAAATTGTGTTGTGAAAACTCTCCGGCCCGTTGTTTGGCAGTCAATACAGGTTTCGGCATTTTTGTCAACAAAAGTAACTACGGTAAATTAACGCATTTTTGTTAAAAATATTTATTACTTCGGATAAATATGTAGGCCTACGCCACGTAAGTATTAGAGCACAACTACCACGCCACACAAGTTCAATTCATACCGTTTTCTGTTTACAAGTTTGTCATATTCATCCACGCGCGGGGCGGCCGTAAACAGCTTTGTTTTGTTGTCACTTCGTGTGAGTGTGCGTGAGCGTGACTGCGCGCGCAGCCTACCGGCTGCCAGCTGCTGCTGATTGCATCATGTGAGCTCAGCTAGTAACCACGTGTGGTGTAGCTACTGCGTATTTGTTTGATGTTTTGTGTACAAGTGTATCAAACTATACTCACGTCTTTGCTTACATTGTTAAAGTTATTCAAAACATTCAATTTCGCCTCTGTACATGTTTACACCGTTTTTCTTACCATAAATACTAAAAACATCGTCACATGTTCGCGTGTGAGAGGAAGCAGCGTATCGTACTCTAGTTGAATTATGGCGGCCGTGTTATTCAAAACATTCAATTTCGCCTCTGTACATGTTTACACCGTTTTTCTTACCATAAATACTAAAAACATCGTCACATGTTCGCGTGTGAGAGGAAGCAGCGTATCGTAATCTAGTTGAATTATGGCGGCCGTGTTGATTTACTAATTCTGCACTAGGTTAGGCCTACGTTACGGACTTCATCAGAAGTACGTATTTTTAGCATAGTTTAATCAAATAGTTATGGATGTCGGGTTTATTTGTTTTCAAACGTTAATATTCGCGTAAATATAGTATCCTATAATGTGGATATCGGGTTTATTCCTTTTAAACTGTTAAAATTCGCGTAAAAATTATTTTATTGCAAATTCGTGATTATTCGCTTTCAAATGTCAAAATTCGCGTAAAACACCGTTTTATCGCAAATGCTAATTTTGCATACCCCTATCTATAATGTATCAAAAAACTACTTCCATTACAAAAACTGGTCAAAATAAATGCAATGGTTTAAGCCTACATTCACCTGTCAACACATTGAATTTGACAGCTACATACGAAAAGGGAAATTTGCATGCAATAACTTTAAAAATTTAGCGTTAAAGAGTTAATAAATGTAATATAAATAACTAATAGTAAATTTTACACAAATAATAGTTTCAACTAAACAATGTTGACATAAATAAATTGAATTTCAAAGGTTTCGTACAACAACAAGTTACAAAATAATATCCTTCATGTAAGACCTACATTCTCGTCCTTAATAATACAATACGTGTTTTACAAACGGCAACCGCGTTCGATTTAATTCTTAACACCGAAACTGACATAGCACGCAGCCATATTGGAAAGCATGTTCACACAACAAAAATGGAAATATTAATCGAACTGTATCTTCGCCATCTCCACAATTATAATGAAAAACTACTAAACAAATTAACACTCCATCAATAACGTATATCAAAGTTTAATAAAAATAATCTTAATACACACCATTATTATAGAAAAATCACACTATCAAGCAATAACACACCATGCTACGCATACGCTAGCAGGCACTCAGCCGGAAGGAAACCATAGAAAATAAAAGGGACCATAAAATATTTGAACGTAGAAACAATTTTGAACTGACAAAAAAATATACAAATATCGATTATTTGAATTATATATAATTATTATAAAAGATAAAGATTACTATTCCAAAATAAAAGAAAGAGTGATAGAATAAGCATTAACCTGTTGGGCTACAACTATAAAATAACACACAGTCCGAATACCAGAACTTATCCAAACCCAATTCCTCTTAGATTACGAACAAGATAACGTTTTTATAAACTATACCCAAAACGAGGCTAGAAACTGATTTCAAAGCATTCTAAAGACATTTTGGCATCCATTAGTACATTGTTATGCAAAATATCATACAGATAACAGCACTATCATGTGCAATAAAGTGTATTGTAATTTTCTCAAGTACTTTCGAAGGTACAATTATTTATTTTTATGCCATTTAAGTGCACACAATGTATTCCGGAAAGATTCACTATCATAAGGTTTTATTTGGCACACTAACACTCCTAATATATTGAAACGAACCCCACTACCTCTGTGTAAATTTAGTAGTATTATGTTCTGTCCGAAATCTCGGGGTAGGTTTGGCCTTGAGGCGAGAGGCAGAAGTTCGATGCAGCAGGGCCCCCCGAGCTGTTTAGGCCACTCGGGACGCCTGATAAGTCCAAGAAAACACCGTGTTATAACTTATTAATTTAATCAAGCACAGCCCTTTACAATGTGCTACCCCTCCTGGCCGTTATGGTTGTCCCGAAATGAATAGTCACACGGGCGGCCACTCTCTCAGTGGCGGCTAGTGAATTTAATACCTGGTAAGGTCATTCAGTTCTGACACGACACGACGATTATATATACGCACTCTAAACATAATACAACTAGAACCCTAAGCAAGATCACTCTACACAATAACATTACGTATTACACTAAGCTAGGATCATGTAGGCCTGCTACTCCGGTGATGCTACATGAGTCCTGGAACTGTCCCAGATACTGATGCGTTAGAAAGGTGGTTACGTAGTGCCTACTGGCTGCCTCGTGCAGGCTAAAACTAAGAAGCCAACTGGCTAAGATATCGCGTGAGGCGCCGACGGACCATCTCGCAGTCCTTACACAGTACTTACATATGACGTAGCACGCTCGTCTTGGAGCACTAATTAATTAAGTTACATGCCACACGGTAAATCGAGACCGACCACGGGACTGAAGGAAAAGGTTTTAATAAATTGATTAATTATGGTAAACTACATGTCGGTGAAAATAAGGAAAATGCTGGTCTCGTGATGCACGGAGGCTGCTGGCCTCTGTGAGCTCCGGAAGGCTACTGCCGACCTCACCGCGCGCGACCCCCCTCCCCGCCAGCCTTCCCAAGGAAAACACTTGATTTTCGCGGGAAACTGAACCGGCCAGGTTTGGGACAAGTCGCACGGTGCAACATAATTTTGGAAAATATAAAGTTTTGAACAATGAAAATAAAGTCTAATATGTTCCTGTGGGAGAAAAAAATACATAAACACACTTTTAGTTCGGCGGAGGGATATGCCACACCCCAGTGTCGTACTGGCCATATAGTCGAGGTGGCACTTGCCAGCCGGGCCCCAGCCTGCGCGGGCCCTCACGAGTCTGGCTTGCGGGGCTTGCGGCAACCGTAGGATAGGCTGGGTCCCAGCTCTTGCGACCTCAATGTAAAACTAGATCAGATAGTTCGTTCATACACTTAGAGAGAAATGAAAAAGAAAAATTCGAAGAATGGTTGAATCTGAGCAAGCCACCCCCTGAAACTAGTTATGAATTTTTTTCTGAACGGCAATAACTTTTGATCGAATCAACTTAGTTAGACGTGTATCATTATAGCGTAATGCATTACATTTTACATTGTTTCATAGATATTAAAAAAACTGAATTTAATTTTTAGGTGTTCTTAAAAACTCGATAGCTTCGGTACTGCAACATTTATAAATAACAATTAACGAACGTAACGTATTTATTCACTCTCATCTCATATTTCTGATGAAACGGAACGCATTACGCAAGTAAAGAATCTTGTGTTTGGGGAATCCCCGACGCTCGCTCCTGGCTCCTGGCATCGTATTCCATTGTTTTGTCGGTTTGTATTGCTGTTACCGCCGATACTCTAGTTATTGCAAGTTCATAATATTACGTTGTTTTTTTTTTTGGAATTTATTGATGTTTTTTTAAGTTTTTATGTGTGATGCGTATAGTTTGTTTTAACTCTCCTAATATTATGTTAAACACTTAATACATCAAAATACTGAATTTTCCATTACAGTGGAAAAGGTAAGTTTCATATTATTTTAATTGCCTTCTGAAAAAAAGTTACTTTGGAGCCTTTGTACATGTCTAATACTCAAACTGATGTACTTAATGGTTTCAGTCACATTCAGCGGCATATAAACACAAATCTGGTTCCGAGAAACGGAAAATTACAAACAGCGGCTTCGAATACAATGCAATCCTGGCTTTCCTTCACGTCTACATCTCAAGAGCTTGAAGATCCTCAAATCGGAGCGAAACGCAACCAGGTTAGTAGATTTAATTTAATACAGTTGTTTTCTTTTCTAATTTATCAAATCTTTACATATTTGTTAGTTTCACCTGTAGTTTCACTTTTTAATTCCTTTTTTATATTCTAAAATCTGTCAAAATTACCTGTTTTAAGCCAAAGTTACGTCTTTTTATATATTTTTTCAGTTTTATGAATTTTAAGCTACACATATGTACGGAATATTTTAGAGAATGCTCAATTTTTAGAAATCTTAATGTATTATATACAAAAGTCCTGGCTGATTAACTCATTAATGCTCAGCCCAATCCCTCGGACCTAGATAGCTGAACTTTTGTAATGAGGCTCCCTTTACTCGTATTGTTGTAGAGGAAAAAAGGCGGATTTTTATTAAATTTCCGAAACCATTCAACCGATTTCAATGATTTTTTGTGAATGTGTATAGCTATCAAATATGTATATACAATATTTTATTTTTATAGGACCCTCATCATCATAATCATCATCATCATCATCATCATCATCATCATCAATATTTGAGTCAGACGAAAAATTGGATTCACTTTCGCATGCAAATAGTTCAGAACAGAGCATGGCAGCGGCGGCTGTATGATACTAATCACGCAGGACACAGCATCACAAGAAACAAATGCATGCATTTATAATCTTAAAGACACAATTACTTCAATTTCTAGCGATACCGGAGCTAGTGCAAATATCGATAGCGCTGCGCTAACGCCACTTACATTTACAGACGATGATTACAGTGAAATTCAAAAACTTTCTGAATTTGCTACGCCAAGAAAAAATGCTACGACTGCTGAGAAATTAAGTTTCTTATCTGTTCACCCTATCCAACCTTCGGGTGATAAAAGCAGTTTGCCTTTTGATGGAAATCGAGTTTATTACCGAAAGTTACCAACAGGAACTTTAATTCGACGAGAATATGTCTCTTATTCTCTTGAATTAAATAAGCTATTTTGTACTGCCTGCATGTGTTTTGCGTCTGACGACGCAAAAAAAAAAAAGGAGGAAGAAGTCAATTTATTGATGGTGTTACTCCGTCCAAAAAAAATATTTATGAGCAACTCGTCAAACACGAGGAAAGCCACAGTATTCAGTTAGCCGTGGTCGCCTTGCTTACAGTAAATAAAAAAGGGGGAAATGTGGAACAACATCTCACGCGAAAGAATATGCAAGAGATTTCCAATAGGCGTCTGGTCCTGAAAAGAATAATTGATATAATACTATTTATATCTAAACAAGGCATTGCTTATCGTGGAAAAAGTGAGGCCTTGTACTCATAAAGGACATCGCTGACGACAACCAAAAGCACAATCACGGAAACTTTTTAAATTTAGTTGTCCTGTTGTCGAAGTATTATCCAGTTCTTAAGGCCCATATATCCGAGGCTATTACTGAATGCAAAAAAGAAAAGACTAAGGAAAAGGTAAGGGTCGAGGTAGGCTTGTTACCTTTTTGTCAAAAACCACTATAAATAAATTAATAAATATATGTGCACGTCATGTTAAACAAGAAATCGTTATAGAAATCCAGGTGGCAAAATCTTTTAGCCTCAATGTGAATTCTTGTCAGGATGTTGGCGTTGTTGACCAGGCTGCAATTTGCGAACGCTGTGTTAACAATGGGATCCCACAAGAACGGATGCTCAGCATGGTCCCTGTCCGAAAATCAACAGGAGAAGATTACCGAGCTCTTGTAAACAATGAAATAGCCCAGTTAGGCTTTGGTTTGCAAGATCTTATTAGCGTGTCATTTGATGGTGCCGGAAATATGACAGACAGGTATAATGGTCTTCAAGCAAAACTAAAGGAAGAAATGCCAACTTTAATTATCACACATTGTTATGCACATGTTTTAAACTTAGTGCTAGGAGGCGCGACGTCAAGCTGTACTGAAGCAAAGTGTATTCAGTGTATTCATTCATGAATCATTTAAGCGCACATCTCTATGGGTTGACAAAATTTCAGAATTAACAGCTGGACAAGACAAATTGAAACGATTACAGAATATTGGAAAAACGAAATGGTGGGCTAAAGACAAAGCCTTGACCACTGTTATGGAGAAAACTCGATACATCGCGTTAATAAAAACTTGAAGTGCCATATCTTCGAGCCAAAGGTTTCGTTCCAAGCAAAGGAATTGATGGATTCCTTTTTGAAATTTGAAACTATCCTGACAGCCTTCACATTCAAGAAAATGTTTGACCTATCAACCCCAGTAAGCCAATATCTCCAAACCCCTACATTGGATTATCTTAAAGCTTGGGGATTCATCAAATGTTTAGATATGAATTTACGAAGATATTTAGATACTTTTGATGATGTTTTCAAAGCTGCAAGTTTATTTGCATCCGATGTTAAAGACTTGATGCACACCGAAAACATTGATCTCGACATACAAACTAGGTACGTTGCCATTACGTAGAATTTATAAAAAAAAACGAAGAAACATGATGAGTTATGCCAAAATGAAGCAACATTATTGGCTACAGACCCAAAGAGATTCTATTCTATTTCTGTCTACAAAGACATTATCAAACAGCTTTAGTTAAAATAAACGAAATTTAATGAAATATGCCGCATGTTTGGACCCGATAAACCTCAATAAAATCAACGAAAATGGGATTTCTAATGACGCACTAAAGTCTCTTGCATCAATTTAAAATGTCGATCGAGAGTTGCTGTTAAAATAAATGAAATATTTTGCAAATAATTTTAATGAACTGTCTAAAACTCTTTGGGATAAGCACATTTCGCCTAGACAACATAAGCAAGACTCAGATTCACAAAGTGAGGAAGAAGACTAAGAAGATGTCTTAGACTTAGACCAAACAGCAAAGGACGCCATGTGTTTTTCCAGAAGTGGTTTGGACGTCTGTCAAAGTTGCATACCATGTGCATGTAAACTTTTATCACAGTATAACATGCATATCAGCACGTACACCACCTTATATGTTGCATATTGTGTTATTCTCACAATTTCATTCACGCAAGTGATTTGTGAGAGACGATTTTCAGCGTTGAAGCGCATTAAAACGAGACTTCGCTCTCTACTGGGGCAAGAACTGTTGGAATCGTTGATTATATTAAACACAGAATCGGATCGAATCAAGGATGACGAGAACAGCAGCTTTTACGATCGAGTCATTAACTGCTTATCTGAAAGTTCTCCTCTTTAAAAAAAAATGTTGATTGGCTAGCTTTATATATTATTTGTTATACTTATTATTTTATTTTATTATTGATTGAGATATCCAACAGCTTATATTTAATATACATGTTTGAATTGTGTTATACATAATACAAAGGCCAACAATAGGACATTATTACCAAAGAAACCAAACACTCAATGGTTGCTATTTTATGTAACTGTAATTTAAAAACAAAAACACAATATTTAAAGGTATGTGGTAGGTAATGTACATGTGTATTAAATACTAGGAAAATAAAATAACCTACAGCCCATTAATGTTAGAGGAGAGACTATATAATTAATATCAGTCTCTTTTGTCAAACAATTTACAAATAACTCCTTTCTTAAATGTGTGTTTAATATAATTAATAATTATTGGAATATCTTTGACCTTGAACTGAGATCGAGTTATATTAAACTAGCCTATTAAGGGAGGTCCTTTTATACTGGTAGTGCGTAACCTGATGTGCTATTGTCCGTACCTAATAATTTATTACATCGTTGATAATTAAATTTTATATTTTGTTTATCTCAATTTGTGTATCTCAGTATTTTCAGATAGTATCCCATCTACCATCATCTAGTCTCGGGCCCCTGGCTTGTGGTCAGCCACCCGGGGCCTTCCGGCCCAGTCCGACTCTGCCACACCCGGCCGGTCTCCTCCGCCGACGTAGCATGGTGTTATCCCCGTTGCACTTCCTACACTACAGTGCTTGCCCGAGCGCGTTTTAGTGCACACGCTTTCCTGAGACATTGATGAGGCATAGCGATCTATGCGACATAGAGGAGCATTGGCGGTCGGCGTCAATATCTCCTGATGATAATAAAAATGAATGTAAACAAGTTAATGGAACCAGATGCGGTTCAGCTACCTGGAAGAAATCAAGAAAAATATGAACTCTGTGCATGCTCGTAATTTTGGCAAAAGAATGGCAACATATAGAATACCAAAATCTGTTGGCTAAAAGTAAAACCCTGCCCATGTCCTATCATGCACTAGGAATATTGTTAGGGCACAGGTGTAGAATATTCAACACCTTTACTCAAATTTTTGTGCATAGGAATACCAAACAAAGAAACGCAATAAAGTATTAATAAAAAATTGGTTGTCTGTAAATTCGGTTTACGGAGGAAAGCTTAATGTGACAACATCATAACAAAATATTGGTGAAATTATAGATCCAGAAGAAAATGAAATATTATATTCGGCCTGAGACTGAGCCGTAAATTTTTTTGCAACCAAAGGCATTAGGCATTAAAAATTATTATATTCTTTGATGAAGAATTTTTTTTTAATTTTTCTATCTTTTGTATGATAAAATCTACCTCTGCATACTTTTATGAATAAAATTGAATTATTTTTAATTGAATTTTCACTATTTTGTATGGATACAAAGGAGTGAAATGAAATGTACAATTTAATTAATAAAGTTACTTTTATTTGCATTCATTAATTCAAATATATTTATTACTTTTGAAATGTTGCGTGTGCCGTATTAATTTTTACAAGTGCAAAAAAAATATTTCGCAGCTGGTGGGATTCGAATCGACAATCTAAGGATTGTAAGTCAGCCGTGGTAATCACACAGCCATGAGGCCATGTTGAAGATGATTGTTTCAGATGTTATAAATTAATAATATTCCACGCACGATATTTGTTTGAATTTATTTACACGCTCGTGGGCTCATAAATATAATACGGTGTGTGATTTAGTTGATCAAATATGATGCCGCCGTCGGTGGTCTCTCTGAGAGCACAGGCCGTTATATGTCTTCTACACCTGAATCAGTGCAAGTGCTATGAACACGCCCGCGCGTGTAGCATAGTGCAGGGGGGAGCAGTGCCTCGAACGGCGTGACATAAGTCACGTACGGCTGTATACACGAAGCACCCGGCCGGGTGGGGCAATGCGCAAAAGGGAATTCAGTGAATATGCAATTAAAATAACAAACACGAACTAAAAGTTTTAATATGTCAGATGTTTCTCAATAATTAATTAAAGAAGTTGTAAACTCTTGACGTTCACAAAACTGGCCAGCATCATCTTCCCGCACTCTGTAACTTCCCGCGAATTTTCCTCCCCTCCCTGGCCGGGTTGCCAGGGAAAATCGTCAGTAGCCTTCCAGCACTCACCAGGACCGGAAGCTCCGCGCACGTGGAGCCTTCACTTTTCGCGCCGGAAACATGTAGCTTCAATAGGTAATATTTTCCAAATCCGTTTCATCGGCTCCACGGTCGGCCCTAAATCGGCCGTATGACGTGTCGTACGGTCTGTCATTAAAATGTGTGACTTGACTACGACTCGTCTTCGTGTGCTACATAGTTTATAGTGTATGGTAAACTTTGTTACCATACTTAGGTGTTAGTGTTAGTGTTCGTCATCAGCCATGCGTAATCGTCAATTGTAGTGTTTTGTCCAATTTCGTAATCAGTAACTAGTGAACTCTTTTGTAACATACCGTCCGGACTACCACGTCCTAACCACTAAATTCGTCGCGTGTCTTAATTGTCGTCGCCGTCACTCTCAGGATAGCCCGCGTCCCTTGGTGTGTTAGTCTCCCGGAATACCGCCAGACACTAACCAGTACCGCCAATCAAGGGCAGTGTGAGCGGAGATGAGAAGGTAGAAAATGATATGGCCAGTCACGTGAAAGAGTATTGTACCAAGCGAAGTACTGTAACGTGTGACGCAGCAATAAAACGAGTTACGGTTCACGTGTGTTTTTTAATAGTTATGGCATTCTGGGTGGCCATAACAGCCCGGGGGCCCTTTGTAGACGCGTCCCTGCCTGCAGCCACGAGGCAAAGAACCCCGCCCTTGAGACCAAATTCTAGTTAATGTAATTTAGTTATAATAATTTCAGGACAGGCAACGGGGACAGCGTCAAATAATAACTCATGACAAATAATTACCAATGTCAAACGAAAGCATGAAAAGTATCATACCAGCAATAAATATTTAGTTACACAGCTAAAACAATACTCATACAACACTGTTTAAATATACTGATTTACACTAGTAATTAAAATAATACGTACTTGTAAAAATGCCATTTCCTTGCGAATATACTCCCGTGATGCGGTGCACAACAATAACCTCGAACCCTGCTATGTTGTCATCTGCCCCAAGCTGTGTGTGGCGACATGCGCAGGTGTGATCCAACCGGTGCCACCCGCCTATCCCTGCAGCATGGCAGGGTGAAACCTGAGCAGTACGCCGCCACGTGCCGGCCGAGTTCTCTGTACCGTCCGCAACATACCAGAGAGATGCCACACATGCTTAAACACATCCGTAGTGAGACATCCATAGTGGGACATCCGTAGTGGGACATCCATAGTGGGACATCCGTAGTGGGACAATTTTTCGTGCGTGCAGCCAGCGTTCATCGATTTATTAGACGTTGTCATGTCAAAAATAATAACACAAACTAAAATAATAAAACTAATACAAGCACTGGAGTGGAAGGTGGTTATACACAAGATCAGTAAGCCCAGGCAGGGTAGAAATAAGATTCTAGCTGAAGAAATAGTTGTGTGACAACATTTAATTGGGCGGTAAAAGCTAAAACAAGGTTCATGCAGGTAGTGGAGAAAATACCAGTGGGAGCTTACTGGGAAGGAGGAAAACCTCATAAAGCAAATAAAGAACATGCTAAAATTAGGAGAAAAAAATTTGGTGACACCGAATGAGAAAATGGAGAAGAGGAAAAATAATTCAACTGCTAGAAATAAACATGGTCGGAAGAAAGGGAAAACCAGGAATAAATGTTGTAAAACACTAAAGACAGAGTTAGGCAAACTACAGGAGGATGTAATGGATAAAGAGAAAAGGGTCTGAAAAATTTTAAAGCAATTTTAGCTGGAAGAAGTTCTGATGTTTTTTCGGTAAGGTGGATGGAATGAAACGAAGTATTTCAAACTGTAAATGAGACCTAAATGCTAAGGAGTGCAAATAAAGGTGGGGAGGGGGAAAGTGGGTAGAGAAGAGTCAATATATTGTACTGTATATATACAGAGAATATCAGCAGAAGTATAGCAGCTGGGGGGAATGTCGGAGTAATGGTGGGTCAGATGAGAGGGAAAGTAGTAAAGGTTCCGATTTAGGAAGAGGATAAACTAAAAAATGAGAGTGGAGCATTGGTCACTTATAGGGAAGATGCATAATATTGGGAGAACTGAGAATAATAAGTAGAAAAAAATTGTAATATTAGATTATTCAATATGAGGGTATTGAATTAAGACATATGGGCTGTGAGGTACAGAGTACTTATAAAGGAAAAAGGAGTCTATTAAAGAACACCACTGAGGTAATAAAAAGTATGAGTGTGGAGCACGTAAACAGTTTAAAATTCATAGAGGAACAAATGACCATGTGTTCAAATAGAACATGTCAAAGTTTATAGGAAATGGAGAGGTTTTGGGGAGAAGGAAGGAAAAATGAGGAGAGTAGAATTAAGGCGATACTTAGTGACATTCTATCAAGCATAGCAGTTTCCACGAGGTCAGCGCAGGAGGCCAACAGTGTGTTGTTGGAGTGAATAGTCAGTTGGGAGATCGATATGTAGATGCTAGGGGGAGATGGGAGAGGAAAATGTAAGTAAAGATAGAACACATCTCAATGAGGAGGGTCAGAAGAAAATTTCGAGGTTCTTTTAATAGGAGGTAATGAAGGGAAGCAAGGTGGTAATACGAGAGGTGTATCAGCCAGGATACAAAAGAGATGGGGAAAGTATGGGGGGCTGGTAAGTAGTGGAGAGAGGAAATGGGTGGGTTTTGAGGAGGAGAATGTGGCAGAAGATGAGTAGATGAGTTGAGGATAGAGGTGGAAAGACATACAAAATGGAATGAGAGGAGCAGCAGCACAAAGGGTAGGAGGTACGAAAGTGAAAGTGGCAACAATCAATTGTAGGAGTGTGTATATAAAGGTACACATTTACGTAGACCCAAGTGTCGACCCAGCTCTCACAGCCGGTTATGCCACGCCAACGCCTTCTCCTGCCCTGTGTCGTGTGTGCGCCGAATTGTGCAGTGCGGCTAGAGCAAAGGGGGGGGGGGAGGCAAGAGATATTCGTGCATGCCAGGGGAATCAACGGTAAAATACGTAAAGAGTGGACACTGTGTTACAGCAAGACAAATCATTGTAAATATTTATTAACATTATTTTATTGTAAATATTTAATTCTATCATTTGAAGTGCTTATGTTTTGTTCTGATCATGTTCACTGGGCGACTACGTCACACCCGTCTGCGACACGTCAGGGGCGGCGCTAGACGAGGGGGAGGGAAAGTGATGAGCCATCGCGCGCCACGCCGCACCGCAGCTCGGAGGGGAGTTAGTCGTTGCCAGGCAGGCACGAGGAGCGGTCGCTTCACGAGAGGAGTAGTGCCTCGAGACGGTCGCTGAGCTGTGAGCCAACCAGGAGTAATTGCATCGCGACGCAGGCATAGTGGTAGCTAGGAGTCAGTTTCCGAATTATAACTTGGTCTTTTATGTGGCGAGGAGTAGTAGCCTATACGATGCATATAATATCTTGCGGGGCATTTAGGTCTACATACAGTATCCCGCGGCATAGTGTGTTATTGTCGCGCCACCTTTCCGGGTGCCTCTGAACTACCGGACATAGTACGGTGCAGGTTAGCCAGAGCATAACATGGAGCATCCAGTCAGGGGATAAACCTTTGTGTCGCTGCGCGCCAACCAGACTGTCGCAGGCGGGGTTGGGATAGCCCCATGTACAGGGCCTTGTATCAATAAATCGGGTGTTCATCGCGGACTGGTGGATATTAATTATACATCTTAGCTTGTCCCTCCCTGGCCACATTGGCCGAACCCCACTCTACCTAGTACAACTGAGCAACCGGGCGTCGAGCGACGAGGGAGGGCGAGCGGAGCGACGACAACATTATCTGGATCAATTTAGAAGTTCAACTTGTAGAGGTAGATACTTAATTCAACGAGGAAGTCAGGGTGGCGAATTGAGGAGGGCAGATTATGAAATCTTCAGAAGAGACAGGAACTTAAAATGGGGAGGTGTAATAATACCAGAGGTATTAAAGGTATGGATGGGAAAGACAAATAAGGCTGCTATCGGTATATACATCCAGGGTCAAGAGGAGGAAGCCAATTAAAATATAGGTTAGACAAGCTGGGGGAAGATAGCTAGGTGACAGTAACTGGTGATTTTAACATGTTCAGGAGTGGTGTGGGAGCAGGCACCAGAGTATGTTGGGAATCAGGGTACAGAAATTGGCTTCCCAGCTGGTTAAATGAAGACTACACCAGGTAGTAGAAAAGCACATCAGTCAGAGTAAAGTAGTCCTGCCATAAATGGAAAGACCTGAATAAAGTGGTGAAAATGTAGGTTAGGGGAGATAATACTTGGGCAGAGAGTCAACTAATGGCATAGCATGAAGAATAAGCAAAAATTGTAGGCTGGGTGCGAAATTTACTACCTTGAAGTACATAATGGAGCAGATAGTAGTACAATTTGTGCAGGAAAAGAGGTTCTAGAAAGAGGATGACTTTCCATACTACAGAATAGATGTAAAGGTTAAATCGAAAGTGTGAGCGGCTTTATGCTAGAGTCAAAAATCCTGAAAGGGGGTAAATAGATAATGAAGGCAGAAATGAAGATGCTGAGAAAGGAGTGCGAAAGTAAACAAGAAAGGTGAGGGAGGTATACCTGTAAAGGCTATTCGATAAAAGGGTGAGAGAAAACTGGGCTAACTGTACAGATCCATATGGTGGTAAAAGGGAGAGAAAGAAATACAAGTGCTAAGGAAGGGAAATATCATATATCAAAATATTTTATTTTAAACAAGTGATAAGTGACTGTTTTGAAAATAAGTTTTCATACTTCAACAAAATACAGTTTGTCAGGAAACTTTTGTTCCGGAACGGTAGGTATACGTTATTTTTTTATATCGCACACATGTAATTTTTGGATATTGCTGTTTTACAAGATCAGGGAGCATTAAAATCCATATAAAAGTCGTCTAATTTTTACCACTTTTCTTTCACAAAATAATTTAATTCGTTCAATTTTTGGACAAGTAGTTCTAAGGGAGTCCACACTGAAAAATAAACTGTTTGTCTTTGTACAATGTGAATCTAGCCCTGCATCATATCTGTCATCTTCTTTCAGGCGTAGTCCCCAATTTTCAAGGCAATAGAATTTCATTTTATTTTGTTATATACCTACTTCTGAAGTAAGGTGTGTTACAACAAAAGGGTACTTTACCTCGACAACAAAAACATCACCCATCAGACCAGCCAGGTTAACTGCTAGCCTAAATATATATTGGTCAGCAAACAATCATGATGCTTTTATCTAGCTATTCTAGGGCTATAGGTTCTTAAGCCAATCTGTATTTTCTACTTGCAAATGTATAATTAAAAAGTATTGACGCTGTCCCCGCCGCCTGTTTTGAAATTACGTTAACTGAAGGATTTAAAGGAAATTTAGTCTCAAGGGCGGGGTTCCTGGCCTCGTGGCTGCAGGCAGGGACGCGTCGACAAAGGGCCCCCCGGGCTGTTATGGCCTCCCAGGACGCCGTATAAGGGAAAACACCCGTAACTTTGACTGTTTTATTACGGTAACACACGGTACAGTATGTCTCACAGGGCAATGGCACGCGACTGGCCGTATCGTCGTCAACCTCCACTTCGCCTACACGGCCCTCGGTTGGCGGCACTGATTACATCTCTCGGTACTCCGAAGGCTACCACAACGAGGGGTGCAGGCTAACCTGAGTTCCGGTGACGGCGGTTCGCGGCGTGACAATTATGGTACCTAGCACTTGGTGACTCGTGGTACAAAGGCTGCATGAATCGGCTATTGTCTGTTATGGATTCACAATTAACACTGACTGGTACATGGACACGATGAGGACGTTACACACTAATACTAACACGGTAATCAACACTAACGATTAAGAGTACGTCCCGGACTCGAGGTGGGTTCGGTTCCTGGACTCCTAATGATCTCGTGATTCGAGGCTGATTTTGCAGTGGCGTGGGCCACGTTGAAACTGGGAACGGGCGCGACGGGACCCGGTGTGGTCTCTGGTTCATGTCCGTTGCACGTCCCAGGGATTGATGCGTTCGTACACTGGTGGTGCGCGTATGGCGCAATGCCGCCCTGCGCGGGCAAAGTTCAAACTCCTCGTGGGGAGGTCTTACAGTGTGAGGCGCAGGCACCTCGGCGGGCTGCCTTGAAATACAAATTACGTATTACGTTAAAGACCTGTAGTCGGGTCACACACTTTAATTATGGACCGCACGACAATTCGTATGGCCGGTTAGGGCCGACCGGGAAGCTGAAGAAAGATGATTCGGAGATAATTACCTAGTTATGCTAAACGTGGTTATTGGCGCGAAAGCTGGATGTTCCCCGTGCGCGGGGCTGCCAGCCCTGGCGAGTGCTGGATGGCTACTGACGACCCTCCCTGGCAACCGGGCCAGGGAGGGGAGGAAAACGCGCGGGAAAAGACGGAGCGCGGGAAGGCGATGCCGGCCAGTTTTGTGAGCGGAAACATATGACACAACCATTAATTAATTAAAGACAATTTTTATGCTTATTAGAATTGTTAGTTTCTGTTTGTTAAATAATTTGCATGCGCACTGAATACCTGTTGCGCATTGCTTCACCCGGCCGGGCGCTTCGAGCATTTAGATGGCCGTGACTGACGTCATGACGTTCGGGGCGCTGCACTAAGACACATGCGCGGGCGTGTTCGTCGCACTAGCACTGGCTCAGGTGTTCAGGACACATAGCGGCCTGTGCTCTCAGAGGGAGCACCGACGGCGGCGTCAGTGTAAATAATTGTTATTTTTAAAATTGCATTTGAAAAGCAAATTGTCAATCACCGTCCAAACTCAAAATCCAAAAATTGCTGCTTATCTGATTTAGGGTGGTATTCATATTTATGTATTTAGCAATTCCTTCGCCAAGAAATTCTTATAGGCATTCTTATTTAAATATTTGTGTGCCACAGACTTTGTTTGAGATTGTCTCAAGAGATCTCAAACATGACAGTCTTGATGAAGACCATCTTATGATAGTCCCATATTTATTATTTACAAGAGGGCATTCTCTTGTATCATAGCCGTTGCTTGAGAATACCATCGCGTAAGCATGTTTCATAGTCGCTGAGCCCCTGCTTAAGGACACGAATAAGATAGTCTTTGCCAAGACCACTGCAGACACATCTCAAAGGACAAAGGATCTCCCCCCACCCTTTCCACGATCGCCTCGCTGGAACAAGCGACGCGGGCGAGCGACATCACGAGCCACTACCCACTCTCCTTAGCGGCCGTTTTCTCCGTCCGCTTTGTGCAGTGTACCGAGTGCCCTCCATTCTGCTTTGCGCGACTTTCGCAAAATCCCTTACACCAGGCAGTGTATCGGCGCGCGCACCCGAGTTTGCGCATTCCTTCTTGTGCGACTGTCAGGGCGCCCAACCCGTGTATCAGCCTACCGCGCGCGACACGTCAGCCAAGACAACTGTTCACATCGCCGCGACCAACAACACGTCACTGTTTTCACAAACACCTCAGAAAATATGCACATATTATAGACAACCACGAACAATGGACCTGTTGACCGGGTCACTGCCATGGCTGAGTACCTGCCAGTGCCTGCTACCGAACAACATGCCACAACAAACAACACGGCCAAGTCACAAGCAATGTCCCGTGGACTGGGACCGGATATGGAAAGAAAAAATGCAAACAGAACTCACAATGCCACTGCAACCAACTCCAACAATGCCAATGACCGAAACCAAACCGAACCCATACTTCGGGAGCACAAAACAACAACTAACGGCACAAACATGCAGACACGAAATCGTGACGATACCACCCGCCACACGAACAGGGCCGACATGGGCCACAAACCACGTGGCCAGAATACCGGAATTCAGTGGAGCACCACACGAGGATCCATGAGCATATATCCGCTAAGGCGAAATGCGGTTCATGCGGAGCGGATCAGACGAATGGCCAGAGAGGACCAGCGAACCATTGCGAGGGAACGCTCTAGCATGGTGGCGCCAAAGGGGGTGCTTTGACATGGAGTGGCCAGAATTCACAGACGTCTTTAACCAACGTTTCGACGCCATGTCAACAATGGTGCAATGCACTTCACAGTTTTACAGGAACACCCAGCGCGAAGGAGAGCCCGTCGAAAACTTTGTAGCACACAAACTTCAATTGTTTCGACGCATATCGCCATTTGTAGAACCCACTCGGGCACTACCAACCATCACACTGCTGTTGAGGGACGAACTTCAACCCTTCATGTGCATAGGCAACATGACCACGGTTGAGGAATATGTACTGATGGCGGTAGCGACAGAGAGGAATTTCCGAGCAGGATGGAGAAACCCGCGAAATGCCGAACGAGAATGAAACAGTCCACCTAACCGTCGACGGCTACTAGCGATCCAAGCAGCACCGACCCAAAAACAACACCGAGGTCAGGCCCTTGAAGGCCGAGGACCACCACGAGTCGCAGAGCCGATACCAGTGGATTCCAGCCTAGCACGCCGGCCTATCAGCCTAGCCTACCGGCCGATAGGCACAGTGATTGCCCACGGGAGATGAACAACCGAAGAACAACACCACCCACCTATCGACCAACAACAACACCACACGGCACTCAGCCGACGGTAAACGGCCAAGGGGGAACTGAGACTGAGTCTCCCAACAACAATACCGACGAACAGACAAACCACCAACACAACAACGGTCACCACGCACACGATCAACAGGTGCTCAAGCCAGGACGCAGCTAATCACGACCAACACCAATGGCCACAACGAAAATCCACACACCGCCCCCAGGCGTAGCACCAACCACACAACTCACCATGACAAACACTGATGGCCGGGACATCAATCCATGCACCACCAACGGGCACGATGACGGCACAGCAACTCACTGTGATAGACACTGATGGCCACAACGCCTACCGGTGCAGAGTCAACCAGCACGACAACAACGAAATAACTCACCACGACGAACACCGACGGTCGTCACACCAACCCACGCAGGGCCAACAGGCACGGCAACGGCGCAGCAGCGCTCACCACGACAAGCGCCAATGGTCGCAACCCCAACACATGCGCAGCCAACAGGCACGACAACAGCGGGACAACTCTACACGACAATCATCCACGGCCACAGTGCATATCTATGGACCACAACGACCCCAGGTGGTCACCACAACAGCGCACGCACAACCAACATGCCTGCCACGAACGGTGCGACGCACATCAACAAGCACTGATGGCTCCAGCGCCTAACCTCGCACCGCCAATAGGCACGTCGCTGCCAGTGCAACTCGTCACGACGAACACTGAGGGCCACAACATCTGCCTACAAGCCCCACTCACGAGGAAACAACTACAACGATTGATTCGGCTAACTAACTGGTTGAGAGTATACATAATCAATTTCTCCCAAATAATTGTGCCACTCACGGATCTGCTGTCCCCACAAAAACGCCACCAATGGAACACAGAAGCCCAATGGGCTGTGCTGTTACTATTTTCAGAATGCACAGTAATGATTTATTTTAATGATATTATTATTTATAAAACTTATTATTTTGAATGTTACTATTATTATGAAATTTTATTATTTAATTTGTATATTGTTCGCCCGCAAAAGTTATTTAAATATATTTTTATTAATTATGTATATCTACGAGAGCTATGCTCTATGACCTGAAATGGACTTATATGAACAGTCAATTGAGTATTCTCCTCTAAGGACTAATGAACTTAACGAATGAACGACGATTTTATTCGGGGTATTACTTTAAGAAATTTTCATTGTTGGAAATTTTCGTTTTAAATTTACCGCATTTCTGTATTTTCAATTGTATTAATAAGTGTTATTTACGGCATTTATATTGTAAATTACGCTAACCGATTTTGGTTCCAGCCAATGAGAGGCCGTGTTTTAAAGGTGAGGCGTCTAGAAAGTCTTAATTTAATAAGAAAGAATGGTTGTATGAAGGCGTCTGATGCCAACGCAAAGGCGCGAGGCCTATTTTAAATTTGAAAGATAGCTAGCTAAATTATGCCATCCGACACTCAGGATGAGCCGACGTATAAATAAATAATGTGTAAGATTATAAGGGCATATTCTGACGGATATGTTATTAGGAGTGAAAATCTGTAAGTAAAGATCTTGCATTTCGTATCGCCCATAGACATACCCAGCTGTATGTAATTTCGTCGTAAATCACTCCGATATTACTACAAACTGATTAGTTTTCACGTAAAAGTTGTCAATTATCATGAACTACGTCATGAATTGTTATTTCCAAGATTTAAATTATTATTTTATTTTGTGATACCCAGAGGTGAAACGGGATTACTAGTTTCGTGACTCTACCATATAAACTGAGTTAAGCCAAGGCAAATACGACCCAAATATAAACATTACAAGTAATCATACTAACTAATAAATTGTGCTAAGATTTCAAACATCTTTCTTTTATGTAAGAATGTGTCTGTAAAAACATTATTTAATTGATTTTCTGAACTTACACTAACGAACTTTTGTGAACGATTCATGTGTGCTACGTATAATCCTGATGTTTAATTTACATAAGCGCATATTCACGAGTCATGTTCAGTATCGTTAGAATTGGTTTTCTGTGATTTTTATCTAATTATATTAATATTGATTCTATCTCTACACATATGTTAGTTGTCCCTGATGAATAGCCATTTTATTCTTAATAATAAAAACCTGAATTCTATCCCTATGTGTTGATATATGTTACCTAGCTACCTGTGTCCAAGAGTGTGCGTTTTATGATAAATAACATTTTATGCATGTTTCTAAGGGTCACAATACAATAGCATAACAGTACCATTGACACATGTAAATATGTATACCTATATATATATATATATATATATATATATATATATATATATATTGACGACAGTCGTCGTACCCTCCCAGATACAGAGGCCGTACCTGGCCACCGACGCGGGCCTGAGGGGGCCTGTTTTCCCCCCCAGTGAACCCCAGTGTGTGCGACGGCCAGGGACGCACCCGCGTGCGCCCTAGCATGCCAACGAGTGTTTTTTCTATGTGACTTTATCTTTTATTTCAGTGTGTATATATTTGTAAACGATTAAGGGATTTGAATGTGTGTAATTAACTTATTTTATTTATTATTCATTGTGCAAGTTCGCTGTGTAATTAATGTCTCGTGTATGTCTTTGTAAATAATTCAATAACTTTTTCTGAAGTGTTTCGCCGTAGTATGTAATTGCAGCCTGGCGCGCCGCGGGACGGAGCTCTCTCCCACGCCGGCCGATTTTCCCCTCCCTCCCCGCCACCCGCGGGCGCCGGCCCGCGGGCGAGCGGGGAGAGGCAGTCGCGTCCTGGTCTCGAGCGGAGACAGACGTGTTCGTTGCTCCGCGAGCCGCGCACGTTGCGCTCGGGATTGAACGTTCGCTCAGTCCGCAGCCGGTCACGGCAGCTGAGCTGCCACCGCGAATCAGCTTAGCATTGTTAACTTACGAGTCATCGGGAGACGTGTCTAGCGGGCAGTTTCTACAACGCGAACGTGGTGCTACGAGTCTCTGAACTTTTCGCCGTCCACGGAACATTACGTAACGGGCCGCGTATGTACAGCGTTCCGTCTTCGGGCCCTTTCTCACTGGGTCAGCCTAGCATTAATAAACTTTACGATTCGCGCCGAAACGTATTTGAGAACCGCCCCGTCATCAGGGAGTCCGTGTCGCCGTGGTAGGGCACTTGTTCCGCGACGGTTCCGCCAGGCTGCGGCAGGACTTTATAAGCGTTAATAAAAGACGGCTCGTGAAATTCGTTAATGCCGTGTTCTGCTTGCGACAACCTACCAACATTCCTCGCAATCACTTCACTCTCCCTCCAGGTCCCGCCTTTCCCGGTCCCGGCCACGTTGGCCTGGACCCACACCTCTCCGACGAGGGCAGTACGGGCATAACAGGACATTTATTTCAACGGGAAAACGGGGACCTGAAGCCGAGGGACGTCATTTGGCGCCCAACTAGTGTGGCCGTAAGCATACGCAAGCGCACGCAAGCGCACGCAAGCGCACGCAAGCGCGCAGGTGCAGGACAGAACGGAAGCAGGTGCGGCTGCGCGGCGTGGGAGCGGCTCGAATTCGATACGTCGCGCCGGCGCGCCGGCGGGAGATAACGCAGCGCGGGAACGGCGCGAACACGAGACGTTTCGGCGAGAGATAGCGCGTCGTGGGGGACAGAAATACAAGACGGCGGTGCAGCGGTATCCCGGACTGAAGATAACGCGCTGGGGAGGATCGTATTGTATTACTGGGGGAGATTGTGTTCACGATCCGCGGATCAGTAGCACAGGAGGACAGGATGGCGTGGAAACAGGCGGGACAAGAAAGATACGATCTAATCAGTTTCGAAACGGACTTGTGTGAGGAGGGAGACTCCGCGAAAATGGACGTAAAAAACGAGGTTTGCGGGTCCGGCGGCGCGGCCGAGGGCGCAAACAGCACGGACAGCACAGTTGAGGACAGTAAACGGGAACAGGGGGACAGGCACGCGGACGCAGATGGGCCGGTAGTGCGGTACGTGAGCACGCAGTTTGAGTTGCCAGAGTTTGCGGGGAGAGACAACGAGGACCCGCGGGAGTTTTTGCGGGAGTGTGAACACCTCCTAAAACTGTACGAAGTGCGACGGGCGGAGTGGACGCCGCGAGTGGCGGGACAGCTCCGCGGCGAGGCAAGGAACTGGTGGTCAATGGCCGGGAGTTTTGATACCGAGTGGGGACATTTTGTACGCCAAGTCAAAACTAGGTTTGATAACGATCAGGCGCGGGCAATGTGTTTGCGGACATTTTATTGCCGAAACCAGGAGGAGGACGAGAGTGCAGAGCAGTTCATTTACGAGAAGTTACGCATGTTCCGCCGATTGGGGACAAGTGGGGACGTGAGTGCGGCGTTGCCAACCATTGTCGAACAATTGCTGCCAGAGTTTCGCCCCTTCATGAGGACGGCTGCTGGTCGTGACACGGAGGAGTTCGTGGCCCTCGCCCGCGTGATCGAACGTGACATGTCGCAGTGGAGGACGGCACTCAGGGGCGCGAGAGCTCCCCGTGCTCGCTCGGGGCCGCGAGGGGTCACCGTCACAGAGGTCACGGACAGTGACTTGACCGTGGTGAGCTACGCCGGCGGCGCGGGACCGCGCAGGACAACAGACCGCGGTGGCACCAGGGAACGCCCGGAACCAGCTGCGACAGGAGGAGGACGTCACGAGCGGACAGATACGAGAGAGAGGGACGAACGTCCGCCGCGATGCCGTTTTTGCCCGGACGCGTACCATTGGCATCGCCTCTGCCCCACCAGAGCCGCGTGGGAGGAGGCGCGCGAAGGCAACACGTCGCAGGCGGGAAACGCAGGACCGGGGGCGGAGGGACAACTGGGTGCCGCTCCCCGGCCCGCCAGCCACCGGCAGTCCCAGTAACCGACAGAACACGTCGACCACCACCGGCGCCTACCGCACTAACGTCCTGTATGCCGCCGGGAAGCAGGGGACAACGGGACTACTCCTCATCAGCTGTCCCCATGCCGAGGCAACTGCGGGGACAGCTGACTGCCGGCGCCACCACCGCGGCCCTGAGGCCGGGTATACCAGGGCCGGACCAGCCGCCTCGTCGACACGCCGTCGACGGGGTGGACAACCAGAGCGTCAGCGCAGGCATCCCGCCGGCCATCTCCGTGCAGGGACAGCTGACTGCCGGCGCCACCACCGCGGCCCTGAGGCCGGTTATACCAGGGCCGGACCAGCCGCCTCGTCGACACGCCGTCGACGGGGTGGACAATCAGAGCATCAGCGCAGGCGTCCCGCCGGCCATCTCCGGGCAGGGACAGCTGACTGCCGGCGCCACCACCGCGGCCCTGAGGCCGGGTGCACCAGGGCCGGACCAGCCGCCTCGTCGACACGCCGTCGACGGGGTGGACAATCAGAGCATCAGCGCAGGCATCCCGCCGACCATCTCCGGGCAGGGACAGCTGACTGCCGGCGCCACCACCGCGGCCCTGAGGCCGGGTATACCAGGGCCGGACCAGCCGCCTCGTCGATACGCCGTCGACGGGGCGGACAACCAGAGCATCAGCGCAGGCATCCCACCGGCCATCTCCGTGCAGGGACAGCTGACTGCCGGCGCCACCGCCGCGGCCCTGAGGCCGGTTATACCAGGGCCGGACCAGCCGCCTCGTCGACCTGTCGTCGACGAGGTGGACCACCGGAACGTCAACACGTCGGCGCCGGAGCGAGCCGCGGACCTCGCCGCGAGTTCCCCACGCCCGGACGGCCAGGTGGCCGGGGGCGGTGGGGGACAGACGACTGCACAGCTGGGGCAGGTCGGCCCCGAGGAGCCGGAGCTGCTGCGAATTCCTGTCCGCGCTAACGGGCGGGAGATGCTGGCCCTGGTGGACACCGCCGCCAGCCGAACCTACATCGCGGCCCACCTGGTGGGAGCGGAGGCAGTGACACCGCGGAGGGAGCTGGTGCAGCTGGCCACCAGGGATGCCGTCGTTGCAGCAGGGGGCATCACTCAGGTAACAATGAGCATCGTTGGTCACGTTAGCCACGTCGAGGCCTGGGTGGTCCCCGAGCTCCGCGAGGGGCTGATTCTGGGGGTCCCATGGCTGCACGAGGTCGACGCCACCGTGGAAGTACGAGCTGGCCGGATGCACTTCGGCACCCAGGGGCGCTGGACGGTGTACGGCGTGCACCAGGTTCCCCCCAGTCCCCCTCAGTCAGTCATTCGCCTAGAAGACCTTCAGCACGGTGTTCCAGAGGAGTACGTCGATGTCATCAACCATGTCCTCACCTCTCAGGCACAGGTATTTGCGGCCGCGGACCGGCTACGACGGACAAACGTGACGGAGCACCGGATACCGATGGTACCGCACCGCCCTCCCTTTGAGAAGGTATACGGATTTGGCATCCGGGAACGGGAGGCCATACAGACTCAAATTGACGAGATGTTACGTGACGGGGTAGTGGAACCCAGCACCTCCCCGTATAACTCACGGGTGGTGCTGGCCACCAAGAAAGACGGAAGTCTACGCTTTTGCGTAAACTTCAAGGCGATAAACAAACTGACCATTCCCGCCCCGCCCCCGCAGATCAATATCACAGACGCACTGGCAGGACTGGGGGACGCCACTATTTTCACGACACTAGACTTAAAATCAGGCTACTGGCAGGTGCCGGTATGTCTGGAGGACCGCCCTAAGACGGCATTTACGGCACCAGACGGTCGACGTTACCAGTTCTGCGCCATGCCGTTTGGTCTCATGGACGCCCCTGCCACGTTCCAGGCCCTGATGGTACGTGTTCTGGATGGGTACATTGGTGAGTTCGCCAGTGCCTATCTGGACGACGTTATCATCTGGTCCAGGACGTGGGAGGAACACGCGCACCATCTGGCATTGGTGCTAGAACGTATGGCCAGACACGGACTGACGTGCGCCCCAAAGAAATGCCACATTGGGGCCACGGAAATAGAGTTCCTAGGACACATAGTGACGGCGGAGGGGTGCCGCCCCCGACCTGAGCAGTTGGAGCTAATAGAGGGAAAGGGGGCACCGAAGACCAGGAAGCAGCTCCAGAAGCTGCTGGGGCTGCTCAACTGGCTGCGGTCCTTCGTCCCCGACTTCGCCACGGTGACGGCCCCGATGACGGACCTACTGTCGCCGAAGACTAAGTTCCGGTGGACCCCCGCCGCGGACGAGGCCTTGCGACAGGTGAAGCGCCGGTTCAGGAACTGTCACACGCTCTCACGCCTGGTGCCCAGCCGCCCCATCTTCATCCAGACGGATGCGAGTCAGGAGGGGATGGGGGCGGTGTTGTACCAGATGGATGACCGGGGCGAGAGGCGCGTGATCGAGTACGCCAGCGCCAAGTTTGGGCAGGCTGAGCGGAAGTATCACGTGAATGAGCAAGAGTGCCTTGCGGTGGTCTGGGCCCTACAGAGGTACCGTCACCACGTCGAGGGCCGCTCATTCACGCTGAGAACCGACAGCCAATGCCTCCGCTGGTTGGACTCCGCTCAGGGCCGGAAGTCTAAGTTCACTCGGTGGGCCATGCTGATCCAGGAATTCTCGTTCACGGTCGAGCACATTCCTGGACGTGAAAATCAGTTGGCCGACGAGTTGTCCCGGAATCCGGACCCTGAGAATGAGTTCCACGACGACCAGGGCTGGGAGGAAGTGCTCCTCCCTGAGCGTGAGCGCGGGGTAGAGGACTCGGTGCCGCGACCGTGCGCGTTGTACGCGCTGACAAGCCCCACTGCTCCTGCACCTGACGCGCGACCCGAGACTATGACTGACCTGCTGGCGTGGGTCCACGCGGCGCAACTCCGGGACCCCGACACCCGGACCCGACTGACAGAGTGTGGGGAGGGGGTGATACCGGGCTGCCGGAGCCTGAACGGGGTGCTCCAGACCAGGGGGGCTCACAGGTCGAGCGGGTGGCGGACCCACGTGCCGCCCGAGGCCAGGCGCTGGGTCCTGAGCTACCTGCATGACCACCCCCTGGCGGGACACCCGGGCGCGGAGCAGACGCTGCGTGAGGTCAGACGGACGTTCCGCTGGCCTGGCGACGCGGCAGAAGTAAGACGCTACGTGCGGGCCTGCCTGCGTTGCCAGGAGCGGAAGTCCAGGCGACCCGACGGCAAGGAGCAGCAGGTCCCACGACGGCCCCGGAATCCCTTCCACACTGTGGCGGTGGATATTATGGGGCCGTATCCTCGCACGTCCCGTGGTCGGCGATTCATTGTTGTGGTCACGGATGTCTTCACCCGCTGGGCGGAGGCGTTCGCAGTACCAAACGTGAAGGCCGGCACCGTGATTGCCCTGCTCGAGCGCGAGTTCTTCCCGCGATACGGGTACCCCGCGGTCCTGCTGACGGACAACGGGGTGCAGTTCACGGGGAGAAGCTGGCGAGTGTCCTGCGCGGGTTGGGGGGTGGAGCATCACACGACGCCCACCTACCATCCGCGCGCGAATCCGACCGAAAGGCGGAATCAGGACATTAAAACTCAGCTGCGCATCCGGTTGGACGAGGACCACACCAAGTGGGACCTGCACCTGCCGACGCTGCTGTTTTGCCTGCGCCGTCGGACGAACGCGGTCACGGGCCATTCCCCCGCTGAACTGGTGCAGGGCCGGAACCTCGCCCTGCCCGGGGAAGCGCGCGCAACCCCCGACTTGCACAACATGACCACGGACGATCTGCGCGAAGACGCCCGACGTCGCCAAGCTGACTACCTGACTAGACGTACGCCGCAGACGCACCAGCCCCCAGCACGACTAGAGCCTGGCCAGCAGGTGTTTGTTAAGTGTCATCACCTGTCGGCTGGCGAGCGGGGCTTTTGCGCCAGTCTGGCTCCTAAGTGGGCGGGGCCACAGGAGATCGTAGACAGACTGGGCACCACCTCGTACCTCGTGCGTCGCGCCGACGGACGGACAACTAAGGTGCACAGGGACGACATTCGACTGATAGGCGACCCGCACGACGAGTACGACCACGACGACAGCGGACCAGTGGACGGTGACGAGGCCGAGGATGACGTCACCGAAGGTGTACTGGCCGACCTCGGCGCCCCTGTGGTGGTACCGCCGGAGCCGGACCTGGGACGTCGACGGGGACACGCCCACCCCAGGTCACTGCGGGGGGTTGGCAGGAACGTTGACAGGGACGACGACACACGGGACGGGACCGATGACAACGTCGCAGTAGGAGTCCTGGTCGACCTCGGTGACCCCGTGGTGACGCCACCGGAGCCGGATCAGGGACGTCGACGAGGACACGCCCACCCCAAGTCACTGCGGGGGGTTGGCAGGAACGTTGACAGGGACGACGACACCTGGGGCACGACACATGGACGGGCCCCCACGACGACACCGACTCAGCCTCCTACGGGGGGACAGCAAAAGGGGAACGGTGGTTGGCAACTGGCAAGAGGGGGCGGGGAACGGACGCCCGTCAGAAGGGGCGGAAGGGGTCCGCGTGGCGCAAGCATGGCAGAGCTGGAGCGCTTTGTGGACCGGGTGCTCCCGCCTGATGACGTCAGCGCCTACGCCAACGACACTGATGGACCGCTCATCGAGGACGTAACACATGACAACACTGCTCAGGGCGACCTGGTCGACCTGAGTGAACCAGTGGTGACGTTGCCGGAGCCTACCCAGAGACGTGGACGGAGGTACGTCCACTCCTGGGAACGGCGGGTGACGGGGACGGACGTGAGCAAGGACGTGACAGACGGGGTAACGGTCCGGCTCCTCAGTGGGGAGGGCGATGTCGACAGGGCCCAGCAGGTGGTCCTGGACTTGCCTTCCGGGGAGCCGAGGATGACCGCTCACGCGGGGAGGGGACCGGCGTTGCGCCGGTCCACGCGTGAGAAGACGGCCCCCCACTACCTCCGGGACTACGAGTGGGGGAGTCAGCGCAAACCCCGCGACGTAAGACAAACGACCGACGGGGGGTTACGCTGCAGCGTGATGCAGCTCCTGCCCCAGTTTGCCCGACCCGGACGGAATGACGTGACGAGCTCCGACGACCAGACAAGTGGCCGGACGCGGACGCGGCTGCCGGTCTAGGTCGGCGTCGGGGGCCAGGACGGCCTCGGGAGAGGGGGGGCATATGACGACAGTCGTCGTACCCTCCCAGATACAGAGGCCGTACCTGGCCACCGACGCGGGCCTGAGGGGGCCTGTTTTCCCCCCCAGTGAACCCCAGTGTGTGCGACGGCCAGGGACGCACCCGCGTGCGCCCTAGCATGCCAACGAGTGTTTTTTCTATGTGACTTTATCTTTTATTTCAGTGTGTATATATTTGTAAACGATTAAGGGATTTGAATGTGTGTAATTAACTTATTTTATTTATTATTCATTGTGCAAGTTCGCTGTGTAATTAATGTCTCGTGTATGTCTTTGTAAATAATTCAATAACTTTTTCTGAAGTGTTTCGCCGTAGTATGTAATTGCAGCCTGGCGCGCCGCGGGACGGAGCTCTCTCCCACGCCGGCCGATTTTCCCCTCCCTCCCCGCCACCCGCGGGCGCCGGCCCGCGGGCGAGCGGGGAGAGGCAGTCGCGTCCTGGTCTCGAGCGGAGACAGACGTGTTCGTTGCTCCGCGAGCCGCGCACGTTGCGCTCGGGATTGAACGTTCGCTCAGTCCGCAGCCGGTCACGGCAGCTGAGCTGCCACCGCGAATCAGCTTAGCATTGTTAACTTACGAGTCATCGGGAGACGTGTCTAGCGGGCAGTTTCTACAACGCGAACGTGGTGCTACGAGTCTCTGAACTTTTCGCCGTCCACGGAACATTACGTAACGGGCCGCGTATGTACAGCGTTCCGTCTTCGGGCCCTTTCTCACTGGGTCAGCCTAGCATTAATAAACTTTACGATTCGCGCCGAAACGTATTTGAGAACCGCCCCGTCATCAGGGAGTCCGTGTCGCCGTGGTAGGGCACTTGTTCCGCGACGGTTCCGCCAGGCTGCGGCAGGACTTTATAAGCGTTAATAAAAGACGGCTCGTGAAATTCGTTAATGCCGTGTTCTGCTTGCGACAACCTACCAACATTCCTCGCAATCACTTCACTCTCCCTCCAGGTCCCGCCTTTCCTGGTCCCGGCCACGTTGGCCTGGACCCACACCTCTCCGACGAGGGCAGTACGGGCATAACAGGACATTTATTTCAACGGGAAAACGGGGACCTGAAGCCGAGGGACGTCAATATATATATATATATATATATATATTGAAAAATAGTGACAGCCAGTGCATAGGCGTGCGCAGGACTTCAGTAGTGGTGGTGCCAGATTACACAACAGCCCTATCATTAACAGATCCCGAGCATAAAGCGGGGTCCGGGGGTCCTACCCCGGAAAAATTTGGATTTGAAAGCGCAAAATGGTGCTATTTAAGGTGTTTCCGAACAAAAACATTAAATACACAGATGTAAAAATTTTAACATTTTTTATGACAAATTATGGCTTTGAATGTTATAATCGCCAGGAAAACTACTAAACTATTTACAGTTTTAAGCTTTGTTGAGCCATAACGTAAATTGCACAAATTGTTTGCACGGAATTCATGCTGGTGGCTTTGAAAAACCGTACTTACATGTTTCCTGAAGACACCAAATAAATACTAGAAAAAACAATCTCAAATGTTAAGTTTTAAAATCAACAAATCGAGGGAGTTTTTGTAACATACCTCGTTTTTTTTCCTAACCTAACTAATTACTAAGTGTATTTGGGAGGGGTCTGGGTAGGGAAGACTAAGTGCGTCTCAGGCCGAAGCCTATACGCTCTAAGCATGCAGGTTATGAACCATGCAGGAAAGGAAGCATGCATCATGTGCTAGGAGGGGATTGGCTAGCCATGGCAACGTTTTATCCATGACTAACTCCCCTCACTGACTATTCTAAGTTAAAACAAGATAAGTTGGGCCCAGGTAAAACCTGCATAGACACAGGGAAAACCCTGGGCACTGAAATGAGGGATGCAAAATTTCATGCATTAATTACAAGCAGGTTGGTTACAGGAAACAGAAGGATGGTTCTGGAAGAAGAGTTTGACAAAGTAGAAAGACTACTATGCAAATGGGCGGGATCTTGGACATTTTGTCCGCTTTTTGTTTGGTGGCACTGGTTGTTTCGGGGGCGACTTTAGTCGTTTCTCACCTGGCTGCCAGCCAGCCTAGACTAAGTTAAAAAGGGGAAAAATTCGTGTGCGCTGTTGAATTTAAGCAAATGTAAAGAAAGTAACATACCTAAAATATGTAACATTTCAAAATAATAAAAATACACAAATAAGAGTGGGCAAAAGTTTTAACTTTTGGAATACAACAATAATGTTTTGTCGGCGACTGAATATACGTCATCGAGTAAGCATATCCTTTTAACTAACTAAACTCTCTCTCCTTTTTTTAAATAAACCCTGGCGGACGGCGGCTATTATTCCGTGCGCCTGCCGAGTGGAGTGAACAGTGGACACCGAGCGCGCATTCTATGTAATTCGAGGAGAACTAGGAGAAGTGTTTACATTTCAGAAGTTTCGTAGCCGCGGCCCGCGTGTACAACACAAGTAATTGCACCTGGCTTGTTTCCGTGTGAATAGTTGGTTCGATTGATAATTTACATACTTATAGTGTTATGAGCACATATCTGTAACTCGACACGATTGTAAAACATATTTTTTTTGGAAATAATACTGTTTTTTGTAAGTATGTATTATTTCTACTTGTAAAAAACTAAATAACGTTAACCCTAATGGTGGTGCCAAGGCACCTGTGGCACCTACCGTGCGCACGCCTATGAGCCAGTGTATATCATCCCGACAACACGCACACACAACAAAAGGGTCTATTTATAAATCGAGTACTATTAATGGTACTGGCGCCAGCAGTAAGCATACACCAACAAGAGTAGCAGTAAGCAGCAGTAGAGGGCATTCGAAGAGGTGAAGAGAGCGATCACTAGGTGTCACACGCTGACACGCATTGACCCCAAATGCCCTCTAATCACACAGATGGAAGCCAGCGCCCTAGGGTTAGGAGCCATACTTTTCCAAGTAGACGACCTCGGAGAAAAGCATGTCGCAGAGTACACCAGTGCGAAGTTCGGGCCAGCAGAACACAAGTACCATAGCAACGAACAAGAATGTCTGGCAATGATCTGAACGATCAAAAAGTATCGACCGCACTTTGAATGTCGTGTATTCACCCTTCGCACATACAATCGCTGCCTGACCTGGCTCCAAATGATGCAGGGGCATAAGGGGAAGCTGATAAGGTGGGCCTTACTACTACAATCTTTCGACTTCGTGGTCGAGCACGTGCCAGGGCAGGAAAATCAACTGCCATACGTCGTGTCACGACAAATGAGCGACCAGCACGAATTCGTAGACGCAGAGGAATGGGAAGACGCATGCTACCGCCTGGACCCACCACTGACCACCACCTGCTCATGAATAACAACTAACGACGGACATGCTGACAACCCACCCGACACGGCGAAAGATGTGGATGAACGAGTCATGACAGCGCAACAGCGGTCTCTCGAGGTGGCAAAATGAAGACTCCAAGCTGAAGACGAACTACAGACGACGTGGAAAATCCGCGATGGCCGGATCATGCCCGAAGCCCGCGAGGCCGCACAGACCAGACCCAAAACGCGGTCTCCCAACACTACCACTGGCCCGGCGTGGTGCGAGACACCAGGGAATACGTCCGGGAGTGCGAGGTGTGCCAGGTCTGCAAGGCGCGCCGACACAATGGCGAGCAGCAGCAGAACCCTCGCCAACCCACACATGCCTTCCAGACCATCGCTCTCGACCTGATGGGGCCCTACCCCCAGTCACCCAGGGGTAAGAGGTTCCTCCTGGTAGTGGCTGATATGTTCACGCGATGGACAGAGGCCTACCCATGCAGCAACGCGACGGCTGCCACCATCATTCACTAATGTCCCAAGAATTCCTGCCCTGGTGGGGCTACCCACAATAGGCCTTGACCGACAACAGATGCCAGTTTATCGGCAAGCAGTGGAAGGACTGGTGCGCTCGGATGATGATACACCACCACACCACCCAGGCTTACCACCCTAGAGCCAACCCCACCGAGCGCAGGTACAGCTCCGCGTCAGACTGGGCGACGACCACGCACAATGGGACTAACATATTGCCGACGCGCTGTTTTTCCCACTCCGCCGCATGAATGCAGCGACCGGCTGCACACCCGCCGAGATGGTGCAGGGGAGCAACTTGCCCTTCCCTGGCGAATAAGCCACGCACGGAGCTGCACACGACGGGGAAGGGGAGAGAGAACGCGGCCAACGCAGGACCACAATTCACGAGGACACCTGGCGACAACAGATGGTCTACACCCAGGTAATCACCCCCACGACCACGTGGGAACCGCCTCCAGTCCGAGCAGGAGACCAGGTGTACGCTCGTGTCTATCCCCTGTCTATGGCACCCCGGAACTACTGCACAGCGCTAGCACCGCGCTGGAGCGGCCCGTATAGAGTGCAACGGCGCCTGGGTCGAACCTCGTACCTGGTCCGACTTGAAGGTCGGTGGGTCAAGAAAATACACCACGATGACCTGTGCCTCGCCACAATACCTGGGGATAAAATACCGGAGGACCCTGACCACGACGAGATACCCAACCACGACCACTACCAGACACCCGACCATAACCATAGGTCATGGAGGAGCCTGAACCGACTATGATAACCGACAACGACAACCGACCGCAGACACAGGAAGAGGACACCAGTGACCAAGAGTCACCTGGATGCCCACAACAGGACGAACCCCACAACCAAGACAAATGACCATCCACAGCCAACTAACAATCACGGATGTATCACTAGACGAGACGGAAAACCAATCAGACAACAGGACAGCCATCGTAGTGGAGCCTGATGACGAGGCCGACGAGACATCGGGTACCGTCGAACAGAGGACGCAACTCTACCAACCTGGACTGTGCACCGATGTGTCTCACAAGGAAATGGGACCCCAGCCAGATGGCATAACGCCCATCGTGGAAGAATTCGATGACGAGACGGACAAGACCCTAGGTACCTGTCAGCCACGACATAAACACCCAACACACACCACCAACGGGGAACAGACAATCGACCACGACAACAACACCGACATCACACGAACTACAAGCTATAAACAATAATATCATTAATATAGTTAAAGACAAATGTATACTTTAAATCAGAAAGAATATGGTCCAGCACGCGGCTCATGGCCTGACTACGAAATGAAACTCCCATGGGTACCCTATTGAACTAAAATTGTCCCCAAGGGGTAGAAAATGCGGTGTATTTACGACAATCGGGATGCAAGAGAATTTGATGGAAACTGGCGTTTAAATCGCCGACGGAAAAAATGGCTGCCTCTCCTAGGTGTTGTAGAGCACTCTCTACAGTCGGTAATTCATAAGAGTTCTGAATGACCTTATCATTTAAAGATTTGAAGTTGTGAACCAAACGAAATTCTCCAGCCTCCTTTTTAGGAACTAGATAGGTGGGCGAGCTAAAATCAGAAATGGAAGGGGCAATGACCCCAGCTTCCATGAGGCGATCAACAATAACCTTCATTTTTTGTAGTTTAGGGGGTGATACTCTGTGGCCTTTGGCCTTAACAGGCGTGCGATCCTTTAAATAAAACTTGTAGGGCAATACATCACACCTACCTATACGACTGTTTATTACGTCAGGATAACGACTGAAGACGTCCGAAATCAGAGAGTCTCTGAAGGCTATGTCATTCATGTCGGGATAAGACATGACTTCAGGGGCGGCATCCTGCGGGATTAATTTAATTTTTAATGAAGGGCGAAAACCAAAAACAAGATGCTGATTAGCCACGTCAATCAAGCAACGAGTTTTCCCCAGAAAATCCAGACCAAGGATAAGTGGATGACACAAACCAGGAATAACGTAAAAATGCCAGTTCCAGGAAAATCCGGCAATTTTAATGTGAAGCTCAACTGTCATGTTAGCACGTACTACTTCTCCGTTAGCTACACAAATAATTACGTCAGGGCACGTAGTCACACGGCTCTGCAATTCAGGATGTTTATTACGTAAGGAATCAAAAAAATCAGCACTCAACAAGGAACGATTGGCTCCAGAATCCAATAAAGCCAGAAAAATGTCATTAAATAAATTAACATGAATAAAGTTGTAAAATTTATGAAAGGCGGATTTTCTCTGACGACGATCGCGGCGACCGCACCCGAACTAGGGACGTCGAGACCCGTGAAGGACAGACGACTCCCAGGATATCTGGCTGGATATGATCTTTGGAGGACTCAGAGAACCAACTGCGACAACCAAGGCTCCGGAACAACGACAGAGGAAGACCGACCAACGATAAGCGGGAACAATCATTTAAGACCACCACGTGCTGTCCCAACTGAGGCACCGCCGCCACAATGTGCTACCACAGGTGCCACAATGCCGCCCCCCGGCCCAGCTGTCACCACAGCAACCGGGGCGGCGCCCCAGGCAACACTTCACCACAGCACAGGGTCCAGAGCGCCGGCCCTATCAGCCACAACCACCACACGTGCCCTGATGCAGAATCGACAGCATGCTAGGGGTACAACCACACTGCGTAGCCTAATCGCGAGCTTGGTGGGCTTCTACAGGGTTGGGGGGGGGGGGGTTGACATCGTACCGACCGGAGGCCATTAGCCCAGCCTCGACCCGCCAGTATTGGCTCCCGCTGGTGGAACACACCCCTTGCAAACTCAACCAGGATCAAACGCGGAGTAGATACGCATGTACTCCCAGTCTACAAATTTTGTCACGGAACTGCACCTGATGCAACAACCGATAATAATTCACGGAGTAAGCTCATCAAGCCATCCCCTTAAATTAATATATGATAAGAAATGTGCATCGTAGAGCACAAGTGTTAGCTCTCTCCGAGCACAGTGTTTAATAAACGCCCTTAATTCTCTTTGTGGCCTAGAGCCTTAATTTAAGTAAGAAACAAGATGCTGAAGCAATATCCAGAACAAACCCACAAACATAAACCTAATCAGTGGTTTTTACCAACTAGTCTTTAAATTGACTCATCTTTTAAAATAATATTTGTTCAATTTTAAAACTAAAGCTTTAATCAATTTTCCATAATACATTTAATTTCATCATTAATATTCAAACAAGGGTCATGTACAATGAACAAGTAAGTTTTCAATTAAAAACCGAATAACGGTAATTTATTTTCTCTACTCATGGTTTGGCGCGCGGCGGAAGTGTTTCCCCCCCCCCCCCGCGTGACAGCCCCCTCCGGGAGTCCAGATCAGCTCGTGGCCATGGGTGGATGTGTTCGTGTGTTCGTTCCATGGGGAACCTTCAATTTAGTAACTCATCGATTCTTCACTCTGTTAAATATAGCCATGAACCAAATTCTTTGTAACGTCAATTTCCCACGCGACACTGGTTAGGTTTTTACAATGCATGGCTTAACCCGGCCGTAGTAATTCCTGCCTTAAGGCCACGGGCCACAGGGCCGCCTTAAGGTCAGTCACTTTACGGACTATGGCCGACTCCAGGACAACCAACAAACTCCCCCCTCTAACGGACTGCCGTACGGAGAGACAATCATAATTAATCAAGAGTAGTGTAGTGTAATATTGTGTATCAATTATGTCCAAATTATCAACCAAGAGTGTCGTGCAATATCGTGTACCCAAATATGTCCGTTAATAAATACGTGTACCCCACGTTTTCAGTTCCAGTGCATGTATTAAATCTGTAGTTAGGCACCAGCCACCTTATGCCGAACAGGGAGTGTGACCATTATCTACTAGCAGTTAATACCACCCTTAAGATACAGGCACCGATTCTAGGGAAGCACGCTGGGGCCGATCGACCCAACCCATTGGCTAGACGTACGTGCTAACCTGGCGCCCTCCCGGAAAAACACAACATAAAACACCACCAGCCCCTTATACTCGCCGCAGGACTCGTGCCCGAGACGCTGGCGGATGGCACATATATATATGCCATCGGCCAGCGTCTCGGGTACGAGTCTTGCGGCGAGTATAAGGGGCTGGTGGTGTTTTATGTTTTATATATATATATATATATATATATATATATATATATATATATATATATATATATATAGTGACGAACGTGAGCAAGGCCGCGTTACGCGCAGGTGCAGAGCTAGCTGGGCAGACATCACATGCTGCTGCAACATGAGATATGCAGTGCGCACCTGGGTCGCTGCTTCCCCTCCCTCCAGCCCTCCGCTCCCTGCGCGGCACTGATAGCTAGACACCTGATACCTCGCAGCTGGGGAGTCCCGCGCGCCACCTGGCTGCCGCCGACACGTGTTTCGAGAGATTTCTGCTGTCGGGTCGGTGCGGAATGACGCGACTGGCTCCATCTGTGCTCGTTAATTCTAGATGGACGCCTGGGCTGATATATAAGCCGAAAACACTGGCCTGAGAGTCAGTCAGAGTTCAGTCGGTAGTTTTCCCGCAGCGGTGTTTCCGGGGAGATAGCTTCGCGGGTGCGGCAGAGTGGCGAAATCCTTGGACGAAGGTTCCAGTGCAGGGAGTGAGTCAGTTCAGTGGAGTAGGGAGTTTTCGCACGGCGGAGCTTCTGGGCGATAGAGCGGTGAAGTCCCTGGACGAAGGTTCCAGAGTGTAGGGTTCAGTTCCGGGCGATAGTGTCGCGGGCGCGGCAGAGTTCCGAGCGAAGTTCCAAGCGAGGCGTCGAGTGTGCCCTCGGCAAAGGGAGGTGCGACAGCGGCGGCGGAGTGCTGCGACGGAGTACCGCCACGGAGACCCACGAGGGGTGTTGCGGCGAGAGTTGCGCCAGAGGTGCGGCCCAGCGAGGTGTGCGTGTGTAAAAACGAGTGACTGGGGAAGCAACATTTTAAAGTGCAATTGATTATTTGGCATTTTTATATTAATTCTAAGTGAAGTAAATAGTTGCAATAAATAAAACTGTGTTGTAGTTAAATCATTAATTGTGCTATCCTTTACGAACCCCCGATCACAACTATATATATATATATATATATATATATATATAATTTTCAAAGGATACTGCTGAAAATTATGATGCAAAATAAAACATAAACAATCCAGCAACATCCAGCAATTCCTCCCCGCAACTGCAGTTGCTAATTTCACACTCTTTGTCGAGATTGGAAGGGTTGGCCAGGGGCGTCTCCCTGACTCATCTTCACCTCTCCTATGTATACAAGACGAGGGTGGGGCTATGGCCGAGAGCATACCATGCGATGGATAACCAAAAAGTGCAAAACATTCCTCAGTTGTACTCATACCTCTCGGAAGTTAATGTGGTGGGGCGACTGAATTGCGCCCCATTGGAAAGGGCGCATTTCAGATTTGTTCAAGCACACACACAATTCTTTAAATCCTGATAGGCTGCCTTTCCAGAACGAGTTATTAACTGAATTTTAAACCGAAAAGAATCCTGAAATGTGCCCCATTGGAAAGGCTGCCTTTCAGGTTTTTCTACATAAGCAAAAGAATTTGTAAAATCCTGATAGGCTGCCTTTCCAGAACGTGTTATAGACTTCCTTTTAAGACAAAAATTATCCTGAAATATGCCCCATTGGAAAGGGCGCCTTTCATGTTTTTCTTCATATGCAAAACAATTTACAAAATTCTGATAGGCTGCCTTTCCAGGGCTTGATTTTTGCTTTGTTGTTTGCGGGAAAATATCCTGAATTGCCCCATTGGAAAGGGTGCCTTTCAGAAATTTTTAGTTTTCGTTAGATAGTTGTGGGCACTGAATTTTGCCCCATCGGAAAGGCCGCCTTTCAGGGTTTTTCCTTGTGCGCTTACAATTCGTAAAATCCTTATTGGCTGCCTTTCCAGAGTTGGCTGTTCGCTTTGTTTTAAGCGAAAGAAAACCCTGAATTGTGCCCCATCGGAAAGGCCGCCTTTCAGGGTTTTTCCTTGTGCGCATACAGTTCGTAAAATCCTGATGGGCTGCCTTTATAGAGTTGGCTGTTCGCTTTGTTTTAAGCGAAAGAAAACCCTGAATTGTGCCCCATCGGAAAGGCCGCCTTTCAGGTTTTTTCCTTGTGCACATACAGTTCGTAAAATCCTGATGGGCTGCCTTTCCAGAGTTGGCTGTTCTCTTTGTTTAAAGCGAAAGAAAACCCTGAATTGTGCCCCATCGGAAAGGCCGCCTTTCAGGTTTTTTCCTTGTACGCATACAGTTCGTAAAATCCTGATGGGCTGCCTTCCCAGATATTTTGGCCATTTTGTGTTAAGCCAAATCAGTCCTGAACAAAATTATACAAATACAACTAAACATTAGATATTACCAGTGGGTGAAATTAATTTTCGGAATAGTATAGACCTCCATTCCTTACAGAATTTTAATACGCCTGCGCGTAATTGTTACTTTAAGAATTGAGTGCTTTTCTAGTATTGAAGACCAGTAATATATTACATACTCATTGTTCCGGAAACAACTACTGATGGCTCTAAAAGCAATGCATGGGTTTTCCAGCCATGTAAGTTGATCGTGTGGGATGAATGCACGATGGCACATAAAAAGTCTTTGAAGGCGTTAGACAGAACTATGAAAGATCTACGAAACAATAAAAACATATTTGGTGGATCGATGATTTTGTTAGCAGGAGATTTTCGTCAAACATTACCAGTGATTCCACGGTCAATGCCAGCGGATGAACTCAGTGCATGTTTAAAGTCCTCTATTTTGTGTAAATACGTTAAGATACTAAATTTAAGCAATAATGTGCGTGTGGAATTACAAAATGATCGATCTGGAGAAATATTTTCTAAACAACTAATTGACGTTGGTAATGGCAAAATCCCTGTAGATATTTTGAATGGCTGCATTTCATTTCCTGTCAATTTTTTAAGTTTACTGAAACAAAAACCGAGCTCATACAAAAGGTCTTCCCAAACGTCGCTCAAAATTACAAAGATCTTTTTTTGTTGAGGAACGTGCTATATCAGCTGCCAAAAACACGGATGTAAATGAAATAAACTTCTAAATTCAAAATGAAATTGCCTGTAAATTAAGGACATACTACAAATCAGTTGATTGCGCAACTAATCAAGATGATGTCAACTATTCCCCAGAATTTTTGAACTCATTGGATTTGTCAAGATTGCCACCCTATAATCTTCAATTGAAAGTAGGATCAGTAGTAATAATGTTAAGAAATATTAACCCTCCGCGTCTTTGTAACGGTACACGTCTAGAAGTGAAAAAATTACTTAACAATGTGATCCAAGCAACAATTCTAAAAGGAAAATGTAAGGGAGAAGAAGTGTTGATACCTCGCATCCCAATGGTAACAACTGACATACCATTTGAAATTAAACGACTAAAATTTCCAAGGCGGCGTGCTTTTGCTATGACTGTAAATAAATCCCAGGGTCAGGCGTTGTGTGTTTGCGGCGTTAATCTTGAAAACCCATGTTTCTCTCATGGACAGTTGTATGTCGCCTGCTCCCGCGTTTGGAAACCGTCAGCTTTATTTGTTTACGCGCCAGGCAACCAAACAAAAAATATCGTATACCATAAAGCATTAGAATGAATATCAACACATTTATAAAGTATTGTAGTGTATGAAATAAAAAATTATTTTTGTAAGTAATCGTTGTTTATTGTTGAGAAAATAATTAACGTGATCACTCAGAAATACATTTTTTTTTTGCCATCTTTTGCCAGAACGTGAATCCCTATTTCCCTTGGTCATGGCAGCACGAGTGAACGTCTGGACAGATTTCGCTAATTCCTTTTTTTGTTTGTTTGTTATTGTCAGGAGAAGGTTCTTATGAAGTTGCGTGGAAAATTAGAAAATTTAACAAAATAAAACTTCGCGCGATTGATCGAGCTGCCTCACGTGCTAACGTACTAGGTGCACTTTTACCACTACCAGATATGCGAATAATCAGTCAGTCTTTCAAGGTAGGGAGGTAGGTGGTGGTTAGCTATGTCAGAGTAGGTTCGTAGATAAGTAATATTGGAAGAATTCTAAGGACAGGAAAGCGTCTGTCGGGTCAGCTAGTATACGAATAGAATTTGAATAAGTATTGCTCACATTGCCACAACTTTTCAAAATGATTGCAATTTATTATGATCGATTTAGAATGATCGAGAAAGTTCTAGAAATTTTCCGAATGACCTGGAAAGTTCCAAAATGAGTGCAATTAATTATGATATATTTAGAATGTTCGAGAAAGTTCTAGAAAATTATAAAATGGGTGCAATTTATTATAAGCGATTTCAAATGTTCGAGAAAGTTCTAGAAATTTCTTGAATGAACTAGAAAATTCTAAAATGAGTGCAATTTATTATAAGCGATTTAAAATGTTCGAGAAAGTTCTAAAATTTTTTGGATTGGTATGTAAAGTTCCAAAATGTGTACGAGTGTTATTATTGATCTAAAAGAACGAAAT
Organism: Bacillus rossius redtenbacheri; assembly: GCF_032445375.1. Lineage (NCBI taxonomy): Eukaryota > Metazoa > Arthropoda > Insecta > Phasmatodea > Bacillidae > Bacillus > Bacillus rossius. The sequence goes on from NC_086330.1 coordinate 52,691,639, forward strand.
CGAAGTGACGTACATCTAAATATTCTAGAGTGATCTGGTACTGGAAATTTCGGAGTCTGATGGTATATAAACCGAAATGCAGTGACTTTTCGTCAGTGTTATCATTGTAACAATCAAGAGATTTATTTTGTGTAACTTTATTACATCGTTGTTATATATATATATATATATATATATATATATATATATATATATATATACAAAATGCCAAAGCGGAAAAAAAGTATCTACCAAATCTAAAGTGGATTCACAAAGATGATAAGTAACACGTCAAAATGAAACAGAAGAACAAAGGGAAAAACAGCTTTCAAATATTCGTCAAGGCGTGAAAAGACTTATAGAAAATCAAACCGAAGAAGAAAGAGCACGCACTAACGAAGAAACCCGATCCCGAGTCTAATCGATTCGAAATCATCAGTCTGCTGACCAACGTGAATTGGAAAAGAGAAAAAGTAAAGCAACAATGGGCACTCTACGCCAACAACAAGCTGCTACACATGAGAGTTTAGAACTTCAGGCATTCCATTATGATTGCCAAAAAAAATATTGTGACCATCCAAATATTGTCATAGGAAGAATGGATACGATATGCGAGTATTGCCATGCACGGAAATTCAAGGGAGAAACTGCTGGTATGTGCTGCTCAAGTGGTAAAGTCAATTTACCAGCATTAAATGTACTACCACCAGAATTACTCGCATATATGAATGGAGAATCACCAGATTCCAATCATTTTCTAAAAATTATACGTCGGTACAACTGTTGTTTTCAAATGACTTCATTTGGAGCTACTTTAATATACCAGGAAGAAAATTTCAGTCCAGTTTTCAAGGTTCAAGGTAAAATTTATCACCGAGTAGGGTCACTCATGCCGATGTCTAATGAGACTCCAAAGTTTCTTCAAGTACACTTTATTGGTGATGAAGACCTTGAAATAGATCAACATTGCTCTCACATTCAGGGACTACAACGAGACATTATTAAAAAATTATGTCTACTTCATAATCATAATCACCTAATCAATGTGTTTAAAACTTCTTTAGACCAAATGGTTGCAGACAATCATAAGACTGTCATTCGCGCAGATAAACGACCAGCCGGTCAACACGAACGAAGGTTCAATGCACCTCAAACGAACGAAGTTGCTGTAGTAATTGTTGATAACGAATATAGTCGTCGTGATATTATTATCCAACGCCGAAGTAATAAATTGTAACGTATTGCTGAAACACAACGTAGTTATGATGCACTACAGTAGCTGCTAATTTTTTGGCAAGTGAGGATGGTTATCACTTTAATAATCAACTAATCGATCCAGCTACAAATGTCGAAACTAACCAAAAAGTATCAGGTATGCAATTTTATGCTTATCGAATTATGACGAGAAATGGTGAATATAACCATATTTTACATTGTCAGCAATTATTTCAGCAGTTTATTGTGAATATGTATGCTAAAATTGAGATGGAAAGATTATAATTTATTCGCCATAATCAACGAAAGTTGTGTTCGGATGAATAGGCTACATTCATTTGAACGATGCTATGATGAATGATGGAAACGTCGATAACATGGGAAAATTGGTCATCTTACCATCTACGTTTACTGGAAGTCCACGTCATATGCATAAATATGCTCAAGATGCGATAACTTTCTCAGAAAACACGGCCGACCAGATTTATTTATAACATTTACATGTAATTCTTCATGGGTGGAAATAAAATACGAATTACAATATGGACAGGCGGCAAGTGATCGACATGATATTGTTGCCCGAGTTTTTCGTCAAAAATAAATGAAATTTATTGATGCCATCGTAAAAAATCAAATATTTGGTGCTGTTACCTGCTGGATGTTTTCAATTGAATGGCAGAAACGAGGATTGTCACATTCTCACAACTTAATTTGGTTCAAAATAGAATTCAACCGAATCAAATAGATTATATCATCGAGGCTGAGTTTCCAAACCCGGAAGAAGATCCTGATCTTTATAATATAATAGTGAAAAACAAGGTTCATGGCCCATGTGGTGAACTAAATAGAAGATCTCTGTGCATGAAAGATGAAAAATGTACGAAACGTTATCCGAAGCCACTTTTGAACGAAACAACCACCGGCGAAGACGGAAATCAGAAATACAGACGTCGACCACCAGAATAAGGCGGATTTACAGCTAAAATTAAAGTATGAGGCAATGAAGAAATTCAAATTAACAATCAATGGGTAGTTCCATACAATCCACTTTTATCCAAAATGTTTAATGCCCATATCAATGTTGAATACTGTAGTTCTGTCAAAAAGATTAAATATGTGTGCAAATATATTAATAAAGGCAGTTTTTATGGTAACCAAGAAAACCAACATGATGGGATAATACAGTATAAAATGGGTCGTTACATCAATACCAACGAAGCGATTTGGCGAATTTTAAGTTTTCCCATTCACGATCGAGATCCGCTGGTTCTCCATTTATCCGTCCACTTAGAAAATGGACAACGTGTGTTTTTAAGTACAGAAACGGCACAAAATGTTGCGACAGAACCACCAAAACGAACAACTTTAACAGCATTTTTCGAACTATGCCAGAAAGATCTATTTGCTAAGTCTTTACTTTATTCAGAAGTACCAAGTTATTATACATGGAATACAACATTAAACAATTTAATTCTCGAAAACGTGGAATGCCAGTAGAAGGACATGATGGAGTATTCAAGAGTAACACAATAGGACGAGTCTACACAGTGCATCCAAAAAACGTTGAATGTTTCTATCTACCTTTAATACTACACACCATTCGTGGCCCAACGTGATTTGAAGACCTAAAAACTAGCAATGGTTACATTCGTGAAACATATCGAGAGGAATGTCAAAGATTAGGCCTACTAGAAAACGATAATCATTGGGAGTTAGCTATGAACGAAGCAGTCCAAATGGCAACAGCGAAACAAATTCGTGAGCTATTTGCAATTATATTAACTACATGTAATCCTTCTAATCCAAATCGACTATGGCTTAAATATCGAGAATATATGAGCGATGACATCTTGGCTGAACTACGACGACAAAACCGGGACTTAGAAATTGATTTCAATGAAGAAATTTTTAACAATTTTTGATTTTAATAGAAGATAAATGTTTAACAATATCTAACCAAACGTTAGTACAACTAGGTGTTCAATCTCCTAAACTAAGTCATTTGGATGCTATGAACAGTGAATTTTTAAAAGAAACAAATTATAAAATCAACGAATTGGGGCTTTACAGCCAACACAACAAACCCTTATTAATTTAGAGTCAAAAATAGGCATATGATATAATAATGTATTATTATAGAAAACAGCAAGGTGGCATAATATTTTTAGAGGCACCTGGCGGCACCGGGAAAACATTTTTGATCAATTTAATTCTAGCTGAAATCCGTGCAAATAAAGAAATTGTTCTCGCCCTAGCATCATCGGGGATAGCGGCTACACTCATGGATGGTGGACAAACAGCGCGTTCTGGTTTGAAATTACCATTAAATGTATCTGACTATGAATTTCCAGTATGTGACATCACAAAATCATCAGCATGTGGACAAATATTGAAACATAGTCCAGGAAAGATATGAAAAAAACATGGACAAATTGCAAGAAAAAGTTTTTTTACATCAAAATTCGCAGAAAAATTCGTAAAATAACATATCCAAAATCCACCGAAATCCACTATCATTTGGTACCTTTTTTCCGGGGTTTTGTCCCGGAAAAACGCGGAGAAAAAACCCCTCAAAACCGGTGCATCTGACGACAAAACCTGTAGAGACAAAAATTAAAGAACATTAACTTTTCCATAACATATCCAAAGTTCAAGCAAATCCGCTACAAATTCTGCTTTGTTTTTCGTGATTAGTCCCGGAAAAAATATTAAAAATGAAATAAATCGAAAATTGTGCACTTTACAGCATAATGGTTTAGGAAAAACATAAAGTAAACAATGTTTTTCATAATATATTAGAATTTCACACAGATCAACATTTAATTGTTTTTTTTTTTTTTGTTATTCCAGGAAATGTTCCGGAAAAAAGTTATCAAAAGAGAGAAAAAAAGGAAACCGTGCACCGAACTTCAAAATGAATCGTGAATTTGACGTCGTCCGGCCGACGACCACCCCAGAGCCCGACCTGCACCCGCCAGTATACGCTCCCGCTAACGGAACACACCCCTGGCCATGGCCCACCCGAGTCAGGCGAGCCGAACAGCGATTAAAGGCAAACCCGCGAAAACCTGAGTAGACAAGAGAAGAACCGTACCCATTCCTCCTGGAACATTAAATTAGGATTTTAGCGACAATAAAGTCTCTTCCAGACACACCCGTTTGGAGTCTAGCGTAATGAGGTCACGCCTGGCGCGAGAGAGGCCGAGCTTCCCTCGGACGCCATGCCAGTTCGGCAGTTCACCGCAGCTCACGGACCGGGGCGGACCTACGTCCCACGGAGGGGCAACAGCCTTTGTCTTCATCGAAAGTAACGTCCGGTAAATATAGTCACTAATTAACAGAACCTTTTTCTAATTAACCTCTCCGTGAGTACCCGGTCCCTTTTTTCGGTCCAGGACCTAATCCGACCGCATCAGTTTAAAGACACCCCGCACCACACTTGGTCAGCGGGGTTTATCTTGAGTATACGGCACGGGCCGCCTCCCGCAACTCACAGAACTTTAATTAAGGTCACGCGCACGGCGCTGACCACAAACCCGCAAGGGAGCTTGGACAAACTTAATTGCGGTGCGTGTTTCACCACAGTGGGCACAACACCCGCGTAGAGACATTCGTATACGGGGCTGGCCGTCTCCAACCGTCCACCCCTTAATTCAGTGTATTTTGTGTCCCGTATTTTGTATTACTAACTTACGTTACCCGAGTAACAAGTGCCACGTAACGTGTGCGCGCCCTCTTAATTCAGTGTATTTTTGTGTCCCGTATTTTGTATTACTAACTTACGTTACCCGAGTAACGAGTGCCACGTAACTTGTGCGCACCCCCTTAATTCAGTGTACTTTTGTGTTCAGCCTTTGTGTTACGAAATTACGTTACCCACGTAACCAGTGAGACGTATGAGACGTAACAGCGTCCGAGGCCCACGTAACGCGGAACACAAACAATACGGCGCCACGGAATAACGAGTAAACCCCCCCCCCCCCGGGGACCTCTGTAGAGTGTTGTATTGTGTACGACTCGCTCCTATGAATAAAAGGTACAACCCCGCCCCCTCAACTCCACGTCTCTTATTTAAACACCATCTCACGCAACACCGCCGCCGGCCCTAGTGGGCCACGCAGGGGCACATACATCCACGACCCCAAATTCACGACTAGAACCGAGCTAGTCTGGCGTCCACCCGGACAATACGTATCAAGAACCGCCTTTTCCCACTAGGAGCCACACCGGGACTCGAGCCCGAGACCCCGGACGACGGCAAATTAAATTAAGGGCAAAAAAATTGCATTATATAATTGACCATTATCACAATTATGGATTAGCAACTACTGTATTTGATGGATATGGGAAAACTCACAGTACTAAAGACACAGCACATATGAGAGGAACAAGAGGTAATGCATCACCTGTAGTTGAATTCACAGGAGAAATGCAACTATCACTCCGTAAAGATATGTTTCTTTTGAAGGAGCGAAATAAAGGACAATTTTTAAGGTTATTAGCAATACATGTACGCGAAGCAGAATGTCCTGTTGTCGAAGCACCAGGTGATGCAGATATTTACATTGTCCAAGAAGATCTAAAATGTGCAAAAGAACAGTTGACAACAGTTATAGGAACAGACACAGATTTACTTGTCCTTTTACTCTACTACTTTGACCCACAATCACATAACTGCTTGTGTTTAAAAAGTGAACAAAGGCAGAAGAAAACATATCACATTAAGGAGCTAAAGCTTAAGCTCGGTGATGAAATTTGTAGTAATATTCTTTTCTGCCATGCATTCATGGGATGTGACACAACATCACACATATATGGTATAGGAAAAGGGAAAATAATGGATCTGATCCAGAATGACAGTGCCTCCAGGCAACTTGCGAAAGTATTTTCAGATAGTATTCCCAGTGTGTCAAAAGAAGACATTGTAAAATCGGGAGAACAGCTGCTAGTACGCCTGTACAATGGGTCGAGAAGTGACACACTCGACACTTTGCATTTTAAAGTGTTTAGTGAGAAAGCAGCTACTAGTTCCAAATGTGTACAACCAGAACAGTTACCTCCAACTAGTGCTTCAGCTCGTTTCCATTTCTTAAGGGTTTTCTATCAGATACAAGAATGGAAGGGAATTAAGATTGACGTCGTCTGGCCGACGACCACCCCAGAGCCCGACCTGCACCCGCCAGTATACGCTCCCGCTAACGGAACACACCCCTGGCCATGGCCCACCCGAGTCAGGCGAGCCGAACAGCAATTAAAGGCAAAACCGCGGAAACCTGAGTAGACAAGAGAAGAACCGTACCCATTCCTCCTGAAACATTAAATTAGGATTTTAGCGACAATAAAATCTCTTCCAGACACATCCGTTTGGAGTCTAGCGTAATGAGGTCACGCCTGGCGCGAGAGAAGCCGAGCCTCCCTCGGACGCCATGCCAGTTCGGCAGTTCAGCGCAGCTCATGGACCGGGGCGGACCTACGTCCCACGGAGAGGCAACATCCTTTGTCTACATTGAAAGTAACGTCCGGTAAATATAGTCACTAATTAACCAAACCCCTTTTATTACTTAACCTCTCCGTGAGTACCCGGTCCCTTTTTTCGGTCCCGGACCTAATCCGGCCGCATCAACTTAAGGACACCCCGCACCACACTTGGTCAGCGGGGCTGCTCTTCAGCATACGGCACGGGCCGTCTCCCGCAACGTACAGAACTTTGTTTAAGGTCACGCGCACGGCGCTGACCACAAACCCGCAAGGGAACTTGGACAAACTTAATTGCGGTGCATGTTTCACCACAGTGGGCACAACACCCGCGCCGAGACATTTGCATACGGGATTGGCCGTCTCCAATCGCCCGCCCCTTAATTCAGTGTATTTTTGTATCCCGTATTTTGTACTGCTAACTTACGTTACCCGAGTAACGAGTGCCACGTAACTTGTGCGCGCCCCCTTAATCCAGTGTATTTTTGTATCCCGTGTTTTGTATTGCTAACTTACGTTACCCGAGTAACGAGTGCCACGTAACTTGTGCGCACCCCCTTAATTCAGTGTAATTTTGTATCCCGTATTTTGTATTGCTAACTTACGTTACCCGAGTAACGAGTGCCACGTAACCTGTACGCGCCCCCTTAATTCAGTGTATTTTGTGTCCCGCCTTTGTGTTACGAAATTATGTTACCTGCGTACCCAGTGAGACGTCTGAGACATAACAGCATCCGAGGCCACGTAACGCGGAACACAAACAATACGGCGCCACGGAATAACAAGTAAAACCCCCCGGGGACCTCTGTAGAGTGTTGTATTGTGTACGACTCGCTCCTCTGAATAAAAGGTACGACACCGCCACCTCAACTCCACGTCTCTTATTTAAAATCATCTCACGCAACACCGCCGCCGGCCCTAGTGGGCCACGCAGGGGCACATACATCCACGACCCCAAATTCACGACTAGAAACGAGCTAGTCTGGCGCCCACCCGGACAACACAGATCAAGAACCGCCTTTTCCCACTAGGAGCCACACCGGGACTGGAGCCCGAGACCCCGGACGATGGCAAGATGAATCCAGAAGAATGGGGATGGAGAAAATGTGGCCACCTTCTCTTGCCAATTTCGACAGACAAGCCAACAGCTCCGGAATGCCTTTTGAGGGTAATCAGGTGCACTTGCAAGGAAGATGGTTGCGGTGCATCCAACTGCAGTTGTAGGAAACATGGCATCTCATGTTCTTCGGTTTATGGAAACTGTCATGGATCAACCTGTAAAAACTGGCGTGAATTACCTCCCGAGGAATGCAATTACTGTGACGGCTTTTAAGGTAGGGTATTCCTACATATCCATGCATGTTTATTTAGTATTGTGTGTTGCAGAGTACATCCAAATGTGTGTATATTTTTCTATTTCTTCTCGAAACAGGTCACTGGAAATCTTGTGTAAATTTAATTGTATGGTATGTTTTGTGAGAATGGACGTGTCGAATTTTTATTTCAAACGATAAGCAGTTGAAATGAGTCTGGATTTTTTTTCTTCTGGAAAATAATTTTGGTACATTTCAAAAACATTTTAACACATCACTAACTGAAAAAGGAATATAATTTAAGTGACTTTAAAATATATTATGGAAAATGAATATAGTTCGGATCTGACATAATTTGACATGGGATAGAATGCTTTCTGTTCTTTAGCCTACATATTCAATACTTTTTCCGTGGTCGATCACAAAATAATATATATTTACCAGATTTCAGTGAATTAAGGATCTAGTATAGGAAATTTTGTGTGCTTCTGTTTGTCCCACCGAAACTTTTTCAATACGATGTTCCGTTTTCGTTTTATTGAATTTTTAAAGATTTTCCAGGACGAGTCACAAAAAAAAAACTATATACATATGTAAATATATATATATTTATATATATATGAGCAGATTTTGGTGAATTAAAATCATATTTAATACAAAAAATGTCTTTAATTTTAGTCACGACTTTCTTTGACGTACGATACAACATTTTCGTTGTGTCTTTTTTTTTTTCAGAAAATTTTCTAGAAAACCAAAAACCTATTTTGTGTTGATTTTTGTGAATTTTTAATATATTATGAAAATAGTTGTGTACTTTAAGTTTGTCCTGAAATATTTTGCTGTAAAATGCGCCATTTTCAATTTATTTCAATATTTTAGGTTTTTCCGGGACGAATTCTAGAAAACAAAATATTAGTTATTAGTGGATTTTTGTACATTTTTGATACATTTTGCTCTCTTTAACTTTAGTGTCTATACGTTTCTTCGTAGAATGCACCGTTTTACAGTTATTAATTTATTCCGAATTTTTCCGGGACAAATCCCGGAAAAAACTTCACAAAAATAAAGTGGATTTCGGTGGATTTTGGATATTTTATTCTACGAATTTTTATTCCAATTTTGATATAATAAACCCTTTTCTTGCAATTTGTCCATAAATCGACCCCTTTTTCTCATAAAATGCCTGGACTAACAGTGCAAAGCCATTATATGGGACGAAAGCACAATGGCCCATAGAAAATCACTAGAAGCACTCAAAAGAACACTTCAAGATTTACGCGACAACACGAATATAATGGGAGGTGTGTTGTTAATAACTATTAGGTTGACGCCAACCGTTAGTGCTCCTCGAATCCGCACAGACAGCTATGGCGCGTCGCCGCCTCGCCCCGAGCGTGTGCGACGTGAACGCACCTGGGTGCAGGGTGGTGCAACGCCTCGAACATAAGCTGCCCCGCCTAATCGACTGTCGCCCGCGCGACATGGCCCGGGATTACTTTTGCACACGACACGTTTTCGCGGGAGCGAGGCTGGGGAGTCGTGCGGACGCCACAGCCATCGCAAGTTGATCACCGCCCTCCAAGGAGACTAGTCGCGGGTCGCCCGCGGAGTCTCTCGACCTCCGCCCTTGCCGTCCCTACCGGAATTGCGTGAGTTTTTAAACCCGTCAGCTCCGAGCCTCACGGAGAGCCCTGCTAGTCGACCTGAGTTCACCGATAGCCTTACTTAATTTGTGCTCATCACCGGAACTCCCCGTGTTACGTGGATCCTTGAACTGTGTGTATAAATTCCGGAACTGTTTAAGATTAGTGTAGTGTGAAGTGCGCACGGAACATTAGGGTAGCGCGGTACAAGTTTATCAGAAACGTGGCCTGTAGAGCCCCGCTCCCAGTAAGCGGACCATGCACGACGCAGCGCATGTATAGCGTGCCTTGTAATAAAACACTAAATTGAGCCTCCGCGTATCTGTTACAACGCCCGTAGCATAGCGTCCCTGGTGGCTAAAACAGCCGGGGGTAACTCTGACGGAACGACCCCTACTGCCTGCCGGCCACGTGGCGACATGACGCCCTGAGCCAAGAGTCTCGGCTACGCACTAGCACGTAGTTAATATTGCTAGTTGGCGCCCAAAAGCAACACCACACTCTTAATATCACCTCGGCAGAAGGCAGAAGGCGTCAAGGTGATTTTCATCAAACGCTTCCTGTCATTCCCAAATCGACGCTGGCAGATGAAATTAATGCTTGCTTAAAGAAGTCGTCCATATGGGAACACGCAAAAATAATCAAATTAACAACGAACATAAGGGCGCACATTTCAGGAGATGAAAAGGCACAAGAATTTTCTGAAAAAATTTTACAAATAGGAGAAGGTACCTATCCAATAGACGAAAACACTGGCCAAATAACATTAACTAATGAGTTATGTAATGTTGTTGAAACACCTGAACAACTTATTAATGAAGTATATCCAAATGTTGTTGGAAATTATACCAATTCAGCATAGGCGTACCCAGGAATTTTTTTCGGGGAGGGTTCCTCCAGATATTTTTTGAGTTGGGGGGGGGGGGGGCGAGCTTCTGATTTTTAAGAAAAACACCAAAAAATAATGGTTTATAATAAACTTTTTTAAGCTTACAAACTTTTCTCAGAAGAATTCTTCTATTTTTTTTTTTTTTTTGGCAAATTTCAGTAACCACATTTTTCGGGTCGATGTGGATATTGTAGTGGACATTCAGTAAGGCCAATACATTCAGTCTGTCCTGAGATATGGTGTTCCGCAGTTAGGATTTTAATCTTCTTAAGCAAGAAAATGTCCTCTCCGGAGTTGCGTTGAGACGCGAAGGGTCGCCAAGACTTTTCGGGGGGGGGGGGGGGGGGGGGGTTGAACCCCCAAAACACCCCCCCCCCCCCTGGGTACGCCTATGCAATTCAGAATGGTTACGCGACCGAATTATTCTAGCCACGAAGAACGACATTGTCAACGACATCAACAACATCATCCAGGAAATGATTCCGGCGGAAGAGAAAATTTACATGTCAATTGATACAATAATTGATGAGCTAGAAAGCATCAATTTTCTACTGAATTTTTAAATTCATTAAATGTTTCAGGAATGCCATTACACTGTGTTAAATTAAAAATTGGTTCACCAGTTATTTTATTACGAAATCTGAACTCGCCGAAACTGTGTAATGGTACGAGATTCTGCATCAAACAGCTATAAAATAACGTCATCGAAGCCAGTATAATGACTGGTAAAGAAGAAGGAAAGATAGTATTTATACCACGGATACCTTTAATATCAAATGGAGTGCCCTTTACTTTTAAACGCTTACAGTTCCCGGTGAAATTGGCTTACAGCATGACCATTAACAAAGCACAGGGCCAAACATTCCAGTACTGTGGAGTTGACTAAAGGAAACCATGCTTTGCTCACGGCCAACAATACGTCGCATGCTCACGAGTATGATCACCTCGAGATTTGTTTATTTACAGTCCGAACAACAAAACTATAAATGTAGTGTATAAGCAAGTGTTGAAAAAATAAATTTAAAAATAATACTAAAATAAAAAGTGTAAATGTATAATATATGTAAATATATGATGTAACATGTAATATGTGGGCTATATGAATAATATAATATGTAAATATGTAAATAAAACATGAATTTTTCATTTACTAAACTGTTTCTTAAAATTATTTTAATTCGTTAGTTTACTCTTTTAGATATACTCTATATACACCGCATGTTTAATGGCCGAATAATTCTCTCAATATCGAAGATAGAAATCAATAATATCAATGTTAAAAAATGTATCTTTATATATTTTTTATACCATTAAACATGCGATATCTTAACCCGAGCAACGCCGGGTATCGCTGCTAGTGCTTAGATATAATATTACAAGGAAACTAAAATGGTTCGTTTTGTCGCACACCATAAGTTGAATAATAATTTGTACAGACATACATTGATTGCATTTTGTGTGTAAAAGGGTTTTATCTGTGCCGATCATTCAACAATAGGGGACAATCCAAAATTGTCTTGGAATAAAATAAAGAGTATAAACTGTCTGAGTAGCCCATCAGGATTTTACGAACTGATTGCGTATAAGAAAGAAACCTGAAAGGCGGCCTCTACGACGGGGCACAATTCAGAGTTTTCTTTCGCTTAAAACAAAGCGAACAGCCAACTCTGGAAAGGCAGCCCATCAGGATTTTACGAACTGTATGCGCACAAGGAAAACACCTGAAAGGCGGCCTTTCCGATGGGCACAATTCAGGGCTTTCTTTCGCCTAAAACAAAGCGAACAGCCAACTCTGGAAAGGCAGCCCATCAGGATTTTACGAACTGTATGCGCACAAGGAAAATACCTGAAAGGCGGCCTTTCCGATTGGGCACAATTCAGGGTTTTCTTTCGCTTAAAACAAAGCGAACAGTCAACTCTATAAAGGCAGCCCATCAGGATTTTACGATCTGTATGCGCACAAGGAAAAAACCTGAAAGGCGGCCTTTCCGATGGGGCACAATTCAGGGTTTTCTTTCGCTTTAAACAAAGCGAACAGCCAACTCTGGAAAGGCAGCCCATCAGGATTTTACGAACTGTATGTGCACAAGGAAAAAACCTGAAAGGGGGCCTTTCCGATGGGGCACAATTCAGGGTTTTCTTTCGCTTAAAACAAAGCGAACAGCCAACTCTGGAAAGGCAGCCAATCAGGATTTTACGAACTGTATGCGCACAAGGAAAAACCCTGAAAGGCGGCCTTTCCGATGGGGCAAAATTCAGTGCCCACAACTATCTAACGAAAACTAAAAATTTCTGAAAGGCACCCTTTCCAATGGGGCACAATTCAGGATATTTTCCCGCAAACAACAAAGCAAAAATCAAGCCCTGGAAAGACAGCCTTTCAGAATTTTGTAAATTGTATTGCATGTGAAGAAAAACATGAAATGCGCCCTTTCCAATGGGGCATATTTCAGGATAATTTTTGTTTTAAAAGGAAGTCTATAACACGTTCTGGAAAGGCAGCCTATCAGGATTTTACAAATTCTTTTGCTTATGTAGAAAAACCTGAAAGGCACCCTTTCCAATGGGGCACTTTTCAGGATTCTTTTCGGTTTAAAATTCAGTTAATAACTCGTTCTGGAAAGGCAGCCTATCAGGATTTAAAGAATTGTGTGTGTGCTTGAAAAAACCTGAAAGGCGCCCTTTCCAATGGGGCGCAATTCAGCGTCCCAAATGTGGTTACCCTATATAATTTTATTGGTGTAAAGTATGTTCAAAGGCCTAGTGCATGACCTTATAAGGGTGCCACATACATCCCATGAATACAGCCCAAAAAACCCAGTTTTAAGCTTTGTTGAGGGGTTCTAAAATATTGTTTTGATGTATGATTAATTTTAAAAAACCATTTAGGGAATGACCTGACAAGTGTGTTCATTTCATAAGAAAATAGGTTTTGTACATTTTTAGTAGTTTTCTGTAAAAATGTGTATTTAAAACACTCTGCAACTCTGTCCACAAGTTAGTAGGTGGGTTGCTTGATGCTGCCACACACATACGAATTCGGCACCAATATTCCTTAAGAAGATTAACTTCAAAAACAACTTCGTGCAGTTAGCAACGTAGCAATTATTGCAACCAAACAATGCACTAAAATTTCCAGACATAAAAAATAAACACAACTGCAGAAAACATGCAGAAAACATACTATCAAACTGGCCTAAATACCTTTATCATACATGCGCTAACACCGTAGGGACAAGGACTGCTGCTATAATGCATTGCATAACATGTCTTGTTTCCTTATTACTTTCCTACATTGACCTCGTCCAAATTTGGTATTACCCTAGGGTACTTCTGCTGAAAACCAGTTGATATACTGCCCACTAGTCACGTGGCGATTTCATGCCCTTATATAAACAGAATCTCGTCTATCCTGTTGCCGCCACCCGTCCCTATGGAATAGTTACGGGTAATGCCTAGCGGGCTAAGGGCATAGCTTTAGATTCGTTGTCCGGTGGGCGCCAGGCTAGCTTGGAAGAACTAGACCGTGAGGAGGTTCGTGGGTTCGCTGCCCCAGCGTGCCCCGCTAGGTACGTCGGCTTACGGTGGTGATTGGCTTACTGAGTGGATACAGGATGCGCCCTAGGCAGTGTAGGAGACTGCATACCTATACATGTGACACTGAAATTACACACGAGTTGGACTGAATTATTTTAATAATGCGCCGTTATGCACGATTGACACACAGCACTGATACACGTTTATGACATATCACTACATAGCACTACATGATTACGTGACTCAAACTACCCTAATCTCCGCGGCAGTCTCGCGGGTTGGTATGGTTACCGGAGGCGGCCAGTACCGTGAGTTAACCCGTGACGCGGTTGCGCGGGGTGTTTGTTAAGGCGGTCGGGATAGGCCCGGCTCTGCCGAAAATGGTCCGGGGACACGTGAGCAGCGGTAAAGCAAGGTTGTGATATATTTACATACTGAACATAAAGACTTATCGGTGCACTTAAAATGTAAGCTACTCACGGGACACACGTCCGCCCCGGCCGCGAGTGTTAGGAGACTGCCGAAGATGGCCGCCACGCGGGGGTGGGAGGACTCGTGCCGTGCGCCAACACCTTTATTTTATCTTAAAGTTATAATTTTATATAATACATCCTTCCAAGTACTTAATTAAAAATTAGTACCTGGAAACTGTTTGCTGAGGGCTTAATATTTCTATCACTAATAATTAACTGTTTGAAAATATAGTCACATGGACGACTGTTGTTTACAAGCATTAACACTGATGAGATCCTGGATTTCATTTAATGGCACTGACAAATATCCTTGTAATTAGAATATTATGTTTTAATTGTTACGTCACTTGACTCGTTCCGGATGTGGCTGGGGCGCACTCCGAACGGGAGGGTCACTGATCGGGTGAGAACCGGCTGAAGGTAGCGTCGGTACGACGTCACTGTATACTGTCACAAAATGCCATTTTTGTTATTTGGCTCCCTCGGCAATCAGTCTAATATTTTTTCAAAATATGCATATCGACAGTAAATAACTGATGTAGTATTTCCAATGGGCACTAAACCCGGTCCCGAACCCGCTAATTTTCGTCACTGCTGGTGGCACGAACCCTCGCATCGCATCCGCGGAGGACCCGTGGACGATGGTAGGGAGGTCCCAGTGTGTTTCCCCACATACTCCCAAGAATACATATATCATTTTAATCTGGTGAAAACCTCCAAAAGGGAAGTGCCCTGTAAGGTTGTATGTGTCCCTTCTGGGCATTATAGTAAATCAACACTCATTATTTGTGGGTATCGTCTTGAATACAATTTGATGGGGGAAGTTTAAGTATGTAATATTAAGTGGAATAGTCCAAGCAAGTGACCAACAATCTTCTCTTTGACTCTAGCAGCCAATATTTATTAATAACTTTAAAAATCATGTAAATTATAAAACTTGTTAAATTAATGTTGAATACCATTAAATTATAAAGGAATGCAGTAAGACTCTGATGCTGTCCCCGCTGTGTGTCTTAAAATTATTATATTTAAATTACGTGAAGGGGAATTTTGACTCGAGGGCGGGGTTCTTTGCCTCGTGGCTGCAGGCAGGGACGCGTCTACAGCGGGCCCCCCGGGCTGTTCTGGCCACCCAGGATGCCGTAACTATTAAAAAACACAAGTGAACCGTAACTCGTTTTATTGCTGCGTCACACATTACAGTACTTCGCTTGGTACAATACACTTTCACGTGACTGGCCGTATCATCGCAGGCTATCCTGAGAGTGACGGTGACGACGATTAAGGCACGTGGCGAATTTAGTGGTTAGGAAGTGGTAGCCTGTACGGTGAGTTACAAAGATAGTTCACTAGTCACTGATTAAAGAATTAGATAAAACACTGAAATTTACATTTTACACATGGCTGATGGCGAAAACTAACACTTAAACGGTAGAAATTACGTAGTACTCAAACGACTCATAGTCGAGTCACACATATTACTGACCGACTGTACGTCACGTCATACGACCGATTTAGGGCCGGCCGTGGAGCAGATGAAAACGGATTTGAAAATATTACCTATTGAGGAAGCTACATGCTGTTTCTGGCGCGAGAAGGCTCCACGTGCGCGGAGCTGCCGGCCCTGGTGAGTGCTGGAAGGCTACTGACGACTCTCCCTGGCAACTCGGCCAGGGTTGGGAGGAAAATCCGCGGGAAGCTACGGAGCACGGGAAGATGATGCCGGCCAGTTTTGTGAACCAAAAGCGTTACATTAATTAATTATTAAGGAATATTTGACATATTAAATGTTTGTAATTTAAATTGCATATGCACTGAATTCCCTTTTGCGCATTGCCACACCCGGCCGGGCACTTCGTATACACAGCCGGCCGTGACTTACGTCACGCCATTCGAGGCATTGCTCCCCCTACACTATTCTGCACGCGCGAGCGTGTTCGTAGCACCGGCCCTAATTCAGGTGTTGAGGACACATAACGGCCTGTGCTCTCAGAGGGAGCACCGACGGCGGCGTCAACTCTTACTCTGTAATCCTACATAAGAATAGTAAAGTTTTGTTAGCATGGAATTGGCGCGAGAGGGTGCTTCCATCCCTCTCACGTCCCTTCACTCTCCTGCAGTCTTCATGCAGCCACGGTTTAGAGCGCATGCGGTTTGTGTTGGGGAAGTGCCTTCAGTGTTGCAACTTTTATCGATTCGTTCTGATCTGTCAGTATTTAAGCTGGAGCCTTGCTCTAGACTAACCATCGTGGCTCCGAACCATTTCAGAGTAAGAGATAAACCTTGTCCAGTTACAACTCAACCGCCAGATGACCCTCCCATGCACGGTTTGTTTACATACAGCACTGGTCAACTTCTGTCCGAGATCTGCATGTAATTGTGTCACGCACACACCGACCGACTGCAATATCTTTCTATACATTTATTGGTATCTAGAAGTCACTCCATGGATTGACCTGTTAATGGTATCTCGCGCACTGTCTGCGGAACAAGTGGTTAAAGAGACTGCCGCAGAATTAGGTCACTAGTCTTTACTGTACATTGTTTTATGGTGTGTGATATGTTAATGTAACTGTGTAGTATCACGACAAATGTGTGTGATTAAAGTTTATTAATTAAACCGTTTTAAATATTTGCAGTGTTTTCACCTGTCCATGCTAGTTAGGCTTCAGCATCTTGAGCTGGGCTGGGGAGTATCACAATAATAGCTATAATAAGCCCCGAACTATCGCAGCCTCTAACTCAGTGTTACACAAGGGGTTGACGACTCTTCCCTCTATCGTGTTTAGCTCTGGAGAATGCCTGGCACTTTTTGTGGAAATTCGCATCCACCACACTGAGTTTACTCCGTGGTTTTGGACACAGGACCGCAAGTGATGGCATAACAATAAAATGAAAACAAATATTAAAAGTCAGGAATTTAAATACAATAAAATTTAAAATGTTCTTTTAACTATATTAATAGTAAACGTAAAATAATGTTCTCTTATTATTAAATTTAATAAATTATTTGTAACAGTTCTACGTTTGAAAAGTGAAATTTCTTTGAGTCGAGCTTTTATAGTTACTGCAGTTAGGATATAGAGTATTTTTGTAAAAGTCGAATAAAAATAATTAGTTTTTTCCTTCTTTTTTTTCGAACTGAAAAAAAAACATAATGTACCTAACATTTTACAATGTCATATTATATATAAAATCTAAATTTTTGTATAGTTTATACTTGACTTGTATTGTGAGCCAGATAATTAATCAATTAATTTATTTTCCTACAATCACGTTTTATTTTATTCCCGGTTTCTGGGTGCACCTTCTTGGAGTTTACTGAACGCACTCTTTAATATTATGTGATCTGATCAGTCAGCTGGAATATGCAATTAGGATTTGTTTGTTTTCACACAAACATTTTAAAGGTATATATCTCTGTTATATATTTATTTTTTGGTATATCTAATGAAGGTTTGAAAATTTCGACAGTGACCTGAACAGAATATTTTCATTTATTTTTTGTCAATTTTTTACCTTTCAGTCGGTGGGGTAATTGTCTCACCAAAAGTACATATCAATTATGTATAATAAATGTATCTCTACATAACATATAGTATATCATATTATTGACATATAAATAAGTATTTTTAATGTAACTGATTTAATCAACATTTTTATATAACTTATTTTTTGTTTCATTTTCTAGAAGGCACACTAGCATATTAAACAACTGCGGTTCTTTTTGCTTAAAAAATGTGTATGGTAAAATCGATCAATAAAAAAAAATACCAATACGAACTGTGTTCATTAACCCGCATGGCCACTTAATTCAGTAATCTAACTTAATTACATTCATTGGTTCCTACATTTCAAACACCACCCAGGACTGACAAACAATGCCAATAATAGATTATTTAGTAAAATAATTAAGTATAAAACTTAAAAATAATAAAAAATTAAGATTAAAATATTCCTACAGGGCTGCGTTTCTGTGAAGTTATAATTACAAAAATACTTTCTTCGTACACTAGAAACTTTTCCTACATTCCTACTGGTTTCTGAGAAATCACTGCTAATAGATTACATTACAATACCTGTGCCGTCATTTTTTCCTCTCTTATGTGGGTCTCTGTGAGAGTATATGATTTAGAGAACTTTAGTTAAACTGTGAAAATGGTCAATTATGTTGGGTTAGCTACATTAAAAATACTTCAAAACAATCATTTGAATGGTTGGTTGTGTCAGGATAGCTACATATTAATTTGGTAATTCCTAAGAAACCATTAAAAATACTAACCCAATCAACCTTTCACAATTCTTTGAAGTATTTTTCAAAACAATGTGGGTGGTTGGTTGGGGTAGTATAGCTACATAAAAAATACTGTAAAATCTTTTGAATGGTTGGTTATGTCAGGATAGCTACATAGTAAATTGGTAATTCCTAAGCACCCATTAAAAATACTAACCCAATCAACCTTCTACAATTCTTGGAAGTATTTTTAATGTACCTAACCTAACATAATTGACCATTCTTACAATTTAACCCAAGTTCTCCAAATCATATACACGCAGAGACCTACACGATAGAGCGAAAAATGTAGATGGCCGCATCAATGCACAGGTATTGTAAGGTAAGTTATAAACTGATTTTTCAGAAATCAGTAGTAATTCAGAAACACTGTTTTCAGGCTAAATACAGGAACGTGTCTTCTGTTTGAAAAAAGTATTTTCAGAATTTTATATTACTTCATAAAAACGCGATGTAAGAATTTTACCATCTTCGAGAATTATAACGTCACTGCGCTGCAAACACATGTTCTCTCAGCTAGTGGAGTGTTTCTGTGAAGCCCACCAAACTAAACTTTGTGCGCTATTACTGTTTGCACCTGTAACTTTGCAGGTTTTGGTTTCCTTTCATGTTTTTTAACAAAAAGTTCTTGTTTTGGAATTCCTTACCACCAATTAAATTAATGCACTGTGATTTGTGAAAATACTTACGGTATAAAGAAAAGGGACTGAGGTTTTATTTTATAATCTACATTTTTCTCGGAGCTTGATGAAATTTTGCATTCTTGACATTCAAAACAAGAAAAAAATAATTTTGTACATGAGATTTTGAAAAGCCGCCCTCATTTCTCTTTCCCACCCTTTAAAGCAGACTATTGTTTCTTCCTGATGAAATTTTGTGCACTTAATGTTGAACGTAAGAAGAAAATTACTGTCTCAATCTCTGGCCACTCTGAACTTATAAACATATTTAAATACTTGTAGTATCATAAAGTTTTGCAATCAAAGATTCTAAATATATAAAAAAGTAGGGATATTTGTTTTCATTCTAAATCAAATCTACAGTTTTATTTGAGTTTGTACAAATTACACGTTTACCTTGAACCAAAATAACAGGAAAATCATTGTTTACCTAAGATCTCTAAAAAAATAATAAAAATACTCATATTCCTAAAATGAAGTCTCTTCAGTGCGTAAAGACCAGGTACCTGAGCTAGTTACCAAGTAAAAAAAATTACTAAATTTAGGGTATCGGTAGTCAATATGCCATGTAATCTAAGTCTATGCTCCAAATGTACTTTCATGTAACTGTTTTGCAACTGTACTTATCTATTGTGTGATGAGGTTCATAAAATAATTGTATTTTTGAATGGCTGCTAATAAAATGAAATAAAAGGGATGTAGTAGTAACAGTGGAAGCAGCAGGAGGTAGGGAAAGCTTTGGTTATTATCTGGTGTCTCTTTGGAAAGGGAAATATGTGGAGTGGGAGCAAGTTAGAGGGTAGGTGCTGATGAAGTGGCGTGATGCACTGGGACTGTTTGGAAACATCCTGAAGGAAATGGGCTTAATGGTGAAGGATGAAGCTGACACCAGATTGGTCAGGCAGATGCTGCTGCATTTTGGTTGCTGGTTCGAGAAAGTTCAGCGCGGGGCAGCAAGAGGGTGAGTGGTATGTGGTGACTGTGGGGTGGGGGTGATGCACAGGCATCCTGTGATGGTCACAGATCTCGAGTGAGGCATGCTGCAAGATCGGCAGGGCCGTCCAGAGATACTAGCCTGGGATCAAATAATTTGTTCCGGTCTCCTCCCCATCACCTTATGTACGACTTTTTTAAGACCGTCTAAAGACTGTAAAAACGTTTACTGTGGCCATAACTGTAAATGTGATCTGCATATGTTGCATAACTTGTAAGGTTTCATATTTATTCTTTTAGCATTAGAATTATTTTCATCGTAATGCAGAGCATAAAAAAACTTTGGAAATCAACCGCCAGGGCCCTATGGATATTACCCCCCTCCCCCCCGAAAGCCCTGGCAGGGGGTTGTTGAGCTGGTTAGGCTGATGTGGGTGGGCTTGTGAGCAGTCTGCAGGTGTGAGGGGGGTTGGTTTAGAGGGAGAGGAGAGACCATGGGTGGAAGCTATCAGCAGTGTTGGACGAGGACAGGTCTGGGTGTGAGTGGAATAAGTTTAACTATCAATTGCTGCTAAGGATGAAATAAACAGATGTTAAAGAATAAAAAAAAATCTTAACAGCCTTATTAGGTAAACTATAAAATATTCTTGAATGTAGTTTTCTGTGTTTGTAATTATGCAGCCTGCTGTACATTGCAGTGATTTGGAAAAAAACTGATTTTCGTTCATACTGCCATTAAAATTATACTAAAAATATTCAGTCATTTTCAGATTGTTACGATTTATAATGTGGTGAGAACTGGGTTTGTAAGGGATAGCCCAATTGAGTTTTATTACAGTTTTATTAATTACTAATAGTTAAATTGCTAAAAATAATTGTACTTAAAAATGTCCAATCATAAATCACTGGCACTTAAAAATGTTTATTCTCAAGTCACTCAGTGTCTGTAAAGTTCCACAGTTCGCACTCCTCACTGGAGCTAGGCTTAACAGTGGTTCATGCCTTACCTTGCGCCTGTCCACACACACAGTCTCGCGCTACTCGCTCGTACACTCTCGATCTCACGCCACTCTCACTGATGTAGCTCTGGCCTTCACTCTCGGAACCCGTCCAAAACTTGCTCAGAACTCTTGCCGTGGGACTGTCACGAAACTCTTTCGCCAAACTCGCGGCACACTCATGGGAATCTGTTGAGGGATTCAGTTGCCGAATTCCTCATGCACTCCTCGTGGAACTCTCGCCGTACTCCTAGCAGAACTGCCCCGGAGGCCAGCGTTGTTGCTTAAATACCTGTGGGGCGCACTTCTCGAACCGACAAGAGCGGCTGTGACGAGTCGTGTCGTCCTGGGCAGACCCGACGCCCGAAGCATTGAGAATAGCATCGCTTGTTCATGCGGTGGTCCGTGGAATGCCCCAAGGCCGCTCAGCAATAGATAACAGCGCCAAGGCAGGATGATGTGCTGGGAGCGAAGGGGGGAGGTGGTAGCGATGACCCTTGTGATCCGGCCAGGCACGAGTGGCATACCTTACGTCAATAGATGGCGCGTGTGGGGCCGCCAGCCAGCTCCGAACCTGATCTCGGTCTGGTCTCTCACGTTCTTAACAACATTAATTCAGGCTCAATAGTGACATGAATACATATACGTATATTTAACACTTCCGTAAAATTTTGACCTATATTTTTACAGAGAAGAATTTAAAATGTTAAGATAAAGTAATTGTTGTTTTAATGAACTTCCTAAGAGACAAGATATTCGACATGCTTATTGTGCTCACTAAAGGCAAGTTAGAAGTAAACTCGTGAATACTAGTAGACAGTGACTAAAAAGAAGTACCATCATACGATGTCAAAGAACGGTATTTATTACATCAATATTTAGTAAAAACTAGGAAGTGGAGTGACAGGATTTTTTTTAGTTGAGGGGTAAGAAGCATATACACACAAAAAAATCTGTTAAGAAACCATGCATGATTAAATAAAAGTTGAGAAATAAAATGCACCCACTTCGGGGAAATTCTGCTGCAGTTGTATTTCTGCTACTAGATTCTTGAGAGTTTTATTGGTTGGTTTCATGGCAGAATACTCCATGCAACGAAGGGAACCGTCTGTTTCCCTACTTTCAGGATGGATACAATTCCTTTTTAATTAGATTTTGAATCTGGTATTCAAACAAATTATTTCAATAAATATGCTAATTTTTGGACATACTTAAATTTTAGACAACAATCACTCTTCATTTAGCTCTGAAATGCCAAAATTCGCTGTCTGTTGTCCCCTTCTTAACTGAAACTCAGAGCTCGGCTATCTTCCCATATTCAAATTGTGCCCGAAGCCACGCGAGCGGACTGGGGAATCAGACGAGTGCTTTGCTTCCCTTGCGTCAACATTAAATACGTGTGTAATCTGTCGTCAAAGACTGGTGTTTTGTAAAATCATTTTCTTTATAACAACTTACTACAGAAAACGTCTTTAAAATCCTTAATACGCAAAATGGATTGTTGAAAAGTAGTGAAATGCAAACTCGCCCCTCGAAGGTTTAGGCCATGCAGGTTATACAGTCAAAGGGAACAGATGGCTGGCTTCGGTTCCTCCAACCATCCAAGCGTTGAAGGGGAAGTCGGGGATGAAACATCAGTAGGGGGAGGAGGGGCGTAGTGCATGTGAGCAGGGGAAAATAGATAGACATCTCTAGACAAATACAAAGACATTTGGCCAGTGTAACTGTAGATGTATGTTTGAAAAATTACTCTCTAAATCTTATAATAGTGTTAAGATTTTCCTGCGGGTTCGTAAGGATAGCCCAATTAAAGATTTTTATCACACACACAGTTTTATTTATTACCACTACTTGTCACTTACAAGTAATCTTCTAAATTGGCAAATAATTAGTTACACTTAAAGAAATGTCAATTCCCCAGTCACTCGTTCCACAATCCCTCGCTGGGCCGCACCTCTGGCGCAACTCTCACCGCAGTACCCCTCGTGGGTCTCCGCCGCGGGACTCCGTTGCCGCTCTCCGCCGCCGCCGTCACACCCTTCGCCGAGATCCCACACGACGCCTCGCTCGGAACTTCACTGACTCCGCCGCGCCTGCGTCTCTATCGCCCGGAAACTCCGCCGCGGGAGAACTCCCGACTGAACTGAACTCCTGCCCTGGAACCTTCGTCCAAGGACTTCGCCACCCTGCCGCACCCGCGGCACTATCGCCCGGAAACTCCGCTGCGGGAGAACTCCCGACTTCGCTCACTCACTCATACTGACTCACTCCTGACGTCCTCGGACCTATATATAGGCCCCAGCAATTCCAGAACTCACGAGAGCGGCCGGGGCCTGTCGCGTCATCGCGAGCCGTCCCGACGGCAGAAATCTCTCGAAAACACGCGTCGGCGGCTCGCGTAACTCCCAGCTGTCCGGTGTCAGTTACGTGTCAAAGGCAGGGCGCCGCGTGGGGAGTGGTGGGAAGGAGGGGGGAAAGCGACAATCCTTGTTATCTTCCCGGTGCGCGCGGCACATATCATATTGCGGCAGTCGCCAGCCAGCTCTGCACCTGCACATGTGCCGGCCAATGTCACGTTCGTAACAATAGTAAGACATTGAAATGACAGTTCTTTACTAATTTTAATCACTGACATGATGCATATATGTACTAATGTACTAATGTACTAATTCTAAATAAAAAAAATCAGGAATTTAAACAAAAAAAAACATTTTTAAATAATATTTTACAACTCTTACAAATGCCTTATATGTTGGGAACAAAAATTAAATTTATCTTGTGGGTCTTGTTTAATGTGCACTAATGAGAAGAAGACATAGATTAATAATATTATCAGTTTGTTATAAATATGTGTCTTATTGTGGCTTTGTGTTATGTATGAGTTATTTAATTAATTTAAAAGTAAACTTTCGCACATTTTTATTACTGACATTTTGAATTATAATAAAAAATGACAATAGTGTAAAAACAAATGTATGTAATTTTAAAATATTGAATAGCTATTTACTGGTGTGAAAAATCATTATTTCCCCCCCTTTGAAAACCACCTTTTTACCCTGGTATATATTCATAGAAATATTGTCATATATTCTGGATAGATCAGGGATTTTCCCCCACCTATTTTATCATCTAGCTATACTGGTTTTACGATGTAATATATATTATCAAAGTGTTCAAAGACAATAAGAAATTCATAAACTTATTTCCCATATAAATTTAATACAATTTTTATTGTGTTGTTGGTGTTAATAGTTTTCACATTTCTGATTTATCAGTTTTAAGTTCCAAGTTTCTTTGAAGAGAAGGTTATATAATTTGTTTCTTGATATATACGTATTTTTATCCCTTTGGTCTGCGTTTCAAGCTAGTAGTTACAGTCAAGTAGCACAGCTTGCAAACAATGTAAGCTGAGTTTATTCCTGGATGGGAGGAGGCTATTTTTAAAGCAACACATTGCTTGCTTGTTTTTGGAGTCATTGAGTTCCAAGAATTACGGCACGGCCAACCACAGAGACCCATTCATGAACGGGTAGTTGTTTTTCTGAATGTGATCTGATTTTTTTTTTAAATTTTTGGTTTTTGTCTCAAGACCAGTTGCACTAAGAATTTTATTAGTAGCTTTGAAATAATGAAAAAAATCTTTCATTTTATTTTGAGTCCAAAAATTACTGTTACTTCAAAGTGTTTTTCTTCTTCCAATTTTTTCAAAGTAAATTTTTAATTTAATAGTTAAAGTTATGAATAAGTGTTTTGCAGAAATACTTTTTTACATTTAAGTTAAAATCCTCAGCCACATGTGAAGTTTGGTTACTTTTTTGACATCCATAATGGGTATTGTGCTGTAGGAAGACTATTTACACAAAACTGTTGAAATTACAATTCATTCATTACTTATGTACATGACTGTGCTGTGTGTTGATGTGCTAAGCATGTTAACCATATTGCATTGAGAAGTGTGAGCCAACAAGTCGCAGCACTGCTGTGCCGAGGTCAGTGTTGTACAATGGTGGCTTCGGTGCGAGCTGTTGAGTAAGGTTAGCTGCAGGAAGACGAGCTGGGGACATCATCCCAGCTGGCCGCGGGCCAAGGCCTCGAAGCGGTCCGCCGCCTGGGCCCGGCGCCAAGAATTCGGGGGGGCCAGTGGCGCGTCTCTGCCGGAGACGTGGAGAGTGCTCGTCGGGAGTGACGCCTGCTGTTGGTCGCGTTGCAGGATGTGAATGACTCGGGCGGGCAGCAGGTGCTGGATGAGACGAGAAAGCGGCTTGCGTTTGCTGAGCGCCGAGAATGGCATCAGATGGCGTTCCCTTGCTGGTGCAGGCGCTCTACACTTTCAAAGGAAAAAATAATGATGAGGTAGGTGATGCCAAATTTGGAAATATTTAATAATTTGTTTTTCTTTGCATCAGTGTCGGGAAACACTGTGTTAGGCAGAAGTGTTGTTGAGTGCCCTTCCCACAAACAACATGCATCACAAGTAATACTGAGAAACAAGGTAGGGACCCCACAGTGAGATCTGCCAAAATTATAGGGCCAATAGATTTTGAAGTATTTGAACGAACAGTTTTAAGAAAATACACTAAATCTCGGCGTGTGAGTTACTTTATACACGATTCTTAAGAAGCAAACAGCTGTAAAGTATACAATGTGTTCCTTAGAAAGGTGATTCAAGCCCACAAACTGAGCCCAGTAATGACACAGAAAAATACTAAAAT
The DNA here is from genome assembly GCF_032445375.1 of Bacillus rossius redtenbacheri. Lineage (NCBI taxonomy): Eukaryota > Metazoa > Arthropoda > Insecta > Phasmatodea > Bacillidae > Bacillus > Bacillus rossius. The sequence continues at coordinate 52,717,780 of NC_086330.1, forward strand.
CTTTACATATTATACATTAGGATTGTGCAAAGACATTTTTTCAGTTTGAACAAAATTCAAAGTGTTTGCCTAAGGCAGGTTCAGTGTCGGAGGTCACTAAAATATTTTACTACAATAAGTAGATACCATATTAACAGCTTTAAGTGTTTGAGTAGACCTACCTGTGTTTTATCAACACAGCCTTCGTACCACACACTAAATAAGAACAATGTGGGTTACATGCAGTGTGTTAACCAACTACCACGACTTGTAAATAAAAAGAAAAAATTGTAAAAAAAACTGTTATTATGTAATATCAATATTATATAGCCTCATAGTATTCAGCTCCTAATAAACATAAATATAATTATATATTCATATCAAAGTATAAATTATTTACTCCTAAAAAATACTTTTAAATTAAAATCTTAAAAGTACATACATTCTTTATTTATTTTATATATTCCCAATAGAACCTAACCAAATTGAGTATTGAGAAACTTATATTTTTTTTAAGGAGTTTTTCATAATTTAAATCTCACCATAAGATCTCTCCATGTTGCAAAGACACTGTACTCCAGTTGAAACGTCCTGACGAGGCTTGTTCTCTCCTCCCGCCAGCTGTGCTTCAAGAAGGGCGACATAATCACGGTGACCCAGCGAGAGGAAGGAGGCTGGTGGGAGGGCACCCTAGGGGAGAAGACGGGCTGGTTCCCGTCCAACTATGTCAAGGAGTACAAGCCCCAAGGTCAGTAGGAACTGGAACCCTGGCACTGCTCAGTAGTGGCAAACCCTTTGGGAAGGCCATTGCCAATGGTTCCTTTCCTGTGTTTATTTGTTACTATCTGATCCATTCTGTAGCTCTGTTCAAACCACATTCAAATTAGTTTGGCTATACAGTAGAGTCCTGCAAATCTGGACTAGATGTGACCGGACCCTGACAGGATCACCAAAAGTCCGCATTATACATAATTTGGCTTATAATGTACATTAATAAAAATTGTAGGTACGTGTAACTAAAAATAATTTTTTTTTGTTAATACAAATTGTCCTACAGCTTATTTTAGTTTTAATACTACTTTATACATAGACTTAAGTTCAGGGCCGCAACTGGGGGGGGGGGGGGGGGGCAAGTGGGGCATACGCCCTGGGTGCAAAGCTGTGGGGGCGCCCGAAATCGCTTGCATTGTAATTCCTACTACAACTAGTAAAAAGTTTTTTAACTTGCATGCCAGGAATGTCTAATCTGATTTACAATATAACGTCTCAACATATTTATTTTAAAATACTCTGAGAAAAATTTCAAGTTCATCATTAACATTAAAAATTGTAAAGGGAGAAGTTAGAAAGTTTTAATGCGTCCTCTATACGAATACAGTACAATGTTGTCAGAGAGGGTGGTACCACTGGCTGTGAGGGAGAGTATCCTCTATTTGCTATGATGATATCATCAAAATCTTTGCTGCAAAAAAGGTCTCGCAAGTTGAATTTGAATCTTTAAAAAACATTTATGATGACAATTTAATGAACAAGTCTAGTGATTATACGGACTACTTTATGTTTATGGACATAGTGGGTTCATGCATGGAAGTTACAGTAGCACAGAAACTGTTACATGTAGGTACCGAAAATGCTTAAATAGCACCATTTTTCCGTGGGTGTGGTATGTGCAAAAAAAAGAGGGGGGGGGGGCCGCATGAATCCATTCATGCCCCGGGTGCCAGAGACTCTAGTTGCGGCCCTGCTTAAGTTTGTAATGTATTAACTAATGTAGAATTAACAATACAAAATATATTATGTCCAGATTAACCAGATGTCCAAACAAGTGAGGTCTAGATTAGCTGGAATATTGTATGTGGTTTGATTATTTCAATTTGTGTGAATGTGGACTTTTCTAAACAGCACATCATGTGACGACCGCTGGAGTGAGGGGTTGTGTTGGCTAGACACTGGACTCGTAACTCCAGAGCACCTGGACTCAAGCCATCTGATCTCAGTTTTCCATGGTTTCTCTTAAGGGCCCTGCCTACTTGGGGACACATACGGTGTTCAGAGCTTCAGAAGAAACCATGCTATTTACGAAAAGCATTTAAGAATATGCAGTGGTCGATTGAGTTGTTATTCAGCATTTTGTTTCTTAACTGTATTTTTAGAAGAGTGAAAATGGCTAAAATGTGTGTTTTCAGAGTTATTTTTAGGTATCAAACGTCCCGTACATAACCTTGCAAGCACTTGAGGAATTGCACTGTTTTCATTCATATAATGTTATGGTTGCAGCTCAAATTTCATAGTTCCCTATGCACAACGAGAATACTGCATGCTAGTTCACAGCCTTGTGTTTAGAGGTGATATTGTGCTAGAAGCACCAGCAATTTTCGCACTTATCATTTCGCCTCACTGACATGAATACACCACATTAAGACGGGCCCCTTAATCTCTTCAGGAAAATGCTGGAATGGTTCTTTACTGTAGAAGATCGTAGTTTCCTTCTACAATTTTTCTGCTTTGGATTACTTGCATATGTCTGTCTCTAATTACCTCGCTGTCTGCGAGGCATTAAACCAAATATTTTTGTTATGAATTCGGAGATAACATAGATTTTCTCAACCTTTGACACTCTATCCCACTCTCTTCCAACAGTTGCTTACCACGATCACAATGTGAACAAAAGTCTCTATGGGCTGCCCTGTGCTCCACTCGCCTCCACTACTTTGCAGTCTTTCGACATGATGTGAAACAGTAGCATGAGATGTTGAAATAAAAAAATAAAAAGGTTGTTCCCAACCAGGGGGTGGCCATGCATATATTACTACATGGAACCTGCTTAAGCTGCTCTTTGTCCAACTGATGGCCTGTACCATGTTTGAAGGACACCCGATACATTGAGTGAAATGTGGTGTTTGCCTTGCGGAAACAGTTATAAAGTACTGTATTTGATGAGAGTGAAGTTGAAAGGTGGAAATTCTAATTCATACTTATTAATACAGCCCAGATTTTGTGGGGTTATAAAAAGCAAATTTCGTCATTAAAAATAGTGGATTTGATCTTTATCATCATTAAAAATTTAAACATGTGAAATAATTATCAAGCACAATTTCTTTGATCAACTGCTTCAACAATCGTGGTAAGACATTTTGAATATGTACAATAAACAATACTACATATATTGATGTAGGTTAAAAAAAAATCTGCAACCAAAACTTTCAATAATCAAAAACAATTAATATGCAATGTAAAACCCCAAAATCATTAGACATTTACATTTTATTGTGATATTTCTCTGTAGGTCTATTACCCATGTCTATATGGTGTCAGTTATAGACTGCTTTTATTTACTTTCCTTACTTTACTTTGGAATTACTGGAGATAAAAACTAAATAATGTTTTTACTTAGTACATAACATTTTAGGTTTTTAAATAAAAACTTCAAGTAATTAATTATGAAACAAATTATATATTTTAATAGACATAGTAAAGTAATTGAGGTGAATTTCACTGCATTTCGGTGTTATGCAGTGTTATTAACTTCCATTTTGGTGTTTGGCGGTGAATTGACATTATTTCCCTGTTATTTAGGTTTTATTGCTATTCACTATATAATCTTGCCTGTACTTATTAACCATTTCTGCAATATTTTGGGTGTTCACAATGGTGAGCTAGAAAGTGACTTTTATTATGTTATAGCAAGAGACCTGAAAAAGTAGATTTTTGAAGTTATACTTCTTTAGGCGCGTTATGAAAAAATGATGAGAGTGAAATTTTAAGATGCGCGCGCAGCACTGTAACACAAAGTTAACAGGTTGAAGCTGCCCGCTAAACCGTTCATTAAGTCTCGAAAGAAAGCTACCAACAAAATATAAATAGAACTTCTATTAGTTGCGCATGTTGGCATGCTCGTCGCCTCTGATCACTGTTTTCATATTTATAATATTATAATATTTATCCACATGTTTCTATTTCTACATTCACAACATGTGTTTTAGTTTCATAGAAATGTGAATTATATATGTGCTAACAAATTATATTCAGTAGTGATTTAAATTGAATATTTTGATTAATATTATTTACTATTCGTAAATATTAGCAAAAAAAATTGTGCTTATATACTTTTTCAAGTGCTCCAATATAATTGAAGTTAACTATCCGTATGTATTATTTATTGATATAAATCAAAATATTAATAATTAATATAATTAATACTAAATATTATTGAATTATTAATGTTAAATATTTGTTATTGGTTACTTATTTAATATTTACAAAATAAAGAAATAAATTTAATAAAACATTTGTGATAAAAATTAAAATCGAAAATCAGATTAAAATATTAATTTTTAATATTTATTATTAAATTTAAAAAATAATAAATATTTATAAAAATAAATGAACAAAATTAATGAAAACTTTTTGATAAAAATGAAAAGTGAATATTAAATTAAGAAAATAATAAATATTTAAAAATGAAAAAACTTAAATTAAATTTTTGAATTTATTATTAAATTTATTAATTTTCTTTTAAAATATTAAATAATCAATAATAAATATTTAAAATTAAGAATCTTATAATATTTAGTACAAATTATGTCATATATTTATTATTCTATAAATTTTATTTATTTTATTTTTCAAATCTAAACTGAACTTTATTGACTGTGTTGACTATCTTTTTCCAGCCCTTTTATTATTTTATTGTAATTAATTATTTGCATGCAATTAAAAACTATTTTTTAATAATGCCAAAGAAGTATAAAATCTGAACTGTGTACATAAGTACATGCACCCACTATTTTTCCCTCAAAAATAGTTATTATTTTTATATTAAAGAAGGTCTTTTGTTCTTCTTCGAGAACTTATTTTTGTTAAACACCTTTTTTCCTGATGAGCAAAATAAATATTTTCAAAAATACAAAATTTTATCCAAACACAACTATGTATTTAAGAAAAAAATTTAATAGAAAATTTAATTTACAAATCCTTTAAACATGCACACCATTCTTGCATTTATTTTGTTAAAGAGATCTGAAAGTATTACTCATAAAAGGACTTTCATATTTTTGCAAAGGCACCTAGAAACTGTAAATTGAATTTTTTTTTTTACTAGGAACTTTACAGTAGGTTGGTGTGCAATGTGCCTGGTGTATCTGAAAGTTTTGCAAACATGCAGAGAAAACAATGGTGGACAGTTTGGTAAAAAAAAGCATGAATATGTACAAACCTTAACAAATATGAAACAAGTTTATAGAGATCATTGCTTTACAAAGTGATAGGTGAAAAATATTCTGATGCCTTTATGTTTGAAACAATTAAAAACACCAAATTAAAGCTTGAATTTGAAAAAAAAAATAGTAATTGCTGAAATTAGCATTATTATTAGCATTATACCTATTATTATTATTATTATTATTATTATTATTATTATTATTATTATTATTATTATTATTTCAACTCTTCAATAACAGCATACCCTCTTGTGACAATTCCTAACTCCATGCTTGCAACCAAACTACAGGCTACATGAAAAATTGTCACAATATAATATAAAAAATAATAATTTAACAATATGCACAGTTCTTATTGAAGCAGTTCTAAGATGAAGTGGATGGTATGAAAAAAAACTATTCATACTATACTTCTGTTAAATATTGTATTGCTTAAATGTTGTGATTGTGGTGGTTTCCTAACTACTTGGTAGTATGGACTATCATTATTCGAGGAGTCTCGCTGATATATAAAAAAAAAAATTCTGGTTAATAAATCTTAGTGATTATGTTTTCCTAGTACCCAAAGTAGAATACTTTTCCTGGGTGTAGTATTAAGGATTCAAGCTGTTGGTATATTTAAATATTATAAGCTGTTTGCCCTCCCAGTTTTAGAACAGGTTCAAAGTCACCGAAGATAAACATTCACTCTTCAAAAGAGAGTAGTCTGTTGAAGACGGATGTTTCAGAGAAATTCTGGATCCAAGCCAACATGAGGTGTTGACGTGCGCATATGGCTCCTGGTTTCCGTTAGTGCCAAAATTGACATGGGCTGAGAATTTGATCATAAATGGTTTTTCATGACTTGGCATGTTTGAACGTGGCAACAGCTTGCAGTGTTACCTATACATTTTAACTAAAAGGAAAAAAAAATTATCATTTTTTTTAAAACTATTTGTTCTTTTAAATGGATAGTTTATTGTTAAGTAAGCATTTTTATATTATGTATTATTAAATTTTTTTTTAGTCATATAAAAATGTATGGTCTATCATCTTTAAATATATTTCTCTCTTACTTGCCGTGTATTGTGCAGTTGGTAAATATGATTATGCTGTTTATCGAATATTGGTTAAAAATTTTTGCAGCTATGAGCAAGAATTTGTTTCAACAGTAGATTGCATAACAAAACTGTATAAGTAGTTTTTTTTAAAATACAATCTGGCTCATTGCAGTTTACGCCAGCCTCATTCACAACACTATTATCACTGTTGTTGGTGTGAATAAATTGTGTATCTTGGTTTGCTTTCCATTAGAACACTTTTAAGTTTTTGGAGAAATTCCAGAGGTACTTTAAAATAGTTTTTATGACTATAATTTTTGAATTATCTAGTTAAATAGAATATATGACTAATTTAGTATCTTATTTCATGAACGAACATGGCAAATGCTACAGGAAGAGCCTTGTAGAGCAGTGAAAAATGGATTAATTTGGAAAAAAAACTCTGTTCTTGAGTACCAATAACTCAAGTAATCACAAGTTTAAATGTAGGAAAAAATCCTACCATTTAAAGAAGAGTTTAAACATTTAATTAACTTTAATGAAATTTACTTCTACATCTGTCTTACATCCAGTTGATACTTGTGATTGTATTTGTTAACGAGTATTGAGGTCTGTGTGACATAAGGCTTCGTCTCACACGTCATGTTGATTTTTTAATGTTCTTGTCATATCTATTTGTTAAAGGCTCTTTCTGAAATTTTAACACAATATCAATATCTCCTTGGTATTGTTTTTCTATCACCAACATTTTCAACAGATATTCACTAAGTGTAATATAATGTGTGTAAAACATTGCACAAGTATTTGTAATTATTATTACACTAGCTGCAGTACCCAGCATTGCCTGGGCTGAACACAGGGTGATATATTGTCTGCGAGTTAAAGCAAAATTAATAGCGCTATATGACAGTGTGGTGGACATAGAGCACTGACACACAATTACTGTTTGTATGTGTATGATCTTTGATTTTTTTGTTTACCCATGGTGATTGGTTGAATGGTTTAGAAGTTGATGCACTGCAGCACCATGTAGCGTTGAGTTACAAAAAAAAATATGGAAAAACACATCGATGTGCCAACTTTCATGGCAATTGGTCAAACGGTGTCGGAGTTTATCATTTCATAAATACAAACCAACATTTGTTCAAAAAATGATATCCATCCTCTCCTCTGCAATCTATAAGCGGGTATTGTAGTGTTTCATACGAACGATAAGCTGAAGGTTATCACCATCACGCCATCGAATCACAATGTTGCGAGACACCAAATTCTCGTGAACAACTTCATTTAACGTCTGTGCATTGAAGCATCTTTGATGTTCGCCTGCTCATCTTTTATCTATTTAATTATACTTATATACTTATAATTTAACTAGTTAATTGTGTTCATGCAAGAGTTGTTGCAGTTACACAATAATCTCTCGATTTAGGGTATGACTTATGGCACAACGCTGATTGATTTCATCATCAGAATTTCCAAGGAAATAAATCTGAAGAAATTTGTCATCACCATTCACTGATGGCAACAATGCTCCTGCACGATGGTGAATTTGCCCTTGAATCTGTAAAATAGAAAACAAATACTTGATTTATGAGACTTGGTGAAACGTTGTGTGAGTGTTTGTGTATGTGATGTGTGATGCAGTTGGGTTGAAACCTCATTCTTCAATGATATTTGCCCCAAATGATGTCATTTGAAAGGAATTGTTGTAATTTTGTATATTCTGCAAGAAATGCTTAAATAGACATTCTTGGCCAGAAAGCAGTGATGCCAGTGGCTCTGGTGGTGGTGTTAATTGTGGTAATTTGACCTTTCCGCTCCCACAACAAATCCTGGTGGTTTATGTGGAAATCTCAAAGCATTGCAATGTTGACAAACAGTGCTCATTGTTCTGAAGTCGCCCAATACATCTGCGGCATAATTGACTGTTGGATCATATCTGAATGCCAAACGTCTATGTCGTAATGTCACGCTTGGCAGTCAGTTTTGTCACTGTTCCAAATTATTTTGTGTTTAGGCTCCAACTGAGCTAGTCGAACTTGACTCTGGAGTTATTCTGGAGTCCTAATGGATCGCGCTTGAGAAATTCTTATTCGATTTCTTCCAAATGGTGTCTAAGCTCTTCGTTAGTCTCTCATTTACTCAATGATTAGTAGTTGGCTTGCGTTGCGCGTATGTCGACCGATAATTTGATGCCTCACTGGTGGCATTAATATCAATTAACTACAAACTGAAATCAATTGAATGTTTTAATATGATAATTTTAACTTTTATGTTATGCTATGAAAACATGTTATGGTTTTGAATGTACCAAAGATATGATACCACTGATAAAACACTGAAATATTCAATGTGGAATTTGATGTATTTTAAGGTTATGTTATGAAAATATGTGATGGTTTTGAATGCACCAAAGATATGACAACCACTGATTAAACATTGAAATATTTAATGCGAAATTTGTTGTTGCTGTGAAAACCTGTGGCAGTAGAACTCTCAAACTGAATGAATTTTTCAGAATTTTCTGGTAGATTTTCCAAAAATTTTCTTTCATTCAAATCTTGTCTTGACAATTACAAACACAAAAAAAAAACATTGGTCGAGCAGTTCTGATGTGGTGATCTTTCATACATGCAGCAATAGATTTTTATGTATATATATGCGCAATGTTTTACATTTTACTCAGGTAATATTAAATTTAGTGCATGTCTGTGAAAAAAATATTTGTGACCGACCAAAATTACAAGGAAAGTATCGTGTTGAAATTTCAAAAGGAGCGCTTAAACAACAGTAATGACCTTGAGACAAGAAATTTAAAAAATTGCGATGTCTTTTGAGACTGAGCCTTAAGGTGTCAGTATTTGCTGAGGAGTTACGAGACAGTAAGTGTTCTCCCGCTGCAGATGCATCAAGCCCGGGAGGCAGCAAGACATCGCCCTCGAAGCTGCCCCCTGACCTGGTCGCGCAGCAGAGAGCATACCGCAACGTGGTGCTCAAGGACCTGATAGACTCGGAGAAGGCTCACGTCGCAGAGCTCCAGGGCCTTTTGAAGAACTTCCTCCATCCTCTCGAGAAGTCCGACATGTGCGTGGGCTTTGCTTGTGCCTTCAAGTCCTGCTGTGTCATCAGCGCAGCACACACAGGCCTATTTTAAACACACCATAGCTTGTACTTTATATTCTAAATATATTTTCATCTCCAAGTTGCACAAACACAGTAGTGAAAATTGATTCCTCAAGGGTTCTTAATTTATCGTTACAGTTTTATTAACTAGATTAAGACAAATTCTTGACAAATATTTGTTGTTTCTGTTATTTAATATATTTGATTTTACTTTGTATATTGGAAGCTGTCCATTCCTAATTATTTTCATACTACATATATATTTTGTAAATAAATTTACATACTCAGTTCCAATTATTATCTATTTTTCTGTTGGTACACAATGTAACAGGTTAATGTTTTTTTTTTTACTTTTTACCACTTGTATTTCTGATGACTGTTCACTAATAACTGTCAGACAGACCTAATTTAGGAACACTGATGCAGTATGCAAGTTGTTCAGCGTTCAGTTTACTCTTAGAAGTCCCATGCATCATCCTAAGTCTCTGTGCGTTTTTGTGTAATGTAACATCCAAACAAAATGTAGTTCATAAAGGACTAGAGAAGTCTCATTTGTTATGGGAAATGAATTAAAGTTTTATTTCGCTATGTGATCCTGCTTTGCAGGTTTAAGTCTGTTGTGGCGTTATTTTATAATTACCACAACATCCCTATAAATTTTTTGCTCTCTAGTCCTTGGTGTATATCTGTTAAGCATTCTAGCATCCCACTGCTGCGATGTGGGTTTGATATTTTAAGAAATAGTAATATTTAAAGATTTTAGAATATGGTAAACATGATGGATGCTGTCATTGAAATGAACATTTCTTTTGGGCTAATCCTAGTTTATAAAAGGCTAAATTGCAAAAAATTTCCAGTTGAGAGAGCTATCTCTTTCCATCACAAAGAAAGGTGATGTTTCGCACTGAGATTGCCTCTTCGGTGATTAATGCATGTCCCAAGAAAGAGATGAAATTTTAGGGGTGTTAAAAACTGTTAAGTTAAATAAAAAATTTATTTTTTTTTAATTTTGTGCATAGATGGTTTCGTAAAAATGAGATTTGCAATTCTGCTGAGGCTTCCACTTTCAAACTCTTGGAAACTGTCTTTGTGTTCATAGACGAAGGGTGTGACTAAGTTGCTTGAACCATGGCGAATGTCACAACCAACAAGGAGGGGTTGCTTTGCCCTGGTTTGCTGCAGTCTGACGAGGGAGGAGTACAGACAGCTGACGGGCAACATTGTCAAGATTGTGGAGGTCCACCAGCAGGTGTTGGCGTCCCTGGAGGAATGCAGCCAGCGACCGCCCCTGGAGCAGCGCGTAGGCAAGGTGTTCCTGACAGCCGCCCCACGCATCAAGCAGGCCCACCAGGCCTACTGCGCATCCCACCCCCGCGCAGTCTGCATCCTCGAGAAGTTCAAGTGAGTCAGCGCACAGTTATGAATCTACTCCATTATAAGAAATGCCTTTTTTGCGTCGCTTAACATTTTTTTAAATGCAATATCTATTGCCTAGATTTTATGGCTTTATGTTTTGACACATTTTATTGTTATCATTTTTACTTTGTGAAATATCATGCATTAATAGATAAAATTACTCATATATTAGTAACCAAAAATTGTGATATTCATATTTGGACTATTAAATCTTCCTAACTTTTTAAGTAGTGAGAAAAAAGTATATGCTTGATTGTGCATTTTAAGTTTATTTCTGGTGCCAACATATATTCATATTTAAATTTTTTTGTAACACTCTTCTTATTTCAGTATGCGATATTAAAAGTCCAAAGTCATTATACTTTTCCTTGTGATTTTTCTCTGTAATCCTGCAGCCATGTCTGTAGGGTATCAGCTTTAGACTGCTTTTATTTACTTTACTTTGAACAAACTGTATACAGAAAATAAATATTTTTTTTACATAGTACTTCAGATTTAATGCTTTTAAATAAAAGCTTAAACTAAAGATTTATGAAATGAACTCTGTATTTGAATTAAAAAAGGTAATTGAAGATAATTTTCTGCATTTTGTTTTTTGCCTTGCATTTTGATAAGCAGTGTATTGACTTCTATTTCAGTGTTTCGTCATGTATTAACTTCTCTTACGCTGTTATTTCTGTTTTATCGGTGTTCACCATGTAATCTTTCCTCTAGCTTTGTTCATTTGTGGCATAGCATAATTCCTTCCCCTGCTAGTAATAACACTTTAACTAAGAATGAGTTATGTTTTTTTAGGTTTTCTTAAGTAATAATTTTTGCATATGTATTATGAATAGGAATTTATGGTATTTTTTTCATGCTATATAAAATCTTAATGATTATTAATTTTGGTTAGATTTTGCCTAAAGTGAAATTTTTTTTTTTTTTAAATTTTTTTTCTGTTTGTTTGGTCACTTATAATCAACATGTGTATTAATTACATTTGTTACATTTTTAAGCATCTTCTGATGGTTTACAATGCATAAAGAAAGAATACGGGGGTGTGACACTTCAGCGCCATTAATTTTTTTTTATGCCTCAAATTAGTGTGTTGGGAATAAACAGCGCATATGCGCTTGACTGCGCAGCAATGGGCCAGAATGTTCACTGGGTCTCACTAGCCAATCAGAACGATCCAGGCTGTGGTGTGATGTGACTTGCCAGACTTTCATGGAATACAATATTTGCAGCACATATTTCCTATATGGTCGTGTACCTGGTTTCTGTATTGTGATTTACCTGTTCACCCACGGGGCTGCCTCCCTTTGTGTTCACTTTTGTAAGGGAAGGCAACTTCATTGTACAAATAGTTTTTGCTTGAATGTCGCAGCATGCAGTCACGTCGTCTGACTTGTGACTGGATAATTTAATGCCTTGTTGAGGCTAGGCAGAGTGCTTAACTTTTTTATATCCTTTTGAACTTTTTTTTAAACTCAAAATTTGACCCCAGGCTTTGGCCCAGGATTACTGTGGTCGGCCCCTCAGGACAATTCCTTGTAACTACGTACATTATTTAATAGGTTAAGTAAGCGACATAATTTTTTTTTATAAACGAGCAATGAGCTACAGTGATACAGAGAAGTCATTTGGCTATGTGCAAGTTGTGATCAGTGTTTTGTTGTGAAAAAAAAAAAAAAGGCTGTTCAAAAATTCTTTTATTTAAAAAAAAAATAGAAGAATAAAACTGCCTTACTTCATCCTAACTATGGTGAAATACCTAACCTCAAAGATCGATCTACAAGAGGGGACCAAAAAAAAAAAAAAAAAAAAAAAACAGGATTTTCGTTATAAAAATGTATTTATTTCCTTTTGTACAAAATTCCTTCAGAGTACTCTCCATTAGATGCGATGCACTTGTTAAGTCTTTTTTCCCACTGTTCGAAGCATCTCTGGTACTCTTCAACTTTGATATCCTCCAGTGCTCTTTGTGAAGCTGTTATTACAGCCTCCACATCATCAAAACGCTTCCCTTTTAGATTTTTCATCATTCTTGGGAACAGGAAAAAGTTGCACGGTGCTAGGTCTGGCAAATACGGAGGGTGGGGAATGACAGACCACCCCTGAGAGGCCAATAGCGGTGTTCACTCGTAAGGTCGTGTGTGCGGGTGGGGGGGGGCATTGTTGTGATGAAGGAACCATTCACCTGATCGCCAAAGTTCCGGGCGTTTTCTCCACACATCCTCTCGCGAATGTCTTAAAAATTACAAATAAAAGTGCTGGTTTAACAGTCTAGCAAGTGGAAACAAATTCCCAGTGCTCAATTCCAGGAACATCGTTATAACATTCAACCTCACTTGTCTTGCTTTTTTTGGTCAGGGGGAGTTGTAAGTTTTCCACTGGCTTGATGCTTGCTTGGTTTCTGGTGGGTCATACCCGTGACACCAACTCTCGTCACTTGTAATGACTTTGGTCAAAAAGTTTGGATCACTTTCAATCTCTTTTTCAAATCCTGGCTCAAAATCAATTGTAAGTTTTTTTGATCCTATTTGAGAAGGCGAGGAACAAATTTAGCAAACCGTCTCATTTGCAAATCCTCAGTCAAAATTCTCTGGCACAAGCTCCAACTCACTCCTGTCTGTTCTGAAATGTCGTTGATCGTGAAGCGATGATCCTTGTTGATTTTTTGGCGGATTTTTTCAACCTTCTCATCGTTTCGAAATGTTGAAGGGCGCGCAGAACGAGCATGGTCTTCAACACTCATCTCTTTACGTTTAAAGCGCCCAAACCATTTGAAAACTTGTGTGCGGCTCATAGCATTCTCCTTGAAAGCCTGTGGAAACATTTAATAAGCTTCCATTGCCGATTTTTCAAGCAGAAAACTCTTTGTGATTTTAAATCTGCCATAACGACTTTGCAGGCGGAACACGAGAACTGTAAGAGAAAAACAATACTATGATCAAACGTTAAACTACAAACTGACGCCGTCTGGGCAGCTGTTTAGTGAAGATATCTACTAACACTAACCACATCCAGCAGGAGAACTCTCTACTATGTCTACGAATGGCAGTGTGCTCTCTCTTTTTTTATTTATTTATTTATTTTTATTTTATTTTATCCCCCTCGTAGATAATCTGCAAAGTCACGGCATGTTAACATTGTTAACTTTTCAAGTGTATCATGAACTTGTTGCTATTCGGGTTTGCCATGGCAGGCCAATCTGTAATGTAACACAGTTTTCTCCCCAGTATTCTTGGTCTGTGTCATCATGTGTTATAAAATTGTGTGTAAGACATAGCTGTTAAGAGTCATTAAAAGAAAATGATGAATAAAACACAGATAATAAATCAACCCAAACATAATATTGTACACAGTTAAAACAATATTAGCTTAACAAACTGAAAACAAAATTGTTATAGAAACTTGTGTAAGTCTTTTATTTGAGAGTTTTAGAATGCCTAAAATTTTTTTTTTGGCTGATAAGTTCTTTCAGTAGCAATTTCCTTACTGTACAAATGTTTTTCAAATTTATTTTAGTATGTATGTTAAACTAAAATAAAAAGTTAGCAATTCTGCAGAATTATCTTATGCACATTATGGAAACAGTAAATGTTTTTGTGCCAAGGAATGTTGGAGCTTTTCTAATAGAAAATATTTTTTTGGGGTGTGTAACTGTTTTGAAATTTCTTGTTTTATCATCTAATGAGAAGTTTCTCTGTGGTAATAGATATTAAGTCCTTTTCCTAGTAGTAGTAGTTTTATTTTTTTATTCAAACAGATTTTGGTAAAGGGTTGTTGTTTTCTAGGGATGAGCTGAACACGTTCATGGAGTCGCAAGGTGCAGCAAGCCCGGGGCTTCTCGTGCTGACGACCGGGCTCAGCAAGCCGTTCAGGCGGCTGGAGAAGTACGCCGGCATGATGCAGGAGCTGGAAAGGCACGTGGAAGAGAACCACCCCGACCGAGGGGACACCCAGAGATCCGTCAGTGTCTACAAAGACATAGCGGTGAGTCGGACGGTCAAGCTGTCACCATTCAACGTAGTCTTGGGAATCGGTGCAGTGCCTGGCTGAAAGTGTGCCTTCCATGAGTATTTTCTCCCTAATTTTAAAAATATCTGCCGTTACTTAAACTGCTGTGGAGAAGAAACTCCCAAAGTTATCAGTTCTTGCCAGTGTTGCAAGGTGTACATAAATATTCATGCTAGTGACAATTTTTTTTTTGTTTATGGTGTAGTTATAGAGTTTCATTTCTGTTCTCTATCACATGGAAGTTCTGCATGTGTATTTTTTATAATTTTAATAACCTTTATGTTAATAAAAAAATATATTCCAATGTGTTTGTATCTACATATTACAATACTATTAGGTGTATATGCTACAGTCAAGGAAATAGATACTATTTTAAATGAATGTATAAATAAGTTTTTTATGCCTAAAAGAAACAGAATTTTTAAATAAAAATTATGGATGGGCCAATCAAGTCCTAAAATCGTCAAATACTGTATTATCAAATTCTTAGTATTCGAAGGATTAAATATTCAAGGGAAAAAATTCAAAGAAAAAATTGGAGGAAATAAAGTACGGTAAATTAAAAAATTCAACACTGATAATGATAACCTCTAAAGTTTATTAGATATTAGATTTTTTTTTCTTTATACCTATCATGTTACCATTCTTAAAGATATTGTACTTTTAACATGTAATATATTTATAAAATTATAATATGTATTGATTCTGGAAACTTAGTATGTGAAACAATCATTTAAAGGGTTGAATGTTTCAACACCATAGATCAATAGTTAACATTTTTAATTGCTTGTACATTATTTTATTTTGACCCTTGATACCTAGATTTGAATTGGAGGGGTATATTCAAATTAATTTTTGAATTAAAGATTTTATGTTCGAGAAAAATTGGGATTTCCCCATCACTAATAAAATTGTGATTTAAATACACAATCACTAGTTTTTATTATGAAACTCTTGTTTGTTGGTAGTATTCTGCTTATAAATGTACCTATATGTTTGAATATTCTCACAGTTGAACATGTATCTAGCATTTTCTCTTCAAAATATCAGATGCAGACTTAGACCCAGCTTTGTCTATGCTGTCAAAAATGATGTTTGAGGTCAACATAAAACAGCTTAGAGTGGTTTGCTACAATTATCATCACCATCATCATCATCATAGGCGTGCGCAGGACTTCAGTATTGGTGGTGCCAGATTACACAACACCTGTCATTCACAGACCCCGAGCCTAAAGTGGAGGGTCCGGGGGTCCTCCCCCGGAAAAATTTGGATTTGAAAGCGCAAAATGGTGCTATTTAAGGTGTTTCCGAACAAAAACATTAAATACACAGATGTAAAAATTTTGACATTTTTTATGACAAATTATGGCTTTCAACGTTATAATTACCAGGAAAACTACTAAACTATTTACAGTTTTAAGCTTTGTTGAGCCACAAAGTAAATTGCACAAATTGTTTGCACGGAATTCATGCTGGTGGCTTTGAAAAACCGTACTTACATGTTTTCTGAAGACGCCAAATAAATGCTAGAAAAAACATTCTCAAATGTTAAGTTTTAAAATCAACAAATCAAGGGAGTTTTTGTAACATACCATAAATATGTAAAATATTAAAATAATAAAAATACACAAATAAGAGTGGGCAAAATTTTTAACTTTTGGAATACAACAAAAATATTTTGTCGGCGACTGCATATAAGTCATTGAGTAAGCCTATCCTTTTAACTAACTAAACTCTCTCTTTTTTTAAATAAACCCTGGCGGACGGCGGCTAATATTCCATGCGCCTGCCGAGTGGAGTGAACAGTGGACACCGAGCACGCATTATATGTAATTCGAGGAGAACTAGAAGTATTTACATTTCAGAAGTTTCGTAGCCGCGGTCCGTGTGTACAACACAAGTAATTGCAACTGGCTTGTTTCCGTGTGTATAGTTGGTTCTATTGATAATTGATATACTGATAGTGTTATGAGCACATATCTGTAACTCAACACGATTGGAAAACATATTTTTTTGGAAATAATACGGATTTTTGTAAGTATGTATTATTTCTGCTTGTAAAAAACAAAATAACGTTAACCCTAATGGTGGTGCCAAGGCACCTGTGGCACCTACCGTGCGCACGCCTATGATCATCATCATCCATCATCATCATACATCATCCATAATACTCATCCATAATCCTCATCCATCATCATCCATAATCCTCATCTATCATCAATCATCCATAATCATCATCCATCAATCATAATCAATCATCATCCATCATCATCCATCATCACTCATTAATCATCAAGCATCAATCATCCATCATCATCCATCAATATCATCATCAATCAATCATCAATATCATCAATCATCATCATAAATCATCAATAATCAGCATCAATCATCATCATCCATCATCATCATCAATCACCATCATCAATCATCAGCAATCATCATCATCAACCATCATCAATCATCATCAATCATCATCAATCATCATCAATCATCACTGTCCTCCTGGAACAGCTTAGCTCAGCATCTTAACTGCATCATTTATGTTCACTTTAGTTCACTATTGTTTATGACTTCCTGAACCTGCCACAGGCATATGAAATGAGTCAGTTAACACTAAGGAATACATGACTATTGGAGGAGAAGGGTAAGACTGCAAATGGTGTTTGCTACAGGTTTCCTTCTGCTTCTCTGCACCGCAAAGTACATTCAGAATCACATTATTTTCGGGTAAATGCAGTAATATCCGTGCTATGTCATTGGGGTGATGATTGACATGCTTTAACTCTAATTTGTACTTTTCCGAGTGGTGTTGTGTTGAACAGCTGAGGCGTTTGCAAAAAATGGTTTAGTAATGTAATCAATAATACAGTACTTATAGTGTTAAACAAAGTTCTATTAAACAAATATCATTGTAGTTTCACCATCAAAAAATGATATACATATGATATACAATACAATGATATACATATGATATACATATTTTATTAAGGTATTTAGATATGTAAATTTGTTTAAAATAAATTAAAACATGTTTGCCCCATGTTTGTGATGCCATGCTCGGTCAGTGATATAAATGTCTTTGAAACGAGAATTAAGTTAAGGGAATCTTGCAACACTGGTTCTTGTGAGCCATAAGACTTGACCATAGACTAAATGTATGCTGTGGACTGATTCTTGTCTGCTGTGCTTGATGCTATTGTTAACTTACTATTTGCCACTTTAACTTTCAAAATGAAATGCTCTAAACATGAAAATAGTCATTTACTTTTTTCATTTATTTAAATTATAGAATTTAAAGTAGTTAATTTAATACAGAACATATTTAAATGAGCTATTATGAAGTACCAATCAATAATTGCGTCGGTACTCCGACAAACAAATTTATACAAGATTTTTAGCTTCCAAGCCATTCAGTGTTGGACATGGTAATTTTGTACAGAGCATCTTGCCATCGCTGTCTAAATTTATGTTAAGTCCAGTCAATTTTTGGTAGGCTGAATGAATTTAAAATCCTACAAATAATTTTAGGCGTACTGTATACAAATTTCTGAGAAGTATATCATAATAATTAATAATGAAACATTTCTTAAGTTCATTCATTCTTGTGTTTATGAGAAACATGAACCTGTACAGACCTTCAAATCATACTTAATGATGTATAACAAAAAGAGTGGTGTTCTGTAATGAAATGGTATAATAGAGTAGGTAACTATGTTTATTTTTATATCTGAACACATATTTGTGTTGAGTACCACGGGGGGGGGGGGGGGGCGTGCCTGGAAGTCTTGCAGGGTGCACCACTGGACTCTATGCCCTTGTTGCAGTCGGTGTGCTCGGCAACCCGCCGCCAGAAGGAGCTGGAGCTGGAGGTGCTGATGGGGGGAGTGAGGGGCTGGGAGGGGGAGGACCTCTCCACACTGGGCGAGATCGTGCACATGGGCTCGGTGGCAGTGGGGGCCGACCACCGCGACCGCTATCTCGTGCTCTTCCCGGCCACGCTGCTCATGCTGAGCGTCAGCCACCGCATGTCCGCCTTCATCTACGAGGTGAGGATTTAGAGTCCTGTGTCCCGGGGAGGGAGTGCTCTCCTTGTCCCCGCTGCTCGCCTGTTCACTAGGTTACAAATAGCGCTGGGCTATATGGATGAAAACCGATACTGATCCAATTACTGATACTTTTCTTTAACATATCCGATAACCGATACAAAAACAATTTGATACTTTTTGTAAATAATTACAGTATCGCAGAGCAAGTCTTCAGGAAATTCAATATTTTTAAGTAATAAGACAGTAAGTACCAGGGTATTTGGCGGATTACAAAAAAGTTTTTCTGCATAAAATTTGTCCATAGCAAAATACGTAATCATTATGCCCTTGACGAATTAACAAACACAAAAATCAAGTATAGCCTTAAATTACAGAGAAATTTAAATAAAAATTGCTTATGGAACAATAAACAGGTAAATAGAAAATATTGGCGTCACCTGAAAGAATAAAATTATTGTATTTTTTTCATGGGTATATGTTCTTTAAATATTGTTTGGTAATTGTTATATCGGAAATCCAGAAAATTAGTATCTATGTACTGATACTAAATACATCGGTACATCATTAGCATTCCATCAAAGCATTGCATTCTCTCACAGGTAAGAACAAAAACAGTAACCCTTTGTTCCCTGCTTGAACATGAACACCAAAGCACAAATATTGTTTTTATCAGCACAGTTTAGTTTTGATACCCTGAACAAGCCTTTTGAAAATTATAATGATTGTAAGTTTCAAAACCAATGTGATGTATTGTTATCTCAATACATACTAACACTGTCCTGGAAAGCCTGCAATATAAAACAATCTGAATCCTACAGATTTGCGCCCTTGACATGTAGGATACACAATGGTGTACAGCACCAGTAAGCAGTTGTGTGTGGTTGCATGACTATCCCAGAATCTCAGAATCTCAGAATCTCTGAACTCTGAAATATTATCCATACTAATATTATAAAGCTGAAGAGTTTGTTTGTTTGTTTGTTTGTTTGTTTGAACGCGCTAATCTCAGGAACCACTGGTCCGATTTGAAAAAATTCTTTCAGTGTTGGATAGTACATTTATCGAGGAAGGCTATAGGCTATATTATATTATCAATAACATTAGGGATCCTTACTAAAAGTCCAATTTAGAATCAAATGCATTGGAGGGGGTTAGATACAACATGCAGTACACGTACGAAGTGTGTGTTGACAATGCCGCAGGCGCTAGAAGTTTATTTCCTATGCCTATTAACATTGTTGCCACGCATTAGATGCCTTATCATTCTTAATTTTCCCATACAAGTAAAAAAACACCAGTGTGATGTTAACAGCGAAGCAATCAGTACCCTCATAAGAGTTCAATTAGTATTTTAAAATTTTAATACTTTTTATCACTTTAAAACGCAAACCTAAACTATTGTTTTTTTTTCCTCTCTCTGTGTTTAATTTGTTTTTTACTGCCCTTTTTTTCAAGTATATATATTTTACAGACTTAAAACTTCACAGTAATGTTCCTTATGTTACGCAGGATGACATTTTCCGAAAATTAGATCCCATGGGTGGTTTAAACCAGGCAACAGTGGGTACTTTGTCTGCATGAGAACAGGATTTTGCATTGTTCATGCCTTCTGCGTCTCCATGGCAACGGGCATCACGCTGCAGTGGCGTACCCACAAGGAGGGGCATGTATAATGAGCGGCGCAAGAGTGATCTGCCTGTAGACTGCTGTAGCGAAGTACTGGTACATTAGTTGTACATTGCGTGCACGAGTCGGGAAACCATCGGTGCTATTCATTTTCTCTCTGTTATATTATACAGCATTGTAATAAATTTTCACTGAATTTTTTTATTTACCATTACTGTAAATGGGAGATGTGGCTTAATTTTTTTCCATTACTATAGCCGTGCGAAGCCGGGTCGGGCAGCTAGTTGAGTTATACAGGGTGTTAGGTAGAAGGGTTAGGGGTTGAGGAGGTTGTTGGCTAGTTATTACTCATAGACCCCGTGTCCCAAGTGTCTCAGTAAAGGAGATTTGTTTATTTTGAACATGCTTTGCAATATAAACGTGTTTCTTGCCGTTGCTATGATACCTGAAGTGACTATTTGTTTTGGTTTACAGGTATAAAAACAATATTTACTAAATGGTTTCGTGTTTTGAACACTATTTAATGCATATTTAAAGATGTTGCCAAGTGAAAATTTGTATAATTTTGAGATCATTAAATCTCGTTTTCATTGATTTCCTGGACAGCGCCCTACGATAGGCCGAAGCTTTGGTAGTGCCTCAAACTGAGTGCCTGGTGCCAGGGATGATGGGAAATGGAACGTTTTGGTCTGGCTTGTGCAATGCAGCTTCCTATCAATACCTCCTGACGGAAGCATTAAAAGCACTGTAAATTTTGCATGTGCGGGCGTAACTAACATCTGTGTTGGTGCAGGGCAATGCATTTGACATTGTGCATGGAAAAGTTTTGTGCGATCTGCACATACAAACAGATTGTGTGTGTCAGTGTATATGGTCCAGCTATCTTGCATCCAGGTAGGCCATATTGAAAAGGTCGTTATAACACATTTTACTGATTCCCTGCAGTTTTCAGGCCATTTTCACAATTGTGTTTATATGAAAACTTGTTTGTTGTGTGGCCTAGACTTGAACCTGTTTAATTACAAACATTTCCATTGTTTTCCACAGCCTAATTTAAATAACACAAACATAAACAGTCAAACCGAGACAATCTAGGTCAGAAATCCTGAACAACATATTTTTATTGCTTTATCGCTCTGAGTTGGCCAAATTATATTTTGAAATTACCCTCAAAAATAACAATTAAAGAATTGACTTTACTTTGATAAATGTACTGAAAACGGTAATGACTTTTTTGTAGGTATTTTCCAATATATCTGTCAACTTTAAATATTTTTTCCCCCCTTCAACATTCTATTTATTTTTGGAATAGTATATTGGTGGTCTATTGTCTATAATATAATATATTTTTTAAATTTAATAATTTATTTTTGGTATTTCTATTCCCATTCATGTATGTTTTCATTGTATGTCAAACCCTATCCTATTCCTATAAAGTTACAGAAATAAAGTTTTTTTTTTATTTTGAAAGTTTTTTTTTCCCCCATTTATAATGAGAGTGATACATTTTTGCACATAGTAGCCAAGAATAAATAACAGTCCTGTGCTATTACAGATTGGAATTTCAAGTGTGTATTAGTACAGGAGTTGGATGTACAGGTTAGAGATGTGTGCCACAAAACTTTGACTCTTTGTTTTTTTTTGGTGACTGGATAAGGCTGAACTTAGCATAGGCCCCTAACAGGTGAGTATATAAATGCAGTGGCCTACATACAGCGGGTTCCACGCTGGAACCTCATGCTGGCAGATGGTGCTAGGTAAACAAGCATGTCAACTGCACGTGCGACGGCGTTGTCAGCGGGTTGGACAGGTGCAATGCAATGTATTGTGTTGAACACGTGCATGTATAAACTTGTTGCTAAAATAAACATGCAATTTGCCCGCTGACATACACGTTATATGCCACTGTTAAATAATATGCTATGTACATGTGGGTCACTTGGCTTTATTTCAGAGGGTAAGAGGCCATATGAATTTAAATAAATTATCATGGAGCTTTATAGCTTGTGTAAATATACTACCTTTTAATTTACTTAATCTTTAAATTAATATTGTAACAATTAGAATAGCACAAATAGCAAAATGAATTTTGACAAAAATTGAATGTAAACCAAGAATAACCTTGATGTTGATACTTCTTCTTAATGAAAGTTTTGATTTTGTGACGTGCATTTCGAACAATCATTGGACTTGTAAGTTACATAAAAATTCACATTGGATTTACTAACTATGCAGTTTATTACTTGTGGAGGTTATTTTCAGTGCACAATGTATCAGTGTGAAAGTATGGTGACTAAAGTTTTAATAAATGAACTGAACTGGATGCACCCACCAGTGATCAAGGCTTTTGCTTTCCGTGGTTTTCTTAGTTGATTTTACTCCATAGTAACATGCTTCTGCTGTAATTGCTGTATTGTAAATGGCTAATATTAATAATGACTTTATTTTTATTTTCAGGGTAAACTACCCCTGACTGGCATAAGTGTTGCAAAGCTGGATGATACAGACACTTATAAAAATGCTTTTGAAATTTCTGGTGAGTTACTTTCATCACAATAATAACATAGAGAGTATTTCTATACGTTAATAGTAGTTACAACCTTTATGTACTAAGAACAATGTTTTAAATGTTTAAATTTCAACCTTCTTATCAGTTCTTTTCTTATGCAATATATCTCTAGGGAAAGGTGTTTAAACATGTGTCATAAGGATTTATTAAATTCAACATTTCTTTTGTGTATTTTTCAATCTTGAAGATTATAAGTAAGAAGGAAGGTGGATTTCTAATGTCACTTCTTTTAACTATTTTATAGTATTAGCTGAAATGTAGATATATTATTTAGTATTGTCAGAATTCCCTTCCAGCAAAGGTTTATGTATTTAGTATCTTTCTAAGAAAAAATTGTCCTCTGACTCCAATTTCAAATTAAATATTAGAATTTTATTAATTTATTTTGATTCCTAGTTCATGAGACTCCATACCCTTCACTATAGTGCTTACCAATCTCCTCTTTATTAGTTATTATATATATTTTTTCCTATATGAGTATTTTTTTAAATTAGCTTAATGAAATTTTTAGAATACCACTGGGGATATTTAGAAACAGGTTTGGTGTAGAAGGAACCATATAACTGCTCATAATGAATGTTAAATAATTAACCATTGATTCCTTGTTTACCATTCAGTAAAACTTATCCCAAGGGCCCTATGTTTGAAAACTCAGCTTCCAGTCATATGTGAGCTCGACTAGAACGGTAAACTCATATACGAGACAACTCTGGGTAGAGTTGCTATGCTGGAACGAAAATTTTCTGTATATGATTTTACCACTCGTTTTATAGAAAATTATGTGGAATGAAGCTCGTGTATGCCAAAGAAATTTGGTGTTCATGTCATGGTAATCTGTTTTTCAGCTAGGCGAATGAGGAATGACTTTGAATTCTTGCATGTTTCCCCATGGTCATTGGTTGCAGGTTTTCTACCGTCATGTTATTAATTAAAACACTGTGTCTGTAATTATTATTCTTTTGCTGCAACAGAAATTGTAGAAATAATGATTCCACTTATGAAGTGTTTGAGGCCTACTTATTGTGATTATAAGCTTTTAAGTGCTTATGAGCTCTTTTCATTGTTATCTTTTTCAGGTTAGTACAGGTATGTAAACTTATGTTGTGAGTCTGTTATTTACATATTATTTATTTTAAAATCAGGATTCAACTTCAAAATGCAATTTACAGTAACACTCAAGCATTAGGATTATACCAATAAGTGAGATTATGTATTTAGCTTGTATAGTTATGTAGAAACACAAATAATTAGTATTAAGTTCACGCCTGGTATTTATATTCCAGTGGTGTGTATAATGGGTGTATTACCGGAAACAATTACAAATCAAATCCTACAAGAGTACAAAATAAATACATCAATCGATCCAGATAAAATAACTGATACAATAATTTCAAGGAATGGCTTTGAAGGCATGGCTAATAGCATTCAATCCCTACTTTACCTGCAATTACCACTGAAAAATAACAAATTATTCTTTAAAACAGTAAAGAATGATTACATAAATCATTCCAGATTAAAATTACAAAAATATTGCAATGTCACTGTACAGACTAATCAAGAATAATAAGCAGTTCTACTAAACACCATTTTGAGAATTTTATCACTTATTTTAATCAGAAGCCACTTCTTTAAAAAAAGTATTAAAAGTAGACCCAAAAGTTCAATATTATTCAACACACTAGTGAAAAAATATGAATGTTGTTCTTGTTCATGGTGAAATATAATAATAATTATGATATTAAAAATAACATTTTACACATCACAAAACAAAATTAGTTTAGGTCTTAACGATATAAATGCAAGTAATAAAAAAGGTTTATACTTGAAAATTGTGTATATTAGGTCTCAAAATGTAGATAACATTCCTAACAGAATGATTATTAAAGCTGAATTTTTAACAAATGGTCATATTTAAATGACTTGGCATATATTTATGCAATTTTTATTTATTTGTTTTAAATGGCTCTCTGTATTCAGCAACATTTTTTCACAATTATGCATACGAGAATACCAACCTGAAGGATGCGGACCACTCGACTTCCATTACTAACGCTTTAGTCGTATACGACACAGCTCTAATGGTTCAAGCATACCAAAACTGCATTCCTTTCAAGATAATACCACATGACTTCCAACTCGTGTGCAACTGTTAATATTGATGTCAATATAAATAGTCACCATTTTTAGAGTAGATAATTTTGAGGTGTGGAGTACTAACCTTGCTCGTTCAAGTGTAGCTGGGTGGTGGTTGACTTTGCTCACCAGATTTATTTTAGAACCATTGGATTTTTAATTCTTTGATCCTATTGGAATCATTGAAATTGGTCAATTCCTAAATGGTAATCAACCCAACTGTTGTAATCATTACTTTGCAGTAATGTGAATGTATTTGTGATGCATTTATGTAGTTAATTCATTACTCTGTACACTCAGCTTGTCAGCATGTCATTGATTTGATTTGTTCCAAATATTAGTGACTCAAGCTTACACTGCACGCATGTGTGTGTCCTAGGTTCTATGATAGAGCGTATTGTAGCGGTGTGTCAGACGAAGGAGGACCAGCAAATGTGGGTGGATCTCCTGAGACAGCAGATACGCAGCCTCGTCAAGTCTCCGACCACATCCCCCACTGTAGGGAAGCCACAGCCTCTGCCCCCGCCTCATGTAAGTTGCCCCTCTCATCGCCCTTATGCCCAACTTGCTGCTCACTTTGTGCGGCTCATCAAGAAGGGCCTGATTACTCGACAATTCCTCAAAAAATTGCTGTACCCACAGTTCAGCTCTAAAATTAATTTGTTGAATGTGCGAGTGCGGCGGAACCACAAGGTGGAATGCGTAATCTTCCCGAAACCCACCAGCGATGGTGCAATGTTTGCCAAGCATACTTTCATCAAGTCAAGCACGACTGAGACGGACAGTGATGAAAGTGATAGTGAAAGTTGCAGTGACACCAGCTGTGATGTTACCCGAAGCTCTAAGAGTAACTCCCCCACTTTACGGAGACAGGATGCCGTGGATCTCTCAAATACAGAGGAGGACAACTGCTCTCGGGGTAGCATTGCCAGCAATCCTTTCGGTTACATTAAGTACTTCAGCCCCTCTGCGTGTGTAGGCAGTGTGGCTAGCTGTCAAGGATTTGTTGACGGTTCCTCAAACATTCTGTGCGAAGTTGGTTGTGGCAGCGAACAGTACAAGAGCAGTGCGGTCGTGAACATAACGTGTCCCCAAACAAGGTGTGCAAAGCAGCTGATGAACCAGGACAGCTCTCGATCAGACGAGTCTAGTTTCGAGAGGGTATCAAAGCCTTTTCCTTATCTCGTGTGCGAAGATCTGTCCCACATTGATGAAAATGCTGCCATGAAAGCCACCGGCTTGCCTTCGAAAGACAGCATTAGTGATACCCGGCAGAGCCTGCCCAGTAAATTGTTAGTGCCCGGAGCTTTAGTACCACAACAAAGGTTATACAAGTCTAACGAAAGAATTGAACTGACTTCCCGGTCGTTGTGTTCACACTCCATGCCGCCCCTCCCACCAGAGCCAGGCTCGCCACCCACGACACACTCCTCCACGCTGGACATGCCGGGCAACGTGATGCCGGTGCCGGGAGCCCTGGTAGCAGAACTGCTTTACAATTTGGAGCCTGCTGCCTCACCACCGGAGTTCGTCCACCAGCAGGAGAGTGCGTCGAGTGACCATAGCGTGGAGAGCGTGCAGACCGTCAGGGATAGAGACCTCCCGCCGGCCGTGTTCCAGCGCAAGGTGCATCGCAGTTACCACTACGTGAAAGTGGAACGTCCTGTCTGCGAATGTGGGAACGTGTCCTGTAGCTCTCGCTCATCCGACTCGGGCCTGGCGGACATTGCGGGCGTCTCGACGCTCCCCTCGCCAGACTGGTCAGGCCTGTTGCCGGAGCTGGATCCCGGGAAGGAGCTCTCGAGTCTGGGCGTGGCTCCTTCGTCCGTCGAGCGAGGGGACAGCAGCGACTTTGACTTCGAGGCTCAGTGCGTGTGCACGTCTCCTTTCGGCTCGACCCCCCGCACGTCCGCACAACCGTCCCTCACCTCGGAGAAGGTGTTTGTCGGCTCCAACGACTGTAGCGTTCCGTCCGTCTTGTCCTCGTGCCTGGACCCATCACCTGTGTCGACCCCGCAGCCGTGGGAGGACCCGCAGAGTCGGCAGGCGATCTATCGCTCCGGAATGTACGCCCACTGGTGGCTGAAGGCTAAGATCCCAGCTTCTGCAATCAGGAGTGAAGTATCTCAGCCACAAACAGGCAAGGCATTTTCGAATTCTTCCTGAGTTTGGTCTGCACATTTATTACATTTCTGAGCATTTGACTTTTTGCTGTGTGTTCAAAAGTTGGATAGAAACACTGCATTTTCTAAGGTAGTGTTTATGCTGATAATTTGCATTTATTGGTTTGCAGAGTGCCAAAGTAATCATATTATCACTAGAAACATTAATACAAACATTAATATTAACTCTTGACTTTTTATCTTTCTATACTGCTTATGTACATATGTCATACAGGCTGAAAACACAGTTATGAAAAATAATTTTTTTTAATGATTATTTTATGACTACAATGTAATGGATGCTCACTAAAGGTGTAAGATGTGTGAGACCGGACAAGGAAGGAGAATTGTGCTGTGTGTGGTTTGTCATTAACATCTAACTACCATGTGTGCTGAAGAGTGTTGGTTGCTGTAATTTTGATCCTCGCTTTTTACCTTGCCTGTTTGTGCGTGTCGCGTAGTTTTGTGTGGTAGGAAGTGCTCCAATCACAGAGAGAGATCGCTGACCTCTAAGACAAGCCACATTATTTGTATCTTGTAGTGACTTTGTGAGTAAACTATCAGCGATGATTGTTATTGTTGTGGCGTCTCCACCATCTCTCCTTAGGTTACTTTTAATTTTTTTCTTTAACTTACTCAGTTTTAATGTTTGCAGTTAATATTTTTGTATTTTAGTTTTTTGCTTAATTTAATGTTACAACTTTGTCCAGATAATTTATTTGTCATGCCGGATGTTGTGGTTGAAGAATAATATAAGGTTGGCAATATGGCTTTAGAAACTGTGAGAACTTTATACCCAAACATACATCAATATGGTATGTTTGTAATTAGTTGTACTAGTTATATTTCAGCAGTTTTAATGTAGAGGCTACCTATTTATTATATATCTGTATTGTGGAGCTTGGTAGTGTAGCTTAAGCATCCTGTATTAGTGAAGTGACATTTGGACTTGTATTTGAGTACAGTGGTAGTGGGTGTGCTACGATGGGCTGCGCTAAGTAGTGGACTAGTTAGTCGTGAGCGGGCTACCGAGGCGGCAGGTTTGTGCCGCGTGCTCGGGCCAAGAAAAGCATCAGAGTATGGGTGTCTTATGTGTTTAACATTACGTCTACGCGATGCGTGTGAAATGCAGTGGTGAAACTAAGGAATTGTGTGGAGTTTGGAGCCTCATGAAAAAGGAGTGGGCCCGGCCCTCTCATCTGTTGCAAAACGGGCACGGTCACGGGATGTGCTATGCAAGCAGCACTGTGGTAAGCCTTACGTCGGCGCTGGACTGCCAAGTAAGTTACGTCTGATCAGTTTCCTGCAGGGTCTAAAACCCCTGGTATAACTTTCACGCCCGAGCGATAACGGAAATGAAAAACACAGCCGAAGTTGGAGATGAAGTTTCAGAATAATCGCTGTGCAAGAGTTACTGTGTGCATTTCAAGTAGTTGAATTTTTCTGCAGTATGTCCTGTTACAGAGTTTCTTATATGAAATTTTTTATGTAACTTACGAAGAAACGAATAAATGTCTCTTTGGTCTGTGTGTTGGATGCAAGTGAACACTATTATTATTTTTATTATTATTACACTGTCCGCTCTCACAAACTGGAACTTTGAGTTAGGTTTAAGAATTTTTAAAAGAAGCTCGGGCCAGGAAATTTTTATTGAAATTTAGATAGGTAGCCATTTGTTTGGCATTAATATATTGTCTTTAGATTTGGTTGTAGGCATGTTTAAAATAAATAATGAAGAGTTCCCCGATTACCCCTGTAGATATGATACTTTTCAGTGGTTTTAGGAATGTATTGTTTTAGAAATTTGATTTAAATTTTAATATTGTTATAGTGTTTAAATTTTTAAAGTAAGTAAGTACGGTACCTTTTAAGCCCTCACACACCATTATAAAATTATTAGCTTATGTGTGTGTTGTAGAATAACTATTTACATTCTTTGCCAATAAATTGGATGTTGATATCTTTAAATATATCTTTTTAGAGTTGCTCCTTACGTTCTCCTTAGGAATTTAAGGTCTCTGCTTTTCAGTTTGCATTTGATTTTTAACATATATTATACTGGCACCTTTTTTTCTTGGAAAAGAAAGTCATGTTATTGCAGATTTTTAGTGTAAATAATTTTGTGAAAACATATTTTTCATGGCTTGCGATATAGACACTGCTGAGTGCTGGAGTTGTCAGTTCTCACTAAGGTTAAGGGGAAAGCTGGTATTGTGCTTTTTGTGAGCTGTGTGAATATGACATTGCCACCAAAATGAAGAGCTACTTGACAGTTAAGTATTACCCTGGCTTTATACATGTGGAGAAGAGAATAATGAATTACTATACAATACTGTGTTCATTCTAATATAAACTAACTTCAATGCCAACAAGGACTACATTTTCCCATCTAAGGAGGGATTTTTTTTTGTAATTACATAAAACAGGATTGTAATAAAATTATTTTTTTGCAATAGTACTTTAATATTTTTATTTTTATTTAACAACCAAAGTGTAAATGTGTAAATAAATCAAAATTACAATTTTAAATACGGTATGTCTTATGTGTTATTTTTATATGTTGTTAACTAGTTATGTCAAAAATAATACTTTCTGACATTTGGAGCAAACTGATATGTACATTGTAAATGTATTAACATGTTTTAACATTTGAACCGCTTGTGTGTGCAGCACAATCTTTCTTGCATGAAATTTTCTTGAGTATGTAATAATAATAATAGTATAATACTTTAACAAATTATCAAAAAGTTTTTTCCTTGCAATAAGTTTGTGTTTATGTTAACTTTTGGTTCTCTGGTGTAAAATTATAGTGTAATTTTCAGTTAGTTGTTGGTGTAATTTGTGAAATGTAAATATATTGTGATTAGTTCATATGGGAGGGGTGTTTGTGGAGAAGTGCTAAATGTAGCAGAGTAAAAAAATTTCACTCCTGAAATGCAACATGGGCAATGTTTGCATGTTTCAAAGTATTGTATCTGCTGGGGATCAAAGTCTAATTGAATTACTGGAAGATACTCTTGTGTTAATTTTCTGACAAATCACACATTTTTCAGTGTAAATACAATTAAAATATGTTACACAGTTTCTGAAGGAACTAAATAAATACTATATACATAAAATTTAAACATATTTTTAATTTACTTAGCAGGAACTTCTTGTAAAGATTTTTACTTAGTTGAAATTTAACAAAAGATGTGATATTTTAATGTAGTTAAGAAAACGTAACTATAGTATTAATCCAAAAATAAGCTGACCCTGAATGTAAGATGACCCCATGTTATAGAAGCCTAGGTTACAAGAAAAATTATTAACTCACCTTTTTTGTAGGAAATCAGTGCACGGAATCACAAAAGAAAAATCTCTGTGAGAATTAAAAATACTGAACTAACATTTAATGTCATAATTAAGCTTCTATTCAAAATAGAAAAAAAAATCAGTAAATCAAAATTCTATAATTTTAATCAATTTTTTGAGCTAAACAATTTTTTCAACATTTCTACAATACAACTGGTACTCATTTTACCCATCACTATCACTCAGAAGATCATCACTCTCACTGCTGACATTCTCTTCATCACACCACAGCATGTCATCTTAAGTACCATTCAAGGCATGTGCATGTGTTTTGCAGTTCTGTGAACAGAGTACCTAATCTAAATGGTTGTTGAAATAGTTTGCTCTCAGTTATAAGACGACCCCCGATCTCGGTTATAAGACGATATCCGATTGTTTGGATGGTCTTTCAATAAAAATTCTCGTCTTATTTTGGGTGAATACGATATTATAATTTTATCTCACTAATTTAGGTATATCAATTGTCATTATGTATATTTTAACTAATTTTCATGTAAATGAGTGATTTAGGAATATTTCTAGTATGTATACAGATGTCTTGGCTTTTTAGTGATGGTAGTTTGGAAACTTTGCTGGGCATGTGTCTGTGTTCTGTGGGCAAAGGCGACGAGGAGTGTGCTGAGAGGTTGCGTATTTGTCCACAGATGTCTCTGGTGAGCACGCCCGTGTCCCCTCGTGTGAGTGTGGCGACCAGACCCACCCCTCGCCCAGCTAACAAGGGCTGGAGCATGTCGTGCCTCCGCCCCTCCCCCCCCATTCGCCCCTGCCTGGCTCTTGGTCGCGACGACTTTCGCAAGTCGTCCCGCAGCTACACCAGGAGACACAGTAAGTTATCTTGTGTACGCAAGACATAATAAAGTACAGTAGAACCTCTCATATCCGACCATTACGGGACCGGGCCATGGTTGGAATGGCCAAAAGATCGGATATCCGTAGGAGCAAAAAAAAAACGCCTTTCCCAGCTATACAGTATGTATAGTAATACAACTATATTTGTAAAAATGTTGCTGTATACATTTCAAAAATTTACTTTTGTTACATTATAAATGAGAAGGTGAATACCATGTAAGCATAACTAATTTAAAGAATTCAGTAATGTATTTTTGTTTCAGTTTTGCCAAATCTTGATTTTGCGGAAGTGTTCCTACACTTTTTTTTGCCCACAATACATTACGTTACGTTATAAAACATAGGACAGTACAAGATTATAGTATAAGCACATTCTACACCAACAATCACGGCTGAACTGACAGTTTGCGACACGAAAACATGTAGATGCGTCACTTTTTCGAGTCTGAACCGGCTCGTCAAATAATGAAACTAGGTCGGATATCCGGAGGAGTCGGTTGTGGGAAGGTCGGATATGAGGGGTT
This sequence comes from Bacillus rossius redtenbacheri, assembly GCF_032445375.1. Classification (NCBI taxonomy): domain Eukaryota; kingdom Metazoa; phylum Arthropoda; class Insecta; order Phasmatodea; family Bacillidae; genus Bacillus; species Bacillus rossius. The sequence continues at coordinate 52,749,828 of NC_086330.1, forward strand.
CTACTGTATTATAAATGCCTGGAAGTAGGAAACAGAAAAGGTGTATTGTCCCATACACTTAAATCACTTGGTCAATAGAGTAGAAATAAACTTGCATGATTTAGCCATTTACCTTAAATTACTTTACAGCTAAGGAATAATGGCGTAGAAGTTGGAAGTGGATTGACTCTTTCTGGGTTGTGTCATATATTTCTTATGCGCTGACCCTCTTGCTTTGAGTGCAAATTTTACCCTTTCAATACTAAATATTTGTGCATTCCACAATTTTCATTGTGTTATTTCACATAGATGGGTTTGCAATTTAGCTAAATTGTTTCTGCTTTTGCCTGGTTAAAGCTTACCTGTTGTGAGAAGAAAGAGAGAGTTCACTAGGTGATGAACTAACAATATTCAGATGCATGTGTACATACATGACTCCATTTTAATACCAGGGTTGTATCAATTTGGATGCACATTCATTTGAATCGGCCAATATGGCTATGTCTGTAAATAATCTGTGTCTGCAAAATTCAGTATCTAATCTGGTAATAATCTATTTTTGCAAGCCCAGTATGATAAAACCATTGCTAATAAAAATTGCATGAATTTAAGGCAGGTAAACATGACTGTTAAGAAAATGGTACAAATCATTGAGTGTAAAATGCTGCTGCTATACCTTCCAGAATAAGTTCAATTCGGGCTAAGCACCGGTCAAGAAACGGTACATTGTTTCCTGTAAGGGCAGTTCGTCCCATGGTGTATGTAACATGGGTGATAAAAGAATTTTAAATAAATAATTTCCAACTCCAGTTAAAGCAGGCATTGTTTCTGTTTGATTTACAACCAGGGGTAGATACGTGGTGAACTACGTGTGATTTGTCCAAATTCAATCTCAATCACATACGTTGATCAACACTAAGAAATCTGATAGTTAAAAGGTACATGGGCAAATTGTAATCTGAGTGCAGTCTGTATGAAATGCTCATGTGCTGCTGGCAAGGAGTCTTCAGGGGGTTGCTGTCTTAAAGGGTTTGGGATTAATTTAGTCAACAAAACTATTTTTCCCCATCCTTTGCACTAAAGGATGGTCTTTTAAAAATATTTTTTTAACTTTTATTTTGGTACTTCTGTTAGAAATATTAGAAAATTATTAATTATGCAATATTTTAAAAACTAAGGAATATTTTTTTTTTTAAATTATAATTTCTACCCTGGGTGGAGGGGGTTAACAAACAATTATTGCAAGTACAAAGTGCATAAGAAATGATTCTGCCATTTTTGAAGCCCATTGGGGGGGGGGGGGGGGGGGGGGCAGTCCCCAAATGGCTCAGGAGAACATACAGTATTAGGCTTTTTGTGTAAACAATGTTCATAAGGTACATAGGTCATGAGCCCTTAACATCCCAATCATCGAAAAATATTCTAAGTACTCATCAAAAAATTACCCCTACGACAAAAACAAAACCCCTTTGGTTAAGCTGTCTTTCCTCTGAGGGGGGAGAGGAAGGGAGGTGGGAATTACAGGCTTCGGGAAAGTAAGGATGGTAGATATGTTTAAAGCCTAAATGTTAACATCGGCTGAGCTTTTTTTTGTATATAAAGTCCTTTTAAATTTGGCTTTCTATGTTACAAACTTCCTTTCTTGGTTAATGAAATAAATAGAACCAATGCAATTCTTATTGTAATAAAAATTTGTATGTTAATTGTAGTATATAATTATAATAAAATTAATTTTGGGTCTTGTTATGAATAATGAATTACTTTAATGTTAAAAGTCTTAAGTACTGAATGAATTAAATTTGGATTTAATGTTTCATCAACATCGAGGTCATTGGAGATAAATGAAGAATGGAATGGTGAGTAAAACCAGCGGCAGAATGTATTGATGGGGTGGACAGAAGTAATATGAGAAAACCCAATGGCTTACTGCAACGTTAATCATGTTTTCCTATTAGTGGGAAAATATTTTATGGTAATATTTTTATGCCAGTGTCAACTGCAGATTTCTGTGTTATTGTTTTTTATTTTCATAAATTTACTTAATTTATCAAAATGATGTAATTTTTTCTGTGATAAACAAATCATTCTTACAAAAAAATTTTTTGTAATGTTAATGTCTTGGACAGAATTACTCAGAACAGTGAAAATTAATCGGCAAGCATTTCTACGTTTGAAAATTTATATATATATATATATATATATATATATATATATATATATATATATTTATATATATATATTAGTGATGGGTCGAATCCCATTTTTCCCGAATCCGAATCTTGAATTCGAATCCCAAGCAGTACCTTGAATCCACCCCTCGAATCCAAATCCAGACCTCAAGGGTTAATTATATAATAATTTATAAGTTAAAAGAAAAAATTAAACATTATGCAGAATTATTTAACCTTTAAATTTTTATTTAAAAAAACAAGGATTTTGACACGGTCTAGATCAAGACGATTCTGTTTTTGGTCACATATGTTTCCTGCAGTACTGAACAAACATTCAGACAACACTGTCGCAGGTGGTGAACACAAAATTTTTTTGGACAGCCTGGGTGAACACGCAGACTGAGTTTTCCAGTATTCGAGGATGTTTATTTCTGGGATAACTGTAGGATCACGTAAGAATCTGGTCACTTCATCAATTGCTGTAGAATCCGACTTGGTGGATTTAAGGCATTCAGGCATTATCTGTGAGTACAGTGATTCATGTATCCACGGAAAACGGAAAACGAAATTCAACATCTGATGGAACAATATTTTGTAGTTACCAACTTGACATTTGTTAAAAGTCCCAAATGAAGATAAAATCTTTTCTAAAATATTTAATGGAAACTGAAAGGCGCCATCTTGGCTTTAATGGTTTTAGGCCATAAAAAATATTGTCGTGCGTCTTTTAAAATTAAGCCTCACTAAACATAGTGATTAATATGCCCGAAGTTAAAAGTGACGGGGTGTTTTCTCTAGTTTACCCATTAAAATTCTTTATATTAATATTAGTTATTTTTTGTGTTGCTCAAAATGATTGGCTAACAAATTCATTGGTTGGCCATCATGGAATTCTCAGATAATACATATTTTAACGTTGGTAGTCTACACAAACCAAACTTGGTCCTAAAAAAATTCATAAATAGAATGTGTATCAGAATGTTTAAAATTGAATCGTGATTAAAATAATAATTGTATAATGTATTAATTTTTGTCATTTATTATTTCATTGTTATTACTACATGTGCGACTGTAACTTGTGATGAAAGTCGGCATTATTGTTGTATTACTAAGTAACAGATTTCTCGGTAAAGTTATTAAAAAAAAAATTCATATTACTAGTCTAGATCCTAAATGTGCTTTATTTTATTTTTTAGCATATTCTGAGAATACATCTGTGATTTATGCCTTATTTAATGCCAATGTAGCGACAATGCATCCATGTTCATGAATATAAAGTAAGTTTCCCAAGTCAGTACATGCTTCATAAATTTTTATATAATAACGAATTAAAAGTACAATACAGGAGAACCTCGTTAATCCGTGATGGGCTAATTCGGGAATCGGATAATCTGGGACGATTTAAAAGTGCAGAAAAAAAAAGAGAAGTAAAAATTGTCAGCACTTAACATCAACGTCACGCGGGCCGGCGGCCGGCAAACACTGCAAGCCATCGCGTGGGCCGCCAAACTCTGCAACGCTGTTTGTACCGACCCTTTGTGTCGCCCCCCTTTCAGCTGTCACATTTGTCACTGTTTAAACTTGAGGGGGATGTCCTGACTTCTGCTTCCCTTCTCCCTTTGTTTGAATGTTGTTTCACTTTCACGTGCTGCTGAGTTACTTTCCGCCCGCCAACCCACGGCAGGCGCCTGGCGAGTGACATGTCTGGCTGGCATTCGGCTGTACGATGGACGGGGGAAGGGGGGGGGGGGTTACCCAAAATTTATGTGTGCAAGGTCAGCACGATCTTATCTTTCTCTCTTCGGCTGTTTAAATGACCCTGAACTAATGGCTAGACAGTGCTGTATTTTTTTAAGCCGAGACACTAATTCGAAGACGGCCGGCCCTTACCGTGAACGGATTATCCGGGTTTATTAATTTTTTTACAGGATTTCAATTATCCGGGCATCGGCGGGTCCCAATTAACACGAATAATGGGGAGTTTACTATTTTTCATCCATCTGCTGCCAAGGCGCAGTAAGCCTCGGGAGATGTTACGTCATATAACCTTGGCCTTAACCCCGCTGCACGCCGGTGTCTGAGAAGCTTGACAAGACCTTCCGGGCTTTTAATCGCTAGTCCGTGATTATCTTGGTCCCGACCATCACGTATTAACGAGGTTCTACTGTACCTCAATAGGATGTGTTCCAAGGAAAACGTAAACAGGCCAACTAATTGTAAGCATTTAAGTTTTTAAAGTATACTACATTTACATAAATATTTTTCCTCGAATCCCGAATATTTTCCCTCGAATCTTTTGAATACTAGAGATTCGGTGGGATTCGAGGATTCAAGGATTCAACCAGCCCATCCCTAATATAATTATATATATTTAGTTATATATATAGACACACACACACACATAGAGAGAGAGATAGAGAGATAGAGAGAGAGATAGAGAGAGAGATAGAGAGAGAGTGAGAGAGAGTGAGAGATAGAGATAGAGATAGATAGAGAGAGATAGAGATAGATAGAGATAGATAGAGATAGATAGAGATAGATAGAGATAGATAGATAGAGATAGATAGAGAGAGATAGATAGAGAGAGATAGATAGAGAGAGATAGATAGAGAGAGATAGATAGAGAGAGATAGATAGAGAGAGATAGATAGATAGAGATAGTTAGAGAGAGATAGATAGAGAGAGATAGATAGAGAGAGATAGAGAGATAGAGAGAGAGAGAGATATATATATATATCCCCCCACAAACCTTTTTAAAAACAAGTTCATGTCTTCTTTTGAACTTTTCTAGCCATCCATTACTGGCCCTGAAATTAGCGAGTCCCAATGATTTAGAGTATGTTTCCACTTTTTCTTGTAACAGTGGTCCACTAACACTGATATTTTGGCTCCAACACTGCTCAAACCATTTAAGTAAGCACTCCTCCAAGACCGGAAAGTCTGCAATTCGTCGTCTTTTGCAGGACAGGCTTTGACCGTTTTGTATTTTTCTCATGATGTCTGATTCATTTTTTATTATTGTTGACAGAGTACTCATTGGCAGGCCAAATTGTTCAGCAACATCTTTCTTCTTTTGATAGCTCTTGACAGCTTCCAGCACTTCCAATTTTTCAACGAGACTCAAAGTTTTCAGTTTATGTTTCATAGCACTCATGTTTTAACAATTTTATTTGTAAACTGTTGGACAAATTGATGTGTAGCAGTTGTAACACTCGACAACAAATGACATGCTTCGCTAAAGTTCAAATGAAATCAAAAATAATAAAATTAAACACCTGACACCAAGCAAGCAAACACGTGAGTCATAAATTCGTGGTAATCCTATTTATTGTATACTCCTAAATTGATTTGTAAGAAACAATGTTGTACTTACATTGTCGACAAATTCTTAAAGTCGGTAACTTATTTTTCTTCAAACTATAGAGGTAATAAGTTTCAAATAATTGAGTTGTAAAGTTTGTAAAATAAAACATTGTTATGTTTGAGATACAGAGGTACAATTTAATTTTTCGAGTGATGGAGGGAAAATCTGTACCAAAATGGCTTGGAGGGACTCACTGATTATTTCGACTAATAGAGGGTTGAGATTTCGAGCAACGGAGGTTTTGGGGTTTGAATGGAAGGGAGCACAACATTTTTTCGAGTTTTGGAGGTTTTCGACTTATCGAGGTTCGACTTAAAGAGGTCCTACTGTATATATATGTCAGTAAGATACAAATGAGTTAGCCAGAAATGCAAGAACAAACAATTTAAAATTTATTTAACCTATTCATTTGGTTTGTTGGTTATGGTATTAACTCATGATGAATAAATGAAATTCATTGCATTAAAATGTGTTAAAAGTTTATATTTTTGTAATTCAAACTAAATACGATTAAAATGTGGATTATTTAATGAATTTAGTTGAATTTCGGTGCTTTATGCTCTATCAACATGCAGTTCAGTGTTACGTGGTGTACTGACATGCTTCTCGGTGTTGTTTTGGTTTTAGTACCTTGTCCCTACCAATTAGCGAAAGGTCCTGTTTTGAATGCGCTGGAAATGAAATCCAAATCAGATCTCTTTGAAGGTGAGTGACTTGACTGAAAGTCTTAATTTGTTTTCCAGGTGAGAGGACATTTGAAGAGGATGCTCAGATCCTGCGTGTCATTGAAGCATACTGTGCCAGTGCCAAGTCACGCCACACGGTCAACTCCGGTATGTATGTCGCACTTGCGTACTGTACACACTGCTTCCCTATAGGCTTGTAAATCAAGAGCGCTCTTCAGTGATTTGCATTCTGTACATCATGTCCACATGGACACACACACACACACACACACACACAGTCATGTTTATTTCAGTTCTTCAAGAGTATTGGTAAACTTCAAGTAATAAGTAGAGACAAGATTTTATGGTATTATTTTCTGGATAGTTTGGTTTTTGAAACAGGTGATTATGGTTTTATTGGTTTTATAGTTTATGAAATCTGTTTATTATAAAAGATAGCATATTACTGAACAAATATGACACTTAAATGTTCCATGATACTTATATTTCTCCAAAACAGTGTAATTTTGGCTGATACATGGTGCACTTTTACAATATTATGATTTGTAATAAGCATGTCTAACTATTCTAAACAAATGAAATAAATCTGTAAAGTATTTTTGTGTTTGAAAAATATACTCTCATGATGTAAAAATGAGTAACTAACAACATTGTAAGTATAAAAAAAGAAGTAAACTTTTTCCAATAATTTTTGCAGAAATGTGGTACAAACTTCACGCTAAATCAATTACTTCCAATGTATTTAATACTAAAAAGATTACATATTTGTCATTGGAGTTTGATAAATTTAGTTGCATTTTGGTGCTTAGTGCTGTATTAACTTTAATTTCGGTGTTATATGATGTACAGACATGCTTTTCGGTGTTCTTTCGGTTTTATTGCAATTCACCATATAATCTTGTCCCTAGTAATAAGTTTGTGATATTGGCTGGTTGCTAGTATAGTCTCTCTCACGATTAGATTGTAATACATAGTAAACAGGGACCACTGTGGCCAGATTGATATTACCCAGCTGGTTAACATCAAAAATCTTATTTTGTATACCATCTTCATCTTTAATCATAATAAGTTAAAATATGTTTTTAATTTTACCATTTTACAATTAGTGTCCGTTGACAGTATTATTATAGTTTTAGTCATTTGGACAAATAATATTTTAGTGCTAAATACCATTTATGTATTATTAAACAAGAGAAACTATTTGTAGCAGTCTGTCCCTATTAATAACAAGGCATTCTATGAAATTGTGAGCAACATTTTTGATATTAAATTATAGAAAAATAGTTTTTGACAAAACCTTGAAATCAAGATGGCTTCTTTCAATTATGACTCCTTTGAGATAAAAAAAGAGTATTATCAGGTGATGCTCATGATGAAACACAACAGGTAGGTAAATGTATATCCAAATTTTCGTTCCAAATTTTACTTTATAAAATGCAACGTTTCAGATACACTTTTTAAAAATCTTCATTACATTATAAAGTTATGTCTAAATAAAAATGTTGTGCTCTATGATGTTTATCTGGTACAGAGCACACTGAAAAAAGGACTGTGCTAAAGGCAGAATTTGTGCAATGGAAAGAGAGAGTATGCCCATTTAAAAGCACACTGAAAACTAAGGATGAGATGTGGTATAGTTGTTCTCTATATGGATTCATTAACCAGTAATATTGTCCAATGAAATAGTTGAACTCTAAGTGATTGGCTTCTGCTTTTTCAGTAATTGCTTTTCACATGAAATTGCATACTTACTAATAAAAAAAAAAGCTCAACTACAATAACTTGAATTAAAATCCGTAATTATTTACCCTACCTACTTATGTGTGTAGCATCTGCATATACACATGCCCCTCGAAGTAACGCTCTAATTGGTTCCAGGAAAACAGCACTAATCAAATAGCGCTGTTCCGCTGCAGTAAATACAAACTTTTGGTTTCTTATAAGAAATTTTATTTGTAATGTACTATTGTAACAATTTTTTCTGTAGTTTTTCAATCAAGTGAGTGTGCCTGCTGACTACCATTTTAATTAAGACACTGCTCCCATTAAAATTAATTTACTGTACAAATATATGACTAAATACGCTTGAAGTTGTTTTAAATAAATGTTGAATAACTTGTTGTGACTAAACAACTTAAAATTAAATTTAAAAAATTCACATACCCCATTGTTTTCATAATAGGACTTGGGCATACCATTTATAAGTAGGCTTTAACAAAATTTTTGTTACAAAATAATAGTGTTATTAATATAGAAGATTTTTTTCTTTAATAAGAATTTAAAAAGCATAAGATTATTATTTTCTATTACTTGAAAGATTGTTTAACCTGTTAATGTAATTCCTAACTATGTTGTTCACTAAAGGTGTGTATGCCATGATTTCACAGTAGCACATCCTAGTAAATGCAAGGTAAACTAGCCATGAGCTCTCCAGAGCTGCTGCTAACATGCGGGATGGTGTAATATAAACATTGGCTGAACGTTGGGGTATCAGAGAATTTCTGCATAATATAAACAACTGAACTATGTTAAATGGACTAGAGTAATTTCGCAATAAAGGAAACGAATAGCTAACTATTAAGGAAAGAGAAAACTATTGTTTGTTGATTCGTTACATTATTAATTAGTCACATTGAATTAAATGCTACACAAGTGCCATACACATTGAGTGTGCACGGATATAAAAATTCATTTAAATGAAAAAAAGTGCTACTTCGACTTTGAATCTACGACCACACTACTACAGATCATGCCGTAACGTAAATTGAAAAGCATTACTTATAAGGGCGGCTGTATTTGGGTAGTGTGAAATTCACACAGTCCAACCTCACTTCAAAGATGTTTTTTTAAATAAGTCAAGGAACACATCTGTGTGTGTATGTGTGTCGCTGGTGCCACCAGCTGTGACTGATTCACCGAAGAACTCGTAAAAAAGTGGCTATTAAATCTGTAAGCTTGGATGTCTCGTTTACATTTTCATTAATAAATAGCTCTCACTTATCCTGCTTTGCTCTTAGCTTAAAAATTGTGTAATAACGGATCTTGTTGTTGGCATTAATGTTAAGAGTTTAGAACTCTCAGTGCACCAACCTAGCTGTCACGTTCAGTGGTGTGCTGTGTTATTGCACAGTTTGTCAGTTAGGCTACCATTCACACTTTAAAGTATCCATTTACATACAACTTTAGTACAAATAAATTTCTTTTTTAATCTCTACAACGTAGAAGAACGGATAGCAAAAAGGAGTAATACTACTGTTCCACTTAATCATAAATGTAAAACTGTGCATATAGGCAACTCTTGTCAGCTGTTTTGGTTCAAATAATTAATTAATTATTTTGGGATTTATATTTTTAATGATTTTTGTCAAATACTTTATTGTGTTAAATGTGTCATGTTGCAAGTGTCATTGTGCAGTTAAATGTTATTATAGTGTTTATCACGTTATTACAGTCACCTGTCACCATTAATTAATCACTGTCCGACCAACCGGAATCCTGGGATTCTTAATCTCAAATGACAATAATGAAATTACTTTATATATTTGAAAGAACAGCTCCATGAACGTCTTCAAATTATTACCTAATAAGACGGAACTACTGGAAAACCACAAGAAGTGATAATAGATATTGATAATCTTGGTCTATTTCATATGGTAAAAAACATAGAGCACTAAACTGGATGACTAAAAAGTGAAAATCAGGTTCTCCAGATTTTGTTAAAAATAGTTCTAGATCTGAAATGTCTGAGATAAAGAGATGATTAATCTTAATCAAACAAAATATGTGCATGAAAATGTATCGGAAATTTGTGACATCCTACAGTCAAAAATTTGTACCATCTTCAAGCAACAAAAAAAACTGAACGCCTGGCAACCCCGGGCAACAGAAGCTCGACTAGTGACCTACTTGTAACACAGCAGGAATTTTGCAACATCAACACAAGTCAACCCAAAAAGAATGTCGATGAGCAAGGCTTCACAGTGGTGCATCACACGCGTTAAGTCAAAACCAAATGGCAACCAGGATTCTTCAACAAGCGTCAACAAACGTAAGAAAACCCTAATGTAAGTAGGCATATTTATACATTAAAAACAGTCGCCAAACCTGTGAACAAAAAAATTAAAGCCCTATTTGTAACACATTTTGATCTATCTGTAAAAGCAGCAGATTTTAAACTACATCACAAATGAACTGAACTTTTTTTTAAGTTAAGGTAGCCAAACTACGTACCAAATACGATATGTATGCATCGTTTCACATTTCAGTATTAGAAGATGACTTCAACAGAATCAACAACATTGTTGTCCGGCCCATCCGTTGTTTAAAATTAGCCCCTTTATTGGAAAATTTCATCCAAAGAAAATGGTCAGCAATTACTTACCTAAGGATACTACTGAAAACGCCAGTACTACCAATCAGAAATCCTCTATTGATAACTCCGCAATAACATTACGTTACAAGGTGTCCAAAGGTTCCCCACAAGATTAACATACATGCCTAATCCCTTTGAGTGGATCATGTATTACCAAAAATGTCAGAGGGTTGCAAACTATATTTAAAAATTTTTTTTTGAAAATTTAGTAACCATGGAATACAACATTATCTAAACAAAAACATGTTTTAATAATTGCAACGTGAGTTCTCTCTATTTCACGGATCAAATTTCATATTTATATGTGACAGATACTCCATACTCACAATGCTGGAAAGAAGAGGTGGTGTTTTGATTGTGCTTAATAAGCACAAATCTGTCTATAAAATTCTTTGATCATCCTGAAATTGAAGCTCCCTGGATCAGAATTTAAACCTTACCAACTAACTATCTAATAACTGATAACATATATTTCCCCTCAAACAACTCTAAATATGTATGAAACGAATCTTGAAGCATTAGAAGATAACCTCACTAACTACCAAAATGATTTTATAATGCTTGGTGACTCATATGTGCCTGGTGTTAATGAACTAATAAACGTACATTTCATTTATCACACTCATTTATAAAAGTTAATGCACAAAGCCTTCTTAATGTGATCTACCAGTTTGGGACTTCTTCAGTGTAATAATATTCAGTCTTCCAAAAATCTGTTAGATCTTTGCTTTTCTAATCTACCGCACTGTGAAGACCTACCACATCCTATCATAGATATTAAAATTACAGTGGATATTCAGATAACGAACAGAATCATCTCCATCTATTGAAATTATAAAAAAAGTGATTATCGGGGAATATACAACGCCATTGAGGAACATACTGGACTAACTTTTTAATGACTTCTGAAGTTAAATTAATGCTTTTAAAAAAATATTCAAAAAGAGTCTCTATATACCCCAACCCTATCCACAAAAATGGCAGCAAATCAAATGTCAAAAACTATAGACCCATGGTTTTGAAAAAAATATTTAATATCTTATTCAAACTAATAAATTTCCAAATAAAAATTAATTTATCTAATAGCATAGATTCAGAATAGAAATGACCACCATACGAATCTACTCACCTTTCTAAATAAAATTTATAATTAAGTAGCAAACAGTCAGGTGGATGCCTGCCATTTAGATTTAGCTAAAGCTTTTGACTTTGTAAATCACTCTATATTATTGGAAAAGCTGTCATGTGTAGCCATATGTAATAATTACATAAATTGGTTCAACAGTTATTTAAGAAATGTATTATTTTAGTTTAAGAAATGAATTTTTTTTGTCTTAACAATACTATTTCTTCACTTCAGTAAGCCATTTCTGGAGTTCCGCAAGGAAGTACTCGTATCATCTCTGCTTTTCAGTATATTTATTAATGATATTACTCAGGTTATACGGTTGGCCTTTTATTTGCAGAAGATTACTGAAAAATCGTTAGAAAGATTACTGCCATACACTATTGTTTCCTATTCCAAGAAGAAATTTGTGAAATTAATAAATGGTGTAAAACAAATCTTGTGGAACTTAACAAATATAAGAAGAAAAAAATTATATTTACAAGGATTTTACACTCTTATTACATTTATAAGTTAGACAATCTGAAATTTCAGTTAGTGCTTTTATCACAGTTCTTGGCATCATTATTAGATCTTAAATTATACTTCCATCAACATTTCAACTCTTTAGTTTGCAGCTTTAATTAAATACATTACCTTCTATTTAGCCTTAGTAAGATCAAAATTAGAATGTAGTTCTGTGATTTAGAATTGCATTAATAAATCAGTGCCAAATTGAAAATATTCAAAACAAATTATTATTATTAAAGTATGTAATAAAAACTATCCTTATCCTAACGTAGTTTCGTTGTCTGAATGTAGAGTTTACTTAGATCCACTTTTTTTTTGCAGCTGTTATAATTTTAAACTAAACTGTAACTATCTTCTTGACAATACATGGTATAAGAGTTAGTCAATTAGTCTCCATTAAATATAGTACACAAAGAAACTACATTTTATATAGATTAATAAACAACTTAAATAAATTAGTCTAATGTGAATAAAATAATTAACTCCAATAACTTCTTATTTTCTGGCACTTCAATAGTTTAGTAAATTGTATTATTTATACCTCATATCATAATTTCTTGTATATGTATTAAAATTTGTATAGGTTTTGTTGTTTATTTATTTTTAATAAAATATTTATACTACAATTTACTTGAGTATATATTTTTTCTGTGTGTGCATGTTTTATTTTGTCTTTGGCTTAGTTGTGACGTATTGTGTCATTTTTGTATTTTTTGTATTTGTTAAATCTAGTTTATTTTTGTTAGGCCTGTTGGTAGTTTCATGTTTTGTCTATTGTGTATCTGTTGTGCCTATAGTTAACCAGCCTTAACTGTTGATAGGTATGTCATAAATACATCAAATAAATTAATAAATGAATAAGCAAAAGATTACCATAGTTTTTGACACTGGTACATGAATGAATTTTATTTGCCATACATCTATGTGATCACAACTATACTCTACTCTGTTAGTTGTAGTAGTAAGGAAAGATAAAATTATTATTCATGCCATTTCAGCACACATGTGGTAATAATACTATTTACAGAAATTGTAGAGGATATGCTATAAGTATAATAAGTGGTAATATTACTGTTCCACATAAACATTAACTGTACATACTGTGCATACATTTACAATGATTTTTGGCCAATTTTTTCATAACTTTTTGGAGAGAAAAAAGTGTGGGGGGGGAGGGTGATTATTCCTTTATCACACATACAGTTAAAAATATTTGCTATGATTACGGTCAAAGTCCAAGCATCATACTACGTATTTCCATGATCATCCAGGACAATAATGTATGCTGTTGAAGTAGACTTTAAGCTAACATTAAAAAAATAAGTTGTATTGAAATTATGTAAGTAGTTGTGTTTTAAATAAATATTTAATCAAATTGCATGTTAGCTGTTTTGAAAAATTATATTTTTTGGTACATTGAGATAACACTTTTTATTCTTAAATTGTTTTCAGAATCCACAAGATGACAAATTAAAACAAATATGGATATAATACATTTATCAAAATCATTGTACACTTAAGTCAAATTGTAATTTAAATCTTGGCTTTCATTTCAGGCAACTTTGTTTTAGGATGAAAATTTCAACTCCGCCATTGAAGGAACATATCTATTGAATGAATCAACCTCTTTCAGCTAATATGTTACATATAAAGTTTTCTGTAATATTTCACGTGTGATGTTTGTTAGAAATTAATTTTTTTTTTAAAGTAATGCTGTTAAGATTTAAATTTTTCCTTGAAATTGGTTTGCTATTAGCTTTCTAGGCAAGGGACTTGGAAAAGCACAGTAAACAAATTCTGTAAGAGTCTTGAGTCAGTGGTATCTGAGCTCTGAAATATTTATAACCCATCTTTCAGTATCAAGTAAATAGTATAAAGAATATTTTTGAACATGCCATGAACCTGATATGTGTGACAAAATTTTGCAAACTGATGTTCTGGAACCATGTGGGCAACAGATGACTCAAATAATGTTCTGTTCAATAATAAAGTCAGAACCACCTGAAATATCTTATAATTGAATACATTTTGGTAGATGTAATATGCCATCAGTTTAAAGATGCACATCTTTTTCTGAGATCTAAAAGTTATTTAAAAAGGTGTCTTAGATGTGAGTAAATTTGGTATCAGCCTTTTACAAGGTGTTTACTTATGTAAATGTGTTATTGTAATTAATTTTTCATTTATCGTTTTAATAATTAAAAGAAGTGAACTGTTAAAAAAGCTGTGTATTGATGTTCAACAAATACTAACAAATTGGTAAAAAAAAAAATAGTACAAATACTGTTAGAAACCCCGTAGGTACGTGTATAAATCTTTTGTCGCCAATTATGAATGGAATTTAAAACGATAAAAACGATCTATTTTTGCTGTTTGTTTTACAGAAACAAGAAACTCATTTTTAAAAAATTGTAATGCTTGTTGACACTTCCTGCATTATTTTGCGAATGAAATAACTATAGGGCAACTTGCACATACTAACCTTTAAAAAATTTAAACATCACACCAATGTAAGTTTTGAAGTAAAAAAGGCCTACATTTATACATTTTATTAAGTTAAACTAAAATTGTTCTGTAGCTAATTGCATAGGTGCCTTAGATCACAGGTTGTGACTACTAGAATTATATGGCTAGGATTTCTGAAAAAAGTTGACAATAAGATTCCAATCTTTATTAGGAATTATTTTTTTTTTAATTTTTCAGTTTTTATTATTTCCTCTGCAATTACAATTATTGAGAAAAGATAAAAATTTTGAAGCTTCATTCAGTAAGCTACATTATACGTTTGACTTAAATAAAACATTAAATATTTTTAATTTACTTTTTAAAAAATTAGAGGAAATGAAGAATATAATATATGAAATATTTTAGAATAGACAGAACATTTTATTTATAATTTTGAGAATAATTTATTGTCATATTTAAATTATGTTCCATGTGACCTATGTCATAAACTTGTATGTATTAAAAATGATGCTTGCATTATTGTATTTAATGAGGGTTGCTTTAGTTACTGTCTCTCTGTTTTGTTGATTTTGCTTTTTAGTCGGTTTATGAATGTCAGGATTAGGTGCATTTAATCTTATGCGGGAAATTTACAAAATTTAAATTAGTGAAGCATTATGTGGTGTTTTGTTGTTAACTGTTACGTGTATTGTTTTTGTCTCTGTGTGTGTGTGCGTGTGCACGCGCGTGTGTACGTGGATGCTAGAACACTAGTGTGTGTGTTGCTCTTGTTGCATATGCAGTCGACTTGGGTCGCCTGTCCCGCGATAACTCACCTCCCCGTAGCCCTGCTGCGGTACGACACGGCCCCCACCACAAAGCCAGGGCATCTACGTGGTGCTGCGGACACTTTGTCATACGCACGCTCAGGAAAACTCACTTTGATTAAATGTTTTCCACCAGTATCACCAAGGCAGGCAGCATATTTAAAAAACGTACCGTGGATGAGTTGGACTTATTGATTTTGGTGTTTATTTTGAATGTCCATTATTCAGACATACTGGAAATACTTTATGCCAAAGAGAATTAATGTGTGCCATGAAAAAACATTCTGGCATTCGAATCATTTCCCAGTGTCCCTGTTACAATGTTTTCCTCGTTTCCTTGTTTCCTTTTTTTCCTTTGATGCCCCACACTCTTTCATCTTCAGAATTTCATTTAGTTTCCTCTCTTTCCCCCATTTGTTCTGAAACATGTGATAATATTGAGCTTTTCCTCTTTTCATTCCCTATGAGTAGAATTTTGTGTCTGCAAAACTGCATGACAAAATTTTTTTATACTTGGACTTCTTTTTTTTTTGTAAGCTCTTAGGTGCTATTTTCAATCTCATCCTTTTAAAACAGACAGTCTTTTGCTTCTGTAGTAACCTGCATAGTATAGTGCATTATTTAAACAAAAATGCATTCTAATTCTGCTTATTATTCAGACTGACAGTTACTGTAGTGTTAGCAGCAAATTTTGTGTTTTTCATTTCGTGATTCTAAGCCACTACATCAATGAAGTCACAACGAGAAATTATAATCTTAATTTTAGGACAAGCTATAAATAGTTAAATACCTTATAGAGGTACTTGTAGATGGGTTATTTTTTGTCTCTACTATTAATGAAAAGTGCAGTTGGAGGTCCGGGAAGAGATGTGCTGTGAAGGACTTTAGGTGAAGAAAATATTTTCATTGAAAACCAGAGTTTCCTACGATCCATAAGAAGTCCCATGGCTAGCAGTGATCATGTTGCACCACCCAGTTTATAGGGCACGAACACAGATGTACAACACGGGACTGATGTTTTTACTTTGTTTAGTTGTTTGATGCTTCGTAATGTACAGACATGTTTTGTACTTCTTTGCACCGGTATGTCTGGATAAAGTTCTATGTTTTACAGACCTGCTGTAGAGGTAAGGTTGTAAACCATCAACCAAAAAATTACGCAAGACTACAGATAGGCAAAACAACATGAACTACTTATTGTGTTTGCAGGAAATGTAGTCCTTTGGTGTCTCACAAAGTGTGTGACACTGCTGAGAAAGTACCAATAGAAGCGATGTGAAGTGTACTGGACAGAACCTGATTTATTCCACATACTGCTCCCCTTACCACTTAGGTTATAAATGTACACAAATTAAATACTGTTAACGTATGACATGATGTTACCTGCAGAGACAAACTTTACGCAGGGTGTCACCAGAGATATATGTCGGAACATCTTCCTTTATTTTAATGTTCAACCCATAAAACGCTCTGGTAATGTCTTTACCTCTTTGATTATAATAATAATAATTATTATTATTATTCACTTTTTTTTTGTTGGCCTTTGTCAATAGTTTACTGACCCATCGAAAGCGACTTGCTAGGATCAGTTTAATTGAATGCAGTTTTGAAGAAACTTAAATCATAGTTTTTCACGTACCATTTTTCAAAAAAACATCTCCAGGAATCTATGCTATTTTGTTGTACATTAGTTTGTCAGTGATAATGCTTAATGTTCTTATCAGTACAACCCAAATAGTCTTGTCAAACTTGCTCTTTGCTTGCCCAAGCATTGCTGTGACACTAGATGACGTCACTGCTCCTGACTTCATAGCAAGAAAACAGATCGTTGTAAAACGTAGAAAGCTTTGGTTTTCACTGTTATGTTTTCCTCCGTGATATCTCTTGCTTGACATTTGCTTGTTTTTAAGTTCACAGGGCCTTTAATGTTAACGAATTTCATGTCCTATTGCCAGTAATACAAAACATTGGTGCATTCAACTGTAGGGTTATATTATTTCGACAGTTAAAAATTAAATCTTTATGAAGAGAGTTTGATGCTGGCGGCAAGGCTTTACTACTGCGGTCTTTGAAGGCAGCTGTAACTGTCTTTCCAGATGGCCGCGCCTCAGACGTTTTGTTCGAAAGAAAGGGCTGCACGGTAAAGCAAAGAGTAAAGTAAACAAAGATAACTGAAGTGTTCCTGCCGGTTTTTTTATCTTGCGTTTGCAACTCCGCCTGAAGAGTGAAAATAAAATTCCTCGGGATGAAATCAAAACTTTCATTACTTAAATTAAAGATAGTAAATTGAAAGACGAAGTGGCACGTAACGAAAACTTATTTCACTAGATATAACTTTGCTCTTCAATTTTTTTTCTAGAACTAACAAGTACTACGAGCGTGATCTTCAGCAGTGTTAATGCAGGGCCGAATGTGACACTTGTTCGGAACTTTAAAATAAACAACAGTGAATTCTCATCACTCATGTGAACACTTCTAAAAATATACAGTTGAAAGAAATTTTCGCACATTGAGGATATTCGATTGAGTTAGTGTAGTGATAAGGCTAAGAGCCCGGCTTATGGTTTGCATCTCCAGATATGAGCACGGGAATATAAATTACGACCACTGTCATACACGGTAGAAACTTCCTTTGTTCCAGTATTGCGTGCCATTTATCATCCAATCTCCATTTCTAATAATTTATCCTAAAGCTCTGTACACACAAGCCGTCTTAAATTCTTTTACAAGAATATACTGCACAACTTCTTGAACACTTTGATGTGTGGCGATATTTTGTAGCGTGAATGGCAGCCAAGTAAGCTAATAACCAGTATACAGACCTATTTATTAGTTAGTATGACATAGAAAAAGTTCTTTATTCACAACTGTTCTTGTACTAGAATAACATAAACATATCAGAAATTATTCATTTCATCATTAGAAGGTAAATTTTAGTTTGTTTTTGATCCACATTTATATTTATTCTGGTATATTTTCAGTTATTGTATAATCTTTTAATCTAACAAATACTTAGGTATCGGTAACTTATGTTATAGAAGTTCCTGAAAATTCTAAGAATTGAAGGAAAAAGTTTTGAAATGTTATTAAAATTATAAATGAAATAAAATAAAGTTAAATAAGTACAAGTGAATCTCCTGCGTATTATATAAACCTTAACAATGTTTATTGTCCACTATTTATCTTGCATTCTAGCTGGAATTGGAATCAGTGTTCACATTTCACATTCACTTTTGTGTGATACAGAAAGAGGCATGTGCACACTAGGTTTTAGAGTGTAGTGGTGTCACGTCAGTGATTTAAACTGCTTTGCTGCCCTGCTCTGTCCGCCCGTCTAACCGTGCAATGTGTCTACTGACGATCCCTGGCTTTCAGTGTGCGCTGTGTTGTTACCACAACTTACTGCATGATTTCACTTTTATTTTTTGTTTCTTACTATGCTGACTTCTGCAGACTGCTAATCACCCATACACATTTTTGTATGTTACACAGGTTGGTTCAGTGCTGAATTGTAGTGTCAGAGAACACATCTGAATATAAAATGTAAAAAAAATTAGACAATTTTATATGATTGCTTTATGTTTATATTACAAATTTTAATAAACCTTTGTTTTAATGAGCACATGCTCTTTGTTGTGACATTTCTGTGTGTTTAATTGACTCGTCATAAAAGGGTGTGTTTAATTGACTCATCATTAAATGGAATATCTATTTGTTTATTTTTAAATGTATATGTGATTACCTGATGATATTATGTTTAACAGTAAAGAAAAATGTTTATATATTACTGTAGTTAAAGTGCTCACCTTGTGTATAAAGTAGTAGTGAAGTTATTTTTAATAGTTCTTTATTTAGTAACCTTTTTAAATTAGCAGGAGAGTTTTTATCAAGTAAACATTGTTGTGTGCCTTATAATAAGGTGCATACTGTTTTGTGACGTTTATAACTTCAGTAGTTGAAAGATCTTTAGACTAATTTAATACATAATTTTTTTTAATGTCACCAACAAAATTGAGTGATATTGTTAATTGAATACCAGCATGTAAGAGGGCGGAGATAAAATGAATTGAGAAAGTAATGAAATATCTAAGCACAAGCAATTGCTAATTTGGTGGCACCATTGAATTGTAATCTGGTGCAGATATTCTGTATTGGTAGCAATATTTAAATATTTTTTATTTTTATAAATTTTTTAACAAAATCGAACTAAGCAACATTCTTGTGTTAAATAAATATTTGAGTGCTTAGCAAACATTTAATTAGTTTGTATGAAAACTAAGTTTTTAAAATTTTAACAGGTTAACTACCTGACCATTATTCCAAGGCAGTGAGCAGTGATTTTTTTTGTTCCTGGGAAATTAGGGAAAAACCTGTGAATTATTGAAAGCCATTGAAAATTATTTGTTTTTCTTGTAAGTTGGAAACGGCTTAGTTGAAAAACTACATGCAGAGCTTACAAAATGCATCACCTATACCATTTTTGTACAATATTGGTTTATTAACTCGCCCTCTGCATCAGATTTGATGGATAACACACCCTTGTCTCAGGGTGGCCTAAAATATTTATACTCGGAAGATACAGCACTGTTGATTGATGCCTGGATTATTTTTGTTTTTATTCCTTTTTTGTCATTGTTTGTACCATACTTTTGAGCCAGTTATTCCTTTTTATTTAGATAGAGCCCTAAAAATAACAAGATGTTCTTCGAACCAGGACCAAATGGTTAGTGTCAGGCTCTGAACTTTATACCTCTAATGCTGGTTTTAGTGAGGAAGAGTGACATCAATGAACTTGAGTCAGTGATCTGTTTAATTCAAATGCATTGCTAAAAACCTACAGCTGTTTGTAATGTAATGTAAATGCTGCCAAATTATTTTCAGTACAAATACTTAAATATAACAATACAATAATATAATTTATTACAATGTATAATACACTTAAGTTTTATTAGGTCTGAACATTCAATGGCTTTGAAAAACCTCGAAAAACATTCTGGGAAAACCTGGCATTTGATACCACCAGGAGAGCTACCCTGTTCAGTTTCCATTTTTAAATGTTAAACATCATATCCATCCAATTGTATAAAATTATCTCAAAAGTAAGATGCTCTTGAGTTTATGATGCCCTAAAATATAAGATGCTCTTGAATGTAGGGTGACCTCACATAATATGAGACAACTTGGCTGTAAGAACCTCAAATGTAGAACTATTTCCAATGTAAGATTACTTCCAATATAAGACAACCGGAAATATTAGGGAGACAGGGATTTAAAGGGTTATCTGGACTGCAAGACTACTTTGATTGTAAGGAACACTTGAGTATGTTAGACATAAAGATGCTGTCTCGACTACAACATTTTAATTTCCTTAATTTATACATCTCTGACATTTTTACAATTACTTAACTGTCATGATGGAAAAAAATACTAAAAAACTTTACATGAATGTGAAAAGAGAAAGAAGAAAAAGAAAATGCTGCCAGCTATTAAAATTGTAACACCAAAAACAGCTGTTGCAAAACACAAACTTTAATAGAATATATAATAACTCAAAATGAAAAATGACTTCAAAGTAGGTTAATATTCACTGTAACCTTTTGCATGCATAAAATAATGATTACTATTAATTTCAGTCTCATTAAATTTCATAATTTTTCAATATTCTATTTGGATAAAAAGGTTCATTGTAAATAAAAATTATATTTAATTTGCAGTTGTGAGTAAATAGTATATTTATACATTTGTTTATGAGTTTATACAGTAGCAAATATTGTACAATTTTTTCATTTTTCAAAAGAACGAGGGAGTGTTAACAGTCCCAGAAATAATTTTCAAAAGGTGAACTTAACAACAAATTTTTGTTTTAGTTTGTTTTACAAAAGTTCTCCAACAATTTTGTTTTTGTTTTTGTGTTATCAAAGAATAGCAGTATTCGCACAATCATTTTAAATTGAGGATATTCTATCTATGACATTCAGGAGTATTACATAAAAGCATAAACATACATGTTCATAGAAAAGGCTTGAGGCTTCCCACTTGTGATGTGACATTGATCAGTGAACCTTTGGAACTACTGAACATGTCTCTGAATGTAATGGCATCTTCGATGACCCACGTGCTGAAAGGTTTACACACCTCCTAGATCTGGGGTCTTCGCACACGACTATTTTGTTGTCAATGGCATAGGGATGGATGTCAAATCGAGACTTTTTTTTTTGTGGTTTTGAAGTAAATGCTGTAAAATTGTATGCTTGCAAACCTGAAGAAACCATATTTTTGGCACTTTTTATCTTGGAGGTTTGTATTAAACACACTATGGCACAATTTATTTAAAAATCTCATTGTTTGTCTGCATTATTATTCCATTGAATAAAATTAACTTGGTTTCTGAAAGTATAACAGATATGTACTAAAAAAAAAAAAAACAATAGTGCGACTGTGAATATACATTTTACATATCCTGTTTGTAAATGAGGTTTGCCCGGAGATCACTGTGTATTCTATAGGAATATTAATATTACATGCAGGTCAAATTATTAACTAAGAAGAATATTGAAAACCACTTATCTAGAATACATATTTAATATTTTAAACTGTATTTTTAATTTATTTTTCTGTCTGTTCCGGCATCATGCAAATAACTACTCATTGGATTTGAATGAGTTTTTGTTTGTAATATCTTGGGTATCTTAGAAATGCAAGTCATTATGAATTTCCACCCCTAAACGGGTAAAAAGGATGTAAGTTTTTTTTAAGGGTAAAGCATATTCTGGAATATACTATGTAGTGGAATGTAAGAAACCAAACATGTGTAACTTACATTTAAAGAAAATTTAAATAATCATAATTGTGTTTTTGAAATCACATTTGTTGGAGTGAAAAAGGGGATAAATTATTTGTTATAATGCTAAGCTTTTTTCCAAATCTATTTAAGTTGTAATCTTAATTCTGTTCTTGGCGTTACATCAATTTTGACATGTACTGGTTATAATTCGAGAGGAACATTTTGAGCGTTTTATCAGCTGATGTGCCATGTTTTGGAAATGCAGCAATTAGTCTGTAATTTTTTTTGTTTTTAGTTTTTATGTTTATTTTAATGTATTCAGTTTCTTAATAGATATGAGACATTTATTTTAACTAACTTTGTACCTGTCTGGCTGTTTAAATTACAGTTTCGTGATAAATATTTCTTTTTCTCTCACACATCTTTATAGTTTTTTTTAAATAGCCAATACCTGCAGTCAGGGACGTACCTATACTAGTTTCCACCCGGGCAAGAACTTGTCTTGGCACTTCTCACCTCCTCCTGTTACCAAAACCAATCAACCAACTAAAACCCTTCCTAACAACACTTCATATCTTTCACCATATATTAATTTCACTATTCCCAGTAGTTTTATTGAACTTAGATGTTAAATAAATAGTTTTATTTGCAGTCATTTCATTTTTTGCATAAGACAAAATATCAAATTAATTCTCAGATATTTAATTGACTAACAATTTTAGAGCATTATGTTTAGTATATTCTTTCAAATGATATCACAATGTGTGTGTGCTGAATCAACAGACAGAACAGGATGTTAAATCATGATAAATAGTGCTAACATTAGGAATAACAGATTTGACCAAAAATTAGACTTTTATACTATCTCTAGCTATAGACAAAGTGTGAGAAAAATTAATTTAAACACAGAAAGCTTGAACTAAAACTGAACTTTACAGGTATTTCTTGGCTGCAAACATTTTTACAATGTTCTCAAAACATAGCTTTGAAACTAACTTGTGCTCTAGTGTTATGATGCTCAGGTTGGTTAGGCGTCATCATCCTGTTAAGTTTCTAAGGTAATTTTTTTTAATCTTTAGTTTGCTTAAACTCAGTTCATTTGAGGTGACTGAGACTGGTATTGTGAGGAAAATTATTAATGCTCGTTATGTTGGGGTATGTGTCTTTAAGTCCGTTCTTACGTATTAACGGCAAAAGATCTGCTGGTGTGGTTGTTTTCATATTAGGGCTTGAATCTCAAAGTCAGTGCTGTAACTTACAGCAACTAACTTCTGTTCCCATTCCTGGGATAGGGGCTGCGTCTGTCAGCGGCTTCATAACATAACATTAAAATTTACTGAACACTGTCTGTTACTCCGACCGTAACGGTATGGGCCCAAAAAAAAAACATGCAGGTAAATGACTGAAAAAGAAGTTAAAAAAAAAGTTTAGGATGTGTGATAGTAGTGAACAGAATTTGAAGTCACTGAAAAGGTTGCTAAACATTTAATATCAATAAAATACAAACAAAAGGGGCAAAACCAACCAATGGCAATAGGTTAAAATAAATTGTTTTTACAGTACAGCTTACAAAATATACCTACTAACATTTAATCGCACATGTGAAACCTCAAAGTATCATACATTTTAAAATGTTATTTGTTTATTTTTCCACAAATAGGCACACTAGAAAATTCTACTAATTATAAAAAATATTACCTGACATAAAAAGGTACAATATTACTTAACAACTTAAAATTATATTAAAATGTTTACTAAAATGATTAAATAAGTTTGTGGGTTGATTTTATAAATGTCAAACTTGTTATTAAAAAACACACGTCTTTCAAAAGTTGTTAGAAAGTTTTAAGCTGGCTCTATCAAAATAAACAGTGCGTCATGACTAATTTTATTTCCACGTGTGCATGGACGTCTTTAAACTTCAATGAACTTCGATAAATTCAAAACTGGCCATGCCCGTGCATTTCTCACGAAAATACACTTGCGGTTTTGGTCAGTTTCCAATGGCTTCCGACTTACTTACGGGGTCCCACTTACTTGTGAACTGCAAAGTCCAGTCCGGAATAGCATTTTCGTGAGCAAAAATACTCACACCCGAAGTTGCAGTAGACGAAAAGGACGCATAACCGGCCTTAAACACTTCCAGTATATTTCATTGTGTTCTTGCCTATAGCACACAATGTGATTCTACGATTTCGCTGGCAAATATTCTCTATTCTCGTCCCCTTACGATGCAGAATTCTTGCTCGTAGAATTTGTGCGCAGCACTGTGATGTCACTTAGTTACAGGCCTCACACACATACTGGTAGCAACGGTCGTCTTTGTTAATGTTAAGTTCTTGCCATCGCGTCGAATACACGTTCAACTGCCGCGTGGTGCGGTTGCCCAATCTGCCGCAGGCCTCGGCTAGACTGCCTCGCGTCAACACACGCACTCCCCTGCACTTGGTACCTCCCGTTGCACGCGCTCACGCCATACATCACTTGCATTTTCTGGAATTTATATTCACACACGTGTATATATGTATATATGCATGTGTGTGTGTCTATATATATACACACCCATATATGCATGTATACATATGAATAAGAATAAATACAAAAATGTATGCTCTTACCCAAAAATAATATTATATAAATATATAATTGACCATTTAAAAGTTACATAAAAATTAACTATAAACTTAAACTAAAATAAAGTGTCCCTTTCTCTGATCTTCCAGCTCATTCCAGAGTCTTTTAAAAGTCATTGCTAACCTGATATATTAAAAGCCAAATCATCATCAGTAAATAAAATTAAATTATTAACAAATTAAGTAAATTATAAACATAATTAACTAAAACTGTCATTACTTAAATAATCAGAAAATAAGTGCAATAAATAAGAAATAAAATACAGCGGCAAGCCCATGCCACAACGTCAAGGCGTGATACTTAAGACTTTCCACATCTTTCGCCAGCTTGTCCTTTTCCAAGTCTTCTTTATATGTGGTAGATAAATCAAGTGCCTGGTTCTTCAATTCTCCATTCATTGTTTAAAACCAAGCTCTATTGATGAAACAAAATAAACCTACCATGTTTTGAATGGCTTGACTTTTGCCTCAGTTTGTTTAGAATCAAACTTTTAGTTGTATAATCAACAGCCTGAATTATTATTAGAGTATTCTTTTTTAGATGTATAAATGTGAATCCTTTTTATTTTATAGGTCTATTTATTCTGTTATAGAGTATTTTATCTATTTTCCAATTTCCATAAAAATATTTTTATATCCTTGCAACTAAAATTGTATTTCTAATATTTCTATATTATTATCCATCAAGTAGTTCTGGGTGTAATAGTAAACCTTGGTCGCTCAGAATGAAGTCTGCTAAATGAATAAAAATTCAAGCGTCAACGATTAATGTACCGCTTCTGCAAGGATGTTGTTAATTAGGAAATAAAAACCAATAATATGATAAATAGTACAACCATTCTATACAAAAACATGTCAAATATCATCATAATCACATAACAGTGTGTTGAATTGAAACTACATTACAGATAGACAAACAGATAGACATGCGCAGCAAACTGTGTGACCTTTGTTTCTGTACAGACCTTAAAAATGTTGTGTCAAATTAAGTACTATTAGACCCAAATGTGGCCCTAGTTTAGTTTTAGTACAATATGTTTATCTATTACAATAAATAAAATAACCAAGTTACATATGGCGAACCATTGATACTTAATGTATTCAAATTAATTAATCAACAACGTCCTTCTTTCTTAATGTCTTTGACGCTTAGCCAAGATGATAACAAGGAGGAATACTGTTTAGTTTCTTCTTCTCATTTTTAGCTATTTTTTTTTAAATTATGCACCAAACTTTTTTTTGGACATATTTTATGATAAAAATGAATTATCACACAGTTTAAACAGCTCACGAGATTGTATAATTGTAAACAGCAAAACTGACTTTTCTGACCCTACTGGGTGGTGGTTGTGATCAGTTGAAGATAGTTCTACACATGGTGCTGCCTGAGATAGGGCGAGGGTGAGAACTGTCATGACTTTCCAAGGTCGGGTGGGGAGTTCCATTCATGGTTCCTACGGCATTGTTGCCAGATGTTTAGTCTAGATGGTATTTGTACTATAATTGTGTGGTGTGTAGCACCATACCATCACACATTGGATGGTATATGAAAAATACCATCTTTTAAATATTTTTTTGTTTTAACACTACAATGTTCAAGAAAATATACATAGTAAAAATTACTCTGCCAGTTTAGCCCCCCTTCCCAAATGCTGTGCCTGAGGCACATGCCCCATTTGCCCCCCCCCCCCCCCTCCCTTCCTACCTAGGTACGTTTCTGTCTGCAGTATAATTTTTTTTATATTAACATGAACATATAATTGTAGGCAAAATCAAAACATTTTAAATGGCACTTGTGTATTGCAAAAATAAGATAAAAGAATATAAAGAAATTTGAATTATTGAAATGTCAATTTAATTGAAACAAACAATAATGAAAATAATATTTTATTTCATTTTCCAGTTCAGTAATGGTTATTATGTGTAACAATCTCACAAATTGATTGGTGTAAGATGATAACTATAAGAGTTTGGCTAAATAATTGCAGTAGTACTTGAATAACACACAGTGTAACCGACAGCCAGTCAAACTTGTTCCAAAGCACAGTTTTTCTATATTCACAATTGTATACATGACCTGTAAAGTATTATTGTAAATTTCAAAAATTACATACACAATTTACAATTTGTGACAACATTTTGTATGTGTTGATATTAGGCCTGTGTGATCATCAGTTTTTTTTTTAATTTTGAATCAAATACGAATATCAAATTATTCTTGACTACAAATATGAATTTGAATAGTAAGCATTAGAATACGACTAAAATTTTTTTTAGTATGTAATAAATACATATTTAAAAAAAAGTAAATGTATAGTGTAGTGGCTTCTGGGAAATTAGTTAAATAATACTAAAGTGAAAGGTGGACTGCGTTAAGTCAGCTACAATTACTATAGGTAAAATTTTGTTGAATTATTCAAAATTTTAAAAGAAAATATAAATAATTATTTTTCATGGTAATCAAAATAGGATCTGCAAAAAAAAAAATATATATATATGTTTATATATATATATATTAATAATCAGTGCAAAGCTAATATGTAAGGCAATTGCAGTGTGTGTGAAGAAACTTCAAGAGGGTGGGTTTCAAAAGAATGTATAGTTTTAATCTATAGTTAAATATGATATAGGTCTAAAAAATTTAAAACTTGTTTGTTTGAATTTTTCACTATTTAAAAATATATTTGAACGAAACTAATCACAGCTGGCATGCCGTGTTTCTAGCCTCAGATCTGAAAACTGTCAACTTCAGTATTTTTACATACGTGTATTTATCCTCATCAGGATGCTGTCAGTTTCTAATCTCTTTTTAAAGACATGCCAGACTCTCTTCTCTGTAAAATACTTTAGCTGATAATGTTGGTGTTAGTAATGTTTCCGAATTACTGTGTTAAATCTGGCTTTATTTTATTATTCTTCTCAAAATTTATGTTGGCCAGATGTTGCAAAAAAAACTCCACATAAATAACCCTAAAAAATTACGAAAATCCTGTGGAAATTTTCTCCCCGCCTGACAAGAAAATCTTTTGTGATCCCGAAATTTTTTCCAGACTTTCAAAATTCCGCACAGCTGTATTCGTAAACGAGTGAATATTCATTTTTTCGAAGTGTTAGTATTTGATATCAAATCGACTACGAATAATAAACTATTCATTTTGATATTCGAAAATTTGAATATTCGCACAGGCCTAGTAGATATGGAAAAACTGCTAGATGTACATCTAGAGAAAATTGTACATCCTGGAGTCCAGGGGTGACTAAATGGTAATGGCAGTCCTTACACAGTGCACATAAAATGCACTATTTAATGAACATTCAAGAAAGTAGGAAAATATGTGAATACCATCATCACGTGGTTGTATGGTAACTGCATATTGTGAAACAAAGTAATTCCTAGTATTTAGTTTAAGTTAACTGTAGCTGAGAAATTTTTGTGGTTGTCTTTTTACTTAAAATATATGTCAATCTTTGCAGATTTATTAATTATTTAGTGTTGGGACGATAACATAGTTTTGATGCTGAACACTCAATACTGTTTTCAACTTCCCTCGATACTTCTTGATAACTTTAGTGTATAAAAAGATTATGCATTCTAAATTTAATAACTAAATTTTTATGTCTGTGAAAAAATTTGAGTAAAATTTCCAGTTAAACATAATATAGTATTAGGTATAGATAACTTACAAAAATATATTGATTACATTAAAAAACACATTATTAAGCAGATTATTAATAAATATCTTTATAATATCCAAGAAAAGTTTAAATATTTATTGTAAAAAACTCTTTCGGAATCAAGTATACTTCTTTACTTGTCAATAGAAGTTTGGCTGCCCTGAAATGTCAATCAGACTGTACAGTAGCTGGAGAAATGCTCAAGACTTCCTTTCTATCTGCAGTAGGCATGTTGAGTCTTATAGTATGACCTTATTGTCAGAGATTTAGACCACTACTTGGCACTATTTATTTGATTTGGTAATCAACTACTATGATGCTATCAAAATATGGAAGTCCCACCTCTAAATTAATTTCTTAATAAAGTGCCAGCTTATTGTTACAAAGAAATCGTAGAAGCATGAATGTGGCAAGATAATGACATCCATTTTGAGGGAAACCGTCTCCTTGTCACTACTATGTTACAGTTTTGGAAAGTTCCTGGTCTGTGATGTGTTTGCTCTTGCAGCTGCGGTTCTTGATTGCCCTCAACTGCTCATAGCTGAAGAGGAGAAGATAATTGTCGAAGAAACATCTGGGAATCAAACTATTGTTGAGGAGAAGTGAGTATGTTTGTATTTGCAAGTTTTTGTTATCGGTGTTTCCATAAGCTTAAATTAACAGCATATTGGTTATTTTTAAAGTGAAAATTTTTGTGTAATACTTTTGTGCAACACTTTGAAATTTACCCTTATCAAAGAGTATATTGTTTATGCCTAAATATGATTATTAGAGAAAAGATTTTATACTGTTATTTTAGGCCAATTTAATTACTAATACTTTTCTAAAATTATGTTTAGTCTTAAAAATGTTTATTACTTAAATATGAAACTACATCTTTCTTAATACCTATAACCTTGTCTCTATCATGTATTCATGGTGTAAGAGTTTATTTTCAATAGTGGGTCAAACTTATGATACTTGTAGTCACTTAACACTTACACTTCATAAGTAAGTGCTAGTAATCACATCTACACCATGTCACAGTATCATTGGAAAGGTTTTTTTCTCATTTCATTTTAATTGATTTCTATTCAATGGTTATTTTTGTGTGCGATGTGTAACTGTAAATTTTCAGCTTATGTGTTAAATATGATTCATTGTAACACTTAGAATGTTTAGTGTGTTTTATGAGGTTTGCATGAAAACTAGGAGTCCAGATATTTCTGAATTTTCCGACTTGATTTGGTGTTTAGCCAATGGACATCACTAACTATCCAAAACCAGAATAATGTTGGTTTGTTAGGAGTTAAGAAATATTTCAAATTTAGAATGACCAAATATTAAATGCAACATACCTTTATAATAACAAACTATTAAATGAGAGTAGTTAGATATACTTGTATACAGAAAGTGAAAACTTGTGGTTTACATTGAGTGATTGTGCATCTGGAAAGGTTGCTAGTGATTCTGAAAGATGGTTCCTTTCTTTGGCAACTTTTTTTTCCCTAACCTAACTAAAAACTAAGTGTGTTTGGGAGGATTCCGGGTTAGGGAGGGAGACTTAAGTACGTCTCACGACGAAGACTATGCGCTCTAATCACGCAGGGTGTTAGTCATGCAGGAGAGGTAGCATGCATTGTGCGCTTTGTTCGGGTATTGGCCAGCCATGGTAGCGATTGGCGCCATGTCTAACTCCCCTCACTGACTATACTAGACTAAAACTAGATAAGTTGGGCCCAGGTAAAACCTGCATAGACATAGGGCAAACCCTGGGCACTTACATGCAGGATGCAAAAATTTCATGCATTAATATCAAGCAGAATGCTTACGGGAAACAGAAGGATGGTTCTGGAAGAAGATTTGGACAGAGTGGTAAAGAGTCTACCATGCGGGGAGTTGGGGGCTTGGACATTGCTGTCCGCATTGATTTGGGTGGCACTGGTTGTTTCGGGGACGACTTTTTGTTTCTATGGCATAGCATCTTATTTATAATTTGATGTGGCTCTTGGCCCCGATTTATGCTAAAAGAATGTGATAGGAATTTAGTAGGAATCAATTAGTGTTTGTAATTCACACTTATATGACCTCAACTTTTAGGAACTCGTCAAAAGCCCATGGCAACATTTTACAGAGCAAGGTGATACTATTTTTTAAAAACTTTTGTTGTAATTATTTATAAAAAACTAAAGTGTTATTCTTGTTGGGAACCAGAGGAAGTTAAAACTTAAAAATGCATAAGAGTAAAAAAAAATAATTTTTAAAAATTATAGATGTTACTAAATAAAATATTTTGTACAAAAATTAATTTTAAAAGTTTTAGTACAGATTTTTAAATTATTTAATTTTTGCCACTCTTCTCAATGAAAATATTAATGTATCAGAATGATAACTTAAAGGAAATTACATTGTTAACCTATTTATTTATTTTTGTTACATGCCTACCAACAGTTGAAAACTTTTTAAGGTAGGAACTGCACATAATTATTGATGAGTGGTCTAAAATATTTTAGAGTATAATATTGGTGTTTTTCTGTTCCAGAGAGATTATATGTGTTCGTTTAAGCAATAAATACACCTACTTACTAATGTACAAACCATGCCTGGTATAAAATAGATTATTTACTATACTACTTTTAAAACAAAAAAGTCTTTTTTAATAGTATATGGTGTGGTTATAATTTTGTAAAGTAGTTTTTTTTTTACTGTTGTGGATACAATATTGTAGCAGGTTTTAACAGGTTTCTCGGACTGCATATTCCTGGACCACTACATATAGAGTCAGTTAGTTCATTTTCTGTGTGTTAGTATGTATTACATTATAGCTTGCTTACGTCTATTGGAAGTTAAAAATTCTGAGAAGATTATTTGTAGGAATTTTTATGGTTTTAGTTAATATCAATATGATAAAGGGCACAAGCTTAGTGGGAATCCAATCAAACTGTTTGTAAATAAATAAATTTAGTATTTTCTTGGCATTCACAAACTCAGTTTTAAATATTAAATGAACAGTTGCTGTTGGCCAACCAATATGCTATTTTAAAATTTTGACATTATTCTTCATAAAAAAAATTATCTTACAATCAAAAATTGAAGGATGAAAGTGGATTGATCCACTACTGTTTAGGTATATTTTGTTTAGAGTTTAGTTTTTTTTTTAACTGGCCTATATCTGTGAATTAATCTACGAAAGGATCCACCTTAAGGCCAGACTCTGCTATATTAATAGATTCTATCTGTTGTCATAGCACAGTAAAGGTTCTTCTTGAACATAGAATGTTCGGAATCCCAGTCATGCCTGCTTACCAATTTTTCCAGATTTTTGGAGTTAATGGAAATACCATAGATTCTTAATGTACAGTACAATGATATTTAAAATTTGTTGTAATACGTTGCTCTTTGATAAGGAAAAACACACATGTGCTGACGTCCCTCCGCTTTTGGTCCCTGGTTCACCGTTTGCGTAATTGCCCTGTCTTGCCCGTGCAGCTCTCGTCGGTGAAGTGTGGGTCCAGGCCAACGTGGCCGGGACCGGGAAATACGGGACCTGGAGGGAATTTTAGGTGAGAAGGAAGAATGGTAGGCAGCTCCAAGGATAACTCGGTGTTGTCCGTTCCACGAGCCCCTTTTATTGTCGCATAGAGAGCCTACCGCAGCCTGGCGGACACGTCGTGGAATGAGCGCCCTCCCCGCTACGACCCGGACTCCCGGATGAAAGTCTCGTCCTTTTAATACGTACCGACACAAACTGGTAAGGTAATCCAGTAACTATCGTCCCGGTTACGACTGTTCTGTAATGATGCACAGCGCGTGCGCGGTCCGTCACGTAAGAGATTCGTACTGACTGAGAGATTCGGCGGTCCGTAGCTGCGCGTGCACGGCCTATGACGTTCAGCTGGTGACGTCCCGGAAAACTCGTAAAACTCAATACGGCCAGCGATACAACGAATGCAGCTCAGCTGCAGAGACGACCCGTGACGTTTCACTGTCGGCGGACTGCGAGATGACAAAACGCGTCTCACGAGCAGCGCGGAGCGGCGTGCACGTCTGCTCTCTAGCGCGCCCAGAACACCACTGCGCTCTCCCGCCCGCCAGCGGACCGAGGCCCGCGGGCCACGGGGGAGGGGAGAAATCGGCCGGCGTGGGAAATGCCCGCCCCGCGACGCGCCAGGCTGCGATTACATTACTAGCACGGCATAAGCACTTGAGAAAATCACAGAATTATTAAAACAACTTTAGCGAGTAATTAATTAAAAAGCAAATTTACACAAGAATTAATTAGTTACGATTACATAATATACACAATTGTTGAGGCTCGTGACCATTTAAAAATACATAAAAAGCATAATTATTTATAACACAAAAAGAGGCCCACTGGCATGCTAGGGCGCACGCAGGTGCGTCCCTGACCGTAGCACTTTACAGATGGTGCACTGGGGGGACAAAACTCCCTCAGGACCACGTCGGTGGACAGGTACGGCCTCTGCATCTGGGAGGGTACGACGATTGTCGTCATATGCCCCCCCCCCCCCTCTCCCGAGGCCGTCCTGGCCCCCGACGTCAGCCTAGATCGGCAGCTGCGTCCGCGTCCGACCACGTGTCTGGTCGTCGGAGTTTGTCACATCATTCTGTATGGGTCGGGTGAACCGGGGCAGGAGCTGCATCACACTGCAGCGCAGCCCCCCGGCGGCCGTCCATCGTACGTCTCGGGGCTTGAACTGACCCCCCCACTCGTAGTCCCGGAGGTAGTGAGGGTCCGTCGTCTCACGCGTGGACCGGCGCAACGCCGGTCCTCCCCCTGCGTGAGCGATCGTCATCGGCTCCCGGGAAGGCAAGTCCAGGACCACATGCTGGGCCCTGTCGACATCGCCCTCCCCAGTGAGGAGCCGGACCGTTACCCCCATTTGTCACGTCCTTGTTCACGTCCGTCCTCGTCACCCGCCGTTCCCAGGGGTAGACGCGTCTCTGTCCACGTCTCCGGACAGGCTCCGGCAACGTCACTACTGGTTCACTCAGGTCGACCAGATCGCCCTGTGCAGTGTCGTCATGCATCACGTCCTCGATGAGCGGTCTGTCATTAACGTTGGCGTTGGCGTTGTCGTCATCAGGCGGAAGTACCCGGTCCACAAAGCGCTCCAGCTCTGCCATGCTCGCGCCACGCAGGCCCCTTCCGCCCCTTCTGTCAGGCGTCCTTGCCCCGCCCCCTCTAGCCGGCCGGGAGCCACCGTCTCCTCCCTGATGTCCCTTCGTAGGGGGTGTAGTCGGTATTGTCGTGCGGGCTCGTTCGTGCGTCGTGCCCCGTGTGTCATCGTCTCCGTCAACGTCCCCGCTTACCACCCGCCGTGACTTGGGGTGGGCGTGTCCCCGTCGACGTCCCTGGTCCAGCTCCGGTGGCGTCACCACGGGGTCACCGAGGTCGACCAGTATTCCTACGGCGACGTTGTCATTGGCCCTGTCCCTTACCACTGGCCCGCTGCCAACGTGGCCATCCTCGTGCGTCCCGTCCCGTGTGTCATCGTCTCCGTCAACGTCCCTGCTTGCCACCCGCCGTGACCTGGGGTGGACGTGTCCCCTTCGACGTCCCTGGTCCAGCTCCGGTGGCGTCACCACGGGGTCACCGAGGTCGACCAGTATTCCTACGGCGACGTTGTCATTGGCCCTGTCCTCGACCACTGGTCCGCTGTCGTCGTGGTCGTCCGTCCGTCGGCGCGACGTACGAGGTACGTGGTGGTCCCCAGTCTGTCAACTACCTCCTGCGGGCCTGACCACTTAGGGGCCAGACTGGCGCAGAAGCCCCTCTCGCCAGACGACAGGTGGTGACACCTGACTAAAACCTGCTGGCCAGGCTCTAATTGTCCTGGGGGCTGGTGCGTCTGCGGCGTGCGTCGGGCCAGGTAGTCAGCCTGGCGACGTCGGGCGTCTTCGCGCAGATCGTCCGTGGTCATGTCGTGCGAGTCGGGGGTTGTGCGTGCTTCCCCGGGCAGGGCGAGGTTTTGGCCCTGCACCAGTTCAGCGGGGGAATGGCCCGTGACAGCGTTCGTCCGACGGCGCAGGCAAAACAGCAGCGTCGGCAGGTGCAGGTCCCACTTGGTGTGGTCCTCGTCCAACCGGATGCGCAGCTGAGTCTTAATGTCCTGATTCCGCCTTTCGGTCGGATTCGAGCGCGGATGGTAGGTGGGCATCGTGTGATGCTCCACCCCCCATCCTGCACAGGACATTCGCCAGCTTCTCCCCGTGAACTGCACCCCGTTGTCCGTCAGCAGGACTGCGGGGTACCCGTATCGCGGGAAGAACTCGCGCTCGAGCAGGGTAATCACAGTGCCGGCCTTCACGTTTGGCACTGCGAACGCCTCCGCCCAGCGGGTGAAGATGTCCGTGACCACAATAATGAAACGCCGGCCACGGGACGTGCGAGGATACGGCCCCATGATATCCACCGCCACAGTGTGGAAGGGATCCCGGGGCCGTCGCGGGACCTGTTGTTCCTTGCCGTCGGGTCGCCTGGACTTCCGCTCCTGGCAACGCAGGCAGGCCCGCACGTAGCGTCTCACTTTTGCCACATCACCAGGCCAGTGGAACGTCCGTCTGACCTCACGCAGCGTCTGCTCCGCACCTGGGTGTCCCGCCAGGGGGTGGTCATGCAGGTAGCCTATGACCCAGCGCCTAGCCTCATGCGGCACGTGAGTCTGCCACCTGCTCGTCCTGTGAGCCCCCCTGGTTTGGAGCACCCCGTCCAGACTCCGGCTGCCCGGTACCACCCCTTCCCCGCACTCCGTCAGTCGAGTCTGGGTGTCGGGGTCCCGGAGCTGCGCAGCGTGGACCCACGTAGCAGTTCAGTCATAGTCTCTGGTCGCGCGTCAGGCGCAGGGGCAGTGGAGCTGGACAGCGCGTACAACGCACACGGTCGCGGCACCGAGTCCTCGACCCCGCGTTCGCGCTCAGGGAGGTGCACTTCCTCCCAGCCCTGGTCGTCGCGGAACTCATTCTCAGGATCCGGATTCCAGGACAACTCGTCGGCCAGCTGATTTTCACGTCCAGGAACGTGTTCAACCATGAACGAGAATTCCTGGATCAGCATGGCCCACTGAGTGAACTTAGACTTCCGGCCCTGAGCGGAGTCTAGCCAGTGGAGGCATTGGCTGTCGGTCCGTCACGTAAGAGATTCGGCGGTCCGTAGATGCGCGTACACGGCCTATGATGTTCGGCTGATGACATCCCGGAAAACTCGTAAAACTCAATATGGCCAGCGATACAACGAATGCAGCTCAGCAGCAGAGACGACCCGTGACGTTTCACTGTCGGCGGACTGCGAGATGACAAAACGTGTCTCACGAGCAGCGCGGAGCGGCGTGCACGTCTGCTCTCTAGCGCGCCCAAAAAATCACTGCGCTCTCCCGCCCGCCAGCGGACCGAGGCCCGCGGGCCGCGGGGGAGGGGAGAAATCGGCCGGCGTGGGAGAGGCCCGCCCCGCGACTCGCCAGGCTGCGATTACATTACTAGCACGGCATAAGCACTTGAGAAAATCACAGAATTACTAACACAACTTTAGCGAGTAATTAATTAAAAAGCAAATTTACACAAGAATTAATTAGTTACGATTACATAATATACACAATTGTTGAGGCTCGTGACCATTTAAAAATACATAAAAAGCATAATTATTTATAACACAAAAAGAAGCCCACTGGCATGCTAGGGTGCACGCGGGTGCGTCCCTGACCGTAGCACTTTACAGATGGTGCACTGGGGGGACAAAACTCCCTCAGGACCACGTCGGTGGACAGGTACGGCCTCTGCATCTGGGAGGGTACGACGATTGTCGTCAGTGCATTTCTGGTTATAAACGTCTCGGAAGTCATGTTGCACCAACAAGCGTCTGAATCCAACCCCCCCCCCCCCCCCCAAAAAAAAAAAA